>NC_140583.1:1160508089-1161708089 GCF_964204655.1 Triturus cristatus
CCCTGTCTATCCATCTGCATTCGATGCGCTGCAGTATGTTTGTTATATCACCCCCTCTCTCTGGTAGGGAGGCAATGTCAATCACTTGCCATTTCAGTTCGTCGGCAGTGTGGTTTTTCTCGTTATAGTGAGAGACCAAGGGGGCATTGGCAACAGATCTGCGAATGCGGCTTCGATGCTGGCTGATCCTTGCCTTGACAGGTTGTTGAGTCTGGCCTATGTATGGAAGGTTACACGGGCACCAAATGCAGTACACGACATTGCTTGTGTTGCAATTAGAAAAGCTTTCTAGGGTGTGTTTAAGGTTGCCATGTTCAAAGGTGGAGGTGTTGAATGTGAACTCGCAGGACAAGCAATTGCCACACTTGTGGTGTCCCTTAATTGTGGGTAGGCCCCATGCGTTGGTAAGAGTATTGGGTGAGTTAGTTTTTCAAAAGGGACAGGAAAAATAGGGTCACCTCTCGTTTCCTAGACTTGGGCTTAGTCACCGCTAAACGCCTCATCACTTAAACGATGGAAGGCGCCGGTAGCCCCTCAGGGAAGATCTGCTGGGCCTCCACAAATTTCCCCTAGCCAATTGTTAGGAGGCTATTGTCGCTGATCTGCAGAAACTAGATGCAGCCTCTGGGTTCTCTCATTGGAAGGTAGGGAATCAGACAGTTGCAACGTCATAATTTGGGAATACTCCTCAGTTTTTACATCCTCGGAAATAACCCTGGGGCATCTTTCTACTTTATTCAGTGAACGAGCTAGCTCATGGATGCTTAACATCTCGTACACACGGATAGGTGCCCGATGAAGTGCTTCACAGCAGTGTCTCACTGGCAGTTAATCACCCCCCTCTTTCAATTTACTTTGTCCTCATTCTGTTGAACCCTACTCCCATTGTTCAAATCTGTGACATAACACTCTTGGATTGTATACATTACACAAACCACATGGCGGTACTTACATCACAAATGTTAACGACAAGCGACCCTCCAATGTATGATCTTTGATTTTTCCTTTTATGGCACTCCGTATGCTCAATAGATTTATAGTCATCCCAAAACCATGGGGTCGCTACTGCAGTTGTATCATGTATACTATTATAGTTCTGCTCTTACTGCTCAATATGAAATGTCAAAAAACGGATTAAAACAAAAATCAGGGTCTTTGAGTTAACAGGATTTTTCTCCATTCCAATTATTCAATCCCTACGTTTTTTCAGAGTCTTTCTAGTACCATCTGCTATTTCTGAAGTCTGCCTTGGATGTTCCTATAATATCTTCATCAATCTAATTATCCTCCATGGTTTTGATTCAGTTTGTCAAGTGTTTATATTGTTCTGTTTAAGGGATATCTTTCTCAGCATTTGGATATCTTTGCAGTGCCTGGATACTAACTTGTTTAAGCTGCACTACATAAAAAAATAAAGCAAATACATAAAACAAGTAAGACCTAAATACATAAATTAGTCCTTAATAGTATAATATATAATGGTTTCCTAACAGCCTGCCTTTGGACTTTGGGGTTTTGAGACTAGAATATTTACATATGTGTTTAATTTTGGATCATGCAAGCATCTGAAGTTCTGATTTTGAATGTCTCGAGGCATGGTCACAATTGAGTTCTGTTTTATATTAAGGATTTTCTCATACTGACAAAAACGTGAACTTTTCTTTGAAACAACGCCCAAAAATTTGAACTTTCCTCACTAAAAAAGAAAATATGACTCTACGTATGAAAACCTGATTAGAAAACATGATACTTTTTTGTGAAGAGAAAAAAAACATCAAGCCCAAACTAAAAATGCCTCCAGTAGACTTCTCCAGCAGGTAACTCGTGAGATACTAGTAGCTTTCCCGCTACCTGTAAGTAACTCTCCTGCGTGCATCCCAGCCTCCTAAATTACATTTTTTACTGGGCTGAATTAATGTGTGTATACCAAAATTGAAAAGTGTGTATTCAAGACATAAATGCTGATGTTTGGGAAATAAAAATTCAATTAAAAAATATATTTGAAACTGATATTGTAGTGATAAATCTTGTGGCGGTTTGAAGACTTACTACTAATATAATTACTTTGGTGCCAGGGACACTGTGTCTGTGGCTGTTATGTATTATCCATGTAATGGCATTCCAAACTGACAAAATCTTTTAGGTCTTGCCTACGCAGCGCGCATGCGCTGCATAGGAGGAGACCTTTAGAAATCGATTCGGTTTTGAGGCCAAAAACGTGCACGCATTGCATTGCTTTGAATGGCAACGCGTGCACGTTTGGCGATTCCCTTGCGGGAGCGAGCTTTGAAACCATCTGTTTGTAATTAACAGATGGTTTCAAAGCTCGCTCCCGCAAGGCAAACCGGTGCAGGCCCCTTCCTCTCTCCCCTCCCCCTGCTGCCTCCTCCTCTTTCAGCGCAAGGCGGGTGCGCTTGTTTACATTAGTACTGGCAAACAGGCCTAATGTACTGAGGTGATCATTGCTGGTAATCTTGCATAGGGTGGCCACTAATGAGGTCTTTTTTATGTGGTTCCTTGCAACTCTAATAATAATAGTAGCTCAGAATGGTTTTCATTGAACATAAATAGCTCTTTTACAGAAAAGGTTGGAGACCCTGGTCTACAGTATGTTATGACTTTAAAGAACAAATAAAATGATGTGCAGAGTTGTTTATTTGCTCTTGATTGGGAAACACACTCCTTTCAGAAGTTTAATTGAAATAATAATGTATTCAGGCATTGCCAGTTCAGACGAAGCCCCTATGGAGCTGTGAATACCTCAACATTCCGACGCCATTCTGTCCAGCCTAATTTGTCTTAAGTATA
The DNA here is from genome assembly GCF_964204655.1 of Triturus cristatus. NCBI lineage: Eukaryota > Metazoa > Chordata > Amphibia > Caudata > Salamandridae > Triturus > Triturus cristatus. The sequence continues at coordinate 1,160,510,898 of NC_140583.1, forward strand.
ATTGGTGGAAAGAAGTAAGCGTAATCTTAGTTTAGTTGGGATAGAGAGGGGGAGCAGTCCTGTATGTCATGTCGTGATTAGGACACTATAACCAGGGCCACTGGAAATATGTGATTCTACAGCTGCTGTGTTTTCTGCTTAATTTGGATGTACCACACTTGCTTCAAAACTCACCATCTGCTGCTTTAAGAAAATCAGCTCAATTGAAGCAAAAGTTATTTAAAAGGTGCCATACATTGCCCCCTGCAGCGGCAGACCCTTTGTAAAAGTTAACTTGTCACCATTCCGTTGCCGATTGCTGTATTCGGCTGTTTAACTGGTACTAATGAGATGAAACCTTTACTCAGACAGTGTTAATATACATTAAATCAAAATCATACTGTCAATAAATGTTCCTCCCCAAGCCTCGTAATTTGGCTTTTCTTTCCTCATAATTTACTTAATCCTGTCCTATAATGTGTTTTTCCATTGCCGCATATTTCCAGTGATTCTGACTATTGCCCATCAAAAATGAATCCTCCTCTGCCTATAGCTGATACACCAGACATTGCTTCCTGTCCCAAGTATAGGACAGGAATTGAAGAACAGAGAAGGAGACAATAGTTGCAGAGTGTAGGGACAGCACAATGTGTGACAAGATTCTAAAGAAGAAGACCGACAATGTACCAGTGAGGGCAAAGAATAAAACAGGGCAATACTTACTACTGTGTTCTGCTTCCCTTACATCTTAGAACACAACTTTGCATCCCCCTCTCTCCTGGATATTGAAGATTCTTAACTGGCCCCACCATATCTTTCTAATTTAGTATACGTGGAAAAGGATGGAGAAGTGAAGACGTAGTTTGAATATGCTGTGAAGCAGTAGGGACGTTTTACTAGCAAGAACGTCTCCCATGCAGTATTATTAATATTCTGCCTCATCCTGTCTTCTAATCTCATTGTTTGTCGGTAAAATAACAGGGGAGGAGGGGATCGTTGAAGAGTATGAATGGTGGACAGGAGTGGGTAGGGTAAACCAGCAAAGTCCTCACCTTCTTTTCCTATTTTATTGTCACACCTTCACAGTGTCCGAAGGAAGTGGTAGGACAAAACTGTAACTAAGCTGGGAGATAAAGAAAGGGTAGTAAGGGAAACTTCCTCGTTCCTGGTCTAATTGGGCATTGGTTTTCCTTGGGAAACGCTGTTTTGTACGTACATTAGGTTCAGCCATGCAGATCTTGTGCAATATTGTCAAGCAGCGATCTATGCTCACTGATCTTTGTACACTCCTTGATTACAATTGAGTATTTCCTATAGTACTATTTTTTTAATATAGACTTTACTCATATGAAAGTGTTTCACCCCAGCAGACGAATTAAAACTCAGTTTTCTGCTCTTGATCATGTAGGCATCAAGGCGTCCTATTGTAAATAAAATGTGCTGGAAAACCACATGGTGAAATTCACCATGGTTTAAGCTGATGATGCCTTGTTTATTCTCTTCTGTAATACAGAATGCTGAGAATCTCTGAACTACAAAGGGTTGTTTGGATACAAATGACGAAATCCCATTTAACAGCTTCCAATAAGGGAACATGTGCAGAAGCACACTTGCCCTAAGGGGTTACAGAGTAGGCCCACCAAGAAGGAGGTCTAAATTGTGCACAGGGATAATCTCATAGGTCCTCCAATGTAGTGCAGGAAGATGAGAGTGAGGTCAGACTAGAAACCTGAGCATTGGCAAAGTAAACATCAGCACCAGTCCATGGAATAGTGGGTTTTGTTGCCTTGGCAGCCATTAGAATCGGACAATACCTTCACATGGAGCCTCATCCCTACCTCAAAACAAGTAGCATTTTTCAGTGCATTCTAATTTAGTTAGCCGCTTTGTGAGTATAAAGCACACAATAAGACACTAAATGCATTTGTATTTCTTTGTGGCACATTAATGGCTGAACAGGGGTAGTTCTTATATGTCACCTGTAAACAGTACTTTCTTTCAAATTGGACTGTCAGATTTTACTACGGTAATTAAACAAAAGATTGAAGAAAATGTAATACTCTTTATTAAGATCAGTAGAAGTGGTAGCATGTGTGTCCCGACCCTGGCCTATGAGACTACAGCCACAATGGAAAGATGTAAAGATGGCATCAGCATGTCTTGCAGAATGCGTCATTCCTCTGTTAGCATACTGACCAACTGGATATTGATTTATTCTCAATATATTTGTTTGTCATCAAGTTGACAAAACGTATTATCTTAACTCTTTGCTACGTCCTCCTCATTATCTTTTCAGAGCAAACGGCGTGGAGGACATGTCCCTCCAAGAGGCCACTAATAGCCTGGGGTAAATCGCAGCTGCCTTTTGTATTTAGGTCTCGGCTAGACAGTGCATGCGCTGTCTTGAAGAGATGTGTTGTGTTTAGTCTGTGGGCTGCAGCCCGGCCATAGGCTTACCATTTGCTTGCTCCATCCTCTGTCTCATATCCTTTGTCCCCATTTGTCCATGGCATGCATACGTCATGCTTCCTGTTGCGTGTTTAGTCCTCCCCAGAGCATGGACCAAGTCCTTGTGTCCATCCACTGCTCCTGTTTTAGGAGCTAGATTTTTCTTTGTGTTTGAGCTCTCCACGCGAGTACTCGTGTGTATACAAGTACCTTTTCCTCCCATCTGGGCTTCATTTCAAAGTGCTCTTGTTTCTTTTTTTCTTTGTGTTCTTTCTTAAACAGCGACCGATTAACAGATTAAAATTTGATACACCCTAATTAAAACAAAAACATACAATGAACATAGTCCTATAGTGAGCATCATCCTACAAATCATGATTTCTGTTGAGAGAGAGAGACAAGCATTGTATATGTCTTGATGAAGGTGGTACTTCTATAATTTTCTACCACCGAAACGCGTCGACGCCTGAACCTCTATATTGGGTTATATCCAGGAACAGCCTCATGTCTAATGCAACCACGAACGAATAGACTGATGGTGTTTTATATATTTGATTCCTGTTGGGAATAACCTTTTTTGGATGAATTTAAGTGTTTCACAAATATTTCTTTGTCTCTCATGATGTTTTTAAATGTTTTTTAATTGTGAATTTATGTATTTCATTAGTGTCACTTTTTTATTGCTATTTTAAATTATTTTTAATAAACCCCGATTGAGTTTCTTATCTTTGTGTGATATATAGTTGCTTTTTGGGTTCAAATTTGTGTGTCTATTCATTTGGATGCATCTTTATGTGTGACATAACAGTGTATATTTGGTCGCGAGTTTGGCTGATCGTATACTTGATCATAGGTAGTTTTCTACGCTTATCCAAGAGAGTTTTCTCTTAATACTTACTAGTGGTACCCTGTCTGTTGGCTAGTGGGTCGCTCCCTGTTTTGTTTATAATAATTATGTAGCACTCATATAGGGTACACATGACTCCTGACTTGCCTTACCTTACTAATTGCATTGTCATCGAAGTGGCGGCGGGGATGGTTTTCAGGTCCTTTTGAAAAACTCTCACTTTTAATAAGTATATTCCTAAAGCATGATGTGGTAGTGCACTGTCATTTACAGACAGCATATTTTCTATTGAAATGACGACAGACATTCCCACTGACATGCAGTTTACTTATGATGGTATGTAGCATACTAACAATAATGTGCAGAAATCGGGTTTCAGCAAAAACATTTATCATTTGTACATCACCAAGTAATGTGTTCTGTTTTTTTTTTATCCTATTAAAATCTTTGCTTCCAATTTATAAAAAAAATTTGCTTTCCTAACTTCTGATAGATTTTAAATTATTTGTACAGCTGTTCTTTTACAAGCTATTTAAATGTTGTGTTTTAGAATGCATCTGAATTCCGACAGCCTTTCATTTCACGCTTCTCCTGGACGATTTTCGGACAGTTCCGTTTTATAAAATCCTCAAACTGTGCAGTCAGAGAAAGAAAAGTAAACACCAATGTCCAGGGTAAAATAAGCAGCAATTTGTAAGGAGGCACAAGTTCACATTTGACATCTATCTATCTTGAACCCACAGCAAATGTAACTAGATAAAAACAAGATTTAAATGCATCTTTATTGCTCATTCACCTTATGAATGAAAAGGACATCTCTTCATATCTAGCTTAATCGCTCGCCAGTAGGCCCTAAAAATAGTTTGCCCTTATATAAATTCTGAGTAACTACATTTTTCGAGGCCTGCTAGGTCTCCAAAATCGAGATGTGCTGTCCTAATGATATGTGTATATTTGAGAATGGCCACTGATTTCTCAAAGTAGACACTAGCATAGAAATAGAAGATTACAGTCCACATCTTAGTATTGTCGGATACCGTAGGTCTTCTAATCAGTTCCCATTCTTCCCCCTTTAACCCCTCTTTGGCCTGTATCTTCGTGTATAGTAGGTTCAACCTTTCAAATCCTAATCTATAAAATTGTGTTCAAGAGTGCCCAAAGTTTCATGTGTATCCTCATGTATGGCAATTGTTTCATGACATTCTTGTTCTCTTTCTGTTAGGTAAGGTGGATTTGTAGAGTGCTGCTTTTCACCCGTGAGGGTATCCAGGTGCTGAGTAGATGAGTGTGGGCTTGTGGTGAAGCTGGGCCTGAATACAGGCAGTCTCGATGGTCTTGCAATTTTTAGGTCGAGCCTGGGCAGCGCATGGGCTGCTCTCCAAGGCATTCTGTATCGGAGTATGTACTTGAAGCCCTGGCCACTCTCCGCCCATATTTGTCATTGACTTGTGTCATTGTCCTTCTTAAATGTTGGCTTCTGATTTTTTATTAGGCTTGGTAGTGGCTGTTCAGTACCACCTTGTCTTCCTTTGTAACCTCCCATGAGGAAAGGCCCTTTTACTTTGGTTGTTACACTGTAAGTTTTCTTTAGTCTGTAAGCACTATTTTCTTTAATGAGTTTCTCTTACTGCAGGAGAGTGAGAGGTTGTCTTGTGGGCAGTTGTGACCACAGCTTGTTTATTTAACTCACAGCAAACGGGGAGCTCTTCAGGGGCCATGGGAGACAGAAGGGGGCAACTCCGCGTTGCCTTTAAGCATTTGGAATGCAATAGGTCTCACATTTGCAAATGTTTATGCTATTGACATTGTAAATGACAATACCTTTTATTTATGTTTTAACCTCTTGAGTGCCCATGACGAGATGGTCTCGTCATGGGCCGCGGTTGCGCTGTGCCCATGACGAGACTATCTCGTCATGAGACCCGCCCGCTAATGAAACGCCCGGCACAGGGCGTGGAAAGGGCGGGGCACTCAAGGGGTTAAAAACCAAAAACCAAAACATAAACAAAAGGCATACTCGTTTACAATGCCAATAACTCAAACTCACATAAATGCAAGAGCTATTGCATTGCAGATGCTTGTTTTTATAGGTAAAGAGCTCGCTTCAAAGAAGCCTTCACTTTCCCAGATCCTGCTTTCTTTTTTTAGTGGCTGGAGGAGTGCACTTTGGTGCCCTGCTGACCATACTTCACTCATTCATGCCGGCAGGGAGACAATATGCCTGCTCACCTTTGCAGCTCCTCCTTGGCCCCTGCTTACCGCCTCACCTATCCTTTCACTGCAGTTAGGCACAGACTTTGGGTACACCTGCCCCTTCTGTGTGGGAGCACCTACTGTGGATCCCGTGATAATAGGCAGTTTATCTACATTCATGGCTGCACTCCCCCAGCAACCTTCATCAGATAAGGAGGCTTCAATCTTCTTCCTATGCCCCAGGGGCCTGCTATCTCCTTTATCATTGACACATGGCCCAGCGTTCCCCTGCCTTACGCCTTCATTTTATCTCATCTTCTGTGCAGCAAGCAGGCCAAAAACGATGCTGCCACCCCTCAACATTTTGATTGGATGGCTTGCATCATTCCACTGCTCACATTCAGGGAACTAGTTTATTTTTCTTGTTGTAACCCTTCTCCGCTCAAATACCCACCACCACACTTTCTGCATTGCTACTCCCAGTTCGTCCTTGCCCATCCCGCCTTTTATTTTACAACCCCCTGCACCTCCTGATCCTGTGTTGACATAAAACTTCACCTCTGTTTAATCCCCCACTCCAGCACTGATTGAAAAGCAGCGCTTTCCCGGTTTTTTTGTTTTGTTGATTTTGGCGGACCCTGAAGCTGCTTTTGCCTCTGGACTTTTTTTCTTTTTATTGAAGATTGTGTATATATTTTATAACTTATTGCTCAAGATTGGTGGCCGCCATCTTGCAACAGTAATAAATATGAGAAAATTGGCTGTTGTATCATGCTGCATACATATCTAAGTGGTAACTGCTTTTTTGTTTGATTTTGCTAGTGCTTTTACACATCAACACAGGAGCTTTTTTTTAGATCGAATACTACCAGGTTGCAAAAGACACATTGAGAGCTTACCAAGAATATAGAGGGGCTTGCAGCCTTCCGATTGCTTACCTCTAGTTGACTTACCGTCACTCATTTGCCCTGATCTTATTCAGTGGCTTGCCTTGTCCATTTTCTGTCTGTCCCTCCCCAAGAACATTGCTAATATACTTGTGTCCTTCAACTGCTCACTGAACAACTTTTTTTCTTTTGTCTTAACCACTCCACAAGAGTGTATGTGTCTTCCAGTTGTCTCCCTAGTGTGCTTATCTTCCCTGTTCCATAATCCATGTTGCTCTGTCTCCCCCGTGAGCTTCTACCCTATCCGCTCTGTGATGCTTCGCCCTTGTTTGCTTCTCATCTTGCAGTGCATTCTCACCCATGTGCTTCACTCCCTACCCCCAAGTACTTGTATTTCTTCCATTCTCCCACCCCTTGTGTTGACTCGGCCCTTCCATATTGCTTTTCCCACCCGCTTTCAAAATAAAAAGCTTTTGCTCTTTTTTTTAATTTACCGATCCAACTCAGATCAATAAATAAAAATTAAAAAAAGTGCAGTGTTATTTTGTGGGTGCACACATATGTGGTCCCATGCCTAAAAAAAGACGCAGTGTCTTGCGTTAAAGGCTTTTATTGTTCTTCTTTAGCTATATGCACAGCATTGGGGATAATGGGCAGCATCACTGAAACGCATTGCCAATGTAAGCAGGTTCAATAGGCAAGGCGTAGTGGCTTTCCCAATGCTGATATGGGACAGCATTTGCCAAAATGTTGGGTATGCCTTTGAAAGGATTGACCTTTGGCTTCGCCAGAGCTTGCTTGTTTTTTTACGTTTCTTAGAAAGATCCCCTTCAAGTATTGGTGTGTCTCTGAGATCAAATGGCCTTTGTGAGCAGCGAGGCTTTGTCGATTTTGTCTTCTTGTGTCCTCCTTACTTCACATGGCAGACCTGGACAGGGAGAATCAGCAGGCCTGCCTATATTGGGTGAGTCACCTGATAACTCAACGGTGGTGACCTGATGGCAGATTAACCCCCACCCCCTCCCTAATCCGCTCTAGAATGCTCTTAAAAACTATGAAGCAATGTTGTTCACTACGTTCAGAGGCATGCAAATGTTTAGTTTGTACTGATAGTAAGTTGTTGGTTCCTTAATGCTTGTTCATCATGAGGCAACTACGTACTTTTAGAGAGACATGCCTGTTCTGCTCTAACGTGTTAAGTATGAGATTTGTCACTGTATCTCCGTATCACGATGCATTTTGTGAAGTTTATCAGTTGTTGATGTAACATTTTGTTTTTCAGGGACCTCTTACATTTTGTGATGTTGCTGCTTGCTTCTCTGAAGAGGAATGGAAGCTTTTACAGCAATGGCAGGAAGAGCTTTACAATAATGTGATGAAGGAAATCCACGAAACCTTGAAATCTATAGGTGAATTCTGTTTAATTCTACCGTAGCATGCGCCTAGCACACCATATGTCCATGCTGTTCAAATTAACATCTGCAGGTTTCAGAAACTTGCGCAAACATATAACTTCTGAAAAAGGACAGACACTTCTAGATCAACGCAAGTACTTGCAAATCACAGTCTGCCTTTAAAACATGCTACACATAGATTGAATGCACCTCTGCCATTTGAAAATCAGATGTTATCAATATGGGCTGATGTTTGAGTTCAGCCTTGCTTGCACAACCATTGTGGTGGAAGTATCTGCAGTAAGCTGTCTTTCAGCACAGTGTGCAGGATGTTTTATACTCAAACACCTCAATTCCTTGGTACATGTCAGTCGCAGTAGCGATGAGCAGGAATTGAGTGTTGGCCATTTAAGCAGTAGATAACAACCAGATTTAAGTTTGTTTGACAATGTTCTCTTTAGCCGTTTTGACTATAATTCTCTGTTTTTTGACTAGCTACTATCAGTGTTGCTATTTCTTGTTATATTGCTATTTGAACCCTCTTGCATCTCCAATTGCCATGTAAAAGACCCAGCTAAGGTTCAACATAAGGATTTAATTATTGGCACAATGGCCTGGGACTTTGAGACTTCTTTTTTTAATTTTGTATTATTTAACTTGAGTACTTCATCTCCTTTTGTGTGCGCAGCATTATCGCCTTTATAATTCTCGTCCTTCCTCAAAATTCTGGCCAAATAAAGCGGACATAACCTCTAACGATGCTTTTCATATTCAAACATTTTTATTCCCATCCTCAATCCATTATTTTGGCTGTTTCAGTGCAACAAAATTCCTGGCCTTTTGGAAAATTCGTTTTTTAAGTTGCTAAGCCTTGGGGAGGCTGGCAAACGAAATAAAAACCAGCCAATCACCAAGTTAAATACATTCAAATTAACAATCTTTTTCCTCCATAAAACACTATTTGATGCCCCACGACCTGCTTTCGGGAAAGTGTTCTGGTTTTATATTAGCCAAATGCAGCGCAGGATACATCAAGTGCTCCGCCAGTTTCAGGCTCGCATTTTCATTGCAAGCAGGAGCTGACTTGGCAGGATATTTCACTACATGATGCTCTTGTGTCACAAAAACCCTGTGAATGCACAAAAGGGCTTTGTGTAGTCAAAAGCTGCCTTTCACAAGTGTAGATATGTATTGCAAATAGTAATTGACATATTAATCAAAACATAACTTCATTTATATAGATTTTTGGGCATAACAGAGGATCAACTGGATTTTATTATGTTACTGGAATTGTACAATTTAGTGACTTTCGTAGATGATTGTTCTTCAGAAATCCAATTCTCTTAAAGTGTTTCTTCATATGTTTCTGTAATTCACTCATTGTTACAAGACCATTTCGAATCGAATTCATCTTTAACTGACCATCAATATGAATGCATCAGTTTTGTCAGTTAGCGCAACAACTATTACTTGCTTCATTTTGCATTAATGTTTCTGTTGCTGACTTAGTTTGCTCCGCGATTGTCTAGGCTTGTAATTGATCAGGTCATCCAAATTATTCTATTACTTTGTTACCAAACTGTGCTTCTGCTGTGTCCTCCTTTTTAGAAATGTAACGCAACTTGTGACAAATGTATGAATTCCCACCTTGATCTCAAGTGGATTATTAATTATTATGACAAATGATGTTCATTTTTTGCTTGAAACATTATTTGTGATATTCCTTTATTGTTCCCAGCAAACACTAGGCTTTCTCAATAGACATGGATGTAATGCTTTGTAGCCTTTCTTGACCCACCAGATCAGATTCTTCTCTTCCGTTTACCGCACTGGTCCTGATTGCTAACTTTCATTTTTCATCAGCATCACTTGATGGTACACTTGATTCTGATGACCTGTATCCGTGTTTCTTAACATTTGATACTGTGGACCCCCACTGAAACGTTACTGGAATCTGGGGACCCCCACTACGTCATTATTGGAAGCAGAGGATCACCAGCCTAAGAAATTTCTGTGTTTTTGTAAGAAGGGATGGAGGGGTCTCAATCCCCTGTAACATAAGGACCAGGATACAGCAGTAGCTTCAAAGGATGTGAGCTTTTATTTACAGAGTTCCAGCTCAAAGAAATAAGCAGACCACCCAAGGAACAGTCTCTGAAGAAGTCGGAGTTCTCGGGGAGCTCTGAGTAGTCCGGTCTGGTCGTTCTCCTTGTCAGCCAGGGACGCTTCCGGCATGAAGGCGACCGGGGTCCAGAGGAGTCTCTCGGGTATAAAGGAAACAGAAACTGGGGGTTACTTCCAATATCGGGAGTTCCGTATATGAAAGGAGGGGGAGGGGAAGTGACGGGATCACCAGGGAACCTTTACCGTACGAACATGTACTCGTGTAGGGGAGGTGCGCTTTCTCTCTAAAAAAAAAAACCCCACCCAACCGTCCTGTGACCACCGTCGCCCACCCCTACCTGTTCCCTACCCCGTGAGAACACGAGCCCCCTTAATCTGGCCCGTACCTTGTGGTGCCACACTTCTCCAGAAGTGTGGTGGGGCGGAGCGTGGTCTCGTTGGCCTCCCGGCTTTCTCTGCTCCTGGAATGCCGAAGCCTCTGGATCTTCTCTCTTCTCCTCCTGCGGCGGCACTGCTTCAAATTCCTCCAACTCCTGGCTCCTAAAGACCTCCGTAACTGTTCGGGACGACTTCTCCTCTCCTGTCTGTGTCGCGCCGTGTTCTTCCGGACGCCGTCCTATGAACGGCACCGAGGCTTCTGATTGGTGGACGGGCGGTGATGTCAGAGGCGGGGTCCCCTCCTCCGGGAATGTCCGCTCCGTCTTAAAGGGACCATGTCCATCCTGCAGTCGGGGCGGAAACGAACACGGATTAAAGTCCTCCCCCGGCTCGTGGCAGGTAGGGACCCCCTGACAGTTTTCTTTTTTGTGATTTTCTTTGTATAATATATCTTTTTATTGACATTTCGAATACACCAGCAACCTTCAAATTTGCCACTGTCATATATCTCACATTATCGTTGAAGCAATTTCTATGATTTGAACCTCAAAACAATTCACAAAAATACAAAAACGAATGGTCAAATATTTTGTGTAATTCACAATCAAATATAGAAAATGCTTTCAAATATACATTATTGCTTCATTATTTGTATATTCCTTAATTCATTAATTTTAATGTTATTTAATTATGTAAAACAGTTGCGGATCCCCAGAGCAGGCCTCGTGGACCCTGAGGGGTCCTCGGACCGCAGGGTAAAAACCACTGACATAGGTAATCGTTTTTATTTAGCCCTATAGTTATTTTTAGCTCTGTATGGTGAAATCAGACCCACCAGGAAAGCAGGGGGCAGTACGAGACAGACAACAGTAAACAGGAACACGGTTTCAGGTAGATAAAATAGAGAAGCACATCAAGAGTCTGTAGCAGTTTAACAGTTAGGGCTTGATTTAGATTTTGGCAGACGGGTTTCTAAGAAATATAAATCCTATAGGATATAATGGGATTTATATGTCGGCGGACAGGATATCTGTCACTGTTGTAACGGAGTAACCTGTCCGCCAAGATCTATATCAGGCCCTAAGTCTTTTAATAGCATTCAAGCTGCAGGATAATCCTTTGGTAGACATTTTCAGTTAGAAATGCCATTGAAAGAATAGCATTTTGAGGTCTTTTTAAAGATGTTAAAAGAAGTGATTGTGCTAAGAGATTGGTGAAAAAAGTTTCAGATTATGGAACCACTCGGTGAGAAGTCTCGTTTGAGATTTCTTGCTGTCTTGAAAATCCGAATTTCCAGGAGAAGAGAGTTTTTGTGAACAATACAGGCTATCCTTATTATACTTCTCAACTCTATGAGAAGCTAGTTGAGAGAGAGAGAGCAGGATTGATGAGTTATGACCGGATCTGCTGGCTCCAGATATCAGATGGGTCGCACCTTCAGGGCTGCTTTCAGAGAGGTGAATTTTCAGGATTCTGGACAGTAGTGAGAAAGCTGTGGATGACTTTAGAGAGGAGTAGGATGTGTGCTGCTGATTTCAGGACCTCCTGTGGTATGATGGATTTCATTCCACATAGGATTCTGATTTACTGGGGAGCAGCTTTCTCTGGTGCATAAATGTGAGCCTTTATATTGAGTGTTTTGTCAAGGATAAAGCCGCAGATGTGGCACTCCACAGAATTACTGACTTGCAGTCTACTAAGTTTGTTGCATCCAGCCCAGCTTGAACTGGAGTGAAAGTCGGGGTAAGATGTTGAGGAATTCGTTTTTTAGCGGGTTCAGCTTGAGGTTATAGTGAGACATTCATGAATGACATTCTTGTGAAGAGTTGTCTATTTTGATAACTCTCTTAAGCATAGCTGTGTATCATAGCTGGAGAGCTGAAGAAAACCGAGGAGTACCATATGTATATTGAAGAATGTTAGGGAAAGAATCGGGTCCTTTTGGTCCTACCTGTTAAAGGGGGGTAGGTTTGATAGGGAGCTTGTAGTTTCATTTGATGGAAGCTGTTCGTCAGGTCGTACTTGAAAACATCTCAGTGTTTAGTCGCAGATTCTTATCCATAGCTCTACATTTTTCAGGAGACTGTTACGGTTGACTGTATCACACACAAACATTAAGTCCACAAGAATAAGACCGGATTTTCCTTTATTGAGTATTTAAAGAGTGTCTTCCACTATTTGCTACATGGCAGTCCCAGGAAGCCTGATTGTAGATTGTTTGGGAGATAATTACCTTTGATGAGAACCATTTGTTGATATGTGATGCAACTTTCCAGAACTTTCACTAGGAAAGGGAGATTAGAGACCAATCAGAAATTATTCAGGTCTTCTGGGTCCACTCTCTTATTTTTTGAGCAGTGAAGTGATGTGACTGGTTTTAAGGGCGTCTGCAAATTGGCTGTGCTTCATGGAGATTGGTTTGTCAGAAAATTTGACATAGACTGATATAATTCACAATTTTGCTAATATCACATACAAAATGATGATCTTTGAATGCTCTGTCTCCTCAACCACTTAAAAAGAAGACCAGACCAGAGGATTTATGAGTTAGGGTGGCATGGGGTAACCCGAGGTACCAGGTTTGAGAGATAGTTCAGTCTAATTCTTTGTCTTGTCGTGGAAGAAAATCAAGAATTTTACAGTTTCCCCTGCATTCGTTGACTTCTTGAAGGAGGGAGCAGTGTGAGATTTCAGTTTCATAGCCATGCTTAGGCAATATTTGACCCTTTACAGTTCAGATTTGATGAATGAGCCCTTTGCATCAGATATAAAGTTTGTACACTTTCCACATGGCTCTTAGAATTTCTAAGTAGATAGTTTTTGCCTCCATTTACTCGCTGATGCTCTTATAAGTTACCTCTCAACATGGAGTTCTTTGGATAACCTTTGTGAAGGATGGTCCTTCTTTCTTTTTTCTTTAGAGTGAAAATAGCTGCTGCTTCCATCATGGGTTTCTTGTAGTATGCTGTTAACGCAGTTATCATTTAAACCCGGTATGAGGTTTCTACGCTTGGAAGCCATGTTCTGTTCTAGCTCACACCTGTTCTTCTTTAACGTTGTGCCAGTCATGCAATATACCTTTGCCTAGTCATAGATGTTTTCATTCTTCCAGTTGTAAGAATCATGTTCCTCTTTATTCTGATTGACCTCCTGACAATACCTTTCTATGGTCTTATAATATTTTATCCGATGTACTAACAGGTGGCAAATAATAGGTGGAAATTGCTTTGTGACTTTAGGCGACCTGGCAATAGTTTTGCGAAGCTACCTGTGTATGAGTAGATTGCTTTTCAAAATGACCAGGCACAAGGAGTCCCAGAATTACCTCCCTCATGAATATCAATTAAGCAGGTTATTCTTTGGCACCTCCTCTCCCTTTGTTGATTATGAACACATGGATTGCGAGTAATAGCTGCCCACTACCCCTGTGTTCACATTCTCAAACACAAAGCGTTTTGTTCGATGGCATGTGTGGCTGTAGATACACTTTCTCTGCATACTCCTGCCCTCTAGTGTTGGATCCGGAGTTGTGCAAGTGGTTTTTCTTTCAAGAAGTTTTTTGTCACAAGGTTGTGTGACTCCTTCTCTTGGTGATATTGTGCATGGGCATCGACTACATTGTTGATGTTTTCTCTGCGTTGCCAGGTTTGGACGTGTGTGCCTTTGCTTCGACTCTGTTCGGCTTGATTCTACGATTCTTTACTGTCCCCCGGCGGTATTGTTTCTCATTTCCTTATGGAAAACTCATCCACCATTTCTAGGTTACCTTCAGCGTCTTACCAGCCCCTTCGAAGATGTGTCACTGGTGTTGGAACGCACGCCCTTTAAATTCTGCCCACGCTCAGGGGTGTGGAATTTAATAAAATAGCTACTTTTCCATGGGGCAGGTTGCTTCATAAATCTACTTGTCCTGTAACAAAATCCACCTGTCCCTTTTGTTCCATGTAATGTGGCAACATATTATGGCAGCAATCTCAATATAAAAGCTCTGAAATAGCCTCTCTTATTGGGTTGTGTGAGGGAACAACGCATGCATCAACCACGCATGCCTGAACCATGCGGTCTTTAACCACAACCACGTCTTTACTACACGTCTTTACCATGCAATTTCGTGGTAAACACATGATTGGTAAAGGGACATGTGTGATAAAGATCACACTCCTGCCCCTCTGCCCTGAACCATAAAATTTGGCCCTCCCACGGTCTATTTTTCCCGTCCTAGCCCTATAAACCTCCCGACCCCCTATCGCTATACTCGACACCCTCAGCCCATAAAAACGACTCCGACCTCAGCCCCCCCTCCCTGAGCATTAAATCCAGGCCCACCCCCAAAACCTTCCCCTCACTTCTCCCTGCCCCAGCTCAACTGCCCTTTCAACCTGAAAACTGCCCCTTTGCTGTCCCCTGCCCTGAGCCCTAAAACTCAGCCCTCTAAATAGTATTCCGACACTAGCCCCCCCTCCCTGAGCCCTAAAACTAGCCCCCACCTCTGAAATCTACCCCCACCTAGCCCCTGCCCCAGTCCAACTGCCCCCTTAGCCTATAAACTGCCTCTTTCCTGTCCCGTGCCCTGAGCCCTAAAACTCCAAACCCCGCAGGCTTGAAAACTACCCACACCCCCCTAGCCCCCAAAACTATCCCTAACCCAAATAAAAAACCCCCACCCCGTCCGCTGCCCGAGCCCTAAAACTCCAGACCCCCTCCAAGCCTTGAAGACTACCACAACCCCTCCAAACTACCCCCCACTACCCCCCCCAAAACCCCACTCACCTCATCACCTTGTCCCGATCTTTCCTCTTCCTGCTCTTCCGCCGAGCTGAAGCCAGCAGCTAGGCCGTGCATATGACTTAACCATGCATATGCGCTACGCTTGCGATATAAACACGTGTGGCTGAGGCCGCGGTGTTCCGACTGTTTCCCTCTGATTATGCCAGGACTCCTTCCATAGTAGGGTTTGAATACTAGTAATTCCCTTATGTTGCCACATTTCTGCCGATCTACATTCTGGGGCTGAAGGTAATGGTAAGCAACAGTTCCAGGGTTCGAATGCCCTTTTGAACCTGTGCAAACCTACCAACTTGCCTGTTTTAAGGGTTTTCACCAACTCTTCTCTAATCTTTTCCCATAGTGAGAAAGGTTGGAAATGTACTCCTGACAATAGCAAACCTAAAACTTCTTCCAGGGTTGATGAAAAAATGGTTGGGGGGAAAGTGAACTTGCAAACACAGATTTTCGATGGAGCAAATCTACTCCTACATATTTGCTCCTGCTAAAATGCAGTTCAGATATATTTTCTAGGAGTACTATTTCTTGGCCTACTTCTGTAAAGTCATGTGAATTCATGAAAGTCGTATATGTGCAAGGACATGGGTTCACTTTTGAGACTGTATTTAATAATTGGGCCCCTAATTAGGTCTGGTGTTAACCATGACCTTTTGTGTTTATTAAAATTCTGTTGCTCTCTCTCTCTGTCTATTGGTTAGCTTCACTGTGAGTGACAGTATTCTGTTCTTTCACAAGGAGCACATCACACACATTTGTTTTGTTCAGTGCCAGGAACTACTGTGGCAATGTGTGCTTTTTGAGACCAAAACTATTTTCGCTCTTGCCTATGTTTGTTATAATGGTGAGGGCCCAGCAGCTCCCACACCAATAAGGCTTTACAAAAACCATGCCAAAACAAGTCACGTATTGACAAACAATATCAGACCTACTGGCCTTACCAATGCTTGTTTATTTTTATGTTTCCCATAATATTTAAAAGTGGTTATACTGATTTTCCATTATGAGTATTTTGGGGAAATACTAGCATACATCAACACATTTTACTAAATTATGCTTCAAAGAAACGGTACCTAAATTTTGACAGTAGTTTAGCAAAATGTTTTTGCATTTTTTTTTGTGAACATTTTATTTTGAAAGCAAAGAATCTTCAATCTTGCTGTTAAGCTTCTGCAAATATTTGCATCTAATCAGAGAGCATTCTGGGAGCAGTATACATAGCCTCATATTGCTAAACATTTTAAATGTGTGTACACATTTTTATACTGGAGTAGTGCAGTCTGAGCTTATAATATTTCCTGAGCACGCTCACCCTAGTAATAAAGGCTTTGCATTATTGAACCATGAATACAAGTTTGAACAACATTAACACATGGACACAAATATTACCTTAATTGCAGGCAATGCCTTTCCCTGATCCATAATATGGTACTGTAAACTGGCAGACAAAGGGTTTGTGCTGTGGGTGGCTGGGCCTACTTGTCCTAGTGACAAAATACACATGAAAACGTGTTGCCCTTGACCCCAAACAATATGTTCCGGGCTGTGGGCTATAGGAATTCCACATCCCTGCACGCTGCCATGTGAAATACCTGCATGCTGACCAACACCGTATGTGCAATCCGTGCCTTTCACCCAACTACAAGGAAGCTGACTGCGACGCGCGTAAGTCGTTTCGGTCAAAGAAAACCCCATGGGACCGGAGGGCTCGTCTTGAAATGTCACAAAAGGCCAGACATGACACTCCCGCCATCTTTGGTGAAGAGCATGCCCAGGAAGAGCCAACCATTGAGGATGAAGCGGCCTTCTCGATGGAGGACAGTTCCAGCTCCGACGTTGAGGTAAACATGGAGATGCAGGAGTCCCATATGCCCAGCACGCAAGTACAGTGACCCCTGCCCCTCCTCCTCCTCCTCCTCCTTCTCCTCCCTCCTCCTCTATCCGAGCTGCCAAAAAATCTTCGGCTCCAGCACTCCCACTATTGACGTCGCCTGACCACCACCACCTTTCTGTATAAGTTCTGATCTGAAAGACTTTTTCTGACGTCTCACTTTTAGCACCAGCACCAAAGATCACTACAAATGCCAAGCCTTCAGCATTGATCTCTTTGGACCAAGCGTGTGCTTTGGCACCAACCCTACCTTTGGTACCGACCTGCCAGCCGACCCCATCTCTATCGGCACCAATAAAGTATCACAAACCAAAACCTTCGATACCAAAACCTTTTGGAGCTGAAAGACTCGAACATCATCGGTTTCCACTTCTCCTGTCGAACCCATACTCAGAAAAATGGACATTCACCAGTGAAAAATATAAATGAAGTGGGAACTGGTCAGATTCTTGCTTTGCCTTCCTCTCCTCCACCTCCAAAGAGGACTTTTGAAGAGGCACTAGATATACCCCTTCCTCCCAGAAAGAAAGTATAAAGCCACTAACCCTCCCTATCAACCACCTCCTACACCACCTCCACCACCACATCCAGTCCCCCTTCATTCTCCTCAACCATTGTCACCACCACATGATACAGTTGACACCTCACCTCATGGGTCACCACAGTTGGACTCTGGTGGGCTAAGGGGGCCATTAGGGTAACCTGACCTATGGTAAATGTATGACATCGATCCCACCACACCAAAGGCTCCCGACCTATACGCAGCTCGTCATTTCCCTCCTGAGTACGTAACCTCCTACCAAGTGGTCTTTGCGTGAGCGACAGCTTTTCATAATGTAGAGCTCCACAAGGAACTCCTTGAGCAGGATTTCCTATTCAATACATTAACTTCTACCCACAGGGACACACACTATCTGCCAATGGTACCTGGAATGATGAGTGAGACACGCAGACGACCTCTTTAAGGACCCTGGTAGTGCCAGGATTTTTACCCCTATGGCAGATAAAAAAAATAAATAAGGCTGTGCCATCAGACCCTTCATTATTACGGATTCAAGTCCCACCAGACTCCATCGTAACCACCACTGCAAGCAAAAAGACCAATTCCCAGGATGTCATTCCACTTCTTCAACAGGGCGACTTTTTGGCAACACTAGACTTAAAGGACGATTAGTTCTACAAACCAATACACCCTGCTCACCGCAAATATTTAAGCTTTGTGGTAGCAAATAAACATGATCAGTTTAAAGTTTTTCCATTCGGGGTCAGTACTGCACCTCGAATATTCCCACAATGTTTGGCTGTGGTCGCAACACAGCTGCGAAGAAAAAATATTCACATATTACCCTACTTAAACGATTGGCTTATCAAAGCCGCTACACATCAGCAGGGCCAACATCACACTCCGATGACAATAGATCTACTTCACAGCCTAGGGTTCACTATCAACATCCTCAAGTCTAACTTCCAACCTCTACAAGTTCAACATTACTTAAGAGCAATCTCAAACACACAGTTGTACTACCCCAATCCCGCTGGGATTCAGAACTTTCAGGCAACCTTGCCCTAAATCCACACAAACCAGACACTTACAGTGAGGACGGTTATGCGTCTGCTAGGAATGATGACTTCCTGCATTGCCAGTGTTTCCAATGCAAGGTTACACATGCGTCCCCTGCAGCAATGTCTAGCTCACCAGTGGTCTCAGTCACAGGGTCAACTGGAGGATCTAGTGTTGATAGACCGCCACACTCGCTGTTCTCTGCAATGGTGGAACAACCACAATCTGTTGAAAGGGCAGGCTTTTATTGGACCCTGCTCCTCACATCATTCTCACCACAGTCACATCACAGGCAGGAGGAGGTACTCTTCTACACAACATCACAGTACAAGGTTTCTGGGATGCAATAAATCAGTCTCTACAGCTTCAGATGATCTACTTAGCACTGAAAGTTTTCTGTCCTCATCTTTCTCACAAGGTTGCCCTGGTCCGAACAGACAATATGACAGCCATGTATTACCTACAAAAACAGGGGTGTTGGGGCGGTCTTCACAACTATCACACATGTTTCAGACCATATCAAAGTAGGCTTTACATTGCAACATTCACCTGTTGGCGCAATATCTTCCATGAAAGAGAACGGCTTTGCAGACCTGCTCAGCAGGATGCAGCAACAAGTCCACAAATGGGAACTCCACCCACAATTCCTCTTCCCATATTTCCAAAGGTAGGGGTTCTCTCAGATCCACCTTTTTGCGACATCGAGACATGCAAATTGCCCAAACTTCGCCTCCAGGTACCCACACCCATGATCCAAGGGCAATGCACAATGGATGAATTTGTCAGGGATATTTGCCTACACTTTTCCTCTTCTCCGACTTTTTCCCTTTCTGGTTCTGAAGCTCAGGCAAACTTCTCTTACAATGATCCTGGCAGCTGTCACATGGGCGCGAGGCACATGGTTAGCAAGATTCCTAGAACTCTGGGCGCTAGAGGGCGCCAGACCAACATGGCCGCACCTCTGTGAGGCTCTCGCCAGCCGGGCGCTTCCAATCTCCTTCAGCCCATCCTACATCCAAGGAACGCTAATCTGCCTGGCTCTACTGAACGGGCAGTAGACGACGCACGGATCCACCGAATTGGGGCCCGATCTGGCCGGTGGTTCGCCAGCTACGACCGCCGATTTCCCCCGCGGTCAGTACGGCTGATCGGCTGGTGCGAGGAGGCCGGCCGCTTTGCACACGCTACAGCGGGGATTTGTCGTGCACGATAGGCCGCGGAGCGCGGCCGAGGCTGAGGGCAGTTGCCGACATCGGACGCTCCTGAGGTGGTTTCCCCTGCCCATCGCTGACCTCCGGACACACTGGTGAGACGGGGGCGGGCCGAGGCTTGGCTGGGGGCGCGGTATTGCGGAGCTACCAGCGTGAGCCCGAGCGCGCCTTGCGGGGCTGACGAGGAGTGCCCCATCTTGCTCACGACGGCCCTGGGTGCGGTGGGGGGTACGTTGTCCTTGCTGTTGGTGCCCCCCCCCCCCCCACGGGCCCTGACACAAGGACCCCGCTGCTTGTCCTGGCTCTGCGAGACACTGTCCGTGCAGGAGGTGCCTGCTTGGGATTGCCCCCGGGGCTCGTGGCCCTCCTCCTGACGATACCTACTGCTTCTGGCGCATGGTGGATATCTGTGGGCCCTACACTTGGCCGGCTTCGTGGAGGGGTCACAGTCGGAGGCGACCGGAGTGCGGCCTAGTTCTCTCCCTGCCACACGCGACCAGGCACTGACTGGGTTGGAGGGGCTGCTCCCGGTTGGTGATCCGTCTCCGAAACTCGGGGGGCCGACCTACATAATGAGGAAGACTGATGCCAAGCACGCCAAACAGTCCCGGCTCCCGTTCGAGGCTCCGACAAAAAAATCCCACGCCCAACCGCCGGGAGACGGCGATGCTGAGGGGGGCGGCGCAGATGAGGTGGATTGGAAAGCGCTCCTCCTGAACATGCAGACCAGCCTCACCTCCATTGACTCCAAGATCGATGGTATGTCGCGCCGCCTGGACTCCGTGGTGCATAGACTGGATCAGCACGAGGAGCGGTTTAAGGAGGCTGAACAACGGGTCTCCGGGCTGGAGGATGGGGCGACGGCCACCACGTCCAAGGTATCACAGATGGAGCGATTGCTGAAGGTAATCGCCGATAAAAATGAGGATTTATAGGCGAGATCGCGCCGGAACAACGTACGCCTTATTGGTCTGGCGGAGACTACCTCAGTGGGCAGGATGGAACTTTTCATCGAGAAACTTATCTCCGACCTCTTTGGCGCGGACGCCTTCTCTCCCCAGTTGGTGGTGGAACGGGCTCACCGCACTTTGGGCCCTCGCCCCGTGCCCGGCGCGCCCCCGAGGCCTATAGTCATCCGTTTCTTGAATTACAGGGATCGAGACACCCTTCTCCGACTTGCCAGAGAAAAACAACCAGTCCTCTTCGAAAATACCACGCTATCCTTCTTTCCAGACTTTACACAATCTGTGCAAGACGCACGTCTTAAATTTGGCCAGGTCAAGAAACGACTGCTTCAACAGGGACTTCAATACTCCATGCTATACCCGGCCCGGCTGCGGGTTGTCCATCGCGGCAAACCACATATATTTCAGGATCCAGCCCAAGTTGAACTGTTTCTGAAAGACCACAAAAGAGCTATTGACCTGGCCCACTCCCCTTCGGGGAGTACGAGATCCCGATCGCCCACTTCTGCCCCTGACTGACTGGGGATCTCCGACTGCCGTTGAGCTCCGTTGATGGTACTCTTTTGATGTGCACTTATTTCTGCCTCTGCCTTTCTTCTGTGAAATTCAATGACTGCTCAATGTGTGACTCTGTGTTCTCGCCCGTTCTGGTGGAGTTACCACCCATTAGGCTATGCCTCTCCTCTTCTTGATGGTTCCTTGACGATGTTTTCACTCGATAGCGCCCTGGCACCAATCTCCCCCTCCCGTGTTTCCCCTCTGGATCTTGGCTCCAGGGGATAGCGGGTGAGATATCGGGGGAGTGGGATGGCGGGTCTGGACCTCTGGTA
This sequence comes from Triturus cristatus, assembly GCF_964204655.1. Classification (NCBI taxonomy): domain Eukaryota; kingdom Metazoa; phylum Chordata; class Amphibia; order Caudata; family Salamandridae; genus Triturus; species Triturus cristatus. The sequence continues at coordinate 1,160,532,388 of NC_140583.1, forward strand.
TTCCCCACTTGGGTGCTCCCTCATGAGTGAATGATAAGATGTTCTAGGTTTGTAAGGGGTGGGGGAGATGCCCGTCATGATTGGGATGTCGGAGTGGGTGGGTGGGTGGGCTCTCAGGGATTTGTTTTAGGTTTGTTGGTTTTTTTCAGCATGAGCAATACACGCGGACTTGTTGAAGTAGCACAGTATATTGCCCTTAATAGATGGCTACACGTTTGGTACAGCCGCCGGGTGGGTTTATCGACCTGGGGTTCCTATGTCCGAGGACCTAGCGCACGCCACGCACACTGAGCCGGGTGGGGGGGGACTGCTCACCGCTATTTCTTGGAATGTCAGGGGATTGGGGGACCCGAGGAAAAAGCGGCGAATCTTGGGAGCCTTGGATAGGCTGCATGTTCAGGTAGTCTTCCTGCAGGAGACAGATATGGACCCCCTCCGTCGGGGATCCTTTGCTGCTAGATGGGCTGCGCACTCGCTTTTCGCGTCATATTCATCCTATGCAAGAGGCACTGCTATTCTTTTAAAACATGGTGTTCCTTTTGTTCCCCTGGGTACAGCCAAAGATGCAGAGGGCCGATATTGTATAACGTGGGGCAGGATAGGCATCGAGACTATTACCCTGGCTTGCTCTTACGGTCCCAATTGTGATGACCCACGCAGCTTTATTGCTCTTTGGAACAAAATCCGGGAGGTGGGCTCCACGCACCTCATCTGGGGAGGTGACTTCAACGCGGTGTTAGACCCTGCTATGGATAGATCCAACCCCTCCGCTTGCCACTATGATAACACACACAAATACCTGAGGGACATATGCGACACTCAAGAGATAGTGGATACCTGGCGTCATTTACACCCGACCTCCATGGAGGGCACACACTGGAATGCTGCTTATGCCACATGGGCTAGACTGGATTACATTATGGTGAATAGGCCACTAGCCCCCTCCCTGGTCAGTGTGCAACACATAGGCCGCACATTCTCCGACCACTCTCCGGTGCTCGCCAAATTCCGCTTACCGGACATAATGGGTAGATCCCCGACATGGCGACTCCGGCCCAACATCTTACTCGATGAACTGTTCCGCTCCGAACTAGGTCAGGAACTAGAAGACTTCATTTCACGTAACAAGGGCTCGGTTGACCGCGTGGCCACCCTCTGGGAGGCACTGAAAGTCACAATGCGTGGAGTATGTATCTCTAAGAGCTCCGGGGTGTTGAAGAACTTACGCGCTACACTACATAAGTTAGAATCCACGCTACATACTCTGGAAACTAGTCCAGACTTTGCTGTCAGCACAGATGCACAAGCACAGTACCGTGCTGCGATGTCAGAATTCACTTCCACTGCCGACAGAGAGGTACACTTCCGGGGCAAATACTTCAGGGCTCGGGCATACGGAGAGGGTGAACGTCCCGGTCGATCCCTTGCGAACGCGGTCCGTCCGCTGCGTGGCTCCAATTTTGTGCTAGAACTTAAGGGGGAAGAGGGAGTTCCTATACGCGACACGCAGTCGCTCTTGGCGGCTTTTACTATGCACTATTCCACGCTTTACTCTACCACCAGAGTTGGCGCACTGGACATGGACGACTACCTGAGAGAGCTCACCCTAGGCTGGCTCTCGGATCGTCAGCGTGAGTTCTTGGCGGAACCCATAGGCCTGGACGAAATTAGAGATGCAATTAATCAGATGGCACCTGGAAAGGCCCCCGGTCTGGACGGTTTGCCCATGGATTTTTATAAAGCTTATATAGATCTCCTGGCCCCGGTGCTTCAAGCAGTTTTTCTGGAGGCGCATGAGTCTGGTGCGCTCCCTCCATCCATGCAGGAAGCGCTGATTACTTCTCTATTGAAACCGGGTAAACTGCCTCACTCGTGTGACTCTTACCGCCCTCTCTCTTTGATTAATTGTGACGCAAAAATTCTGGCTAAGGTTCTAGCCAATCGTTTACAGCTGTTACTGGGCGGTCTGGTACTGTCGGATCAGGCAGGGTTCGTTCCTGGCAGAGCCACTTCCAATAATCTTTGAACGCTTTTCTCCATTATGCACAATGTAGACCCTGATTTGCCACTAGTGGCGGTCTTTCTGGACGCCACCAAGGCATTTGACTCCCTGGAATGGGACTATCTGCATTGTATCCTGCGTAATATGGGATTCCCACTGGGTTTCACGCGCTGGATCGATATCCTGTATGACCGGCCGGTCGCTAGAGTGGGGATAAATGGGCGGATATCGGAGGCTTTCGCGATATCGCGGGGCACCCGTCAGGGGTGCCCCCTATCCCCGTTATTGTTCGCGGTTGCGATGGAGCCGCTTGCTGTCCGGCTCCGACAACATCACCAAGAGAGGGCGTTGCGTTGTCTCCAGAGAGAGGTGCTAATCTCCCTATACGCGGATGACATTACGCTATACATCCGGGATCCTGCCACTAACCTAAATCCCATCCTTCGGGAGTTTATTCGCTTCGCAGGCATGTCTGGTGTTCATATTAACTGGGGTAAGTCCACTGTCTTCCCGCTGACCGCGGCTGCTCAGCCGTTCCAGCTGGAATACCCCTTACGATGGGCGGAGGATGAAGTTAGATACCTGGGCATACTTCTCTCTCGTGATCGGGAGGAGTTGATGCGGCTGAACTATGGTCGCACCTTTGATCACATTCAGACCTGCGTAGCCAGGTGGATCACGCTGCCTCTCTCCCTCGCGGGCCGAGCTTCCCTCATCAAGATGGTGGTTCTTCCTAAGCTCCTCTACCTCTTCCTAAATATCCCGTATTACCCAGGCCGGTCCTTTTTTCAACTCCTGCGCTCTGAGCTTATTCGGCTGGTGTGGGGCGGAGGGCGGCCGCGTCTAAGTTGGGAGACACTGACTCGTCCATTCGTGCAGGGGGGGTTGGACCTGCCGAACTTTGAGTTGTACTATTACAGCGCGCAAGCCCACTTTATTCATCACTGGATCCACCCCACTCCCTTTCTACCACAGACAGCTGTGGAACATTGGCTGGCGGATCCTATCCCACTGGCGGGTGCGATATTTAGTGCGCCAGAGACGCGAACGATGTACCGCACCACTATTTCCAGTTCCATTCTGGCGTGGCAATACATTGCGAAACTTGCCCACACGACTTTGCTCTATTCTCCACTGCTTCCCCTGGCATATCACCCCCTGCTGCCCCTCTTACAAGAACAATTGTTTAAAAACTTTATGGCTAAATTCCACATAACGACATGGGGGGATCTCTATCATGATGGCCTCTTCCGCTTTATTCGCTGACACTGCCCCAACCTTCATGGACACATTCCTCTATACCAGGCTTCGCAGTGGTATCCGAGCATTGACGGGGGAATTCCCCAGCGAACCGCCCATTCTAGAGCCCCTTCATCAGCTACTCAAGGCTGTCACTCCCTCACACGCGGTCTCCACCCTCTACCACTCATTACGCACTTCACCAGTTCCCTACCTTGTAGGGCACGGGCCAAATGGGAGGAGGAACTGGGTCAGCCCATAGAGGACGAGATTTGGAGCTATTGCTGCTTGCAAACCGAACAAATCTCCTCCAGCAGTAGGTTCAGGGTGATTCACTATAAATTCCTACATCGACTATACTGTACTCCAGCGCACATGCACAGGATGGGCCTTCGAGAGGAAGATCTCTGCTGGCGCTGTCGTGCTCCCGCGGCAGACTTCCTTCATATGGCATGGGGATGCCGCGAATTAGCCACTTACTGGCAACATGTATATTCCGGCATTTCGGAAATGATTGACACCCCTCTTGTACCCTCTCCGACGCAGGCACTGTTGGGCTACACCAAAACTACTAAGAAACCGGTTCGTAGATTTGTCACAATCGCCCTTCTCATGGCTAAGCGACTCATAGCCTGTAGATGGGGGAGGGGTAGAGCTCCCAAATTTAAGGATTGGATCAAAGACATGGTTCACCGTCAGGACAATGTACTACTATACGCTGAACTCCTCCCTTCCGCATCCCGACCGCTTGACATTTGGGGTCCCCTACAGACGTATCTGCTGTCACACCCTCAGCTTTAACGCACTTTCCCACTCACATCAACATTAGAGCTTCACGCACTCAATCCAATGGCTTTCTCCCGGTTGAGGGGGCGGGAATTGGTAGAATGCCATCAAGCAATGAGACCTGAGTTCCCCTCCACTTTTCTTGTTCTCCGGCATGGATGGATCTCGCTGTGTATTGGGATAGGGAGGGGGGAATGACAACACACAGTGCTGAGGGTCGCCTCTGCACGCCCTTGCATACTGCTATGGAACGCTTACTGACTACGGGGTTTTCACGGGGGGGGGGGGGGGTGATGCGTACCTCGAATCTGTGTCCGATTTCATTGTTTCCTATGCCGCAGCCGGCCCCTGGAGGGTTGTAGGCAGGCAGCTGTGTTCAACGTTAAACTCCTCATTTATTCCAGGCCGCCGGCCACTTGATGGTTGTAGGCATGGGGCTGTGTACTGTGAAGTCATGCTGAATAAAGGTTTTTGAAAAAAAAAAAGATTCCTAGAACTCTCTGTAGTTTCACAAGAGAAGCTACCCAACAGGCCGCATCTTCACACTCAAAATCAGGGACAAATCGGGCACCTAGACTTCAACTCTCAACCAAGCAATTCGGCTCCTGAGGTCATAGAGTTTGGCTACCTTGACTTACCACCAGAATGTATTGATATTGTCAAGGAAGCGAGCAGGCCTACCACTATAGCCTGTAATGCAGCGAAATGGAAGCAATTTACTTGCTTCTTTCAATCCAAACAAATTTGATCCTCTAAAAGCTATGGTGCATAACATTGTCTGCTACCTACTTCATTTACAAAAGGTCTCAAACGAGTTATTCCACCAAGGGTTTCTCCTTCATCCTCCAGGAATCTTAACATTGTGCTTACCAGACTTATGATTCCCCCATTTGAACCCTGACTCTCATGCCTCCTTCAGGTTCTTTCTTGGAAAGTGGCATTATTAGTGGCCATTTCTTCACTCAGGCGTGTTAGTGTGCCTCAGGCCTTAACTTTACAAGACCTTTCTTTCAAACACAGTAAGACAAAGTGGTTCTTCGCACCAACCCTAAATTCCTACCTAAAGTAGTCTCTCAATTTCACCTCAACCAATCAATTGAGTTGCCAGTTTTTTCCTTCAACCGAATTCAGTTGTGGAAAGAGCTTTTCATATAATGTCAAAAGAGCACTCGTGTTCTACATGGGAAACAGCCGTAGCACGACGCCGGAATCATGCTGTGCCTTAACTGCACCGGCAACTGAACGAATGCGTCATTAACACACATTCGTTTAGCACTCAACTTGCTTTAGTGGGAGTGCATTTAAAATCCAACACCTTCCTTACTGATGCGCAGACTGGAGTTGGATTAGTAAATTATACTAATCCAAAATCCAGATTACCCCCACCCCCCCTGGGCAAGTCATTGTAACAACTTGCAAAAGAAACTGGTCGTTACGGACGAAGGGTGTTAAAAAAGGCATGCGTTCTAAACGCTTGCGTAATTCCGACATACAATCATTCTACAGAGATTGTGGTACTTTGAAATTTGGGACCGCGTAGGAGGCAGGGCCCTACCCCTGTCTATTCCGGTATTAGCGAACCGCGAATGGTCAATGCGGTATGTACAAGTGCTTTGTATAACGTTTTAGCTATAAATGCACTGTGTATATGATATTATACACTGACTACGTGGGTTCCATCTTAGAGAGGTGGCCATCTTATGGTTGCCCTCACATAGGCTACACATTACGAACAAATACGGGCCTTTTGAACACATGTACTTTCTGTTTGACTTCTCTGTGACCTGTGCAGCTTGGCTCCGCTGCCCCAGGTCAGTCCGGTCTCACGAGCTCCCCGTCCTACGGCCACCTGTGATTAGCATCAGGGTTTGACACACCATAAAGCCTTTTCATCCCACACGAGCCTCCGGCTAATCTCTTTCACACCTGACTCTTCCTGCTTTATGGCTTGTTTTCCAAACAGGAGATGCCCGTGTTTATTGGGGCCTGTTGATATCTGATGTGGGATCTGAGCCTCGCTGGGTAAATAATTGTGGGCTGGCTTAACTGGAATGTGGGATGGTCATCATGACTCTGCCTTTTCGTTTGTAATGGATACACGTAGATGACCATATCGTAAAACAAGGAATGTATGCCTGAAGCATGATATTTTGTATTTAAGGAGAAGCTCGTTTCTGTAACTTTAAGCAGTCTCCTGAGAACATACATTGTGTTGTACTTCTCGGATACCTGTAATTGGTCTGCAGCCAATAAATCGATCTTTGACTTCACCTAGAAGACTCTGTTTCTGTTGGTCTGAAACAGGAAGAACCCGAAGTCTAAGGGTGTGTTCCCCTGCACCGCTGGGCTTAAAATTCCCGGTACTTCAGTTGGCGCCCAACTCGGGACGATTTCAGCGGTACCGGTCCAAGCCAGAGGTTCATGAGGAGCTTCGTGTGGAAATTCTGGAGGAAGGCCGCCACTTCATCGACCCCTGCATGTCGACGTGGTCCGAAAGTCTTTTCTGCGAGGTTCTCCGCGTCCCGACGGCTACGAAGGACTGCTGCCCTGATTAATCGCCCTGTTTTGGACCCTTGACGATTTTGGTAGAGCGAAACAATCGAGAGAGTCTTCTGGTGACGCCATCGATCATCGATATTCAGTTAAGTGTAAGTGGAGCATCTCCCAGTTTGTTTGGTATCCTTCAGGATTTTTGGTATCCTTCGGGATCGCTTTGATTTGGAGCTTGCAAGTCCCAAAGCCAGAGGACTCGTGTATTCACGAGCCTATCGTTTTCGATAATCCTTTGAAGTTTTGAAACTAGACTAGTGAGCGAGGATGCCTGGTTCTAGTGTATTTGGTAATTGGTTTTGTTTGAGTTGTAGAAGGGATTTCCAGTTAGAGGATTCATGTCCGGTTCCTCCGATTGGAACTCCAACCTATGAGCTTTATGTAAAACATGGCGTGGGCCCCATTGCATATAATGAAGTATGGATCCGATACACCAGAAAGGACGGTGTCTTAAAATGGCCCCAAAATGGTAGTTTTGATACAGATATCTTAGATAATTTGGAAGTGAAATTGTTTAAAAAGAAAGCCCGGCCGGCGATGTTTGATTCTTTCCGCCTATGGCGAAAGGAAGCCAAACAGAAGGAAATTAAGCTAGCGAAAAGGAATAAGAGAGAAAGAGGTATGTCAATGATGCAAGCAGCTGTGCAATTCAAAGATAATGAGGAGGAACAAATGAATGAGCAGTTACATAGACAGCGCACACAAGGGATCGATAAATGTTACCCTGTTTTGTCACCCCTTGTGCAAGATGAAACAAAAGAGAAAGAGAAAGATTCCCTAATGTCCCATTTGCTAAGTTCGCCACCCCCGTATACGCAAAATGCCACAGCGCCTCCACAGCTTGTAAATGTGAAGCCTCCAGTAAATATGCCGCAAGCCTTCCCACAGCCGCCAGCTCCTCCTCAGCTGGCTCCTACCCCTACAGTGCAGCCCTCTCAGGGGCCGCCAGTTTCATCACCTGTTGCCCCTGCGCTTCCTGCGACTTTGCCTAGTATGTCGCTGCCTCCCCTGGCGCTCCTTCTTACACTACCCAGGTACCTGTATCTGAATCCGTTTTTCTTCCCTCTGTCTATCCCCCCGTTTTCACCTCAACTTCTCCTTCAGCACGACAACGACTAGCTAATGTAGTTACTAGTTTAATGTCGCCTCTCTTTGGGTCATCTAGTGTGACTCCTGGTTTACAACGTAAGCAATTGCGTAGTCAGCTGCCTGGTCCTGACGAGAAAGAGGTGTTAGATAATCTGGCGCGTAGGTGGATTGGTTTCCCTTCACTCTATAATGTGGAATCAGTTGTTAACGTTTTCGACCAATGGGATGCCCCAAAACAGAGATAGGTCTTTGACAAAATGTGTGAATGCCTCTGTGAGGAATTGGAGGATCATGGTTCAAGCACAATCCCGCAGGAATTATGTCGCGTGCGATTTGATTTCGAAAAATGTATAATTGTGGGTCCTGATGTAGATAAAGCAGTTGCGATGTTACTGTCCTTCAGGAATAGCGATTGTCAGCAATCATTGTTCGAACAGGAATTCCCTGTGGGGAAAAAGGTAAAAGCGCGCCAATATCCGATGCGTGAGGTTCCCCCAGTTTGGAGACCTGCTGATCCAAATGCTGCTCCACCTGTCTTGGCACATTTTCAGCGTGTTTGGGTACATGTCCCATGGAAGCGATCTGAGGTGTTAGCGCTTAAGCAGACATTGCCTGACCCCCGTAAAAACCCTACAGGATATTATAAGGAGTTATCCCAAACTGCGGAATCGTGTGTTATGAATCTGGCTGACATAGATATGTTATTCGGGAATGTTGTTCCACAGCCTTTATGGGGATCCATCCGTAATACCGATCATGCTGCAGGACTAGGGGGCACATGGGCTAATATCATTGCTGCGGACGCTGGCCAAGTTGGTGGTGCGAAGCCTGACCCTTTAGTAACAGACCTCCCTGGTAGAATTATTACATACATGAAAACTTTAATGCCCGCGATGCGCGTAAATTGGGATAAACTATCCGCATGTAAGCAGAAGAAAGATGAGACAGTGTCCGATTTCTTTACAAGGTTTGAAGAAACGTTTATCGACCACAGTGGTCAAGACATGAGTACTGAAGGTGGCCAACGGTTATTTGTGGATAAATTTGTGCAGAATCTACTTCCCGAGTTGTGTAAGAAATTAAAAGATTCAGCAAGTTCTTGGGCTGTTTCCTCTTCAGCGCAAATACTGGCTACTGCACAGTATTATGAAAATAGAGACAAAGATGAGAAGGATAGAACAGATAAGAAAACGAAAGAACTGAAAACAAAGGTCCTCTTGCAGCAGGCTTATCCGCCTCGTGGAGGACAGAATAATTACAGGCAAACTCAAGGTGTCTATCGGCAACACCAACAGTTTCAGAATAGCCAGCAAATGAATGGGTATTATCAACCACGTATCCCTGTAGGTCCCAATCAATGTTCATATTGCAGAGAGGAAGGTCTTTTTAAATATAGTTGCCCTAAATTAATGCAGCATACTAGTAATGCGTATGGCGCAAGAGGTAGAGGTGGTCAGCAAGCTCCTAGAGGCAGAGGGCGTGGAAATGTTCCCCAGAACGCGCGTCCTCTTCTGCCTCAAAATACGATAAATAGCTTTGATCAGCAAGCTAATGCAACTGGTAATACAGCTCAGTACTACAATAATGATTATTATGCAGAAGACGACAATGTGGAAGGTGATGATTACTAGGACAGCCATGGACAGAGAGAGGGAGTTGTTTCAGTACCAGTGGATCAGAGTGGACCGTATGTCAAAGTGACTACAGCAAATGTAACGGAGCCCTTTCTGCTGGACACTGGTGCTGCAAAGAGTTCAATCATGCATTCAAAACTCCCTGGCGCGCCTTTGTCTGGTGAAATGAATGTTTCAGTAGGTTTTTCTGGCGCCCCAGTTAGGAACCCGATTTCTAGTCCTATGCCACTTTCTGTTGGACCTTGTGAGCTAAAAGCACCCCTCATCCTAACGACAGGATGTGGTGAAAATCTGCTAGGATTAGATTTGCTAAAAAGATTGCATGCAACGCTATATTGTTCTCCCTCAGGAGTACAACTTACATTAGGTAAGAAAGTGATTTCCCCAATGTATTTGTATTAGAATGCAATGCCACCTGAGTTGTCATCCCTTCCGGATGTCCTTTGGGCTACTGGTCCAATGATGTGGGTCTCTTGGAAATACCGTCATACGTGGTCACTTTAAAAGCCAATGTCAGATTGCCACGCATTCCACAGTACAAGATCTCCAATGAAGGTCAGTAAGCGTTGTTAGCAATTGTCAGCGATTTGGTTAAAAAGGATGTAATTGAAGAAACAAGAGGCAACATTTGCAATAGTCCAGTTTTACCTGTCTTAAAACGAACGGACCCTTCACAGCCACCTGTTTACAGATTTGTGATTGATCTTAGAGAGGTTAATAAGATTGTTGTGCCACAGTTTCCAGTTGTTCCTGATATAACTGCCTTGTTAACTATGATTCCAGCCTCCGCTGCATGGTTCTCAGTGATCGATCTAAAGAATGCTTTCTTTAGCATCCCAATTGCAGAGGAGAGCAGAGACATTTTTGGCTTTAGTTTAGGAGGTCGAAGCTGCCGCTTTAAACGCGCTCCACAGGGCTACTGTGAAAGTCCATCAATATACAGTCAGGCTTTAAAAGCACAGCTTGATGCACTTGTTTTACCTAGTGGCGCTATCCTTATTCAGTATGTTGACGATTTACTAATCGCCGCGGATACTGAAGAGATTTGCAAAAAAGCTACACTGTCATTGTTGCGTCATTTGTCTGCCTTTCATCACAAAGTGTCTCTCTCAAAAATGCAATATTGTCGACAAAAAGTGACCTACTTAGGTCATCTCTTATCGAAGGAGGGAAGGAAACTGACCCCAGAGAGAATTCAAGCCATTGCACAATTAAGTGTGCCAAGAACACAGAGAGAAGGGCGTGCTTTCTTGGGTATTACTTCATACTGTAGGCACTGGATACCAAATTTCTCTTTGCTGGCAAAACCTTTGTTAGCATTAACATGTAAAGACACACCGAATCCCATTCCATGGTCTGAAGAGTGTCAGAAAAGTTTTTTGGAATTGCGAAATGCATTATGTTCAGCTCCTGTGTTGGGTACCCCCGACTACAGTAAGCCTTTTACATTGTATGTTCACGAAAAGAACGGTTGCGCATTATCTGTGTTGACACAGCCTTTTGGCGACAGACCGCGTCCATGCGCATATTTTTCGTCGACCTTGGACCCGGTAGCGAGGGCATTGCCAAGTTGTCTGAGAGCCACAGCCGCCGCAGCTATGTCTATTCGACAGTCTGCTGGACTAGTGATGGATAATACATTGATTGTTATGGTTCCACATGCTGTGGACACATTGTTAAACAGGACCAAGACACAGCACTTGACAAGTGCGCGATTATCAGGATATGAGTTGACACTGTTAGCAAATCATATACACATAAAGAGATGCAACACGTTGAATCCAGCTACATTATTGCCGATTCCAGCAGACCTAGATGAGATTGAGCAACATGATTGTCTGTTCAGAACAGAAGAAGAGACAAAAGGGAGAATAGATCTTAAAGATACTCCCCTGACTGAGTGTGATGGTACCTTATGGGTGGATGGTTCATGTTTCAAGCTTCCGAATGGTGATACGACTGCCGCATATGCTATCACGACTTTGCACACGATTGTTGAGACTGCACGAGTGCCACATAATTCGGCTCAAGCAGCAGAATTTATTGCCCTTACAAGAGCATGCGTGTTGTCTGAAGGAATGAAAGTGAACATATATACTGACAGTCAGTACGCCTTTGGCGTGGCGCATAGTTTTGGGCGATTGTGGAAAGAACGTGGGTTCCTGACTTCGCATGGAGCTAAGATTCAGAATGGCAAGTTGGTGAATGATCTCCTTGAGTCACTGACCCTACCATTGCAAGTTGCGATTATGAAATGCAGTGCGCACAAGAAAATCACTGATGATGTTGGTCGTGGTAATGCGTTTGCTGATGAAATCGCGAAAGAAACAGCAAAAGATGTGAAAACTCGAATGTATGTTGCAGGCCCTGCAAGATGGGTTGGTGATGTTGGAATGTGTGAAAACACGATAGAGAGCGTGAAGTCCCTTCAAGCTGAAGCCACAGAGAAAGAGTTGAGCAAGTGGAGAGAAAGTACTGGTAAATTGGATGAGAATGGTTGTTGGGTTGATTTGTCAGAACATCGGCGATGCTTGTTACCTGATGCATATGTGCTTCCAGTGGTTACTATGGCACATGGAATGGCACATATCAGTATGAAAGGAATCTGTAAGTTGTTGGCTCCAGTATGGCAGAATGCTGGAATTCCCAAGTGTGCAGAGAATGTAGTCAAGAATTGTATGGTATGCTTGAAATACAACCCTGGTAGGGGAACCCCAACTCCAGCTGGTCATTTTGCGCCTCCATCATATCCATTTGAAGTTTTGCAACTAGATTTTATCCACATGGAAAGGTGCAACAACCTGAAATATGTATTGGTTGTTGTTTGCGCTTTTTCAAAATGGACAGAAGCATATCCCCTAAAAGACAACACTGCTTTATCCACAGCCAAAGCCCTTGTGAAGGAATTTTTCCCTAGGTTTGGAATGCCAAGAATGGTGTGGAGTGATAATGGGAGTGAATTTGTGGGTCGAGTGATGAAGAATGTGTGTGAGGGGTTAGGGATCAAGCAAAAGTTTCACGCTGCAAATCACCCCCAATCAGCTGGATTAGTAGAGTGCTACAATGGCACTCTAAAGCTCAAGCTGGCCAAAATCCAGGCGAGCTCCGGTCTTAAATGGCCTGACGCTCTGCCTTTAGCACTCCTATCCACCAGAATGACTGTGCATTCACGAGTGGGACTTAGCCCATATGAGGTGATTTTTGGCCGCCCGGCCAATGTATGGGGTGTGCCAAGACCGACGAAATTCAGCGAAATCGAACATCCAGTACTGCTTGATTATTTGTACGAATTGACGGCTAAATTGCGTGTTTTACACCAACAGGTGCATGATACTCTCCCCCAGGCCTCTGAGGCTCCAGGACACCCTATCGACCCTGGCACGTGGGTGCTCATCAAGAACTTCCAGCGAAAGAGCAACGATGAGCCCCGTTGGATTGGCCCTCACCTCGTACTTCTATCGACAAGGTCAGCGGTTCGAGTAAAGGGGAAGAAGAATTGGATTCACGGCGCCCACATCAAGAGGATCCCTTTGCCTCTACCATATGACCAGTGGGTCCAGGAGGGTATCGCTGACTCTGAAACAGACACTGTACCTCGTTTTGTGCCGTTCAGTGATGCACGCGTAAGAGGCACAACTTCAGCACAACAGAGTGACGATATTTTGCAAGAAGCTGTGCCACCGTCAATTCGATTGGACACCACAGAGCCTGAACTCTTGTTTCAAGATCAGACAGTACCTGGCTGTTTCCACTACAACCTGAGACCAAGGCCTATGGACAAATAAAGATTCCCTTACCTTTTTGTTCTTGATATTATAGCTCTCCCATCTGAAGGATTTTCTTGATTTTTGTTTTTCGAACCACCAACCGGGTTCAGCCGCAGGGTCGCGGTGCCAAGACTTTGGGGTACAGGCCGAAGACGTTAGGTCAACGGTTCTGGTTGGTCTAGGGCGTTCCCTGGACCGACAGGCGTACTCCTTAGCAGAAGATACTCACCCGCCGCGAGTGGCACGATTAGAGGATGGAGTTTTTCAAGATGAAGAGACCCGCTGAGGAAATGAACTTTAAAGCGAAAATATGTAAAATAATGAAGAGCAAACGTTTTGTATTTTTATGTCTGTTTATACTATGTAGTATGATAGTGTTTACTGTAGGATTTGTATTCTTCTCCTCTCAAGAGCCTATTGCACCCACTGTACAGCCTATACCTCCTCCTACTGTCTCCTTGCACTCTTTTCACCCTCTGCCTGAACACGAACAAGCCAGACGATCAGAGTTTGTGAACAATTCGTTTATTCAGCTCCTGCACCAGCACCAACTAGTCATGAATACAACGAATTGCTGGGTGTGTGGTTTAATGCCACATACCATTAATAAGGGTATTCCTTATCTAGTGCTGCCGTTTAGTTACAATGGATCGTCATGGGCATTCCAGACCATGTTTCTCTTTGCACTAGATGCGTACTCCCCGCGACAACCGCGTTCCATCAGACCTAGCACAAATAATAAAGCTTTAATGAAAGGAGTTGCCGATATGAGCAGAGATATCGACGCATACTCATCTATACCCAAGGATGAATTGAGAGCTTATGTAGGGTGGAACGCGACGGGGTATAGTATTAGTCTGGGTGAAAGACAGCGGAAAATCTCATCCCCAATCTGGGTCGTACCCCACATGGGTCGGATCTGTTTACAAGGTAATGGTCAGAATCCAAGAGCTCAACTGGGGAAAAGTGACTGTACTGAAACGTACACTTTCCCATCACAGTTTTCCCCTGCGTTTTTGGCTGCCAAGGGTACATATTTTGTCTGCAATGACCGAGCATATACATGGTTGCCCCCTGATTTCTCGGGCACATGTTATATTGTAAATCTGCTACCGCCGACATTTACTGCTGCCTCTGACTATCACAAAACCAGAGTTGTAAGAGGCGTGATTAGTAAGGAGGATACTGCAGGTCAGGAAGCGGGAGACTTCTTTTTGGGTTTCCTGACGTTTTGGGGACCTATGGTCAATAGTAGGAACCTGAGACAACTGACTCGTGTGGTTGAATCCACTGTTAATGTTACGGCTGGTGCCCTTGGTAATTTGACAGCTGAGCTCCAAGCGGATCGCCTCATGACTTTGCAGAACCGCATGGTTCTAGACGTTATACTTGCAGACCGCGGTGGGGTATGTAAGGTTATCTAATCTAGTTATTGCATTTTCATACCAGATAACGCTCCAACAGTTTATCAAGCCATCTCCAAACTGCATAAAATATCTGAATCCATACACGTGGATAAAGGAGATTGGTCACTGCTGGGGTGGTTCTGGGAACTGATATCTGCCTGGGGTTGGAAGATTCTGATGGTCATTGGAATGATCTTAGCCATTCTCTTCCTGTTCTGTCTGTGCATACAGTGTGCTCCTGCGATATGTGGCCTCTGTGCTACATTATGTGTAAGGAAACCTGTATCGAGGGACGAGCTAAGCAATAGGATGATGCTACAGCAACATCTCCATGACTTCGTGAATATTGACCTAGACTCGGATTGATATGAGTATATTTATTGCCTATGTAAGGGCAAAAGGAGGGTCTGTGGTACTTTGAAATTTGGGACCGCGTAGGAGGCAGGGCCCTACCCCTGTCTATTCCGGTATTAGCGAACCGCGAATGGTCAATGCGGTATGTACAAGTGCTTTGTATAGCGTTTTAGCTATAAATGCACTGTGTATATGATATTATACACTGACTATGTGGGTTCCATCTTAGAGAGGTGGCCATCTTATGGTTGCCCTCACATAGGCTACACATTACGAACAAATACGGGCCTTTATTATTATTATTATTATTATTATTATTATTATTTTGGAAGTTTGTAAAGCGCATGGTTACGTACACCGACGTGTCCCCGCGCTAAGAAGAAAAGAGAGGCGGCTAGAGTAAGGAGGTCACATCAGTGCAGAGCGGAAAAGGTGAGTTTTTAATTTTTTTCGGAATTTAGTCTCTGAGGGTTCAAGGCGCGCAGCTCCATCGGGAGCAAGTTCCAATTCTTGGCCGCAAGAAATCTAAAAGATCTCCCACCCATCCGAGCTTTACGAAATGTGGGGACAACTACAAGTCCCGTATCCGAGGATCTGAGCCTCCTCTCCGGTCTATAGGGAGTAATGAGATTGCAAAGGGGTGAGGGCACTCTACTCATTATGATGCGATGGCACATGCAGAGTGCCTTGAAGATGATCCTTTCCCTAACCGGCAGCCAGTGAAGGGACTTCAGGGCAGCTTTAGAGGGTGATCTTCTAGGAAGCCTCAGTACCAGCCGGGCTGTGGCATTTTGAAGTACCTGGAGACGGTTTAGACTTTTTGCTGTAGCACCCAGATATAGAAGATTTGAGTAATCAAGTCTGGAAGTGACCAAAGCATGAACAAGGGTCTGCCTGGCATTGACTGGAAGTAGGTCAAGAATCTTCCTTAGACTCTTAAGCATGCCAAAGCATATTCCAACCACCCGATTGATCTGGGCCGTGAATGAGAGGTCGATATCAAACAGTACTCCCAGATTTTTAGCCTGCTGACAAGGCACTGGAGTGGGTCCCAGGCATGCTGGCCACCAAGCCGATGACCACACATTCGGTACACCGCCCACCACGAGAACTTCCGTTTTGGACCCATTTAACTTCAGGCAGTTGTTAGACATCCAGGATGCAAGCTCCTGCATGCAGGCACCGAAGTTGGAGGCCGCAACATCAGGTGCTCGTGACAGCGAAATGACCAGCTGTGTGTCATCTGCATATGACACTAGTTGAAGATCGTGACTTTCCACAATAGAGGCAACAGGGGAGACATAAAGGTTGAATAGGGTGGGGCTGAGGGCAGAGCCCTGGGGAACGCCTTGATCGAGAGTGACCCTACGAGAGTAGTGTTCTCCTTGTCTAACCTGAAAACCCCTATCCGTGAGGAAGGATTGGATCCATCTGAGCGCTGAGCCCGTGACTCCTCCTTTATTGAGACACTGTAGCAAGGTGAAATGTGCTACAGTGTCAAAGGCTGCACTAAGGTCCAATAAAATAAGGGCCATGGTGTGCCCCACATAGAACACATGTACTTTCTGTTTGACTTTTCTGTGACCTGTGCAGCTTGGCTCCGCTGCCCCAGGTCAGTCCGGTCTTACGAGCTCCCCGTCCTACGGCCACCTGTGATTAGCATCAGGGTTTGACACACCATAAAGCCTTTTCATCCCACACGAGCCTCCGGCTAATCTCTTTCACACCTCACTCTTCCTGCTTTATGGCTTGTTTTCCAAACAGGAGATGCCCGTGTTTATTGGGGCCTGTTGATATCTGATGTGGGATCTGAGCCTCGCTGGGTAAATAATTGTGGGCTGGCTTAACAATGTGGGATGGTCATCATGACTCTGCCTTTTCGTTTGTAATGGATACACGTAGATGACCATATCGTAAAACAAGGAATGTATGCCTGATGCATGATATATTGTATTTAAGGAGAAGCTCGTTTCTGTAACTTTAAGCAGTCTCCTGAGAACATACATTGTGTTGTACTTCTCGGATACCTGTAATTGGTCTGCAGCCAATAAATCGATCTTTGACTTCACCTACAAGACTCTGTGTTTCTGTTGGTCTGAAACAGGAAGAACCCGAAGTCTTAGGATGTGTTCCCCTGCACCGCTGGGCTTAAAATTCCAGATACTTCAAGATCAGACAAAAACTTTCAGAAAATCTAAACTACTCTTTTTCGCCTTTTTACCACCTCATAAATACAACCCAATATCCAAATCTGGCATAGCCAGATAGATAGTCAAATGTTTTTAAAATTGCTACCTTAAGGCCATAAGTTTCTCCCAGAGCACACTCCACTCGCAAAAAGGGATCAACCACGGCCTTTCTAGGAAACATCCCCATAGCTGACATTTGTAAGGCAGTTACATGGTCCACAACACACCTTCCCCAAAGACTACTGTGTGGATATTTTAGGACGGCAACAAGCCAATGTAGGGCAGGCAGTGCTACATACCCTTTTTCAAACCGCTGCAACACCCACAAGCTAGCCACTGCTTTTGATGAGGGAATGCTTTACAGTCTATGCAGAGCATGTGTATCTACAGCCACTTATGCCAATCAACGGCCTATGTTACTTACCCTGTAAGCATCGGTTCATGGCATATGTAGAGCTGCAGATTCACATGCGCCCCCCTCCTCCCCAGACGCCTGTGGCCATTGCAGTTACTTTATACATTTACATTTAGTATAGTCATCTCATTACTTACACATACTTTATCCTCCTTTCTCACCCGCCTGCGGGAAATTAATATATCAATGGAGGCGATTCCCAAGAACAATATCATGGAGAGGAGCAGTCACTTGACCTTGTGACTCGAAAAACTTCTTCGAAGAAAAACAACTTGCACAACTGCTTACCCAACACTAGTTGGTGGGTGTATGCAGAGCATGTGAATCTACAGCACTACATGGCACAAACAGATGCTTACAGGGTAACATATTCCTTTAAAGCAGACAGTTTTTTCAAGAAACCAGTGCTGTTAAAAAAAATAATAATAATGTTTTCCATCTACACTTAATCCCCTTGAGGCTGTCAAATCAATTTACGAAAAGGAGACTGTGCAATGAGGACAGCGTCCCCTTTGATAAATGAGTTACCACCTCTTTGGAATAGTCAGTAATTTTTCAGTGGTTTGCAACTGCAGTTGTGGTCACTAACCATTAATGCATACCATTGTGAATCACAATTAGAAAGGGATGCCCATTTCATTCCTTTTGCTAATTGCAATTTGCAGTGAGTCACACAACTTCTTTTGCGATACAAAATGGCTTTTCTTTCCATATCGTAGATGGAGTTCAGTACATGGTTCATTCACATTTTGTGATTGCAAGCCCTGTGACTGTATGAATCTCGGGTTACTGTCAGCAAAATATTTTAGTACATGTGACCGTAAATATATCCTTTGTTGCTCTAATAATACTTAAGATATTCCTTCATTGCAGTCTCTTCAGTTGTAACATATTAAGGTCAAATTAATACTTCTTAAGGGTCATGTACCATTTTCTCCCATACTCCTCCAATTGTTTGCATACGTAAGGCTTTAGTGGGACCTGCAGTCCCTTTGGAATCTTTTAGGATTTGTGATAGTTTGGCTAATCCAATAACATGTAACCTGTTGAATGCATTTCCTCAGCAAATACTCCAGTCTTCAGAAATTTGACTGAAGATTAGAGTTGACTGTAGATCCTTGAATTGCCCCTGTGTCTAGTTGGTGCCCCAGGTGCTGTGTGAGGATGTACACTAATATTATGTACTTACCTGGATGTGAAGTACATACTCCCAATGTACTTCCTTATGTTATAAAGCCCCTCCGATGTAACAGTAGCGCACCTTGTTGAAACTTTCTGTTCATAAAAGATATTTTCTGACTTCTGTGGCTGCTTCTTCTGCAGTTCTAGAGTATGGGCCATCAGAACCCCATCTCAGAATTGCAGGGCTTTAATGTATTGCCATTATAGAGACAATTGGTATTATCATTCTTTAATTTACTTTGGTGTTGTATTTGTTTCTTGAAAACAATTGTCAATGCAGTAAATGATTTCCATGCCACAGTTGTAATAACTTGTATTAAGACCAGTTTTCTTTTCATAATAGGACCTGTAATTGCAACATCTATCTTTTCGTTAAAACCTAAACAAAAGAAACGCATATCCTCAAAGGATATTCAAGATGTGTACATGAAGGACAGTATAAATTGTTTGTCAGGTGAGTTAAAGTGACAAGGGTGTTGGTTGAACATAAAGAAAATATATTTTGTATTCTTTTCACCCATCACGTTGTTTTGGAAAGAAAATATGTAGTGCCAAGCACATTGTTACGGGCTGAAATTGTAAGAATACAGTTACTCTTTTTTACTGTGCATAGCTCATATCTTTTGTGATGTTCCTTCTGCACTCCAGAGAACTAGCCTTGTTTCCAATGTGAGGAAAGTATCTCCATTCATTTTCTCAATGCCATTCTAAATTGGTGCAACTCCTCTGTACCAGTGGATTGTGTTAGAATATAGATAACCAAAATATAATCTGGCATAAATATTGTGACCTAAATATTGTTTTTAAAATATAGCTCCATTGGGTGTAGATCTTCTAATATTAATTACATTAGGGCAGAATTTTTGTAAATGATAGGACACTATATTTTTTCAGGCTGTATTTAAGTCACAGTAACTTGGTTCCATACTGCTGTAGTAAATTGATATGCGACTCCCAGAGGGTATGAGGAAAAATAATACTTCCTAGAAAAGCAGGGTGGAATTACTTGGATCCTCGAACCAGCATTAGTTACAGTACTAACAAATTAGGAATCAAAAACTGAGTTATAGGCACACTATTGTAGAAACAGACTCCCACCGCCAAATGGGTCATCAGAGGTCTGTGGGCCCTTTCATGCTGCCTTCCTTTGACCTTGTGGAATATGCTAGTGGCATTATGTTATTAAAATTAAAATTCGATCCAATTTTTAGGGTTATCCCATTTCAAACACATCCATAATGGATTGAGTGTAATTTCTTGCTGTAAATGAAAACAACTAGACAAATCAATCAATTGAGCCTTATGTATCAAAGCATCCCTTAACAATCCATCACTAACATACATAGAGTGGATATGCAAATTTGGGTTTCTGTCCCAGAACTGGATTTCCTAGGGTCTTTACTTTTATTTCCATCCTTCGGTTTGTGAAGTCATCATAATATTGCTGAATCTGTGACATTTTATCTTCATTGTTAAGGGGTTGGGCAGTGGAAGTTGAGATTTCCTGGAACACAGCTGGAGCTTAATACCCCTCAATTCAAAATTATTTTTGTGGGTAAGAGGAATTTCCCCAAAACATTTTTCTAGCTCACTGGTAACGGGTTACAGATTGTCAACAGGTTTTGATTATATTGGTCTCCAATTTAGGTCACACAAGTTACAAAAGTGCCTCCATTCTATTGAATACTTCATAGGTGTTATCGTTTTTTATTTTAAAAATAAGGTTAATTGAATCCACTTTCAGTTCCATGGAGCACCTTTTAGATCCAAGCTCGAAAGCGGAGCACGTTATGTTACCAAATTGTGGGGTTGGTACAAATTGTACTAATTATTAGGCCATCAAAAATAATTCTTACACAGGATTTGTAGCTTCCCAAAATCTATCCCAGTCCAAATATTGGGCCTGATGTACGAATTTTCCGTTTTCAGAAAGTGGTCGGAAATTGCACACTGACTTGAAGGGAATTTTGCGAACCAATCCATCGACTACTGCTTACTCCTAAAAAACATTTTTATCAACATTCACAAAGGGGAAGTGGTTCTCTGGGGGCCTTTCCATTTGTGAATGGCTTACCTTCAGTTTTTACCTGGTGGTAAAATAGTATTGTTTTGCAACCAGATTTTTGTCCCGAAATTTAATATGTACTTTAAGGAATCGATATTTAGAAGGGATGAGCTTAAGATGCCCCTTCCAGATAGCGATTCCTTAGTGTTTACCTAACCCATTAAACGATTTGGAAAATCTATCCGAATCGTTAGTTGGCTTTAGCACATTACATAAAGTGTTTTAGCGGTTGCAAGCCCTCCGATTCACCGCATCTGAGGGTTTGTGACTGTTAAAACACTTTGTACATCAGGCCCCTGATACTAACAGTAGATGTAAAAATTGTTATCCATAATGATCTTATATAATTTTAGACCAGGATATTGACTAACCGAGGCTTTGTGAGCTAGGTAGAACACTTAGCATGTTTATTTTAGGTTAAAAAAAAAAAAGGCCAACAGTGTTCATTTGCTGGCAACATTGGCACGGTATGATGAATGTTAATGAAGGTTTACAGGCTGTTAGCAAGTTAATCCCACTGCTCGGAATTAAGGTTTTAACTGCACTAAAAGTAGGGAGAGGAGTTAAACATGGAGTCAAAAAAGCATTGATTGTGTTAATACCTTTAGTGCCATTTCATATATCTGCACGGAATTTGGCAGGTGCCTAGCATGTTTAACATATTTTGACATTTTGAAGTTCATCAATTGTTTATTTGCTAATAACTTTGGCACCGATTGACAAATCTGAAAGAAATTTGTTAGGAATTTGCATGTTCAGTTTTCTGTTGGCATGACAAGTTTATCCCAGTACAGGGATTCCAGATTTAATGCAGATCTGACAGGGGGGACATTGGTAAAGCTGAGGATCAAAAAAATGCTCGATTTGCTAATTACTTGGCACCATTTGATGGATTTGAGTGAAATGTTCGCTACCAGAATTGAGTTTAACTTGCAAACTGTATATGCAGCTGGCAGTTGATCTCCATGGGTATTTGGTTGACTGCAGTAATTCACCATTTCACGCAACCAATGGTTGTGTGCAACGATGGTCTTCCCCCAGGGAAGGGTTGGGTGGGAGACTTCTCTGAAGACCAGTCTCTGCAGCCAATACCTGCAGCGCTTGGCTGAAGGCCATGTTAACATATTATTTGCTAAGACTTTTGTTACGTCAAGGGGGAAATTATGAGAATTGAATTTGGTGTGCAAGTTGCAAGGCATATTGAATGCCTTTTCTGACTAATATTCAGCTCTAAATGTTACTAGAGTTTAGTTGTCTGTGGGTCATAATTAAGGGTATTTAGATAAGTGGGATTAGAAATTAGTGACATTATCATTTTCTTTATCCACGGCCCATGTGTTAAGTGGAGTACAGTCAGGGCTTGTGACAGTCGCTAGAACTCTGCTTCTTCCTATGATGGCTGAAGAGCTGTTGGCCTGCCTGTTTTCGATGTTCTACATCAAAAGTATATTTCCTCCAGTGCACATTGGCTTCTAATATAAAGCTCCTCAGACAAAATTCTAGTTTTCATAAAATGACCAAAGGTGAATCTTTTCTGAATAATGTAGTCCATTATCTGATTCAGTAATATTACGATATGCACAGACTTACTGTCTGCCTATGTTGCTCATGTGTCCTCCTGGCTGGGGAGATTTCTGTCTGAGGAAATATATCAACCTTGCCTAATAATTATAATAATAATGTCTCTTAGGAAAGGTGGACATATGAGGAATATAGGTGGTTCTTTAGCACAGAGTTTAGGTCTCCCGATCCAACAGAGTGAGTCTTGCATGTGATATTGTCAGTCTGCTGGTATTTGTGTAGAAATGTCAAGTGATGTATGTTACTTCGCATAGTTGCTCTACTGTACCATGTTGGGTAAAGTTATATGTCTGTGACTACAGTTCAAGGGTTTGACATATGGATTAAAAGACAGATACCCAGTAAATGGGCAGATACCCAGTAAATGGGGTTGAAGACTGATGTTTGCACGCAGATCGCATGTTATACAATACCAAAAAAAGTTGGTTGTATACCCTACTGCCAGACTTTTGGCTTCTCTACTACTATTACAATTTAAAGTGATCTGACATAAAAATAATATGCTGGAGCTAACAAGATTAATTTGAAAGATATAATCTGTTCACTAACACATACTGGTACACACCTCTACATTTCTCAATAATGGATTGAGTGTAATTTCTTGCTGTAAATGAAAACAACTAGACAAATCAATCAATTGAGCCTTCTGTGTCAAAGCATCCCTTAACAATCCATCACTAACTTACATAGAGTGGATATGCAAATTTGGGTTTCTGTCCCAGAACTGGACTTCCTAGGGTCTTTACTTTTATTTCCATCCTTCGGTTTGTGAATTCATCATAATATTGCTGAATCTGTGACATTTTATCTTCATTGTTAAGGGGTTGGGCAGTGGAAGTTGAGATTTCCTGGAACACAGCTGGAGCTCAATACCACTCAATTCAAAATTCTTTTTGTGGGTAAGAGGAATTTCTCCAAAATATTTTTCTAGCTCACTGGTAACGGGTTACAGATTGTCAACAGGTTTTGATTATCTTGGTCTCCAATTTAGGTCACACAAGTTACAAAAGTGGCTCCATTCCATTGAATACTTCATAGGTGTTATCGTTTTTTATTTTAAAAATAAGGTTAATTGAATCCACTTTCAGTTCCATGGAGCACCTTTTAGATCCAAGCTCGAAAGCGGAGCACGTTATGTTACCAAATTGTGGGGTTGGTACAAATTGTACTAATTATTAGGCCATCAAAAATAATTCTTACACAGGATTTGTAGCTTCCCAAAATCTATCCCAGTCCAAATATTGGGCCTGATGTACGAATTTTCCGTTTGCAGAAAGTGGTCTCCTATTCTCACATTACACACTGAAGCTGCTGCAAGGTGTTTTTGTTAATACACATGCAATGTCTTGGATATTAGTGGAGCAGCGTCAAAAGAGGGAAGTCGGAAAGCACAGTCCAACCGCTCTGCAGAATAAGTGTGCAGTAAATGCTGGATTAGTAATGAAAGTATCTTCTGTACAATATCGGAGTTTATTGCCCTTTCCATGGCCTGCTCTTTGGTAAATAAGGAACAGGCAGACAAACTGGATGATTTAATAGCCACTGTCCCCGAGTCCAGAGACTGTGGAAGCAAAATGTAGAAAGCAGTGAAGTGGGAGAAAATGACAAGCCGGTTATAGCATTCTCAGAATGGTGTCTATTTTAGAATACATTTTATTTCTTACCACTGGAAAACTCAATAGTAAAATGTCTGTTGTCAGACCTGAAGTCCTTGGTTTGGTATTCCCCCTAACTTTTTGCCTTCAATCCTCCTGTTTTGCTGAATTCATTTTTGTTTACTTTACGACTTTGTGCTTTTTACCACTGTTGACCAGGGCTAAAGTGCTCGTGCTCTCTCATTCAAAGATGGTAAAATTGCCCTACACCTAATTGGCACATGTAATTTACTTTGAAATCCCTAGTAAATGATACTACATGCACCCAGGGCCTGTAAATTAAATGCTTCCAGTGGGCCTGCAGCACTCATTCTGCCACCCACTAAAGGAGCTGTTTAAACATGTCTCAAGCCTGGCCTGCAGTGCAGCTGTAAATTCCATTTCGACCTGGTAAAATAAACTGTTTTACCAGGCCTAAACCATCCCTTTTTAATATTTAAACATCACCCGTAAGGTAGGCCCTAAAGACTTTGCATTATATTTAATGTATTGCATATAAAATGTATAATATGTGTATTTCATTATACGTGTCTTGGCAATGGGAAACTCCTAAAGTCGTTTTTCATTGTTGTAAGGCCTATTTCTCCCATTGACTAACACTAAGGTACATTACTGCATTTGTAAAGTGCTACCTTTGGATTGGGAGCAGTTAGTGATATGCTGTTTTCAATAGTGAAGTCGGATTTTAAGTTATAACATTTTAAGTCTGAAAAATTCACTTCTAGAGAGTTGGTATTTTCTTGGCCTAACCATTTGTACCATCTGCCAGTGTCTTCGGTCACATGGCTGTGAATGGCTCTGCTTTTGGGGGTATGCATATTGCTTCTAGACAATAATACAAAAGGGGGTTATGTGTCGGCACGATGGGGCATCCTGGCAGGTTGACTGGAGAGAGGCTATAACCAAGCCCTCTTATGCTTCAAAGGGGTTTGCCTCCTGCATGCACAAAAGAACCTGACAACCAGTCTGCTCTGCCTTTAGTAACCCTCAGAAAGTTTGGAGCCTGGAAGAACTTTCCAGGACCTGATGTAGAGGTAAGACGGGCAGCAACACACACCCCCACACCCAAAGGGCTGTTTGCAGGAAAAATAATTGGACCTCCAGAGCCACGGATCAGAACATTCCTGGACCAGTGGGATTATAAAAGGACTGCTCAGCTGTCAGAGGACTGCCCTGCTGCTTGAAGGACTGCCTTTCTGTCTCAGAAGGACGACTGGACCTGCTTGCCTTCATCCCATGGTTACCACTGTGTCTCCAAGGGTCAGTTGGCTGACCTCCTGTGTGAGCTACAGGCCTCTCCGCACCTGCCTAGCTAACCTGCTGCAACTGGACCTGGCTGAGCCCTGTCGGACTGAGTCATGATCTCCAAGAGGTGCCTCCCCAGATCCTGGACCCTTGGCTGGCTTCAGAGTGTAACCCTCCTAAAGAAAACGTGAAAATCCTGAAGGTTGGTCTCCTTGCAACCATAAACGTGAAGCTCCTGTGAAACTTGCTCTTTACATCCAAGGCGACTGCCAGCAATGCGAAGCCTGCACTTCGCACTACAGCAACAACAGCCCAGGACGATCACCAGTGTAAATCTACAGCAAAGACTGTTCTTGATGCTTGACCAGCTCTTCATGCTACAGCGACGACTGGCCACTACGCCTGACTTGCTCTTCCCTCAACAGCAACAACCGTCTGTGACCCTCAGCCTCCTCTTAGCCTCCTCCAATGGAAACGGAACTCTATGCACTGGACTTAAAAGGTAACTTTTCAGAGGGACTTCCCTGGTCAGTGTATCCGACTTGCGCTCCAATGCGACCGGCCTGAACTTGTGACTTTCCCGTGGTGTAGAGAGTCCAGATGACCGCGACTGGAGCTGTGTGCATTTAGGAGTGATTTTCACTTAAAACTTGCATATCTCAAGTTTTGCTGATTGGATTCTTGTTATTTTGGTATCCTTCTTATTTATTAAAATGTATTCTATGTTTCTAAATTGGTTTGGAATTTTTCTTGTGTTATGTTTGTACTTTATTACTGCTTGCGTGTTACATAATTACTTTACACATTGCCCCTAAGTTAAGCCTCACTCCTTTGGTATCAAGCTACCAGACTGTTAAGCACAGGTAAATTTAGTGACATTTGTGGTTTGCCCTGACAAGGGTTGTGGTTGTTGCCTGAGTGGGGCTTCCATTCCCCCCAACCAGTAACCCAGTTTTTTACAGCTGTCATTAGTCCTTATAATAAACTCGTTTCTTTGGAACAGCAGTAATGCTGATGCTGTCTACATGCTCTCTTCCAGTGCCCACCATTTTGAGAAGTCAGAACGCTGCAGGAAGGAGCCACTGCTTCTTAGCTGCAATTAATCAAAAGACAGACTTTAGTCTTTTAACAAAATACCGTCCAAATATAGACAGCTACAGACTAATCATCATCAGAAATCTTTATTTTGGCACATGGCCATAAAAGAACAAATAAAACATAATACAATATAATTAATAGAATGAAACAATTAGCACAGCATTCCAGTTCATAAAATAATCCAATGCCATACTGTCCGTGATCACATATGCATAAAATACAACATACTGGGTAAAACATGGTAAAATAATCAGTCATTAAGATTTAAAAAGAAGTGCCTATTAATTAAACTCTGTCTGTACCTCCACATATACAATGAAAATTGGGAAACGGTGAAAACAATATATGATTGATTTTACTTCTTAAAATCCCCAGTGCAATCCAAAATTCCTTGTCCCTAGGTTATGGAAGACTGGTAAAACACACTTATTTCTAATTGAATGAACCTGGGCAGAAAAATACAACATGCTCAATCTGAGGACAAAATGGACAGAAACTATCACCTTCATTTGTACAATGATTCCATTTTACAGTAAATGCCAGTAGAGGAAGGGTCCCTAGGCGAAATTTGACATATCCTGACTTTGCCAGTGGAGTTCAATTTCATTAAAATAAGATTCCATATGGTAATTAGTTTTAAAGCCTTAAAAGGAATCCGTGAGCGACCCTACCCTTACAGAGCAAAGGGCTTGGTAATCAGTATATTGCCAATAGATACTTTTTAACTCTGCTTTAGAAATTGAACCAGCATCACGGGAGAATGACCACGGGGGAATGACCACAAGGATCTGAATCCCCATAGGGGACTTGTATATCAACAGGGTATCATCTGCAAGCAGGAGGGCTGGGATCTTAACCCGGCAAGACATGGGGCATCCCTCACATTGCTCCAAATGTAAAACCAAATCATTAATATATAAAAGACTATTGTAAATGACAATGCCTTTTTATTTGTGTGTTTTGAAAACCTGCACGCCGTGCGTTAGCATGCCCTTTGTAGTTCTATTAAGGATCTCTACAAGGTAACCTGGCACCCCCTTCTCATTTAGAGTATTCCACAAACAAATTTCTAGGAACGAGGTCGAAGGCAGATCGAAGATCTATAACGATAACATACAGCCTGCCTCTGCCCAACAAAACTACTTCCAATATAATAATTGTAATCGAAACACCTGAACTGTTCCTACACTGTCCCTAAAACCTTCCTGCACAGGGGTTAACATGTTATGGTGGATAGCCACTCACTCAATCTGTTGAAAATAACCTGACTAAGCAACTTTTGCGCCCTGTCGATAAGGCTAATTGGCCTATAATTTGAGGGCAGGGGCCTTGAACCCTTTTTTTAAATTGGGATAATCTCTGCTCTGGCTCAAGTAAGAGGCATAGGTGCACCATTCAATATGGCGCTAAAAATACTGTAAAATAAGGACACCAAACATCCCTATATGATTTAAAGAGATCACCAGGTACTTTATCTAATCCAGGGGCTTTATTGGGTGTAATCCAATCCATAGCTCTTGCAACTTTATCGACCGAAACACTGTAGACTGCTAGCTATGCTGACTTGTTACCTAAATCTATTCCGTCACAAGGGGTTGAAACAGGGCTCATCTCCCAAGCTAGTAAGACACTTGGAGCAACCTGGCTCGATCCCTGCACCACAACTCCTGAGTATAACTGGTAATAGTGATCTACCCATGTAGAAGCAGAAATATTACTATCCAGAGGGGTCAATATACCGGGATCCTTATTTGCTACAATACGACAAAAGGTCCGATAATCGTGGATGTTAATGGTGCTCAGCATGGACTCTAAGTGAGTCCAGTCCTACTTTCTTCTTGC
The DNA here is from genome assembly GCF_964204655.1 of Triturus cristatus. Lineage (NCBI taxonomy): Eukaryota > Metazoa > Chordata > Amphibia > Caudata > Salamandridae > Triturus > Triturus cristatus. The sequence goes on from NC_140583.1 coordinate 1,160,560,487, forward strand.
ATCAGAGATCACACTCTTATACAAAGCCCTAGTCATCCTGATGTCAGCTCTAGACCCAGATTTAATTGCATGAAATAAGGTACCGCTAGCTAGCCTGCAGGATTTAGTATACCGACAAGCTTCTTTCTTCATCTTTGGAATAGACTGGGACTCTATCAAAAATAAGTCCTTAAGTGCTGAAAACATACGGTTATGAATTTCACTCAACCTAGAATGGTAATCTAGCTCATCAGGACTTTCTATTGTGGATTCTGCGGCATCCAACACTGCAGTCACAATCTTAAACACTTTAACCAACGGCATCTCTGAGCTTGCCATAGAACACCACTTTTAGTGGGATTCAACCTGCTATTAATTGGTTCATGCAAAGGAGTTGTAAGAGAATTACCTAGGGCACTTAACAATGGATCCAGGGGATTGTGATCACTGCCCTGTCTAGGAACTACGGATATATCAACCAGGGATTGCCATAGCCGTACATCCAACAGGATATAGTCAATAAGACGTGTACACAGTGGTTGGTGATACGTATGATTACCTGTTGGATCTCAGGCAGTCCTCCTATTACAAGCCCTTCAGCTGTTACCATATTTAAGGTGTTAATTCATGAAACATCATCAGTCATTCTTTTTACCAGAGCAAAAGATAGATCTGGTGTTCCCCAGATTTGGTCCTCACCCCTCATGTGAAATGGACAAAGGCTCAAACTTACAGATAAAATCGCCTGCCACCATTTTAACCGCTTGGGTGCTCATGACGGAATGGTTCCATCATGAGCACCAGTGCTCGTGTGTTCATGACGAAACATTCTTTCATGTGCACGCTAGCACGAAATCCCTCTGCTATAAACAGCAGAAAGATTTCCTTTTTTTTTGTCTCAGGAGTTGGGGAAGAACTTCCCCAACCTCCCAAGGCATCTTTGTTATTTTCAATGTAATGACTAGCTCGCACATTGTGCGCTGACTTCATTACATTGAAAATGAAACTGAAACTTGGTTTCAGTTTCACTGTTCCGGTGCTCGTAGGGCTATCTCAGCCCGAGCACCTAAACACACAGGAGAGGTATCATTGGAAAGGGGGAGAATCTCTCCTTTCCAATGAACTTCTCCCTAGTGGATCCCTACTTGGGGATTGCCGCAGGAGGATAATCCCCAAGCAGGGACCCATCCACTAGACACCAGGGAGGGGGAGCGGCCCCTTGGGCAAGGGACCTTGCTCCCTCCTTCGGCCCCCTAGACACCTGGGAACATTTTTTTATAGTTCAGCGGTAGGGGCTGTCCAGAATCGGCATGCAAATGACATCACCCCTCCCCCCCCCCCCCAAAATGCCAAAGTCTTTCTGCCCCCCCCCCCCCCCCCTTGTGGGGCAGTTGTGGGCAATAGCCTCTTATCTGCCCCCCCCCCCCCCCCCGGGAAAACCCGCTAGGCACCTGGGTTTTTTTGTTTTATTATAATACGTAGGGGTGGGGGCTGCTCAGAATGGGCATGACCGGGCTGACACAAATTTCCTACCGTCCATGGTTCCCCCAGGTCTCCCGATAAAAATGGTACCTCACTTGTCTGGGTAGGCCAAGTACCGACGACAGGCAAGGGCCTAAAACACATTGTGGAGACATCAAAATGATTTATCACAAAACGACCTGCGTTTTTGGTAAGGGGCTCGATGGCCATCTAGGGAAACCTACCAAACCAGACATTTCTGAAAACTAGACACCCGCGGTGGTAGGACATTTGTGCCGGCGCAGTGTTCCCACACAGAAATGTAATGAAAAGTTGATTTCTTCAGCTAAAGTTTAGGTTTGCAGGGGATTCTGGGTAAGAAAACGTTGGGGGGGGGATCCATGCAAATCACACCTCCCTGGACTCCCCCGGGTGTCTAGGTTTCAGAAATGTCTGAGAAATTTGTTGCTCCCCTTAGATTCCAGTACTTTCATCACAGAAATGTGAGGAAAATGTGTTTTGTTTTCAAAGTTTGAGGTTTGCAAGAGATTCTGGGTAGCAGAACCTGGTGAGAGCCACACAAGTCATTCCATCTTGGATTTCACTGGATATCTAGTTTTCAAAAATGTATAGGTGTGCTAGGTTTCCCTATGTGCCGGCTGAGCTAGAGCCCAAAATCCACAACTAGGCACATTGCAAATAAAGGGTCAGTTTTCAGTGGAAAAATGTGATGTGTCCACGTTGCGTTTTGTGCCGTTTTCTTCTTGTGGGTACTAGGCCTACCCACACAAGTGAGGTACCATTTTTATGGGGAGAGTTAGGGAAACTAGTAGAATAAGTGTTATTACCAATTGGCTTTCTTTGCATTTATGCCTTCTAAATGTAAGACAATGTGTAAAAGTCACTCTGCAAAATGTCCTCTAATTCACATGCTTGTTTGGGTACCCACAATTTTGGAGATGTGCAAATAACTACTGCTTCAAGGCTCTTTTTTCTGTTCCCGTTTCCGAAATATATACGTTTCCTTGGTACCTATGTTTCACTCACTATATATTTACCAAATGAAAAGCTATATACCCTGTACACAATGAAAAACCATTGCAAGACGCAGCACTGTTATTGGCTCTTGGTACCTTGGGTTCTTGGTGAACCTACAAGTCCTATATATCCTCAGATCCTCTACTCTCTTTCCGCCGACTCTCACTCTTCCCTTTCCTCCCTCCGTACAGGACTCAGTAACATCGCAGTCTGGATGTCAGACAACAAATTACAGCTGAACGGGGGCAAAACAGAACTCCTTCTGTTTGGTCACAACACCGCCCTTTGGGGACCCCAACATTGGCCCTCTCAAATGGGCACCTCTCCCACCCCGTCTAAAACAGCACGCAATCTTGGTGTCATCTTTGACGACCAATTATCCATGAAGAATCATGCGACTAAAACCTCCTCCACTTGTATTACTATCATCAAGTGGCTGCGTAAAATCATATGGATGCTTCCCCCTGACACTCAGAAAACTGTGGTCCAGTCTTTAATTACATCCAGACTGGACTACGGGAACATTCTTTTTCTGGGAGCCCCCAAAGAGGTGATACGCAAACTCCAGACTGTCCAGAATATGGCAGCACGACTACTGTGCAACCTTCCTGCCTCATCCTCCACTTCCAAATCCCTACGTACCTTGCAGTGGCTCCGCATTGAAAACCGTACTAAATTTAAGGCCCTTTGTATCATACATAAAATAAACTCCGGCCTGGCTCCACCCTATCTCAATCCCTTGATTGAACAATACTGTCCCCCTCGCAATCTGCGCTCCTCTAGCCAACACCTACTCTCAGTCCCTAGGATTAAAAAAGCTAGAATGGGTGGCCGCTCTTTCGCCTGGCTCGCTCCTGCTCTTTGGAATTCTCTTCCACTTCAGCTGCGACTCGAACCTAACTATCTCAGGTTTCGCAGACAGGTTAAAACCTGGTTATTTAACATCTAACTGGCTTTCCCCTTCCCCTCCTCTCTTTGGTTTTAGCGCCGGGAAACCTACGGGTAGCTGAGCGCTCTACAAATTTAATTATAATAATAATCCATGCAACCAGAAGGGTCCAGCAGACATAACGGTATATTGCTTTAAAAAATCTGCCATTCTTTCAGGTGAAAACGTTGGCACCAATGGCTCTTTTTTCCAACTCCATTTCATTATTTCTTATTTCAGTTGTTAGTTTATATAGAAAAGCCTTGAAAGATGTACCCAAATGATCCCTTGCTGAATTCAGAATTGTGTCTACTTTTCAGAAATGTATAGTTTTCCGGGATCAATTACTGTTTTCACACCCATTACTGCCACTAACAGGAAGAAGGTTGAAAGCACAAAAAATTGGAAAAATAGCCTATGTCCATGTAAATGCCATAACTGTGTAGAAAATGTTGGTTTTCTGACAAAAGTCTGCCTGTTCCTGAAAGCTGGGAAGATGGTGATTTTAGCACCCCAAATCCTTTGTTGATACCTTTTGCCGGGGGAAAAAACAGACGCTTTCATCTGCAGCACTTTTTTACCATTTTTCCCCCAAAAAAGGAAACTATTAGCTGTATTTTGGCCAATTTCTCGGTTTCCTCCAGGAAAATCCACAAACCCTGGGTACCTTTAGAATCCTCAAGATGTTGGAAGAAAAGGATGCAAATGAGGCCCGGATACCTTATGTGGACAAAATGTTACAGTGGCCGAAGCACAAACTACTCCAAATAGCCAAAAAAAAGGCTTCGCACAAGGGGTGGAAAAGGCCTAGCAGCGAAGGGATCAAGGGCATTCATAGGCAAAGTAGCTAAATGGGCTCCAATCAAATCAATGATCGTCAATTCTGTGCCATTTCCCTCATGCCTGCAATATACGTTGTACACAAAATACACACTATCTGATAGAAAAGAGAGAGAGACACACACTTTGCATCAACACTGCCCAGCTCAACAAATCATCTTGATTGTGCAACAAATGGAATTTGTGACCCATGCTACCTGCCCACCTGAAGGCCTACCCCTCCCGAAAAGACAGCGACTAAGAGAAAAATGGCAAACCCTGCTCCAAATTGTGGTGCACCTGCTCAAGTCTCCTGGAATCGGCATATATCAAATGAATCAATATATAGGCCCCAACTGGGGCACTTTTATTTGGATACTAAGCCAGCTACATTCCAGGAAATACTTCCAGTATTAGAAGACTATCAGGGAACTTGGTCATCCAAGACAGGAGGCACCATCACTGGTGGTGACACTTCCTGGAGCCTAGCACAACTCCTTATTGGAGAGCAAATATATATGGGAGGAGATACAGAGCATAGTAGGGTGGTACATAAAATTGGGGGTAACCCAACTTTAGGGGAAGGAAAAATGAAAACCACCGACCCAGCTGCCAGTAGCCTATTATATCTGGCAACAAAACTGAACATCAGTCTGGGTCATCCAGATCAGTTCATGGAGAAAATGTATTTGTAGTGGGAACAAAGAACTCATCGCCATTAGTAGTTTCGTGAGAGAGGGGCCTGTGACCCCACCCTTTCTCTTGAATACAAAAGTTTATTGAAAAAACCCAAGGGAACAAGATTTATAGCATCCCTCCCCAAACAGTCCCTGGCCCCACTCATGACCAACCACTCAGCCATCTCCGGTCTCCTGCAATTAACAACCTCACAATCCCCTCCAGCATTTTTTATGGCTGGCTCCACCCAACCCACCCTCCTTACCAACAATACATCTTCATACTCCTGTACATTAAAATCTGTGTGCCTTGTCAACCATTGACAAACCTTGTTCTTAAGCTGCACAAGAGATTCTGTACCAGGTCCATGAAAGGAAGGAACTCCTAATAGTATAGCTACATACTGGCAACAGGCCGGGGGAGGATTTAACTGGGTTTGGGAACAAGAGGAGGAACTTGAGGGTCGTGAATTAGTTTTATGAGATCCCCAAGCTACCTTGTCCCAGAGCAGTTGCCCTACTTTAACGTCCAGAAACATCCGCAACTTGAACTTGTGGCAATTTTACTGAACCTGTTTTGCTAAGCATTGGAGCAGAATCTGTACTATTAGAATCAACACGAGGGGGCTGCAGGCAGGATTCTACTGGAGCCAGCTGCCCACAAATAATATTTTGGTATTGGACTAACTGCATAGCAGTATTCTTCAGAAGGAAACTTTTATCCAACAAGGAGGTAAAACATGTATGTACAATAGTAGAAAATGTATCCAAAATACAATCCCAATCAAAGGATGGCAATCCAGCTTCTGTAGTCGCCGCCCCACTTAAAACCTGCTCAGATAGCAACCCAGCAGGTGTAGCTGAAGTGACCGCATGCTTCTTAAAACCGGTCTTTCGTCTGCTATTAGGTAGAGATGTAGTACTGCTCCCACTTTTGGCTTGGCGTTTCCTTTAGCACTAGGTTTATTGTCATTAGGTAGCATCATGTCCAAATTATCATTATTATCAGTTAAAACAGGCGCACAAGGCATCTGAGAAGTAATCAAGTCATCTGATGATCCAGACAGACTAGTTGGAACTACAGGCGCTGGACTAGCAGGTTGCCTAACCGGGGAGGTCGAAAGGCATCCAGAAGCAATACCATAATCACTAGATAAATGTCTTTCTGCCTATAGCATCTCCTTAAAAACAACCCTAACGGCACACGCCAGAAAAGATTCCAATGTGCTCCCTCCCGGGATATGACCTTGATTGACTGGTTTGTCTACTTGGACCTTCCGTTTGCCCGTTGTGACCCCGCTTGGTAAATAAGAAAATGAAGAAAAAAAAACTGCCTCAAGAAGGAAAAATGCTTCACTCACCAACTACTTTAATCTTAAGCAACCATCTCCACTTTATACATCCCAATGCAGCTGAAGAAAGAAAATACGGCTGAAGAAGCAGCAGATGAGCGAAGGAGGGCCCATCCTCTTCGGCTGATACCGGTCCCGCCCTGGCCTGGGCATGGTCCGTGCAGCAGGGAGCCCAGAAGCGCTTTGAGTGCTCGAAGCAGGGCAGCCCTGCCCCCTTCCTGGCTCCCGAAGATTGTTCCTCCTTGCTCGCCGTAAACTGGCAGCTGGAGTCTCCCCCATGCGGCAACAGGTGTGGCAAGGGTACGCATACCCCTGCAGCACGTCAGCGTGTCTTATTGTGTTCTGAACCCAAATGTGATGGACTATCCAGCAAGCCAGTGCCCGAAGAAGGCTTACCTAAGCAAGCCAATTGACGATTGACGGCAATGCACAGCCCCTTTCTGAACGCAGTGTATATTTTCCATTGATGTTTTTTGTATGTTGTGTGGTGACCAAAGGTCTTGCCAAGTGTAGCCAGACCTACAAAGGAGAACATTGAAGTTCAATGGATAGAGGATTAAACTATGCTTCTTACTGTTTGCCCAGAAGAGGTGAATTAATGTTTGTCAGTAATGATCTTTTAGGAATAATTGCTCATAACAGTTAATAAGCTATCTGAATTATGCTTGCCATTTTTTTGTGTTTACTTATCTCTCTTTTGCATGTCTTTTTCTGCTTTAGTTAGAACCTCATATTGTTCTTAATCTCATTCTCTCATATCTTCAACTTTTGCACTTTCACCCAATGGGTTCTCTTTTCTTGCAGTCATCTAATATTTTTGTTACTCATTCTCTTAGTTTGTCTTGATTAACTTAAAACAAAAATATGGAATGGATAAATCACCAGATGAGTCTATCAATCAGATAATAATAGTTCATTTTTTATAATAGGACATGAAGATATGGAACCTGTTGTTTCATTCAGTATCAAAACAGAAGCAGAGTCGTATTCCATAGACCACCTCGACCCTGAGAGAGAAAAAAGAATCACGTGTACCGCTGGTGAGTAAAAAAGTTCTTCTCAGTTAGTAGTAGTTATACTATTAGTATTTATTTAACAGCTCCCGCCCCCAGCAACAGGGATATTCTACATTAGAGGGTGCTCTGAGACAGCAGTAATCTGCTGTGAGCTGTTTAAGCTGTGTTTTAAAGGGTGAGTAAAGTTTTATACAAACAGTATTGTTAGAGGACAGTTTGTTAGGCCCTTACCTGCAGAAGTCCAAAGTGTGGATTGAGCCTGTCTGTCTCCTAGGAGATTCTGAGTAGAGGAACAGCTTCCAACTCCCAGGCCAGCAAACCTTGTCTGAGGTCGCTGGGACCTTACATAGTCTACAATTGGTTGTTCCATGTGTGCAACGATTGGTGGTTCTATCTGGTGTTTCTATTGGATTAGGGTTAGTGTTCTCATTGGTTGGTTATTTGAGAATTCTGATTGGTTTGTGGGTGTGCGATTCAATCATTGTAGGGTTGGGACTAAGTGGTTTGTGGGTGTGCAATGCAATCAATGTAGGGTTGGGAGTTAGGCTGTTTTTTTGGAAGTAGGGACTAGGGCTTCCTGTGTGATTGGTTGTTGGGACTAGGGTTAGGCCTTTTATTGGCAGCAGTGATTAGGGCTTCTGGTGTGATTGGTTGGTGGAGTAGGTGTGGGACTAAGACTAGGGTTAGGCTTTTTATTGGAAGTTGGGACTAGGGTTTCCTATGTCACTGTTTGCTGGGACTAGGGTTGGGACTTCAGCTAGGGCCTCTATTGGATGTGGAGATTAGGGTTTTGGAACCTGTTTGAGTGCTTGGACTAGGGCTAAGATTGGCTGTGAAGTCCTGGTCTCGTATTGGTTCTCGATTTTAGGGCTTGTGTTGTGATTGGATAGGGTTAGTACTAGAGTACCCATTGGCTGCAGGGGTCACATGATTACTAGGGCTATAAAAGGCCAAGGGTTAGGGCGTCTCAGCCCAGGCGTCGAGGACTAGGGCGCAGAGGACTAGGGCGCAGAGGACTAGGGCGCAGAGGACTAGGGCGCAGAGGACAAGGGCGCAGAGGACAAGGGCGCAGAGGACTAGGGCGCAGAGGACAAGGGCGCAGAGGACAAGGGCGCAGAGGACAAGGGCGCAGAGGACAAGGGCGCAGAGGACAAGGGCGCAGAGGACAAGGGCGCAGAGGACAAGGGCGCAGAGGACAAGGGCGCAGAGGACAAGGGCGCAGAGGACAAGGGCGCAGAGGACAAGGGCGGAGAGGACAAGGGCGGAGAGGACAAGGGCGGAGAGGACAAGGGCGGAGAGGACAAGGGCAGGTGACTGTTTGAGCTTGGTCGGGACTAGGGGCAGAAATGCTGCCCATGTTCCCATTTAGTAATACCCACCCTACACCATCCACAAACCGAGTAACACGCTCACACCAATTGTACACCACTCACTTACTACAAACCAACCCTATGCACAAATCAATATACCAGCACACACTGCAAAACCACACAAACCACGTCTATATACCCTTCTATCCTAGCTACCACACATTTTCACCATCACCTACAAACAGTACACAACTCTATCCTATACCACTAACCAATGCACTCATCACAATCACAACCAAAATCCATACCATACTTAACTACAACCCAACCAGACATACACTCCCCACTCTAATTACTCCTAACAGACCCCCTTTTGTCATTAACAAACCCATACTCAGCCTTCCATCATTTGTCCAACCAACAGCCTCCTCTTCTTTCTACACAATAAGAGAACAACACACATCAGCGATACAAAAGCTCTCAAGCACAACATCTCTAATACTTACAGTCTTAAAATACAATCACACACCCACATTTCAAACTACTCAAAGGAACAAACCACAATGCCAAGCTTTCTATCTTTCACCACACATAAAACACATACAGCAACTCTCTTCCAACCGCATCTCATCCATTGGACAATTTAGAAGCTTACTACATGACCCACATGCTGCACCTCCACCACTGACTCGTATACCTTCCGCCCTAAACATACGCAAACAGTATAAGCAACGTGCTACACATCACAACTTTGCTTCTCTGTGTCTACTGCACAACAATGTTACACCACAAAAACAACACATCACACCAACTTACTCTCAAGCACCGTCTCCACCACCTACGCATGCAGACCCATCAAAATGCCTGCTTAGCCTGCTGGATGAGGAACACATTACAGAACAGCTATACATTTGCTATTTTAATACAGATAATACCAACAATGAAAACACACCTGCTACTAACCCACACAATATTGATCACTCTTCTACAAAACTAAGTCTCACTGTCACCAAAGCACATTCTCTAAACTGTCTACTAATACATGCTTGATCACTCTCTAAAAACAAACATCACATCTACGACCTTCTCACCGATGCAAAACCAGACATACTGTTCATAACTGAATTGTGGTTGGGAGATGATATGGCTCCAGTCCTGAATGAAGCCATTCCTCCAGGCTATCAAATGATCACCCAAAATCGTATAGGCAAAAAAAGGTGGTCTTGCTGGTTTGTTCAAGCAAACATTACATTTCACTAAAGTTGATGACATCTCCATAAAGAATTGTGAGGCTTTTCTCACAAGATGCAATCCTACACAGTCTTCCTCCTGTAACTTCCTGCTCCTTTACAGACCTCCACCTAGCAAGGAGACATTCCCAGACGCACTTCTAGACACGGTTTCAAACTTGATAACAACACACCTCAACCTATGCGTTCTAGGTGACCTTAACATTTGGTTTGACAAACCCATTCTGACCCCTCCAAAAACAATAATCAATGGCCTAGACGCACTGAACCTGCATTAGATTGTCCACAAACCCACACACATCGCTGGACATATCCTAGATGTCATTTTTGCTAATATCGAACTAGTTACCTTTCAAACTATAACTCTGGTCATATGGTCAGACCACCATTTGCTTGGTTTTTTTTACCTTTTATTGTGTATTTCAAGAAAGAGAAATATGCAACTCAACATATCGCCTACAACCACCATCGGGCCGGGCCGGCAATGCAACATTTCAGATATACACATACCACTGCATCACAGGTGGGGGAGAGGGGTTACACAGCAAGCCGCCTACAACCCAGTCGGGCCGGCCGCGTTGGTGGAATCGTTAAGCTAAATGGGTGGTGGCATTTTTATAGTTATTTTAGCTATACACACTAACGGTCAACCGGACCGTAAACCAAGAAAAAACCAGTTCCGCTAAAAACACTGTGTTCAATCAATCAATCAATTCTTGCTTTATTTCGATTATAGTTGCGAATCACAAAAGCATACAATAATATAATCATACAATGAAAATACCAATCCTAAAAACCTGATTATTTACAAGTTAAAAGAGTGAAAAGGGTCCCCCTCACCTTTTATGTGGAATCTACGAGGGAATAAAAAAGAGCAACTAATTAATCCTTGATTTAAAAAGATTCACAAATGACATAGCGAATCCATTAAAAATAAAAGACATAAAGTTGGGTAGTCACGGTGGCATATTAATCCAAATTCTTACGGTATTTAACAATACATTTCAGAAAATTGACTATTATAAATACCAAGTACTCTCCCTCCAACATCTGTAAATAAAAGTAAAGCTGGACGACATTGTCTATAACAAGTGCGCCTCAAAACCGGAATAAGCCATTTTTTCCTTGGTCCCGTATAAAATTTACAAAAAAGAATAGTATGCAAAGTCGATTGTTGGGAGATATAATCACAAGGACAAAAAGAGAATTTTAGCCCAATTATTTCGTACTGGAAATGTGACCATTCGATAAACAAAAAAATCATCCTAAATCTTACCAATAGGTAACGCTCATAGCTTGTAATATTAAGGGTGAGGTACGGCTGTAATGTGGGTACCAGCTGAATCATTAAAGTGTGAGTGACAAAGGGTTTAGCAATTTCACTCATCAATCTTATCTCCTCCAGATGGGCGAGAGCTTTAGTTTTTAAGGCCTTCCTCGTAACCTCACATTTAGAGGAGGGGTTATGATAATATTTATCCCAGCCCAAATCGTGAAGAAAGCTTGCAATGTACCGCAGCCACCTGGTCCTATGAAAGTTATCCATGGATAAACAATCAGACAGAATAGACTGGGAGAGGGTTGCTTTGTCTGAGGACCAAATCTTGCCCCATAATAAGAGTGGTTCAACTTTAGCTTGGTCCGTCACATGAACGAGACCCAGCTCTGAATGGCAAGCAAAGGTACCCGCACTCCCAGGAACTGCGAGAAGGAACCTCACAAACAAATTCTCCACTTTCTGAATGCTATCTATGCCCACAAAACCCCAGAGACCCGCCCCATACAAAGCCCCAGATAGACATTTCGCTTTATAGATCAAAATAATTTCGGAGGGAGCTCTATTTCCCAACTTCCTGGTAAAATTAACAAGGGCTGAAGTTGTTCTTAGAAAAAGAAGTTTTCTCATTTCTACAGCCGATTTCCAGGCTAATTTATGATCTATTGTTATGCGTAAATAAGAGTATTTTTTGTGGTAGCTATTTTTTCTTGGTTCAAATAGATACCCCTCATTTTACTGATACTTTTTTGGCCAGGACTTGCCCTCATGACAATGGTTTTACTAATATTTATCTTAAGGTCAAGGCCTGCCATAAATGTGGAATATCTATTCAGACTCTTTTGGAGTTCACGGGGGGTACGAGCTAAAATGACGGTATAATCTGCATAAAGAAGTGCAGGTATTGGCCGATTGTTCACCATAGGGAGATCCTGAGATCCCTTCATCATCTCTTTTTCCAGCCCATTTGTATACAATGTAAAGAGAAAAGGGGCCAGGACACACCCTTGCCTAACCCCTTTTTCTACTGGAAAATCTTCCGTCAACTCCCCCCCCCCCCCCCCCCCCCCCGCCTCCCACCCCATAACGCACTCTTGCAGTGGCATTTGCATAGAGTTCCCTAATGAATTTGAGCAAGTTCGGTGGAGCCCCCATATCAGCCAATAAAGCCCAAAGCTTAGAATGGGAAACACAGTCAAATGCGGCTGATAAATCCACATAGACCATATACAGGTCTCCTCCTTTAATATAGACATACTTGTCTATCAAAAGTGAGAGGTTTAGGGCCTGTTCGATGGTCCCCAGGCCTTGGCGAAACCCGTACTGTAAGTCTGATATAATCCTGCCATCATCCGCCCAAACTTGTAATTGCTCTAAAATGACTCGACCCGCCACCTTTCCCAGGGAGTCTAAAAGAGAGATTGGACGATAGCAGGTTACTGACTCCCGATCACCTTTTTTAAAGATGGGAACTAGTACGGATTTTAACCATGAAACTAGTAAACCTATATTACAGGAAGCATTCAGGACTCTGGCTAAAAGGGGAGTCCAGAGGTCCATTTGATTTTTAAACAAATCGATAGGTACACCATCTGGGCCCGGTGCCTTTCCATTTTTACTTGCACTCAGGGCCAGGGCAATTTGTTTCAATGAGAACTGTAGGTCAATAGGATAGATACTATCTAGATCGTTCCGAAAGTTAGAGTTCTGGGGCTTTAAATCCAGCGGATTAGCTGACTCCGTACCAACTGAAAAAATCTTAGAAAAATGAAGAACCCATTCTTTTTCTTCTATTGCTAGATCTAATTTAGCTTGATGAGTGTTATCATTTAGGAAAGGAGACTTGACCACTTGCCAAAAAGCAGCCGAGTTTTTTTGGGAGCAGGTTTCATGCAATTGGTCCCAAAGTTGGTTTTTTAGTTCTTGTTTCCAGATTTTTAATGCAGAGTTATAAGCTTTTCTTAATGCTGTTATCTCATATGGTACCCTAACCGATTTTCTCAATGCAGTTTTTAGATTTGATTAAGCGACCGTACAGTCATGGTTGAACCAACCCTTCTTCTTTTTTGATTTGTGCTTTATATCTACCCACAGGGCCTCGTTGATTGCTTTAACGATCAGTTCATAACTTGAAATGACTTCTGTATGGGTTGTATCTAAATTAAGACATTTCATAATGGAGGAATAAGCCCTCACAATCACTTGTTTTGTTATCTCCGTGGGGTCTACTTTCCCCCATTTAAGGGCATATCCATTTAATCTGCTTAACGCCAGATTATTTTGTAATAAAATGGAGCCCAAACCACGCTTCAATTTATGAGTCAATGAGAGGGAAATACTGAGGGGATAATGATCACTTAGCGGGATTATGTGTCTAGTAAATCCTACGTCTAAGGTCCTCACACTATTTGAAACCAAAATATAATCTATTGTTGTTAAACATCCTCTGCCATGAAAAGTAGGAGCCAATATTAGATTCTTATCGTTCTGGGTATTTACCTGGGACAGGTCTAACTCGAACAAGGTTTCATTTAAATGATTACCTAAGATGGAATGTCTAAAGTGTGGGATGGGACTTCCAAATTCATCCAGGATACCACAAATGTTGTTATTGTTTGTAGTCGGGTCTACAATAAGGAGCTGAAGGGGCAGAGAACAGGTCATCCCCCACTCAATACACTGTATACAACAAAGACCTGTTCACACTGTGAACAATTATTTCATACATCCGTATCGGTTGTCATAGACATTGGACACTCTTTACAGCTTGCGATTCTATCGTCTAAGCTATTCAACGGTGTAGTTCACTAAAAGGAAAGAAGAAAAAGAAATTTTGCGTACGAGGTAAGTCAAACTGACTATCAATGTGTAATAACCTTATGTCTCCGCCACCCAAATGTGGTGAGAAAGGGAGTGAAAAGGAGTGAAAAGGAGTGTTGGTGCCTCACGGTAGCGCCACCAAGGAGGGTTAAGCAGGATGGTACTCGCCTGCTACCTCAAATTCTCATCATCAGCTACCAACACTCCAAAAGCAAGAAAATTGTGTGTGATGCCAGTGATTAACTGTACAGGTGCTAGGGTGTGTAGTTAAAGAAAGAAAGAAGAAACAAAGAACTGTGCTATAATGTGTGCACCGTCTCGAACCCCTAAGTGATATATACTAATATCAAAAACTGAGCTAAATCACACTGGCTTGCATACTTTATTCTAAGCTGCGTGATAGCTCATATGTTAAAATGCCGACATGTTTCGTTACCATTGGATAACACTCACGGCAACTTCTTCAGGGCGTGGGGTCTGTTCGTTTCACCCTGCACCTCTATTTGTCAGTTAAAACCAATTCAGGATGTAGCCCACCATGGGCATACCTTTACCCGTGAGTCCTTGCGGCTCTGTATGCGCGTTCCTGGGCTGAGTAAACGCCAGTTACGAACATTTTCCCGACTCACGTTTGGAGTGGAATAAGTGGAGCCTTGAACGCGCATACAGAGCCGCAAGGACTCACGGGTAAAGGTATGCCCATGGTGGGCTACATCCTGAATTGGTTTTAACTGACAAATAGAGGTGCAGGGTGAAACGAACAGACCCCACGCCCTGAAGAAGTTGCCGTGAGTGTTATCCAATGGTAACGAAACATGTCGGCATTTTAACATATGAGCTATCACGCAGCTTAGAATAAAGTATGCAAGCCAGTGTGATTTAGCTCAGTTTTTGATATTAGTATATATCACTTAGGGGTTCGAGACGGTGCACACATTATAGCACAGTTCTTTGTTTCTTCTTTCTTTCTTTAACTACACACCCTAGCACCTGTACAGTTAATCACTGGCATCACACACAATTTTCTTGCTTTTGGAGTGTTGGTAGCTGATGATGAGAATTTGAGGTAGCAGGCGAGTACCATCCTGCTTAACCCTCCTTGGTGGCGCTACCGTGAGGCACCAACACTCCTTTTCACTCCTTTTCACTCCCTTTCTCACCACATTTGGGTGGCGGAGACATAAGGTTATTACACATTGATAGTCAGTTTGACTTACCTCGTACGCAAAATTTCTTTTTCTTCTTTCCTTTTAGTGAACTACACCGATGAATAGCTTAGACGATAGAATCGCAAGCTGTAAAGAGTGTCCAATGTCTATGACAACCGATACGGATGTATGAAATAATTGTTCACAGTGTGAACAGGTCTTTGTTGTATACATTGTTTGTAGTCGAACATGGTCCCAGGTTGAAGTCCCCCCCCCCCAAATAATTACCTCTTCGTTTAATGACTTCCTTATTCTAGTTTTTAGTATGGACCGGATCAGGGATACCACATTTATTGCCTCAACGTCAGAGGGATTGTTATAAAAGTTCACTATAAGGAAGCTGTCCCTATTATTTAAAGTCAATCTAAGAATCTGAAAGTTTAAATCCAGATTTATAGCGACTACTTCCTTTGGGTTGAGGAGGTTTGAGACATAAGTTGTTAAGCCTCCTTTCGCTCTACCTGAGATAGAGGGTTGAGCTGGTGTAAAATAGGTTTTAAAACCTTCCATATGTATCGCGTCAATGGCCCAAGTCTCTTGAAGTGCTAAGATGTCAAATTTAGAGCTAAACTCCCTCCATATGTCATTTCCAACCTTCGATCGTTGGCCTGCTATGTTCCAAAATAATGCTACAATTCGAAGTTTACTCTTCTGCCCTGTACATTCCTGTATATCTAGATGGTGTCCAGTATTAGGGTTAAAATTTAGATCCCGTTCTAAAACCGCAATAGAGTCGGCCTGATTTAAACCTATAGACTTGCCTGATAAGTCAGTAGGTATGGACTGATGCTGCTTATATCTTGAATTAAAAACATAAGAGGGATGTAGAAAATTATTAGAATTTACTTCTGTACTTATAGAAGGCACCTTTTGTGGACTGTCAGCTGTATCTTTTGTTGTTCCCCGAAAATTAAGTCAGTGAGTCCACTCCTTCCAGCCCTGATAAAGCCGCATAGCGGTTATAGAGGGGTAAGGAATGGTCATCCTGATAGCGAAGTACAGGCCCAAAACAATCCTGATGTTGTAATAGGGACCTGAAACGACCTTCCTGACATTGGAATGGAAGCCTTAGATAATTATTCTTATATTGAATTGGGGGACAAAAACAATCAGCCTGAGGGCGAAATTGCAAAACTGGACAGTGATTCTCATTTTGAAGTAGAGACCCACGGACATCATTTTGGTATCGATATGGGGAATTTATAATAGTTTCTCTGGCCTAGGGAAAAAGGCCGGAGACAATCCTCCGGATGTTGTGGTAAGTGACTAACACGGTCAACTTGATGGTAGAGTAGACATCCTGATATTGACATAAAGGTCTAATACAATCATCCTGGTTTTGAGATGATGGATTCAAATTACTCTCATTAGTCGGGACTACTCTAGGATAAAAATAAGGCAATTCAAATGCTTTAATTGTATTAGAAGAATTCGAAGGAAACCAATTTAAGATGTATCTAACTGCCCTTTTGTCTCGGAAATTAAATATTATAATATCCCCCATAATATCTTTTTTTCTGTGTCCCAACCAGGGAAGACGCCGAACATGTAAAATTTCTCCGTTTATAACTGGAGGAAGTGGACGATTCTGCCTAAGCCAAAATATAACCTTGTTTTTTAACTGGCTGTGGTCTTCTCTTTTCTCATCCTTTAGGGGAGGAACTCCCGTAAGGACCACCACAAGAGGAACTGCTTCCGGAGGGAGATCTACATTATGGCTTTTAGGGACGAATGTCCTTACAGGATCTTCATTATCACTTCGATTTTGGGGAATTTGTTGGAAATTTAATTTCCCACCCACCTCCACCTCTTTTTCTTTAAATGTCACATTTAAGCGAGATTTTTGGGGAGGCATTGGGTTCTTGATTTTTGATTTTACTTGACTCATAGCTTTTACTCCCTTTTGGTCAATAGTATTTAGGGCCGATACAATGGTTGGAGACACTAATGTAGACTTTGATCGGTCCTTGGTTTCCTCCTTGATCTCCCCAATTGTCTGTTGTAAATTCCCCAAGTGCAGGACTATTGTTTTTAGTCTTTCTAGTATTGGTAAGATGAAAGATCTAATAATTTTTTCAATATTTCCCAATAAATGGATGTCTGATGTATCAACTGATGGGGAGTATGAAGAAACAGCCAATGGAGATAATATAGATGTTTTTGGTAAGGAGGTCTTGGAGTTATCGGGTTTAGTTAATTTGACCTTATCTCTCTTTGGTCCGCTCCCCCTCTTTTTTCTTTTTTTTTGGTGGTGGGTCTTGTAGTCAAGAGGTCTTCGGAGTACTAATAGTTTTTTGTACAATCTGTACAGATGGCAACGGTACATCTAACAAGGCATCTGACTCAAATATTGCGTCACTAAGCGAAGAAGATAAAGTTGTAATTGGGTCGTTGTTTAACTCGAGTGGAGGAGTTCTATCTCGAAAGAGTAAAGGTATGTTGTCACTAAAAGACACATCATAGCTCTCGGTTCCACGTGGCGTACTGGATTGTGGTGACATAACTAGCTGTGACGGACCCAGGGATAAGCATTTGTTTTTAACAGACTCAACAGAACGACGTCTCTCTGCCCATCGCTCGTCAAGAGCGATATCCCTATCAATTCCAGTAGTAGCCCTAATAACGTAGTTATCTAGTGTCCCTCGGTTGACAGCTCCACCCACTATCGATTTCTCTTTAGATACACGCAAGGTCATGATGGATACTACGGCCAATGTATTTGAGGAGTCACAGTAATAACCAACAAACAAAAAAGAAAATAATTATAATAATAATAATAATAATAATAATTAATTAGAGAAGTAACAGATTGCAAAACAACCAATGAAGAGTCTTAAGCGGATCAGCTTATTATTTCCGTTATCGACTAGTTCATACTCAACAAAGGTGCACAGGTGTAAATATAAATAGGGGGACCCAGCCCAGTCTCCTCTGGCCTCTGAGGGCCCGCCCTTTGCCCGGGCTTTGCTCGGCGCCGCCCGCGCGCGTCTCGCGACGCGGAGGGAGCCTCAGTCTTTTAAACGCCTCCGGGCGCGATAATTCTCATCAGCTGGGCCGCAAAGCTACCTGGGAGCTGTAGTCTCCCCCTGCGATAGCCGCGCGATGGCAAGTAGCGGCAGCAGGGGAGACACGCAGCGTCTGGGCCCCAGTGGCAGCTAGAAGGCAGGTAAGGCACAGAAATCCCCTGTTCCGGCAAAGGCACCTCGTGTAGTGACACCCGCTCCACCGAGGGAGCCTCAGTCTTTTAAACGCCTCTGGGTGCGTTAATTCTCATCAGCTGGGCCGCAAAGCTACCTGGGAGCTGTAGTCTCCCCCTGCGATAGCCGCGCGATGGCAAGTAGCGGCACCAGGGGAGACACGCAGCGTCTGGGCCCCACTGGCAGCTAGAGGCCAGGTAAGGCACAGAAATCCCCTGTTCCGGCAAAGGCACCTCGTGTAGTGACACTGTGTTCTAAAAGGAGTATGGATAAGGTGATAAGGCCTCCTAGCCCAGACAGTCAGAAGTGTCGCCGCATCCTCCCCCCATCTGTCAGTGTGTGGGATGTGAGGACCTCAGCAATGCATTTTACAAGAAGACAGTGATCTCTCAATGGGGGGCTTCCGTGTCATTATCAGTGGTATGCTCCAATAAGTAGGTTTGCAAGGGGCCCCATATGTCAGTGGGACGCGATGAGGGAGGCTGAAGATCTGCATAGGTGTTAAGTTGCTCTTAAATAAGGTCCTGAATCCAGTCCTTAAACTTCGGAGCTCTGCCCCTGCCCCATTTACAAGCAATTCGTCTTTTAGCAAGGAGCAGAGCAAGAGAGGTGTATTTACGCATTTTGGCCGCATTAGGGGCGGTGTAGCCCAACAACGCAGTTAGGGGGTCTTTAGAAATGTGTATGCCAGTCATTAGGACCAGTGCATCGAGCACTTCTGCCCAATAACGCTGTATGGGCGGGCAATCCCATGCCAAATGTTCAAAGTCCGCACCCTCCCTCCCACATCTCTCACAACGATCGTTATCTCGGATCTTCAACCAAAACAGTCTCGCTGGTGTATAATATAATCGATGAACGTATTTGGAATGTATTATTCTGAACCTGCTGCTGGAAGAGATCTCACCAGTCTGTTTGCAGCAGTACGTCCATTGATCCTCAGTGAGGGGGTGCCCCAGCTCCTCCTCCCATCTAGCACGGGCCAAGGGTGGGTCATAATCCCCATTCGCCTGCGCTGTACGGTAAAGTAGTGAAAGTACATGGGCAGGAGCATCCTGTTGCAATGCCACATGTAGGGGAAGCATGATCCGAGGTTCGGCAGGGAATATGGGTGTGGCGGCCTTCACATCCTGACGGATCCTGATATAATAAAATCTGTCCATTGGGGTGGGAGTGCAATCTTTGAAGAACTGTGCACTAGTACTAAACTTCCCCCCGTGTAAAGGTGTCCCCAGGTGTGAATAGAAAGTTTGCGAAGGAGTCTGCGGCAGCCGCCCTCTTGCATGACCGGGATATCCTGCCGTCCCGAAAGGTGCAAGAGCGGGGAATATAGTAATGTGCAGCAAGTTGCTTTGGCGAGATCATGCTAGGCATTAACCGCAGCAACATCACACTCCACCCGAGAGGCCTGCACTGGCTCCCCGTCGACAAAAGGATCACATTCAAGCTCCTGATCCACGCACACAAAGCACTCCACAACACCGGATCCACCTACCTCAACAACCACCTCAGCTTCCACGCCCCCACCCGAAGCCTCCGCTCAGCCAACCTCGCCCTCGCCATAGTCCCTCGCATCCGAAAAACCACCGGCGGCAGATCGTTCTCCTACCTCGCCGCCAAGACCTGGAACACTCTCCCCACCATCCTACGACAGACCCAAGACCTGCTGGCCTTCAGAAGACTCCTCAAGACCTGGCTCTTCGACCAGTAGCACCCCCCCCCCGCCCCCCCCAGCGCCTTGAGACCCTCTCGGGTATGTAGCGCGCTTTACAAATGCAGTGATTGATTGATTGATAGTGGTTGCAAGGCTGCGTGGAGTTCTGGAAATACTTAGATATGCCGTACTTGGCATAGGGGCCATGTAACCATCTTCTATGGCCAGATGGGGCATAAAAGGGGGGGGGGGGGTTCATCCAGTAGGCAGCATGATGTGCCTGCACACAGCTG
Organism: Triturus cristatus; assembly: GCF_964204655.1. Lineage (NCBI taxonomy): Eukaryota > Metazoa > Chordata > Amphibia > Caudata > Salamandridae > Triturus > Triturus cristatus. The sequence continues at coordinate 1,160,580,765 of NC_140583.1, forward strand.
AAGTACAGTTCCACATCTGGGACCGAAAAACCTCCTACACAGAAGGGGCGCGTGAGGACATCCCATTTTAACCTGGCCTGCTTTCCCCCCCCCCCCATATAAGATGTATTAACTGAGTTCTGATCGCTGAAAAGAAATGACGGCTGGGAGCATATGAGATATTTACAAAGAGATACAAAAGTTTGGGTAGGATAACCATTTTGATCAACGCTGCTCTGCCGGCCATTGACAAAGGCAGCACTATCCAACCAGTTATTTTATCAGTGATAGAATCTAAAGCATGCCCATAATTGTCCCGCATGAGTTCCTCCCGAGTGCGAGAGATAATTATCCCCAAATATGTGAGGGTAGTGTCACACCACTTGAGGGGGAAGTCCGATTGGAATTTAGCAGTGGAAGCAGTAAGGGAATAAATTTGGGATTTACTCCAGTTAATATTTACCCCTGACAGCTGCCCAAACAAAATGAATAGCCGCAATATGGGATTCAGGCTTAGAGCCGGCTGGCGCAGGTATAACGTGATGTCATCCGAATATAGTGAAACAAGGATCTTTCTCTCTGGGTAAATGATCGCATACTCACAATGATGCTGCCGTATTTTTGCGGCAAGGGGTTAAATAGCCAAAGCAAATAATAGGGGAGAAAGCGGACACCCCTGCCTGGTGCCCCTGGCCAGCGAAAAGGAGGACTATCACATCCCATTGATCATCACTGTAGCACGCAGCCCTGTGTATAACAGATTAATCCAGGCGAGAAATGGGGATGGAAAACCCATACGCACCAACACATATGACAGGTAGTCCCACTCCAGCGAGTCAAATGCCTTTGTGGCATCTATACGTCATGAAGCAGAGCAAACAAAGTGCGTAGGTTATGGGCCGTGCTTCTAGTCAGGACAAACCCAGACTGGTCCGGGAGAACCAACCTCTGCATAAGAGGGCTTATACGGTTGGCAACTAGTTTGACCAGGATTTTGGCATCGACATTAATAAGGGATAGGGGCCTGTACGAATCTAATTGCGTGGGCGATTTACCCGGTTTAGGCAAAGAGATTATAAGTGCCTCGCACATTGATCTAGGCAAGATACCAGTTTCTCGGGCCTCCTCGAACACATGCCTCAGTATCGGGATAAGGAGGTGCCGGTATAGCTTGTAAAACTCGGCCGGTTGGCCGTCCGGCCCTGGGGCTTTACCCGACTGTAATTGCATAATGGCAGAGATAATCTCCTCATCCTCATGGTGTGCTAAGAGGTATTCCCTCTGGCCATTGCCCAGCCATGCAATGGCAGTATTCTCAAAAAAGGGATCAAAATCTACCGAGGCCCGGGCGCTGCGTGGAATACAAAGTTTTATAAAACCTTTTAAATACCCCAAGTATTTCTGAGGGATTCCTATGCATTAGTCCGTCCTCGTCGGTAATTTCTGAAACGGTATTAGCAAAACGGGGGGGTCGGATAGAGGATGCCAATGCCCGGCCTGGGCGTTCTCCCTCCCCGTAACAGCGAGCTTTGTGGTATTTACCTCTAAATTTGCATTCCCGCTCGGCTGTGTCTTGATATTCTGTGAGCAATGTACGCAAGTGTGCTTGCAGTGATGGAGAATGCGCGTTCTGAAGAGCCAATTCTGCATTCCGAATATCCGTTTCTAACTTTTGAAGCCTGTTACGAATGTCTTTCAATACCCCCCCACTCTTTGCAAGACAGAGACCGTCACCTTGAAAGCCTCCCAGAGAGTAGAGTAGTGTGAGACTGATCCAGTATTACGGGTGAAAAAATCCGATATTTCCTGTTCGAACTCAGCCTTAAACATAGGGTCCAGAAGCGTCTGTGGGTTAAGGCGCCACAAAAGAAATGGAGACTCCGCTGGTGGTGGGATGAGGGTTAACAATACAGGAGAATGGTCTGAGTGTGTGCGGGGCAGATACGAGGTACAAGAAGCCCATATGTCCAATCCCCTAACCACAAGCCAATAATCAATGCGCGACCAAGAGGCATGAGCCGAGGAGTAGCACGAGCCCTGGCGAGATGATGGGTTGCGGGTCCTCCATGGGTCTATAAGGGAATGTTCCTCAACTATGTGTTTAAGGGCTAGTTGCGCGGCAGTATAGTGCTGCGATTGCGGATGCGACCTATCCAGGTATGGATTAAGGGTTATATTCAAGTCTCCCCCCATATTAGATGTGTGGTGCCCACGTCTTGAATTTTCCCCCACAAGACCCGAAAAAACTCCGGGCTATCCGTATTCGGACCATAACACGAGACCATAGTGACAGACTGCTCGGATAGGCGCCCCCATAGGATATTATAACGGCCTTGCGAGTCAGCATGGGAGCCGATGGGAGTGTATGGTAGTGTATGCCTAACCAGGATGGTAGTGCCCCGAGCATATGAAGAGTAACACGAGAACCCACGATGACTCGCCCAGCGCTTGGCAAAAGAGGGAGATGGGTTGGGGGATAAGTGTGTTTCTTGCAACATAGCACAGTGCACGTTGTGTCGATCAAGATATGCAAGTATCTGAAGACACTTACGGGGGTTTTTAAACCTCTCACGTTCCAAGTTAAAAAATTATACTTGAGTGTTCCGGGACAGGACTCCATTGCTAATGTGCCACGATGGATTTTAATAAAGCATAGTGCGTAGGGCAATGTGAAACCTTCATCCAGTATACGTCAAACACAGGGTAGCGGCAAATAATAACAATACAAACAGTCTGTGAGCCCACCCCCCTCCCACACCAGCAACCCCAACCTGCTGTGCCGTGTACCTCTCATTTCCCACCCCAGCCCACAACCCCTAGTCCCAACTGAGGACGAGCAGATGCTTTCCCCAACATTTCACTTAGGTTCAGTAATAGGGTTCACCTTGTGGGCGGCAGCCAGAGGGCGACAGGTGCTCCTCGCAGCGGCGAGGGTGTTCGGGTATATTATCATGGGTCCATCTTGACAGAGCGATTAGCGTGTTCCAGCAGGCAGTCCGTGATGTGGTTACAATAAACAGTATGTCTCTCAGGGCGGCACAAAAACGTAGAAGCAGCCCCAGGTTATCTTAACACCATTTTATCCAATGAGTTCTATTACCTCTCATACACCCCCTTTTCGTCCGCACTCAGCACCGCAATCAGTTCACGGGCGATGCGCAAGCGGTGCCGATCGCGAAGTGTGGAAAATGTGCACTGGATTGGAGTGGTAAGACCTAAGGCATGGGGCACATACTGCAAAGTTAGACTGCTATGTGCGTATGTTGGCCACAACTTCAGTGTTATGCAATGTTGCCGGTCATGGTCCTCCCAAGAGCGCGGGTCCTAACTGTTTCAGAGGCAGCATCGATAACCATATCAGGGGCAGCTACAGTTTGCGAGGGGTGATGCTATTCAACATCGGATGCCCCTCCATTTTTCCCTTTCGTGCCGCCCTGGGGACGAACTGATCGCCGGTGACTTAGACAGTGTCTTAATAAAATCTTGAGCGTGCTGTGGGTTAGTAAAGAAGTGTTGACGTCCTTGAGCCGTTACCTTCAGGCAAGCAGGGAATAACATAGCATATGGAATGTTAAGTTGCTGAAGCTTCTTCTTAACTGGAAGAAATTTGCGCCTCTGCTCCTGCACCGCCATAGTGAAGTCGGGATAAAGGGAGCTGTCCATGCCCTCGTGCAGTGTCCCTATCGTGATAATTCAGCACTTTGGCAATGATAGGGCGCGGTGGAGCCCCGGGGGGGACGACTCGCCAGCGACCGATGCACCCTCTCCATCACGAGGACCGATGAAAATGCCTCTCTGCCAAAGAGTGTTACCAGCAGTCGTTCCACATATTCTTCCAGCTTCCCTGTGGCAGTCGTCTCCGGCACACCAAGAATTCGGAGGTTGTTCCTCCGCGATCTCGATTCCAACTCCTCGTTCTTTGCGGCGATCACTTTCAATACTTTATCCATCTCTGAGGTGCGGCTGGTGGTGGCAGTGCACACTTCCTCCAAGTCCGATATTCGCCTTTTTGCTTCATTTAGCCGGTCGTCGTGCTTGTCCACCCTATGTGTGAGGCCATCCATCCTAGCCGTCATGGAATCCATTTTGGATTCTATAGATGTCAAGCTCGACTGCATCACCAACAGCAACTCTTTTAGCTCCGAGGTTGACTGGGCAGGGGCCTCAGCAGAGTCGCCCTCAGGTTCTGACTGCGTTCGGGGAGTTTTCCGGGTGTCGAAAGTGAGCTTGGATTGCTTACCGTCTGGCTTCCCCATGGCGATCCAGCAGGGGGACCTACAAGTCGAAAAGATTCCGGGGCTCCGATTTATGCCCAAAAAGGGCTTCGGCTATAGGTATAAGTGTAGCGTAGGCAAAGCCGACAGGATCACAGATGTTGTGGCAGTGGCCTTGGGAACCAGGTAGAGTTAAGGCATCCTTCCAGCACTGAGCAGGTCACCATCCACGGCAAAGACACAGCCAGCAGTACTCTGAGTATGAACAACGTCCAGAGGTGCAGATCAAGAGAAGATGCTCTGGAGCAGACAATCCAGAATGAGCAGGCCAGCCCAGTCCTCCTGCCTACACTCGGCGCCCAGCAGCAGAACACGGGAGATAGCGAGGCCCGGCTGAACCCACAATGCCTGAAGTATGCAGCCGCTCTTTCCGCCTCCAGCCGGGCCCAACGATCAGGGCAGGAGCAGAGCAAGCAGGGGCCATAAATCCAGCACCAATATAAGTTGAGGCATAGTGCTGGCCGGAGATCCCAGGTGCGCGGTCCGCACCTCGCAGGTCCGAGGGGCCCCCGTATTACCCCCGAGCGCTCGGCGCAGAGGCAGCTAAAGTGTCACTATAGCGGTCCGAAGGCCGCTCCGGCTGTCTCAGAGCGGGGGGCCAAAACAGTGCCGATCCCCCGACAAAGCCCAGGTATGCCGTCGCCTAATGCTGCCCAACCGCTACGCCGGCCCGCGACACCAGTTGGCGCCGCGGGGGAGCCCCAAGCATCCGAGCCGGCTCCCGCTCACGGGGGCCCCAGGGAGAGCCCAGTGCTCCAGAGGCCTCCCCAAGCCCGCAGCACCCAGGTAAAGGGGCACTTACCCCAAGTCTCAGAGGAGGAACGCGTCACAGCTCCACCACTCACAGAGGGCGCAACCTCAACAGCCGGTCCGCTCCAAGCGCCGGGCACCCTGCCCCGCGGCTGCTCGCGGAAACCCAGAAGGCCAGGCGTTGATCTCCGCAGCCGCTCACACACAGCATAGGGAGCCACCGGCAAGGGCGCTCCACCTGGGTTCACAAGGGGGACGCCGTCATCTCTCCGTGGTCACCAGAGGCACTTCACCGCGTCGCCAGCCCGGCCCAGCTTCCAGGCAATCTCCGCCACAGCGGCCTCCCGGAGGCCCGCAGGACACCAGGCCCCGGGCGGTCGGGAGTCCGGACAGGCACTGAGGCTACGAGTGGGGAGACAGGAAAGGAGACCCCTCTTCACGATGCTCACAGCGGCGGCGTCTCAGCATGTGCATGGCAGCAGCGAGTCACATCGGAGCCCCCCGCCTCGGTTCAGACAGCTCCTCCCGCCATCATGTCGAGAAATGCGGTCTCGCAGGCCGGTCATCCAGTGCTCAGGCTTTGAGATACAGAAACTGTCTTGAAGGGCAATGTTCGCCACTCAGCATAGTCAGTGGCATCAGGGCTGCAATTAGTAAGTTGTATGTGCCAGGACGGGCAGGATATTGTAAGGATTGTTCCCCGAACAGCAAGAGCCTCACTCGAGTGCGGCCATCTTGCTTGGCATCCTCTAGCGCCCCCTCCCCACCATTTGCTTGCTTTCCAACATAAAACAACACTAAGCGACTCACCTAAACCACCTTATGTGCATCCACCTATCATCCGTGAAACAAACTCAATTTGGAACACTAAGAAACACAACTCACATCCAGTACAGATCTGGAAACAATAAATTCTGTTACAAAAACTATATGAGTGGCTACAGGAAGCGTTTAATATCCTGATACCACTCAAAACCACACAACAGAACAAAAGAAAACAAGCACTGTGGAGAAATAAAGAGATAAAAGACATAAAACTGCAAATTAGAAAGCTGCAACGTGCCTGGCTCAAAACAAAAAAACAAACCAGACAAACTTCACCTACCGAAAATTAACAGATTATACAAGTCAGCTATCAAAAAAGCAAAGAAAAGGTACTATTCAGACAGAATTCAAAACGCTAAATGTGCAAATAAAGATTTGTATAAAATACTCAATGAATTTCGTAAATCAAATTGCCTAGAAGGAACTCATCCTGTGACTCAAGATTTCACAGACAAACTGGCGAAACATTACACGGACAAAGCAGACACGTTGGACTTGTACTTAAAACCGAGACAAAGCTCCAGCACTAACCCTTTTACAAAACAACAATCCAAGAATACTCTGACTCAGCCTCTCCGTTCCTTGTAACACATTTCACACGATGAATTTATAGACCTGGTCAAAGCAAGCAGCATAGCTGCCAAGGTTTCAGATTGCTACGGGTGACATTTTCTAAATTTCAGTGTAATTATGAGTGACATTGCAACGACTAGGAGTGACACTTTCTCACAAGCAAAATCAAGCAATGAAGATGAGGGAAACATAAATATCAGAAATTACACTCATTTGAGCAACAAGAAACTCCAAGAACATCTTAAAAGTGCTGCAAAGCACCAGAAATTGTCTCTGTCCACATGGGACTTGGCCCAACAGGAAAAATGTGTGTGGCATCAACATGAGCAAGTTACCCACAGAGCCATCTCAGTTCCCTAAGTGTCACACTGTCTCAGCTGACAAGAGCACAGACTGTTGAGCACCATTCTGCATTATCCTCACAGGCTGAGGCTGGTGCAGTAATCTCCCATACAACATAGATGATAGCTTATGGCTGTCAGAAACCTGTTTAAATTACCTCCGGCAGTTACGAGAAATAAACCGCAAATGTAAAGGAAGGCACAGAAACACACACTTGGTCACAGCTATTCTCATTCTTTTAGATCTAAAGTCACAGGGACAGTGACAGTGCATACCATACTGCATACATGTCTGGTTTTTAACATGCTGTAGAATACAGACTGTTCATTAAGACATCACATGACATTGACTGCAGACTATGTATGTTGAGGTAAAGGGATGAGAAGGAAGAAGAGAAAAACTGAAGGAGGGAGAGAGCGAGAAGGAGGTAGACAATGGGAGTAGGGAGAGGGGTTAGAGGGGAGGAGGTAGACAAAAGGAGGAGAGAGTGAAAGAGATAAAAAAAAGAAGGGGTCTAGGTGAGATTGGAGGAGAGCGAGAGAGAGAGAGAGAGAGATGGCCAAAAGCAGAAATGGAAGGAGAAATGCAAATGTGAGGCACTTGACATGGCTATTGCAGCAAGTAAATATAGCCAGGCGTGCGCTGGCCAGCTCAGTTGATTTAGAGATAAGATCTCAGTTACGGAATGGAAAACTGATGTGCTCTGCTGTGAATTACTGTACTGTTCCCTGGAAGCTGGCGAGCGTCCTGCACCTGCCGAGTACAGTGATAAGTAATGTCAGTGGACCCCCAAATGTGAGTCATGCTACACGTGTTCCATCTTTGCTGAGGGTCCACGTCTTTATGTGCCCCACAGGTTCCACTGTGCATGCTAAACTAGTACACGCATGCTAAGATAAACATAATGCTTCTGGACATTGAGGTTGCCAGGTTTTGTTGAGCAGTAATGGTACAGGTGCAACAAGTAATCCTTTATATGTTTGCTTTGTGCTCTACATTTAAAGACAGTGGGCATACTCCTCTCCTCCGAGCAGGTGGAAATTGCTCTCGCACTGAGCTCTTTCCCAGCTTCTGAGAGAAAAATCCAAGGTTACCAGACCACAGAATGCAGATTTTTTTGAAAAGCATGCTGCATGCATTAAAAAAACTATCTGAAAGAAACACGTTAGTTAGATTCCTCACCTTAGAACATCCCCAGGCGTCAGGCTGGATCCGGAAAGATTTTTCGTCAGCAATACCCTTGCAAGTCGCTAGGCGTCGTCTGGGGCTCCGCGTTCGGCGTCGTGCCGGGATGATGTCGTCGGAGTACTTAGACGCCGCCCTTGCGCGCTGATGTCAGTTCTTCTTTTTTCCGCGCCAGACAGCGCCGTTCCGGGAAGAGCATACCCTTTTAGTAATTTTTTGACTAAACTTTTTGACTCCTTTGGTCTACTCTGTCGACTCGACTCTGGTGCCGGTAGGATGCCTGGTTTCAAACCCTGTGACTCCTGTCACCAACTGATGTCGGTTACGGACCACCCCCGCCGGTGCCTCTACTGCCTTGGGGCGTTCCTCGACTACCGGGCCCTGACTTCGAAGGCTAGGCGGGAGCGGTCCTGCAAGCTACTGGAGTTCCCGCAGTCACCACCACCACTCGTCTGGTTCCAAGTCTTTGGGTAAGTCGAAGCATAGTAAGAAGTCCAAGAGGCGACATCGCTCTTCGGGTTCCCCTCGCCGGTCACGCGACTCGGCTGAGGGTTCGGGTGGTACCACCCGCGCGGCGCCATCGCATCCGTCCCCATACCCGCCGGTCCTTGGGACCGACGCGACTCCGGCGGAGGTCAGTGCCTTCCTCTCGGCCATGAGGGGCCTGGCTCTGCCGTCGGTGCCTGTTGGCGCGCATTCGGGCCCCGCGGGCTCAACTGGGAGGCCTAGCGAGCCAGCGGCTCCGGGGCCGTCGCTGACTTCGGTCCAGACGCCGCAGGGCCCCGCGGGATCCAGGCCTGGATCCCAGTCGGCGCTGGTCGACCTCACGACCCCTCCGCCGGCGCCGACTCCGGTACCACCGCCGTGTCCGACGCAGATGGGTGACAATTTCATCTTCCGTCCGGCTCCGATCATTCCACCTGTCTACCAGGAATCGGATGACGGTGACGACTGGGAGGGGTCTGAGGACCCTCTGGCCCAGCAGGGCCAGTTATCACAGGACTGGGCAGATGAATTGGGGGATGCCAGTGGTCTTGATACCTCCCCCGACATTGGCTTCATCTCTCCTCCGACCGTGACTACGGAGGAAGGTGCTGCTTTTTCTGTGGTGCTGCGCAAGGCGGCCCGACGCCCTTGGGCTAGAGCTGCCTGCTGTGGCTGTGAGGACTAACCTCCTCACCGAGGTGCTCCAACCGTCAGCAAGCTCCTCGGAGCCTCTGCTGCAGTTTAATGAAGCACTACTGGACGTTCTGAAGGGCACCTGGTCCAAGCCCTCCACAGTACCTCCTGTGGACCGGAACGTAGCCTGGCGCCACCGCCCTGCACCGGGCGACCCCGGCTTTCTGTCCCTGCACCCTACGCCTGAGAGCCTGGTTATCCAGGCCTCGACTTCCCAGACCTCCTTCCCGTCCGCTCCCCCGGATCGGGAATCCAAGAGACTTGAGCAGTTTGGTAAGAAGCTGTTCTCCACCCTTAGTTTGGGACTGCGGTCTGTTAACACCGCTTGTCTCTTGGACCATTACTCCCACTCCCTGTGGGATACGGTGGAGGACGTGCTGCCCCAGTGTCCAGAGGAGGCTTGGACACGGCTCGCCCAGGCTCTTGCCGAGGGGCGGGATGCAGCGCGGCATGCTATCAGATGTGGACTGGACACTACGGACTCACTGGGTAGGGCGATGTCGACCATAGTGGCGCTCCGCCGCCACGCCTGGCTGCGGTCCATGTGTTTTTCAGGGGATGTCCAGAGCACCCTCATGGACATGCCCTTCGATGGCAGTCGCCTTTTTGACAAGGCGGATAGTGCGCTGGTGCGCTTCAAGGACTCCCGGGCTACGGCCAAGTCCTTGGGTCTCTCGGCCCCGCACCCGCAAACTTCCGCTTTTCGCCCCTTTCGTGGCCACGGAAGGGGTGCCCCCTCACGTCCGCCTAGCCACAGGCCGCAGAACCAACCTCCACGTGGTCGCGGACGTGGATTCCGCCGAGGCGGTACAGGGAGTCAACGTGCCGTTCAGTCCACATCTACCCCAGCAGCATCCGCCTCAAATCCCTCCAAGTCCGTGCTTTCAGGCCCATTCCACGCCAGTGGGAGGCAGTTCACCATCACCTGCTCCACTGGCGTTCCATCACATCGGACAGGTGGGTGCTGCAAATCTTCTGAAGGGGCTACTCCCTCCCCTTCGAGGCAACCCCACCAGCCATGCCACTGCAGTACCACCGCATGTCGGGGGATCACTTGAAACTTCTGCAGGAGGAAGTTATGGCCCTCTTGGCCAAGGGGGCCTTCGAGCGCGTTCCTGGTCCAGAAGTAGGTCGTGGTTGTTATTCCCACTACTTTCTGGTTCCCAAGGGCAAAGGGGGCCTACGCCCTATCTTGGACCTCAGGAGCATCAACGCCTTCCTCCGCAAGGAGAAGTTCAAGATGCTCACCTTAGCTCAGGTTCTGGCTGCCCTAGACTCTGGAGACTGGATGGTAGCTTTGGACTTGCAGGATGCTTATTTCCACATCCCCGTCCTGCCGGCCGACCGGTGTTATCTGCGGTTCACGGTGGGCCAGGAGCCTTTTCAGTTTACCGTGCTCCCCTTCGGCCTCACCAGTGCCCCTCGGGTGTTCACGAAAGTGATGGCGGTGGTCGCAGCTATTCTGCGCAGATTGGGGGTTCCAGTCTTCCCCTATCTCGACGACTGGTTGTTGAAGGCGGGCTCGCCCCAGGCAGTTGTGTCCCACCTCCAGACTACGGCCGACCTCCTGCTGGGGTTCTCCATCAATGTGCCGAAGTCACATCTGAGTCCCTCCCAGAAGCTCCTCTTTATCGGAGCGGTTCTGTATCGGAGCGGTTCTGGACTCGGTGCAGTTTCGGGCTTATCCTCCGGAACAGCGGGTCTGGGATATTCAGACTCTGATTCCCATCTTTCGGCCTCTATCCCAGGTTTCAGTCAGGTTGGTGCTGCGGCTTCTGGGTCTGATGGCCTCCTGCATCCTGTTGGTGCATCATGCCAGATGGCGAATGCAGGCTCTGCAGTGGAACCTGAAGTTTCAGTGGGCCCAGCATCTGGGCAACCTGTCCGACCACGTCCTGATCTCGGAGGGCACTGCACGACAGTTGCAGTGGTGGCTCACGGACCGCGATTGGGTCAGCGGCAGATCCCTCTCCCTACCCCAACCGGAGCACTTAGTGGTGACGGATGCGTCCCTCCTGGGATGGGGGGGCCACATGGGAGAGGCGGAGATCAGATGCCTCTGGTCTCCGGCGGAGACCCGGCTCCATATCAACCTTCTAGAGCTGAGGGCGATCCGACTTGCACTGAAGGCATTCCTTCCCTCTGTCCGGGGAAGTGTGGTGCAGGTGTTCACGGATAACACCACCGCCATGTGGTACTGCAACAAAAAGGGCGGGGTGGGGTCGTGGACCCTTTGTCAGGAGGCTCTGCGCCTCTGGACATGGCTGGAACATCAGGGCATCACCCTGGTGGTTCAACATCTTTCTGAACGCCAGAGCAGACAAACTCAGCCGCCGGTGCATGATGGATCACGAATGGCGTCTAAACTCGGACGTGGCGCAAGGCCTCTTTCGGCAGTGGGGCGAGCCTTGGTTAGATCTATTCGCCACTGAAGAGAACGCGCAATGTCAGCAGGTGTTGCGCGTTGGAGTTTCCAAGACGGCACTCGCTCGGGGACGCCTTTCGTCGCGAGTGGAGTTGCGATCTGTTGTACGTACGCCTTTCCGCCTATACCACTTCTGCCCAGAGTGCTGAAGAAGATCAGGCGCGACCGGGCCCAAGTCATCTTAGTGGCTCCGGATTGGGCACGAAGGTACTGGTATAACGAGCTACTCAGTCTGTCAATCGATCCCCCGATACGACTGCCTCTTCAGGAGGACCTTCTGTCGCAGCAGCAGCGGACTGTCCTCCACCCGAACCTGTCCAGTCTCCACCCCCATGCGTGGAGATTGAGCGGCGACAGTTGATGCCATTTGACTTGCCTCCTGAAGTCTGTGATGTGATTCTGGCAGCCAGGCGTCCCTCCACAAAATCGGTATATGCCTGCAGATGGAACAAATTTGTGGCATGGTGCACAGCAAAGGCTGTGGATCCCCTTTCCGCCCCTCTTTCTGAGGTTCTCCTCTTTCTTCTTTACTTGGCCCAGCAGGGCTCTGCTCTGGGCACCCTAAAAGGTTATCTCTCTGCTATTTCTGCTTTCTTACGGCTTCCTGATCAGCCTTGTCTTTTCAAATCCCCTGTTGTTTCTCGCTTCCTTAAGGGCATTACTCACATGTTTCCTCCTGTCCCTTTCGTAATGCCTCAGTGGGATTTGAATCTGGTCTTGACGTTTCTGATGTGCGCTCCCATTGAGCCACTTCATAATTGTCCCCTTCGTCTCTTGACGCTTAAGACTGCTTTCCTGGTAGCCATCACCTCTGCTAGAAAGGTGAGTGAGCTCCAGGCGCTCTCTTTTAAGCCTCCTTTTCTTTCTGTCCATCCGGACAAAGTTGTTCTCAGGACTCGCCCTTCCTTTCTCCCTAAGGTGGTAACTGCCTTTCACATCGGGCAGTCTGTTACGTTGCCCACTTTCTTTCCGCCTCTGCATCCTTCGAAAGAGGAAGAGAGGCTCCACCATCTGGACCCAAAACGGGCGCTGTCCTTTTATTTGGACCGCACCAAGCAGTTCCGGGTGGACGACCAACTCTTTGTTGGCTACGTGGGCGCTAAGAAGGGACGGGCGGTGCACAAGCAGACCATCTCTCGGTGGGTCGTTTTTTGTATCAAAGCTTGTTACTCCTTGGCTAAAAAGGAACCTCCTGTAGGGCTGAGGGCCCATTCCACTCTGGCCACAGCGGCGACTACTGCCCTGGGCCGGGGAGTCCCCTTGCAGGACATCTGTCAGGCAGCAACGTGGGCCTCGCTGCACACGTTTGCTAAACATTATTGCCTGGACAGCCAAGTCCGGAGAGACGGCTTCTTTGGCCGTTTTGTTATCCAGGACTTTCTGGTGTGATCTTGGTTTGCAGACCCACCACCGGGGTTGGTATTGCTGGGGTATCTATTCTAAGGTGAGGAATCTAACTAACGTGTTTCTTTCAGATGAACAAGTTACTTACCTTCAGTAACGATATATCTGTAAGAAACATTAGTTTCACTTTCGCGGCCGCTTTGATGTTTGATCGCGTTCACTTTAGCGGCCCCACGGCCGCTTGGCATAGCCAATAGGTCTAGCTTTTGAAACCTTATAAGTATTTAGTTATGCAACTGTTGCATCGCTAAACACTTATAAGGTCCCAAAGGCGAGACCTATTGGCTATGCCAATGCTTGTTACTCATCCCAAGCCTCCCACTACTGCTATGACGTTCAAAAGAAAAAAAAAAATCTAAATCCTTCACTCTTCTATCCCTTCACTATCCTTTTCAATCAAAATAACAGACTAACATGTCCACTTATCAAATTTCATATGTCACTATACTAATTCACCACTAATCCTTTATGGGTTCCGAGTAGCTTGCTACTCGCCGAAAAAAGTGCTTCAACACCTCATTAGGGGTAGAAGCTCTATATAAATCCCACTTCTATCCCTCCACTATCCTTCTCAATCCAAATAACTGACTAACCTATCCACCACTCAAATTACTTTCATATTTCACTATACTAATTCAACTCCAATCCTTTTTGGGTTCCAGAGTAGCGTGCTACTCGCCGAAAAAGCACTTTGACACCTCGTATGGGGTAGTAAGCGCTATATAAATGCAATTACAATACATTAAGGGCGATTGAATCCTGACTCGTAGTAAACTGGGAGTTGAAGTCTTCCTCGTGCGGCAACAGATGTGGCAATGGTACGAGGGCTCCCACACCCAAGCAGCACCTCAGCACGTCTTATTGTGTTCTGAACCCAAATGTGATGGACTATCCAGCAAGCCAGTGCCCGAAGGAGGCTTACCTAAACAAGCCTATCGATGATTGAGGGCGATGCAAAGCCCCTTTCTGTACGCAGTGTATATTGTCCATTGATTTTTTTTGTGTGTTGTGTGGTGACATAAGGTCTTGCCAAGTCTAGCCAGACCTACAAAGGACAACATTGAAGTTAAATGGATATAGGATTAAACCATGCTGCTTGCTGTTTTGTACAGAAGAGGTAAATTAATGTTTGTCAGTAATGATCTTTTAGGAATATTTACTCATAACAGTTAATAAGCTATCTGAATTATGTTTGCAATTTTTTTGTTTACTTATCTCTCTTTTGCATCTCTTTTCCTGCTGCAGTCCAAAACCCGTATTGTTCTTTCTCATTCTCTCATATCTTCAACTTTGGCACTTTTCTCCTAATGGACTCTCTTTCCTTGCAGTCACGTTAAAAGACTAATATTTTTGTTACTCAGTCTCTCTTATTTTGTCTTCATTAGCTTTAAAAAAAAAATATGGAATGGATAAATCACCAATGAGTCTATCAATCAGATATTAATAGTACATCTTTTATAATAGGACATGAAGATATGGAACCCCTTGTTTCATTCAGTATCAAAACAGAAGCAGAGTCGTATTCCATAGACCATCTCGACCCTGAGAGAAAAAAAAGAATCACGTGTACCGCTGGTGAGTAAAAAAAGTTATTCTCAGTTAGTAGTAGTTATACTATTAGTATTTATTTAACTGCGTTCTAGAGTAGGGTTTTTTGTCGCATAAAGGGTGATTGCATCTTGATCCACTCCCCCCACCCCCCATTAGTCCCCCCTGCAGTTCTGTTTATTTCCTTGTTCTATATTATGCATAGATGTTGCCTTTCGGCCCAATATCAGAACTCCTGTAGTGGTATGATTGAGACGCAGGAAACTGTTCCGCATCGTGGTGTAAAGGTTGTTTAGTTAATCTATGACGGTGGTTTGCTATTGGTGGATTAATCAGATCCAGTTCTCATTAGGTGGCTCAGATTGCAAAGGGATGGCTGAATCTACTTCGATGTTTGCCTTGCATCTAGCCCATTCTCTTAATCTTTTACAGTTGGTGTTGTGGTATACCGTGGCGTACTCTGAGGATTGATCGAAATATTTGATTCCTGACAATCTTTGAAGGTGTCACCTACCAGACAGCACAAGCTGTCTGGTTGCAAAATACCTATTGTGGACTTACAGATCACCCATTTCTTATAATTGATTGGCTTTGTTTTTTCTTTTACACTCTTATTAAGAGTCTTCTTTTATTTGTCCCTCCCCAGGAGCATAGCCTCTTTACAATTACTTTGTTTGGCTGACTTGTATTCTGCCACTTTTAGGGAACTACTATTTTCTTTCCAGTTTAAGCGATCTTTGAAAGTGCACGTCTTCAACTCTCCCCCTGCAAATACATGCCCTCTTCCTTGTGCGTGTTTTGTTTTTCCTCTCTCTCTCTCTCTCTCTCTCTCTCTCTCTCTCTCTCTCTCTCTCTCTCTCTCTCTCTCTCTCCCCCTCCCCCCCTCCCCTCCCCACTCATTGTGTTGTTCTCTATGTCTGGTGTTTCTTTCCCCATCCCCACGATGTTCTCCCCCTTAGTGTAGCATTTTTTCCCGCCATATCCTCTGTTGTCCACCTGTCCTTTTATATTTGTATTTTGCGCTGTTGTTCTAAAACAATTGTTTTATTTACCGATCTATGTGGCATGCATAATCTTGGAAGGGAAGATGGTGCCCACATCATTCTGTACAAAATAAAAGGGGCAGCGCTATATAACCCTGGAAACTGGGGCGAATCTATAAGACAAAACACTGATGCCCTCGGTGAAGTTTAGGCCTCAACTTCCTCTGTAAAACCTAAAGAGCCTACAGTTGATTGATTTTTTTTTTTTATAAGGAATCAAATCCAGTTTATTCATAATAGACATATCTCAAAGTATATGAGTATATATGAGCAATCAGAAAAAACGACATTGCAAAAAGGTGCTTTAACGAAAACAGCACAGTGAAAGTGCATGAGTGAACTAAGGTGCACAAGTGCTATATACAAGGCATGTGTACAGAACTAGGGACTGAAATGAATAAAATTACGACAACACAACTCTGAATCAGAGTATGATATACCAC
The DNA here is from genome assembly GCF_964204655.1 of Triturus cristatus. Lineage (NCBI taxonomy): Eukaryota > Metazoa > Chordata > Amphibia > Caudata > Salamandridae > Triturus > Triturus cristatus. Next base: position 1,160,596,735 of record NC_140583.1, read on the forward strand.
ATCATAACTAAACGCAGTCCTCTAGTATATTTCGGCAAGGTTTCGACCCTATTAAATTTTTTTAGTAAGCCGCATCATGAGGACCAAGATTCAAGATAGCACCAATATAGAGCGATAAATCCAGTAATAAGGGTTTCTCAAACTCCAATACTGGTAAAACTGATTCAGAAATTTTTCATATTTCTTTATACAAAAATCTCCCCATAGGCTCCTGGTTGTTCCCTCCATCATATGCTCCTTGCCTGCAGCTGTGTTCCGGTTTACTTCATCTTGTGTGCTGCTTTCTCCCTCCTCCCACCTCCATCTTATCTGTTGCCCCCATCCTGCTGTCTTTTATTTTGCGCTTTCTTACTAAAATGCTTTTATTTTAACTACCCATTCAAGAGGCATCCACCCTCTTGGAACGGTATATAAAAGATTTAAATGAAAATGGCATTCCCATCATTATGCAGGTGCGCATATGCATACAAGCAATAACAAACCTCTCATCGGACCTTATTTATTTATATTTTTATTTCACTGATGTTATGAAGCATGCTGCACTGCATCTGCAGCCAGCATTGGCAATGCCTTTAGGCCCTAATGGCGAGACCTGTAGGTTTTTCTCATTCTAGGTGGGTTCAAGGGTCCTTCCTGATGTCGCTTCCAAATGTTTTTCTCCATCTCAAGCACATGGCTCTTGATTGTTGGCAGTTTTGGTGTACATGTTACTGCAATTGTGTTGTGACTTCCCTGTCTTTGAATTTGCTTGGGTAGGGTGCATTCAGCGTTGTCTGTTAGTTGGTAAGGGCCTCTGGATCCGGTTTCTTCAGGAGAAGAGTGACTACAACCTTCATTGAGTATTTAGGCGTGGCTTCTTGGCCTCTGATATTTAGAAGTAAATGTTGGAAAAATGTTTTGTTATATGAATTTTGGTTAGTGACTTGCAGAATAGCGTGATTAAAGTTGAAACCTGGATTAGGAAAAACTTGTTGCAATTTAGCAGCAAAATAGAGATCATGTTTTTGGGGGCTAAAAGCAGAGCTGGCCTCGTTAGGTCCTTCCAATCCCAGGTATTTTTTTTTCCCAATCTCCGACTGATATATCAAAAGTGAAAAACATAGGGTTTCAGTTTGGCACTCAAATATGCTTGATTTAAAAAAAAAAACCAGTTTACAGCAATTGGCTAAATTAAGACCTATCATTCCACTGCTGTTCCTGCCTCAAAAAATCGGGATGTTAGCATGATTTTTAATTCAAGACTTAACTGCTGCAACTGTCTTTATGCAGACCTTTTAGTAACTGAAGTCAGCCACTTAGAGAGGGTTCAGAATAAAGGCATTAGAATATTCAAAGTTCTTGTTAAAAGAGAGCATATCAATGAGGCCTAGAGATCACTTCATTGGTGCCCTGTGTGAGAAAATTCTAATTTACATTGGAATGCTGGATATATTAAATGCTTGAACAATATGCCGCCCCGTGCCTTCCAAAGCAGAGTGCTAAATCTGCTCTGTCTTCCCAGAATCAAGAAGGAAAGTTTCCTCTCTCCTCGGATTGGCATTCTGGAGTACTCCACCACAACAATTCAAACTCTCTTCCTCTAGCTATTCCCATTGCTGTGAAGTTCTTAAATCCCACCTCATTTAACGTAACATTGATGACTAACTGCAGAAGACTCTGTTGGGTAGCAGGCTCAATACATACACATGCATGCTACTGTGGATAAATAGAAACCAGGTAGTGTGACAAAAATCTTATGCACACGCTGTTAGTGTTCTATGAGAGTTCATCATGTGATTGGAGCACAGACGCTAAAAAATCATAACGTTTTTTCTTTGTCTTTTTATTCAAACAAAAAACGTCCAGCCAACACGTGTTTCGTTGCTTGGGGATTACCCCCGACTTCTTCCGGGGTGGAAATTATACAAAAGATATCGTATCAACATAAATACAAACAATAAGGGAAACAGTATGGTGAGCAATATCACCTCATTGTTGGAAAGGTGAGCACAAATCACCTTAAAAGTGGAAACCCTACACATATCTAAATTCAAATCAAAGTGACTATGGGACTGTTAGATCACTGGAGTGATCGCACATGAGTAATAATGCAAAATATTTGCAAAAGGTGAGGCGTGAAGTGTGCTGTGTGTTCTTATTATGCATCGTACAGCCCATATAAATAAACTCAATTATAAAACGAGGTAAGACAGTGAGTAAACTATAAATAAACACGTACAAAGGATGGTGAAAATTATAATTATCTGTTGTTCCTATGTAAAAGGGGGGTCCTACCTGTTTAGGTTTTTGTGTTTTATGTCGAGTAATCTAAAATCAAACACTTATGGGAAATAAGGTAAAAGCCCTGGCCAGATAAACAAGGAAACCAGTGGTCATTAGGACTGTATCAAAATGGGATTTCCCTCACCACCCCGCTGGTTGTAATTCCGACCCTGCTGGTCAAATAAGTCAGAATCCTTTATATCCAATTAAAAACTCCAACGGTTGTGTATAAAACCTAAAGGAGTAATAACCATCATAAGTAGCAGTCACTATATGCCCCAGAAGCTTCAACATAAATACCCATTATTACAAAACAAGGGCCTCATGCCCTTTACCTTTGTGTTAGGAGTCGGTAGTCGTTCCGTGCCGATATGTAGATTAAACGCATTGTCAGGCTAAAAGTAATTGCACGATCTGTCAATGTAAGTAGATTCTCCATTACAATATCACCTAGCTAAGCATAGGAGTCCTAAATAATTAAATTACATGTCTGAGATTCCTCTTACCTACAGCGAGTACGGTGAGGTCCGAAATCGGCACCGGGTGTGCGTTCTGTGCCGGATGCGGACAGTAGCGCAACCTGGAAGTGAATATATGTAGACAGGGGATCCAAAGGCTAAAGCGTAACGCTCCATCAATGTGTTTCAAAACGTCAGTGCTTTATTAGCGAACGCCTTCAGTAACGTAATAGATGGACAGAACCCTACTATTCTGCCAACAACGAACTGTGGTAGACGCTTATTTACCAGACGTACATCGCTGCTCACCTGATATTGCCACTGTTACGAAATAGAGTAACTATGAACATGTGGTGGACTTTACTGTATTTAAGTCTGCATCAATGCCCGTCGTATTGTGTCACTATCACGGTGTTTTGTAAGACCGTCTGCGTTCACCCTATTAGTGGAAGTCAAAGTATAGCGAAAGTGCGTGTTTGTACAGTTCGCAATTATGAAATGTGACCTACGTGGGGAATCGTGCAACCGCATGCAACAGTCCATTATGAATCATAATAATCCAACATGGAGTATAATGACTGGTAATACAACATTATTAATTAAAACAGTTAAGGTCATATTCATGTTCATTCAGTAGTTGTATTTTCATTGGTGTGTTTTATATATGTTTTATACAGAATGTATTGAGGATGAAGACAAAAATACAGGTCTGAGGAAACGCTCGACCTTTAATCCCCCTATCACCGGGGTTCCTCATAAAGTACTCACTTTTGAGAAGGCGGTACAGCAAGAGATAACCAGTCTCTGTAGAACACAGAAATCCCAATACCACAACCTTTCAAGAAGTGAACAGAGTGCACTGCAAACACTAATGAAAGATCAAAAAATAACAATCAAGCCTGCCGATAAGGGCGGAGCCATAGTCATTCAGGACACGACAGCGTACAGAGATGAATGCATGCGCCAGCTGTCAGACAGGCGGGCCTATCGCCCTTTGAAAGAAGATCCCACTGAACGCATTAAAAAAAAACATTGACGATCTAGTGGAAGAAGGCGTTACAGAAGGCTGGATCACCTCACAAGAAGGGTCTTTCCTGCACACTAGTCATCCAGTGATGCCGTACTTTTATTGTTTGCCCAAAATACATAAGCCACATAGACCACCACCAGGAAGACCTATAATATCAGGTATTGGTTCACTTTTGGAGCCCTTATCTACTTTCGTAGATTATTTTTTGCGGCCCATAGTCAAGACCATGCCGACATTCCTACAAGATACCAAAGATATATTGCGACTACTACCTGAGATTGTTTTTGACCAAAAGCAGGACTATCTAGTATCCTTTGACGTTGAATCTCTTTACACGTCAATACCGCAAGATGAAACCTTGGACACCATCAACGACATCTTGGCTAATGCTACCTTAGACTCCATAACACCAGTCCCATTCATAATGTCCCTGGCCCAATTGGCTATGAAGGACAATTTTTTCAAACATGAGGATACCATCTACCTACAGACCTCCGGGACCAGTATGGGGAGTATTTTTGCGCCAAGTTTGGCTAATCTCTACGTCCATACTTTTGAGCAACAGCACATTCTGACCACTTCCAATCCATTCTTTACATCTATCCGCTTCTGGAAGCGGTATATAGATGATATTTTAACAGTGTGGCGTGGCAATTTGGAATCTATCATGGCATTCAAAGAGTGGCTGAACACGAGAAATGACTTCTTGAGATTCACCGTAGAAGTGGGCAAAGACAGGATAACCTTCTTAGACTTATCTATCTTTGTTACCCCGATTGGTTTACAAAGTGAACTATTTCGTAAACCTATGGCACGAAACTCGTTACTTCGTTTTGACAGCCAACACCCGAAATCGCTTCGTGCCAATTTGCCTTATGGGCAATTTCTCCGGATCAGGAGGAACTGCTCTACCCGTGAGAATTTCGAAATCCACTCTGCATCTTTGAAACAACAACTTCTTGAGAAAGAATATCCAAAGAAACTGATCAAAACAGCATACAAAAGGGCATCCAACAACAACAGGGATGCTCTTCTGGATCCCCCAGTGGTTAAGCCTCCATTGAACCGGCTCACGTGTGTTACCACCTTCTGCACTCTAACCAACGTGATCCAGAAAAGTGTTCGCAAACATTGGCGAATACTTAACAGTGATTGTGATAAGATACCACTCCCCTTGTTTTCTCTGAAAAGAAGTACCAATTTGAAGGATGTACTAGTCCATACTCGCCCCCGTGAACAAAAACAGGCTACAGATACCACTCTATGGGGTTTACCTCCAGTCCAGGGACACTACCCATGCGGCAATTGTGCCGTCTGCCCACAAACCCATGCATCTAAAACGGTGAATATTGGTACCCCTAGACCTTGGATACAGAAAAGTTTCACAAATTGCAACAGTGATAACCTTGTGTACCTCATCACATGTCCATGCCCGCTTAAATACGTGGGCATGACTACTAGAAAGGTAAAACTACGGATGCAGGAACACAAGAGTACATTCAGATGTAAAAAAACCATCACGAAACTTACAAAACACTTCGTTGAAAAAAACCATGATGCAGGTGATTTCAGCTGGACTGTGCTTGAAAAACCGTACATCCCACCACATGTGAGTGACATATCAAATTTTTTGTTCTTACGTGAACAACGTTGGATTTTTAAATTGTCCAGCGATACCCAGGGCCTGAACGACGCGATACCATGGATGTCGCTAAAGAAATAGTGTATACTATAGGTGATCAGAATCCATGTTAGCTTCTGGCCCAGGATACACTTGCAATTTGATGTTACCGTCACTGGGTCTTCCTTTAACATTGGGGATTATAGTACTTTCTATTTTTTCGATTCAGCCTATTTTTTCCGCTTGCTGGGCACAAAATTAATTTTCCCTACACAGCACAAGTGTTTCTATTGTTTACTACACCTGCATTATTTCTCCTGTCCGCCTTTTTATTTAGCACCATAAAACATGTCTAAATAAAGCTTTCCAAAACAACGCAGTCCAAAGATAGTACTAGATTAACTAGCTTGTGAGATTCCTCCTGTAGTCCTAGAGACGTCATACACTGTTATCTAGCGTCTAAATAAAGTTTTTATTAATGAAACAACACAGCCTTAGTCGAGGACTACATAGACCAGCTCGTGAATTTCCTCTGCTAGTTCTTAGAGACGTCACACTCAGCGCGCTATAAATTCGTCAGATGAGCGGTACTGTTTGTAGACAAATGCGTCTGTCCCAGACTCTACAATAAAGTTTTTTTACAAAAACAATCCAACCTTAGCCAAAAAACTACATAGACCAGTTCGTGAGACTTCTCTTGTAGTTCTAGAGACGTCACAATCAGCGCGCCAGATTACGTCAGATGGGCGTTCACTGATCGTAGACAGGTGCGTCCTCTTTCCCGTCTCCTAGATAAAAACAGCTGATCCTGTCACGTCGGGTACCTCCATCCCAGTACGAGTCCCAGCCGGAGGTACCGACGGACAGGTAATTATTCAGGAGATTTACCTTTACCCTTGCATGTAGATCCAGTTCCATTCGCACAGCCTCGCATCTCTTTTTTCGTGCGAAGTTTTTTCCGTTCAAAAACGATGCATTTCGATTCCTAAAAATAAGAGTATTTCATTTTTCACGTCTTTAAAAGACGATATGGGTCTTCTTTGATCGGGTAGTTTGTTGGACTACCTTGTCTCTTTAAAATTGGAGTTTTGCATTTCGTCCTTTTGCCGAATTCAGCTTTACTATTAAATGTTTTTTTCTCAAATAATCGGCTGACATGTCCTGGTCACTATTAAGAGTGCGAGACATCGTCCAGCATTGACGAATATTCCCTCTTTTGTTAAAACATATCGTTTTGACGTATGTACTGTTCTCTAGTGGTAGAGACAGATTTATTGGCTCACGTTTATTTGCAGAGCGGGGCCTCTTCCTTGACTCAAGCTGGTGCCGAGTGAGGTGGGGCTTTTTCCTCAGATATTGTTTGGTAAGCATGATTCTTCTATTTTTTAAACACACTTCAGCAGAATGAGGTTACAGACGCCCAGAAGAAAAATGTCTCATGTGTTTTTTTGTTTTTTTGTTCATTTAATTTATTACACTGTTGTTTCTCTTGCCTTGTAGATGTCAACGAACATCAGCAAATCACATAGAGGAATTGAAGACATAGTGAAGGGTATGGTAGTAACCCAGTTGCTTTTTCTCAAAGTCCAAATATTAGGGACTTTTGTTTATGAGGTCCTGAAGAAAGCCAAGGAGAGTTTCTCCGGATGGCTGAAACATGTCGACCACACGGTGGGCAGTAAACGTTGGTTACCTGCCTCCTTTTTCCTTTTTTCCACTTTTTTAGATAGAAACACGATTGATGAGGCACAGTCTAGTACTTACGTATATCTAGTACATATCAATTGTGTATTCTGTTTTATGAGCACTGATAAATACAAAAACATTCATTTGTTTTCTTTACACTCTTTCATATACTCTTGCTTTTTCCTCCTCTTTTGGATGTTTCTTGAGAAGAGGATACAACTCATTCATCTAACCTCGATACATTAAGAGGACCCTGTGAAGAGTTGTTTGGTAACCCAGATGATGACACTGGGCACTATAAGAGTGTAATGATGGGATGCTGATTATCCTTAGATCAAGCTTTTTTGCTTCACCTTCTGCACCTTTCATCTGTTGTATTGTCCTATCACATGTTTACCTTTTTCTATTGGCATAAAATTTGCTATTAGCCAACTCTCTTGAATCACTGATCAAGATTGGTAGAATTAGACCTCGGATTCCTCTCTTGGTTTTTGAAGTATTTAGGAAGGGGGCTTTGGTATCCTTGTAGGTCTTTAAATATTTGCCCTCAGACCCTACCTGTTTTGAGTGTTTTATATATAGGCAAAAGTGAATCCATATGTATGAGAATAAAACCATAATGAAGTGCCTATATTTAGAGCGTAAAAATCCATATATTTATTATTTGCATCAGATGAGGTGACATGTACTGCTTGACCATATCACCTGTTAGATCCTTTTATTATATATAAATGGTGACTCCTAAAGAGACATGTATACCAGTGACAAAACGCATTGGTAAGATTTAAAACAGAAATTACAACACCATAGTTGGTGTGCACTATTGGTCAGGATTGTTTGTTGACAGATTACACCATTATAAATTGTTGATATACTGTAAGTACATATAGAGACAAACAAATTCCACACGTGATGACAACCATATTACCATAGTCATTTTCTCAATCTTAATCTCCCAAGAAGTATTGCATCTCATGGTCACTGTTTAGGCCCAGTTCCACCGCTCTGAGACGCATAATCCACGTTGCCTTGGTGCGTCTGAGTATCTGTTGCCTCCTCTGTGATTCGGTTTCACAACGTCAATACCATAGAAAGTGAAGCGCTTGGGGATTCCTGAGAGGCAAGATGGCGTCCGTGTGGTCGAACGCGTAAGCTGGACTCTCCGATGCCGTGGCTTGTAACGCTATACTGAGGAGAAACGCTGGGGAAGATGATCGGAGCAAAACAGGAGTACAAGGACGCGGGAAAAGTACGCGGAAGAAGCTGTTCGAAAACGGCGTGAGAGCTGTTAAGGTGCTTGTTGTACGCTCCCCTGTAATCGACGCGGGGTGATGGTGATAGTGTCGGCGGCGGCAAAGTTTGGCGGTCTTTCTCGGGGCTGCTGGGTGGTCTCGTGGATTGGATTCCGGCATTGGACTGCGGGCTGGTGCTGATACGGAGGTCTGAGAGGCTTGAGGGATACAAGCCTTTGCCGGACAATGCCTCCTAAGGGTGCGCGTGGGAGATAGCGGCAGCAGGAGGATGCGGTAGTTGGAGAAAAGACCCCAGGTAACCCCGCGAAAAGTGTAAAATCAGACCTGAATGTTAACAAGGTCAAAGTGGATGACCTATCAAAAAAAACTATTCCGGTACTATTCTCAGGTGGAAAGAAGCTATAGAAAAAGTGTAAAAAGGTGGACCCCATGCTGGCGGAGGGGGCAGATGGAAGGAGAGAGGTGGATGGGGGGGAGAACTCAGCAGTTAATGTTGATTCAACCCTGGAGGAAAATGGAGCTCTTATGTCTGAGCTTGTAGTTCTCCCCTCACCAATTATTTTAAACCCCCGGGGGCATCGGACAGACAGATATGTGAGGGTCCACAACATGAGGTGGGGGGGCTACCCCACTAATAGCAACTATAACTATACCCAGCATCTCAACGGGGGGCCGGGCCTTTGTGGTGGAAAGGAATGTGGACGAGATTATTGATACTCCTACTAAGTCTGATTTAAATGCAGGGGAGCTGGGCGCATTGAATCGTGCTTATGAAAATGGCGACACTCATGGAGGTACACAAGCTTTAACCCAAGATGCCGAATCTGGGGATTATTTTTCATTATCAGTTCAGTCTACCTCTTCGTGTGAGGGCTTAGTGGGGATGCTTTCCGCACAGGTGAATGGCGTCAGTGGCAGTGATAATAGCAGCGCATATCTGGGGGATTCTGGCGAGTTTTAAGAAGGTAGTCCCCTCACAGTACGTAAAAGGTTGGAGAATAAAAGTATTAGTACTGAGCTTGGGACAGACCAGCTCGGTCTACAAGCAGATATAGGCCAACCAGTTGAAGATATTTCTCTGACGCTGATCTATCAATCGATAATGTCCCATCGGGAAGAAACCAGAGTTGAAAGTCAGAAGGTACAGAACCTCTGTCGGAAATTACAGAACTCAGTGCACAGAGTGGCTAAGACTTGCTCGGAGTTTTCAGCTCGATTCAGTGAAGCAGAAGCACGTATTTCAAATTTGGAAGACGAGCTTTTGGCTCAGAAAGCTTTGACTGAATCTTTTCGCCGCTTGAAAGATGACACTCAGTAGAAACTAGCGGACTTAGAGAACTGCGCACGAAGATCAAACCTGAGAGTATTGCAGATTCCGGAGGGGCGGGAAGGGCAGGACTCTCGCAAATTTATTGTTTGCTTATGTTCTTGGCATATGAGCTGCAGATTACACATTGCGCATAGATCGCCATCTGGTGTTGGGCCCGGATGTTTGCATTTGTTTTTGTCTTGGAAAGTCTTTGGAAGTCACGAGGTATGTGACTCTTCCGTTGTATCATAGTGCGCATGGGCATCGGCTCCATCCTCAGATTGTTTTTTCCCGCCATCGGGCTCAGATGTGTTCTCGCGTTCCAGTTCGGAACCGTTAACGGTTTTCTCTTTCGACGCGCAATCCTTCCCATCTCGACAGTATTGTTTTAGATTGCGTTTCCAGCCACACGTGACCCTTCAACTTCGAAATCTTCGAATCCGGTCGTCGACAAAGGCCTTAGGGCCTACCCGGGCCTCATGTCCGGCTCATTGAAAGGACGCCATTTAAAAAGTGTCCTCGATGTGGGTCAAAGTTTCCCCACACTGACCTACATGAGGTGTGCAACCTCTGCCTCTCACCGGAGCACGAGGCTAGAGACTGTCCAGCTTGTGCCTCCTTCCGCTCCAAAAAGACCATCCGGGACCGACGAGCTCGAAGAACAATGGCGCGCTCGTCATCTTCATCCCCGACGACATCTTTCAAGAGGGCGTCGATGTTCCGGAGCAGGGTCGAGTCGAGGATGCCATCATCAGCGCCTCCGAAGCAGATGATTCCGACGTCGAAGACATCACTCCAGCTCAAAGGGCAGTGAGTACAGACGTCGACCCCGACTCACCCCTCCCCTCGACACCGTCAAAAAAGGCTTCGGTACCACCTCCACCTTCGGGCCCAGGTGCACGCCGAGACACTGATTCCCATGCCCCGCCTTCGGGCCCGGTAAAGAAGCCAAGTAAGCCGTTAAGCAACTCAGGCTCGAGTTAGCCTACCCTCGGTACCTTAAAGCAACATCCGGCACCGAAGAGGAAGGCGTCATCGACCTCATACACGCCGACCGCTGCTCCCACATCGAAGCACTCTGCGTCGAAGGCTAGCACCAGTACCTCGGCACCGACAACACCCTCGGAGCTGACAAAAAAACACACGCCGAAAGGCCCCGATACTTCCAAGCCAAAGACCTCGGAACCGAAAAAACAGCAACCGGTTCCAACTGATAAAGACACTTCAAAACTACACAGTTCCAAGCCTAGAACTGCTACTGAGTCGACGCCCAAAAGACTTACGGTACCGAAGCCCTCGGCTCCGAAGGATCTGTCTCCCACAGATGAACTGTTTCATCCAGATCCTACCCAAAAGACTTTAATGAAGGATCCTAAGACTGGTCATTTAGTGCTCAGCATCAAGAAAAGACCACTAGAAATGCCTGCGCCTGCACCGCCACCAAAGAAAAGAGACTCTGCTACCTCTCCATTAAGGATTCCTTCTCCTCTTCCTCCTCCTCCTCCTCTTCCCCCACCACACCACTCTCCCATACCATCACCTATTCCAATTGATGATGATGATGATCACAACACCTCAGATGATGCAGGGGGAGGTGCAGACGATCAACCCCTTGGGGATCCTTCTCTCCTACTGGCTCCCCTAACCCCTGGGATGATTACAGTGTCCCAGATGTCCCTTACACCCCACAAGACTATATTTATCCCTCCAGGCCTCCCCCCCCCCCCCCCCCCCCCCAGAGGATAATATCGGATTCAACCAGCTCCTTCAAAGAGCTGCCCAATACCACGGGGTGGCCCTGCATACAGACCCAGTAGTGGAGGATTTTCTTATGGATACCTTTGATAACACACAAAGGTCCACTTCAACACTGCCCATGCTTAAAGGGGTCATTAAGCATGCACCAGAGATCTTTAAAGACCCCGTCAGAGCTCGGGCCATCAACCCAAGAATAGAGAAGAAATATAAAGCTGCCCCAGTATAATTAAGGGCCCGCACCACTAGACTCCCTAGTAGTCTCTAATGCCAGGAAGAGAGCAAATTCCCAAACGTCAGGTGACGCACCACCACCAGACAAGGAATCAGAACTCCTAGACGCCTCTGGCAAACGCACAACGTCACAGGCAGCAAATATTTGACGCATTGCTAACACCTAAGCGCTCCTAGCCAGGTATGACAGGGCACATTATGACGAGCTTGACTCCATAATGCAGCACCTCCCTGACAAATATAAAAACCAGTCCAGTGAACTAATCCAAGAGGGTAAGACCATCACTAACACCTCCATTCGCTGTGCCCTTGGGGCAGCAGATACCGCTTCAAGGGCAATCAACACCAGTGTCCTTCTGCGCAGGCATGCCTGGTTACGTATATCAGGTTTTAAACCCGAGGTACAGAGTTCTATACTCAATCAGCCTTTTGATGAGCAACACCTATTTGGCCCCAATGTAGATGTATCCCTCGAGAAAACGAAGGAGGATACAGACACCGCCAAATCTGTGGGAGCCTTGCAATCGCAAGCTCCCAGGCGGTCCTTTCGTCGCTCATCCTTTAGAAGCACCCATCGATGCTACTCCTCTGATAGCCCCTCCACCTCTTACAAAGCTCCCGCACAATCCACCTTTACTAGAGGTTACCAAAGGGGTGGTTACAGGGGGAATAACCGCAAAGGCAGAGGCAAAAACAACAACTCCAGCGCTGCCTCCACACCTACCCCATGACTTCCCTCCACTTCCGCCGACTATTCCACTCCAGTCGGGGAAAGACTCCACCAATTTCTCCCTGCCTGGATAAACATCACTTCAGACAGGTGGATCCACGAAATCATTCAATCTGGCTACTGTCTCGAACTGACATCTACCCGCCCCAAACATACCACCCAAACACCGTCCAATGTCACAAGAACTTTTGTTACTGAAAGCAGGAGGTAATCTCCCTCCTACAAAAAAGTGCAATAGAACCAGTTCCCGTGCACCAACAAAACAAGGGAGTCTACTCCCTATATTTTCTCATACCAAAAAAGGACGGATCTCTAAGGCCTATTTTAGACCTCAGACCCCTAAACCTATACATACATTCAGACCACTTCCACATGGTCACACTTCAGCAGGTCCTCCCTCTGCTTTCCCAGGGCGACTTCCTTGCTACTCTAGACCTCAAGGCGGCCTATTTCCACATTCCCATTCACAGCGCTCACAGGAAATATCTCAGATTCGTAGTGGACGGTCAGCACTACCAATTCAGCACCAAGAGTGTTTACCAAGTGCCTAGCAGTAGTGGCAGCACACCTAAGGAGACAACACATACATGTCTTCCCTTATCTAGACGACTGGCTTATAAAAGCCAATTCCTACAATCAGTGTGTACAACACACTCACGCCACTATTCAACAACTTTACGACCTGAGGTTCACAATAAATCACGCCAAGTCCCAGCTGCAACGGTCCCACACGCAACAGTACCTCGGTGCCACAATATACACCTCAAAAGCGCTCGCCTACCCCAGTCCCGCCCATATAGCGAGCATCCAAGCTCTTCTCACCAGATTCCAACCGCAACACACTCTTCCAGCTCGAGTGTTCATGCAACTCATAAGGATGATGGCCTCTTGCATATTCATAGTGCCTCATGCAAGACTCCAGATGCGTTCTCTCCAAGAGTGCTTAGCACACCAACGGAACCAGGCTCAAGGTCAGCTAACAGATCTGGTGTTGGTAGACGGTCGTACCCATCGCTCTCTGCAGTGGTGGAACACCAAGAACCTTTCCAAAGGGTGACCGTTCCTCGAGCCAGTTTCTCAAATAGTCATGACAGCGGACGCATCGCTCTCCGGCTGGGGAGCTCACCTACTACATTACACCGTGCAGGGCAGGTGGACACCTCAACAAAAGTTACTCCATCAACCACCTGGAGTTACTAGCCATATTCCTAGCTTTAAAAGTATTTCAAAAACAAATATCAGGGAAGACTGTCTTAGTCCGTACCGACAACATGACAGCCATGTATTATATCCAAAAACAAGGCGGGACACACTTTCTACAGCTCTCTCCGCTTGCACAGAGCATATGGAGGTGGGCTATACCTCAGAACATTTTTCTCCTAGCCCAACATGTCCCAGGAGTCCAAAACACAATAGCCGATCTCTTGAGCCGTCAAACAGAACAAATTCATGAGTGGGAACTTCATCCAAAAGTTCTTCAACAGTTTTTTCAGATTTGGGGGCAACCACAGATAGACCTCTTCGCCACCCAAGAAAATGCCAAATGCCCAAACTTCGCCGCCAGGTATCCTCACCCATTGTCCAAAGACAATGCGATATGGATGAACTGGTCAGGCAGATTTGCGTACGCTTTTCCGCCTCTCCCACTCATTCCGCTAGTGGTGCGCAAACTACAGCAACACTCATTAACGCTCATCCTAGTTGCTCCAACTTGGGCCAGAGAGCCATGGTTCACCACACTGCTGGAACTCTCAGTAGTTCCGCACCAAAATCTACACCCTCTCCACGCCTCTTAACCCAGAACCATGGAGAGATCCAACACCCAGACCCAGCTCAGCTCAACCTAGCGATCTGGCTCCTGAAATCCTAGAATTTGGTTACCTTAACCTTCCTCCTGACTGTATGAACGTCGTCAAAGAAGCTAGACGGCCTACCACTAGAGCATGCTATGCAGCCAAGTGGAAGAGATTCGTAGTATACTGCCATAACAACGACACTAACCCCCTAGATGTGTCTATCCAACACATCCTAGGCTACTTACTACACCTACAAACATGCAACCTAGCCTATAACTCTATCAGATTGCATCTTGCTACCATAGCAGCATATCTACAAAATAGACAGCATCTCTCACTTTTCAGAGTACCTGTCATAAAGGCCTTTCTGGAGGGACTCAAGAGAATAATTCCCCCCAGAGTACTACCTTCCCCTGTGTGGAATTTAAACATCGTTCTCACAAGACTAATGGGGCCTCCATTTGAACTTCTACATAAATGTGAGCTACAATTCTTAACATGGAAAACTGCTTTACTCGTAGCCATTACTTCTCGACAAGGAAGTTAGTGAACTACAAGCACTAACCATTCAAGAACCCTTTCTCCAGATGCATCTTAATAAAGTTGTTCTCCAAACTAATCCTCAATTCCTCCCTAAAGTCATTTCTCCCTTCCACCTCAATCAATCTGTAGAGCTGCCTGTGTTCTTCTCGCAGCAACAAAGTGGCAGCAAGAGCTCTTCACACCTTAGATGTCAAAAGAGCACTACTATACTACATAGAGAGAACAAAACCCTTTTGTAAGACTAAACAACTATTTGTGTCTTTCTCACCACCACACAAAGGCAACCCCATATCAAAATCTGGGATAGCTAGGTGGATTGTCAAATGCATACAGATTTGTTACCACAAAGCAAAACGTACAATATCTGTTCCTCCTAAAGCCCACTCTACACGAAAGATAGGGGCTTAAATGGCAAGTTTAGGAAATATTCCTTTAGATCAGGGGTACTCACAAAGTTTCTCTTGGGGTCCAAATTTACAATGTTGTTTGTGGCCGAGGGCCGCACCTTGGGGGCGGTGTCATTGGGGGAGGGGGCGGGGCTAGAGCAACAAAAAGAAACTGTGACCATGAGGTGGAACACAGGTCCCTGCAGTGGACGCCTTTGTCCACTGAGCCACCGGACCCGGCATACACATATCTCTCTCTCTCCCTCCCTCCTCCGACTCCCTCCCTCCTCCGTCTCCCTCTGTCCTCCTTCTCCCTCCTTCTCCCTCCTTCTCCCTCCGTCTCCCTCCCTCTCCCTCCGTCTCCCTCCCTCCTCCGTCTCCCTCCCTCCTCCGTCTCCCTCCCTCCTCCATCTCCCTCCCTCCTCCGTCTCCCTCCCTCTCTCCTTCTATCCATCTCTCTCCCTCTCCGTCTCTCTCCGTCTCCCTCTCTCTCTGTCTCCCTCCCTCTCTGTCTCCCTCCCCCTCTCTCCCTCTCTCTCCGTCTCCCTCCGTCCTCCGTCTTCCTCCGTCCTCCGTCTTCCTCCGTCCTCCGTCTCCCTCCGTCCTCCGTCTCCCTCCCTCTCCCTCCGTCCTCCGTCTCCCTTCCTCCTCCGTCTCCCTCCCTCCTCCGTCTTCCTCCCTCTCTGTCTCTCTCCCTCCCTCTCTGTCTCTCTCCCTCCCTCTCTGTCTCTCTCCCTCCCTCTCTGTCTCTCTCCCTCCCTCCCTCTATGTCTCTCTCCCTCCCTCTCTCTGTCTCCCTCCCCCTCTGTCTCCCTCCCCCTCTGTCTCCCTCCCCCCTCTGACTCCCTCCCCCCTCTGACTCCCTCCCCCCTCTGTCTCCCTCCCCCCTCTGTCTCCCTCCCCCCTCTGTCTCCCTCCCCCCTCTGTCTCCCTCCCCCCTCTGTCTCCCTCCCCCCTCTGTCTCCCTCCCCCCTCTGTCTCCCTCCACCCTCTGTCTCCCTCCCCCCTCTGTCTCCCTCCCCCCTCTGTCTCCCTCCCCCCTCTGTCTCCCTCCCCCCTCTGTCTCCCTCCCTCCTCTGTCTCCCTCCCCCCTCTGTCTCCCTCCTCCCTCGGTCTCCCTCCCCCCTCTGTCTCCCTCCCTCCCTGTCTCTCTCCCTGTCTCTCTCCCCCTCTCTCTCTCTCCCTCTCCATCTCCCTCCCTCTCCGTCTCCCTCCCTCTCTGTCTCCCTCCCTCTCTGTCTCCCTCCCCCTCTCTCCCTCTCTCTCCATCTCCCTCCGTCCTCCGTCTTCCTCCGTCCTCCGTCTCCCTCCCTCCGTCCTCCGTCTCCCTCCCTCTCCCTCCGTCCTCCGTCTCCCTTCCTCCTCCGTCTCCCTCCCTCCTCCGTCTCCCTCCCTCTCTGTCTCTCTCCCTCCCTCTCTGTCTCTCTCCCTCCCTCTCTGTCTCTCTCCCTCCCTCTCTGTCTCTCTCCCTCCCTCTCTGTCTCTCTCCCTCCCCCCCTCTCTGTCTCTCTCCCTCCCTCTCTCTGTCTCCCTCCCCCCTCTCTCTGTCTCCCTCCCCCTCTGTCTCCCTCCCCCCTCTGTCTCCCTCCCCCCTCTGTCTCCCTCCCCCCTCTGTCTCCCTCCCCCCTCTGTCTCCCTCCCCCCTCTGTCTCCCTCCCCCCTCTGTCTCCCTCCTCCCTCTGTCTCCCTCCCCCCTCTGTCTCCCTCCCCCCTCTGTCTCCCCCTCTCTCTCTCTCTCTCTCCCTCTCCGTCTCCATCTCCCTCCCTCTCCCTCCCTCTGTCTCCCTCCCTCTGTCTCCCTCCCTCTGTCTCCCTCCCTCTGTCTCCCTCCCTCTGTCTCCCTCCCTCTGTCTCCCTCCCTCTGTCTCCCTCCCTCTGTCTCCCTCCCTCTGTCTCCCTCCCTCTGTCTCCCTCCCTCTCCCCGTCTCCCTCCCTCTCTCCCTCTCTCTCCCTCTCAGTCTGTCTCTTTGCCTCTATCTGTCTGTCCCTGTCTCTGCCTATCTGTCTCTCTGTCCCTGTCTCTGTTAGTCTCTATCTCTATCTGTCTCTGTCTGCTTCTGTCTCTCCCTACTGCCCTCTGTCACACTCTGCCCCCTTACCCTACTCTCACACCCTGCTGTTCTCTTGTCATTCTTTGTCACCTCTCACCCCCCCCCCCTTTCGCTTGTGTGGCAACTGAGGCAGCTTCCCTTCCAGGGCACACACACAGCCCCACTCGAGTACTTCACAGGTCTTTAAGAGACCATTTACATGATAACGAGCCTTTGTTTATATTTCATCTCTTAGCGCCCCAGCAGCTCCACTCGGACTATCGCTTGAATCCCCGGGTCCCCACAGAGCAGAGTCTGTGTTTGCTGACACTGTTAAAAAAAAAAAATTAAAAAAAACACCGGTACGATGTCTGCAAGGTCCGCGGGCCGCCAAGAAAGGCTTGCCGGGCCGCTGGCGGCCCGCGGGCCGTACTATGAGTACCCCTGCTTTAGATGATATCTGCAGAGCAGCTACATGGTCTACACCGCACACATTCACAAAACACTATTGTGTTGATGTGCAAACTAAACAACAGGCTAGTGTGGGCCAGGCTGTACTCAAAACACTATTTCAAACTACTGCAACAGATACTGGTGGTCGACGCTAGGAGTGGATACTGCTTTACAATCTATGCACAGTGTGTAATCTGCAGCTCATATGTCTCAAACGGAATATGCTACTTACCAGTATGCATCTGTTCTTGGCATGTAGAGCTGCAGATCTACACCCGCCTCCCCGGCTACCTTTATCTGTTCCAGTATTATCTTACTTGGATACACCACACATGGGCATCTTTCCTGTTTCTTACTAAGCTCCATCATTTCCCTGCTGGCGATAAACAATCTGAGGATGGAGCCGATGCCCATGCGAACTATGATCCAAAGGAGGAGTCACATACCTCGTGACTTCCAAAGACTTTCCAAGACAAAAACAAGTGCAAACATCCGGGCCCAACACCAGATGGCTATCTATGCACAGTGTGTAGATCTGCAGCTCTACATGCCAAGAACAGATGCATACTGGTAAGTAGCAAATTCCTTACAGATGCCTTTCCCGAGCTCACTAGATTGGACTGGAATAGGGAGATTGAGCGGGCGCACCGTTTTCCATTTAATATGCGTTCAAATTCTGGCCAAGCAAATAATAAACCCAGAGCTTTTTTGATTTCTTTCAATAGCTTTTTAGCTAGGGAGGATGTGTTTCAGCTAGCTCGACCAGATAAAAAGAGGTCTGGGAAGGATTTTGAGTTTTTTCTAAGGCCTGATTTTTCGCCACTTTACCGTAGAGAGTTGGTGGCAGCTGCGCCAGCTTATTCCAACGTTTCAGGCTAAAGGCGCTCAAGCATATTTATTGAATCCGGCCAAACTTAAGGTAATACTTCAGGACCGTACCAGATTTTTTTCTTCAGTGGGATCTGCAAAAGAGTATTTAAAGACCATATAAATACAGGGTTTATGGTGCTTTAACTAATGGGATGGGTGGGATAAAAACCACTCAGTAGAAGGGGTTCTTATTTTTGTATTTTTTTGCTTTATTTTTGAGGGGTCTGGGAAGTATGGGTTGAAGGCGTAGTGTATCTCGCTTCCTGTGTATTGGGGTTTCTCTCGTAGAGTTATGTTTTTGTGGTGGTATTTTTATTTGTCCTCCACTCTTTGAGAGGAGGTGCGAGCAACGGTATCAGATGATTGAAAGCTTCTTCATCTTAATGACCATGAGTCCTAAAGCCTTGTTGGTGGGGTGGGGTGGGGGGGGGGGAGATGGGATGGGGTCAGGAGGGGTCCAACTTTGACGAACCACTACTTTTAGAAGAATTAAATATCAAACTTGCACTGTGGCCGGCTCCTTTATTGTTTTGCGGAGATTTTAATATTAATATGGTTAATAAAGAACTACAAAAGGGAAGACCAGGATATACGGGTCGAAACCCAAGAGTGTTGCAAGCATTATTTAATCTGTTGAAAGATCACAGGTTATTAGATGCATGGGACAATATACAAACGTCAGCACCTGGGTATACGTTTTATTCCTTCCCTCATCAGAAACTGGTCCGTCTTGACTATTTTTTTTTATATCAACTGAGCTGCTTGTTGGGGCCTGATTCAGATATATCCCAGGAATACCTCTGATCATGCGCCAATAGCATTGGAAATCTCGGCACTCTCGGTTGATTGTGCTCCAAGAAACTTTACATTTGACAGGAAACTGCTCCTTGACAATGGGTTTAAGGAACATATGACAAAATGGATTAAGGAGTTTTTTGAGAATAATAAAGCTACAGTCCCTGTTCCAGTGCTTTCGGATGCTTTTAAGGCCTGTTTTAGAGGGGAAGTGACGAGCTTTGGCATTCATTATCAAAAAATGGCTAAGGCAGAAATACAGGATGTATATTTAAAACTGATGCTTACTGAGGCAAAACTAACGCTGGGGATCGCACAGCATAAAGATATTACGGGGTTGGAACCTGATACTGCACGATGTCGGGCTAATATTAACACACTTTGCAATAAAGAGAATGCCAGGAAGTACTTGATACATAAAAGAGAGTGCCATGAGTATGGTGAGGCGGTAGGGCGCTCTTTGGCGCTCCGAATGCGGATGAAAGAATCTTCCCAGAGAATTACTAGTCTTAGGGATAGCTCCGGTCTAATCTCACGTGATCCTCGGGGAATTCTCGCTATTTTTCATCAGTTTTATACTGATTTGTATACACAGCAGAACTCACAGGGTGATGTGAATAATACGTTGATGTCAGGGAATTTTATGCAGCTAGATCGGGAGGAGGTGGAGATGCTAGATAGTGTGATTACTATGGATGAATTAGAGGCGGCCGTCAATGGATTAGCGATTGGGAAGGCTGCTGGCCGGGATAAGCTCCCTGTGGAGCTTTACAGAGTATTCTTTCACGATCTTAAGAATGAGCTGTTAGAGACCATAAGTGCTGCTCAAAATGGTCACGCACCTAAAACATGGGATGAAGCCACTGTTGTGGTTTTTTTTAAAAGAAGGGGAAACCGCCTGAGACTCCGGGGTCTTATCGACCGATCTCATTGGATGATTGTGATGGCAAAAAATATGCCAAAATATTGGCGAGTCGATTGGCAAAAGTTATATCTCCCTTGGTATCTCTGCATAAGCACGGCTTTATCCCTTCTCGAGGGACAGTGGCCCATGTTAATAAAGTTGTGACATTGTTTGATGTTGCTCAGGCTGAAGGGCGAGATCTGGGACTAATATTATTAGACGCTGGGGTGGGAGGTATTGCTGTTGAAGGTCAATGAACGTAAAAGATATTTTTTGATGCCAGTTCGCTTGGACGGTTGTCCATGTATTTTTGTATGTTTATTTGCCAAAAATAAAAATTTGCTTATCAAAAAAAATATTATTAGACGCTGAGAAAGCGTTTGATCGCGTTGCGTGGGATTATTTATGGAATATCATGGGTCGAGCAGGATTTGGTCAAGGATTTATTCAGGCGCTACAGGTGCTATATAAATCACCAGTAGCTAGGATATGTGTTGGGGGTAGGGTATCGGAACCCGTGAGGATAACTAGAGGAACCCGGCAAGGGTGTCACTGCTCCCCTTTATTATTTGCTATTTACATCAACCTTTTTGTCAATATGTTGGATAGTAGCCCCTTAGTGAGACCGTTTATTGTCCGGGAAATTCAGCACTCCGTATTTGCCTATGCGGACGATATTGCTATTACTACCAGTGACCCGGCCACGGCAATTATACAAGTGGAACGGTTAGCACAAGAATTTGGACAAATATCTGGGTATAAGCTTAATAGGACAAAAACACAAATACTATGTACAAACAACATGATGTCCGAGGACCCAAGATCTGTCAAGGAGGTGACATATCTAGGGATAAAAATCCGGGCATCTATGAAAGAATTAGCGGAAGTTAATTGGATGGATATTATGTCTAAGATTAAAGAATCCTTAGCAGGATTGGGGCGTCTCCAATTTACACTGGTGGGTAGAGGCAATATTTTAAAAATTAATATTCTACCTAGGGTTCTATATTTTTTGATCTGTCCCTTTTAGAGGTGACTAAGGAGCAACTCCATAAACTGCAAACTGCATGTGCTAAATTTTTATGGGCCCCAGGTAGACCTAGAAGGGCTACGCAGTTTATGACCCTGCCGAGAGAAAGGGGGGGCTGGTCAATACCTGATTTCACATTTTATTATTATGCGTGCTTCCTGTTTAAAATGCGTATACTGTTGACCGGGGAAGAGGTCAGTAATTCTGCAGAAGCCCCATCAATTTTTCATGTATTACTTGGGGTGGAAGTAAAAAATTGCTTGTTTAAGGAAGTTGATGGTAGCTATTATAAGAGGACACGTTAAAGGATTATGAAGGCTGTCTTTAAGGTTTGGAAAGCTATTTGGACAAAATTTTCTTTAATGGGGATAACATATTTCACTCCTACCAATGCCATATGTTTTTTGCCTTCCATCTTTTGAGATCAGGTGGTTAGAAATTGGAGAAGCAAACGTATTGTGCAAATTGGTGATTTTTATGAGGGGCAGGGGCTCTACTTATCATTTTCAGATTTTGCCAGACAATATAACATACCTAGGACGCAGTTTTTTAAGTTTCTCCAAATCCAGGATTTTTTAAGTAGGAAAAAAAACTTGGCACCGGTACGTCATAAACTAATTGAATCAATCAAGCGCCAGGAGAGAATTGGGGCTTCATATAACATTTTGCTATCGTTTAAGGCGGATGATTTGGAGAAACATAACTTAAAATGGGCTAACGTTCTGGGAGAACATTAGGTGTCTTTAGAGAAGGTTATTATTATGGCTCGGGAAACATTCTTATCAGCGAATCTAAAAGCTCAATTTTTTAAAACTGCCTTCAATTTATACTATACACCTGCAAAGATGTTGAAATGGGGTGGGATGTATGATGGCAAGTGCTTCCGTTGTGGGAGTGATAATGCAGATTGTTTACATGTATTTTATGTCTGTAGTAAGTTGTCTCTGTATATTAGCAATATTGAAACGTTTTTGTCTGTAATCACTGGGATGCCTATTAGAATTACTGCAGCCATGATGTTATTAGGTACTGGGCCTGAGTTAGAGTTGGGGAAACCAATCTACAAACATCGCCATTTATTGTTTTTGGCTATGACTGTTGCTCGTTTGTGTATTGTTGCAGCTTGGCTGCAACCTGAGGCCCCTGTTTTTGAAGTGTGGCCAGCCAAAATGTATAATATATACAATTTAGAATTTAGTTTGTTTTCTGCTAAAGGCTCAAGGAAACGTAAGATGGGTATTTATATTTGGGGGGCCTTTCAAGAATATATGACTGCTTAAACTATGTTGATACAATGTGATATTGTGAATCAATAAAAACAAAAATTAAAAAATATAAAGTGAAGCGCTTATGTGGTCCCTGAGCAGGACAATTTACGGCATGTAGGGCCATGGGATATCTTGCCTCCTGTTGTTGGAGAGACCTAGCGTGTTCCCCAAGCCTTTCTTTGAGGGGTCTGATAGTACTGCCCACGTTTTGTCGCTTGCACTCACATTAAATGATATATACCACGTAGCTAGTGTTGCAATTATTGTTAAATCGGATTGTATATTTCTTGTCATTACACCCTGTGAACTCCTTAGTGTTGTGTTTGGCCCATCTACAAGTCCTACAGGAGTCGCATTTGTAAAATCCCATGGTCCGATGGGTGAGCCATGTGGAGTCTCCTTGAGCCTGTGGAACAGTGGGGCTAAGTCTAGTCCTAAGGGTCCTACCCCTCCTGTATGTAATCTGAGGTCTTGAGGTGATGTGATCGTCTAGTGACCTATCTGATCTCCGGATCCCCCAGTGTTTGGCCATGCTTCTCATTAGAATGTTACTCAAATCGTTAAAGTCAGTTACCAGTCTCACTGGTTGTTTCTGTTGCTGTTTACGTGCTTTATCTCTCAGTGTTTCATCTCTTTGTATTTTTTTGATTTTACTCTCTGCTCTCCCAATTGTATGTGGTGTATAACCTCTTGTCATAAATCTGGATTTCATCTCTGATAAACATGCTTTAAACTCTCCCTCTTTGCTGCAGTTTCTCCTGGCCTTCATGAATTCCCCGTATCTGATGTGCAGGATGTGTACTACCTGCGTGTTGAATCGAGTTGCAAGCAGTATCTTTGCGAAACAAACGATTGTGTTACTTGTTCTCTTTAATGTACAGCTCTATGTCTAGAAATGTGATGCTGACCTCACTGAATTCTTGCGTAAATCTAATCTCTAAGGTATTAGAGTTGAGATTAGCACAAAACAGCTCTAGTTTGTCTTGGGTGCTTGACCAGAGTAAAAGGCAGTCATCGATGTAGCGACCCCAAAAAATATTAGAATCATTTCATGGTGCCCCCTTGTGGCCCCACAACCATTCTTCTTCTAGGCTGCCCATGAATAGATTGGCAAAGGAGGGCAAAAAGTTTGAGCCCATTGCTACACCCCGTTTTTAGGTCTCGGCCTGACGTAGGCAGCGCATGCGCTCATGCGCTGCCTCGTCATACGAGGCTTTTTGGAATCGATACGATTCCAAAAACCTTGTCCCAGCTCCGCCTTACCTTTTCATTCGTGCGCGTCATTGTGTGTCACAAATTATGCCAAAGCCAGTGCAATGATTGCACTGTAGGCATGCCACTCGCTGCTTGTTGCCACCCTGTCTCCTTTTATCCACACCCTGCGGGATTGGATCTCTTACTGGCGGCAGTACACACAGTTCTTCATTAGGCGGTGTGCACTTTTTTCTTCACTTTGCTGTACACATTCGTTAATTGTACTGAGGGTGCATGTGTGTGCTTTTCCTGTCGGGAGAGAAATATGCTGTAGCACAGTGGGTTTTGCAGTGCATATTATGCGATGGTCTTATATGCTACAGCCAGCCTCGAACCTATCCAATGATGAGTTTCTGGGACAGGTTCTCACAGGTTAGCACGTGGCAGACAGTAAAAACTGAGCGGGTAAGCCTCTGATTTTCACGAATACGGTTGGGTATTGTCTCCCTGGTATTCGGCAAGTTTGGCTGGCATTCCCTTCCTGACTGTGTTCTGTTTTTTTTTATAACTGTTTTAATGATCCCTGTACAAAATGTGCATAGTGGTTTTGAAATGCAGGGAGCCTCGTTTTGTAACCCGTACTCCAAGGCGCTGTGGTAGAAGGGTGCCTGCTGTCATTTGGGGAAAGTTGCACCTGATAGTTGATGGTGTGAGTGGTTCGGGGGTAATGCACCGAAAGCTGTGCATGTTTCGGGTGTATTGGCATTACCGTCGTGTTATTTTACAGCGCCCAGCGTGATGTCGAGGCTGTACACCCAGATTACTCCTGAGTGTTTGGTAAATCCATTGCTGCCAAGGTCCTGCGGGTGTTTAATGGGTCTGCTACGCCAACAATGTTTCGAACGTGTCTTAACATTAGGCTAAAATTAGATCTGGGCAAATTCCGTTTAGTAACTACATTTGCACTTTTTAATGTTGTGTGTTTAAGCCCATAAACCGGCTCCCTAGCATTGGCAGCATATATGCCCAAAGCGCATGAAACAGGGAATGTCTGTCGCGATACTCTTGCAGGTGGGTGCCCTGTTGTGCCCGCTGTATGATGAACGCATGTCGTGACTTGTCGGTAAGTAATACTTGAATGCCTTAACCTTTGAATGGAATTCCAGTCCCACGTCTTTGTTGTTGTTCACCTCTCGGGTTGTGGCACTGTCTGTGGACTGGGTGCAACAAGTACAGCATTGAAAACCTTACAGTTGAAGTGGGTTCGATGTTCTCTTCGGAAGTGTTCTGTGGAGAACGGTGATTGCGTAATTGTTTTGCGTCATGTGCGCATAGTAAAATAACTGAAATGACGACGTGCTTATTACCCTACTACTCTACTACTCACTATCTACTACTCATTCTACTACACACTCTCTACTACACACTCACTACTCTGTACTACACACACTCTACTATTCTCTACTACTCACTCTGTATTACACACTCTACTACACTCTCTACTACTCACTCTACTACTCTCTACTACACACTCTACTTCACACTCTCTACTACACAGTCACTACTACACACTCACTACTCTCTACTACACACTCTACTACACACTCACTACTCTACTACACACACTCTACTATTCTCTACTACACACTCTCTACTACAAACTCTCTACTACTACACACTCACTACTCTCTACTACACACTCTCTACTACTCACTTTCTACTATTCACTCTCTACTACTCACTCTCTCCTACTCTCTACTACACTCTCTACTACACTCTCTACTACACACTCTCTACTACTCTCTACTAATCACTCTCTACTCTCTATTCTCTACCTCACTCTCTACCTCTACTACTCTCTACCTCTACCTCTCTCTAGCTCTCTATCTCTCTATACCTCTCTACGCGCACACACACACACACACACACACACACACACACACACACACACACACACACACACACACACACACACACACACACACACACACACACACACACACACACACACACACACACACACACACACACACACACACACACACACACACACACACACACACACACACACACACACACACACACACACACACACACACACATATATATATATATATTACCTACTGGCGGTCGCCAGTAGGTAGTTATAGTTAGGACCCTGTTTCCATAGGAAATCCGCAACATTCTATTTGGAATTACTTTGGCGCCGGTCGACGAATCCTCGCGAAATTTTCAAAATAGGTGGGGCGCTACGCTCCGCTCCTACCCTGAAAGTCTCGGGGGGATTCGTCAAGCGGGGGCTGAGAAAAAAGGGGGGTCCCAAAACGCGTTTTTCCCATGCATTTTTCCATAGGACCTTTAGACACAGCTACAGCCCGAACGGCCGAACAGAGTTACTTGAAATTTGGCAGAGAGGTAGTCTACAGGTCAAGGAAGTGCCTTTTGTAGGTCTGGTGTAAATCTGTTCAGTAGATCCTGAGAAAATAGCATTTAAATCAATATATATATCTGAGCCAGCTTACGGTGCACTTACCGTGCGCTTACGGTAAGCTTACCGTACGCGTACGGTGCCGTGCGCGAGCGCGATTCGGATTGGCTGTTAGATCTTAGTAAACATTCGAATCGGTCGAAACCAGGAAGCGGCGGCCGCCATTTTCTCTCTCGCACTCTGAGGGGGGGAGGAAAACCAAATCAAAAAACATGTAAAGGGGCTGTTTACACAGCTCCTAACCACCTTGCCTTGATGAAGGTGTCCCCAAAAATCCCCCAAGGCCAAAAATTCAATTTAATTTTTTTTCGAAAAATCGCCGATTACGCTTACTGTACGCTAAAAATTATTTAAAAAAAAAAAATTATCCACAATCTCCCTACCCCTGTGTAAATTGTGTAAATGGTGCCCGATGGGCACCATTTGTGCATAGCATATTTTGCATTTCAAAATATAAAACATTTCCTTTCACAACGAAGCGCATAATATGTCCTCCATGTGCGCACGGTGCGCGAAGCGCATCGTGCGTACATGGCCCATCCAGCGTAACGTGGGCACGCGGTGCGCATAGCGCACCGCGTGCCCACCGTGCGTGCACGGCACTAACTGCGTAAAGTGGGCGCGCGGTGCGCGAAGCGCACCGCGTGCTCACTGTGTGCGCACGGTGCGCGAAGCGCACCGTGCGCGCACGGAACGAACTGCGTTAAGTGGGCGCGCACGCCACGAATGGCGTAAAGTAACTTAGCATTTAAAAAATCGTACAAATTCACTGAAAAAACCATAGGTTTCACACACGTTATAGTTAGGAATTAGCATTTAAAAAACCTTGCAAATTCACTGAAAAAACCATAGGTTTCACACATGTTATAGTTAGCTGGACATTTTACTGATAAAAAACCAATGAAATTCCCCCGTTATAGTTAGTGCAGGCAACTATAACTCACGCGACCGCAATCCTCTGCTGATGACATATGTGTCTTTATGAAAAAAAAATATTTGTAATATATGTATAGCTAAAATTTAATGGAAGAAGACATGGGCAAATAAGTGTCTAAATACAGTATTAGCATCAGCAGAGGATTGCGGTCGCGTGAGTTATAGTTGCCTGCACTAACTATAACGGGGGAATTTCATTGGTTTTTTATCAGTAAAATGTCCAGCTAACTATAACATGTGTGAAACCTATGGTTTTTTCAGTGAAATATATATATAATCTACAATCTACTGGCGGTCGCCAGTAGATAGTTATAGTTAGGACCGTGTTTCCATAGGAAATCTCAAAATTCTATTTTGAATAACTTTGGCGCCGGTTGACGAATCCTCGCGAAATTTTAAAAACTAATGGGGCGCTCCGTTCAGCTCCTACCCTGATAGTCTCGGGGGGATTCGTCAAGCGGGGGCCGAGAAAAAAGGGGGGTCCCAAAACGCGTTTTCCCCATGCATTTTCCCATAGGACCTTTAGTCGAAGGTACAGCCCGAACGGCTGAACAGAATTACTTGAAATTTGGCAAAGAGGTAGTCCTCAGGTCAGGGATGTGCCTTTTGCATATATGGAGTCAATCCGTTCAGTAGTTCCTGAGAAAATCAAAAGTAAAATCATATATATATCTGGGCGGAGCCTAACCACACATCTCATTGTGAGATCTGATTGGCTGTCAGCACTTCATCCAAGAAGTGTTGGCAGCCATCTTGGGACCAATATACGTGATAGCACCTCATTAAAAAGCATTGCAGTTAATAGAAGGTTTTAAGACTTTAGTTATATTATAAATCATTTGTTGATGGTACCATACTCATTTTAGGAATTGTGGTATGTTCTAAGGTGATTTTACCATGTGAAAAAGCCTTCTGCTGGGATATCATGAATCATGTTTGAGAGAAAACTATTTTCACATGCTTTTGCCACAGAGGTTTGGAAGGTGATCTATAAGCTAAACTGGGAGCATATTTTCTGTAAATTCACATTATCTTTCTCAGTCATGTGAGAATGAAGTCTGACATTCTCAGTAAAACATGTACATCCAACAAGGGCAGAGACTGTCAGTTGATTCCTTTGTGTTCTACTGCAGCTTCCCAGAGTGTTCCAAAGAACAACTAGAGCGCTAACAGTCTTACTTATGACAAAGTTATGGCACACCTGAAGCCATCTTGATTGGAATAAAGTGGTAACATTTAAAACATTTAATTTAAAAAGGAACAAAATGAGAGGGTTCATTTTGCCATAGAATGTATGATTAGTGCTGCAGAAAGAAAAATTAGGGCACATTTTGAGTGACTTCTCAAATCCTCTTCTATTTCGTTAAAGAATTCTGACATGCAGACTGAAACATGCACTTTCAATACCAGCAGCAGACTTCCCTGGTGAGCAGTAGCTTTACTACAGTGATCTAATGAGCAACTAGAGTGCTAACATTCTCAATTTATCGCAAATGTGTGACACATCTGAATGCCTTCTTCATTGAATCAAAGTAAAAAACTGACAGTATGCCTACTGAGGAGACTGCAGTAAATGAGGAAATTAGGAATCTTCATAACAAGGTTCCCAAGATGGCCACCAGAGACAAAAGAGCCCAAATGTAGCACAAATATCACCGAGATGTAGCCCAAGTATAGCCCAATGACAGAAATCCCAGAGTGTTTTAAAGAACAACTAGAGCGCTAACAGTCTTACTTATGACAAAGGTATGGCACACCTGAAGCCATCTTGATTGGAATAAAGTGGTAACATTTAAAACATTTAATTTGCAAAGGAACAAAATGAGGGGGTTCATTATGCCATAGAAATTATGATTAGTGCTACAGAAAGAAAACTTAGGGCACATTTTGACTTCTCAAATCCTCTTCTATTTCATTAAAAAGTTCTGACATGCAGACTGAAACATGCACTTTGAATACCAGCAGCAGACTTCCCTGGTGAGCAGTAGCTTTGCTACAGTGATCTAATGAGGAACTAGAGTGCTACCATTCAGAATTTATGGCAAATGTGTCACATCTGAATGCCTTCTTGATGGAACCAAAGTAAACAAGCATTGAAAATGCAATACGTCTCGCCCTCGTTTAAGTTAAAGCAATTCTGTTTATAATTAGGTGGCTTTTTAGCTTTGCTTTTATTAGTGTTTTTCAAAATTTCATATACATACCATGCATATGTATGCATATATGTATATGTATATGTTTGCATGAATTTATATTTATATAGATATGCAGATTATATGTTTATATATGTATATATATATATATATATTCCTCAAAGATAAAGTACGCGGCACACCTCTTGATGATTTAAAGTTGTTTATTCAGTTCGTGACTGCCTCCTACGCGTTTCGAACCGTAGTTCCTGATCACGGTAGAGTGTTGCTTAGTCCTTTTTCAGTTTCCTCTTATATACACTTAAGCTTTTACTAGTGCATTCTGGGTTTGGTAGTTTTACATGTTATTCACAAAGCTTTATTGTACATTGCGCTTTTTATTTTCTGGCTATAGTGGCGAGTTTGAGTATCAGAAAGCAGAGTAGTCTTATTCTTACTTTTATAGATCAACCTCCATGTTGTTGTAGGCTGTATCCACATATATTAGTAAGGGTGGAAGGGCCGGGCTGCCAAAAGAACATCCAAAGCACAGAGCATGTTCCAAAGGGGTGCAGGGGCGTCGAAAATGCCAATATAACGGATAAAAGATTGCAACCTCAAACTACTACTATTAAACAACTCTTCATGCAGCTTGAAAAACTATTACGAAAGGAAACCTCACGAAGCTGGGAGATCATAACTCTAGAAAAATATATTGAATGTGAAATGTTACCCAGAGGGCTTCGCATATTCACTCTCCCAAACCATCCGGATACAAAGCCCGAGATGCTTGAAGAGTGGGGCAGGAACAACATGGGGTGCTCCAAAAATATGATGCATATAATAATCAAATATGCTAAGAAAGATGTAGATGAACTACAACAGAAAATATCAGAACTTGAAACCCAGATCACAGCATCAAGTGAAAATAGTGAGGTAATTAAAAAACTACAAGCTGACATGGATCGCAATCTTGACAAACACGAAGAAGTGGTACAGGAGAGGAAACAACGTAAATTTCGTAGAGATGAGGATGACTACGAATTTGGAACCATCTTTACATTTGCGAAAAAATTCGAGATCTACAAACAACAATGGGAAACAAAAACCAATGTAGATCCAGCCACTGGCCATATAACGAGCGGATCCGAATCTGACCTAAGCGAAGGAGAACAAAGACAAACAGGCTTGCGCAAATTCTCTTTTTTAGAGGAAATGAAATTGCTCTACCAAGAGCAACAAACACCCAGAGACAAATCAAGAGGCCGTGGATCAGGGAGGACCAGGACAAGGGGAAGGGGATCCTTTCACTCAAGAGACCAAGGAAAACAAGAAGAAGTTAGCGGCATAAGCAGAAGATACAATTTAAGGAACCTCACTGTGATGAGGAAATAAAATCTAAAGATTACAAAATCCCAAACTTAGTCATCAATCTATCTAGACATATTCTATCTCAATCTGAAACAAACCTTCTCAACAAAGGATTATCATTCTGTCCAGAGAAACATCAGGACCCCCTGGAAACAAAAATAGACATATACAAATATGTAAGAAAACTAAAATTAAAAAAATACTTTGCCAAGCACTCCCCCAAAGGAAACATAGATCAAAATCAACTGTCTGATCCTGAAAATCCAGGAATCTACAAAATCTCTGATGCGCCACACCTTCGGATTGCTTATGAATTAGCAAATGAGACAGATGCTTCTCAAATAACTGATACCCAAATCCTGGGTGAAATGGGGCTACAATTGGACAAACGTATACCGACTACATTTAAGAAAAAATCAAAGTTCTGTCCAGCACTGCATCCAGGGAACAAAATTGATATCTTTTATGATCTGGTACTGGGAGAAATAGATACCTTGCAGAATGTTACATCAAAGGAGAAACGGGAAAATCTCACTAAAAAAGAACGTGAGGCTATACAATCATTAAAGAACAACAATGAGATCGAAATCAAACCGGCCGACAAAGGCGGAAACATTTTAGTGCTTGACAAACAGCACTACATAGAAGAAGCAATGCGCCAATTAAATGTAACTAAAAACTACAAAAATCTATCAAAAGATCCCACAGACATGCTAATATCAGACCTACACAGAAAATTAAACATGTGGCAAGAGAAAGGTCTGCTCACAGAAAATGAAAAGGGATTCTTAATGGTCGAACACCCAATCATGCCAACCATCTACTTTCTCCCGAAAGTACATAAAACACTTAACAAACCACCGGGTCGTCCAATCATCTCGAGTTGTGGGAGCCTGTACGAAAACATATCAACCTATGTAGATTATTATCTAGCACCGATTGTAACAACCTTGAGCTCCTATATAAAGGATACTGGGGACTTCCTGCGAATACTAATGAATACTGAATGGCAACCGACCTACCTACTGGCAACGATTGATGTGGTGTCATTATACACCTCAATTGATCACCAAAAGGGACTTAACGCGATCCAATACTTTCTAAAACAGAGACCCATGAATGAATTAGAGCACTCCAAGATGTTGTTTGACATGATCACCATGTGCCTGTACAACAATATATTCTTATTCAACAAAAAAATCTATGCCCAATGCTGCGGTACCGCAATGGGAGTTTCTTTCTCTCCAAGCTATGCGAATCTCATGATGGGGTGGTGGGAGAGGAACATAGCTTGGAGAGAGGAAAACGACCATCACATGTCGAATGTAGCCCTTTGGCTACGATTCATAGACGACCTATTCTTGCTATGGAGAGGAACTGAAAAACAATTTCAAGACTTCTTTGCGGAGCTCAATGAGAATTATGTTGGTCTCAAATTTACGTATAACATAAGCCCGAAAGAAATCGAGTTCCTAGATACTAAAGTATACGTCAAAGACAACCAGCTGCATACAACAGTATATCGGAAAAAAACAGCAACAAACAGTCTGCTCCATGGACTAAGCTTTCATCCCCAGGCATTGAAAAAAAGCATACCTTATGGTGAACTACTGCGGATGAAGAGAAACTGCTCGGAGGAGCAGGAAATGGAAAAGAAATTTGAAGAAACAAAAGAACGCTTCAAAAAACGTGGATACAAACATGCAGACATAAAACGAGGCGAAATGAAAGCAAGACCAAAAACAAGAGCGGATACACTACTGACCAAAAAAGAGAAAAGCAGCAGTCAAGAGAAAAGTACAGACACAGATGACAACTCAGAAAGAGAAAAGGGAATTATAAAATCCAATGACAATCAACCACGATTAATACTTACCTATAGCAAAGAAAGCTATGAAATCCAAAAAAAAGTAACAAAATACTGGAATGTACTCAAAAAAGATCCAGATATAGGAAATTCAATTGGAGATCGGCCTTTGATTTCATTCAGGAGAGCGCCCAACCTCACTGATCATTTGATTAGAAGTCACTTTGAAAACAAAAAAACAGAAACTTGGCTACAGATGAGATCTAAGGGCTTTGCAAAATGTACATCTTGCAAGGCCTGTAAAATTGGTAAAAATCTGAAGAATTTGACAGATACCACGGGTAAAGTTTTTGAAATAAAGGAAACCATCACATGTGAATCCACACATGTGGTATACATTCTCCAATGCTGCTGCGGAAA
Source organism: Triturus cristatus (assembly GCF_964204655.1). NCBI lineage: Eukaryota > Metazoa > Chordata > Amphibia > Caudata > Salamandridae > Triturus > Triturus cristatus. The sequence goes on from NC_140583.1 coordinate 1,160,629,496, forward strand.
ACAATATATAGGGAGCACGATCTGTCCCCTCAAGAAACGTATATTAGAACACATACGAGCGATACAAAATATGGACAATACATACGCAATCGCGAAACACATGTCTATGCACAAAGATAAAACATGGCTAGACATCAAATACTCAGGATTAATAACAGTTCCAACAAATGAACGTGGAGGAAATCGAGTACAAAAATTACGCCGATTGGAGTCCCGCATGATCATGAGGTTTAAAACAAAACATCCTCTGGGACTAAATGGGGACGAGGAGATGTATGTCCACCTTTGAAAATCAAAAACTCGCGAACGACTCAGAAAGAAAGAACTCAAGAAGAAGCCGAAACAACTAAGAGAAACCCCTCAATTGTACCCATTTGCCTGAAACTACAAGAACTTTATTGACGAACTTACAGGCCACGATTGCAGTAAAATATCTTGCATATATTCACACTGAAATAGTGAAGTGGAAATAGCTTAAACAAACTTTGTAAATAGCCCAAGAATGAATAACTCAGAATATCTGACAATGCTACTTGCACATTTTCTGTCTGAATGGTGACATGAGTAATCGAAAGCAGAGGAAGGGGGCACTCAGCCTACGTATATATCTGAACACTCAGTTACTCTATTTCACTCCATGTGTGGTTATCTATGAAACATTGGACTAATTACCGATAACCGGCCCTTCCACCCTTACTAATATATGTGGATACAGCCTACAACAACATGGAGGTTGATCTATAAAAGTAAGAATAAGACTACTCTGCTTTCTGATACTCAAACTCGCCACTACAGCTAGAAAATAAAAAGCGCAATGTACAATAAAGCTTTGTGAATAACATGTAAAACTACCAAACCCAGAATGCACTAGTAAAAGCTTAAGTGTATATAAGAGGAAACTGAAAAAGGACTAAGCAACACTCTACCGTGATCAGGAACTACGGTTCGAAACGCGTAGGAGGCAGTCACGAACTGAATAAACAACTTTAAATCATCAAGAGGTGTGCCGCGTACTTTATCTTTGAGGAAGATTTTCGCGAGACCCTGTCCTGGTCTCGACGCGGGCACCAGCTGGTTAAGGTGCTCCCACTGTCACTTGGACGTTTTTGCTAAAGGATATATATATATATATATATATATATTACCTACTGGCGGTCGCCAGTAGGTAGTTATAGTTAGGACCCCTTTTCCATAGGAAAACCTCAACATTCTATTTTGAATAACTTTGGCGCCGGTCGATGAATCCTCGCGAATTTCTCAAAATAGGTGGGGCGCTACGCTCCGCTCCTACCCTGAAAGTCTCGGGGGGATCCGTCAAGCGGGGGCTGAGATAAAAGGGGGGTCCCAAAACGCGTTTTCCCCATGCATTTTTCCATAGGACCTTTAGAACGAGCTACAGCCCGAACGGCTGAACAGAATTACTCGAAATTTGGCAGAGAGGTAGTCCCTAGGTCAAGGAAGTGCCTTTTGTAGGTTTGGTGTAAATCTGTTCAGTAGATTCTGAGAAAATAGCCTTTAAATCAATATATATATATCTGAGCCCGCTTACGGTACGCTTACCGTACGCTTACCGTACGCTTACCGTAAGCGTACGGTGGCGTGCGCGAGCGCGATTCTGATTGGCTCTTAGATCTTAGTAAACATTCGAATCGGCCGAAACCAGGAAGCGGCGGCCGCCATTTTGTGTATTTCACTCAGAAAAAAAAGAGTGAAAACAAGAAAAGGGGGCAATGAGGAGAGTTACAGACCCCCTTACATTTGTGAGGGGGTCAAAGAAGGACTGTAAAGTACAAAGAAAACATTTATTGATTTTAAAAAAAATCACGGGGTACGCGTACGGTAAGCTTACGGTAAGCGTACGGTAGAAAAAAAAAAAAAAAAAAATGAAAATCAGATTTAAGTGTTTAGATATTAGGGGGCTCTAAAAAGAGCCGTTGTGTTTATGAAATGATTTTTTAGTGGTACCTACAAGTAAGTACCGATGCAGAGTCTAAGGTTCAAGAGGAAGACTCTGTTCCCTTCATCATTGAAGTGCACACCATCTCCTCTATAAATGTCTTGCATGTCATAACGCAAGTTGTTGTGGTAAATGGCACCCATACCATAGTCACGGAGGAAAGCAGAAACAGATTTGTTGACGTGCTTTCTTGCTTTGTCATCGCACCGCGTGCCCACTGTGCGTGCACGGCACTAACTGCGTAAAGTGGGCGCGCGGTGCGCGAAACGCACCGCGTGCTCACTGTGCGCGCACGGTGCGCGAAGCGCACCGTGCGCGCACGGAACGAACTGCGTTAAGTGGGCGCGCACGCCACGAATGGCGTAAAGTAACTTAGCATTTAAAAAACCGTACAAATTCACTGAAAAAACCATAGGTTTCACACACGTTATAGTTATGTTATGTTATGTTATGTTATGTTATGTTATGTTATTTATTTTTTTGTATAGCGCAACGGTTACTCAAAAAGAGAATCCCGGCGCTTTAGGTAAGGTGAACAGGTTACAAAATAACACAACACAGAGAAAACAGTTCAAAAGTTCACAAAAGAAACGGGGCTACAAGCAAACCTATTGAGAAAACAGCCAGGTTTTGAGGCCTTTCCTAAAATCAAGAAGAGTAGTCGCCCCCCGCAAAGGGAGCGGTAAGGAATTCCACATCTGTGGGGCCAGCAGACTGAAGGAGCGGCCCCCTAGGCGAGCCCTCTTCACACGCGGAACAGCCGCAAGAAGTAAAGATTCCGACCTCAACGCGCGAGTAGGATGATAAAAAGCGAGTCTATTTTGAAGATGTTTAGCTCCCACCGCATGGAGAGCCTTATAGGCCAAGGTCAGAGCCTTAAAGGCAATCCGTTTGCGGATGGGTAGCCAGTGTAGCATCACCAACAACCCAGAGGCGCTGATGCGTCTACTTAGGCCAAAGATGGCCCTGGCCGCCGCGTTCTGTGCCACTTGAAGCCTCTGCAGCAAATACTCCGGCAGGCCCAGGTACAGGCTGTTGGCATAATCCAACCTGGAGCCTATCAGGGCCTGCACCGTCAGCCTCCTGTGCTCCTCGGACAAGAGAGGCAGAAACTTCCGCAACATTTTTAGCAGGCCGAAACAGGTGCCGGTTACCCCCAGAATCTGGGCTTTCATCGTCAGCCCCTTGTCCATCTTAACCCCCAGGTTTTTAGCCATGGGAGAAGAGCCGGACGGAGGGAACATGTCGATGGGCCACCAGGCCTGCCAGCTGGGCTCCGAATCGCACCCGAAGAAGAGTACCTCCGATTTATCAGAATTGCACTTGAGGCTGTGCAGTTGGAACCATGCGAACACAGCCCCAAGGCAATTCTGGATACTCTCCCCGTCAAAGTCAGCACCCCTCTCACATGAGAAGAGGAGCTGAGTGTCGTCGGCATACGACACGATCCGGGCACCAAAAGACTCCACCACCGCCGCCAAAGGGGTCATATAGATATTAAAGAGGGTCGGGCTCAATATAGAGCCCTGAGGGACCCCGACTCCCAAAGGCGGCATAACAGCGGTGTCAGATGATGTCCAGATCGTTTGCCGGCGGCCGGCCAAGAAGGAAGAAAACCATTTGAGCACCGTCCCCCGCAGGCCAATCTCAAAGAGTCTTGCGAGCAGGCCCTCATGGGGGACGGTGTCAAAGGCCGCCGACAGGTCCAACAACACCAGCATGACTTTGCCCCCGGAATCCAGCACCCCTTTGATGGTTTCCGAAACCTCAAGGAGCGCGGTCTCGGTGCTGCGGTTTGAGCGGAAGCCTGACTGGGAGTCGTGCAAGATCTCATGAGACTCCAAAAAATTTGAGAGCACCGACTGAACGTGCTTTTCCAAGATTTTTACAAAAGCCGGCAGCAGCGAGATAGGCCTGTAATTGGCTGGGGCTTTCGGGTCAAGTCCCGGCTTTTTAAGCAACGGGATGACCATTGCCTGCTTCCATGATGGCGGCACCTCTCCCGAACTCAACGACAGGTTGAGAAGAGGGTGAGCCAGCGGATTAACCACCTCCGCCAATTTACCCAGAAGCTTAGCTGGGCAGGGGTCAAGCGGAGACCCAGATTTTAAATTGCCCATGAGCGCAAGGGAGGCGGAGGCTGGTAGAGATGGAAACTCAGCCAATGTGGCGCCCTGCATGACTGGGGGGGGCATACCCGCCTCTGGCACCGGCAACATGACCGGTCCACTCGAAGGAAAGGAGTCCTGGATGAGTTTGATCTTGCCTGAAAAGAAGCACGCCAGATCTACTGCCCAGGATTCTACAGGGCCCTCTTCCGAGGCGGTGGACCGAGGTGAGATGAATTCTCGGACGATAGTAAAAATCTCCTTACTGGAGTTCGAAGCTGCTTCGATTCTCCCCGCGAAATAGGCTTTCTTTTCGAGGCGGATATCGCGGTGGTAAGCTTTAACCACAGCCTTATAGGCAGACCTGTCCTTGCTGTCATAATGTGCCCGCCAGGCCCTTTCGGCTACCTTGCACTGCTGCCGCGTAGCCCACAGAGCCGTGGTAAACCAAGGGGCCGAGACCCGCTTAGATGTCGAGCGGGGGGGCAGAACAGGGGCCAGGTCATTCAGCCTCTCCGTGAGCCACTTTTGCAGGGCCTCCAAGTCGCTTTCTAACTCGCCAGACAGAGGGCAAGGGTGAGTCGCAGCAGCCTGGGCCAGCATCTCAGGGGTCACCCTGCTAAATGCTCTACAGGCTCGTCCCCTCTGCTGTGAGACAAGGTTCGACGCCCTAAGCTTGCCACTGATTACAAATTTGGCAAGCCAATGATCCGACCACAAGACCGGGAGAATCTCTTTCACTACCAGCGGGGAAGTCGAGAAAACCTGGTCTAGGGTATGCCCCTTCTCGTGGGTCGGACCCTGTAGATGTGGGGTCAGGCCCAGCGGCGTCATAGCCTCCAAGAGCTTAATAGCGGCGGGGTCCGATGGATCATCCATCCGGATGTTAAAGTCCCCAGCCACTAAGCAGTGTTCTGCTCTCAGGGCTAGACCCGCCACCACCAAATCGAGGTCAGCAAAGAACGTCCCAAGCGGACCGGGGGGGCGGTAAACTAGCAGTCCCTTCACTGATTGGTGCGGCGCTAGCGCGATAGAAAAAGCCAGCGATTCTGAGCCGCGGATGTCCTCAGTAGGCAAGATGGTACAAGGTGTGCCCTTCTTTACCACCAATGCGACCCCGCCACCCCTGCCCTTTGCTCTGTCCTTCCTGAAGATATCAAAATCAGGCGGAATGGCCATAGCCACATCGGGATTAGACGCTTCACCCCACCAGGAATTAGCATTTAAAAAACCTTGCAAATTCACTGAAAAAACCATAGGTTTCACACATGTTATAGTTAGCGGAAATTTTACTGATAAAAAACCAATGAAATTCCCCCGTTATAGTTAGTGCAGGCAACTATAACTCACGCGACCGCAATCTTCTGCTGATGACATATGTGTCTTTATGAAAAAAAAATATTTGTAATATATGTATAGCTAAAAATGTATGGAAGAAGACATGGGCAAATAAGTGTCTAAATACAGTATTAGCATCAGCAGAGGATTGCGGTCGCGTGAGTTATAGTTGCCTGCACTAACTATAACGGGGGAATTTCATTGGTTTTTTATCAGTAAAATTTCCGCTAACTATAACATGTGTGAAACCTATGGTTTTTTCAGTGAATTTGCAAGGTTTTTTAAATGCTAATTCCTAACTATAACGTGTGTGAAACCTATGGTTTTTTCAGTGAATATATATATACACATACATAAATGCATATGCATATATATGCATATATATATGTGTGCATGTACAGAGAGGTAGTGGTGTATAGGTAGTGGTGTATAGGTAGTGGTGTATAGGTAGAGGTGTATAGGTAGAGGTGTAGAGGTAGAGGTGTAGAGGTAGAGGTGTAGAGGTAGAGGTGTAGAGGTAGAGGTGTAGAGGTAGAGGTGTAGAGGTAGAGAGTAGTAGAGAGAGAGGTAGAGAGGTAGAGAGTAGAGAGCGAGTAATAGAGAGTAGAGAGTGAGTAGTAGAGTGAGTAGTAGAGAGTGAGTAGTAGAGAGTGAGTAGTAGAGAGTGAGTAGTAGAGAGTGAGTAGTAGAGAGTGAGTAGCAGAGAGTGAGTAGCAGAGAGTGAGTAGCAGAGAGTGAGTAGCAGAGAGTGAGTAGCAGAGAGTGAGTAGTAGAGAGTAGTAGAGAGTGAGTATTAGAGTGAGTATTAGAGTGAGTACTAGAGAGTAGTAGAGAGTGAGTATTATAGTGAGTATTAGAGTGAGTACTAGAGAGTAGTAGAGAGCGAGTAGCAGAGAGCAAGTAGTAGAGAGTGTGTAGTAGAGAGTGTGTAGTAGAGAGTGTGTAGTAGAGAGTGTGTAGTAGAGAGTGTGTAGTAGAGAGTGTGTAGTAGAGAGTGAGTAGTAGAGTAGTAGAGAGTGAGTAGTAGAGTGAGTAGTAGAGAGTGAGTAGTAGAGAGTGAGTAGTTGAGAGTGAGTAGTAGAGAGTGAGTAGTAGAGAGTGAGTAGTAGAGAGTGAGTAGTAGAGAGTGAGTAGTAGAGAGTGAGTAGTAGAGAGTGAGTAGTAGAGAGTGAGTAGTAGAGAGTGAGTAGTAGAGAGTGAGTAGTAGAGAGTGAGTAGTAGAGAGTAGTAGAGAGTGAGTAGTATAGAGTAGTAGAGTGAGTAGTATAGAGTAGTAGAGTGAGTAGTATAGAGTAGTAGAGTGAGTAGTTGAGAGTGAGTAGTTGAGAGCGAGTAGTTGAGAGTGAGTAGTTGAGAGTGAGTAGTTGAGAGTGAGTAGTAGAGAGTGAGTAGTAGAGAGTAGTATAGAGTAGTACAGAGTGAGTAGTATAGAGTAGTAGAGAGAGAGTAGTAGAGTAGTAGAGAGTGAGTGGTAGAGAGTAGGAGAGAGTAGTAGAGTGAGTAGTAGAGAATAGTAGAGAGTGAGTAGTAGAGCGAGTAGTAGAGAGTAGTAGAGTAGTAGAGAGTGAGTATTAGAGGGTAGTAGAGGGAGTAGTAGAGAGTGAGTAGTAGAGAGTGAGTCGTAGAGAGTAGTGGAGAGCGAGTAGTGGAGAGCGAGTAGTAGAGAGCGAGTAGTAGAGAGCGAGTAGTAGAGAGTGAGTAGTAGCAGGCAATAGCATTTTACATGCCAAAAGTTTCCATCCTGCCCACACCATTACTAGTCTCCCCTATGGCGAATATTTACGCATACGCCGAGCTTGTAGCAACCCTAGTGATTTGATTCACCATCAAAATGATGCCACTCTGAGGTTTTTAGACAGAGGATATAACCCAGGAAAACTCAAATCAGCGAAAGATAAGGCCAACAGCAAACAAAGATTATCATTATTAAGCAATACTGTTCATCCATTGAGCACACCTCTAGAACATCCATCAGAAGACTCAGAGTGCAACAAAGTCTCATGTAGGCTTATCACCACATATAGTAAACAGGCCAACGATATCAAGACCATTGTTAACAAACAATGGCCCATTGTTTTGACTGACGCTACACTCAAGCAGGTACTTCCCATTAGGCCCACCATTACTTTCCGTAAAGCTCATTCTATGTATAATGACCTAGTAAAATCTAGTCCTGAACTTACTACCAAAGTCAGTTGGTTATCTCCTAAAATGGGATTTTACAGGTGCAGTTCCTGCCGCGCCTGTAAATTTGGGAAAACCACTACTAGTTATACAACGGCTTTTTCAACGGAAAGTTACCCAATAAAAGGGCACTACACCTGCCGAACAGAGTACGCAGTATACATGTTAAATGTACTTGTGGACTCAAGTATATTGGCAGCACCAAGTTGCCGGTACATGTTCGTATTCTCCAGCACTTGCGAGCCATAGTTAATTCCGATCTCGCATATCCAGTGGCCAGACACTTTAAAATCAAACATGCCAACAATCTCGATTGTCTTAAATACTGTGTCCTTGATTCCGTACCCAGTAACAAAAGAGGAGGAAATCGCAAAAAGCGATTACGACAATTGGAATCACGTTATATTATCGATCTCGATACCAAACATCCTCAAGGTCTAAACACAGGCGAAGACATGCACATTTTTCTTTAATCAATATCTGGCAAGTTTACAGGGTGACAGAATTATACAGTTGGTATGCTCGTGATACCGCATGGCCAACAACTCTTGGTTTAGATTCTCTTTGCTTGAGCCACAAAAATTCCACTCTTCAAGTATACAGGGTAGAGTGTGATCCATCACTACTACATCTATAACGGCATATCTGCCTACAAATCTGAGAGTCGAACTTTATATATGTGCAACATATACAGATGACGGTGTTCTTGGTTCCCTAATATAGTACATCTAAATACTTATTCAATGTTCTGCACGTTATAATGAACATATTGTGTTTTTTTTTTTAAGGGGGATCCCTCATTCAGTTATCAGCCTCAGGTACATATACCGGTAATTACGGTTTAGTATTTCAGTCCCTCTCCATTTTTTGAGTAGGGGACCCAATCGGCTGATATTCAGATTTTAGGTTCTAATATATCACTTGCACTTTCACTTCATTTGCACTGTATTTTAGCACTGAGCATCCATACAACATGGCATCCTAAGTTTGTACCTCATTTTGCAAATAGATTAAATCTTGGACATAATCATTATAATCAACTCAGTTCAGAATGGCACCCAAGTTGACAAACAGCAATACACCACCTAACGTATATATAGCAGTTCATCAATCTACGATCTGTGGAGTGACAACACAAGTTGTTTGAAAGGGTATTTGAACCCAGTAGTACCAACTTCCATCCTACAGTAATATAATTATTTGTCTATTGGTGGTTGTTTAAAGTTTGAAATGTCAAAATGTGAATGTTATAGTGACCAATAATTCATCACACAACTCCATTGCCTTTATTCTGTGTCAAATAAGTTGGTCATTCTGTTTCTCCAATTTTTTAATTTTTGCCGTATATGTATGTATGGATAGATTCATAATATTTGTTAAACCTATGTTTTGGATTACTTGATTTTTATGTAATTGGCCATATCTCTGGCAATTTAAGCACATACATCAATAGTATACGTTTAACGAGTATTCAAACCATTTTTTGCAAATGTATTTATTTTGGAAACGATATTGAGTGTTCAATAACATGCATTAGCACGTGATAGTATTTCTTCAGTTTCCTTAGGAATGCCATACGATTGTAATCAGGTGTTGGTTGGTGATTCTCCTTTAAATGCACTGTCATGCACGTAACGCAGTCATGTGAGCAAGAGCCGAGTGGCTCGAAACGCGTCATGGACTAGGCACGTACTCGATATTCAATAAAGATAATTTATAAGCATTGGCGATTGGAGTTGTCCATTCCTGCTGTTGTGCGCGACTGCACATTTGGGAAGTTTCTTGGATATATATATATATATATATATATATATATATATATATATATATACACATACATAAATACATATGCATATATATGCATATATATATGTGCATATGTGTGCATGTACATAGAGGTAGAGGTGTAGAGGTAGAGGTGTAGAGGTAGAGGTGTAGAGGTAGAGGTGTAGAGGTAGAGGTGTAGAGGTAGAGGTGTAGAGGTAGAGGTGTAGAGGTAGAGGTGTAGAGGTGTAGAGGTAGAGGTGTAGAGGTAGAGGGGTAGAGGTAGAGGGGTAGAGGTAGAGGGGTAGAGGTAGAGAGGTAGAGAGTAGTAGAGAGAGAGGTAGAGAGGTAGAGAGTAGAGAGCGAGTAATAGAGAGTAGAGAGTGAGTAGTAGAGTGAGTAGTAGAGTGAGTAGTAGAGAGTAGTAGAGAGTGAGTAGTAGAGAGTAGTAGAGAGTGAGTAGTAGAGAGTAGTAGAGAGTGAGTAGTAGAGAGTAGTAGAGAGTGAGTAGCAGAGTGAGACTAGTAGAGAGTGAGTAGTAGAGAGTAGTAGAGAGTGAGTAGTAGAGAGTGGTAGAGTGAGTAGTAGAGAGAGAGTAGTAGAGAGTAGTGGAGTAGTAGAGTGAGTAGTAGAGAGTGAGTATTAGAGTGAGTATTAGAGTGAGTACTAGAGAGTAGCAGAGAGCGAGTAGCAGAGAGCAAGTAGTAGAGAGTGTGTAGTAGAGAGTGTGTATTGTAGAGAGAGAGTAGTAGAGAGAGTAGTAGAGTAGTAGAGAGTGAGTAGTAGAGAGTAGTTGAGAGCGAGTAGTAGAGAATCAGTAGTAGAGAGTGAGTAGTAGAGAGTGAGTAGTACAGAGTGAGTAGTAGAGAGTAGTACAGAGTGAGTAGTATAGAGTAGTAGAGTGAGTAGTTGAGAGCGAGTAGTAGAGAATCAGTAGTAGAGAGTGAGTAGTAGAGAGTGAGTAGTAGAGAGTGAGTAGTAGAGAGTGAGTAGTAGAGAGTAGTACAGAGTGAGTAGTAGAGTGAGTAGTAGAGTGAGTAGTAGAGAGTGAGTAGTAGAGAGTGAGTAGTAGAGAGTGAGTAGTAGAGAGTGAGTAGTAGAGAGAGAGTAGTAGAGCGAGAGTAGTAGAGAGTGAGTAGTAGAGAGTGAGTAGTAGAGTAGTAGAGAGTGAGTGGTAGAGAGTAGGAGAGAGTAGTAGAGAATAGTAGAGAGTGAGTAGTAGAGCGAGTAGTAGAGAGTAGTAGAGTAGTAGAGAGTGAGTAGTAGAGTGAGTAGTAGAGAGTGAGTAGTAGAGAGAGTAGTAGAGAGTGAGTAGTAGAGTGAGTAGTAGAGAGTGAGTAGTAGAGCGAGTAGTAGAGAGTAGTAGAGTAGTAGAGTGAGAGTAGTAGAGTGAGAGTAGTAGAGTGAGAGTAGTAGAGCGAGTAGTAGAGTAGAGAGTGAGTAGTAGAGTAGTAGAGAGTAGTAGAGAGTGAGTAGTAGAGAGTGAGTAGTAGAGTGAGTAGTAGAGAGAGTAGTAGAGAGTGAGTAGTAGAGAGTGAGTAGTAGAGAGTGAGTATTAGAGAGTGAGTACTAGAGAGTGAGTAGTAGAGAGTGAGTAGTAGAGAGAGAGTAGTAGAGAGTAGTAGAGTGACTAGTAGAGAGTAAGTAGTAGAGAGTAGTAGAGAGTAAGTAGTAGAGAGTAGTAGAGAGTAGTAGAGTAGTAGAGAGTGAGTAGTAGAGAGTGAGTAGTAGAGAGTGAGTAGTAGAGAGTGAGTAGTAGAGAGTGAGTAGTAGAGAGTGAGTAGTAGAGAGTGAGTAGTAGAGAGAGAGTAGTAGAGTGAGTGCTAGAGAGCAGCAGAGAGTAGTACAGTGAGTATTAGAGAGTAGTAGAGAGTGAATAGTAGAGAGTAGTAGAGTAGTAGAGAGTGTAGCAGAGAGTGAGTAGTAGCGAGTAGTAGCGAGTGAGTAGTAGAGAGTGAGTAGTAGAGAGCGAGTGGTAGAGAGTAGTAGAAAGTAGTAGAGTGAGTAGTAGAGAGTGAATAGTAGAGAGTAGTAGAGAGTGAGTAGTAGAGAGTAGTAGAGCGTGAGTAGTAGCGAGTGAGTAGTAGAGCGTGAGTAGTAGAGAGTGAGTAGTAGAGAGTGAGTAGTAGAGAGTAGTAGAGAGTCAGTAGTAGAGTAGTAGAGATTAGTCAGTCAGTGTCAGTCAATGTCAGTCAGTCAGTGTCAGTCAGTGTCAGTCAGTGTCAGTCAATGTCAGTCAATGTCAGTCAGTCAGTGTCAGTCAATCAGTGTCAGTCAGTGTCAGTCAATCAGTGTCAGTCAGTCAGTGTCAGCTAGAGCAGCTCTGCTGACCTGGTTCTCTGGCTCTAAAGCAGCTCTGCTGACCTGGTTCTCTCTCTCTAAACCAGCTCTGCTGACCTGGTTTCTCTGGCTCTACAGCAGGTCTGCTGACCTGGTTCTCTGGCTCTAGAGCAGCTCTGCGACCTAGTTCTTATGCTACAGAGCAGGTCTGCTGATCTAGTTCTCTGGCTCTACAACAGCTCTGCAGACCTGATTCTCTGGCTCTAAAGCAGCTCCGTTGACCCAGTTCTAGAGCTCTGAAGCAGTTCTGCTGACATGGTTCTCTGGCTCTATAGAAGCTCTGCTGACCTGGTTCTCTCCCTCTAAAGCAGCTCTACTGACCTGGTTTCTCTGGCTCTGCAGCAGCTCTGCTGACCTGGTTCTCTGGCTCTAGAGCAGCTCTGTTGACCTGGTTTTTAGGCTCTAGAGCAGCTCTACTGACCTGGTTCTCTGGCTCTAAAGCAGCTCTGCTGACCTGGTTCTATGGCTCTAAAGCAGCTCTGCTGATTTGGTTCTCTGGCTCTAGAGTAGCTCTGCTGACCTGGTTCTCTGGCTCTAAAGCAGCTCTGCTAACCTGGTTCTCTGGCTCTAAAGCAGCTCTGCTGGCCTGGTTCTCTGGTTCTACAGCAGCTCTGCTGACCTGGTTCTCTCCCTCTAAAGCAGCTCTGCTGGCCTGGTTTCTCTGGCTCTACAGCAGCTCTGCTGACCTGGTTCTCTGACTCTAGAGCAGCTCTGCTGACCTAGTTCTTAGGCTCTAGAGCAGCTCTGCTGACCTGGTTCTCTGGCTCTACAGCAGCTCTGCTGACCTGGTTTTCTGCACTCACGACGCACGCACCCGACTTCGCGAAAATATATTTAAAAATAATATAAGTTTCCTAATTTTTTTTTGCGGGAGTCGCGCACCCAGCGCGCCCCAGCACGTATATGATGTCACGCGGGACCCGCAAGCGCACAAACATCTCGTACCGTAATGCACATGTGTCGCGAATGCACGGGAGCAGGAGTCGCAGACTGGTCGCATACCAATCGCGCATATCACGTGATATTAAATGTATATGATGTAACTGAAAAACACGCAGCCGTCGCACACCATACGCGGTTCCTTCATGACTTTTCTAAAATGGCGGCTAGAATGCGCGCACCCACTGTGATGTGTACACTTTGAGTGCGCGACTGCGAAAAAAATTGGATTTTTTTGCAAGAAAATGATATAAATATATTAAAATAAAAAATGAAAACAAGAAAATTAATCAATATTTCAGTTTTAATTAAAAAATGTTTTTTTGCAATTTTCAGAAAAATATGTTATTTAATGAATAAAATATTTATAAATAAACAGTTAAAAAACTGTAGAAAATTAGTACAAAAAAATAGATATAACTACTATCACACTTAAAAGTTATCATTTAAAAAACCTTTGAAATTCACTGAAAAAAAACATAGGTTTCAGAGACGTTATAGTTAGAAATTAGCATTTAAAAAACCTTAGCAATTCACAGAAAAAACTATAGGTTTCAGGGGTGTTATAGTTAGCTGCCCATTTCACTCGTACAAAACCATTGAAATTCATCAGTTATAGTTAGTTCTGCTAACTATAACTCACGCGCCCGCAATGCACTGCTGATGATGTCACATATTGCATCATTCATGACATGGTCAGTGACATCACTGATCACATCTCAAATGACATAAACTGATGACATCATCCACTTGACAATCCGATACACCACATCATACACTAGTATAACCTTTCATCACTCACTGTAAAATACAGAGTACCATATTTGAAACCATTGACACACCAATACCAGTTACTACATACCCACTCACTGATTCCTAAGTCTACACACACAATTACCCATTCAACAACAGAATCATCTATACATGCAGTCATTAATTAATAGAACACTATCAAATGCACTTATACACATATATAGACATTGACACATCAGCAGTCATCTTAGTCGGTTATGCAGTCATCCTACTCACTCATGAAAAAAATTGATCGCACTTAAATTTACTCACTTACACAATTATCCAATGATACCTCATTTATTCAAACACATAGTAACTCATCATTAATATGTTAAAAAAGCACCATTACAATTATACACTCATTCATATATTTACTCTCACAATCACTGACTCTTACAGAAACTTATTTATATACACCAACTCTCACATACAATGCCTTTTATTTTTTTACTTTGTTGAAGATGTACAACTAAAACATATATTCGCTCACCAACACACAAATAAATACACTCAGTCACCCAAACAACTGTTTCCACATGCACTCTTAAACCCATATACCTAGTCAATCAACCATTCACACATCTATGCATAGAGTTACACACACCCCATCCAACCACACACAAACTCAGTGTCCCATACAAATACTCACCCAACTAATCAATAACTAATATACACACTCATGCAGTTAGTGACCAACTGAGGCAGCATGTTATACAACAACAGAGACAGTGCTGCACACATTCACATAGTTTAGTTACTAATCCATGTATTAAGTGAGACACTTTTAATTACTCACTTAAAAAGACAGTCAGACAGCTACTAAATCCTCCATCCAGACAGTTATATATCCACTCAATCTCCAATACAGATTGGCATATATATAATACATATTTAAATTTCAAACTAAACCACATTCAGTGGATGATGTCATCAGTGATGTCATCAGTGATGTCATTTGAGATGTCATCAGTGATGTCATCAGTGATGTCACTGACCATGTCATGAATGATGCAATATGTGACATCATCAGCAGTGCATTGCGGGCGCGTGAGTTATAGTTAGCAGAACTAACTATAACGGAGGAATTTCTATGGTTTTGTACAAGTGAAATGGGCAGCTAACTATAACACCCCTGAAACCTATGTTTTTTTCTGTGAATTTCTAAGGTTTTTTAAATGCTAATTTCTAACTATAACGTCTCTGAAACCTATGTTTTTTTTCAGTGAATATATATATATATATATATATATATATATATATATATATGTGTGTATATATATATATATATATATATATATATATATATATATATATGCATATGCATTTATATATGTGTATATATATATATTCACTGAAAAAACCATAGGTTTCACACACGTTATAGTTAGGAAATAGCATTTAAAAAACCTTGCTAATTCACTGAAAAAACCATAGGTTTCACACATGTTATAGTTAGCTGGACATTTTACTGATAAAAAACCAATGAAATTCCCCCGTTATAGTTACTGTAGGCAACTATAACTCACGCGACCGCAATCCTCTGCTGATGCTAATACTGTATTTAGACACTTATTTGCCCATATCTTCTTCCATTAAATTTTAGCTATACATATATTACAAATATTTTTTTTTCATAAAGACACATATGTCATCAGCAGAGGATTACGGTCGCGTGAGTTATAGTTGCCTACAGTAACTATAACGGGGGAATTTCATTGGTTTTTTATCAGTAAAATGTCCAGCTAACTATAACATGTGTGAAACCTATGGTTTTTTCAGTGAATTAGCAAGGTTTTTTAAATGCTATTTCCTAACTATAACGTGTGTGAAACCTATGGTTTTTTCAGTGAATTTGTACGGTTTTTTAAATGCTAAGTTACTTTACGCCATTTGTGGCGTGCGCGCCCACTTAACGCAGTTCGTTCCGTGCACGGTTTTTATCAACTTTAATAAGCCCTGTACATTTGGTGGCCTTCGGCCACCAAAAGCACAGGGGGTGAGGTCAATGTGGATAGTGTTTTTTTTATTTCGATTTTATAATTTCATGTTGCCAAAATTACGTTTTTTTTCTCTATTAATAAGCCCTGCACATTTGGTGGCCTGCGGCCACCAAAAGCACAGGGGGTGGGGTAAGTGTGGATAGTGTTTTTTTTATTTTTATTTTTTTACCGTAAGCGTACGGTAAGCTTACGGTAAGCGTACGGTAAGCGTACGGTAAGCGTACCCCGCGAAATTGCCGAAAAAAAAATAAAACCGTTTTTGCTCTTGGGGGATGTTTGGGGACTCCCTCAACATGACTATGTGGGAGGGAGTTGTCAAAACAGCCCCGTAACATGTTTTTGGCCATCATGTTTGATAAACAACACTCAGTGCGAGAGACAAAATGGCGGACGCCGCTTCCTGGTTTCGGCCGATTCGAATGTTTACTAAGATCTAAGAGCCAATCAGAATCGCGCTCGCGCACGCCACCGTAAGCTTACGGTAAGCGTACGGTAAGCGTACGGTAAGCGTACCGTAGGCGGGCTCAGATATATATATTGATTTAAAGGCTATTTTCTCAGAATCTACTGAACAGATTTACACCAAACCTACAAAAGGCACTTCCTTGACCTAGGGACTACCTCTCTGCCAAATTTCTAGTAATTCTGTTCAGCCGTTCGGGCTGTAGCTCGTTCTAAAGGTCCTATGGAAAAATGCATGGGAAAAACGCGTTTTGGGACCCCCCTTTTATCTCAGCCCCCGCTTGACGAATCCCCCCGAGACTTTCAGGGTAGGAGCGGAGCGTAGCGCCCCACCTATTTTGAGAAATTCGCGAGGATTCGTCGACCGGCGCCAAAGTTATTCAAAATAGAATGTTGAGGTTTTCCTATGGAAACGTGGTCCTAACTATAACTACCTACTGGCGACCGCCAGTAGGTAATATATATATATATATACATACATATATATACATCTGCATATCTATATAAATACATGCATACATATACATATATGCATACATCTGCATGTTATGTACATGACAGTTTGAAAAACACTAATAAAAGCAAAGCTAGAAAACCACCTAATTACAAACAGAATTGCTTTAACTTAAAACGAGGGCGAGACCTATTGCATTTTCAATGCTTGCTGTTTATAACATTGTTTCTCAAATATGAAAACATTATTCTATAAGATCAAATCCATCGTGGTTCTAAGCATATTGGTATGTTGCCACTGTGTAACTGGTCTATTATGTAAATGTTGTTGTACCGCCCTTAATCCCAAGTCTGGCTTAATACTTGTGTACAAAGACATTACGTCCAAAGTTGCTAATATCATATCCTGTTGCCACCGAAGGTCTGTCAAGTTGCTAAGAATATGCTTAGTGTCCCGGATATATAAGGGGAGAATCTGTACAAGGGTCCGAGAAACAGGTCCACATATTCAGCAAGTCTCTCAGTCGGGCCCCCTATTGCTGAGACTATCGGTCTGCCTGGTGGAAAAGGAAGGTGTTTGTGCACTTTAGGTAAAGTGTGTAAACACAGAAATGTAGTACTGAAAATGTTCATGTACATGTGGTCATCATTGTCAATTAAACCTCTTGTATGCCACTCTTTAAGATGGTTATTGATCTTAATCGTCAAAGGTCCTATTGGGTTAGATGTTAGTCTTTCATAGCATGCTTCTCCACTCAACTGAGTCCGGATCCTCCTTTGTCTGCCTCTCTTATCATAATGTCCCTGTCTGCAGGTAATGTTTTGATGGCCAGACGTTCCCCTCTAATCAGATTGTCTCAGTGTCTGTGTCTCTTGCCCTCTCGCTTGTGATCGTATTTGTCAATGTCCTCAAGCACCATTTTGTGAAAAGTGTCAATGGAGTTACCGCCTGGCAGAATAGATGTCCACTTCGATTTATTTTTTAAACCACTTGCTATAGTGTAGTCTGTGTCCACATTTAGTTAATCTAAGAGTCTCTCCATGTTCTGTGGTGACTGTGCCAAGTCTGTTAATGACAAGATCAGTTGCGTATCATACACATCTTGTATGCTTATTATATCAGACAATTTGCCAGTCAGGATGTTTTTAATGCCTTAGGGTTGCAGCTAAAGTGTTTCTTCAACTTCTCTCTGCCTACATTTGTCATTGGCTTGTGTCATTGTCCTTCGTAAACGCTGGCTTCTGATTTACTAATGGCTTGTTAGATCCCTCCTTAGTACCTCCTTGACGGCATTTGTAACCTCCCATGAGGACTGGCCCTTTTACTTCGATTGTTACATGGTATGTCTTTATTTAGTCTGATAGCACCCTTGTCTTTCATGAGTTTCTCCTGCTGCAGGCACGACATGCTTTCCTACAGCGCGCGCCATGCGCAGGTTGAGATGGAGAATGAGTAATGATCGTTCCTTGAATAGAAATAGATCTAACCGCAGCACTCGCACCCGCTCACGAGGTCGCTGTAGCTTTTTGTGAACAGTGTTTTTCTTATTAGAGACAACGCAAACATTTTGTGAGCTGTAGATCATATGCTTTGCATAGCCCACCGTCTAGTGTTGGGTCCGGATGTTTGTACTTTGATTTGTTCGAAGAAGTCCTTTCCAGTCACGAGGTAGGTGACTCCTCCTTTCGGTGATAGTGCGCATTGGCAAACGCTCCATGGTTAGATTGTTTTTTTCCGCCATCGGGTTCGGATGTGAATTGCTGCACTCCGGTTCAGCACCATTTCTCCGGTTCCCTTCGACGCGCAATCCACTACCCTCGACGGTATTGTTTCACAACCGCATATCATTTCGACTCAACGATCTTTGATCGGAAAACTCGTGGAGAGCCGTTGGGCCTCCCCGTCCCGGGCTCGCAAGCAGTCGATGGAACGGACTCCATTCAAGCTCTGTCCTGGGTGTCACGCCAAATTTCCGCGCACCGACCTGCACGAAGTGTGCAACCTTTGTGTATCCTTAGAACACAACGAGAAAGATTGCGATGTGTGCCAATCGTTTCAATCAAAGATGACGCTCCGTGACCATCTGGCTGAACGTCTCGAGATGCAACACCAAAGGGGCTCCGTTACGGACATATTCAGCAAAGATTCTGACCGTGAAGAAACACAAGCTCAAGGAGCCGAGGAAGAACAGATCTGGAAAAATCTGCTGCATTTTCTAATAGTGAAACATTGGAAAGCACATCAGATTTCGAAACGATGTATTGTTATCAACATTTTGGTCATAATTTTCTGCATAATCTGCTTATCCTAGAAATGTGTTCGCATACCACCAGTGGGAACATTGTCCAACACCGCGTAAAGGCAGTCCAAAGACATTTACAGAAAAGTTTCCATATTTTTCAGGGTTTAATATGTCTGACCCAGCCTTGTATTATTATAAGGTTGCACCAACATCAGCACAGAAAAATATGTTAACAAACACCAAACATATTTACTCTGCATCCTTTATTGCCTAGTTGTCCGAACAAGGTTTCAACCTATGGAAAGACACCATAGACTTAAAATCAGTCTGGGGTACTAGAGAATGGCAAGTTCAGGGAAAGGAAGCTTTATTTAGAGCATTCATCATCACTCAACAGATTGTTTTGAATGAGACAGTGCAACAGACGTTTTGCCTTGGACTAGCCAAGAACAGAGACTTGAACACACCTCGACTGCCAACTCCATCGCACACCGAGGGTAAAGAAACATCACAGAATGGGATTACAATAGATGACATCATACAATACAACAGATCAGACCCCGATTGGAAGAAATGGTTGATTTGTCCCACAGACAACAATAGTTGTCAGGACAGATTCATGGGTAAAGCCGAAGGGTTTAGTATCTATAGGTCAGATTCACGTTATGTACAGCGAGAACATCCTGGGGTAGTGACATCCTATAATGTTGGGAAGTTGTGCCTTGATTGGCTAAGAACCTCAACACTCACACAGGTGAAACAACACTTATCCTTACTCTCACAAGATGTAGATCTTAGGGATTTTTTACTAGGTCCCAGGAAGCCACATCAGAAACGTTTCATTTATGCTGCCTACAATGAAATATGTAAAATATCCCAGCAAGAGGCCGCGGAGAGATTACAGGAAATATACGTATAAATCTAGAAAAATCTCTAGCAGTGGTAGACAATGGGTTAACTACATTGACCTCCAGGACATATTCCCTAGGCAACATTGTATCTTCTGCGATAGACATATTGGAACAAGATTTGGCCATATTACAACACGGGCAATCTCCATTACGTTCTATTATGTTGTTAAACTGGACGCTGCAATCTTTGCGTGCAGGCTATGTGCCTTGGAGTTTTATCAACAGCACGTCTCTTTTTTCTGAATACAATCTAACTGATAAACAGATAGAGATGGCACAAAGGGGAGCAAAATATACAATGCTGCGTATCAAAAAACTGGATAGATTACTGTTCACAGTGGCAGAATCACCGACCACAGAACGGCTAATCCATGGCCACATAACTCTACCGGTCACTACCTTTCAGTTTCATTATTGCCTTGAACAAAAGCAGGCAGATATGGAAAAAAAGGTAAGGAATACATTAAGGAATCATGGGAATTACTATTCAGATTTTATTGCCTGAGTGGGGATCGAGAAGTGTTTCTAAGCGGTATAAACTGAGAACGCTTTTAGTGGATCACTCGTATGTCAGGATATTATGCTGCACAGGGTTTGTAATGGTTCTGTAGCAAACCTGTCCTATCATCTGAGGGGTGCCCCAGCTGCAGTAATTACTCCAGCATTCAGGCTACTTTCAAATGGGAGTTACTTGATGCTGAACAGTCAAGGCTGCTGTGGAATGCTCCCGGGCATTGCATATCTAGTAACTGTGAGTTCCAAGGTTACTTGTTGTATGCAAGTATTGTTTCCACCGACACATACGGTCAGGGAGGTGCCATTATAGCCTTCACTGAATGTTTCTTTAATACAATTTGAAACTCTAAGCAGAATGAAAGCCTTGCTTCTACAGAAGTCTGTGCCCTTACCCTCCGCTCGGGAGACTTTTGATCTCCAGATCGCAAGGTCTTCACAGAGATACAGGCGTTAATTCATACGAACTACCCTTACCATTTCGCAGAAACGGTAAATCGTATCTTTATTGTCTGATACGAGTGGCATTGTTCATCTATTTAAGACCATAGTTTCTGGATTACTAAGCACCTTTCAGACGGTACTTGGAGTTATACCAAACTTCATTCACCTCGTATTCGGAAGCATCTTTGGAGGTCTTCCGCTAATCCCGTTTCTAATAGCAGGAATCCTGATTGTTATTTTCCTGCTATGCAATGGACATCCCAGTCACCAAGGAGATGGAAAAAGCACTCCTGGAGCGTAAATACAGTGACCGCATGGTACAATATCTAGGCATGTCTCGCCTAAGAGAACTTAGTGCATCTTGGTTATTGTCATTTCGACCAGTCTGGAGCGACTGCACCTTACCTTTCCTCCAATGCCTGTTTTGCGTAGAAGAATGCGTGTTAGACCCTTGTTTGACTCTCCCATCATGTGCGCAACTGGACATGAATGCTTTACAGGGCCCGATAACGACCCATGTTCTGAAGTGTCCCCAGCATATTCCAATGTTGATGGTGGCATTCCTTGAGCCACTGCAGGTAGTAACTGCACCTGTTGGCAAGGACACTGGCTCCTCCTCTGACACGCAGCTTTGGACGGCGCACAGGCTACCCCAGCACCAGTTGCGGACAGCGTGGAACTTCATCTGTGCTCAATTGACGTACTCTGCGAGGTGCTACAGGGGCCGTCTACTGCGGGAGCAAGCAACGAAAATGTTGCGTCTACCAGCAAGGACACATAAACATTTGACTCATTTGGCTTGTCATGTACTGGGAAGAAATTTGCCCTCTTTTAAACAAACTCGATTTGGAACTCAGAAACAAAATTGACATTCCTTTCATTATTGGGCGTACATGGCTTTCAAATGCTTATAGTGGTTCGTACTATAGCTACGGACACTTTAGAGCTATGGTTTGCAAGAATTTGTTTACATTTTAAAGTTTTTTTAGAATTTATTTTTAAGTGTTTTAATCATTTTAGCAAAATCAATGTTTTTAAGACTTTCTTTGAGTATGCGTACCGCTATCTAGTTAGATTAGTAATACGGTACTTAGTTACCTAGTTACTTATGTTGTCCAGTCGGAAGAGGAGTGGGTGTTATGTTCCATATAGATACCCTATATAGGCGCATGCAACATTATAATCTTTCACCTATATCCTTCCCTACATTACATACATAACGGTTCTTGGGGACTGACCTTTTACCCAGATATGACACTGCATTCAGAACGCAGGTTTTCCCTAGTTCGATTCTCCTACATTATGCATGAGGCTTCTTGGAAGCACAGCAGGACTACCAGCAGGATTACCATCTCCTGTATAATATCTCTGTATAAAGTTCAGGCCCAACGTCATCCTTTAGGCCGACACAGTAACACAGCAAGGTAGCACCCCTGGGGAGACCTACGGGTATAAATACATCACTTCTTGCGTAGGAAGATAGAGGAGACCGAGACTTCTCGGATGACACACTGACCAGAGACGCTGAGGTTCCTGCATGCAGACGCTCCAGCTAGCAGTGGTCTAACATCCCTCGTGGGGTGTCCAACTCGAGACCACACGGGGTCCCATATTCTTAGGTAATGGGGTTGACTAGATCCTAGAGGGATTCTTGGCATAACACCTACATAGATGCTAGGTACATTTAGGTCAGTGCTTAATTTGTAAAATATTAAGTGCAGGTGCTCAGATTTATTTTTGGGAGTCCACCCCCACTTTCCCTGGCTCCACCCACTTCCTCAATGGGCTCAACCCACTCCCTTCATTGGCTCCACCAACATCCACAAGCCTCAACACATCAAAGCCTCCTCCTCACTTCTTGAGTTTTGCACGATGCTGAATATATGCACCACGGGGACCTCACTCCTTAACACCTACCCAAGTGCCTGGATACCCTCTCAGGTGATTAGTGCATTATACAAATCAATATATAACAACTCAAAAGTGAACTCAAATTAGAGAATGTGTGTACATCTCAAAATGCAGCTTTAGGAAAGGTCATTTGAGGACTTGAGGCAGTTTGGCAAACTAAAGAGAATGCGCTTATACAGTGCTGTTTAAAAGAAAGGAAGAGATGAAGGAAGGAATACAGTTAAAAAGGCATCATCAAGTGCAGGCAGGAAGGGGAGTAAAGAAGTGAGGAAATAAATAAGTAATGGATAAAAGATGAAAGAAATAAGAAAATATGAAAGGAAGAAATGAAGGGATAGAGGGAGCAAGGTAGTGAACGATGTGTGATGGAAGAATAGAAAGAAGAAAGGATTGGAAGAAAGAAGGGTTGAGGATAAAAGAGGAAGACATTAAAGAAGGGATTAAGGAAGGATCTAGAAAAAAGAAAGGAATGAATGGAGGAAGGAAGAAGCTATGCAACAAAGGAGAAAGGGTGGGGAATGAATGAGGATGTAAGGAAGCAAGAATGGAAAGAAGAAAGGAGGCATGGCTTGAGATACTGAGGAAAAGAAAAATATGAGAAGAAGGAAATAAAGGAGGTCAGGGGAATAGATACAAGCATGAAAGGTACTGGGTCAAGGAGGGACAGAGGAAATAATGACTGAGGAATATTGCAAATAAATTGAAAGAAAAAAAGATTAAAATACATTTTTAGGTCCTTAACACATCATGTATGTTTGTAAATCACATATTCGCCAGAGTAGGCCTTGCAACCGAATTCAAAATGCCGTTATCCAATTCAAATGCATTTATTTTTTCCACCTCAGAAAGATGAAAGGCTGAGTGGCCACACCAAGATTTAAATTTATTACCCTCAGATCAATCATTTCACCAAGAATTGTTACATACACACAGTCAAAAAAAGAACACACACACTCTCCCGCTCTCTGTTTTGAAACTCTTTAAAAATATTGAGCACTTTTACAAATTATTGCAATTTAGCTCACTCAGTACCCATACCAGTCTGCATTTCTTTCCTTGTCCACTGCCCCTTAGACCCTCTCATGCACCCTGCTTTCCGTATATTGTGTGTTAACATTATATGCCAGTGTGGTTGTGTGGAAACCTGAAGCTTACTCCACCAATCTTACTGACCAAAAGGAGATGGCGTTCAAGCCAGTGGACAAATTAATGTATGCAAGTTGAAATAATGTGAAGGGAAAGAAGGGGGTAAAGTTTGATGGTCGGTTAATATGTGATGGAATCTTTCAGCTTTGGTGTGATCTAAATCTCTTGGACCTAAAAGCAGCATGCCTTCTTCTCCAGTGACTTTCAGCACTCTGTTGTTTTAATTTTAAGGCTTGGTCATCTTTTGAGACATACTATTTTGGGACCCCAGGGGCGTGGGCTGTCAATTGTGCAGCAAATGCAGTGGCTGGGTGGGCGCCTCTGAACCCCAAGTTTTGATGTTTTTACCGCCCAACAGGAACCTTTATGCCCCATTTTCTTTGCTAGCATTAGGGCCCATGGGAGCCTTGCTATGCCACTGCCCACCCCTCTTTGTTTCTATACCCTTTCCTCTTTACTGTAAGTTTGAGCCTGTGTGGTGTACTCCATGTCTGTACACTGGTCTCTGTACAGTGCCTTGTTCATTTCTAGCTCACTTTGCGCTAGATAAATACCGCACAGATATGCATGCGCATAGAATATAAATCTGAAATGTACAATCCATTGTGTTTTAATGTATGCATCGGTATTTGGACCAGGATGGGGAAAACGCCTAGTGAGATTGGAGAATGACGTTTTCAGCTTCCCTCGGGTCGGACCTACAGCACACTGAGTGCCAAAGTCAAAGAGCAGCCTCTGCCTCCACAATCAGAGGAAAGAAAATGTGACCATATCAAAAGCACTCAGCACCCACACATTCCAGAAGCCAACACAGTGGCCCAGCAATATAGTGGGATGTGAGAATTAAAAAACAGACCATAAAAACACAGTGTAATTCGACGCAGAGGTGGTGTTAAATAATGTTCCCAAATTGAGAGAGCAAAGCAAGGTAAATATCCGAGAATAGCGCAGAAAGATGTTTTTTTACAGAATATTTTGAGAAAACTGTAGGTTGGAAATGTATGTTTTAAAAGCAATTCCGATTGTACTTCTTAAGGTTGAGTGCGTCTTTATATTTTTTCCATTGGTAAAAGTTATCTCATGCACATAAGTAAATAATTTGTCAAATTTGTACAGTGACCAAAGTAGTACTTTTTAGGTCTCGCCTGACCCAGCGCATGCGCTGGTCTGGCAAGACATTTAGTAGGTGGGTTTCGAAAGTGCTACCCACATTCTTGTGCTGGCTACAAGCTTCAGTGCACGATGGCGTGCACGCGCACAGCTGCTCCCCGCATTCCCGCCTTCCTTCTCGCCCAGCCATCTGCCTTTCCTGCGCCAGCCTTCAGCACCATGCCCCTCCACCCGCTGCTTTAGCGCGTCATCGCAATCACTTTTGCTTTCAGAGTGATCGCGATGACTTTCGCTTTTACGGCACAATGGAAGCTGATTAATAAAGCGGGCCGCCTGACCTCTCACCTCTGCAGCGTCGGGCGCACAGCCTCGCGATCAAGAAGCAGTAGCGCGTGGGAAAAGCACATTGATAGTCACGTCATACCAGGCTTCCGTCTTTGACAAACGGCTGCAAGTGCCGGATTTCAGAGCAGGCGTTTATTTTGACCTGGTTGTTTCTTCAGTGCGTCACCCACAATGTAAACGTTGCAGTGGAAGGAGTGGGGGCTACAGTCTGCTCTGAGTGAGGGGCACAGTTTATATCCATTAAAAGTGATTGCTTTTTGTGTGTATATTATTGGCTTCTTGTGATTGCACATACAAAAATCGTAAAAATCCGGGTGCGTTTTTCACACAATTCTGGACAGCATCTTCTGAAATACTCAGCAAAGCACGTCGAGAGAAATTGCATGAGCCGTTATGAGATTTTGGTTTGCTTTCACGGTGTGTTGTCGTGTTTTAGCTTATTTGTAATGCAACACTTTTACATGTGGACTTCTCATCAAAAGTAAAAACACTGAGATGTGTAGTGGACTATAGAGCAAGCCCAGCGCCTGTTTAGGTGCTTCTGTGTGCACTCTCGCTGTTTTTCTCCGTCTTTCTCTCTCCCCCACCCTCCTCTCAATCTCACTGGATTTCTTTCTTCCTCTCTCCCTCTCTGTTTCTCTCTCGTCCTAACCTTTTTCTGTGTCCCTCATTCTGAGTCTCTCTATCTCATTCTCTCTCCTTTCCTAACTCTCTTTGTCCCTGCAGTTCCCCTGTCTCTATCACTCTATCACCCTCTCTGTCTTTCTTTCCACCCATCTGTCTTCCATTTTTCTCTGGGCCCCTTTATTTACCTGAGCCTGTGTCCCTTCCCGATACCAAATCTGAAATAACACCTGAGGCCGATTACCAAAGTAGGATTGAATCCATTTGGTAAATTGCTTTTAGAACATGAGTGACCCCAATTTTTTTTTATTATAATTAAAACTACATTTGTATGGATTCCATTGAAACATATCCATAAAAGGCATCCTCATAGCCTGTTCAAGGGTTTGTAATGTAACTACATTTAAAAAGAGAAGCATTGGCATAGCCAATAGGTCTCGCCTTTAGGACCTTATAAGTGTTTAGCCCTGCAACAGTTGATGTTGTTGCACCAAGGATATATTGCTGCATAACTAAATACTTATAAGGTCCCAAAAGCGAGACCTATTGGCTATGCCAATGCTTGTTCTTTCTGCACACATGGTTGCATGATTCACTGGCTTAGCGGGTAAATAATGAGAGGTGAAATAGTTGAGTTGCAACCAGACACATAAAAATGTAATAAAAGCAAAAGAAAGCTTTTACTTTAATATACATTCTTGTAAAATGCCAAGATTCAATCATTTGTCAGATGATGGTTTAGACATAAAAAATTAAATGAAAAGATTTGTGGCCTCCTGGAAGAAAAGCCATGTGACACTTCTATATAGGGAAATGGAAACACATAGTGCAGCCATCCAGATAAACGGTGCATGTGCCTCTCCAACCTGGTTAAAATTGAAATAATGACCCGGTACATACTCTCCTACAGCCCGTCCTCTAAAGATACACCTGACTACTTCATGCACCACTCAATTTCCCCATCACCTGTCTACATCCACTAGCAAAGCGCCTGACAGAATGTTGCTTCAATAATTTTAGATGCCAAATGCCTTAGTAAAGAAAGTAATCTGTATCGTTCAAAAAATGAAGTGAACATCCAGGCCAAAACACAACATGAGCAATCAGCGTGCATGTCTTACATACAATATATTAATTTACCATTCACTGCAAGTTTCCTTTTCCCTCGGTGTGATGACTTTATTTCAGGTCAAGGAAAGGTGAGCCTTCGCCTGTGTTCACAAGTCAGGGACGACACCAATGACGACAGCTTGGCATCATCTTTTGGCTTTAAAGCTATCAGGTGTCTGGGCGCATGCATTTGCACACAATTTCGAATGGAAGAAGAAGCCGAATATGAACCAGAAAAGTATATTCAACCACTTAAGCCTTCAAAATGAAGCTGCCCTGTGATCGGTGAGACTGTGCGTGCTTCCACCTTCGCGCTGCCTGTAATTTCCTGATTGTGCACCTGTCTACAGAGTTTGATATGCACCGAGGCAGGCCTCCCATCCAATCCTGAAGCTACTCTCCTCTTTCCTAAAAAGAAAAACTTGAAAGGGGCACCTAGACACGTAATTCAAGCACTCCATCTAAGAACAGGGAGCTGCTTTTTCTCTTTCCTCCGGCTCTCAGGAAGTGCAGCTGGGAGACCTCAAAGTGTGCTAGATGGACGAGCCAGAGAAAAGGTAAATCCTTCATGCGCTGCTGCGCAGTTTAATCCACGGCAGCAACAACCTTGTCACTTATGACTTCGAGTAGAACAGGGAACGTGCACCACAGGCAAGCAATAATTACTGGGCACACCCCGAGTGGAGTGAAATTCTATAGTTCCAGCCCTGGGAAATAAAGTGCGGGTGCTAAGCACCGGCACAAATTAAGCACTGATTTAGGTACATCTAGTTTGGGAGGCATCGTAGGAGTACGCACTTTTTATTATGTGTTTTATATACTCGTATGTAATTATGATTATTGCAAGATGGTAGAGTTATACCATCCATTTACTTTCTTAGTGCTTTTTTATCATATATCTCTGCAACGGTCTAATGGTTGTTGCAGCTCATCTATTCAACACTAGAATACAACTGTTCAATAAATTCTTATTGAAAACGCCCAGCCTGTTTATTCTGTGTATCTCTGAGACGAACTAAGTGAGCATGAGTGACTGAGCGAAAAGTAGTATATTGTTTCCACGATCCTTGGGGATCAGGGTTGTCATGTTCTGAGGTTGCCAAGAACTATTCTCTCCCTGATAAGAGGAGATTCTAGTGTCACTGTGAGCTAGCTGATACAGACAGGCTAACGTATCCTGTGGGGGTGCACAGAATCAGTCTGCCACCGATCCCACAGTTTGTGATCCAAACACGCAGATCCTGTATAGGCTATATAGGAACTACACAACAGCAACTGTTGCACAGCCTCCCCATCTATACAATATCTCACACAGAATGCAACAGTTTAGTTGAACGTGGTTAATAGGCCCCTAGTAAGTCATCGATATTTAAAGATATTGGAAAAGGATATCTCATTCTCATCCTTTTGAGTTAGTTCGATAAAAATATCAACTGGATTATTGCAGGGATCCAGGTATAATAAAATTAAAATACCGCCGGGTAAACTCTAAAGATATCTTTAAATCATGGGTATCCTGGATATGTCTTAAAAGAAAATACTGAGATGTTGTTGAAATTAATGTTTCATACATCCGCTGTTGCCAGCATGTTTCTGCCGTACTCAGTGCCCAGTTGGGTTAGTGGCCTTTGTCAGGGCTGAGTAGATCTCTGGCTACAAAAAAACATGGATCTCCGCAATTGTCCAGTTGACCCTTGTAACAAACGCCTTCACAAGGTTAGGTCCATCTGAGTGGTATTTACCTACTAGTATGGGAGAAGGACACCAGTGATGACGCATTTAAAAACATGTGGATGGGGTGTTTTTTTCCAAAATCTTGTGATACTGATGGCTTACTAGGGTCTAATAACTGCTTCTACTAAACTGGCTCGCTCTTTGAGAGATATTCTTTTGAATGCTCCAAATCCTACAGCCCAACAAATCTACTCCATACTGGATTTGATGACCTACTACATTTCATTGGTCTCAAATGCAGGACTACACATGAAACCAATGTCTGGAAGATGAGTAGTCTCAAAAGGAGAATAACTGGGATGACCATCTTCTTATCTTAATAGTGGCAAAGAAAATCGGTCTCTCTTGGTGGTACAAAAGAGCAAATCTGCTACATGTTTCCTTTTTCAACATTAACTTCCAACACAAATGATTACGTTTTACTTTCAGGGTGAGGAGCTCATCTAGGCTTTCCCACGGTGCAAGATCTTTGGTCAAAAAAGTCATCTTCACATCAATGTCGGGGAACTCGGAACAGTCCATCCAGCTCTCAAGACCTTCCTTTTCTATCCGGTAATGAACAGGAACTTTAATCAGACAGACAACACAACAGCAGTGATCTTCTTCAACAAACAATGAGGCACAAGATCAAGACTATTCTCATTAGAGATGCAAAGATCTAGATGTAGGCCTTGTCCAGAGGTCTGTCGATGAAAGCAGTTGTTACAGGTAATCCTAAACCAAGAGGCAGATCTCTTAAGCAGGTTTTATTAAGAAAACAACAAAGGGGTTCTAAACAACGGAGTGCTTAAAAAAATATTCATAGAACGGGCCTGTCCAAAATTAGATCTTGTTGCTATGTCTGATAATGCCAGGACTTCACATCCAGGCTTCCAAATGAAAGCCCTCACTGCAGTGCCATTTTAATGACTTTGTCGAGGCTATTACCCTCTGTTTTTCCGCTGATACCATTTAATACCAAAATTAATCTTGAAGCTCAGAAATTGTCAGACTGCAATAGTCATCACTGTTACGAGAGACCAAGGCAGCAGTGGTATCCAGACCTGCCATATAGGTCTGCAGGGCTCGACAAATCCACTCGCCTGCTGGCATTTGCGAGGTAGAATTAATGAGGACGAGCTATTTTTAGGTCCTACTCGCCTTTTCTGGCGAGTAGGAAAACAAACTAACTTTTATCCTCTGTCTTTAAAAACGGAGCTAATGTGACAAGTTAACAAGATTTAAAGGCATTTTTATTGCTCACAAAGCTAATGAGCAATAAAGATTCCTTTAAATCTTGTTAACTTGTCACATTTGCTCCGCTTTCAGAGACGGAGGTCAAGTAGGGTGAAGTTAGGTCGAGGAGATTTTTCAAGGTACTAGACCTGCAGGGCTAGTACCATTTTTCGGATTTTTCGAGCCCTGGGTCTGTGAACCCATGTTAGAAATTGCAGTGCAGACCAAAACCCCTCACCAGAATGCAGGTTCAAATATCCTTTCATTCTTGACTTCAAACAGTATGGTAATCTGAATCTTCCCCAATCTTGCATGGACAGCTTAAGAGAAGCTAAATGTCCTTCAACTGAAGCTTCCTACTCGTTCATATTGAGTATATTTTGCTTATTGGATTTGTCAAGTAAGTTTCTCCTCCAGTAAGGGCACCTTGTCCTTGGAAAGTCAATATAGTTTAGTCAAAATTAGGTCTTTTGAGCGTATACTTAAGGATCATTGTAGCATCTGCCATCAAAGTCCACCAGTCTAGTGGGTATTACTTAAGCTTGAAGGATTAGATAAAAAAAATGTACTCTAATGTTGGGTAAGCTACTCTGAAAAGTCTATCTGATAGAGACATCTAGCCGCAGATTCCTTAACTTAGAATATCCCCAGGCGTGAGACTGGATCCGGAAACATTTATGCAGCAGCACTCTGCGCGCCGGGGGATGGTGCGACACGACCCCGCTCTAACGTCGTCCACGTACGAGACGTCAGCGAGGTCATATAAATCCCTCCCGGCACGCTGACGTCAGTTTCCTTCTTTTCCGCATGCAACGCGGATCCGGAGTGAGCTCCTCTGGCCTGTTTTCAGCCTCATTTTCGACGCTTCGCGTCGGGAACAGTGTGTGATGCATTCGGGCTTTAAATCTTCTAATTCCTGTTCGCGGCAAATGTCCGCGACGGACCCGCATCTTATTTGTATGCGGTGTCTGGGAGAGCACCATGACACCATGGACTGTGAAGCCTGCCAACTTCAGAAACCGAAGTCTCGGCGGGAGCGCCGTATGAAGCTTCTCTCGGCACGGCTGTCCCGGTCGGAGTCATCTCGCCCCCGGCCTCGTCATCGACTGCAGGTCCCTCTTCTGTTTGGTTCTGCCGTCGATCGCCCTCTGGGGTCCGGGACCGTCGTTCTCCACTTGGTAAGTCAAGGCGCTTGTCGCCTAGGTCATCGACCTCACCTTCTTCTGTTGTCAGGGGCATTGGTTCCCGGAACTTTGCGGGCGCGCGCTCCTGACGGTCGCCTTCCCCCCCCCCCCCCCCCCTATCTGCCCTTTCCGATTGTGGGTCACTCGGGCCCAAATGGAGGCCTATGCTACGGCTTTGCAGGCCTCCCTTGGTTCCTATCCCGTTCCTGGGGTGTCCTTGGGACCTCCGCTTCTTGTGGGGTCTCCGACTGACTCGCCGGCGGGTTCGCCCCCGGCGCCAATTGAGCCCTTGCCTCCCAGGAACGTCGGAAATGTGGTGTCGTTAGAGCGATCCAGTTGGGTCTCCCTCTATGCTCCACAGCAAGTCGTTAGGGCGCAGCCCAGCTGGGTCCCCCTCTTAGAACCACGGCACCTCTGCCACGCCGCATAGCCCCGCGGGGCTCCCTGTGGCGCTGCAGGTGGTTGCCGGTGCTCATGGCCTGACTTGAGCACCCCCCAGCCTTCCAGGTAGGCGGCTGCCGGTCCGAAGCCGGGGTCGGCGCCATCCCGGCGCCAGAGGCTCGCATCCTCGGCTACGCCTCTGCTCCTTTCTCCAGAATCGGAGCCTATTCTGGATGAGGCGGAATCAGCGCCGGGGCGTCGTCGGAAGATTGCCTCGCCGGCCCCGGCGCCCTCTCCTTCTTCAGAGGGGGAGCTTGTCATAGTTTCAGCGCCAACTCGACGCCGGATGCTGCCGAGTCGGCGTCTGACGAGGCACAATTTGCACCGCCATGCGTTGTTTCGGCGCTGTGTCGACGCAGAGTTCTGGACTCTTCTATAGAGGCCTCTGGAGAAAGTTAAGCGCCGCCCTCCCGTCCGGCGTCACCGAAGCTAGTGTTACCAGTGCCCCCCTTGGAATTTGTGGAGCCTCCTCAGGAGCTCCCAGATCCGGCAGGCTGTTTGCCTCCCCAGGAGCCCTGTCAGGATCCTCACTCTTCCATGGGGCTTCCTTCCGTGGGGCATTGGGCACACCCTCAGTGTCTTGGGAGGGTCAGCTTACAACCGTGGGGCATTGGGCGCACCCTCAGTGTCTTGGGAGGGTCAGCTTACAACCCTCCCCCACTGATGAGCTGTGTTTTCCCCTCCACGGAGGGCTACCGAGGCTGGTGTGGCTTTTTTGAGAGTGGTCTCTTTGGCCACCTGCATTTTAAATATGCAACCCCCCTCTACCCCTTTGTCTGTGGACCCCTTGCTTGAGGTCCTCCACCGTGGGTGTTGGAAATATGGAGCTGCTTTTGCCTTTTGAGGCTTCCCTTTATGATGCCCTCTTGGGTACCTGGGTCCGACCTGCTTCAGGTGACCCGGTGGCTCGTTCAGTTTTGCACTGCCACCATCCAGCTCCACATAATCCGGTCTGTCTTTTTGTGCACCCTGATGCGCAGGGGTTCGTGTTGCAGACTGTCTTTCCTTCTCTGCCCCCTCTAACGCTTCCTCCCTCTCTGAAGTCCAGGTGTCTTGAGTCATGGGGTAGAAACGTCTTTGTATCCACTAGTGCTGCCCTACGGTCCTTAAATACAGTGTGTGTTTTGGCTCGGGCTACCTCTGCCCTGTGGAACTCTGCAGAGTCTTTGCATACTGCCTCCTCTGAAGGTGCTCGCGTTGATCTCCTTCACCTCATCCGGGATGGCCGCGACCTTGCCAAATTCACAATCCGTTCAGCATTGGATACTGTGTATTCTTTTGGCCGAGCCATGCCGAGTTCTGTTGCCTTAAGGCGTCACGCTTGGTTGCGAGATAGCGTCTTCCCTGAAAATTGCCGGAAGAGACTGGTTGACTTACCCTTTGATGATGTTTTGCTCTTTGATGCTCACGCCGAGACGGCGGTTCACCGGCTCCTGGCGGGCTTTTGTCCTCCCACTTAGGCCCTTTTAGCCCTGTCTTCTATGCGTTTAACATGGGCAGTGAGCCTTACATCATCTTCTTTTTTCTGTGGTCAAGGGTGCTTACCCTTTTATTGGCATCCCTTGGATGCGTTTTTGCTTTCGGCTGCCTGATGGCCTTCTGTGGTCGTGTTCCACATGTTGCTGTGTCCTTGGACTGTGGTATTCAGCCGGTGGCTCAGTTCGGTAATGTCATTACGGTTCGGAACTCAGTTCACGGGTTCGGTTTGTTACTGCGTTCTTTGGGCCTGGCTTCTTGCCCTTAGAGGTGTCCCCCGTCGTTTGGGGTATGGATACTCCATGTGGGGTACTTGTACGCTATTATATAGCCTTGCTTATCTCGCCTGGGCTTGGAGATCATGTGGGCTCCATGCGTCGCTTGGTGGTCCGTTGTACAGTGTTCTATGTTTTTCCCTAGTGCCATCTGCTTTCGCCATGGTCATCCACCTCATGGTCTCCTCTTCCTAAACGGCTCCTACCTGCCCTTACTGTTCTAGGTATGGCCCGGTATATACATGTTCATGCTCCTGGCTCGTTCTGTCTCTACATAATTGTATGTTATACATTTATGTCTACATTCCGGTTACCTTGATATCCTCTTCCTACGTCGCTACCTCTTGTCGAGGCTGCGAGATCTGGACCCATATCTCCATGTGTGGGCTTTCTGAGTTGTTGCACGATGCCCATAGGTTCCTCCTTGCTTCCACTTACTGGGGTGGTTCTCCAAATTGACATATTCCCCCTTTTTGTTGTTCGACGCTGTACGTGTCTTTCTGGAGTGTTGGTCTTGGATTCTGAGACTTTTCCCACCATTCGTTAACTTGGTGTTTTTGGCCTCTTCCTTCGGCTATGCCTACTCTTGTTGAAGCTACGCCTGCGGGACAGTTCTTTTGATGGCAGTGGTCATTAATTGCTGTCTACAAGTATATATTGTGAGTTGTGTCTCACTTTGGCCTCATGCTGCCCAGTCGGGCACTCTTCTGTTCCTGTGTAAGCCACTTTAAGGTCTCTATGGCCGTTTGCCGGCGAAATATTCTACCTGCTTCAGCGGGTTGGGGATTGGTGCTATTGCCCCTCATTACCCTTTTGGGGTTGGGTGTGCGCTTTGCGTGCTTCTTGTCCTGCGGGCTATTCCCAACGCATTGCTCAGGTTCTGGCTCTTGCCTTTGGGCTCTTGCCACCGGCTCCTTCGGGTTCCTTCTATAGGCTAGTCTGTTAGGCGCTGGTTGCATCTCTTCACGTTCTTTTCCAGCTTTGGTCAATGCACTCATCGTGAGCCGTTTCGCGGAGAGTGATCCTTCTTCTCTCTCTCATTCCTTGCTCTGGTATAGGGCTCATGCCGTTCTACCTGTCATTTTCTATACAGGTATGGTGTGGCGCCATGCGGGCATGTTTTCGGATATCTTCTATCCTGTGACTTCTGCTCTTCGAGCTGCTGAGGTTGCTGTTGGGCTGTTCTGCCACAGTTTTCCCCCTTACCTGCCACTCTGTTGTCGGATCAGATGCTTGGCGCTTTCTGTTGTCCTGTTGCAGACCCGCCTCCCTTTGGGGTATGGCTCTGGTATCTACTCTAAGTTAAGTAATCTGCGGCTAGATGTCTCTATCAGATGTACGAGTTACTTACCTTCGGTAACGATGTATCTGGTAGAGACGTTGTCTAGCCGCAAATTCCTTAACGCCCACCCAGCCTCCCCGTTCTGTGAGTACCTTGTCTAGTGGTGATCTCCGCTGGCCTCTTCAGCTGCCATTGGGTTTTATCTCAAAGGTGTTCAGATTATATGAAAGCACTCCCCTGGGTGCTTTCATATGCGGTTCGCCTCTGCTGAGGGGCTTCTTTTCTGTTATATGGTGCCTTTGATTCATGAGGTGATTCATTTTCCTCTCCAGTTCCCTTCCCTTCCTTCTGCTCTACTACCCCGGGGTGCTGGTCTCCTCGTGGTCATTCTCTTTGAGGGTCGGTTGTGCTCTGTTTCCTACCTCTGTTTTTAGAGGGGAAAGGTCAGTCTTCTCATTCTTTCCTACAGTGGACTGTTGTTCTTTCTCTGTTCCGTTCTTAGTGGATGGCACTGTTCCACATGGCACCATTAGTCTATTTCTGTCTGTTGAGATGTTCTTCCCTTGTTGCACTTGGGAAGGGGCTTACGCTTAGCTTGCGGGTCTTTTTCTCACAGCTTTCGCTTTATGTGTAGGCAGTGTCTATTCTGTCTTTAGGATGGTGTCTTCCACCATCCTCCTCCTTTATTCACAGATTTTTCATCCCTCGCACCCTGTTCCCATACTTTCACAGTTTTTGGTTAGTGGCTCCGCGTTGTGCCACGGAAAAGTTTCTCCGAAGAAAACTGACGTCAGTGCGCCGGGAGGGACTTATGTGACCTCGCTGACGTCACGTACATGGACGACGTCAGGGCGGGGTCGTGGGGCACCGTCCCCTGGCGCGCGGAGGTGCTGCTGCAAAAAGTTTCTGGATCCAGTCTCACGCCTGGGGAGATTCTAAGTTAAGGAATCTGCAGCTAGACAACGTCTCTACCAGATACATCGTTACCGAAGGTAAGTAACTCGTACTTTTGGTCATTCATAGTCCCTCCTAACTCTAATGCCAGCTAATTCAAATGACTTTATTTTGGCCTGTAAGACCATAAAAGTAAAAATACAAATAAAATACTGTACATGCATGATGGGTTGTAAATACCCTCATCCGTTGCTCATTACAGGGCACCAAAGTACATCAAGCTGATAAAAATCACAGTGGATATAAGTAAAAGTATCATCTGTCCCACAGGCCAGCCTCAACGGTCGAGAGACTAACCTGTTGTCATACTGGTGTATAAAGTGCTTGTGTAATGCATGAGCAGCATGTGGCTGTTTACCTTATTCCAAGCATCAACTTCAAATAAAGTGAATGTGCAATATGTGTAGAATGGCAAAGTTGTTAACCCCTTGAGTGCCCCGCCCTTTCCCCGCCCTGTGCCGGCCTTTTCATTAGCGGGCGGGGTTCATGACGAGATAGTCTCGTCATGGGCACAGCGCAACCGCGGCCCATGACGAGACCATCTCGTCATGGGCACTCAAGAGGTTAAAGTCAGTTATATTCGACTATCACTATAAGCTGGTTAAAGTGCATATGCAAAGGGTGCGAGGGATAATGGCGTTTACATTGTTCTTAAAATTGGATTCAATAAAATGTGTGTGTAAAACTAGCTCAATCAATTCATGGGATCATCAAAATGTTTCTAAAAATGTAAAAGGACTTATAAAAATGCATAACAAAGAAGAAACCTACTAGTTATTACACAAAAACTATCGACTTCAATTTCAATGCTATGTAAGCTTAGACAATAACACTTCCAGTTTTCACTTCCCACTAAAATAGATATTTGACCAACTTCTCAATTAAAAGTGCAAGTCAAATCAAAATTTTAGGGCATCAGTATGGTACATGGTTAAAATATCTGTTCCACTTGGATTATCTCATGCCTGGCCACTTAATACTATATAATACACCGTGGTCACTTAGTATAAACATCGACCCAGCGTCCTGCTATTGAAGTTGAAATGTTTGCCCTCTCTTTATCCTTATGAAGTTGATGGCCAGTAAGAATTTGCTAAGCCCAAATACAATTAATACAAAAAATCTATAAAGATATACCACACACCTAATAACCATTGGTGTAGTGGTATAACCTGCTTGATCGTTATTCTTGAGCACCTGATGATCAAGCGCTGTTAGATTATATTCTCCACCTAGGAACAAGTGTTACATCTATGACTCTGGTTACCAGAGGATACACAGTGCACAAGAGGTGTCATAGAAATGCCTTGGACATCATAAACTGAGTCCGTATCCCAGCTGGAGCATGGAACATCAGTAGTCATCATGATTAAAGCACAAAAAGGACACTCCCAGGTTCAGGCATACTGTATACGAACTAATACTTACAGGGGTCACTTACTAACAAACAAAAGAACCTCCTCCCCCTGTTGTCTCTCCACGGTTGTGCCAATAATCAGTTTTAAACGAAAAGTAAAGGATCGGTATACTACTAAGATGGCCCCACATTGTCCATTGGCCATTTTGTTTGATAGTACATGGTCTAGTCTTTCAGCAGGATGACAAGGCACTTCCACGCTGACTGCTTCAAATAGCAACCCGGCAGACACGAGCATTAGTATGCGGTCTCCAGGGACAGAAGTAGGTAACAAACCGGGAGGCGTGCATTGATAAAGTAAGTACAAAGAGAAGGGGGCCTTGCTGTATGTACTCCGGTGAGGAAATGCCATCCGCCGGTTTTTATCTTTTTATCTTTAGAACAACATGGCTAAATAAGTGTCCTATCTCCATTTCTAGGGTGTGACAACAAGCCCCTCTACCCCTGTTGTTGACCATGAGGCAATAGTATTGCCTAATAGAAGTACGTGTCCTCATATGCTACTTGTATTTTACGTGTTGTTTGTCACGTGGTGTCTTTTCTCACTAGTTTTATTAATAGTGTTTTCACTGACATCTAGTGTGACACATTCACTTCACACTAGATGAACACACAACATAGACATTAAGTGCACCCACTATATACGGGTGCATTGATCTAGATAAGGAGCTGCATGTATTTACAAACCTATATTGCCTGCCGGCTTGTCCGGTGGGCAGCAGTTGTTTTTAATGTATCTCTTTGCTTCTTCTTTTACAGATGCGGAGTATCGTTAAGTAACCGTATGTTTTTTGTGTATACACATTAGGTGTGCACTTCACTGTATTCTCATTATAGGATTTATTAGGAGTGGTACGCACGGGGCTCGACCACGTGTAGTCCTGATGAAGAGCTTGTAGGGGACAGCTCGAAACATGTTGACACAGGCGCAATACTAGGGGAACCAAGCTCATTAAGGTCAGGTTTCTCTCTGCCATTAACCCCTGATTTTAACCATACCAGCTAGGGGCGGGATTAACTCATTAGTTAGGTATTTTTTAGACTTATCTTCCTTTCACTCCACATCACTGCACCTCACATTGTCCATAACTAAGTGCTCCTACGTAGTTTGCAAATTGTAGCACTCCTCAATCCGTAGAGGATTGAGAGGAACCCCAATGATGAAGCGTGCCACCTAGTCTTTTTTCTAGTAAGGTGATTACAACGAACTTACGTTAAATCCTAGTTCCCCCATAGGTTATTTTTTTTTTTCGATATACTCAAATTTTTGTGAAACCAAAAAATTAAACATCCAGAGAAGTTCTCATTTAATGGTCAACAGAATCATTTTTCTTTGCTAAAAGTGGCAGCTCATCAGGCCCAAGAATGGGAAAATTGAACTTAAGTGATAGGGAAACCTCAATAATTGTTTGGTATATGTAGAGAAAGGGCTTAAGAACAGAATGAGCAATATTAAGGAGTATACCAGTAAAACAGCTATTTCTGTATTATTATCTTTCAGTTATGGATAGTGCTTTCTCCTTTTTTTCTTTGAGTAATCTTACATGCATGAACTAATATTAACTGATCAATTTTGTGTAGTTTTTGAAAAAATACTAACTATATTTCTTCCTATTACAGGATCTGGAGATGTATTAACTGTTGCATCGATTGGTATTAATGAAGAAGGGGAGACCTATCCAATTGATATCCAAGACGGTGCAAGAGGTGAAAGTTCTAATAGTGCAGGTGAGGGACCCATCTTGCTGCAAACATTTGAAAATAACATTTCAGTGTGCCATCTAGAAGATGGTTGTGCTATTGTATATGAATCAAAAGCTTCCTCATCCATGAAGAAGTTCCTTTAGTGGGATATTGGTGTTGATAAAAATACATTTCTCCTCTGGCTCTCATAGGCTTGCCACTATAATCGGCTTATTTCCCTGTAACAGCTTTAAAGATCTCCTATAACACTCCTATTTGCACTAGCAATGGAACCCCTGGCCTCCCTCATTCGCGGCTGGGCCTGGGACCCGCACCAGATCGACAAAATTGCCCTGTACGCCGATGACGTTCTCCTTTTCCTGGCGGACCCGGAGAACTCAGGCCCGCGATGTCTGGATATGCTTTCGGCCTTCGAACGGATCTCCGGCCTCAGGCTCAATCCGGCGAAGTCCACCCTAGTCCCCTTGCACTCTTCTCAGGCGTGCTTCGACTGGCAAATGACCATCCCCCTGCGGAGGCAATCCGTCAAGTATCTGGGGGTGTGGGTGGCCCTCCTCCTGGAACTCGATTGGGCCCTGAATATCTCACCACTGGTTACTAAAGCCAAGGCGGACCTCAAAAGATGGCAGACCCTTCCCCTTAATCCCCTCGGAAGGAGTGCCCTCTTCAAAATGATGGTCCTCCCCCGCTTTCTATACATCCTGCAAAATGTGACCATTCCTCTCACGGGTAGTTGGTTTCGGGAGCTGGACGGAGTCCTCACTCGATTCGTATGGGGTGGAGGGAGAACATGTGTGTCCCTAGCGCATTGCCGCATACCCACCTACGATGGAGGAATGGGGGTGACTAATCTCCACCTCTACTATTTGGCCGCAAGGTTGATTGTGATCCATGATTGGTTCGCGGGCGATTGGTCTGACCCGGCGTACCGAGTGGAGCTCCGAATGACAAACTTTGCGCGTCTCCAGGCGTACCTGTAAGGGAGCCCAGTTCCCCAGGATCTCCCCCCCGGTCACCAGAACGGTGCTTATGGAATGACGTACCGCTCTACGGTTTGTTAAATGGGACCGGAAACTCACGAGGCAGACGCCTCTGTGGAGTTGGGCCTCGCTAGAAGAGGTCTCGTCCCTCCAATACTTCCGCAAATGGGACCACATCGGGATCTCGCAGCTAGGGGACCATGTCAGATCGTTTGCAGACCTACAACACCGCTACTCCCTCCATTCCTCCCAATTTTACAAATATTTGCAGTTGAGGCACGCTCTCCATGTTCATATCCCGGCCCCACCTCCCTTCCTGAATTTAGTCCCCTGGAGGCCCAAGCGATGATGGGGAACCTGGGCAGACGGGGAGTGTCCCGGATTTACCGCTCCTTGGTGAACAATGGGCCAGCGTCCTTAGACTCACTCCATGCCCGATGGGAGGGGTGGTTGGGCCCCCTAGAAGAAGCAGACTGGCGGGACGCCCTTATGGCACCTAAGACCCTGACGACCTCCTCCAAGCTGCGTCTAGTTCAACTCTACTACCTCCACACGGCTTACCTCACCCCGGCACGAATGTTTAGCGCTCGCTTGGGGTCCTCTCCAGCATGCCCGCGCTGCACCCGCTCCCCCGCCGATTTCTAACACATGGTGTGGCAATGCCCCGCGCTTGCCCCGTTCTGGGCAGGGGTGGAACGTGATCTTACGAAAGCTCTTGGGTGGGAGGTCCCTCATGATCTGCTGCGTCTGATCCTGGGAGTGTTCGACAGCCTTGATGGATCACGAGACGATAAGCGTCTTTTGGGCATGGCTGTGGCGGTGGCAAAGCGTGATATTGCTGCGCTTTGGTCCCAGGCCAGGCCGCCCACCATGAGGGCCTGGAGGCAGGGGGTGGACTGGTGCGGTACCCAAGAGGAGCCCCTCTTCGAGGCTCGAGGCTGCCCGGTCCTCTTTGGCAAAATATGGGGCAAATGGTTTAATTTATCGCCAGTGTGAAGGTCCAACTGGTGGTATATGTGCTGAGCAACGGGCGCGGGCAGGGTTTCATCCACAAGTGTCTTTTGAGCCAATTATGTCTTGTTTAATACAAAGTACTTATATAATGTGTATGTGTGCTACCACAATGTTTTTTTTATTCCAAAAATTCAATAACTTGATTATCAAAAAAAAAAAAAGGTCTCCTATAAAGCATTATGAAAGTGAAGGTCCATTAGCATTAAATTCACAAACAGAACTACGCGTTTCGCCGAAACGCGTAGTTCTGTTTGTGTGACACAATAAAGGTATATTGTGTTGTCCTTGGCGTGCCGCTGGATTTATTTCGGAGTTACACCCGGATGTTGTCCTGTGTTTACATATATATATATATATATATATATATATATATATATATACCCGTTTTTCTTTTTTGAAAAAACTTTTTTTGTAAAAAGCAACTATTTTTAACATCCTACAAAAAAAAAATTATTGATCAGTTTTTGCATATTTACTAAGGTAGTGAGAGAGAAGATCGAATCAATGTTGGCAAACACTAGTTTAAAAGGCTGGTAAAACTGCTGGTGGGCTTTTAAGGAATGGCGTACTACAAATGTCATTGTTTTTTTCTTATTATAAACATTTTACAGCAACTTCACTTGATGCCTTTAGGGGCAGAGAGTAATTTTTGTAATGTTTTCTGACAGGAAAGCTTTTTTTTCTCTTCACAAAAAGCAATCCCTTTTTTCTGAAGTGCCCCCTTGTGGGACACAAAAATCACAAACGGACCCTGATGCTGCCTGTATTGTGTACCTTCCCATCTGTCATTATCCAGATAACTGTGAAGTTTATTTTAAGATGTTCAGGAGGACGTTGTAGGACAGAGAAAAGATCAGACTTTATGGACTGTAGGGAGACCAGTGCAGGTGTGAAGAGGCAGCTTCCACAATTTCTGAGGGAGGTGGAAAGAGTGCCTCTCCACCACAGCTCTTTCCACCATTTCCAAGGACCCGTTGAGAGAGATATCCAGGGAACTATCTCGTAGGGAGAAACAAGGAAGGGATTGGTCAATTTCGAGGACGTCTATGTGAACATCAGGTATTGCATTGAGGTTGAGGAGGCACTCAAGGTTGATGAATACTTATCCAGGCAGATCCTTCCAGCTGTGAATGGAAAGGGCTCATACATTAAAAGGATAGGCAGGTGCAATGTATACCAGAATCTGAGTACTCACGACTTACTCTGTTCAGCGCAGTCTCACTAGCATTAACACTATTCTCTGCCTCCTGCTGCACCAGTGCTACCTGTTCCTCTGGTAGCTAATCAACCTGCCTTGCCTGCGCTTCTGATGGCACCACAGCAAAGAAGCTATTTTTAACAACATACAACGAACCAATAAAAGCCAAGGGGCTGGCTGGAAAGCCACAAACTAAATACCGCATGTCTCAAAGAAACATTGCATGCGCTGCCTAGGCTCAATCTAAAAAGGACAGTAGCAGCTGTTTTTAACTCTGGTAAGTTATTAGAACATTGTTTTTCTAAGGAAGTAAGGAAAAGAGAGTGGATATGTAGGTTGAGTTGAGGGGTGCAGAAAGCTTGATCAAATGAATATACAAAAAAAGGGAGGCAATGTACAAAAACTTAAGTATTGAACTTCAAATGTTTTGGGCTGAAAATGTTTATAGGTTTTTTTTAATTTAAACATACAAGGTGCTTTAAAGACATTTGATTAGATGAAATGGGGTGTTCCTTCAATATCAGGGTTAGAACCGTGCTGGGGACAGATTTCACCCGGAAGGCGGAGTGGTTATAAAGACCTTACAGCGAAAGACTGTTCCTGGAGGCTTTTTGTATATATCCATTCAGGTACAAAGCAGCAGTAGACATAGTTTTTATTTCTCTTGGTGATGGAGCCACTTGCTACTTCTCTACAACAAACCTGGGACATAACATTTTGTGACAAACTAACAAAACCACCTACTTTGTATGGATGCCATTGTGGTAACCCTGTTGAAACCACATATATCCATCCTTACCCTTTTATTGCCAATCTTACAGTTTTCTAAATCTTCTGGCTGCAGGCTAAAGTGCGTGAAATGGGAAGCCTTGCCACTGATCAAAAGAACTACTGGGAGGGGCTGGCTACGACTGCCGCCAAGATGGCTGCTATCTTGTGCGGCTCCGGGGGTAGCAGCCTTTAAACTCACTGAATCACCGCCATCATAGTCTCCTGCCCAGAGTAGATTCCCAGTTGCCGCCTCTGAGGACTTGGACTCTCGAGGGGCAGGATTTGGGCGAGGTCTGTGCCTGGTGACCGCCATCCCTGCAAATACTGGCCTGCACGGCACGGCACTGCAAATCCTCAGAGTCCCCGCATCAACATTGGCTGCAGTTGAGCCTGAGGCAACGATCACCCGATCTCGCCCAGCCCCATCTGTGATCAGGTCAGGTGCTTGGCCCGCTGGGGACACTTCCGCATGTGCTGGGCATTCTGGCTGCCTTGAACCTGGTGCTGTGGGGGCCAGCTGAGGGTCCCCCCCAGAGTGCTTCTTGGCCCTCTTAGCCCTGTGCAG
Source organism: Triturus cristatus (assembly GCF_964204655.1). Classification (NCBI taxonomy): domain Eukaryota; kingdom Metazoa; phylum Chordata; class Amphibia; order Caudata; family Salamandridae; genus Triturus; species Triturus cristatus. The sequence continues at coordinate 1,160,672,403 of NC_140583.1, forward strand.
CTAGAACTGTTTGACACTGGGTCTCCCCGCCGCGGTGGCTACCTGAGGCCACAGACATTCCCTACTACCAAAGCGGCTGCCTGTGTTCTCTCCCGCCTGCGACCGCTGCAGTCAATGGCCGGGCTTGCCGACACCAGGTGAGGCTGCTGCTTTCTACAAAGAGGGTCCTGCTGCAAATACCGGCGGATGTAGTAGGTGCTCCCTTGCCCCAGGGGGTCTCGTTTCCTTCACCCTCGTCCCTACATGCCTTCGGGTGAAGATTGCCTGTCCATTGTACTCTGTGCTTTCACCAACCACACTGTCTTTCCAGTCCTCCACTGCATTGCTGAGCTGGGCTTCCTGCTGACTGGGGGATGCCCCCTGCACCCTTGCCACTCTGCTGACCATCTACCTTTCCCCCTGGACATATCAACACAATGTTACCACAGTGCGTGGTTTATGGATGAGGCGACTCTAGTGTGTCTGGTTCTCTGCCTTGCAGGTTGGGTCCTCCAATTTCTAATTGACATTTATCACATACCCTTCGTTTTGCCTCACTGTCTACTATGTTGGCTCTTGCTCAGGGGGCTCCCTATCCTTCCATTGTGCTAGCTGGACACTCTGACTCCCTAGGAACGACCCCTGTCACTTAGGACTCTGTTTTAAAAGAATTATTTTTATTTTTGGGAGTTTTATATAGCGCAAACTAGACCAGAAGGCATCAGATAGCTTTAAATTAGCACCAGTTGCATTACAAGCAGACACGTTCATTTCCGGTAGGCACGGGAAGATAAAAAGTGATTTGTCTAGAAGCACAGGATGTTGAGCTTGCGGAGACTCAAACCCACTTTCCTGGCTTCGAGGTCCACCGCTCTGGCTCTACTGCTGTTCCGCTGCACCTGCCCAGCTTTGGTACCTTTTTTATGTAGACGGCTTGCTGCACATCCACTATCACTACAGCATAGCACTGCCTTCTCTAGCCTCTCACTATTGCAGCCCATGACCCTGACACCGGGCCGGACAGATCCTAAATAGCACAGGCAAACGTTTGATCGGACTAAGCCTACCGGGGGTCATGGCTCTCATTCCTATAGGAACAAAGTCACGGACCTCGACCCAGATACAGCTACTAGCAACAACATGTCTGCCATTATGGCGGAGCTCAAGGCAGGATTCCACTCAGTGGCCGCGCGTTTTGATACCCTTGTGGGCCGCATACACAGAATGTGGCAGTGGTTGGATCGTCAAGGGACAAGGATTGATGGCGCGGAGGAGAGGATATCTGGATTGGAGGATCGCACTGCCACAATGCAGAAAAGACTAAATAAGATGGAACACATCCTAAAACAAGTTGCAATTAAGAAAGAAAACCTTGAAGCTGGGTTCCTTAGGAATACAGTTTGCATTTCCGGCTTTGCAGAAACCACTAACATATATCCATTCTCACCCTTTTATTGCAGATCTTAGTTTTCTAAATCTTCTGGCTGCAGGTTAAACTGGGTGAAATGGGAAGCCTTGACACTGATCAAAAGAACTACTGGGGGAGGGGATGGCTACGGCTGCCGCCAAGATGGCTGCTATCTTGTGCAGCTCTGGGGGTAGCGCCCTTTAAACTTACCGAATCACTGCCATCATAGACTCCTGCCCAGAGTAAATTCCCAGTTGCTGCCTCTGAGGACTTGGACTCTCAAGGGGCCGACTTTGGGTAGCCTCGGAGTCCCCGCAGCAACAGGGGCTGCAGTTGAGCCTGAGGCCAGGATCACCCGATCTCGCCCATTGCCGAAACCACTAACATGGGACGATCTGATGCATTTGTGGAGCAGCTCCTTATCGATCTCTTCGATTGTTCCAGTTTCTCCCCAAACATTTCTGTGGAGCGGGCTCATAGTTCCCTAGGCCCTCGGCCTCCCGAGGATTCTCCACCTCGCTACCTCATGACACGTCTCCTTAACTACAAAGACAGATCTCGCTTTATCCGGACTTCACCCCCATGGTGCAGGAAGCCCTCCGAAAGTTCAACGATGTTAACTCTCTTTTCAAACTGGGCCTTCGGTACGCAATGCTTTATCCGGCCCGTCTGTGTGTGGAACACAATGGGAAGGCTTGTATCTTTGATTCACCAGCGACTGTAACTGCCTCTTGTTTAAAAAAACTGCTTCCTGGACTTTTCTCTCCTCTGCAGTCGACGCTGGAACACACCAGCTCAGATGCCTCTCATCGGTCGCCCCTCCTGACTATCTTGGACTGAAGTGTTTGTTATACTCCTGTTTGTAAGCTATCTTTACATGATATCTCTAACATGTTCTTAATTATCAGACACCACCCATTATTCTGTTACACACTCTGTGCATGCAATTATTCTTATAAGTAGGCTGCTGCTATAGAGTTGTTGCTGCGCCCCCATGGTGAACACCAATTTCTTCCAACTCCCAACTTTTATTTTCTGCTTTTTCTGGGATTCGCTGGATATCTTATTATCTAAAATGGTTGGGGTAGGGATTCTAATTTTTTGTTTTTATTGATGTCAGATGGTCTATTTGCTCCCTGCGACACATCACACAACTTGCATATCAGCACCTGCAACGTGTCCTTTCCAAACTCCTCTTTCCATCTCAAATGCTACTCACCAATTTGAATGGGATACTCTATCTCTCCCTAATTTCATGGAACATACGTGGAATTATTTAATCTGCAAAACATGAAACGGGTATTCTCCAGTATTTAGGGTGTCTTTCATAGATTCACATGCCTGAATCATTCCCCGTCGTCGGAGTGGGAGTCCCACGGTTCATAAAAAAGGAATAATTATGCATATAATAACCAAAAAAAACCTTGGTAACATGAAACCCGGAAGTAAAGTAGCCTAAGCTACAAGGAAAAAACTTCCACACCTATGACTATCACAGTCATTATGTACAGTCCAAACTGCAGCCAATCAGGCGACAGCACCCACCAGAATGTTCTCCTCAAAGGCTCAGGCTCTCAGATTTTCTACCGCACGTCGTGTGAAGGGAGTCTCCCTGAGCTCTGCTCAGTACTTCACAGTTTTTTCTGGATTTTTTCTTAACTTCATGATGTCAACTTCTAAGAGGTCTCTCTTTAGGCCTTGTGAATCTTGTGGGAAGCTCCGACTATTCTCAGAAGACCCCCACAAGAAGTGTATTTACTGCCTCTCTCCGGAACATGAGGTGAGGGATTGTAAGATCTGCAGGACCTTCCCTCAGAAAACCCTCCGGGATAGAAAGGGCGCCTACTTCTGTGGCTACAGAAGATTAAGGACAAGGATAACCCTTTATCTGAGGTGGAAAGTGCAGCCTCTGGGTCGTCTATTTCCTCTAGAAAGAGGATGGCTGAAGAAGACTTATCTCCTGGGGCAAAGGTGTTGAGAAAAATTAAGCCTGCTAAAGGCTCTGGCTTGCCTTCTACTTCTTCTTCTTCAAAAAAGGCTTCTCCACCTTCCAAGTCTAAGCCTGCTACGCCGCCGCGAAAGACAGGAAAATCTCTAACATCTAAAAGACTTCCTGACAAGGAATTACCTCAGCAGAAAATGCCGTCATCGACGGCTCCTTCATCGACGATTATCGTTGTCGACGCTACATCTACGTCGACGGTTACATTCTCGTCTCCGAGACCGAAGATGATCATGACATCGGCTTCGTCTCCGTCGACGCTGGTCTCCGTGGCTGTTAGACCCATCTCGTCGACAAAGGAGATTACATCTCTCGTCAGCGCTCCGTCGACGGTAAGGACAAAGAAGATCTCGTTGGAGACTGGCCGTCGACGGCCACCTCGTCGACGAAGACTGATTCGTCGACGAAAATGGCCTCGTTGACGAAGATTACCTCGTCGTCGACGAAGATTGCCTCGTCGACGGCTAACCTCTCGTTGCCGAAAATTGCCTTATCGTTGAAAACAGCTTCCTCATCGACGCTCACTTTTTTGGCGCCACCACCATCGTCGGCGGTCCCGTCGACGGCACACTCGTCGACGCTTCTTTTGTCTTCCTGTACGGATTTACAAGTTTGGTCTGCAACATCGGCTACTGCTTCATCCGCCCTGCCTTCGGCGGCTTCTCTACAATGCCGTGGCTCCTCATTGGCAGCCCTGTCACCATTGAAGCTGCCGGAACAATTATTAGATTCTGAGGAGGAAGAAGAGGAAGACGAATCTGGAGAGGATGATAGATTCAGCACTGCTAGGAGTCCATCAGATCTCTTTATAAAATACCAGGATGACGACCAGGAGGAAGAACCATGTCCTGAGCCTCAAGCTCCAACTCTTGTCATAGTTCCCTCTACAAATGCCTTTGGAATTGCTTAACAATTTGCAATATATGTTGCAGGACTATTATCGTCGTTTTCCTCCATCGGAATCGGCGGAGTCTCTTCCATCCACGCCTATGCCAAGGGTTCCTTTAACCTCTTTACAATCTCCCAGACCACCTTCTCCACTGCCATCTCGTCATTCCCATGATGCAAATACAACAGATGATGACAGGGAAGAGGGAGAGGTAGATGACCAGTCAGTGCTGTCGGAGTGGGACGAATACCAAATCCAAACACCCTCAGCTCCGGCCACCGTGGACTCTCCTCCGGTGGATATCGAAAGTTTTCTTCTCCTTATGGAGAGGGCAACAAAGAGATTTCTCATCCCTATGGAGGCAAAGAAAGATGACTGCTTTCTTTACGATTTTAAGGACCAGCCGCGAAAGCAGATCAGAACAATTCCGACAATACATTTTATCTGGAAGGAAGGATTAAAAATCAAGGCAACACCAAATTCTCTACCAGCAGTCTTGCCTCAGTTGGACAAAAAATATAAGGCTCCAAGTGATTCACCGGCATGCCTCATCGGACAGCCGAAAGCTGACTCTGTCATTGCCCAAGCAGCGCAGAGACGGGCCAGGAACCCCTCTTCCCCTATATCAGCTCCACCTGACAGGGATGGTAGACATTTGGATTCAATTGGAAAGAAGGTCTCCACTATGGCTGCGACGACGGTTCGGGCTGCAAATTCCCTAGCCATATTAGGGAGATTGTCCTATCTGAACAGACATGGAGTGAAGATTGCCTTTCTCCAGGAGACACATCTCCCCCCTAGCGTTGACCTCACCGTTGGAAAAACTGGGGAAACCATCGTTATTTCTCCTTTTACCGCTTGTATTCCTGTAGCACCTGCATCCTTATACACAGAGGTGTTCCCTTCAGTCTCCATACTAGTCATGCGGACCTGAATGGCCGTTATGTTCTCCTTCAGAGTATTCTTCGAGGCAAACGCGTTGTATTACTAAACATCTATGCCCCAAATGTGGATGACCCTAATTTTTTCCAGCCTCTTTGCTCATATGGGATGGTTGGACACTAATCATGTGATACAGGGTGGTGGTCTCAATATGGCGTGATGTTTACACACTGATTCCACCAGCTTACAACCCAGTGATAAACTCCAGGCCTAGGATATATTCCGACACATCACCAACACTTATGTGCTGCATGATGCTTGGCACACCTGTTATCCCTCCACTTCAGGGTTCATGTTTTACGGTGCTCCTCACTCTTTTTGGACAAAACTGGAGTATTGGTTCCTCCCAGCTAATGTGTATCTATCGGTTTCAGTGACTGCTGTCCTTCCTCGGACGCTATCGGACCATGGCCCTGTCCTCCTCCTGCAGTAGATCCCACATAGTCACAGCCTGAAAGCACCCAGCTGTCCACAGTGGAATCCTTCATGACCCTGCGTTCTGTAGTGAAGTTCTTGAATCTGTAACTGAATATTTTGCATTGAACACTGGAACTGTGTTGACACAGGCCACCCTTTGGAAGGCCTTTAAAACCTTTATTCAGGGGGGAGGAGCCAAGATGACGGAGTGAGCAGACGTACTGCTCTCGAGCTCCCGCCGACGATCTGCACAGCACCGGCCTGCGGGCTGTTAGTCACGAGCTGCGCATTTCTGGGGGCTAGAGAGGTCCCGTGCCAGTGGAGTCGGCCTGAACCGGAAGGGGTGCCTGCCGCAGTTGGACTACTGACCTAGCGGTGGGCGGCCAGCGCGCGGAAGCGACAGGACCGCGCTAGTACACCCGGGAACTGCAGGCGGGACGGCGAGAGCCTGGCACGGCAGGAGGCAGGACCATCTACTGCCCAGGGAAGATGGCTCGCCGCCAGAGGAGCTATTTGGGGCCGTTAACGACGGCGCCGGGCTGGCGCGGGCCAATTCCACAGTGGTGGTGCTCCCTAGAGGTGGAAACGAGAAGCATAGAGGATGGGGAAAGGTGATTCAGCATCGGCACAGAAGAACTGCCATTGACCCGGTCGGCGTGGTGGACCCCGGGAGGCACTGGGGGAAGCGGGGGTTGTGCAATACATGGCAGTCTTCCGGCTCCCTCTGACGCCCTAAATCCCCCGCCCTGTGCTTGGGGCACTGGTAGACACTATCCTCTGAGGGGGAGTTGGATGCGGCGACACTGAGACCCTTGCATAGTTCCTTGGGTCTAGTCAGAGAGGGCTATGTCCACCTCCAGGAAACAACAGGACAGGACCCTTAAGGACCTCTTTGCCAAAGCACCAGCCGGACAAATGGCTTCCAACACAGAGGCGGGTGCCTCTGGTCAGGCGTCGGCGTGGGACAGGGGCGCGGAGCCCATCACCAAGGCATTCCTCGAATCTGTTTGTTGCGTTGAGGGAAGAAATTCACACACTCAAGCAGGTGTTCACTTCGGAGATAAGGGAGGTCTGTCGCAACATGGACAGCATTGGAGAACGGGTCGCTGACCTGGAAAGCAAGAGCGACGGGAGGGACACGGAGATAGCGGCACTTCAGCAGGAGATCCTCAGGCTCCATGATCAACAAGTTGACCTTCAAACCCACCTTGAAGACCTGGAAAACCGCTCCTGTCGCCATAATATCTGGATCAGAGGTGTAAAAGTGGACGACGCCTCAAAAGACCTTTTCACCTACACAAGGGAACTCTTCAACCACATCCTGGGCAGGCCTCTAGAAACAGAGCTGCGGGTAGACCGTGCACATAGAGTGGGCCCTCCTAGAACGCCAATGGCTCCGCCATCAGACATTTTAGTTTGTGTCCAGGACTATCGCACCAAAGAAGCTATCCTCCAAAAAGCGTGTCAAATGCATCCCCTGAAGTTTCGTGACCAGACACCGGTGCTATATCAGGATTTATCTGCTCTCACATTGCAAAAAAAGACGAATCTTCAAGCCCATCACTATGCACCTCCAGCAGCACAATATCCCCTACAGCTGGGGCCATCCATTTAGATTGGTGTTTCGCAAAGATAACAAACTGTACCAACTACGCTCATTGTCCGAGGCTTGCAAACTACTGGGTGTGGACCTCCCAGAGGCGGAGAGTGGAGAGGTGGATCTCAAAGAAAAGGCTGATGACTCCGGGCCAGGAAACCCCCGGCTGCGGAAATCACGAAAGGCCAGAGGTTGTCTCTGGAGGCTGTCTCCGCAGAACTATCTAGCTCCAACCCTGGGTGACTTTAGGTTCTATCTGTAGCCGATTGACTGCTTTACTAATGTCCAGATCGTTGGCGGGAGGGGGGGCTTCTTCTTCACAGTTGGTGGACCTACCCCAATGCCTTTTCACCGATCATCGACAGGTGATGGACTATGTGTTCCTAGTTATTCCTGCAGACTGTTCTTTACTCATAGTTTTTTTGGGGATGTTTTGGGGTGGTAATTCGGTGCTCCACGTCCACTTTTCCTCTAGTGTTAGAGTGATCCCTTGCGACTGCGCGGCCCTCGGTCGGCGGACCACCCTGCACGCTGGCGACGCCATATATGCTTGATTCCGGTCCAGGGAAGACATGGCTTGGCAGTTCGGGCTGGACTGTTCCCATGAGGCACAGGGTCAAGACTGATTTGCATATGGCCATGTCTGAACTGGGGTGGCGTAGTGGGCAAAAGAACGATGGATTTAACCCAGATCTCTTGACTGGGGGAGAATGTCTGCATTGTCAGCATTCCGTCCATCATTTGTTTGTTGTGGCGACGCCATATATGGCACCTCATCCACGCATTTGATCCTGCCAGATACCAAACATGCCTGCCACCACACTTAGGATCCTAACCCTCAATGTACAGGGTCTCAATAACCCAGTGAAGTGCAGGGCGGTTCTGTAATGTCTAGAAAACTCACAAGCAGATCTCTGCCTTTTACAAGAAACCCACCTTCTGGCGAGAGACTGCTACCGTCTTCGGTCCCGAAAATTTCCCACTCAATTCTTCTCCTCTGGCCCTACTAAAACAGCTGGGGTGGCGATTTTGGTGGCTCAGAAGTTTCAGGGGGAGGTCCTACATAAAGAGGCCAAGATTAAGGGGAGGCTCTTGACATTCCGCTTCGCCTTAGGTGGACTGACATTCACTATTGGCTCCCTGTACACCCTGAATGAAGGCCAGGAACGGTTCTTACACTCCGCTCTCACCGAAGCCACAGCTACATCAGACCGCAATATCATTCTAGGGGGCAACCTGAACCTGGTCTTCGATAACATTAAGGACAGATCCAGCCAGCGCACTCACCAATGAGGGGCACTCTCAGCCGAGGGGCTTGCGCGTTTAAATGACCTGGGGCTATGTGACCTTTGGCCTAGCCTTCATCCTCTTGATAGGGAATACTCATATTACTCCAACGCACACAAGACCTATGCTAGATTGGACCATTTCTTAGTATCTGCTCCAGTACGCGCACTCACGACCGCTGTTGACATAGGAGTGGCGTCCCTGTCGGATCACGCTCCAGTACTCGCCACTCTCACCCTTCCACCCATAACGCGGCCTGCCAGGGTATGGCATCTTCGGGACAACCTTCTACACCAAGAGGAAGTTGTTATGCGCATACAACACTCCATCGGCGACTACCTTGCGCAATGGGCGGCATTGAAAGCAGTAGTTAGGGGGAGTTCATCGCGGTCTCGGTGGCTGACAATAGGGAGCGCAGGCGCAAAAGGGATGAGCTCACACAACAGACCCGAGAGCTGGAGCAGATGCACCAGAGGACGGGAGTCCTGAGGGTGTGGCGACAACTTAAAGTTGCGCACCACCAATTAGCGGTGCTTGATCAAGATAGAGCGGAATTTGCGGCGCTGCAACTGAGGCATGCGTACTATGCCGGGGGGGGGGGGACATGTGCGGACGCCTCCTCGCCCATAAGTTGAGGGGGGTCCGTCAACGACAAGGGGTCAAGGAGATCACCCGAGCGGATGGTAAATGGAAGATGGTCGGAAGATGACGCTATAGCGGAAGCATTTTGCGACTTTTATGCCACTCTTTACACGGGGGCCTAGTTAGAAAGTTCTGAGGGAACGGCCGTCTTGGATTCTGTAACCCTGCCAGCTCTGACTAAAGCCCAGGCTGACCACCTTGACAGAAACATTCAGACGGAGGAGGTCATAGCCGCTATATCCCGTCTCAAGCTGGGGAAAGCCCCCGGTCCGGACGGCTTCTCCGCTATTTTTTACAAGACGCTTTGCACCTTGCTCGCCCCGATTCTCACCCGGCTGTTTGACTCTTTTGCCGACCAGGGGGCGATACTGAGTGATCTCTTAGAGGCCTCTATAGCGGTGTTCCCCAAATCCGGGAAGGATAGATCTTGCTGCGGAGCATATCGCCCAATATCCCTCCTTAATATAGATTTTAAATTGTACACAGGGATTCTTGCCGCTCGTCTTGGCCCCCAAATGCCCAGCCTCATTGACCCGGACTAAGCGGGGTTCATCCCTGAACGCCAAACATCAGATAATACCAAATGGATTTTACACCTTATCGATAAGGCTACCCGAGTGCCGGGGGAATACATGATGCTAGCCATCGATGCTGAAAAGGCATTCGACCGTGTACACTGGCCCTAATTGGAGCAGGTGTTAGAAAGAGTGGGGATGGGGGAACGATTTCGCACGTATGTACTTAATTGCTATAAGTTTCCCACAGCTACGGTCTGAGTTAATGGCTACACATCCTCCCGATTCCCTATTGAAAGAGGCACGAGACAGGGGTGCCCGCTGTCGCCCCTTCTCTTCGCCCTCTACATGGACCCTCTAGCTCAGAGAATGCGGCAGAATCCGGAGATCAGGGGGATCAAATTTGGTGGCTATGTCCATACGATTAGCTTATACGCAGACGACGTGTTAATATCACTTGCTGACCCGAGGAGCGCACTGCCGGCTTGCTTAGCAGAGCTGGACACCTTTGCCCGAGCTGCTGGATTTAAGGTGAATGCAGATAAATCAATGGCCCTAGACCTTTCCTTGTCACGTCTCACCCGGGAATATTTGCAAACCCTGCTTCCCATCCAATGGGTGGCAGACACAATCCCATACCTGGAGATTCAGCTGTCCTGCAGTGGTTAATACTAATTATGCAATACTGCGTGGAAAAATCTGCCGAGAGCTTGGCCAGTGGAAACACTACCCCCTCTCATGGCTAGGCAAAATTGCAGCGGTCAAAATGACAATTCTACCACAGATCCTCTATCTTTTCCGCACCATACCTCTCCGACCGTCTGCCGGGTGGATTCGGCAGACGCAATCCGACTTAGCCCAGTTTAATTGGAGTGGTCAGAAACCGCGAATGCGACGGACACTAGTGACGCTTGCCCCGGAAGCTGGTGGGCTTGGAGTCCCTGATCTTCAGCTCTACTTCCAGGCGGCTCAATTGCGGTACCTGGTGGAATGGAGCAGATGGGAATCTGAGAAACACTGGTTGTTTCATGACCAGGCGGTGGCGGCACGGCCCTTGCAGGAAATTCCCTTCCTGCGCAAGCCCCATAGGCCCCCTAATCTGTATGCCTCGTACATTACGCGGGTCCCCCTGGAGGTGTGGGATGCCACTAACATCAAGCACGAACTCACAATCTTCCCATCTCCGCTTACCCCGTTGGTCGACAACCCTGATTTCACCCCTGGTATGGATAAGGTAGCTTTTGCAGGTTGGAGGCTGGCTGGTTGCTGTTTTCTGTATCATGTCTATGGCGCTGAAGGTGTTAGCGCGTTCACTCAGTTGCGGCAGGAATTTGGGTTCCCGGAGACAGAGAGACTAAGATATCTACAAGTAAGGCATTGGGCGCTTCAGCCACAGGTCCACTCCGAGGCAGACAGATGCCTTTCCCATTACGAAAGATGGCTCATCACCCGCACGTCAGATAAAAAGCTCATCTCCGATCTCTACAAGAGGTTGCAGATCAAACACACGTACGCGCACAATCCTAGCAGAGAGCGGTGGAAGCGGGAGTTGGGCAGGACACTCAGCCACAAAGAGTGGGATGGAATATATTACAGGGCCAGGCATTCTTCGTATCACATGGGGCTTACGGAGACACTTACGAAGATTGTGACATATTGGTACTATACTCCAGAGTGCTTACATGCAATGGACTGCTCCCGAGAAGCGACATGCTGGCGTGGCTGTGGCCAGGTGGGCAATCTAGTACATTTGTTATGGGAGTGTGAACACGTTCAACCTTATTGGACCCAGGTGCTGGATGAAGTGGACAAGCACTTTGAGACTGAGATCCGACGCTTTCCAGCCTATGTACTACTGGGTCTTCCCAACCCTCTGACCTACCCATTAAGATCTTGCAGGGGCAGACAGATGGCCATTGCACTAGGGTCGGCGACACAAAACATACTTACACATTGGTGCACTCCTAACACCCCAACTTTTACAGGCTGGCTGGACCGTCTGTGACATGTCCTTGGTATGGAGAAATTGGCACTTACCATGGCGGGGGAGGGAGCCAAATATGCTGAGTTGTGGCAGCCATTTCTGTCGCTATTAGCTACCGAATCCCGGGAAATCACATGCCCCCGATGTCTCAGGTTGCTGCGCCTTACAGAGGCACGACGGGCGGACTGCTGAGGGGATCGGGGGGGGGGGGGGAGTTTAGTATAGCTTGGGTGATGGACGTGGAGCACGGGGGGCGGAGGGAAGGGGTGGGGGGATCCCGGGGGTTTCCTTTTTTTTTACTTTTCTTTGTTTAATTGTTATTCCATGTACGTGATATTAACCAGCTAAGCGCACACTGTTGAGGTCGCGCCCTAGAGTCACTCGGACCAGTGGTAATACCACAGCACTACGTGATGATAGTTATGTGTACGTGGTTCTGTTTGTGAATTTCAAAATCAATAAAAACATTTAAACCATAAAACCTTTATTCATGGGGTGTGCATCTCCAAGCACAAGGGTATTCTTCGTAACATCCGTGCTTATCTACAACGTGTTGAGGCGGATCTGTAAGACAAAGATTGTGCTGTCGTGGCTGGTGGAGATCCCTGAATACACCACTGCTCTGTATTGTTAGTGGAGTTCCTCTACCTCGCTGATGGGGAGGTTGCAGACTTTGGGAAGCACTCCAGAGTCTGTGGATATGGGGAGGGGGAACATCTAGGTTGTACCCTTGCTCGAAACGTGCGCCCAAACCAACTTCATAACTATGTCACTGAGTTACAGATGGATACTGGATTGCGAATTGTGGACGGTGAGAGTGTTCTGGTTGAGTTTCAACAGTATTATCAGCGCCTCTATGTTTCCTGTGTGCCCGACATTCATTCCGATATTTCAGTCTATCTTTAGTAGGTCGCGATGGTCAGTTTTACAGATGTTCAACAACAGTTTCTTCGTGAACCAGTCACTGAGGAGGAAGTGATACAGGCTATTGATGTTCTTGACCGTTCTAAAGCACTGAGACTGGATGGTTTAACAGGGGCCTTATTTATATAAGGCTTTCAAGCAACAGCTGGCTACCCATATCTTGACACTGTATAATGAATCCCTTACCGCTGGCACACTACCTCCTTTGCGGGCTATTCTTACATTATTGTTAAAACCGGGCAAAGATCCTTGCCAGCGTGTTTCCTACTGACCCCTCTCCCTCTCGAACCTTGACAATAAAATTTAAGCCAAAGTCCTTGCCACCAGACTGTCACTATTTATGGAGCAGATTATTTCTGCCGTACAATCAGATTTTGTTCCTCATCGGTCAACTCCTCTCTATTACCATTCCGTTTTTGCAGTACTCAATATGGTGTCACCATCTACGCCTGCAGTTGTGGCCTTGTTGGATTCTGAAAAAGCATTAGATTCTCTTGAATGGCCCTTCTTGAAAGTAGTACTTGGCAAGCTCGGTATTCCCACTTGTAGGAACCTGGCTCTGTATATACTATACCAAAGTAAGGTATAATGTGCACAGAGTTCAGGGGATCCCCAGAGGTATAGCAGATGCTTAATTAGATAGTCACTAACCGCTCTATTTGTGGTAGCGTGGTCGTGCAGTTAGGCTTATCAGAGGGTGTGTTAAGCATTTATTGTATTCACTCAGGGAAGAACTGATGGCACACACTCAGTGACTGAATCCAGACCAATTAGGTAAGTATAAAAAAAGGAATACTTGAGTTTCATTTCTACAACCAAGCAGAGTTTGGCACAGGTAGGTAAAATGTACTTTCGAATACACGGTTGTACACAAAAATGCAATTGTAGATGAAATTGGAATTCTTACAGGTTTGTATTTGCTTTCAAAACAGTTCAGAGTACATGGAATTATTTTTGCAGTCATTTTCAGTTTCATAGACTATTTGGGGTAATATGCCTAGATAGCACAAAGTAGATCCTACAATTTACTTTTTTATTTGTAGTTATTTATTTATTTTAATATTCTATTGTAAAACTTTAAACATAGTTCAATGGAGGCACACAATTGATTTCAGAATGATACAGTGAGTTTGTGATGCACAATTCCGGTACCAGTTTGACATAAATGCATAGCAGCATAATATACAGTGGTACATGCAGTTCTGTTGAGTATAACTGGAGTGGGTAGTGTGTGGGGAAATGTTCTTGTGCACACAGACAGCCTCATGGTCTAACTCCCGCCAATCTCTAGTATAATTTGCATTATGATTATGCACTAGGGGAGTGAGGGTTTGCCTCAGCATCTTCCATCTGGCGAAGGCATATTATAAGTGGGACCCAGATATTGTGCGGACAGCTTGCTGGGGGCATGAGGTCCCAATATGTGGTCAAGTGCGTCTGACAGTGTGCAGCATCAGCCAACCATGCATTACCTCCTCGTTAGTCTTCCTCGCCACATGACTTACAACGTGAGCGTCAGCTCCACAACAGAACCCTCCAAAGCAAAGCAAAAAAAAAAAATGTCAGCATCCCATGCCTCCCATCCCTTCCCAATATGGCCGACCCAGTCACCCATGACCCCTATAAGAGGCGGGCCGGCCCAACCCAACAGCCTGTTTTTTTTGTTCTGCACTCTCTCCAGAGCGCATCAGGTAAGTGGTGCCTGCTGTAGCAGGTGCGTGGGTCCAGGGTTGGAGGTCCTGCTCTAGCGGACCCTAGGGGCATGGACCTTGTTTTGATTCCCCTACTTGTTACCCCCGGTGTGTGTGGCGGTTGCTGTGCTTGTGCCGGTGAGGCTCTGCCTTAGCGAGCCGTGGGTTTTCAGGTGAGGGGGGGGGTTTCCTTGTAACGGCTATGGTGCTCGCATACTGCTATTGTTCTGTGTGCAACAGCACAAACATGCCTCTGCGCGACATTTCTCACATGCTTTCAATTACAACTGCATGTACGTCTGTTTGCTTGTACATTCCCTTCGCCGCCCGCTTTTCGTTGTATTCTGCGGGCGGCAGCAGTACGGAGCTTGGCCTTCCGAGTGTTGCGGGCGGGTGCTTTGCATTTCTCTTACCCTGTTGCCAACTCCTGCCGCGTATTCGCCTGCCCTTCGTGGCGTTGGTGGAGGCGCCGGCTCTGCGGGGCTCGGTCCGACTGTGGGCCGCTGTGCAACTCCGGCGCGACGTTTTATGCGCCAGGGCGGCCATGGGAGATGCAGGCTTACCTGCGTCCTGGTACACTCTTCCGGCTTGGGTGCGCTCCGGGGTGGCGGCGTTGCTGGCTGCGCGCTGTTGATCCTCGCGGCTCGTTGTCCCGGGAGCGGGGCTTCGTTGGGGGCGTGTCCCGCCGGGTGTTTCTTCCACCTTCCTTGCCTTTTTGGGCGCCGAGGGTTTTCTTTCGAGTCAGGATGGCAGTGAGACACAGTCTGCTCTGGCGGCGTGGGTTCGTATTCCGCTTCTGACACATGTGTCTTTGCTTTTGGGTTATCATGCTGATACGCGCTTCCTGCATAATGGTGGATGGGGATGTCCTGTCCTCCCGGGCTCCTCCGGACACGATTGCCCTGCAGTCCTTTCAGGACAGGGTTCGGCCCGCTGTTTCGGCGGCTTGTGCGCTACGCCCGTTGCCAGGTCCCTCCTCCCCGTTCCGTCCTCGCTTGGATCCCTCCTTGGTCTTGGTCACGGGTTCGGTTCCCGGCGGGTCCACTCGGTCCTTTCTTCTGTCTGGGGTCATTGGATGTGTACCTTTGAGTTAGGGTGTCACCTACTCTTCTGTTACTCAGCGCCAGCATTCCTGTAGTGGTAAAACGTGCGCTTTCCGCCTACGCAGGTTCTGTGTGGTTGTCCTTCCCAGTCATTGTGCTGGACTTCTATTGTGGGTTTACACATGCATGAGGTTCATAACTTTGTGTTGTCGTGCGTTTGCTGCCTTTTCTTACTCTCTTTCGGGGGGCTTCTCGCCTGGTGCTGTAGTCTTCTCTTGTGGACCAGGAGCTATAGCTCAATGGTATGTCTTGTGCCTATGGTTATATAGGGTCTCACAGGACAAGGGTTCGTGTCCCGCAATCACTGTCATGGTGTCATAAGTTGGCAATATGTGACCTCTTATATCTCTTACTGCTCTGAGACGCCGGTCGTCTCTCTTTTTTGTGATCCTTCTGTGATTGGTGGGTGCTCGCTTCGGCGGCACATCTACTGAATTTGGATCGATGCAGGGTAGTTTTGCAGGGCCCTGCGCATGGATGACTCGCAAATTCGTGATGCGTTCCATATGTGCAGTTGTTTTGTCCTGCTTCTGGGGCCTCTCGGATTCCATGATCCAGGTGCTTTTGCAAGGGTCGGGGTTTACCGGTTCTCTCTCCCGGGGCTATGGTTGGTCTGGTGCCTCTGGTTGTCGGGGCTGTCTCAGGACTTGGGTTCGAGTCCTGCATGTCGCTGTCTTTGTGTCATGGATTGGCTGACTTTCGGTACTCTGCTTTGAGGCTTTGCTTCACTTTTCCGGTACGTGTGCATGGTGGCTTGGTGTTCTGTTGCGTCCGCTTCAGGCGCCTCTGTTTCTCCTCTTGATCTGTCTGTCGCTTTGGCTCTGTGGGGGTGGGATGCGCCGCCCGCCTTCCCTTCGGGTGCTGGCGGTGGTGGTTGTAGGCGATTGTCTGTTTACTTCGCTGTCGCCTTCCTGCGCGCTGACGTTGTGTTGCCTTCCCTCTCTTCCCACTCCTACTGCTCTGCCCCGGTTGGTTCAGGGTTCCCGGGTGGGGGCCCTGCTATGTCGGATTCTCTTGCTGGTTCCTCCTCCTTCTGGCCGTCGCGGCCCTACCGTGAGCTATGGCTCAATGGTGTATCTTGTGCCTGCGGTTGTTCGTGGTCTCTCAGGAGGAGGGTTCGAGTCCCGGACACGTTTTCGAAGTGTCGTACAGTGGATTCATTTCTGATTCCTCGTGGTAGCCCTGCGCTCCCCCTCCCCCGCCGCCTTGTGCTTGATGCCCTGCTCTAGCGGGCTCTGGGGTTTGGGTTCTGGCGTTTGGCTCCCCCTCTCTGTGGGGGCGGCTGTGGGCTTCTCTGTGCCGGGGTGCGTGTGGGTCACTCGGCCTCCTTTGTTGTGACTCCTTGCCCCTTCACGGGCTTTAGTTGCCTTTCGGCTTGCCGTCAGTGTCCGCTCTGTTGGGGTCGCTCTGGCCTTCGGACGTCTGGTCCGGTTCAGGTCTTGGACTCTTCCCCTGTGGTTCAGGTGTTCCCTCCCTGGTCTTTCCATGTCAGTGGGTGCTCAGTCTCTGGAGTGGGCACTGTACTTTCTTTCCGTATAGTTGGTATGTGTTTCATTGTTCCCGCGGGGGTCTGTCCCTGTCTGTGGCTGACCGTCCTCTGGGGTTTTCATGGCTTTTGGCATTGCCTCCCTGTCTGCCCCTGGCCTGTTCTGCTTTCTGCGGTTGTGCTGGGTCGGTCTGGTTGATGCCCGGTTGGGGTACCACCTGGGGCTTCCGGGTGCTGTAGCCTGTGGGGTCCTTCTTGGACTCGCCCTGTCTTGTTCAGGTCTGCGGCTTAGCCGCTCCTTCCTCTTCCTGCTCCTTGTCTCGGCGGGTGGCTCTTGCTCCCCTTTTCGCCTTGCTTCTCCTTGCCCCCTGGGGGTTGGGATTTTTTTTTTTCCATGGTCCTTCTGTCGGTCCTGGTGTGTCGGGCCTGGGGTTCGGCGCCCGCCTCTGGTGGGGTGGGCGTTCTCTCCCTTTTTCGGCTGGGTCGCTTTTTTGCGGTCTTGCGGGTCCTTCTCTGTTCGGGTTGATTTCTCCCCTGGTTTTTCCTATTGGGGTTGTCTGGTTTTTCTCCGCCTGGTGCGATTCTATGGCGTTTGGCATGGTCCCGGCGCAGGGGATGCACGCACTTTCGTGTGGCGTTCTATGCAGTCTTGTTGCCTGGCTGTTTTTCTCCTTCCAGTTGGCTCTGGTCCTTCCTTGGTTCGGTTTTGGCCCGGGCCCTTCCCGCTTCTGTCCTGGTGGGATGGGAGGTTCGGGTTATGGCTATGGCCTTCTGCATCTCCTGCGTGGGTGCCTGGGGGTGCTGGTGCCTCCGGTTCTCTGCTCCCTGGCGGGCCCGTGCACTTCCAGTGTGCCTTGTTTCCTCGTCTTTTGTCCCTGGGCATGGGGTTCCGGGGCCTGTTGGCTCTGCTGGCTCTCTGGGGGTTTTGACGTGGCTCGGGTTCGGTTTTCACCCTGCCCTTCTGTCCTTCTCGCTTTTGGTGATTGCTCGCTTCGGCGGCTCGCTTGGTCCCTGTGTGGGGCGGGCTCGGTCCGTGGCGCTGCTTTTTTCCCTGCCTTCTGTGCTTAGGTGATCTTTCGGGTTCTCCGCTTTCTGCGGTGGCCTGGTTGAGTTCTCTGGGTGGCCGGGTCTCTTCGGTGTCGTTTCCGTCACCTTCCTGGGTCTTTTTGTTTCCTTGTTCCTGCCTGGGTTCTCTCCTTGGCGCGGTCCCTTCCGGGGGGTCCTTTGTGTGTCTGGGTTTTTTTTTCCCTTTCTGTTTCTCTTCAGCGCCCCTTTTCCTTGCTACCTGGAGCTTTAGCTCTTTGGTTTGTCTTGTGCCTGTGGGGGTACTGGTTCTCACGGGTCGAGGGTTCGTGTCTCGCACGCGCTGTCACAGTGTCGTTAGTTGGCAGTCTGTTGCACTCTTCTTTTAGTGCGGCTCTTGCCGGTTGGCTTGCGACTGATTCCGCTGCCTCTGGTGGTTTCGGCTCTCTCGTGGGTGGTGTTCTCCCTTGCGGGGTTGCTGTGTTTTGTCGCACTGCGTCTCCCTTTCGGCTGTGCCTTTTCTGTGAGGTCACTGTGGCGGGGTTGCCCTCTGTTCCTTCGGTTTTCCTTCTTTTTCTTGAGGGGGTTTGTTGCCCTCTTTTCGGGATCTCCGTTGGCCGGTCCTGGTGTGTTGGTCCGGCGTACTTTCTGGGCCCTGTTTTCTGGGGCTTCTGGCTCCGTGCGGTCTGATCCGGAGTTTTTCTCTGTCCCCCTTTGGCCTTTGCTGCGGCTGCTTCCTGCCGGCGCCTCGTGTCTCTGGGGTCCGGGTTTTTGTATTTCCCGGTGTCATTGGGTCCCGGGCTGGTTTTTTCCTGCTCGTGGTTGCCTTTCCCCTGGGTGGTTCTTCCACTCGTTCTGACCTGTTGGGTTTTGCCCTCTCGTCTGTTGGTGTCTTGTGAGTTCCATGAAGCCGTTTGGCTTTGGTATGTGCTCACGTTGTAAGTCATGTGGCGAGGAAGACTAACGAGGAGGTAATGCCCCGATTACTTACCGGTAATCTTCATTACTCCGAGTGTAGTCTTCCTCGCCACATGACTTCCCATCCCTCCCTCCCTGTCTGGCTATCGGCTTCATGTTTTGCTTGGTAGTTTCAGGCTGTTGGGTTGGGCCGGCCCGCCTCTTATAGGGGTCATGGGTGACTGGGTCGGCCATATTGGGAAGGGATGGGAGGCATGGGATGCTGACATTTTTTTTTGCTTTGCTTTGGAGGGTTCTGTTGTGGAGCTGACGCTCACGTTGTAAGTCATGTGGCGAGGAAGACTACACTCGGAGTAATGAAGATTACCGGTAAGTAATCGGGGCATTAACCGATGGTGCTGGTTTGTGACCCCAGTGAATCACTACCCTACGCTTGGTCAACAGTAGCAGCATCGCAACTAATCGTCGGTGCATTTCCAGAAGCTCCTTGGCATAGCCTAATAAGCATATAGGCACAACTGGTTTTAGGTGTGCTAGTGTGATGGAACCTATTGTCGCACATACAGCATGCCAGTAGTCCGCTAACTTTGAGCACCGGAAGCATTGGGCATCAGTAGTCAGGCCCATCTTATAGAGGCTCACTAGGGTGTGGTATAATCTATGTAAGTATTTAAAATGTATTAGCCTCAGTCTGTAGTTTGTGGAGAGTCGCTTGATTTAGCTGCAGCAATATTACCATTGGTCCGCAGTTATGTTTATGCCCAACTCCGCTTCACAGTTCTGCATATCCCACGCAGTGTCCCATAGAGAGTCTGCTAGTGTTAGAGAATAGAGTCTGGTTATTAATTTGCACAGTGATGTGGCAGTATGTACATATTCAAGCACTGTCTTCGCTGATGGAGAGTCTGGGAACACGCTGTTTGTGTTTCTGCAGGACACTCTGTTTATTTATATAGTAAAGTGTCTAATGGTGTAAGTGTGCGTGTTAGTGAAGGGGGGCAAAAGCTGTCCATCAGGGTATAGATCAGCGACTGTACGTATGCCCAGTGTCTTGGCACAGCGCTCCATTCCTTTATTATACAGTGTAGGGGAAGGAGGGGTTTTCTGCCAGTGCGATGGATAGTGTGCGCGTATCGAAGCCTGTCTATTAATCCTCTCCCACGCCCAGCGCATGCATTCCACCATGTTTATTTCATTCTTAGGTGCTTTGTACACGTGGGGTGCAGCCAGAAGTGAAGGAAGCATGCCTGAGCGTAAAGCGCATATAGCTGGAAGTCCGGGACTCCCATTCCGCCGCGAGCAGCCGGCATCGTTAGGGTTTCATAGGCCTTCCTCGGCTTACGACCTGCCCATGTCAGTGTTATCAAAGCGGAGCCTTTTAAAAAACGATTTATTGAGGGGTTGTGGTATATTGAGGAATAGATACAGAAATTTTGGCAAGACTACAATATTTGCAATCGCGATCCGCCCAGCCATTGAAATCGGGAGTTTTTTCCATATCTGGAACTTAGATTCAAGCCAATTTACTGTAAGGCTGAAGTTCAACCTCCACAAAGTTCTTCCGGATCTCTGCTGAGCCATATTTCCAACTATTTGGTTGGTTCAGTGGCCCATTTTAGTAGAAATTCTGTTAGGTAAGGACACGTAGCGGCAGTAAGGGGAAACCATATAGATTTGCTCCAGTTGATATGGATTCCCGAGTGGCCACCAAAATGAATTATTTCTCGCATCAAGGGCTCCAGATTTCTGTACGGCTTGCAAGCGTATAAAGTTTTATTATCCGATCCCACTTAAATTCACCTGGTGTGGGGAAATACACGGGCCCGAGTACGCTGGCAGGCCCTAGCCCTCCCCTACGACAGAGGTGGCTACGTAGTTCCCGATTTCCATTTATATTATTTAGCAGCTCAATGCAGCTACGCCTACTCATGGTATCATCCTGACGCTAGGATTCCATATCTCCGCCCGAATCAGACCTAGTTCTCCCTGAGCGGCTGTCCACCATCCTTCCCAAAGGCCTCCCTAGAGACCCAACGGACATTCAAACAGTCTCCACAACCAGTTGGGCCTGGGAAAGACTACGGTATTACACTCACACAACTGTCCTGTACTCGACTGCACTCCCACTTCCTAAAGCCCGCTGGCTCCCACTTACAGGCGAAACAATAGTACAGTGCACATTGACTAAATTCAAGGTCACGAAAGCGGGAGATCTATTTCCGGATGGCCATGTTTATGCCGGTGAAGACTAAATCCACTTCCCTGACGCCTCATTCATGGACCGGTTCATACTCCGACGCCTACAATCCGCGCTAAAAGCCACACTACCCAGTTACCCTTTAGAACCCGACTCATTTGCTCCTTTATCCCTGATCATTGAGAGTGCACGGGGCACACATCTCGTTTCCAAACTGTATAAGCTCTGCGCACAGCTTGTCCTTGTGCACGACGACAAGCTCCGAAAAGATTGGGAGACCTGGGTGGACCGATTACGGACGACCAATGGACCGCATGCTGTGCCCTAACTAAAGCCATTTTCCTCAACAGCAAGCATAACCTGCTCCACTTCAAGTTTCTGCGCAGGGTATACAGCACACCCGCCAAAGTACACAGAATAGATCCGACTTAAGCCACATAACTGCCTCAAATGCGGATCGCCACACGTCGACTTTGCCCATTTGGCATGGACTTGCCCGCGCTTGCAACCATTTTGGAAGGCGATTCATAAGGAGCTTGGCGACATTATCCATATCCTACTTGACCCGATCCCCGAAATTGCACTCTTAGGCTACATGGTTAATTTCCCCCCAAAAATTCGGAAAATTGCAGCCCTTAGCTTTCTATTAGCCAAAAGGGAGGTGGCGCTCCACTGGGGTAGTGAGGCTGTCTCTACAATGCAGAGTTGGCTACGAAGCATGGTTACATGCAACACGCGCAGCGACATGTACTCCACGACTATCCCATCTTCTTCAAGGCCTAGAGACATTTGGGGCCCACTGAAAACATATCTTGCCTCCCAACAAAATGACTTGCCTGCTCAACTGGTTAGTGGCATAGTGCCAACTTGGGTGGGGTGAAGATTCCCCTCCCTTCAACTCTCCGTTGTTGTTATATCAGTACCTATGATTGAGAAACTGTTTAAAATGTTTATGGATACCATACAGAACCCTGACCTAGTTATGAGGCATCACACTCAACGGATTTATAATATGGACAGTGAGACCTGCACTTGATTGGCCCAGATATCCGCCACAAGCTGGACGTGTGATGCACCACTGTTTCGGTTTGCTGGCAAACTTCAGACACTGTATTGGCACTGTAACTTGGCAACTTATATTTTCCATCAGACTGTGAGAATTGTTAATTGTGATGCTTATAATGTGATCAAAATGAAAAATAAAGTTTAGAAATAAAAAAAAAGTTTTATTATCAGCATACATAGACACTACTAGTCCTCTAGCCGTGAAGCAGAGGCCCTGCGCAGTGTGATGCTGACGCAACAGTGCTGCTTGCGGTTCCATGGCAAATAACAGTGGGGAAATCGGACAGCCCTGCCTTGTACCCCGAGCTATCGTGATGGGCCCCATGAGTTGGATATTTATTTTGATGCGTGCCAATGGGAGAATGTACAATATTTGGATCTTACAGATAAAACCAGCACTAAACCCAGATGCCCGAGGTGCAAGAAGAGGAAGGTCTTCTCTAGCGAGTCAAATGCCTTGATGGCATCCAGGAGAGCCGGCACTGCTGGTAAGGAGGGATTGATTTGGTGCATGACCGAAAAAATTGTACGCAGGTTATGTGATGGTGCTCTTCCCGGTATAAAACCAGATTGATGAGGGCGTGCAATCTGATGGAGAAGTCTAGCCGCAGATTCCTTAACTTAGAATATCTCCTTAGGCGTCAGACTGGATCCGGAAACTCTTTTTTCCCCAGCAATACCTTTGCGCGCCAGGAGGTGGCGTCGCCAGGTCCGTCCTGACGTCGTCCACGGAAGTGACATCAATGGAGCCATATAAGCCCCTCCCGGCGTGGTGATGTCCGTTTTCTTCTTTTCCACGTCTTAACGCGGATCCGGGAAAGCACATACCTCTGGCCTGTTTTTGTTATCTTCAGGCCTTTTCGACACCTTTTTGCATCAAGAAACAGTGTGTTAGATGCCCTTTGCGGGCTTCAAGCCATGCCGATCCTGCTCGCGACAGAGGTCAGTGACGGACCCTCACAAAATCTGTATGTGATGCGTGGGTGAGCACCATGACTCTGTGGAGTGCAATGTTTGCCACAAGCTGCGGCCGAAATCCCTGCGGGAACGCTGCATGAAGCTGCTATCTGCCTGGATGTCCCGAACGGACCCCTCGCGACACAGGTCTCCTTTTCCAGTGGAGACGTCAACGCGGCACCAGTCCTCACAGGAGGATGTTCCTGTTCGGGGCAGGTCCCGGGACCGCCGCCGTCATTCGCCTACCTCAGGTAAGTACAAACGGAAGTCGCGGAAGTCATCGGCTTTGTGTCGACATCACTTCTGGGCCCGCGGCTCCCGGTCTTTGCCGGACTCGGGCCCTCAGGAGTCGGACCCGGCATACCCCCCATTTCCGGGTGCTGGGGCGACTCGAGCACAGATGGAGGACTACTGCAGGACCCTGCAGTCCTTTCTTGCTTTGTCCCCCCTCCCCGGCGTGCCTTCGGACCCCACAGGGGGAGTAGGGATTCAGGTCGGGACTCCGCCGGCGGGTTTACCCTCAACTCCGACCGAGTACCCTGACTCCGACTCCGGAGTCGCCGCAACGTCAGGACACTGCCCGGAAGGGCATCCCACAACATCTAGCACTTCCACAGCGCCGTCGCACAGCCTTACAAGTTTCCCTGCGGTGTCGCTGGAGGTGGCTGCGGCGCTGTGCATGACACCGCTTCGGCGCACTCTCTCCCCGCAGGTTGCCACCTCGGTGGATGTTGATTCGACTCTGGTCCGACTCCGGCCGATGGCCTTTTCAGGGGTCGTCGACGTCAGCTCGACTCAAACGGACAAGGCCTTTTTGAAGGTCACCGCCGCTGTCAGTCGCCTACCTCAGGTAAGTACAAACGGAAGTCGCGGAAGTCATCGGCTTCGTGTCGACATCCCGTCTGGGCCCGCGGCTCCCGGTCTTTGCCGGACTCGGGCCCTCAGGAGTCGGACCCGGCATAACCCCCCATTTCTGGGTGTTGGGGCGACTCGAGCGCAGATGGAGGACTACTGCAGGACCCTGAAGTCCTTTCTTGCTTTGCCCCCCCCTCCCTGGCGCGCCTTCGGACCCCACAGGGGGAGTAGGGATTCAGGTCGGGACTCTGCCGGTGGGTTTACCCTCAACTCCGACCGAGTGCCCTGACTCCGACTCCGGAGTCGCCGCAACGTCGGGACACTGCCCGGAGGGGCATCCCACAACATCTAGCACTTCCACAGTGCAGTCGCACAGCCTTACAAGGCCCCCTGCGATGTCGCTGGAGGTGGCTGCGGCGCGGTGCATGACACCGCTTCAGCGCACTCTCTCCCCGCAGGTTGCCACCTCTGTGGATGTTGATTCGACGCCGGTCCGACTCTGGCCGATGGCCTTTTCAGAGGTCGTCGACATCAGCTCGACTCAGACGGACGAGGCATTTTTGAAGGCCACCGACGCCGGCTCGACTCTGCCAGTCTAGGCCTTTTCGGAGGTCGCCGGTACCATCTCTGGCTTTATTGGTGGAGGATGTGTTCCCAGTGGATTCCTCACCCCCTGGGTCATTTCAACGCTCTCCAGAGCGGGCGCCAGTGGGGCATTGGCCTACTCATCCTTTTGCTTAGCCTCTGTTAGGTGGCCGGATTAGCATGCGTCCGTCACCTACTGATGACTTGCTGTCCTGCCTCGCGGGGCCACGGAGGCTAGTGGGACATTTGTCAGGGCTGTTTGCAGGGCTGCAGACATTTTGAGGATGCTGCCGCCCTTAGTCCCTAGACCTTCGGAGCCTTTGCTGGATCTTCTCCACCAGGGCGCTGGGACATGAAGCCCTTGTTGTCATTTGCGGAGTCATTATTTGACATCCTTCTCGGGACGTGGGCAAGGTCCTCTTTGGGGGACCTCGTGGATCGTGCTGTGGCACATCGTTATCGCCCGGCTCCCGATGACCCCGCCTGTTTGACCCTCCATCCTGGGGCTGGAGGACTTGAGCTTCAGGCAGCTCTTTCTACCACTCCTCTTCCGTTGCATCCTCCCACTCGGTAGTCTCGGTGGTTGGAGTCATGTGGCCGCGATGTGTTTGCATCCGCCAGCTCTGGACTCCGGTCCCTAAACACGTGTGTGTTTGCTCGGGCTACATTTGCCCTTTGGGACTCTGTCGAGCAGCTCCTCCCCTCCTTGCCGGAGAGCTCTCGTGCCAGTCTGGCCCACCTAATCCATGATGGCCATGATATGGCGCAATTTTCCATTTGGTCTGCCATGGACGCCACTGACTCTGGATCGTGCTATGGCCAGGTCGGTTGTCATGCGCCGCCATGCGTGGTTGCGCGATGGCGTTTTCCCAGAGCATGTTTAGGAGCGGCTGAGAGATCTACCATTTGATGGGGGTCACTCTTTTTGACGCCCATGCTGATTCGGTGGTCAGGCGCCTCCTGTCTATGTTTGATTGTCTTTCCAGGTTTTAATCCTCGTGGAGGATTTTTGGTTTTGTGACCGTGCCGTCACTCTCTTTTCTGTTGCCCGTTATGGGTTACAGATGTTCTGGGTTGTGTGGCTGTTCAGCCGTGTTATTTCCTTATTCTGGTACAGCTGGCTAAGCTGGTTAAGCTGTGTTTACCTTTCTTTTGAGCCTCTGCCTACGAGCTTGTCTCAAGAGAGACCCTTCTTTTGTAAGGTTGTGCCTTACCCTAAGTGGGGTATTTTGTTGGCTGTTATATTGCTACTCTTCCGTACACAGGAACTTTTGCCGCAAGTTGACTCTTCCTACTCTGGTGAGATCCATGGGGTTGGTTTCTCTCCGGGGGTTACAATTGGTTGTCTATGGTTGGTCCTTAATACATTCCCGCCTCCGTAGGGGCGTCCTTCCCTGCTGTTTCGTTGGGGTTTTGTCACGCCTGTTCTTTCCTGGCGTGTTCTTGCAGCATCGCTGTGCCCCACCTTGCCTGTCTACAGGTGGACATGTGCCCATGGGGGGCAGGTTCCTCTGTTCCGGAACAGTGTCTCTGTATTCTGTGAATACTTGCCGTATTGATGCATACAGGTTATGCTCTATGTCTTTTCTTGTGGCTCAAGCACTGTCGGGGTTCTTGCTTAAGGCAAGGGAAGTTCCCTCCGGCTCTGTCTCGGCTGTGTGTTGGCTCCTACCCCACTTCCCAGCAGCGTCTCCGGTCCCTTGCTTCTTGCAGGACAAGGGGTCCGGTTTTCCGTTCCTGCCCTGTGCATATTTCTTAGTCCTTCAAGGAGTGGCTCTTGTCTATGACTTTCTGTCACCAGATCTGTGCTCTGCCCCAGCGGTTTCTCAGGGTGTGGGTTATTATTCGCTTTTGTTGCACTAGTGATGTGCTCACTACCATCTGTTTTTCTGGGTGTGAGTTCTTACTCCCATTCTGGCACAGTTGCTTCTTTAGGTAGCGTTACTGTGCATATATTCTTCTCGCCATTCTCCTTGTTGGTAGATGGTGTCGGTCTATGGTGGTGTATGCTTTTTGGCGACAGGCTTTTGTCTGTGCCTTCTCTTGATCCTTTACTGGCAGTATCGTGGTCTATGTTTCCGCCTGCCTCATGGGAGACCAGGTTTCTTCCCCCTCGGGGAACTGTTGTTTTTTCTGCATTCTGTGCCTGTTATGCCACATAGCGGTACAGTTGTACCGATTGAGCGACTCCCCTGTTCAGGGTTTCGTCACTTCACGTATGTGTGGCAACATTCTTGTCTCTTTGTGTATATGTTGTAGGTTCTACACGCATACTAGGTTCTTTTGGCCCTAGTATCAGGCCTTCTTGCTCACTCTCTCCTTCTGGATAGAGTCCTCTATGTGTTCCTGGCTTTCCAGGTTATCCCCTCACAGTGGTACCTTTTGGTACCTTTGGCTGCATGCCTACCTGCTGAGTTTTTGCTCAATTGTGGCTCTTCTATCTCTGTTGGCACTAGACTCTGGGTTCGGCCCTGCCACTGTTGTCACATGTCCTAGGGGGTACACATTTGATGTGAGTTTTGTCTTGCACACACAGGCCTCCTGTTCTTGGCCGGACAGTCTTCGGACTGTCCCCTGTTTCATTTTGACATCCACTGTGGTGTATGTTCAGGCGGTATGCTCTACTGTTGTCATGTTGTTTTGCCCCTTTGGGGCTTTGTTCCTCATGGATCATAGGGACCAGTGCTGGGATCCTTCTTTGAAGGAGTCGCTGCATTGTTTCTTACGTTGGCACTGATCTTTCTAGTTCTGTATTTCCTCTCGTCTGTGTCTGGGCAAGAGCGGTCTCACACATCCCTCGTCGGATTTTGGTGTCTTTGCCGTCCCTTATTCATGTCCCTTGCGGAGTTCCTTGGTCTAATGTCAGTTGCCCTGGCATTGCGGTTCCCACCGTGTTTCATCTGCCTTTTGACAAATATGTTCTGGAACTTGGTGATTGTTTCGCAGACCCTCCTCCTATGGGGTATGGCTTTGGTATCTATTCTGAGTTGAGGAATCTGTGGCTAGATGTCTCTATCAGATGGAAGAGTTATTTACCTTCGGTAACAAGATATCTGGTAGAGACACAGTCTAGCCGCAGTTTCCTTAACGCCCGCCCATCCTCCCCGCTCTGCGAAGACCTTTTCATATGGTGTTTTTCCCCCTAGCCCCCCCCCCCCCTTTTTCTGGGGGCCTTGGTCTTACGGAGGTGTGCTCTTGCACCTCGCTCTGGGGTAGGGTGTGTTCTCCTGCGTGGGGCCCTTCGTCCTCCCCTCCATTCTAGTGTTTGGTTGGTGGTGTGTTCTCGCACCTTCCTTTGGCGCAGGGGGTGTTGTTCGGCTTTCGAGCCCTTTGGCTCTCCACTCCGTCCACGTTTTTCGGTGGTTAAGGTCTATACTTTCACTGCCTTCTCATGTTGCTCCACCTGTGTTCTTCACGCGTGGAGTTATTCTGTTTTGTATTCCCTCCCACCGCCCACACCTGTGCCTCCGTCTTTCTATGGCAGTCGGTTGGGTTGGGTTCTCTTTGGTGCTACAGTCATTCAATCTCGGGAGGGTGTGTGTAGTGAACTTTCTGGTGGACGTTCACTTCCAGTCACTTGTCTTGCACCATGTTGCTTCGATATTGTGGTTCTTTTAATTTCCCTCCTCTGGTGACAAGCTGTGCCTGGCTTGTCATATCTTTTGTGCCGCAGCCGTTACCCCCTCGAGGTGGGGCACAACTTGGCAATTTGTTGGGCCCTTGCTGCCAGCAAGTGCTCTATCAGCTCCCTTCAGTCCCTCTAATTACTGGGTGCTTTTCAACGTCCTATTTTTTCTCATTCCAAATGATTTCCCTCTCATTTTCATGTTACTTATCGTTGTTGTTTCAACGATTTTGCTCTTTTTTTTTTAACACACACTGTTCCTATGCTATGGCACTTTTTTGCATGACTCCGCGTTGTGGCGCGGAAAAGTTTCCTGTAGAAAACTGACGTCAGCACGCCGGAAGGGGCTTGTATGGCTCTTTTGATATCACTCCCGTGGACGACGTAAGGACGGAGCCGGGAGACGTCGCCTCCCGGCGTGCAGAGGTGTTGCTGGGGAAAAAAAGATTTTCAGGATCCAGTCTGACGCCTGGGGAGATATTCTAAGTTAAGGAATCTGCGGCTAGACTGTGTCTCTACCAGATATATTGTTACCGAAGGTAAGTAACTCTGCCATTAAAGACATAAGTGGAAGCAATTGATTTGATAATAGCTCAGTGTATATTTAATTGTCTATATTGATTAGTGAAAGGGGGCAATAGGAATAACAGAGCTCAGGAGCCTTGTCTGGTTTAAGTATGGTGGCTATTAGTGCTTCTCGAAGTGAGGGAGGAAAATTGCCCACTATCACAGAATCGTTGTACATGTCGATGAGATGTGGAATCAGTATGGAAGCATATTCTTTATAGAAGGCGGATGTTAGTCCATCCAGACTTGGGCTTTTATCGCCAAGGAGGCCAGCTATAACCTTCGCAGTTTCTTCCACTGCAAACGGCTCATCCAGGTATTCTCTGTGACCTGGATCTAGCCAGAGCAGTTCGATTGATTCAAAATATTGATGTAGGGTGTCCTGAATACACATTGCCCCAGCTGCATGTAATTGAGAGTAGAAGGAAGACATGATTGTGTTTATTTCTGCAGGAGATGTGACTCTGCGGCCGTTTTCATCCAGTAGCTCAGTCACATATGAAGAAGCGTGCGGTTTTCTCAGCAGGCTGGCCAATGTCTTGGCAGGGCGATCCCATCTTCCCATATTGCCGAGCTCGCACCTCTCGTCCCAAGTAGTTTATTTCCCTCTCAGCCTCCTCTTGGTACTCTGACATTTTAGTTCTAATCTCAGCTAGTGCGTCAGGCATGTTATTGGTGCTGTATATTTGATCTAATGCCTTGATTTCTGCTTTCGGCCTTGTCGGGGTCCCTCTTATTGCCCGGACCACCCCTGATTGTCAATGTATACGCCACGGATCACTGCTTTAAAGGTTTCCCATAGTGTGGAGGGTGAGCTAACCGAACCTGCATTCAAGTAAAAAAAAGTCAGAAATGGCGCACAAAGTTCTTCCTTGAACGCTGTGTCCCTCAACGCATGTGGGAGGGAGGCGCCAGGAGGACATGCCCTGGAGGGTCTGCTGGACCAGCCACACGGGAGAGTGATCGGACAGCATGTGCGCAAGGTGGTCAACAGAGGAGCGAGCACCAGTTGGCCACGTCTCTAGACACCAGCCACAGATCAATGTGTGACCAAGAGTTACGTTGGGGTGGAAATGCATGTGCCATCTCGTCTACTGGGGTTGGCGCGCCGCCACGCATCTACTAGCACATTGTCTGCAAAAAGGGAGTTCAACATTTCCGTGGCATGTGGGTGTTGTAGTCTGGTGCCCGAACTATCCAAATTCCCCTGCGGTGCAACATTAAAGTTGCCGCCCCAAACTATTGATCAGGGGTCATATTTTGCAATCAAACTCAAAACGTAGAGGAAAAAACTAGGGTTGTCAGAGTTGGGACCATATATGGCTGCCATAATCAGTAGTTGAGAGCTGAGTGTGCCTGTTAATACCACATATCTACCATTGGGGTCTATATATGTGTGTGTGTGTGTGTGTGTGTGTGTGTGTGTGTGTGTGTGTGTGTGTGTGTGTGTGGCAGTTGCACCAGGGAAGTCTCTTTTTAAGCAAGATGGCTACTCCTCTAGTGTAATTTGAGTATGCGGATGCGTAAGAATCCCCCCACCAGCGAGCTCCAAGCCGGACAAAGTTGGTAGTGGCTGTATGTGTTTCCTGCTGGAAAGATATGTCTACTTTGTGTCTCGTATGGTACGAACGCATAAGACGGGACTTGCGATGGTCGTTAATACCCCGAACGTTCCATGTTAGGAAAGTTACATTAGTCATGAATCAGGTTTAGAGTGCATGTGCTGTATCGTTTTTTAGCATTACCAGTAAAAAGTACCAAGGAATTGTAACTGTGGTGGTAGTGGTGTAGCCTCTCAAAGTAACAGTTATCACAGTAATGGGTTAGCTTAAACAACAAATCATCATACCTCCGAATTAACAAGTCCTGTGCCCAGATTCCTAACCCACCCCTCCCTCCCACATCCAGCACCATCCCACCACTCCAACCCCCCAAACAGGTTGAGGTTCAATGCCCCTCCAGACACCCCCAACTTAGAATATTGAACATATGAGGGAATTATCCTGTTGGGGCATGTAGACTCCTCAGGCTCACTCCCCTGCCCAAGGGACAGGGTGGCCGAGCGGTGTAGTACATTTGGAAATTTGGAATGGTAACATTCGTTGCAGCGTTGTGTTGGTGTAGCAACAGCAAAGTCTGATTTGATATTAAGTTTAGAGTCTATTCGGTAGTCAGCCCTTATAGCTAAGCCTCAGTCATTTTCACTGGTGCTGTCATCTCCGGATGGTCCGGACAAGCTGTGCGAGTGCAATAGGGTTTTGCGGAACTGTTTCACATAAGTCATGGCAGCCTTAGAATCTGTAAAGTAACACGGTTTGCCATCTGCATCAACGCGGAGCTTGGCCGGGTACAGGAGGGCGTATGATACTTTTAGTTGTTGGAGGACTCGTTTGGCTGGTAGGAAGTCACGTCTTGCGGCATGTACCACCAGGATGAAATCGATGTAGAAGGAGAAGGTGTTCCCTTGAAGCTGATCTCGCCTATTTCTCTTGCTTTCCTCAGGATTGCATCCCGGTCACAATAATTCAACAGGTGGGCTATTATTGGCTGTGCGGGGGCCCCGGGGGCTGCCGCAGGCCCAGCGAGCGATATGCTCACTCCACGATGAAGACCTCCGACAGTGTTGTACCAAACAGTTCATGGAATAATGACACCAGGTAGTCCTCCATCCTGAATATTGCAGTGGACTCAGGGATTCCAATTATTCTGAGGTTGTTTCTGCAAGAGCGTGATTCGAGGGCTTCATTGTTTGCGCGAATAAGTTTTAGCACCTTATCCATCTTTAATAGGCGTTGTCTATCTTAGCTGAGGGCGTCATTGGCATCTGATACTCTAGATTTCAGGTGTGCATTCTTGAGAGTCATGCAAGTCATGTAAGTCTACACACTGCTTCACTTGATCCAGCCGGGCAGCAAGATGATCTATTTTAACCTCAAGGAGCAGGGAGCGGATTTCTTCGTCTTGCATTCAGTGTTTTCTGTTTGTGTAGCCTATTTTTCAGCCTCTTGCGGTGGTTCCCCGCACCGCTCTGACTTAGATTTTCAAAGACGTGCTTGGCTTGTTTAGTATCTGTCTTCCGCATTTTATGTTAATTTTGGGTGTGCTGGCACTGTGGATAGGACACAAAGCAGTGTGGGGGAAAATGTACCAGTGCACGCACTTAGGCAGTTTGTTGGTATTGTGCTTGCTGACCCTGTTTTACGGAGATATCAATATCTGAGGTCTTACCCGCCAGCATCACATCCACCCCGCAGGGCCCAGCCAGCCTTTAGGCTGCATCCCTCAGAGGGGGAAATAAGCAATGAGCAACTATATCTTAGACAAATCTTGTGGCTGTGGTTTTGGTATTTCGAGTCCCTTGCCTAGTGTTCGGATCTGGCTAAGCAACCGCACAAAGCTTATTTAAGTTCTCACCCGCCCAGAGAGTTGTGGTATTGCCAAGCAAGTCCTTTACTCTCCACCTGCGTCTTTAAGGAGCGTTGCCCGTGGTTCTTGTATCTTAAAGGGGAATCCAGGCCCCTGTTGGCTTTCAGGACCCTAGCGTCATGTGGTTCTTTCTGGCAGTATGGGCCTGCAATATAGTCAGTAGCGGGCCCGTCCGGCATTACTCCGTTGCACCCCCTGAGATGTGGTGGCCCTGCAGGCGTAGCATCCAGCAAACGCACGGGTTGGTGTGTTCCGCCACCGCCGACCGACAGACCCGTTCTTCCTCCCGCCCAACTCCCTACTTTGTGATGTTCACTGTGGGTTTTCGGACCGGGCCCGCTTGGCCACTCAGGTTACCGGCAGTGCCCCGTCGTCCTCCGCAGACAATTTACTTTTTAAAGCACAGATACTATTGTTCCATACAAAAAAAAACAGGTTGAACATTTTCAGAGAAAAAACCACAACATGGGGAAAAAATGTTATAGGTTTGCAGGTAAGTAAACTACTTACAAGGCTGGGTGACTGGGGTTAGAACCAAGTTTGAAGGAGGCACTCGAGTCACATCACCAGTGCCTCTAGGGCGTCCGGGTGCAAAGTGCAGAGGCCCAGTGTTAGTCACTAGCGGGCCTTCGTTCAGGGGCTGCTCATGAGCTGGCCACTTGGATGTGGGAGTAAAGCTCCTGGGATTAAGATCAGCACTGCAGAGGCCAACAATCAGCACAGGAGCTGCACCATCAGCGGCACTGAGGCAGCCGGATGCCGGGTGCTAAGGAGACGTCGGCAGACCTCTTGTTTCCAATGGAGATCTCCGGTTCATAAGAAATGCTGCAGGCTCGGTCAAGGAGGTTTCCTGAGGACGACCACCGGTAAGAGAGGTAAGTTGAATTGTTGAGGGATGCCTGGACACTGTTGGGCGGCCAACCATGGCTGCGGGGCATCGGGTGCAGGGGAGTCTTTAAGCTTCTGGTTTTCTTACCAGCTCCCGTCGCAGTCGGGGGACCCCTCAGGTTGAGGCTGCAACTGTCGGGTAGAAGACCGAGGTAGGTTGGGGATCACCGGATCCCAGCTCAGGATTGCTGGGGAGGCCTCCTTGTGGTGTTGGGCCAGTCGAACTTGGGCTGTGGGCATCGGGTGCAGAGCCACGGAGCCGGCTGGATCCGGGGTCCATGTTGGGAGTCTTTGGTTGAGTAAATCCAGTGCTCACAGGAGGCAGTCTTTTTGGTGAAGGCAGGGCCGGTCCTCCAGGTTCTGGATGGCTGCTGGACACGCCGGGGTTTCGCTGGGTGCAGGTCAAAGTCGGGACAGGTCGGTAGGGCTGGGGCCAAAGCAGTTGTTGTCCTTCTTCTTCCTCGTTCAGCACGGCGCTTCGGTCCTTCTTGTTTCTGCTTCTCGAGGCAAGGTTCGGGGTCACCCCTAAATACAAAATTTAGTTGCGTTTACAGGGGTGTGCAGGTTAGAACCTATGGGACTCTTCCTTGTGCTGAGTACACCCCCTATTATGCCACCCACCAGTGGGAGAGGGGCATGAGCCTCTCTGTGATTGGCTGTGTTCCCTCATTTTCAAGATGGAGGGGACTGAGATGTGTGCTTCATCTCACCTTCTGCATCTCAGGGGTGGGATTGGCAAAGGTGCACACACCTTTCTCCCTAACTTGGTTTTCCCGACGTTTCTCCCACACATAGTGGGGGTCAGATCCGGTGGGAACCAGTTGCTGCGGGCAGCAAAAGGCAGGGTTAGCTAACAAAGGTTGAAGGCCACTGGAAAGAGGGCCTTTGAAGCTTCCCCTTCGAAGACCCAGCTAAACCTGGGGGAGGAGGCATGATACCTCTGTCCAGGATGGGCTTGTGGGGAATTGGACGGTGACTGAGGGGACTCTGCATGTTCTGTTGTATGCATGAAGATGTGTAAGAGTGTTGCCCACTGAATGGAGATGTGGCTTTTACGGATGCCTCGGACTTCCTAATGGCGTAGCGCATTTTCCTCTGATGCCCATCATTTTGCAAGTGCTCCTTTCCAGGCGGCTAGAGGGGGCCAATAGGAGAGCTATAGATGTAAACCTTGTTTTGACTTTGTGTTGTTTGCGACGCTTGAATATAGTTAATGCGCTGGCTTCCCATGTTGCTGTGTCTGCGAGCCCTGTTACCTCAAGCAATGTGCTGTGTAGTATATTCCAGTAGGTATGTAGCGTTGGGCAGCTCCAGAACATTTGGGAAAAGGTCACACTAGATTCTTGCCATCTTGACCATAAAAATGGTGTGTTAGGGTAATATCGTGGAAGATTTTCTGGCATCAAGTATGCTCGATGCAGGATAAAATACTGTATATTTTTAGGTCTCGCCCCTAGCGATGCAGTGCGCAGCACTGCTCGCGCAGGCGAGAGCCCTTTTGTGGAGGGTTCCAAAACGGACCCTGGAATCGCACAATCTCGTGCGTGTGTGCGATTCCTTTTGTGCTACGCGATTGGCCTTTGCGTGCGGCTTTTTATAAAAGACTGCACGCAATTGGCCAAAGGCGGGCGCATTGCTCCGCCCATGGCCTATTGGTGTCTATTACGCGCTTGGTGCGCATAATAGAAACCAATAGACCATGGCTCGCAGTGACGCGCGCTCACCACTCGCGGGCTTCTTTGTTTTTTCTCAAGCGGAAGTGAAAGCAAACTCTTTCCCTGCCGCTTGTTAATATAGTGAATTATTGCATTCCACTATTGTGATGTCTCAGAGCCGAAACCTCTTCACCGCCCTTTAAATGGTCATCAACACGACAATGAGGTGGAACAGGGCGGATAAAACAGGATTAAACGCAGAATCTGCGCTAACACTGACATGCTTAGCCGGGATGGCGAGGGTGCCATGGGTTAGACTGCGAGGTAAAGAATGCACGTGCTCAGATGACTGAAACCTTTTCCCCGGACAGCAGGTACAACCATACTCGCGGATGGTGCAGCGCCGAACAAGGGCTTGGAAATAGTTTTAGTTTTTATTAAGAAAAACTGTACGCCCGTGTGTGGTTTAGTACAAAAATAATTTTAAGGGACTTGCGGCAGAACGTATTCAGTGCACGTAGTAACTAAAAAGACACGCATTGAAACCATATAGGACAACAGTGTAGGTAATATTGTAATCATATTTTTTGATATGCAATAAAGCGCGTTGAACGGGAACTTTTTTCCTTGTAGTGTGCTGCGGGGTTTGCGTTTCTGCTGACCTCGTGTGTGTGTGTGTGTGTGTGCGTGTGTGCGTGTGTGTGTGTGTGTGTGTGTGTGTGATTCTTGCAACAACGCTGCGAGCTTCTTGGGCTCACGCGTCTTCCTCCCTGATACTGACCGATACTCGGTCAGGTAACATGCACAGGGCAGCTTTTTAGAGATCGTTTGGAAACACTGCTTGGTTTTTTTTTAGTTGCAGTCTGGCTGGCAGTGAAGAGTCAAGGCACAAATACAGAGAAAGCACCTTGACTAGTGAGTCTTGATGTCTCAAACGAAAGCAAGAGAGCATGCGCGGGCATGCGATTAACGTACCAAGGAACATGCCCTTCCTCTCCCAGCTGCATCAAAGCCCACAGGGTTGGTTCGTTGCTTATTAATGTCTGTGTCATACGGTTTATTGGTGTGACTAAGGATCGAAGTGTTGCTTATAATAACTTCTTTAATAGCCCACTTCTACCTTTTCTTGGTGTTATGAAGAACTGGTGTTACTATTACCCAATGTACTAGTCTCCGCTGTAAGTTCACACAACAAATAAACATTGTGAATGATAGATAACCACAATACAGGTGGACACGTAGATGGATTGAAAACAAAAAAGTGGTGGGTGACATGCTTGAATTAATCTCAGCCTCTGAGGATTACTCTGGCTTTCCCCTTCATATTGAACACAGAAACAATGGCCTGGAATGTGGTTCATCAGCGTTTGTTTTTCACAGCGAGATGCCTTGTTCCATTGGCTCACGGTCCTCGCGCTTATTTATTTATTTATTTATTTAGATTGGAATGCGGTCCGCTAACTTTAGCGGCCGCACTAGGTTTGTTTATTTAATTATTTTAGAGCGCTCTCCGCTGACTTTAGCGGCACCGCTAGGTTTATTTACTTAATTAATTTGGCACGCAGGTGTTCTCCGCCATTCAATGCCGACGATCTCTCAATCTACCGACCTCAGCCCCCCCCCACCCCCACCCCCCCACAGGTTCTTCCTTTCGCCCTCCCTGACCTTCTTTCTCCAAATCCTGTCGTCTGATCCAATCGCCAAATTTCTCGTATTCAAGGTCACCCAAAGTGATCGTGCACAAGGGGCGCTGTCTGGCACCTTTTCTGCACAGGCGTTATTTACACCAAAACCAAACGGCTTTCCCTGCGCAGCTCTGCCGAGTGCACTCTTCGAACCTCTCTGAAAAGTGCAAGTTCTCTGTTTTTTTCTTCATTTCTAATGCCACTAGGCTCAGAGTTGCATCTGCAGTGGAAGCTATCGGTCGCACATCGGCAAAGGAGCCAGCCAGACTAGTTCCCATCAGCCTGACCACCCCACAGGCTAACCGGTGACGTGTCTCTGAAGAACTGCCTGGCCTGGCCTTGGAGGGTGAGACACTGTCCTTGGCTTCCGGGGGTACAGCCTGCTCCCCGCTGACACAAGACACACCGTCCAATAAAGCAAAGTCGGAAGTGTGCTGACTTTTGACATGCCACAAAACACGTATTGTGTACACTGCATGGAACCCCCCAAACTACAGGAAGACGCTTTTGAGCCTACGAGAGGGGTAATACCTGTACCTTCTGTTAGTTAGAGGCAGTGCACGTGTCTTCCTGTTTTCTGGAGAGGAAGGGTGGGACGTAAAATCCAGATTTTCAGCCTAGACCAACTCTTGCCAAGCACCACGAGGCTCAAGTCCGCACAGCCCAGTCGTGCGTCCTTGCCACCAAGAGGGGATGGGCTCCTCTCCGCCGCCACTGTCTGCCACCCAGCCACCATTGGGCTTTCCTTCTTTTGTCATGCATTTCCCATTTTCTAGCCAAAGAGGCCCCAGTAGGAAGTAAAACAGAGGAGGCCGAGAGTGATGTCACGGATTGCCGCTTGTAAACTTTTATTGCGCGCTTTCTCTTCGCAGCTTCAGCCAGTGGAACAAAGAGCCATTTGTGAAGGGAGGTCAGCAGATAACGGATATATTGTGGATTTGGCCCTGTTGACCTTTAGACCGGCTACTGTCTCAAAATCGGCCAGGGTTGCAAAGATCGGAGTGAGGACTGAGGTGATGTCCCGTACATATAGGAACAGATCATCTGCATACATTGATATGCTGTGCCTGGTTCCCTCCAGCGGAATGCTCCACTGCCCGCCCTCTTCACGTAGATGGACTGCCAGTGGTTCCATTGCCAAGGCGAAGAGTAGTGGAGAGAGCGGGCAGCTTTGTCTTGTGCCTCTCGACACTGTGAAAGAGGGTGATACGTGTTGTCCTAGCCTGATCCTGGATGTTGGCCGTGAGTATATTAGTTTAGTGTATGCTCGCAATCGTGGTCCCCCTCCCATCTTCCGGAGCACAGCAAATAGGTATGGCCATAACAGTGTATCGAAGGCCTTTTTCAGGTCCAGGACCAGGCACGCGGCGCAGGGGAATCTGCTCTGAACCTGATCCTGTACATGGAACAGCCGCCGTAGGTTGTGGGAGGTACTTCTTCCCAAGACGAATCTGCATTGTTCTGGATATATTAGTGTTGGAAGAATCGAGGAGTACCGCTCTGCTAATATTTTACCAAAGAGTTTGTAATCTGATTACAACAACAAGGCAATGGGTCTATATGAGCCTAGGTGGTGGGGGTCTTGTTATGGTTTTAGGAAAGAGACAATGATTCCCGGAGGTATTGTGGGAGTACACCTTCTTCCAGTGCTGTCTTATACGTTTCTACCAGTTGTGGGACTAACAGGGTGGAGAATGTGTGATAGAATTCCAGTGATAGGCCATCTAGTTCTTGAACTTTATTTGTGGCCAGGGTTTATTTTGCTTGTGTCACTTCGATCGAAGTAATTTTTCTGACTAGGGTGCTTTTATCAGTTGCCGCTATACATGGCAATGGGTGCGCATCTAAGAATCTTATTACCACTTCTGGATACATCCGGTCAGGGGCTGTATATAATGCTGCATAATAATCGTGGAATGTGTGCATTATGTCTGCTTGGGACCAGACTAGTGTGCCTTTGGTAGTGTTCACTTCGGTTATTGGATGAGGATCAGTGCCTTGTTTGATAAGCCATGCTAGCAGTGTGGGTGTTCTGTCGCCTTCCCTGTGTACTCTAGCTGCGTGTGCTCTAAAATTGTACCTTTTGAGGCCTGCAGCCATGATCAATGTTAGATCCCTCAGGAAAAATCACGCCGAGGTCTTTGATCTCCTCGACAACAGTTCTCTTGATCTTTTGTTTATTATGAAGTATTGGCTTGATGCCACGTCTGACCCCATTGTTACTCTTGCTACTCCTGTAGGATACAAGATTAGTAGAGTTGACCGCCCAGAAAGGGGCAGGGGGTGGCCATCTTTTACAAAGATAAGTGGGAGTTGCGGAGGGGAGACGTCACCTCATGGGGGTCCTGCGAAGCACTTGACTTTAGCATTCGCTTCTCAGACCACTTCACGCTGGGTGGCTCACTCATCTACAGGCCCCCGGTGCATGCGGGTTAGTTTTAACAGGCCTGTGGTAATGCCATTGCAACTAGGGCGTTGTCCTTGGGGACCTCAATATCCATCTTGACCAGGTAGAGGCTACGAACACGTCTAACTTTCTGGATATCTTACACCTGGCCCAATTGGTCCAGCGGATTTGTCTCCCCAACCATCAGGCGGGTCACATCTTGGACCCAATCTGTACCAATTTCCCATCTCGATGAGGGACCCGTGTCGGGTCTCTTGGTCCGACCACTTCCTTACATATTTTTCATGGGAAGTGTGTTGTAATGTTATTTACTGTCAGTCAGCTGTGTTTAGCTGCTGACATCCTTGGGTTCTAGAATGTGAGAGCTCTTGTGGCTCAGGAAAGAATCTGGTGGATGAGAGACTGGAGGAGTGAGAGGCAGTTGGGTGGCTGAGCTGTTGAACCTATTTACTTGTGAATAAATATTCCTGGAAGATCAACCTGCTGTCTGCGCCTCATTCATGGAGGATCTTACCTTTTAACACTGGCGACGACTGGGAAACAGCTCAACTCCATATTTTTCATGGGAAGTGCTCAATGCTAAGCTCTCAGTGTGTCCTTTCCGCAAACTGACCTTTAGCAAAATTGCCCCTGGTGCTCTCATCCATACTTTGGAAACCTCTAGACCCATACTCTCAGGCGACCTAGAGAGTCGACTAGATGATTTCACCAGCTGGGTATCTAAGGTTGTTGATAGTCTTGCCCCGCTGCGCTCTACTAGGCCATTTAGGGGATCTCCCTCTAAACCCTGGTACAGCCCAGAACTCAAAGTATTAAAACACGAATGCAAGATTCTAGAGCGAGCATGGCGCTGCAGTGACTACTGCCTTGCGGCCAAGCTGAAGCTCTGAACCAAGCAAAGAATCTATTATGAGGCCATAGCTCTGGCTAACAGGGAAGTTTACACTACACAAATCGACTCTGCTAAAAACAACGCTAAGGACGTTTTTGCGATAGTGCAGGGCTTTATGCCGCCGTCAGCCCAAGCCAACGCATCGCCATCTTCAGTCACCTGGTGCGAGACTCTTTCTCCTTTTTTTATGGACAAAATCCGCACGATTCAGGCGGCTTTTCTACCGGGTGTCAGTGAGATCGAGGTAATGACTTCGCCCTCACCGGTGGCACTACACACTGTCTGGATGCTATTATGCCGGTGGATTTGGCAGACTCGCTTAAAATCCTGAAGAGCTTAAAGCTCTTCAGGATTTTAACCCGGCCAGGTTGCTAGCAGCAGCAGCTGAGACGATTAGCTCAGAAGTGAATAGCATTGTTAATCTGTTCCTCCATACAGCTAGCATCCCAATGTCCTGGAAACAGGCCAATATTTTGCCACTTATGAAAAGCCGTCAGTCCAGGGAACTATAGGCCAATCTCTCTATTACCTGGTTTGGCCAAGGTGTGTGAGAAGGTTATCACCAAACAACTCACTGAGTTTGTTGAAAGAGAGGGTCTGCTGCATCCCGCTCAGTCAGGGTTCAGCACGGAACCGGTGCTGGTGAAGGTTGGGGAGGCCATCCGGAAGTGTTTGGATGCCGGCGGGAGGGCAGTATTGATTTTGCTTGACCTCTCGGCGGCATTCGACACGGTCTCACACTCTCTTCTCCTATCCCGACTAGTCAGGATAGGTGTGTCGGGACGGCCTGGAACTGGCTCAAGTCCTTTCTTGAGGGTCAGGCCCAGCAGATCTGGTTGCCTCCGTCTTCCTCTCTTTTACAGGCTGTGACTACGGGAGATCCTCAGGGGTCCTCCCTCAGCCCCCTTCTTTTTAACATCTATGTGACCCCTTGGTCTATTTGGCTGAGAGCCTGGGAGCTAAGGTGATGGCCCACGCCGATGACACCCAGCTGCTTTTTACCTGGTACAATGATGACAATTCGGTCGCTTCGGCTCATCACTGTCTCTCTTCCATTTTTAAGTTGCTTGCGGCTGGACAATTAAAATGTAACGAGGAGAAGTCAGAGATCTCCTGTTTGGAAAATTCCCTCCCAGGTTCCGGGAAGCTCTGTGGCCACCTGATTTTCCCCTGCCCTCCTCAGAAGGGAAGCCGGCGAAGAACCTGGGGGTACGGTTTGATGAGAGCCTCTCCTTCTCATTTCACATTAAGAAGTTGGCCGGCATCTGTTTTGGTCTTCTCAAGACTCTAAGAA
The DNA here is from genome assembly GCF_964204655.1 of Triturus cristatus. Taxonomy (NCBI): domain Eukaryota; kingdom Metazoa; phylum Chordata; class Amphibia; order Caudata; family Salamandridae; genus Triturus; species Triturus cristatus. Next base: position 1,160,713,308 of record NC_140583.1, read on the forward strand.
AGTTCTTTCCTCCTCTGCCCCTGTCACCTGTGCTCTCATCCTGTCCCGGCTGGATTATGCCAATGCACTTTACATTGGTATTCCTGGCTACCTGATAAAAAAGCTCCAGGTAGTCCAGAATTCGGCAGCTAGACTTCTTCTGGGCATCTCCACCAGACACAGCGTGCGTCATCACTTGCGTTCCCTTCACTGGCTTCCCGTAGCGGAACGGGTGAAAATCAAAACGCTGGTCCTAGCCCATCGCGCCTTGCATGGTGTTGGCCCATTCTATGTGCAAAAGCGGTTTACCTTCTATATGCCCTCGAGACAGTTGCGATCGGCATCTCACTGTCTCGCACTGGTTCCCCGATTTAAGTACCAGAGGCTGGGTGGCAGGTCTCTGACTTGGAGGGCTGCGGCAGCGTGGAACACACTTCCCCTGGCATTACACAATATTGAAGCCCTGACAGCATTTAAGAAAAATTTGAAAACTTATCTTTTCGTTTGCTAGTCCACTTGCTCCCCTTAAGACATTGCACCAGGACACTCATGAGTAGCTTTGCGCATAAAAAATCCAAATAACATAACATAACAAGCACCTCTGCATACACGTTTTTTGCGTCTGCTACCTGCATCAGTGTCGCATCATTTTATCTGCTGCCTGTGTCAGTGTTGCTAGTTTCCGTTCCTCTTCTAGTATATGTCGTTCTAGGTTTTATCGCATTCCAGAGATGTGTTGGATGCATGTCCCTCTGATCACCACCTTGAACGCGTCCCATTCCGCTGCTCTAGTGGATCCTGTTTGGGGGTTTTCGGGGAAGTTATCTGAATGTGTATTTTTGCTCTTACTTGAACACCTGGTCCTCCAGACATTCACGTGGTAAGCGGCAGGTGGAGACTGGGGCGGATGCAGCTGCCATGCTAGTTAGCTTTTGGGCATCATGATCAGCTAGAATCCAACCCAGGTACTCCGTCTCCTGGACTATAGGGATAATGAGTGAGGAGCAAATGAAACGGTTTAGGCGGAATCTGAGCTCATGTGGAATAGAGTGAAATGAGTATAGGCTGGTGTTGGGATGTTTTAATGCGTAATGCGTCTACCAGTGGCCAGTGATTCTTCCACACAGTAAACTGTTCTGTTTGTGCTATGGCCAGGGAGGACAGATGTGGTGGGTGGGATCTGTCTAGGGAGATATTTTGCGCACAGTTGTAGTCTCCTCCTAGTACCCAGGGTGTTGCAGTATATTGGGGTAGTGCATGGGAAAGGGCGTCCCAGTATTTCCCTGCTCTGTGTTTGGCGTGTAGATAATGCCCAGCAAAATTGGTTGACCGTCTAGGAGTCAATCTAACAGGGTATAGCATCCCTCCACATCGATCTTTCTAGATTGTTCCTGGAATGGAACCCCTGGTTGTAGCCAAATGAGCGCTCCCCATGCAAATGCCGAGAATGCAGAATGTACCTCGCTAGCGTGTGTTTAATTTGTCGAGCTCTCCTGTGGTTAAATGCGTTGCTTTTAGCATTGCAGTCTGCGCATTCTGTTGGTTTATGTAGGCGTACACTGCATATCTCTTGTGTGATGTATGCATGCCTCGCACATTAAGTGTGAGGATTTTAATATCACCTTTTCGCGCCATGAGGTGCATTGAATGCTATGATTTGGGTGTCGCAATGGGGCGCGGGCGGGTTTGTTGTATGTGCACTTCTCTAGGCTCGGCCTTGATGCTACGCACAGGTTTATCTCTCTCATCCATGTGGGAACATAGTGTCAGTGTATTAGTGGGTGGCAAAATGAGAGGTGTTAACTGGGGTGGGAGGTATTCCAATACTGGGGACCTACCCCAACAGGCGGTACATCCAAACATTGCATGTCACTTAAACTCTAATGTGTGTTGTAGGGTCTAGTTGGCTGCGGATCCACCTTGGCTACGTGGGCTGCATTTGTAGGATTTATGTACATGGAGGGGTCTTTCAGTGGCTTAGCATGCGCGGCGTGTGGTGTTGGTTCATGCATTATCTCACAGTTATTTGTTAAGCGAGATAGATGCTTGGTTAGTATTAATTACTGTTCATATAAGTGTATCTTCTGACTGAGGCATCACTAATCGTGGGGTCACAGAGCCTGTTTGGGACACAGTCTTATCACTGCCTTCTTCTTCCAATGTGACAATATGGGGGCCTCTGTCGTCATCTGTTGCTGGTGAGGCAGGTCCTATTTCCGCTGCTGCCTGTAAGGCTTTCCTGTGCTCAGAAATAATTTGCTCTAGGTCTGGGGACCCTGTAAGTTGTGAGCGTGCCAACGGCTCTGGAGCGTCTGTTTTGTCTTTTGGGGCGACTTTGATTGTTCTTCTTTTGAGGTCATTTGATGTTTTTGAAGGTTGAGCTAGGTTTTGATCCACCGAGTCATGGGCTGCCTCGGGATCCGTGAAAAATGTGGAGGATCCATCGTGCATAATTTTGAGTCTTGCTGAAAACAGCAGTGAGTATTGGATTACTTCTTGGCAGAGACAACGTTTTACTCCCAAGAATGAGGATCGTTGGCGCTTCACTGCTCGGCAATAATCTGGGAAGAGCAGTGTGTGTTTGTTTTCTATTCGGATGGGCCCATGTTGTCTTGCGACACGAAGTACTGCGCCTCTGTAGTGAAAGAATTTAGCAAATAGTGGACGGGGTGGGGAGCCCGTGAAGTACTGGGTATTTTAAGCCCAGCGGTGCAGGGGAACACACCCTATGACTTCGGGGTTCTTCCTGTTTCAGACCTACAGAAACACAGAGTCTTCTGGGTGAAGTCAAAGATCAGTTTATTGGCTGCAGACCAATTACAGGTATCCTAGAAGTACAACAGCGTGTATGTTCTCAGGAGACTGCTGAAAATCACAGAGACGGGCTTCTCCTTAAATACAGATTTTCCTGCCTCAGGCATACATTCTTTAGTTTATGATATGGCCATTACACGTATACATTACAAAACGAAAAGGCAGAGTCATGATGACCATCCCACATTCCAGTTAAGCAAGCCCGTAATTATTTACCCAGCAAGGCTCAGATCCCACATCAGATATCGATAGGCCCCAATAAACATGAGCATCTCCTGTTTTGGGAAACAAGCCATAAAGCAGGAACAGTCAGGTGTGAAAGAGATTAGCCGGGAGGCTTGTATAGGATGAAAAGACTTTATGGTGTGTCAAGCCCTGATGCTAATCACAGGTGGCCAGAGGACGGGGAACTCGTGAGACCAGTTTGACCTGGGGGAGCGGAGCCAAGTTGCCCAGGTCACAGAAAAGTCAAAGAAAGCCACATGTGCTCTAAAAGGCCCGTTTTAGCTTCATACTATATAGCCTATGTGAGGGCAACCATAAGATGGCCACCGATACAAAATGGAACCCACGCAGTGATGTGAAATAGCATATACGCAGTGCATTCATAGCTAAAACGTTACAGAAAGCACTCGTACATACCGCATTAACCATTCGCGGTTCACTACTACCGGGATGGACAGGGGTAGGGCCCTATCTCCTACACGGTCCCAAATTCTAAAGTACGACAGACCCTCCTTTTGCCCTTACATAGGCAATAACTATACTCATTTCAATCGGAGTCTAGGTCAATATTCACGAAGTCATGAAGATGTTGCTGTAGCATCATCCTATTACTTAGCTCGTCCCTCGATACAGGTTTCCTTACACATAATGTAGCACAGAGGCCACATATCGCAGGAGCACACTGTATGCACAGACAGAACAGGAAAAGGATGGCTAAGATCATTCCAATGACCATCAGAACTTTCCAACCCCAGGCAGATATCAGTTCCCAGAACCATCCCACCAGTGACCAATCTCCATTATCCACGTGTATGGACTCAGATATTTTATGCAGTTTGGAGATGGCTTGATAGACTGTTGGAGCGTTGTCTGGTATGAAAATGCAACAACTGAATTGGATAACCTTGCATACCCCACCGCGGTCTGCAAGTATGACGTCTAGAACCATGCGGTTCTGCAAAGTCATGAGGCGATCCGCTTGGAGCTCAGCTGTCAAATTACCAAGGGCACCAGCCGTAACATTAACAGTGGATTCAACCACACGAGTCAGCTGTCTCAGGTTCCTACTATTAACCATAGGTCCCCAAAACGGCAGGAAACCCAAAAAGAAATCTCCCGCTTCCTGACCGGCAGTATCCTCCTTACTAATCACGCCTCTCACAACTCTGGTCTTGTGATAGTCGGAGGCGGCAGTAAATGTTGGCGGTAGCAGATTTGCAATATAACATGTGCCCGAGAAATCAGGGGGCAACCATGTATATGCTCGGTCATTGCAGATGAAATATGTACCCTTGGCAGCCAAAAACGCTGGGGAAAACTGTGACGGAAAAGTGTACGTTTCAGTACAGTCACTTCTTCCCAGTTGAGCTCTAGGATTCTGACCATTACCTTGCAAACCGAACCGACCTATGTGGGGTACGACCCAGATTGGGGATGAGATTTTCCGCTGTCTTTCACCTAGACTAATACTATACCCCGTCGCGTTCCACCCTACATAAGCTTTCAGCTCTTCTTTGGGAATGGATGAGTATGCGTCGATATCTCTACTCATATCGGCAACTCCTTTCACTAAAGCTTTGTTATTGGTGCTAGGTTTGATGGAACGCGGTTGTCGCGGGGAGTATACTTCTAGTGCATAAAGAAACATGGTCTGGAATGCCCATGAGGATCCATTGTAACTATACGGCAGCACCAGATAGGGAATACCCTTATTAATGGTATGTGGCATTAAACCGCACACCCAACAATTTGTTGTATTCATGACTAGTTGGTGCTGGTGCAGGAGTTGAATAAACGAGTTATTCACAAACTCTGATCGTCTAGCTTGTTCATGCTCAGGCAGAGGGTGAAAAGAGTGTGAGGAGGTAGTAGGAGGAGGTATAGGCTGTACAGTGGGGGCAATAGGCTCTTGAGAGGAGAAGAATACAAATCCTACAGTAAACACTACCATACTACATAATACAAACAGGCATAATAATACAAAACATTTGGTTTTCATGATTTTACACATTCTTGTTTTAAAGTTCATTTCCTCAGTGAGTCTCTCCATCTTACAAAACTCCATCCTCTAATCGTGCCGCTCGCGGCGGGTGAGTATCTTCTGCTAAGGAGTACGCCTGTCAGTCCAGGGAACGCCCTAGACCAACCAGAACCGTCGACCTAACGTCTTCGGCCTGTACCCCAAAGTCTTGGCACCGCGACCCTGCGGCTGAACCCGGATGGTGGTTCGAAAAACAAAAATCAAGAAAGTCCTTCAGATGGGAGAGCTCTGGTTATCAAAAGATAAATAGGTAAAAGAAAAAGAATATTTATTCGTCCGTGGGCCTTGGCCTCAGATTGTAACGAAAACGGCCAGGCACTATTTGATCTTTAAACAAAAGTTCAGGCTCTGTAGTGTCCAATCGAATTGACGGTGGCACAGCTTCTTGTAAAATATCGTCACTTTCCTGCGCTGAAGCTGTGCCTTTTATGCGTGCATCACTGAACGGCACAAAACGAGGTACAGTGTCTGTTTCAGAGTCTGCGATACCCTCCTGGACCCACTGGTCATACGGCAGAGGCAAAGGGATCCTTTTCACGTGGGCGCCGTGGATCCAGTTTTTCTTCCCCTTCACTCGAACAGCTGATCTTGTCGACAGCAGCACGAGGTGAGGGCCAATCCAGCGGGGTTCCTCATTGGTTTTCCGCTTAAATTTTTTCACAAGGATCCACGTGCCAGGGTCGATAGGGTGTCCTGGAGCCTCAGAAGCCGGAGGGAGAGTATCATGCACCTGTTGGTGTAAAACACGCAGTTTAACAGTCAAATCATACAAGTAATCAAGTAATACTGGATGCTCGATCTCACTGAATTTCATCGGTCTTGGCACACCCCATACATTGGCCGGGCGGCCAAAAACGACCTCGTAGGGACTAAGTCCCACTCGGGAATGCACGGTCATTCTAGTGGACAGGAGTGCTAAAGGCAGAGCGTCAGGCCATTTAAGACCGGTGCTCGCCTGGATTTTGGCCAATTTTAGTTTTAGAGCGCCGTTGTAGCGCTCTACTAATCCAGCTGATTGGGGGTGATTTGCAGCGTGAAACTTCTGCCTTACACCTAGTCCCTCACACACATTCTTCATCACTTGGCCCACAAACTCACTTCCATTATCACTCCACACCATTCTTGGCATTCCAAACCTAGGGAAAAATTCCTTCACAAGGGCCTTGGCTGTGGATAGAGCAGTGTTATCTTTTAGAGGATAGGCCTCTATCCATTTTGAGAAAGCGCAAACCACCACCAATACATATTTCAGGTTGTTGCACCTTTCCATGTGGATAAAATCCAACTGCAAAACTTCAAATGGATATGATGGAGGCGCAAAATGACCAGCTGGAGTTGGGGTTCCCCTACCAGGGTTGTATTTCAAGCATACCATACAATTCTTGACCACATTCTCTGCACACTTAGGAATTCCAGCATTCTGCCATACTGGAGCCAACAACTTACAGATTCCTTTCGTACTGATGTGTGCCATTCCATGTGCCATAGTAACCACTGGAAGCACATATGCATCAGGTAACAACCATCGCCTATGTTCTGACAAATCAATCCAACAACCATTCTCATCCAACTTACCCATACTTTCTCTCCACTTGCTTAACTCTTTCTCTGTGGCTTCAGCTTGAAGGGACTTTACACTTTCTATTGTGTTTTCACACATTCCAACATTACCAACCCATCTGGCAGGGCCCGCAACATACATTTGAGTCTTCACATCTTTGGCTGTTTCTTTCGCGACTTCATCAGCAAATGCATTACCACGACCAACATCATCAGTGATTTTCTTGTGCGCACTGCATTTCATAATCGCAACTTGTAACGGTAGGGTCAGTGACTCAAGGAGATCATTCACCAACTTGCCATTCTGAATCTTAGCTCCATGCGAAGTCAGGAACCCACGTTCTGTCCACAATCGCCCAAAACTATGAGCCACGCCAAAGGCGTACTGGCTATCTGTGTATATATTCACTTTCATTCCTTCAGACAACACGCATGCTCTCGTAAGGGCAATCAATTCTGCTGCTTGAGCCGAATTCTGTGGCACACGCGCAGTTTCAACAATCGTGTGCAAAGTCGTGATAGCATATGCAGCAGTCGTATCACCATTTGGAAGCTTGAAACACGAACCATCCACCCATAAGGTACCATCACACTCAGTCAGGGGAGTATCTTTGAGATCTACTCTCCCTTTCGTTTCTTCCTCTGTTCTGAACAGACAATCATGTTGCTCAATCTCATCTAGGTCTGCTGGAATTGGTAATAGTGTAGCTGGATTCAACGTGTTGCATCTCTTTATGTGTATATAATTTGCTAACAGTGTCAGCTCATAACCAGATAATCGCGCACTAGTTAAGTGTTGTGTCTTGGTCCTGTTTAACAATATGTCCACAGCATGTGGAACCATAACAATCAATGTATGATCCATCACTAGGCCAGCAGACTGTCGAATAGACATAGCTGCAGCGGCTGTGGCTCTCAAACAACTTGGCAATGCCCTCGCTACAGGGTCCAAGGTTGATGAAAAATACGCGCATGGACGCGGTCTGTCGCCAAAAGGCTGTGTTAACACTGATAATGCGTAACCATCTTTCTCATGAACATACAATGTAAAAGGCTTACTGTAGTCAGGGGTACCCAACACAGGAGCTGAACATAATGCATTACGCAATTCCAAAAAACTCTTCTGACACTCTCCAGACCATGGAATAGGATTCGGTGTGTCTTTACATGTCAATGCTAACAAAGGTTTTGCCAACAAGGAAAAATTAGGAATCCAATGCCTACAGTATGAAGTAATGCCCAAGAAAGCACGCACTTCTCTCTGTGTTCTTGGCACACTCAACTGTGCAATGGCTTGAATTCGTTCTGGGGTCAGTTTCCTTACCTCCTTCGATAAGAGATGACCTAAGTAGGTCACTTCTTGTCGACAATATTGCAGCTTTGAGAGAGACACTTTGTGATGGAAGGCAGACAAATGACGCAACAATGACAAGGTAGCGTTTTTGCAAATCTTTTCAGTATCCGCGGCGATCAGTAAATCGTCGACGTACTGAATGAGGATAGCGCCATTGGGTAAAACCAGTGCATCAAACTGCGCTTTCAAAGCCTGACTGTATATTGATGGACTCTCACAGTAGCCCTGAGGAGCGCGTTTAAAACGGAAGCTGCGACCTCCTAAACTGAAGCCAAAAATGTCTCTGCTCTCCTCTGCAATTGGGATGCTAAAGAAAGCATTCTTTAGATCGATCACTGAGAACCATGCAGCGGAGGCTGGAATCATGGTTAACAAGGCAGTTATATCAGGGACAACTGGAAACTGTGGTACAACAATCTTATTAACCTCTCTAAGATCAATCACAAATCTGTAAACAGGTGGCTGTGAAGGGTCCGTTCGTTTTAAGACAGGTAAAACAGGACTATTGCAAACGTTGCCTCTTGTCTCTTCAATTACACCCTTCTTAATCAAATCACTGACAATTTCTAGCAACGCTTTCTGACCCTCATTGGAGATCTTATACTGGGGAATACGTGGCAATCTGACATTGGCTTTTAAAGTAACCACATATGGCGGTATCTCCAGGAGACCCACATCATTGGGACCAGTAGCCCAAAGGGCGTCCGGAAGGGATGACAATTCAGGTGGCATTGTATTTTTAGACAAATACATTGGGGAAATCACTTTCTTGCCTAATGTAAGTTGTACTCCTGAAGGAGAACAATATAGTGTTGCATGCAATCTTTTTAGCAAATCTAAGCCGAGCAAATTTTCACCACAACCTGTTGTTAGGATGAGGGGTGCTTTTAGCTCACATGGTCCAACAGAAAGTGACATAGGACTAGAAATCGGGTTCCTAACTGGGGCGCCAGAAAAACCTACTGAAACATTCATTTCGCCAGACAAAGGCGCGCCAGGGAGTTTTGAATGCATGATTGAACTCTTTGCAGCACCAGTATCCAGCAGAAAGGGCTCCGTTACATTTGCTGTAGTTACTTTAACATAAGGTCCGCTCTGATCCACTGGCACTGAAACAACTCCCTCTCTCGGTCTACGGCGATCCTAGTAATCATCATCTTCTACATTATCATCTTCTGCATAATAATCATTATTGTAGTACTGAGCTGTATTACCAGACGCATTGGCTTGCTGATCAAAGCTATTTATGGTATTTTGAGGCGGAAGAGGACACGAGTTCTGGAGAACATTTCCACGCCCTCTGCCTCTAGGAGCCTGCTGGCCACCTCTACCTCTTGCGCCATACGCATTACTGTTGCGCTGCATTAATTTAGGGCAACTATATTTAAAATGACCTTCCTCTTTACAATATGAACATTGGTTGGGACCTACAGGGATTCGTGGTTAATAATACCCATTCATTGGCTGATTACTCTGAAACTGTTGGGGCTGCTGATAGATACCATGTGTTTACCTATAATTACTCTGTCCTCCACGTGGTGGATAAGCCTGCTGCAAGAGGACCTTTGTCTTTAGTTCTTTCGTTTTCTTATCTGTTCTATCCTTCTCATCTTTGTCTCTATTCTCATAATACTGTGCAGTAGCCAGTATTTGCGCTGAAGAGGAAACAGCCCAAGAACTTTCTGAGTCTTTTAATTTCTTACACAACTCGGGAAGTAGATTCTGCACAAATGTATCAACGAATAACCGTTGGCCACCATCAGTGCTTATGTCTTGGCCACTGTGGTCGATAAACGTTTCTTCAAACCTGGTGAAGAAATCAGACACTGTCTCATCTTTCTTCTGCTTGCATGCGGATAGTTTGTCCCAATTTACGCGCATCGCGGGCATTATGGTCTTCATGTATGTAATAATTCTACCAGGGAGCGCTGCTATGAGGGGCTCAGGTTTTGCACCACCAACTTGTCTAGTGTCTGCGGCAATGATATTAGCCCATGTGTCACCTAGTTCTGCAGCGTGATCTACATTACGAATGGATCCCCATAAAGGCTGTGGAACCACATTCCCAAACAGCATATCTATGTCGGCTAGATTCATTACACATGATTCTGCAGTTTGTGACAACTCCTTATAATATCCTGCAGGGTTTTTACGGGGATCAGGCAATGTCTGTTTAAGTGCTAACACCTCAGATCGCTTCCATGGGACATGTACCCAAACACGCTGAAAATATGGCTGAACAGGTGGGTTAGCAGCTAGATCACCAGGTCTCCAAACTGGAGGAACCTCGCGCATCGGATATTGGCGCGCTTTTACCTCCTTCCCTACAGAGAAATGCTGGTCAAACAATGATTGCTGACAATCGCCATTTCTGAGGGACAGTAAAGTCGCAACTGCTTTATGTACATTGGGGCCCACAATTACACCTGTTCCGAAATCAAATCGCACTCGACACAATTCCTGTGGGTTTGGGTTTGCACCCTTATCCTCCAATTCCTCACAGAGGAATTCACACATTTTATCAAAAACATCCCTCTGTTTAGGGGCATCCCATTGGTGAAAAACATTAACAACCGATTCCACATCATAGCATGAAGGGAAACCAATCCACCTACGCGCCAGATGATCCAACACCTCTTTCTCTTCGGGACCAGGCAGCTGACTACGCAATTGTTTACGCTGCAAACCAGGAGTCGCACTAGATGACCCAAAGAGAGGCGACATTAAACTAGTAACTACATTAGCTAGTCGTTGTCGTGCTGAAGGAGAAGTTGAGGCGGAAACAGGGGGATAGACAGAGGGAAGAAAAACAGATTCAGATACAGGTACCGGGGTAGTGTAAGAAGGAGCGCCAGGGGAAACCGCTGGCGCGCTAGGCAAAGTCGCAGGAAGCGCGGGGGTAACAGGTAGCAAAACTGGCGGCCCTTGAGAGGGCTGCACTGCAGGGATAGGAGCCAGCTGAGGAGGAGCTGGCAACTGCGGGAAGGCTTGCGGCATATTTACTAGAGGCTGCGCATTTACAAGCTGTGGAGGTGCTGTGGCATTTTGCGCATATGGGGGTGGCGAACTTAACAAATGGGACATTAGGGAATCTTTCTCCTTCTCTTTTGTCTCACCTTGCACAAGGGGTGACAAAACAGGGTAACATTTATCAATCCCTAGTTTGCGCTGTCTATGTAACTGTTCCTTCATTTGTTCCTCCTCATTATCTTTAAATTGCACAGCTGCTTGCATCACTGACATACCTCTCTCTGTCTTATCCCTTTTCGCTAGCTTTATTTCCTTCTGTTTGGCTTCCTTTCGCCATAGGCGGAAAGAATCAAACATCGCCGGCCGGGCTTTCTTTTTAAACAATTTAACTTCCAAATTATCTAAGATATCTGTATCGAAACTACCATTTTGGGGCTATTTTAAAACACCGTCCTTTCTGGTGTATCGGATCCATATTTCATTATATGCAATGGGGCCCACGCCATGTTTTACATAAAGCTCATAAGTTGGAGTTCCAATTGGAGGAACCGGACATGAATCCTCTAACTGGAAATCCCTTCCACAACCCAAACAAAACAATCTACAAAATACACTAGAACCAGGCATCTTCGCTCACTAGTCTAGTTTCAAACGTCAAAGGAGTATCGAATACGATAGTCTCGTGAATACACGAGTCCTCTGGCTTTGGGACTTGCAAGCACCAAATCGAAATGATCCCGAAGGATACCAAATTCAAACTGGGAGACACTCCACTTATACTTAACTGAATATTGATTATCGATGGCGTCACCAGAAGACTCTCTCGATTGTTTCGCTCTACCAAAATCGTCAAGGGTCCAAAACAGGGCGATTAATCAGGGCAGCAGTCCTTCGTAGCCGTCGGGACGCGGAGAACCTCGCAGAAAAGACTTTCGGACCACGTCGACATGCAGGGGTCGATGAAGTGGCGGCCTTCCTCCAGAATTTCCACACAAAGCTCCTCACGAACCTCTGGCTTGGACCGGTACCGCTGAAATGGCCCCACGTTGGGCGACAACTGAAGTACTGGGTATTTTAAGCCCAGCGGTGCAGGGGAACACACCCTATGACTTCGGGGTTCTTCCTGTTTCAGACCTACAGAAACACAGAGTCTTCTGGGTGAAGTCAAAGATCAGTTTATTGGCTGCAGACCAATTACAGGTATCCTAGAAGTACAACAGCGTGTATGTTCTCAGGAGACTGCTGAAAATCACAGAAACGGGCTTCTCCTTAAATACAGATTTTCCTGCCTCAGGCATACATTCTTTAGTTTATGATATGGCCATTACACGTATACATTACAAAACGAAAAGGCAGAGTCATGATGACCATCCCACATTCCAGTTAAGCAAGCCCGTAATTATTTACCCAGCAAGGCTCAGATCCCACATATGATATCGATAGGCCCCAATAAACATGAGCATCTCCTGTTTTGGGAAACAAGCCATAAAGCAGGAACAGTCAGGTGTGAAAGAGATTAGCCGGGAGGCTTGTGTAGGATGAAAAGACTTTATGGTGTGTCAAGCCCTGATGCTAATCACAGGTGGCCAGAGGACGGGGAACTCGTGAGACCAGTTTGACCTGGGGGAGCGGAGCCAAGTTGCCCAGGTCACAGAAAAGTCAAAGAAAGCCACATGTGCTCTAAAAGGCCCGTTTTAGCTTCATACTATATAGCCTATGTGAGGGCAACCATAAGATGGCCACCGATACAAAATGGAACCCACGCAGTGATGTGAAATAGCGTATACGCAGTGCATTCATAGCTAAAACGTTACAGAAAGCACTCGTACATACCGCATTAACCATTCGCGGTTCACTACTACCAGGATGGACAGGGGTAGGGCCCTATCTCCTACACGGTCCCAAATTCTAAAGTACGACACCCGGAGGTGGCCGATGAGCTAGCACCTTGTGTGCCCTTTTTTATTGAGAAGAAAGTGGTAAGGTCCGTATCCGGCCTGAAGGAGTGTGGCCAGGTTTCCATATATTCAATGAGATTTGTCCCTTCTATGCCTTCTGGAAGGCCTAGGATGTGAATGTTGCATCTCCGTCAGAATCCTTCAAGGTCATCTAGGGTCGCCATCCGGTCTAGCAGTGTCCGCAGTGTTTCTTGTTGTGTTTTAGCTAGTGGTTGCAGAGTGGCGATTGCCTTTTCTCCGTCCGCAAGTTTGCGGTTATCATCACGCAGTAAGTTAAGGTCCGAGGCCAGAGTGCCAAATCTTTCTTCCATCCAGACCCTAGAGTGTTCAATAGCTTCTAAGACTTTGTCCAGTTTTCCTGACATGGTCAATGCAGGGGGTGCCTCAACGTCTCTTTGTTGCGGTTTAGTAACTGCGGAGGTGCTTTGCGTTGTCGTAGGTTTCGGGGAACCGGTGTGTGAGCGAAGCTTCCCCATTCTGTGTGAAGTTGGGCGTGTCCCTTCGTGGGCCCTGCCGATCTGTGTGTCTTTAATTGAGTTTTATCTGCCCTTTGTGCTTTAATTAGGTCTCAACGGCAATGGGATGGAAGTTTTTTTTTTCTTCTCATGCAATAACCATACTGCTTAGGGCCGCACCTTGATGTTGGTGCCTTGTAGTGCACTTCCCAGCACCTGTTTTCGCTTGCGTAAATCTGGGTCCTGTGTTAGCTGCCCTTCCTACACCGGTTCTCTTCTCGTGTTCTCTGTGGGTTGAGAGGGGAGGGCTGTGTGCCTATCACTGCAAGCTGGTTTTCTGAGTATTCACACTGAACTGCTTGGTGCTTGCTCTGACTGTGGCGGCGCTATGCGCTTTATTTTTTAGCGATCGCTGTTTACTGTTTGTCGCTCACTCTGGCTTGTGGCGATGGTATGCAGTTTATGTAGTTATGTCCCTTTGATTTGGTGTGTGGCACGATGCAACTGGTGGGCGGGAAGGGTCATCCGTTCATCGCTGCAGGCAAACCTTCTGAGTGCTCATTAATCGCTTTGTGGCCCATTCCGATTTGTGATGGCACTACGCAGTTGATTATGTGGTGTTCACTGTACATTGTTTGGCGCTCGCTCTGGTTTGTGCCAACACTACGCCGCTGGTTGTGTGGTTATGTCCACTGCCTTACATTAGTGCGTGGTGTGACGTGGCTGGTTGGGGGGGGGCGGGAGAGATCTTACTTCCAATGTCCTTGAAGCACTCTCTCCTGACAGTGTCTGCTGTAGGTTGAGAGCCCTCCCTCCCCCCCCCCCCCACCACGGTTATTCACCCATTTTTAATGATACTGGGTTTATGCTTGCTTTCTGTGTGAGCTACGTGGGAAGGGCTGCTCGTATAGTACTGTAGGAAAGTCCTCTGGGTCTTCACTGTTCCTCGTTTTTGGCGCTCTCTCCAGCTCACTGCGCCACTATGCGGCTTACCGCTTAATATTTCATGCACGTTATCTGGTGCTTGTTATAGCTTGGAGTGGTACTGTGCAATGGTATACTTAATTGTGCTCTCTGCCTTGGAGCGGCCACGTAACTCGGCTAGGCCGGCAGGGGGAGTTCTCGAGTTGTTGTTTTTTTGCCAGTTATTGATTATAACTTGCCCCCCTCCCCCCACACAATCACTCGCTCAGTCGTCCCCGGCTGTGGTAGGCTGCTCCGGATGACGCAGCTACTTTTACCCTCGTTCTGCTTGGTTTCTGCCTGACTCTGGTTGGGCCGAGTGTACAGCTCCACGGTACCCAGCAGCGCGGTCGGCTTCACCACACAATGTCGCTGGTCGTCTTCTCCACACCTGGGTAGCTGCAATTACCTCTCCCGGCACGCTCTCACCCCAGTCGGTTTCCTTCTGTGAGCGTGAAGGGGTGCGGCCGGCGGGGCCTCCGCTGCGCGGCTATTGGGCTTGTCACCTCCCTGCGGGCGCCGCCATGTTGTGTGCACATCAGAATGAGCCTTGCAATTCTTTGCTCTGACTTTTTCAGCGATCAGTTAATGTGCTGGTGTTCTCGCTGGCGTATTGGGTCTGGATGGGTCAGTTTGAGACCCCTCCAGTTCAGATTAAGGGCGAGAGTCGTGCCAGCACACAGAGCCTCATCCAGACACGTCCGCCATCTCGGCTTGCTTGGCCACGTCCCACTCTCAGGATCTTAAAGCATTTAAAAGAAAATGCTCATATATGTACATCTTTATTGATTTACGTTTTTCTTTATTGAAAAACTTTTTTTGTAAACAGGAATAATTTTTAACAGCCTATGAAAAGGTAATATTGGTCAGTTTTTGCATATTTACTTTAAAAATGAAACCAATTTTAAATTTAGAAAAATAGTTACTAGAAATTACATAGTGTCAAGAAGGTAGTGGGAGAGAAAATAGAAACAAGGTAGCCTAACACAAGTGTGAAAGGATGGTAAAACTGCTGGAATAGCATACTACAAGTATTCCTTTTTGACCTGTAGTTGATAGCCAAGCCAATTCTCTGTTTTCCGGCTTCTTCTGACAGGATCCTAGGGCACTGAAAGTATTTAAAGTTTTTTTCTTAATATAGACCTTTTACGGCAACTACGCTTGATGACTTTAGGGCCATCCCTTTTGTGAAATGCCGCACTTGTGGGAAACAAAAATCCCATACGGACCCTCATGCTATCTGTATTGTGTGCCATGCCATCCGTCATCATCCAGACTACTTTGAAATCTGTTGTAAAATGTCCAGGAAGACTTTGTAGGACAGAGAAATGATCAGACTCAATTTCAAGGAAGTCTTTGTAAAACATCAGGTATTGCATTGAGGTTGATGAGGCACTCAAGGTTGATGGATACTTCTCCAGGCAGATCCTTCCAGCTGTAATTGGAAAGGGTTCATAAATTGAAGGATAGGCGGGTGCTATGTATGCCAGACTCTGAGTACTCAAGATTTACTCTCCGTTCAGCCCAGTACCTCTAGAATTAACACTTTTCTGTACCTCATGCTGCACCAGTGCTACCTGTTCCTCCTGTAGCTATTCAAACGGTCTTGCCTGCGCCTTTGATAGCACCACAGCAAAGAAGCTTTTTTAACAACATTACAGTGAACCAATAAAAGTCAAGGGGATGGCTGGAAAGCCACAAACTAATTGCTGCATGTCTCGAAGAGACAATGCATGAGCTGCCTAGGCTCGACCTAAAAAGGACACTAGCAGCCGTTTTAACTCGAGGTAAGTTATTAGGATTACAGCACTGCAAGTAAGGAAAAGTAAGGCTTGGAAGCACTTAATTTTAAATTCTTTACAAACTGCTGACGACCTTATTTCAGAAATTAACCCATTCTTCGCAATTTTACAGAAGTATTCTACAAAAGAGCTTTCTTTAAATAAGCTCCAAGCTGCAATAGTGCAGAACATGTTATTCTTAGGAAGTAAGGAAAATAGAGTGGATATGTAAGTTGAGTTGAGTGTTGAAGAAAGCTTGATCGAGGGGGTAGACAGAAAGAGAAAAACAGATGGAAAGAGAGAGCAATTTACAACAACAAAGCATGCATCTTAAAATGTGTTGGGCTGAAAATGTTCATCGTTTATTTTTAATTTAAACAGAAAATGTGCTTTTACACTTTTGATTAGATGGAATAGGTTGCTCCTTCAATATCAGGGGTAGAACCATGCTGGGGACAGATTTCACCCAGAAGATGAAGTGGTTATAAAGATCCTACAGCGAAAGTCTGTTTCTGGAGGATTTTTGTAAATATCTATTCAGGTACTGAGCAGCATCAAACATAGTTGTTATTTCTCTTGGTGAGGGAGCCACTTGCCATTCCTCCAACAAACATGAGGCATAAGGGGGCATAACATTTTGTAGCAAACTAACAAAACCACCTACTTTGTATGGATGCCATAGTGGTAACCCTGTTGAATCCACATACAGCCATTCTCACCCTTTTATTGCAAATCTTAGTTTTCTAAATCTTCTGGCTGCAGGCTAAACTGGGTGAAATGAGAAGCCTTGCCACTGATCCAAAGAACTACTGTAGTGGGGGCGTGGCCACGACTACAACCAAGATGGCTGCTATCTTGTGAGACTCTGGCGTTCATCACCTTTAAACTCGCCGAACCACTGCCATCATTGCCTCTTGCCCAGCCCCTTGTGCGGTCAGGTCGGGTGCTCGTCTGGCTGGGGACAGTGCTGCATGTGCTGGGCCTCCTGGCCTCCTTAGTCTTGGAGGCGCGGGGGGCGGTCGCAGGCCGTCCCTCTCCTGTAGTGCTGCTTAGCCCTCATATCCTTGCCTGGCTGGACCTGCATCTGACATTGGGGTCCCCGCCGCGGCGGCTTGCTGAGGCCGCAGTTGGCCCTTTACTTGTAGAGGCCGCTGGAGCTGCAGCCTTCACCTGCCAACGCAAGGGGAGGTGGCTTCGGACCTGCAGCTTTCTACAATGAGGATCCTGCTGCAAATACCAGTAGATGTGATAAGTGCTCCCTTGCCACTGAGGGATCTTGTTTCCTGCTGCCTCGTCCAATCATGCCTGTGGGTGGAGATTGCCTGTCCATTGTACTCTGTGCTTTCCCTGAGGATGCTACTTTCCAGTCCTCCCTTGCATTGCTGACCTGGGCTAACTGCGAATGCCCCTTGGGCCTTTGCCACTCTGCTGACCCACTACTCGGCCCTCTGGGCTTATCAGCATGATGTTACCTCGGTGCCATGGTTTATGGATAACAACAATGTCTCAACCAGTAGTTATAGGAACAATTTTAAACAAAGATGCATAAGTCATAAAGGAGGGAAAACAAGAGACCAAGGTATGAAAAAAAGTTTTTTAGTTATTATTATTATGAAAAAAAAATTGTAACAGCACTATAATACAATTAAATCATATTCTGGTAGCCAAACATACACCAATTGTGTACTGACCGTGCTCGGTGTAAGTGATAAGTGCAGTGACACAAGTGATATATACAGTGTGGGCGGCGCAAGGTGAAAGGACAACATTAATATAAACAAATTACAAAAACACAATAAATAATTTGCAATAAGGTATAAATCCTTAGGAGGCCGTAGGTTACACTGGGCTGTCGACGGCGTTTCGACCTTATGTACTTAAGGTCATCATCAGGACAATGGCTACAATTTGAAGAGTGCTGTAGAGAGGTAAAGAGAATAAAAGGTAGGTGGATCATCTTATAAATTAAGGAAAGTTAGGGAAATTGGTAATTGGTGCGGGCAGTGGAAATAGGGTAGGGTGTAGGGTAAGGGCAATTGAGCGAAAGAACGAATAGATTAGAAGTGAAGGGGGAAGGGGGGAAGGGAAGAAGGGGCAGGGAGAAAAGGGGATGAATTGGGAGGGAAGCAAAGGAAGAGGACAAGGGAGGGGGGAGGGGGGGGTGGGTGGGTGGTGTGTATAATCACAGGGGGAGGAAAAGTAAGACTAAAGGTACATAACAGTACGGTGAGCGGATGTATAAATTCACCTGAGTGCTGATCTAATGAAAGCGCTCAAAGCGCTAATGTCCAGGCGATCGTCAGGGACTTCTACGTCCGACGGTGTAACGAAATGCTTTTTAATACCAGTAATACGTTCAGGAGCTGGGAGGAAATGGGAACTAGTTAGAATACAAGGTAACCACAGGTAAGAGGGGGAGATAATTTAAACTAAAACTAAAGGGAGCAAACGTACCAAGTTAGCCGATAAACTGGGTCCGTTACAGTTGTACAATCAAGGGTCCTGTTCAGGTGGACAACCTGCATTTAATGAGAGTTGTGCCCAATTCTACAAACCAAAAGATATATAGCGGCCATTAATAGCGGGCCATAGCTTCCATTATTAATTAGCGTTAAATCGAAAAAGGAAATAACAAGGGGCCCTTACCGAATATTATAAGTCAAGGTCCGACCGGTGTGTTCAACAATGGAGTAAACTAAACCGGAGTGCCAAAGTGTCACGAAGACCGCTAAGTGGAGCCAATAAACTCAATCCAGGTGGACCAGACGAAAAATCGCCGGCAGAGTGAGCGGAGCCAATACGCCAGGGTGACTGAATCGCAAGCCGTGATGGAATCAATGGTCTGGAAGTACAGCCAAAGGCGGAAGTGAAAGGCGCGCAGGCGCGTCCATCAAGGGGAACTACTAGACCGTGAGCACACGGCTGACCCAGGTGCCCCAGGGGAACAAGTAAATAGCAGTTAACCGATGTAAAAGCTCTTAAGCCGACGGGAAGGGACCGGATAACAGGAGCGGGTCCAGGAGGGAAGGAATGGTCTTAACTGAATGATAAGACTAACTGATATTAAATCAAAGGGGCGAAAAGCAGGGAGGGAGGGGTGGAAGAAGGGAGGGAAGTGTGAAAAGGGGACAGTGTACAAGGGGGCGTGAAAGAACGAATAAAGGAAAAAAGGGGAAAAATTAGGAAAAAGAAGGCAATTAACATTAGAAAGCTCACATATATATACACAATATATATACAACAAAGACATTGGTCAGCAAGTGTCTAATTTGAACTTGCTGAAAGGAGTATCAACATGATCATCAAATGTCACAATCAGAGGAAAGGATTAGGTTAACACAGAAGCTTGGACCGGCGATTTTTCGTCTGGTCCACCTGGATTGAGTTTATTGGCTCCACTTAGCGGTCTTCGTGACACTTTGGCACTCCGGTTTAGTTTACTCCATTGTTGAACACACCGGTCGGACCTTGACTTATAATATTCGGTAAGGGCCCCTTGTTATTTCCTTTTTCGATTTAACGCTAATTAATAATGGAAGCTATGGCCCGCTATTAATGGCCGCTATATATCTTTTGGTTTGTAGAATTGGGCACAACTCTCATTAAATGCAGGTTGTCCACCTGAACAGGACCCTTGATTGTACAACTGTAACGGACCCAGTTTATCGGCTAACTTGGTACGTTTGCTCCCTTTAGTTTTAGTTTAAATTATCTCCCCCTCTTACCTGTGGTTACCTTGTATTCTAACTAGTTCCCATTTCCTCCCAGCTCCTGAACGTATTACTGGTATTAAAAAGCATTTCGTTACACCGTCGGACGTAGAAGTCCCTGACGATCGCCTGGACATTAGCGCTTTGAGCGCTTTCATTAGATCAGCACTCAGGTGAATTTATACATCCGCTCACCGTACTGTTATGTACCTTTAGTCTTACTTTTCCTCCCCCTGTGATTATACACACCACCCACCCCCCCCTCCCCCCTCCCTTGTCCTCTTCCTTTGCTTCCCTCCCAATTCATCCCCTTTTCTCCCTGCCCCTTCTTCCCTTCCCCCCTTCCCCCTTCACTTCTAATCTATTCGTTCTTTCGCTCAATTGCCCTTACCCTACACCCTACCCTATTTCCACTGCCCGCACCAATTACCAATTTCCCTAACTTTCCTTAATTTATAAGATGATCCACCTACCTTTTATTCTCTTTACCTCTCTACAGCACTCTTCAAATTGTAGCCATTGTCCTGATGATGACCTTAAGTACATAAGGTCGAAACGCCGTCGACAGCCCAGTGTAACCTACGGCCTCCTAAGGATTTATACCTTATTGCAAATTATTTATTGTGTTTTTGTAATTTGTTTATATTAATGTTGTCCTTTCACCTTGCCCCGCCCACACTGTATATATCACTTGTGTCACTGCACTTATCACTTACACCGAGCACGGTCAGTACACAATTGGTGTATGTTTGGCTACCAGAATTTGATTTAATTGTATTATAGTGCTGTTACAATTTTTTTTCATAATAATAATAACTAAAAAACTTTTTTTCATACCTTGGTCTCTTGTTTTCCCTCCTTTATGACTTATGCATCTTTGTTTAAAATTGTTCCTATAACTACTGGTTGAGACATTGTTGTTTTGATACTATAATCCACCCGGTCTCAACTGGGTATACGGGTTTACTCCTGTTTCACGTTCCTATGGTTTATGGATAAGGCAACTCCGGTGTGTGCCTGCTCCTCTGCCTTGCGGGTTGGGTCCTCCACTTGCGTGAAATTCTAACTGAGTGACATTTGTCACATACCCCTCCCATGTTTCGCCTCACTGTCTACTATTTGGCCTTGTGCTCAGTGGGCTCCCTATCCTCCCATTATGCTGGCTGGACACTCTTGTGACTCCTTAAAAAGGACCCTTGTCGCTTTGGGCTCTGTTCCTCCCTACTGGCACTACTGCTGTCCCTCTGCGTCCGCCTGACCTGAGTACCTTCTTCCTGTAGACGGCTTGCTGTACAGCCACTATCACTACAGCATAGCACTGCCTCCTCTATCCGTCACTATAGCAGCCCATCACTTTGCCAAAATGAGCTGCACAGATCCTAAACATCGAAGACTAACTTTTTTTTTGTTGTAAATTTTTTTATTGAAAACAATAAGCATGACAAACACATAGCCTACATACAGTTATTCTCCATCCGCACCAATCCGTCTTTAACATTGTCAATGAAACAGTTATACATGATTTCAGGAGCATCCACCGCGACCCCACACTACAACAACCGTGACACTTTCCACTCCCTACTCCTAATCGGACATTTGGGTTGCCTCCAGTCTTGGTGGTTCTCGTATATACCCTCTGAATTTATTCCATTTTCCCCAGATTCTTTCCCATTTTTGATGGCATCCCCTATGCACATACACCGCCCTTTCCGCCACCATAGCTTCATCCACATCCCTACATCATTTCTGCAACGTGGGAGATTCACCGGATCCCCACCTCCTCGCAATGTTCCTTTTAGCAAACATGATTCCGAGCGTTGCCCAGTCCTGTGTCGGGTGGGTTAGATCATTTGGTTCCCAAATATTTAGTAAGCACTGTTTCGGCTCCGGGATCAATGATTCCTCCAGAGTTTTGTCCTCATTATCTTGACCCAGTATGCCCTAATCTTCTGACATTCCCACACAGTATGGTAGAAAGTACCCTCCTCCCCACAGTCCCGCAGACAGAAGTGATGTACAGCCATCCCTATTATGAAAAGGGTCACTCTGGTGTAATACGTGCGGTGAATTACTTTGAGTTGTATCAACCGCAAACGTGCCGGTATTGCAACTTCTCAAGGAGACAACAGTGCCTCTTGCCACTCTGCATCATCCAATTCTCCCAAATCTGCGACCCATTTCTGTCTAAGCGCCAATGTGGGGTCCGGCAAGTTGTTTACTAACTTACGATAGGTTGGCTCTTTTATGCATATATTCAGTCAATAACCTATCCTCCAGAGGTGAAGCCTCTGCCAAAATGGTCCCTACCAGTAGAACTGCCTGCAGCGCATGTTTGACCTGCGTGTATCTGTAAAGTTCGGACGAGGCAAGTTCGTATTGGGTCTGCAGGCGGTCAAATGGGATTACCTCACCCTTCCTCCATAGATCACCCACCGTTGATATGCATATCGCATCCCATTTATAAAACCCTTTGCTATTCTTTAGGCGCCCAAGCCGCTGAGAGGTCCAGAGTGGTGTCATTTGGGTGATAACTCCCTTCCATCCCAACCTGGCATGCGCCTCCTGCCTTATGTGAACTGTGTGCGCTGTGGGCCCAATCAATCGTCTGGATTTATTTCTATTATACAGCACTAACATGACCCCATCCTCCCCTAGGCCTTGCCTATCCGCCTGAAACGCTGGGTCGGTATGAGGAGCGTGCAACCAACTATTAATTCCCTTTAACTGGGCCGCCCAATAGTATAACTGTATATTAGGGAAGGCTATACCACCATCATACCAGCTCCTGATCAACTTATCCTACCTGATTCGCACCGGCTTGCTCCCCCAAATCATACCAGAAACCTCCGACGCGATTGTCTTAAAGTAGCTCAATGGTTAGGGAAAGGGAGAATTTTCCAGGACATACAAAAAGCGTGGGAGCGCCATCATTTTAAAAAGTGCTGCCTTTCCCAGCATTGAGAACGGCAGACCACGCCAGACCAACGCATCACGCCGAAACCGCTCCGAGGGGGGGGGCCCAAGATTTCTCCAATTGAAGTCATCGTGATTGGGTGTAATATGAATGCCGAGATATTTAAAGGTGTCCTCCGTGACCTGCAGCGGGCAATCCCTCGGAAGCAACGGCATCGGACCACGCAGTACAAACAGAACCAACTTGGACCAATTAATGGTGTATCCAGATACCCGACCGAAAATCTCAGATATTTAAGAGCACTAATATGGAGCGGCCAGGGGACGTCAGATATAGCAGCACATCGTCCGCATATAAAGAAATGCGGTCTTCCCAGTTCGGTGTCCATTGGAGTCCACGAATCAGTGGCTCCAACCTGATCCATGCCGCCAGTGGCTCCAGCACCAGTGCGAAGAGCAACGGGGACAGTGGACACCCCTGGCACGTTCCCCGCGTCAGCGGGAAGTCTCTGGAGATATGACCATTGGCCACTACATGTGGCAACGGTTTAGTGTAGAGCAGCTGTATACATGCACAGAATTTCGGGCCGAATCCTAAGTGCCTAAGGACTGCAAAAAGATATGGCCACTCCACCATGTCAAAAGCCATCCGCGCATCAAGGGAAAGGATAACCGCCGGCTCCTGAATAGAGGACATCCGAGCCATTACTCCCTGCAGCCGCCGCAGTTTGAGAGCCGCGCTCCTATTAAGCATAAACCCAGATTGATCCGGGTGAATTAGGGTAGTGAGATGTGGGGTCAGTCGCGTCGCCAACAGTTTGGCTAATATTTTAGCTTCAGCATTAAGTAAGGAAATCGGACGGTAAGAGGCGCACTCCTCAGGGGGTTTACGATGGTAGCTCTGCGTTGATCTTGTGGGAGCTCCCCTGCCTCGAGGCTCTCAAGATACATATTTAAAAGATAAGGGGCAGTCGTAGCAGCCGTCTTTTTATACAGTTCTATGGGTAAACCATTAGGTCCCACCGCTTTACCTGACTGTAGGGAGCTGATAGCCACTTGCAGTTCTTCGACCGTTAAGTCGGTTTCTAGGGTAAGGGCTTCCTCTGGGGAAAGTTTAGGCAAATTAATATCCCTAATATACGTCTGAGCCTCCAACGTCTCTATTGTCGTCCGCGACTCGTATACCTGCTGGAAATATCCGGCTAAAATATTCATTATTTCTTCCGGTACAGCGGCCAATGAGCCATCCGGTTTCCGCAACTGCGCTATCGTTCTGTGTGCTCTCTTCTTTTTATCAAGCCAGGCTAAAAGTTTACTAGCCTTATCCCCTATCTCATATATCGTATGCCGTGTGGCTTGGAGCCAAGCCCTAGTTGCTTCCAGCTGGTATTCCCTGAACTCGCATTGCTTAGCACGCAGGATTCGGGACTTCTCTACTGATGGATCATGTGCGTGTTGATCTGTAGCATCAATCAGGGCGGACTCTATGCTATCGAGTTCAGCTTGTTTTGCCCTCTTGTGACCTGTTACAGAAGAAATGGCCTGCCCCCGGATCACCGTTTTATATGCTTCCCAAAGAATACTTGGGGACTGGACTGAGAAAGCGTTCTCTTGGAAGTAATGTTGTGTCGCAGCGAATATGTCTTTTGAAATCTTGGGGATTTGCAAGTACCACGGACACACGAGATAGACCCTCTTCCACGCTTTATGATGGTTTGTGTATGTTAGCATTAAGGGCGAGTGGTCCGAAATACCCCTAGGGCGGATCTCAACGTCCACCACATTCGCGAGATGGTCTGCGGCTGTAAAATAAATAATCAATGCGGGAAAGGCTAGTATGTACCCCCGATTGAAACGTGTATTGTTGCACTTCTGGATGTCTGTATCTCCACGCATCGGTAAGCCCGAGGGCATCCACAAAGCCCCCCATATGCATAGTTCCTGCCGTGTGCTACCTGGGAGGATACCTATCCCTGGTCCCATCAATGACCGCATTAAAGTTCCCACCAATAAGTATCACACCTGCAGGAAGACCTAACAAAAATGCGCTAAGCGCCGGGAGAGCTATTGAGTGAAGGGCCGAGGGGATGTATACTGACACGATATTAAACAGTTTCCCTTCCCATTGACAGGAAATAGCCGCAAATCGACCCTGGTCATCCGTATAAGTATGTTGTACTATTAGTGGGAACTGTTTACGCAGTAGAATACCCACACCCCTTGAGCCAGAGGAAAACTCAGAGTGTACCACCATACGGAACCCCCATCGATCCATAGCCCTACAGGTCGAGCCCACTAAATGTGTTTCCTGTAGCAGGGCCACCGCCGGCACGCATCTCTTTAGATACTGTAGGACCAGACCTCTCTTTATTTTATCCCCCAGTCCATGTACATTCCATGTAAGCAGCGTTAATGGGTCAATCGGGGACACCCGAGGCAATTGTGAATTAGACTCGATGCGTGTCTGCGTCATCCTTGTCCATCACGCACAAACTGTCTATTCGCAGGATCATTTACATAGTGCCTCCAGAAATCTTTACTATTCATAGTCTGGAAGTGTGCCATGTTTACCCATATAGAAATCAAAACTAAAAACAAATAATACCAACCCACGTTATTCATATCTTGGACATGCAGCCAATGTCCTACTCGAACATTGCGAAGCCATAGAGCCTCTCTCCATCCCGGCCGGTCCCAAGTATGCAACATCTCCGTACTTCAGTCCTTAACCGCAGTCTGTTTCGCACGTTCATCCTCACTCTCCCTTCCGCGATCCCTGGAGTCTTCATCTTCTCTGTGCTGCTGTTGACGTCTCTCCATCTTCTGGATCCTTCCACTTGCCGCCATCCCTCGAGCCAGTCATGGGCCTCCTCTGGGCTTTCAAAGAACCAGGTTTTGCCATCCGCCACCACACGCAGCTTCGCCAGAAACAGCATGGAGTACGGTAGTTCCCTACGTCTAAGTTCTTTCTTAATTTCAACAAAACTCCTGCGACGTTTAGTTACTGCCACCGTATAGTCCGGGAAGAAGGACACCACTGAGTTTTGGATGCACAGCGGTGGAGCAACCCTTGCCGTTTGTAGTATAGCATCCCTACCCCGGAATTTGAAGATAAGGGCCACAACTGGTCTAGGGGGAGCCCTGGGTTTGGGCCTGCCCCCCGGTACCCTGTGCGCCCTCTCCACGGAGAAGAAGTTCGAAAGACCTCGGGGTTGAAGTCTTTGTTTTATGAGATCCTCAACGTATAGATCCACGGCTGGACTCCCTTCACTTTCGGGTATACCCGTAATTTGGACGTTGTTGCGCCGCGAGTGCCCTTCTTGGTCGTCCAGCTTCTCTGCCATAATTCTATTTTCTGCTTCCAAATGACTGACCCTTTGAAGCAACGCAGTGGTGTCCTTGGACAAGGATTTTGTCACTTGCTCAACCTCTGTGACTCTGGCCATCATCTTCTGAAAGTCTGCCCTCAAGAAGGAGACATCAGTCGAGAGGGACACTACTGTGGATTGCACCTTAGCAATGGCCGCCATAAAATCTTCCAGTGTCACTTTCGTCACTCCCTCCAGACCTGAGTCTTTGTCAGAGATGTCCTTGCGCTCAGGCGGAGTGGGAGGTTCTTCTGGTAAGCATATTTATCCAATTTGCCTTGCGAGTTTGTGTGCGGGCCCCTGCCCCCCATCTTCGCCCAATCCTGTACTGCGCCGATCGGTAATCGCTGCCGCGGAAGCACACTACACGCACAGCCTGTCGATTTTCCCGCCGTGCTGGAAGTTGATGGGGCGGTGGATCGATGAAGCACCACCAGTTAAAGTGCACCGAAGCACCAGTGACACCTGAGCGCACCGCACTCAGCCTCTCTAGGGTATCAAGT
This sequence comes from Triturus cristatus, assembly GCF_964204655.1. NCBI lineage: Eukaryota > Metazoa > Chordata > Amphibia > Caudata > Salamandridae > Triturus > Triturus cristatus. The sequence goes on from NC_140583.1 coordinate 1,160,739,902, forward strand.
AGTGCACCCTCGCTAAGTCTCAGCCTCCGTCCCAAGCCACGCCAGCATTATACGCAAGTCGTCAATGGTGCCAACCTGGGCCCCAGGGAGGAGTTCGTACTTGATGTATGCCACCCCCCGACCCAGCAAGGGCCGGTCCGAGTGCTGCACTTCATCTTATGACACCCACCACAGCGGGGGCACGCCAGCTCCGGTCGCACATATCCCAGTGTGCTTACCGCGATGCTTCCGCCTCTGCTCGCGGTTGTCGTAGCAAGGTGCCCCCACCATAGCGGTCCGCCCCGGTGCGCTATGTATTAACATGGGGTCCGCAACAGCCCCGTAGGCGCCCTTTAAGTGTGAGAGGGGAGAGGGAGGTACAGGGTGCGGACAGTAGCGACGGTCGGGTACATCTCCCGGCAGCCTCTGTCCGCCGAATCCCCGACTTCGATCTACGCTGTCCAGGTGCTACAGCGCACCTCCGACCGCCTCAGCAGCACGGCACTCCCTGGCTTCATCCACGCATCAGGGCCGCTTCCTTCGGTATGCACCTTCCAGCATTGCACAGGACTATTACCGGCCAGTAAGCCGAGCGCTCAACGCCCCTCGCCCTCAGCTTTCAGAAATTGTCTATAGAGGCAGGATAAGTGCCCGGATTATTGAGGTAATAATTGGGGAACCGGCGCCTCCCTCGGAGCTCCTCTAGGTCGTGGCCATCTTGATTGGCTGCAAGCCACGCCCCCCGCAGACTAACTTTTGAGCAGACAAAGCCTGCTAGGGGTCATGGCTCTCATTCCGATACGGACGAAGTCATGGACAGCGACCCAGATACAGCTACCAGCAACAACATTTCAGCCATTAAGGTGGGGCTCAAAGCTGGTTTCCACCTAATGGATGCATGTTTTGATACCCTTGCGTGCTGCATAGACAGAATAGGGGAACGGTTGAATCTTTAGGGGACGAGGATTGATTGCGCAGAGGAGAGGATATCTCGATTGGAGGATGGCATTGCCACCATGCAGAAAAGACTGGATAAGATGGAATGCATCCTGAAACAAGTTGCAGTTAAGATTGAAGACCTAGAAAGCCAGGACCCGTATGAATAACATTTGCATTTCCAACATTGCGGAAACCATCAACACGGGACGACCTGATGCATTCTTGGAGCAGCTCCTTATCAATCTCTTCGATCATTCCCGTTTCTCCTTCACCTTTGCTGTGGACCTCCCGAGGGTACTTCGCCCCGCTGCCTCATAGCACATCTCCTTAACTACAAGGACAGAGATAGTAGCCTATGGCCAGGGAAAGGGGCCCTCTCCAATCAATACAAGGGTGCCAACATCACGCTTTATCCATACTTCACCCCCACAGTGCAGGAAACCCGCAAAACATTCAATGATATTAAGCACTCTCTTCATGAACTAGGCCTTCGGTACGCAATGCTTTATCCATCCAGTCTGCATGTTGAACACAACGTGAAAGCCCATAACTTTGATATGGCAGCGGATGTAACTACCTTTTGTTAAAAAAATAATAATAATTGCCTCCTGGACCTTCCTCTCCTTGACAGTAGAAGTCAAAGCACACCAGCTCAGGATCCTCTCATTGGTCACCCCCGCCTTACCATCCTGGGCTGAAGTGACTGTTTTACTCCGGTTTGTGAGCCATCTTTACACAATATCTCTTCGATGTTCTTAAATTTCAGGCACCACCCATTATTCTGCTGCACACTCTGTGCATGCTATTATTGTATAATTGTGGTTGATTTCTATCTACTTTGCATGAACCTTCTTATAAATAGGCCGCTGCTAGCACAGTTATTGCTACACCCCCATGGGATTCGCTGTATGTCTTATTATCTTTTTTTTTTTTTAAACCTTTATTGTGCACAGTTTCATCATCCTACAATGTACATTCACCATCCAAGGTGTCAAAGCAGTTAGACAAGAAACCCATGCTTCCAGACAGTAGGACACAGCCATTCAGCCGGCAACCCAGGGGTCCGGCGGCGTTGTGCAGGTTGGCATTGTTACAGGAATTAGGTGTGTACTTTGTGAAACGGTAGGTCTATGTTGCTTTTTGGTGTTTTGTTGTGGTGTTCCTTATGCGTGTTATCAGCGACAATGGATGGCGCTGAATTCCAGCCCACACCGCGGCTATCTCGGTCGCCACCCAGGCCCCTATCTGGAGTCGTGTAGGATACCGTGGCTGACCCCAAGTGTAAAGGCCTCCGGTCAGCTCAGTGTCAGTGTCGCGCTCGCAATGCGGGCCGGAGCGCGGCAAGGATGTGTCGGTATAGCTCACTGAGACATAGGTGTTAACGTGTAGATCCGGCGAATCCAGTCCGCAGCTTCGCAATTCGAGTCCATGCGTGAGCTATGTGGCGCTCATCCGTCCCTCCAGCGCTACACCCCTCAAGCAGCTGATTGTCGGGGTGCATCTGGTGTTCAATACAGTGTGCCCTGGGCAAGATCTTTCCGCATTCTCTGGGCGTGCCCGTCCCTGGTAGGGTGTGTGTGTGTCATCATTGCTTCGCTGCCAGTGAGCGGGGCACGCTAGGTATGGTAGCGCTTCGGGGACGCCCGACGGCGCATCCACCGTCTGTGACCTGTGATTAGGTAGGAATCCGGTCAGGGAGCTTAACCAGTAAGCAAACTGCTCCCTGTTTGTATGTGGCGGTAGGGGGAATCGAGGTTAGGGTCATAAACTCAAACTGGATCGAGGGGAAGGGGGGGGGGGGAGGAGATCATCTTGCGTTTGAGCGGGAGGGCTAGCAGATGTCGAGTGGGGCACAGCGGGACTGCGCGGCGCGCGCGGGAAGCAGCAGGCCGGGGGAGGGAGGCTGCCAGGCAGGCTGGAATCCCAAAGCACCGACGCCCACACCCATTTTCTCGATGCATAGGGTGCTCCACTTTGCCAGAGAGGGAACGGCAGGGTGGGGTGGAGTGGTCATGCCCTCCCGCCTGGGCCCTCAGCCAGGCACTGTGCGCGTTGTTTCAGATTGTGGCAGCAGCGTTCACTGATTGTGCGCCATAGCTGTGCGGCGGTCAATCCCCGGCAGCAGTCCCATTTAGGGCGGAAGTAGGGGCCACCAGGGGCAAGCAGAGGGGGGCGGGCTAGCTCCGTCGCATCAGGTTTTCCCCCGGTCTTGACAGGCCATCTGAAACGCTTTGAGGAGGTCATCCCAAAGCTGGACGATGGGGAACTTCCGAAGCCCCGCAGTTTCCTCACGAAGAAGCGCCGCACTCTCCGCTTGTGCCCAATTCACGAGGGAGGCTTTCCAGTGTCTGATGTGTGGGGGGGCCGTGGCCTTCCAGTGTTTAGTGAGCAAGCGTTTGGCCGTTATAAGACCCATGTCCCAGAAGCGTGCCTGCACTTTGTTATCCTTTGTGCGCTTATACAACCCTAGTATGCATGCTTCCCATGTATGCGGCAGTTGCCCGTCAGTGTCGCGCGCGAGCAGTGTCAGTACGTCGTCCCAATATGTCTGAATATCAGGGCAGTGCCATAGCATGTGTAGTAGGTCCGCTCCCGGTAGCGAACACCGCTGGCAAGCTGCGTCTGCCCGCGAGAAGTATCTGTTAATCTTATCGGGCGTGAGGTATGCGCGCTGCAGTATGTAGTATTGTATAATTTTAAAGCGGGGGTTACGTGGGATGTTGGTTGGGCCGGCCAGTATCAGTGCCCATTCTTTGTCTGTCCAGTCTCTTCCCCTGTCTGTCGCCCAGCGCCCCCTCAGTGGCAATGTGGATAATTGCGAGTGTGCCTGCAGCGCCTGTGCTAGCCAGTGTATGATGTGCGAGCCATTACCCATAACATGCAAGTATTGTATGAAGGTGTGTGTCGGAGGTTCTACTGTGATGTCGCCCCATGAAGTAGTGAGCGTGCGCAAGAGGGAGGCATGCAGTAGGAACTGCCCCGCCGGGAGAGCCGTGTCATCAGCCAGATTGGCGAACGTGAGTAAGTCGCCATCTGCGTATAGGTCACTCAGCGTGTCCACCCCTGCGTGTTCCGAGCTAGCCAAGCGGACCTCTGTGAGCGGCCCCGTCGGGCCAGGCATGCCCAAGAGCGGCAAACTCGGGGCATATGGCGTAGTCGCGCGTGTGAGACAAAGGCACCGCAGGAAACATCTGCGCGCCACCGCCAGGTAGATCTGGGAGGGGCATAGCGCGCGGGTTATCGGGTGGAACAGCGTATTTATTTGTGTGCGTGTCCAGGCAGCCGCGTGCGAGGCAGTGTCCTCGAGGTGCTTGCCACTCAGCCACCCCGCCACCTATTGCATCTGCGCCGCGAGGTAGTATAATTCCATATTAGGAACCGCCAGGCCCCCCGAATCCGTGGGCATGTATAGTTTGGTCAGCGCCACTCGCGGTCTCCCCTTATTCCAGATGAGGCTACGCAGCAGCACCTCTAATTCGCGGAATAGTTTGGTGGGGACATACATAGGCATGTTCGCAAAATAATAGAGTAGTCGGGGCAGTACAATCATCTTGGTCAATGCTACGCGGCTAGGCACGTTAAGGGGTAAGGTGTTCCAGAAGCCAATTTGTGCTCTGATAGAAGCGATCGCTCGAAGGAGGTTTCCCTCCAAAACGTCCGCTGGGGTTCTGTATATCCTTATCCCCAAGTAGCGGAAGGCGGTGGGGTGCCACTGCAGCCTGTCCCCTCCCAAACGGATGTCGCAGTCAGGCGTGTCTGGGCCAAAGGGATAGGCCCCCGACTTGGACCAATTGACTCTCAGGCCCGACACCTCCCCAAAGGCGCGGAAGATGTCAGTGAGGGAGGCGGGGATGGCAGTTATATCCCTGACGTACAGCAGTAAGTCATCTGCGTACAGTGACACCGCGTGCAAGCCGTCCGCCAATGGGATTCCCCACTCTAGTTCGTGCGTCCTGAGAGTCGCGGCCAGAGGTTCCATGGCCAGAGAAAACAGCAATGGCGACAGTGGGCAGCCTTGGCGAGTGCCCCTGCGGACCCGGATGGCGGCTGAGAGGAGGCGGCCCGTGCGGACTCGGACTGTCGGTCTGCCATAAAGCAGGTCGACCATGGCTCTGTATCCCCCCCCGCAGCTGATACTTCTCCGTGACCGCTCTCAGGTACGGCCACTCGACTGAGTCAAAGGCCTTCTCCAGGTCCAGTATCAGGCATCCCGCTCTGGGCCATTGCTGTGTGGCGTATTCCTGCACCCGAAAGAGGCGGCCGATGTTGTAGGAAGTGTGGCACGTGGGGACAAAGCCGTTTTGGTCTCGGTGCACCAGGGTGGGTACATGAGGGGCCAGTCTCCTGGCTAATGCAGAAGCCAGGATCTTGTAATCCGTGTTTAGCAACGCCAGCGGGCGGTAAGAGCCCATCTGTGTGCCATCCTTGCCAGGTTTAAGAATAGAGACCAGCGTGGCCTCATGTAACGTTGGGGGTAAAGTGGCGGCTTCCGCTGCCGCATTATACATTCTCAGTAGTTCCGGAACGAGGATGTCCGAGCCGGCCTTGTAAAGCTCAGCTGGTAGCCCGTCCGGGCCCGGGGTTTTGCCATTTGACAGATTAAAGATGGCTTCTCGGAGCTCGTCCGACGCGAGCGGGGCTCCCAACTCGTCCTGCTGCGCAATAGTCAGTTGTGGCATTTGCAAGGGGGAAAGATAACCAGTTATATCAGGATGAGGGACTGATAGGCGGGAGCGATACAATGCGTCATAGTGGGCGGTAAAGGCGTCATGTATGCTTAGTTGCGTGTATACTAGGTCCCCCCCCTCCGTCCGTATGGCCGCCACCGGGGCCGAGCGGGCCTCCTGAGAGATCAGCCACGCTAAAAGTTTGCCAGGCCTGTCGCCGAGGTGATGCGTTCTCGCCGAGTGCGCGGCATAGTTGACATTTCGGAGGCGCTCTAATAGGCGCGCATGTTCCGTGTGGGTGTCGTGCAGCGGGCCCTCGTCGCCATCCATAGCCCCCTCCTCTCTTGCGAGTAAATCAGACTCTAGCCTAGTTAGGTCCCTCTCCAGTTGGTGTCTCACGTGGCCTTGTGTATGCAAACAGTGTCCCCGGAGCACTACCTTGAAGGCATCCCACTCCACCTGTGGAGTGGATGCCGTACCTGTGTTATCCTCAAAATACTGCGCGGCACGCGCGAGCAAGGAATTGCGGAAAGCCGCGTCTAGTAGCAGCGCAGGCTGCAGACGCCATGTGGGCACAGGAGGGTGCGGGCGGGCCCAGGTTATGGACATGAAGTGTGGGTTGTGGTCCGAGTGCGTGCGGCCCATGTAGTGCGTGTCTGTCACGTGGGGTAGGAGGTCAGTGGATGCCATGAACCGGTCCAGGCGAACATATAAGTCGTGAGCGCCAGAGTAGTAGGAATATGCCCGCGTCCCCGGGTTGCGTGTTCGCCAAACGTCATGAAGATCCCACCGCGCGGACCACTCCAGTAATGCTTTTGTGGCTCCCCGTGTAGAGGCGTTAGCTGGGGGTGGGGAGGAGCGATCCAGTGTTATATCTAGAGTGCAATTATAGTCGCCCCCCACTATCCACGAGGTTGCATGCCAAGGTGCCATGGTCGCAGAGAGCCGCGCCAGGAAGCTGCCCTGATCGACGTTGGGGGGGTAGAGGGACACTAGTGCAATATGCTGGCCATCCAGCCTGCCCTGCGCAGCGGCGTATCTGCCCTCCCGATCCACTACGATTTCTGTGGCTTCCCAGGACGGATCCATATCAGTGTTCAGCGAGCGTATGAGGAGTATTCCGTGGCATACAGTTGCCCTCGCCATCTGCGGTGCAGCGCCCGTACCTCAGCTCCGTTCAAGTGAGTTTCTTGGAGCAGCGCTATGTTAATTTTATGTCGCTTTAGGTATGAGTATATATGATATCGTCTAGCCGGTGTGTGCATTCCCCTGACGTTCCAGGTGCATATTTGGACATTAGCCATAGTAGTCGTGTGTGTGTGCGCCTCCCGCTCCCCCCCAAGGATCGGCCCCCAGTCCAATGGCCCCCCAGCTCCAGCAGTCCGCTCCCAGTGTGTGGGTAGGGTTAGCGCCATATGCGCGGCGCCATGATCTCCAGCAATGCAGGGGGATAGGGAAGAAAGGGAAAACATAGAGCCTCAACATGGCAACAAAGTCAAAAATACCAAAAGGTCGGCTGCGCAACAGTTCGCCGTCCAAACACTCAAATGAGCTCGTAAACTATACAGTCTTAGGGGGATCTTGTGGTTTATATTGTATCAGTAAACAAAAGTGTAGTCCTGGAAGAGCCCGGCATCGCCCCCGGGTGAGGTGCGGAAGCCGCTGCCTTCCGGCGGACTCCTAGTGTCTGCCGCTCAGTGCCGCAGCAGCTGTGTGCCCAGATGTCAGTCAAGTGCGGGCAAGGGTGCCAGGGGCGGGCATGCCTCTCTCCAAGTAGTTCATGTGGCAGCGAAGCGGCAGGAGAGCACCGCGGGCCACATGCGCGGATCTGCGATGTGGGTGAATGAGTCACGAGTCTATGATTAGAAAATGTACTTACAGTGTCTAGGTCCGTGCTCGAGTCCCCCTGAGCAGCGATGGTGTGGGCGCAGGTAGGCCCGAGGCAGTTCCATTGGAGGGCGGGGCAGCGAAGCAGGAACCCAGGTAGGTCCGCTCCATGCGGCAGGTGGCTGTCCACTACCGGGTTCCCATCAGCCAAAAAGATCCACTGTTTGCGGCGTGACCTCCGGGGGTCCCCCAGAGCTCTGGGTATCCGGGATGCCATAGATCGCCTCATCATCCGTGGAGGACACAGCCGGGCTAGCGCCCGGATGGAGTGATGGCGCCGGGGAATTGCTGATTGCCGCCACCTTGCGCAGGGCATCGCGCTGTTCTTGCTGAATGAGGTCCGCCGGTGGGGAGTGAATCATCGTTTCTCCGACCAGCGGTGGCGTGGGCGGCCTACGGCGGCGCCGGCGCTGTGATCCTCGGGCCCGCTCTGCGGTGGTAGTTCCCGGCGCTCTCCGCGGCGCTTCGGGCATTCCTCCATCCAGCCAGACCTCCGCTTCGTCCGGGGTCGTGAAGAAATGCGTCTTGTCTCGCGCTACCACTCTCAGTTTGGCAGGGAAAAGTAGCGAGTACTTAAGGTCTGCTTCGCGCAGTCATCTTTTTACTGCCAGGAAAGAATGCCTCTGTCTCTGTACTCGCACCGTGTAGTCCGGAAAGAACATCACCGCGGCGTTGTCTATGGTGATTTCCCCTAGGTTCCTGGCTTCGCGCAGTATGGCATCTCGGTCCCTATAGTTGAGAACCCGAAGGAGAAACGGTCTAGGATTAAAGCCAGAGGGGAGCGGTCTCGTGGGTACTCGGTGGGCTCTCTCCACCACGAAGTAGGGGGAGAGCGCGCTTTCTGGCAGCAAGTCTCTTAGCCATTCCTCTACCCTGCGAGCCGGATCCGCTCCTTCCCATTTCTCTGGAATGCCTACTAGGCGGATGTTGTTTCGTCATGTCCATCCCTCCGCGTCCTCGGCTCGGTCTTCCAAGAGTTCCACTCTGTACAGGAGATCTTGCACGTTTTTGTCTGTCTGCGCCGCCTTTGGTTCGACGACTGCCATTGTGTCCTCCAGCGTCTTAGTGCGAGCTTGCAGCTTCTTATGATCGGCCCGGAGGTGGGTTAAGTCTATCGCCACGCCATCGATTCTGGTCTCCAGGGAGGTGCGTGTCTGCTGGAGGGATTCTTCCATCCGTTCCATGGCTGCCAGGACGCTGTCCAGCTTCGACGCCACCTGCTCGGTATCCATCTTGGGCGCTGTTTTCGCTTGCTTTCCCCTCGCCGGTGCAGTCCCTGATCCGGTGCGCGTTCGCACCCCTCCAGGCATGGGGCTGGCGGCGCTTGCAATGTAGGCTCTCCTGCCGCAGGGGGGTAGAGGTCCGTTGCGCGTGTCGAATCACCCCTGTGGCGTCGAGGCTGTCGTTGCGAGCCGTGTATCACCTCCAGGGAAAGGGGTGGCTCGCACATCTATCCCAGTGCAGCGCCGGGTTCCGCTGTTCCAAGCCACCGGGCCCCGCGCAATGCGCCACGGTCGTCGCGGGTCCAGAGGCTCCAAGCAGTGAAGGGTCCAACGGCAGCTAGACGGACGACAGAGGGCTCCCTCCAATGGGTATAGTCACGTCTGCGCCTCTCGCCCACCCCGCGTTCGCGCTCTCTTCCTCAGTGTCCGGGGGCGCAGGGTTTGCGTTTCGCGGGTCTATGGGGTCCAGCCAGGCGCCCCAGCAGCTCCCTCGGTGCCAGCAGGCAGGGGCGACGTGGGCAGCTATGCGCAGCAGCGGCGTAGCCCCTGTCCGGAGCGAGTCTGTCCTCAGTGCCCAACGTCGTGCATGAAAAGAAGGGGGGGGGGGGGAGAAGGCAGTCCCAGCTCAGAAGGAATCAGGTCAGAGCGGGGGGAGGGGGAAGCCTCAGTGTCCCCTCGTGCGTCCTGGGATCCCTAGCGCCGCTGGGGTATCTCACCCCTCCAGAAGGCCATCCAATCCCGGCAGCGGCCGGAGGGCATCTAACTATGCGTGGCAGCGGCCAGGCACCGTCGTCTCTCCGGTTCCACCCCGCCGCTCTCAGGATCCCAGCTGAGCAACTCACTTGTAGGCCAGGCGCTGCGGGCTCCGTCCACGTGTTTGCCCCAGCCCGCCACCGCCTCCAGCTAGTTCTCCGTGGGGGAGGGGGGGTCCGCAGGCGCCTCCGAGCGCAGCTCCAGTCGTGCGGGGGGGCCCCTCCGCAAGGGCCGCGGGCCTCTCCGCGCCACCGCAATGTCTCTCCCGCAGGCCGCAACTCAAGGCCCAGGGGTCCGTCTGAAGCCGCGGACTCACGTAGGCAATGTCCCCAGAATCGCTGCCAGCAAGGCGGCCTCAGTCACGCCTTCGGGGTCGGTGCAGAGCCCCACTTCTGATTCGCCCCAAAGTCAGCCAGGGCAGGCAGCAGGTCCCGGGGCAGGTCCGCCGGCAGCAGCGGGCTGTGTGGAATAAGTTTTGTCGGAGAAACGACCCGGGGCAGGGAGGCTCAGGCGGGAGCTCTACCCGGGCGCGTCCATCCGCATCGCGTGTTAAGCCACGCCCCCCTGTATGTCTTATTATCTTATGTGGATGGGGGTTCTTATGTTTTTGTTTCTGTTCATGTTAGATTGTCTGTTTGCTCCCTGCCACACATCACACAACTCCCAAATCGTCACCTGCAACATGTCCTTTCCAAACTCCTCTCTTCATCTCAAATGCTACCCTTCTATATAAATAGGACACTCTATTCTCTCCCTAATTTCATGGAATAAACGTGAAATTAATAATCAGCGAAAGAGGAAACGGGTATTGTCCTATTTGAACAGGCATGGAGTCAAGATTGCCTTTTTTCCAGGAGACACATATCCCCCCCTAGAGCTGACCTCACCTATGGCAAACCTGGGGAAACCACATTTATCTCTCCTTTTACAGCTCGTATTCCCGTGGCACCTGCATCCTTATACACAGAAGTGTTCCCTTCATTCTCCATACTCGTCATGCGGACCTGAATGGCCATTATGTTCTCCTTCAGGGTATTCATGCAGACAAACGTGTTTTATTACTAAACATCTATGCCCCAAATGTGGATGACCCTGATTTATTACAGGATCTCTTTGCCTATAGGAGACGGTTGAACCTTGATCGTGTGATACTGGGTGGTGACCTCAATATGCCGCAATGTTTGCACACTGATTCCACCAGCTTACAACCCAGTGATTAACTCCGGGCCCGGGACGTATTCCGCCACATCTCTGACACCTATGCACTGTGTTAGGCTTGGCACACCTGTTATCCGTCCACTTCAGGGTTCACATTCTACTCTGCTCCTCACTCTTTTTGAGCAAGACTGGACTATTGGTTCCTCTCGGCTAATGTGTACCTATGGGTTTCAGAGATCGATGTCCTTCCTCGGATGTCGTCGAACCATAGCCCTTTCCTCCTTCAGCTGCAGATCCCACATGGTCACAGCCTGGAAAGCACTTGGCTGTTACACAATGGAGCCCTTCATGACCCGGTGTCCACCCACATGGTCACAGCCTGGAAAGCACTTGGCTGTTACACAATGGAGCCCTTCATGACCCGGTGTCCAGTAGTGAAGTTCTTGAATCTGAATATTTTGCATTGAACACGGAAACAGTGTTGACATAGGCCACCCTTTGGGAGTCCTTTTAAGCCTTTATTGGTGGAGTGTGCATCTCAAGCAAACGTGTATCCTTCGTGACATCCGTGCTCAACTACAATGCGCCGAAGTGTTTCTGCGAGACGTTGAATGTGCTGCAGTCGCTGGTAGAGCTCCTCGATTACACCTCTGCTCTGTATTATTGGCGGAGTTCCATGAGATCGCTGATAGGTAAGTTGCATATTTGGGGAAGCACGCCAGAGCCCGTCGATACAGAAAGGGAGAAAGCCCAGGTTGTACCGACGCTCGACTGTTAGGCCCAAACCAACTTCATAACTATGCCACTGAGTTACGGACAGACTCTAGAATGCGAATTATAGGGGGTGAGGAACTTTTGGTTAAGTTTCAACAGTATTATCAACGCCGCTACGCTTCCAGGGTGCCCAAGATCTCTTACTATGTTGAGGAGGCCACGCTCATATCGCTTACAGATGGTCAATGACAGTTTCTTAGTGAATCAATTATCGTGGAGGAGGTGATACAGACTATTGACTTTCTTGACAGTTCCAAAGGAATGGTACTGGATAGTCTGACAGGGGCCTTTTATAAGGCTTTCAAGCAACAGCTGGCTCCCCATATCTTGGCACTGTACAATTAATCACTGACCGCTGGTACACTACCTCCTTCGCTTCACAAGGCTGTTCTTACATTATTGTTAAAACCGGGCAGTGATTCTTGCCAATGTGCTTCCTACTGAGCCCTCTCCCTCTTGAACCTTGACAATTTTATCCAAAGTTCTTGCCACCAAACTGTCACTATTGATGGAGTAGATTATTTCTTCCCTCCAATCCGGTTTTGTTCCTCATCGGTCTGCTTCTCTAAATTTGCGTACCATTTTTGCAGTAGTACACCCAAAGTTGTGGCCATGTTGGATTGTGAAAAAGCATACAATTCTCTTGAATGGCCCTTCTTGAAAGTAGTTATTGGCAAGCTCGGTATTCCCTCTTCTTTTATATCCCTAATTATGCGCTTACATTTTAACCAGGTGGCCCACATTCGGGTCCATGTTTTGCTTACAGAAGTATTTTCTATTATCTGAGGTACCAGACAGGGCTGTCCCATGTCTCTCCTCCTCTTCATTATTTCAATGTACCCTTTAGTCTGCTACCTGCAAGACCTCCATGCAGCTCAGGGACTGCAGATCAATCATGGTCCCTTATGGGGGGCGTGGCCAGGCGCCGTAAGAAATGTCCGCCTGACTCCGGAGCTCCGCCGGGACCGTTGGTGTCCTACAACATCCGTAGCGAATCCGAGCTGAGGGGCTTGCCCATGAATGCCCCCCAGCTCCCTCAGGCCCAGTGACCCACCGGAGCGGTTGTGCGGACGCCGGAGACCCGTGGACGGCTCGGCACGGCGGTCGCGACTGGCGGCGGCGGCCGAGTGCCTCGCTCCTGGAGCTGCGGTGCCGCTCCTTTCGCCACCTGAGGCCCCGGCTTCGGCCTAACGCGTGACGCGACCGGAGGGGCGCCATCGGAGGAGGACGCCGCCCCATATGCGGAGCTGAGGGGCCGCTGGCCTCCGACTGCCTGACTGCGCCGGTTGCGTGTCCCTGCAGCCTTGGGGGGCCGGCGGACTGCCACAACTAAAGCGGCACCAAAAACGGAACACAGAGGCATGGTGTACAGCGGTATGGGTCCTACTGCAGGGTGCTGAGACTGGCGGCGCCAGAATCGCGGAGGTAGGCCCGGCCATTTCCCTGACTGCTGTCGCAGGAGCGAGGGGAGGAGACCAGCCGGGGCTGCTGCTGCGAGGTGACCTGTGTTGCCTACCCGGTTGGGGGCCCTCGTTCGCAGCTGCTGGGGCGGCCTGGACATTAGAGAGCCGGCGGCAGGGGGTGGCTGAGGTCGCAGACCCCATAACGTGCACGCAAGGCTCGCTGGAGGACCCCCCGCCCTGAGCTGTTACCTGGAGAGTGCCGGTGGTGCCAGGGTTGCGCCCAGACTCCACGTGGGCAACCGGAGCTGGCGCAGACCCGCGGGCGCTCTAGCGCAGAGACGGACGGAGGGACGTTTGGCCCCAGAGGTACCGGCGGCACCATGCGACCTAAAGGGGGCGCCACGACCCAGTCCAACAAGCTGGATAACTATACGGTAGCTAGACCGCCGGCACAGCCTGGAGGGACGACGAAGGAGGCCGCGGGCCAGGCGGAACCCTCCCTGACGTACATAATGGCCGCAATTCAAACCCTGGGCACCAACCTGGAGACGAAAATGGACAAGATCACGATAGAGGTGAACCTGCTCCGGGCCGACTTGGGAAACACCACGGACCGCTCTAAAACCAATGCAGCTGACATCAAAGCCCTGCAGGAATCGGAGAAGCGGCTCGAGGGGAGGGTCAACGAGCTTGTGCACCAGCACCGGCTGATGGCCCTACGGCTCGACGACCAGGAAGGCAGGGCTCGGAGAAGCAACATACGCGTGGTAGGTGTGGCGGAAGGACTTGAGGGAGAATGTATGGAGCTCTTTCTTGAGGAGTTGATCCTCCACCACCTTAAGCCCAAGAGACTTTCTAAGCTCTTTACTGTCGAGCGGGCGCACAGGGCCCCGATCCCGAAACCTAAACCGGGGGCCCTACCGCGAACAATTATTGCTAAAATATTGAACTACCGCGACCGCGATGCAATTCTCCAGGCGGCTAGACAACATGGTGATTTACAGTACGAGGGGGCCGCGGTTCGCTTCTTCCCGGACTTCACGCTCCAGGTTCAGCAGGAGAGCCGCTCCTTTCAGGGGGTGAAGGCGGCACTACGAGACCGCGGGATTCGGTACATGATGTTCTTTCCCGCCAAACTGAAGATCATAGCTGGCGGCAAATCCCTTTTCTTCACTTCGCCTGCGGCGGTGCAGGAGTGGCTGGATGCGGATGGGACTGCGGGGGCCCCTCGGCGAGACGGCGCACAATGGCGAGGCACAGGGCACTCTTCCCCGGGGTCAGCGGCGGGGCGAGTGGAAGGAGGTGAGCAGAGCCAGCGGTCTTGGCGTTAAAGATCGAATAGTCCCCGCTGGGACTCACCCAGAGACGACGCAGCGAGATGAGGCCACGAACGCTCGACTGAGAAGCCGTCGGACAGTAAAGTATTAAAGTTGTTGACTGTAAGACTGGTTTGCTCCACGAGGCGCTGTGACTGCATGCCCGAGGTTGCTGAGCCGGGCTCACTATTTAGCGGATGCACTGCGGGCCTGGGGCGCTGAGTGAATTGGGCACCACGGGCGGGCGGCCAGGAGGGGGCTGGCCCACGAACTTCCCACGTAGGGTTCCTCGGTGGGCTCCCACCGGGGTAGGGTTGGGCGACAGGCGCTCTGCTAATTGGGGCAGTGGGTAGTTTGGAACCCACGAAGCAGGGGGCAGGGAGGGGGGGGGGGTTTGTTTTGCAAGGGGGGGTAGGGATGTTGGGGACGGCTGTTGGGGGGGAGGGTGGAGTGAATGGGATGTCAGGTCCATGACCGCGTGCATTGAGTACACTTGCGGGGTGGGAACCAGGGAGGGGTGGGGAGTTGGGGTTCCTTTATGGTCACACGAACTATGTTGTCACTCAGTCAGCCGGAACACCGGGGTGGTGGGACGAAGCACCCTGCGAAGCAACGGCTATGGATAGACGATGGGAGAAGAGTCTAAAAGTCCTCAGCTGGAATGTTAATGGGTTAGGAGACAGGCTTAAACGTACTATAGTCCTACAATTCCTCAAGCGGCACCAGCCGGACGTAGTGCTAATGCAAGAAACTCATTTGATGGGTAATGTCTGCCAGGCCCTCAATAGGTGTGGCTACACTTTAGCGGCGCATTCTGGCTTCACCTCCGGTTCGAGGGGGGTGGGGATTCTCCTGCGTCGCTCACTGCCCTTCCATATAGACCTTATCAAAACTGACCCACAGGGCCGCTTCTCGGCTGTTTCTGGACGGTGGGAGGGCCGCACGCTTAACCTACTCTCTATATACATCCCGCCTGGCCTCCAGGCCCGGGCCTTTGCGGACCTGGGCGCGCTGCTCCTTTCCCTTCCCGGGGGTCAGTTGATGCTGGGGGGGGGACTTTAATGCAGTGGTGTCAGGAACCCGGGATAGGCAGCCCCCCAGAGACCTGCCCCGGGGGCAGGGGTGGTTGGCGGAATTTCTTGAGACCTTCGGACTTACTGACGTCTGGCGCCTGCTCCACCCTACAGACACCCAATTTACCTTCTTTTCGGGGTCGCATCATTCATTTTCACGATTAGACTACATCCTTACCCTTCTGCACCACGACATGACAGTCCTGAAGGCAGAGCTTCTGCCTAGAGGCATTTCCGACCACTCACCGGTCCGTACACACATCGTATTTGGGAATCGCCGGGAGGGCTGCATAGCACCCATAAACGCGTGGCACTTAAAACATGAGGACACCAGAAAACATATGTCCGACTGGGAGGCATTTAAACCCGTGATTAGAGGGGAGGCGCTCTCGGTCATCTCAGCTAGACGGCGGGAGCGGCGCATGCAGGTTACTACGATCGAGGCGGATTTGGAGGTTCTGGAGGGGGAGGCGACGGAGGGTGGGGACAGGGACGTCCGGCACAAACTGCAGTTGAAGGCGGCGGAGTATAGAGCACTGGTTACCCAAGAGGCTCAGACCGTGGCTCATCATAAGATGGGCAGAATATATGACCAGGGCGATAAAGCCGGGAAATTGATAGCCTGGCTCGAGAAAAAACAACAGGCCAGTAAGGTGGTGCCAGAAATACGCACCGAGTCTGGGATTGTAGTGACAGAGCCCCGGGGAATAGTGGAACAGTTTGCGAGACACTTCCAGCAGGTCTATAGGCGTGAGTCGGACCGGCCGGAGGAGGACTCCATGGACCTCTTAACCGACATTCGCATGCCCTCCCTATCGGAAGAAGATCGGGAGGCTATGGATAGCCCGATCACTGAGGCCGAACTACAGCGTGCAATAGGGGAACTTCGGCCTGGTAAGGCTCTCGGACCCAATGGCCTCCCGATAGAGCTTTACAAGCTCCGGCCTGACGTCACTAGTAAGTACTTGAAACTCATGTTCGAACAGAGCAGGGAGATGGGGGTGCTGCCCCGTGATCAGCGCATCGCGACTATAGTGGCAATACCGAAAGAGGGGAAACCCAAAGACTCCTGTGCGTCATACAGACCAATTTCGCTCCTCAACGCAGAGCCCAAAATACTGGCAAAGACGCTGGCCAACAGGCTCAAGGCGGTGCTTCCTTCGTTGGTCCACCCTGACCAATCAGGTTTCATGCCACACCGTAACATGGCCCTCAACATTAGACGGTTACACGGCGTTCTGGGGCAGCGCCACAGACTGCAGGAGGATGCAGTGGTGGTCTCCCTGGACGCCACCATGGCCTTCGACACCTTAGAGTGGCCATATATGTTCGCAGTCCTGCGCAAACTGGGATTTGGACCTCAATTCATAGCTTGGGTGCGTCTATTATACACTGAACCCCTGGCGCAGGTACTGGTTAACAACAAGCTGTCCGAGGTGTTCACGCTTGAAAGAGGGACTAGGCAGGGCTGCCCTCTCTCTCCCCTTCTCTTCGCCCTCTCCCTAGAGCCGCTCGCGGCCTGGATTAGGCAGGACGTCTACCTAAAAGGTATAGCATGGACGGAAGGGTGGGAGGATAGAATATCCCTCTACGCCGACGACATTCTCCTGTACCTTTGCAGGCCACGCAGGTCGATCATTGTGGCACTCGACATATTTGCAAGTTTCGGTCATAACTCTGGCTTCCGGATCAACTGGGCCAAATCACATCTCTACGTCTTGCGTGGTGACCCTCCGAGGCTCCCGGACACGTGCCCGATCAAGGTGGCAGAGGACGGGTTCCGGTACCTGGGAATATTCATCACCACTAACAAGACCCTGTTATACGAGCAGAATCTCAAGCCACCGTTAGTTCGGCTACAGAGGGAGGCCAAATCCTGGCAGCGCCTACCACTGTCTTTGTTGGGCCGGGCAGCCTTATTCAAGATGCTAGGGTTGCCACGGTTCCTCTATGCGCTACAAAACTATCCCGACTTGGTCCCTAACGCCTACTTTGTAGCGATAGAGGCTGCGCGACCTCCTCTGGGCCGGGTCGTCCCGCATCTCATTGACTAAACTCACATTGGGGTGGTATGACGGCGGTATAGCCCTCCCTGACATTCGTAAATACTACTGGGCGGCTCATCTCACAGCGATCAATCAGGGGACGTATGGCGACGGGAACGATCCTGCCTACGGTATGGATAGATGGCTGCTTCCCGGAGGGAACTACGAGAGAGCACTCTACTCTAAACGGGGTACACACAAGCTCACCGGCCCTACACTTCACTCGGTACAGGTATGGCACATTGCTCAGAGGAAGCTCGGATGGTCAGGAGGCCTAACGCTAGCCACGCCACTTTGGGCCTCTGAAAAACTAGGCAATCTGGGACGCACCAAGGGCTTCCGCAACTGGGACTTGATCGGCATCTCCCAAATCAGGGATATCTGGGGCCCCACAGGGATCCGCACGTTCGCCCAACTGCGAGACACATATGGGCTGGCACACACTGAATACTTTAGATACTTACAGGTGCGACACTCCCTACAGGCCAATATCCCACCGGAGACCAAACCACCACAAACCTTCCCGCTTGAAGATAGGTTACTGGATGGACACCTCACAGAACACGCCATATCCCTTACGTATAAAAAACTAATCAACAACCCCCCCGATACGCTCCTGCCCCTTAGAGAAAAGTGGGTCGCTGATGGGCTGGAGATAGACAACGAGGAATGGCTACATGCTTTGGCTTCCCCACGGGAGGTCGCGATATCAGCCCGACTGCGACTTATCCGACTTAAGATCCTACATAGAATTTATATCTCCTGCACTAGGCTACACACAATGGGTAGGGCGGACACAGTACTCTGTAGAAGGGGATGTGGGGGTACGGGTACCTTTTTCCATGTGTTGTGGGACTGCCCGAAGATTCAACGGTATTGGAGAAGGGTGGTACAGTGCATGGAGGAGGTATGGGAGGTGGAAATTCGCCCGGAGTCCAAGAGGTGTCTCCTTAACATATGGGAGCCAACGGACCTGCCACCGAAGGGGAGGCTCTGGGTGACGCTCGGACAAATGGTAGCAAAAAGGAACATTGCCAGACTCTGGGGAAGCCCTATTCCACCAAAACTGTCGGACTGGCACAGCGATATGGACTGGTGTATGCTGCAGGAAAAGACTGTATATGTAGCGAGAGTGTGCCCCCGGAAGTGGGTTGAAGTGTGGTCCAAATGGAATGATTTCAGGGGGGGCATTTGCGAGCCTCCTGCCGCCGTGCAGGACGAAGCAGGAGCTGTGTAGGAATCCCAACGCTCTTGTTGCTCCCGGTGCTATAGAGTGGGGTGCTGAGGTCGCCTCACCGGTACGGAGGTATTTACGGTGTTCAACGTGGTGACCTGTTTTGGGGAGTTGGGGTGGGGGGCAGTTAATCGTTAGGCGCCCTGGCGCCATTGTGGTATTCTCCCTCTGTTTTTATGGCTGTAACAAAGAGAAAATGAGTCCTGCACTATCCTTCTCTAACCTGTGAGACGCTTGCACCTTATACCGCCGCCGTACCCCCGGGTTGACGGCACAGGGCTGTGTTATATACGACAAAGTGCATGTGTACAAACTGCGCGGCCAGCCCGAGGGGTTGTAGGCTAAAGCTGTGTATTGTGGAACACTACAATAAAGGTCTTTAAAAAAAAAAATCATGGTCCCTTATTGCTCTCATTATATGCAAATTATTTTTTGCTATTCATTCGCCACCCATCAGACTACCTGTCCCCTCTTATGCAGGAGTTTGTTTGTTATGGTAATCTTTCTGGAATTCAGATTAACTGGGCCGAATCAGAACTTTTCCCGTTAACAGACTTCGCACAGCCAGTACCTACAGAATACCCCTTTAAGGGGTCTGAAGACAGTACCAAGTATCTTGGTATCCTACACCACACAGATAAGGACCAAATTGTACAGCTTAATTAATGTGCGACAGTGGCAGATTTAGCTACTCAGGTGGACCGCTGGGTTAAATTACCCCTTTCTATGACCGGCCGTGTGGCTATTCTTAAAATGGTTGAACTACTTATACTTTTTCTTAAATATTCCCATCCCGCTATCACAGGTCTTCTTCCATTCATTGTGCAGTCTCCTCTTATGCCGGAAGTCGGCCCATGTCCACTGGGATACTCTTACACTTTTACAACCGCAGAGGTTTTGGGGTTCCTTATCTCCTTCTACACTATCTTGCTGTCAAGTGTTAATACACACATTGATGGTACCATGCAGATGCCCGCATTCTGTATTTGAGACCTGAGCAGGATCAACTGGATGGTCTCTTAAGCGCAAAGATATTGTCAAAGGGCATCCCACTGGATGCCAACGATGTTCAAATCATATCCAAGACCTGCTGGGCATGGCGCAGGCTACAGTGGACGCTGGGAGACAGCCCTCTTTATTCCACTGCCCTCCCACTCAACGATAATCCATGGCTCCCATGGGAAAAATTAGTACAAGGCACATTCCACTGTCATAACTTATTCACCTTGAGGGATCTTTTCCCCAATGGCCATGTTGTTCAGCCAACAGTTGACCCCCACTTGCAGGATGCATCATACATGGATCGCTTTATCTTTCGAGACTTCACTACACTCTATGACCTCTCCTCTCCTCATACCCACTGTCCCCTGAGGATTTTCCACTTTTAATGCTTGAGGTGTCTGACACGGATGGTGACTGTATGTGTATTACAATGAAACCTGACATTACTGTGCATGTACAAGAGGTGTGGCTGGAAGAACTGGGAATTCCCTTCAAAGAGAAGATGTGGTCATATCGTTGCTCCCAGATTCAACGCATTTTGGTTAACCATAGACACAAACTAATACATTTTGAATTCTTCCACCATGGCTACCTCTCCCCCTCGGGCATTATTAAATTCAACCCCACTAGATCTGACCATTGTCTTGAGTGTCATTCCCCGGGAGCCGATTTTGCACATCTAACATAGACATGCTCCGAGATCTCTGTATATTGGGCTTCTGTCTTCACGCATGTTTCTGCCATGACAAATATGGAGCTTACAGTAGACCCTCTTCTTGCTCTTTTGGGATATACTTGGGACATAGAACCCTCTATGCACCGACTTGCCTCAATGGGCTTCTTATTAACCAAACATGAAATCGTGCTCCATTGGAGCAGCAACAAACTGCCCAACTCCTGGAGTGGCTTAAAAGCATGACATATTGTGACCGTATTAGTGAAGACTATGCTCTCCTACAACCCCCCACGTCCCGACCCAGGGATATTTGGCAACCTTTCCACAAATACCTTCGCTCCCTCAAACATGACTTTACAGATTGAATCAAACTCCCTTTTCTTATACCTGCTGATTCATAGCCACCTATATTCCACGCATACACATTATGGTTATATACAATATTGGCATATCTGCGTTTTGTGATGATATCCATTACTGCTAATATGTTCTTATGACATGCTTTGTTGATGTGATTCTCACAGCTTACTATTGTTGATTATTTGTTATAATCGAAAACTAGTAAAGACAATTAAAAAAAATTATAAAAAGAACATCTGTAACATTCCTGAGTACTTCAACTTTCAGATGGAAGGCATCAGTCCTGTTGGGGGTGCTTCTCAAAATGGGATTGAGAACATGATGAGGAATAACCTGTTCACATTCAGGAAACCTGGCCTTCGGCCTCTTTTTTTGGCTGAAAATGCACTGCTCTATGTGGGGGGACTACCCAGATAATTAAAAAGATTGTGGCAGCCAGGTTTCATTCTATGAAATGATACAGATGGTAATAACTCATCTGCCACAAGGGAAAATAAAGGTGTTTGTTTGGGGCAACTCCAAGGGGAAGCAGTGGAAAACCGTGGTATTAACTACGGGTGTTTTGACTACACAAATGCAACCACACTTGCCTTAACCATGCATATGCAAACTAGACGGAAAACTGAAGCAAGAAGATGCCGCGGTGACGTGAGTGGGGCTGGTGGGTCCAGGTAGGTTTCAGGACAGTGGAATGGGTTGCGGTAGTTTAAGGGACAGTGTGAGGTGGGGTGGGGGGTTCGGGCAGTGCAAGTAAAGGGGCTGGGTTTTAGGCTTTAGGGCAGTGGTAGGGGAATTGGTAGTCGGGGTAGTTTTTAGGGCTTGGGAGTCTGCGTACGTTTTAGGGCAGTAGAAGAGTTGGGGTAGTATAAGGGACAGCGCGGGGGGTTCAGGGTAGTGTAAGTAAAGGGGCAAGGTATTAGGCTTTAGGGCAGTGAGAGGGGACTCGGTAGTCAGGGTAGTTTTTAAGGCTGGGTGGGTCGGGGTAGGTTTCAGGGTAGTGGAAGGGATTGGGGTAGTTTAAGGGACAGCGGGGGTGGGGAGGTACTGTGGTAAGTAAAGAGGCAGGGCTTTAGGCTTTAGGGCAGTGGGAGGGGAATGGATACTCGCTGTAGTTTTTAGGGCGGGGTTGGAGTTGTTCAAGAGAAAGCATGGGGGTAGTGTAAGTAAAGGGGCAGTGTTTTTATGCCTTAGGGCAGGAAGAGGGGAATGGGTAGAGTCAGTGCGGATGTAGTGTTACTAAAGGCACAGGGTCTTAGGAACAGCGCGGGGTGGGGGGGGCAGTCGGGGAAGTGGTGCGAGGGTCAGGGTAGTGGCAACCTTAACCACACATACATACCCCTTTACCATTCATGGAAATACCATGGAATTGCGTGGTAAAGGCATGCATGGTAAAGGAATGCATGGTCAAGACGCATTTGTGGTTTGGATTGCGTGGTAGATGCACGTGGTTTAACCACGCGTGCTTTTGTCATACAACCATTGTTAGCCTTGATTTAAAATGGTGTAGCTTCATACATCTACTGCATTGGGCAGGACACACTCACGATATATGAAGTGAAAGGACTTGCAACCAACTTTCTCAGGTGAAATGTTTGTTTCCAGTACACTATGAAATCCCCTAATGAGTACACCTGGAAAAATCGTTTTTACATTCAGAGAATGGTATGGTTCGGTTATATATACCGACTGATGGAAAATTGAACCCCATAATTTACTCCCTTGTGTATGATTGGCCTAGGGCACACAAAAGGTTTGGTACGCGTGTCAGGTTACATGCTGGGATGCGAATATGGGACAATGGATGGATCCTTATTGATGGCTCCATGGTGTTATGAAGGGTGTGGAAAGACTTGGCATCCTGTCGCTTTTGATAGTCAGAGGGCCTCTATAAATCATTTACTGATCTACAGTTAGAATGTAGCCAACTCCTTTCCAAGCATGGAAAATATAAACAGTTGACACAATACCTAGGCTATATGCTTGGACATTTATCTATCTGTCTAGATCAATCGGCCATTCTGCATTATTTACAGACGTGGGAAGGCACAAAATGGTTGTATTATGACTTTAAGGAGAAATAAATATTATTTGTTTATTGCAACCCCCTATTAGTTGGTGGGAAGGCCAGATGTCAGTAAAATTCTCAGATGAGGACTGAGAAAATGTTGAATTATTACAGGCTCGATTAAAGTTTGCAGAATTTTACTCTGATGGCACTGCATCCTGTCAACGGGACTGAGACTGATCTTGCTATGTTGGAAGTGTACAGAGCCCGATTGAGATAGTGTCCATTCTGTCTTGAATCACAGGAAGTTGCAATGCAATTCGGCAGAAATGTGGGACAGAATACATTCTGTTTCTGGGGTGATGGATGCTTTGAATGCATAAAATGTGCTGTGCCATTTTATGCCAGGCTTCCCTGAAATCAAGCATTTGACATGGGCAGGAAAGGTGTTTATTTAAGATACTTTCTGGTTCAGAATGAAGGTCTAAAGATGGAATTGAGACCAATCTTAGATCAGCGATGACTAGCAAGTGAATCAAAAGGAAATGTAATGTTCTGTATGTTAGCACTTCATTAAATGTTCCAGTGATGTGCTCTGTAGAACTACAGGATACAAACTTTTAAATTCTAATAGAGAAGATACACAGAAACATTCTGAGTTTTCTATTAGGAACATCACACTACTAATTTTAAATGCTTCTCTTTGGCTTGGGTCCACTCTTTGGGCTATCTTCAAGCACATGGCAATAGTAGCAGTTCATCTGCGATTTCAAAGAATATTAATGTATTAATTCCTGGATATCTGGCGCGTAAAAGCCAGCAGTCCTCAGAAAGTAGTGCAACTCTTGCAAATAATGAACTAGCTGTTGCACAAATTATAGCTACAAATAAATCAACTGGAACCTGGAAGTAACCTTGGGCTCAGTACAAGGAAAAGTGTAGCCTTTTGGAGGAGAATTTGTTTTTTAATTGTAATACATTTATTTATTTGACACATACATCTTATACAAATACACACAATAGAACAGTATATTAGGCAATTCCATTAAATAAAATCATACAAATTAATTAGGTTACATCACAAAAACCCTTCACTATATTTACAACATAAATTATCAGGAGACCCATTTCATAACTTCACTCAAACACCTCAAGTTATAACCTTAGAACCTCCCAGGTGGTAACGACTTCACATTAAAATAACTCAAATTAATGATATAAAACACTCTATTAGTTTACAATAATTCATTTTTTGCCCATACAATTTAAAATTCTATTTTTTGAATAAGCAAAATGTACTGAGCAATGGCAATAGCACAATCCATTTGCCACATTCCCAACAAGGTAACCAGCGCATCGTACTGTGATCTCAGTCCAGTCCTCACAAAATAAATGCGTAGGATATTTTTCCTTTCATCCAAAGGTGAAATTGCCATCTGTCTGGGAGAAGTGTTGTCTTTTTTTAAGGTTATTACTACAAGAAAAGAGTGAGATGATGAGGCACCTGTTGCACAGACTCCCCATCTATACAATATCTCACAAAGAGTGCAACAGTTTAGTTGAAGATGAGTAATTGTGCCCTAGTAAGTCATCGATATCTAAAGATATTGGAAAAGGACATGACATATTCACATTGTCGTGGCGTTTTTGATATCCTTCTTCCATACTAGTAAGTAAATACTACTCAAATAGACTCAGCGTTTTGATCGAGTTCGATATAAGTATCAGCTGCAGGGATCCAGATATAATAAAATCAAAATACCTCAGGGCAAACCCAAAAGATATCTTTTATTCATGGGTATCCTAAGTATGTTTAAAAAGGAAATATTGAGATGTCATTGAAATTAATATTTTATGCATCCGCTGTCTATTGCCAGCATGTTTGTGCCGTACTCCGTGCCCAATTGGGTAAGTGGCCTTTGTCAGGGCTGAGTAGATCCCTGGCTACAAAGAATTCATGGATCTCAGCAATTGTCCATTTGATCCACATATCAAACGCCTTCACAAGATTGAGTCCATCCGAGTGGTATTACCTACTAGGATGGGAGCAGGACACCAGTGATGACGCATGTATAAATAATGTGGGTAAGGTGTGTGTCCAATATCTTATGATACTGATGGCTTACTAGGGTCTAATAACCGCTTTCTACTAAACTGGTGCAAACTCTTGAGACATTTTCTTTTGAATAGTCCAATCTTACAGCCCACCAAATCTACTCTGTACTGGATTTGATGGTCTCTTGCATTTCATTGGTCTCAAATGCAGGACTACACATGAAGCCAATGTCTGGAGGATGAAAAGACGAATAACTGGGACGACTACCTCCTCATCTTAATAGTGAAAAAAGTCTCTCTCTGTTGGTGGTATGAAAGAGCAAATCTGCTACAAGGTCTCCCTTTTCAACATTATCTTCCAACACAAATGATTCTGAGCTTCACTTTCAGGGTGAGGAGCTCCTCTACGCATTCTTACTTTGCAAGTTCTCTGGTCAAAGGAAGTCATCATCACATCAATATCTGGGAACTCGGAACAGTCCATCCAGCTCTCAAGACCTTCCTTCTGTATCCAGTAATGAACCCGAACTTTAATCAGACAGACAACACAACAGCAGTGGTCTTCTTTGACAAACAATGAGGCACAAGATCAAGACAATTCTCATTAGAGATACAAAGATCTGGATGTAGACCTTGTACAGAGGTCTGACGATAAAAGCAGTCCTTGCAAGGAATCCTAAACCGAGAGACTGATGTCTTAAGCACGTTATATGAAGAAAACAACAAAGGGGTTCTGAATGCCATAGTGCTTTAAAAAATCTTTATAGAATGGGCGTGTTCAAAGTTTTATCTCGTTGCTATGTCTCATAATGCCAGGACTTCACATCGAGGCTTCCAGATTCACGCCCTAAGCACAGTGCTATTTTAATGACTTTGTCAAGGACATTACCTCCTGCTTTTCCTCTGATAGCATCTAATACCAAAATTAATCTTGAAGCTCAGGAGTTGTCAGGATGTAATGGTCATCTGAGTTCCAGAGTGGCCAAGGCAGCATTGGTATCCGGGACCTTCTACATAGGTCTGTGAATCCATGTTAGAAATTGCAATGCAGACCAAATCTCCTCACCAGAAGGCAGGTTCAAATATCTTTTAATGTGCAAGCATGGGTCTTGACTTCAGACAGTATGCTTCTCAACCTTCCCCAGTCTTGCATGGACAGCTTAAGGGAACCTAAATGTCCTTCAACTCAAGTTTCCTGCTCGTTAATATTAAATATATTTTGCTTATTGACATTTTTGTGTTTGTGAAGAAGGTTTCTCCTCCAGTAAGGGCACTGTGAGGAATTACCCCGTACCCTCCCACCGAAACACGTCTTCTCTACATGGTTCCCGCTCCTCCCAGATACCTCTGACCTCATCGAGGGCTGGAACAATAACCAAACGGTGACAATGGACTCTGTTTAGCTTTCCCTGGAGAGTCTTTCTCCGTCACAACGGATAAGCCAATCCCAGAGCGAGGGTGTGTGGGATGAGACCTAATCAGCTACCGGGAAGGGGGTAGCAACAACACAAAGGACGGACTCGGGAGATGAAGGGAGGAGAAAAGCAGCCACGAAGACGCCTGAACAGGGGAGAGACGCCTGCTCAGAAGACGCCCCAGGAGAGGGCTCGAGGACCGAAGACGCCAGCTCCGAAGAGGCAGCGGACGAGTAGAGTGAGGAGTGGTGGTCACCGGAGGACGCCCAAGAGCCGCCGCAACTCTGGAGAGTTACCGCTAAAAGGGGTATGTGATAGTGAGGAGGGTGAAGGTTGGGTGGTGGGAAGCAGAGCTCTTACTGCCTTGCTACTGTATGCATTGTTATGCTTTCTCTCCTTTATTGCATCTTCGGGCATGTTGGCTCTTCAGGAAAGACACTGCCTATCTACCTCCTTTCACTACCTGTTTCACCTTTCTCCCACCCCCCTCCGATTCAAAAAAGTAGCCCTCTGACTTTATTTGGTATGAGCCTAGAAGTCGGGCACACGCCAACAACCCCCTCTGGCGTTCTGTACTTGATTTCCCCTTTTTCCTTTGCACGATACTCCCACCGTGTGTGGTAAAATGGTAGACCGATAAAACTACCACAATTATACTTACTGCGGTTTATTTTTCTCTTTATTGCGTGGCTCCCCCCGCAAGCCTCCGGGGACCCTGCCAGCATACCGGAACGCCTGGAAGAGACAGGAAAGGAAATGGACTAAGTGAAGAAACTGCTCTTTTTGTTAAGACTTTCACTGGGACAGACTTCTTGATAGACTTTATTATTATTTTTTCCTCTCTCCTCATTACCTGTATACACCCTGAAACAATATTTGTACTATAAAAATGACCCGATAAGGCCTCCTCGCGTCTGTTTCCGCCCATCCCTCCGACAGGCACCTTGACCTCCTTGGTGGGAAGTCAATATAGTTTAGTCAGAATTATTAGGTCTGACTTTTGAAGGTATTCTTTAGGTTCATTGTAGCATCTGCCTCTGACGTCCGCCAGTCTAGTGGGTATTACTTTAGCTTGAAGGATTAGTGAAATTCAAACCTTTTTGGCTGTTGAACTTTACACAGTGTTCTGTGCAAATAGGGTATTAATGACAATCATCCTTCTTTCCTTCGTAGGGTGGTATAAAAATTTGTGTTAACCAAACCATTAGTATACAAGTTTCCTTTTATTAATAAATCTTTACAAGCTGAGTATTCCTTAAAAACCCTTTATCAACTACGATCATATTTGCCAGACCCTAGCCATTTCAAAACAATCCATTTGTTTCAGATTTGGAGGCAGGCGCTGCGGAAGATGGGTTGGTGGAATCGCCTCACGGGGGAGACTCCGCTCTGGAGAAACGGGGGTCTGCCGCAGCTGGCGGCCCTTCCCGGATTTCGGGACTGGGATGCGATAGGGATTTCCACCCTGGGTGACGTTATGAGGGGGCCCATTCTGAAATCCTTCCAGGAGCTCCAGAAGGACTTTCATATGCCGCGTACCCAATTCTTTAAATACTTGCAGTTCCGGCATGCTCTTTCCCCCAGTCTGGTGGGTCTTGAGGAGTTGGACGATTTTAGTCCAATTGAGGCGAAGGTGTTCATGGGGGACCTACGAGACCACAAGATTTCGAGAATATATCAGTCCCTGGTAACTCACTGCTCCCCGTCGTTGCAGCATCTCCGTGAGGTTTGGGAGGGGGATGTGGGTCAGCTGGAGGAGGAGGACTGGACGGAGGCTCTGGCCTCGCCGCGCGGGGCGGCTGTTGCTGTGAGCCTTCGGCTCATCCAGTTTAAGTATCTGCACAGAGTCTATTTCACTAGAGTTAGGTTGTATAAGGCGGGCCTGGTGGCCTCTCCGCATTGCCTCCGTTGCCTGAATGCAGAGGGGACGCTGCTACACACGATATAGGACTGCCCTGTGTTAACTAGGTTCTGGCGGGCGGTCTTGACCTGTCTGTCAGAGGTGCTGGGTTGGGATCTCCCACGGTCCCCCAAACTGGTGCTCTTGCATGTGATGGAGGATATAGGGGGCAATGTCTATAAGCGCCATCTGATGCTCCTGGGTTTTACTCTAGCCAAGCGAGATATAGCGAGGGCGTGGAAGGCGACAGCCGCACCTTCACTATCTGTCTGGAAGACCGGTCTCGATTTTTGTATGGGACTGGAGGCCCCCATCTATGTGGCACGGGGCTGCCCCCGTAAACATTATAAAATATGGAAGCGCTGGGCGGACTACAGGGGACTGGACTTAGAGCCCATATTGGAGGAATAGTTGGGTGGGTGGTGGACCATCTCCCTCTAGCTTTAAAGAGGCATGGCACACTGGAGTACCAGGCACAGCCGGGTCTGGGGGGTATGGGTCATGGACGGAACAGAATAGTAGTCGTGCATAGATCTGCTGCCTTGACTGGATGGACAGTGCGATGGGTGGGGGAGTGGGGTGGGGTGTGGTGTTATGTTTTTTTAAGGGAGGGGACTGCTTTGGTTCTGCATGTCTCTTTTGTAGTCTGTATACGATACTTCATGAGAAAAATGTCAAAACTGGTATGTTGTCTTTTGATATGGTTGAAGTCTCTGGGTCACAGAGCTTCGCTGGATGTGTCTTTGACGAATAAAATTTGTTTACAAAAAAAAAACCAATCCATTTGTCATTGGATTGTACCCTGCATCTTGTAGTGTAATGAATTGGCTAAAACAAAACTGCCAGAAATACACACAGCCCATTCCAGTAGAGGGAAAGTGGGTACCAAGACTGTCTAAGAAACATTGTTCTGTCTAATGTTGGGTAAGCTACTTTGAAAAATCTTTTGGGTTAACTCTTCATTCAGAGTCCCTCCTAACTCTAATGTCAGTTAGAAATTCTATTTCTTATTCCCCAGAACTACAAAATTACCACTGGTTGTTAGTTTACTTTGTATTTTAAGATCCTATGATGCAGAAGAAATGGTTACTTACTTGTAGTCCTGGTTCTACATCATAGAAATCGTTGTTGAAGTCCTCCCTGCTTTATTTCTTGGGATATAAAAGCTTCTACAGTTTTTTCTCTGTCCCCACTAGTCCCATGTTAAACATGTTGGCCAAATGACTAATAATTTCGCATTCTGGATAGTTTTTTCTCATATTGCATAAGTGCTTGTCAAATTGGTGGAGCCGCTAGTTGGTGTAATATTGCTTAGTAGAAAGTGTGTCTTCTATTTTGATCGACATCATACTTAAAAGGTTAAACATTCAGAAGTTCTCATTTAATGGTCAATAGAATCTTTTTTCATGGCTAAAAATGGCAGCTCATGCGTGCCCAGCTGTATCGTCAACTATGGCAGCCGCGACATGTTTTAGGTCTCGCCTAGCATAGCAGCGCGAATGCGTTGCTCGCTCTGCGAGACATGTTGTGGATGAGGAGATTTCAGAAGGGGACTTGAAGCCCCGCCCCACATTTTCATTGGCTGGTGTCATCCTTTTTTTTAAACGGTGGCCTCCGTTTGGAACTGAACCATTTTGGTTTCCGCCCTTTCTCCTTTTCGTCCAGCCCATCCGGACTGGATCGTCTGCTTTTCGGCTGTAGTGAGGATATTTCTTATCTTTATGGGGTGTGTAGTGGCGGATCATGTTTGCGAAAGCTTGTGTTCGAGGCATATGAGCTGCAGATCACACACTGAGGATAAGATCGCCATCTGGTGTTGGGCTCGGATGATTGCAGGTTGTTGTTGTCTTCGGAAGAAGCCTTTGGTCACGAGGATGGTGACTCCTCCCCTGGACAACAGTGCGCATGGGCATCCACTCCATCGTCAGATTGTTTTTTTCCGCCATTGGGTTCGGATGAACTTTTTTCCGCTCCAGCAGAAAACTTCTAGCAATCAATTTAACTCCTTGATCTTCATTCCATCGACGTCGACATCAACTCGGACCGGTTCCGCAAGCGGCTGATGGACAGGACACCCTTCAAGAAATGCCCCCAGTGTGGAGCGAAGTTCCCCCACAGTGACCACCACGAGGTTTGTAACCTCTGCCTGTCGCCGGAACACAACGAGTCCACCTGTCCAGCTTGTTCCGCTTTCCGTTCGAAGAAGACCCTCCGGGACCGAAGAGCTCGACGCCATATTATGGCCAAACCAGCTCCAGAACCGGAGGACATCTTTGCTCAAGATGTTCCCGAAGACGACACCGAAGACCTCGAGATCGTGTCCGAGGCCGACGATTCAGATGACCTCATCACTCCAGGGCAGCGTGTGAGTACCACCCCCCCTGCCCCTGCCCCATCCAAAAAACCATTGGTCAAGACTCCGCCAGCTGGGCCCAGTCGCGACCGGAAATCCTCTTCAGAAGCCCCGCCCTCGGGCCCGGCTCCGAAGACATCTAAGCCTGTAGGTGGCTCGGGCTCGAGCAAACCTCACCTGATTGTGCCTTTAACACCCAAAAAACCACTGTCGGCACCGAAACAGGCTCCAAGACCGAAATCTCCTTCGGCACAGAAACGTTCCTCGGCACCGAAGTCTCCACCGGCACCGAAACGTTCTTCGACATCGATGCCTAAAAGTCCCTCGGCATCGAAGCATACATCGGCACCGAAGCATACATCGGCACCGAAAACTCAGTCGGCTCCGAAAAATCCATCGGACCCAACACATCCTTCGGCACCGAAAACATTATCGGCACCGAAAACTACGCCCACACTGAAAAAAGCTCAGACAGACCCGAAGCGGACATCGCAGCCCCCACCTTCGGAGCCAGATGAACTTTTTCGACCAGATCCTACTCAAAAGCGGATCTACATCAATCCTGACACTGGACATGTGACTGCCATCCCATATAAAAAGCGGAAGCTGGACATTACACCTCCCCCAGCTCCCATACGGAAAAAGGACTGTGCCACTTCACCACTTCGTCCTTCCTCTCCTGTATTACCTTCTAACCCGTCCCCCCCTCCTCCTCCTGTTTCTCCTTTACCTTTACCTTTACCATCTCCCTGTCATTCACCCCCTCCACAGGATGATGATGATGACTTAGGGGGAGGGGCGGACCCTGATTTCTTTAATTATCCTGTTGAACCTACCGACCCGTTTACTTTGCCAGACACAGCACCGGTAGATGACTGGTCTTACCCAATACCTGACATGCCTGACCCCACTACCTACCCCTCCAAGCCCTCCCCTCCTGATGACCACCTAGGGTTTGGCCAACTGATAAACAGGGCAGCAACATTCCATGGTGTCACTATGCACACAGACCCCCTTGAGGAGGATTTTCTCCTCGATACCTTTGAACAGTCACAGAAAACAGTTCATATACTTCCCATGATTAAAGGGGTTATAAAGCATGCCACTGACGTCTTTAAAGACCCTGTTCGAGCGAGGGTTCTCAACCCCCGCATCGAAAAAAAGTACCGACCAGCCCCGCAGGACCCTGCATACATTAAAGCCCAGCTCCCTTTAGACTCCTTGGTCGTATCAAATGCCAGGAAGCGCTTTAACTCACAGACTACTGGAGAAACGCCCCCCCCAGACAAGGAGTCTAAGCTTTTAGAGGCCTCAGGAAAACGAGTCGCCGCACAGGCGGCGAACCACTGGCGTATTGCCAATACCCAAGCCCTGTTAGCCCGGTACGACAGGGCACATTATGACCAACTTGAGGACCTCATCCAACATCTGCCTGAACCCTTTAAGTCTCAGGCCACTGACCTCATTCAAGAAGGCAAATTAATATCTAATGCCTCCATTAAATGCGCCTTAGATGCGGCAGACACTGCTTCTAGGGCGGTCAATACTAGCGTCTTACTCAGACGTCATGCCTGGCTCCGTATTTCCGGCTTTAAACCGGAGGTTCAAACCGCAATCCTAGCTCAACCTTTTAACCAGGAGCAGCTATTCGGCCCTGCAGTGGATACTGCATTAGAAAAAAT
Source organism: Triturus cristatus (assembly GCF_964204655.1). Lineage (NCBI taxonomy): Eukaryota > Metazoa > Chordata > Amphibia > Caudata > Salamandridae > Triturus > Triturus cristatus. The sequence goes on from NC_140583.1 coordinate 1,160,771,801, forward strand.
GAAAAAGGATAATGAAACTGCCAAGTCTATGGGAGCACTGCAGTCTCCTCAAAACCGGGGTTCATTTCGTCGCTCCTTTTATAGAGGAGGCTCCAAAAACACATCAACTGAGACCACGTCCACCTTTAAAAATTCTGGACAAACATCCCCTAACAGAGGTTATTTCAGGGGAGGTTATAGGGGAAACAATAACAAAGGTCGAGGGCGGGGCAACAACAACAACACCCGCACCTCACCAGCCACCAAACAGTGTCTTGCCACCACTCCCCCCAGACCATTCCACTCCTGTCGGGGGGCGACTCCAACAATTCCTACCTGTCTGGACTTCCATCACCACAGACAGATGGGTAAGACAAATTATCCAGTCTGGCTACTGCCTCGAACTCATACAATCCCCCCCAAACATACCACCCAAACAACGTCCAATGTCCTTACATCATCTCTCTCTCCTCAAACAAGAAGTTCAATCCCTGTTACAAAAACATGCGATAGAACCAGTTCCCCTTCAACATCAGGGAAAAGGGGTATATTCTCTATACTTCCTCATTCCCAAAAAGGACAAAACACTAAGGCCCATACTGGATCTCAGACTACTAAACCAGTATATACATTCGGATCATTTTCATATGACCACTCTCCAACAAGTCCTCCCACTGTTACAACAGGGAGACTTCCTTGCCACATTAGACCTCAAGGACGCATACTTTCACATCCCTATGCATCCCGCTCACAGAAAATATCTACGATTTGTGGTAGATGGGCAACACTATCAATTTACAGTTCTCCCATTCGGAGTAACAACGGCACCCAGAGTGTTCACCAAATGCCTAGCAGTCGTGGCAGCGCATCTCAGAAGACAACAGATCCATGTCTTCCCCTATCTGGACGATTGGCTCATAAAAGCCAACACATACCAAAAATGCGTACTCCACACTCATCGCACAATTCAAACTCTCCACGATTTGGGATTCACTATCAACTACCCCAAATCCCACCTACAACCCTCCCACTTACATCAGTATCTAGGAGCAACCATAGATACCTCCAAAGCCATTGCTTATCCCAGCACCGCCAGGATAGCCAGTATACAAAATCTCATCTCTCAATTTCAAACTCATCCATCTCTTCCAGCAAGAGTATTCATGCAGCTCCTAGGCATGATGGCGTCATGCATCTCCATAGTCCCACACGCACGACTTCAAATGCGTCCCTTACAGGAATGTTTAGCACAACAGTGGAACCAAGCTCACGGACAACTTACCGATCTGGTGTTGGTGGACAGTCGCTCACTTCGCTCACTGAAATGGTGGAACACCATCAACCTGTCCAAAGGGCAACCGTTCTTAGAGCCTCTTCCACAAGTTGTGCTAACTACAGACGCATCTCTCACAGGGTGGGGAGCCCACCTCCTTCACCATACCACTCAGGGCAGATGGACCAGTCAACAAAAACTGCTCCACATCAACCACCTGGAACTCTTAGCAGTGTTCTTAGCACTAAAATCCTTTCAAGTTCACCTCAAGAACAAAACTGTCCTCATACGCACAGACAACATGACGACAATGTATTATATACAGAAACAGGGAGGGACACACTCTCTCCAACTGTCCCAACTGGCACAGCAAATCTGGAGATGGGCAATTCCCCAAAACATCTACCTGTTAGCAGAACATCTCCCAGGGATCCACAATCAAGTGGCCGACCTCCTAAGTCGCCACACACAGCAAATCCACGAATGGGAACTACACCCCAAAGTTCTACTCCCCTTCTTCCAAAAGTGGGGACAACCGGACATAGACCTGTTCGCCACTCCCGAAAACACAAAATGCCCAACCTTCGCCGCCAGGTTTCCACACCCACAGTCGAAGGGCAATGCCCTATGGATGAACTGGTCAGGCAGATTTGCGTACGCCTTTCCGCCTCTCCCACTAGTTCCATTTGTGGTACGCAAACTGAAACAACAGTCACTAACACTAATACTAGTGGCTCCCACTTGGGCACGTCAACCGTGGTTCACCACACTTCTGGAACTATCTTTAGTTCCACATCAAAGGCTACGCCTCTCCCCGGATCTATTAACCCAGAACCATGGAGAAATCAGACACCCAGATCCTCAAACACTGAACCTAGCGATCTGGCTCCTGAGGTCTTAGAGTTCGGTTACCTCAATCTCCCTCCAGACTGTATGAATATCATAAAGGAAGCCAGACGCCCTACTACTAGAGCGTGTTATGCCGCGAAATGGAAACGATTTGCCATCTACTGCGCTAATAATGACATACATCCATTGGATGCTTCCATCCAAAACATCATTTGCTATCTACTACACTTGCAAAGATGCAATCTAGCGTATTCCTCTATACGTTTACACCTAGCAGCCTTGGCAGCCTACTTGCAAAATAGGCAACACCTGTCCCTTTTTAAGGTACCAGCCATCAAAGCGTTTATGGAAGGTCTCAAAAGAATTCTTCCCCCAAGATTGCCACCTGCACCAGTGTGGAATCTCAATGTGGTTCTAACAAGACTCATGGGTCCCCCATTTGAACCTAATGCACAAATGTGAGTTGCAATTCCTAACTTGGAAGGTAGCTTTCCTTATCGCAATCACTTCCCTGCGCAGAGTAAGTGAAATACAAGCCCTTACACTAGATGAACCTTTCTTACAACTACACCGTAACAAAGTGGTTCTTAGGACAAACCCTAAATTTCTTCCAAAAGTGATTTCCCCTTTCCACCTTAACCAATCAGTAGAGCTACCAGTCTTTTTCCCAAACCCAGACTCCGTAGCTGAAAGGGCCCTACATACCTTAGATGTCAAAAGAGCCTTGCTTTATTACATCGACAGGACAAAACCCTTTCGAAAGACAAAACAACTCTTTGTTGCTTTCGCACCACCACACAAAGGCAACCCGATCTCCAAATCAGGCATAGCCCGGTGGATAGTTAAATGCATCCAAATATGCTACCTCAAGGCTAAACGTACACTTACAGTTCCCCCTAGGGCGCACTCCACGCGTAAAATAGGGGCTTCTATGGCCTTCTTAGGTAACATTCCCTTAGAAGACATTTGCAAGGCAGCCACGTGGTCTACCACGCATACCTTCACTAAACACTATTGTGTTGACGTGCAAGCCAAACAACAGGCCTCCGTGGGCCAGGCTGTCCTAAAAACTTTATTTCAAGCTGCTGCAACGGATACAGGCGACCACCGCTAAGGGGAAGCACTGCTGTATAATCTATCCTCAGTGTGTGATCTGCAGCTCATATGCCTCGAACGGAATATGCTACTTACCAGTATGCATCTGTTCTTGGCATGTAGAGCTGCAGAGTCACACACGCCCTCCCGCCTCCCCGGGACCTGTATCTGTTCCAGCATCCGTCTTACTTAGACATTACACATGGACATCCTTTCTTTCATTTCTATACACTCCATCTTTTCCCATCATGGCGAAAAACAATCTGACGATGGAGTGGATGCCCATGCGCACTGTTGTCCAGGGGAGGAGTCACCATCCTCGTGACCAAAGGCTTCTTCCGAAGACAACAACAACCTGCAATCATCCGAGCCCAACACCAGATGGCGATCTTATCCTCAGTGTGTGACTCTGCAGCTCTACATGCCAAGAACAGATGCATACTGGTAAGTAGCATATTCCTTTTCGTGGTGCACAAAGCTTGCGTGCGCACGCGCTAGTGGTTGTCAAGTCCGGCATTACTGAGCGTGTGTGTGCGTGAGAGAGGCCCAGAACAGTGGGAGGGGTACATGTTTTCGGATGGCGAGTTTCCCTACTCCAGCCCATGCCACTGATTCCTTTACCCTGCTAATGAATCCAACAGCTTGTTTTTTGTTGTGCACAAAGCTAGCGTGTGCGCACGCTAGTGGCTGTCAAATCCGGTATTTCTCAGTGCATGCATGCGTGAGAGGGGCCCAGAACAGAGGAAGGGGTACATGTTTCGGATGACGAGTTTCCATACTCCGGCCCATGCCACTGATTCCTTTACCCTGCTAATGAATCTATTGATGTCCCCGAAGGCTGTCTGGACGCGGCAGAGGTCAGGGTTTGGGGACGGCAAAGAAGCAGAGAGTTTCACCAGTGAGCTGAGGCTCGCATGAAGCCGCTACTACAGCCACAGTGTCGGGAGCTTTGTTTACCTTAAATAACACGAGCCAGGTCACAAGCTCCTCTCCTCGCTTAGCCTCTGCTCAGAGGTCGTCTTATAAACACCCCCCACCCCTGCACCCCTGTCACTTGACCTCTGTTAACAGCCCCGTGCGAAACGACCATGCCCCTTGCGTCTGATCTTCATCGTGTTAACAAAGGTACACAAAGCCCAGCGCCGCAGCATTGTGTTTTAAGATAGCTAAAAAGTAAGAAAGCATCTGCTAGTCACCCTGGCCCCCAACCGTAATCAGTTTTCTACAAATTCCACACAGAGTATTTTTGTGTGTGGACGTATTAAAACGAAGCCTGCCCTCTCCTGAAAGTATTGTGCATGATACGTGAAACTTATCACGAGTGGCTACTTACTGAAACTGTCTGCAGTTCTACAAAAACCTTGATCACACAAGAGGAAATAAATGAAGTGTATTTATAGTTTATAGTGTATGCTGCCATGGGTACCCTTGGAGCTTTTATAATGTTAGGCGAGAAATGCAACGAACCTGCACACGTATCGGAAATCCACTATGAGAACAAATGTGTGTAGATAATCTGCCAGAATGCCCGGGGTATTGGCGCATTGATGCTTTCCTTGCAGCCGGGGTTAAGATAGAGGGGAGTCGAGGGATTTGAGTGGTAGGTAACTGCCCCGCCCCAGCGGCTCCCAGAAGAGGCATGAAACGGTGTCCACCTAGGGGTACACATGGGGCCACGTCCAGACCAGGCAGGATGTTGTATCTGCCGGCCAGTGCCGTCTGTTTGCCGCTGCTCATCATCCAGGAGAGACGGTGCAGTGTGTGCGCTCGGGTCCAGACTGAACCCTCGTGGGCAACATTCACCCTGGGACCACCCCGTCATTTCTAACTCATGTACCCACTAATCCTGTGTCAGCAGATATATGCTTCCCCGGGGTCTTTTCACAGCTTCTCTGTAGGCTGAACATGACAGCAGACACAGCAGACGCTGAATAACTGATGAGTAGTTCACGAATAGCGTGGTTTACTACTAAGCGCTTTTTAGGCATTGACATTGAAAATAACAATGCTTTTTATGTTTTAAAAACCAACAGGTAAATAAAAAGCATTGCCATTTACAATACAAATAGCTCAAAATCGTGTGAATGCCAGACCTATTGCATTGCAAATGCTTGTTTGTTTTGCATGGTGCGGCTTGCACACGTACATTTCACCTTCAGCCAGCCAGCTAACACGTCGCTGCTCTTCAAAGCCCATTCATCTTTCAAAGGGCCCAGCTACCTGCACCACCCCTCTGCTGCTGCTTTGGGTGTGTTGCTAATAAAGTTTTCAGTGTCACTTTCAGCCCCACACAATTCCTGCAGCAGCTAAGCCAAGAAGTGAGGGGAGGCAGAGGCTTGCAGCATCCCTCCCTGCTCCAGGCACCCAGGGCCCCTCCTGGAAACGGAGCCTCCCGTGTCCTGAGCTGCGTCAGCCCCCAGGGACACTAAACTCCCATTGCTGTGCCCCCCCCCCCCCACCTCTGTAATGCTTTTGTCCCCACTGCTGATGATTCATTAATTCAAAGCAAACACTTCAAATCTGCCACCATACCGTCCTTGCAAGCCCCGGGTACAACCACTGAAAACAACGAGGGGTCGACGGGGCTTAGAAGGGTGTAGTGTCTTCGTGACACTGTTTGGGGGGGGCTTGCTTGCTAAGCTGATGGACCGTGGGTCTAGCCACGTGTAAATGACCACACGGGGACAGCGCTGTGATGTTTAGCTCGCCGCCGCAGCCCTTCTGGCGTACGTGCGTGCATAACTCTCTTTTATTAACTTTACTCACGTGATCGGACACGTACGCCCAAGCGTATCGCGTCACGATCACGACATAACATTCCTCCCCAACAAACACAAAAATCAAAATTATCCAAAATGTCCGGGCTTAGAAAATACTTCCCTCCCCACAATTACTCTGTTTATTCAGGCCACTAATGCTTAGTTAAACCAAAACAGTCTTACGTGAGGTAGTCCTTAAGGCGACGGGACGGCTCTGGATTGCTTCAGAGGTTGTACCTCGACTCCCCCCGGGTTGGTGAGCTCCCTGGGCCTCCACCCGTTTCACCGCTGGGCTCGCCACTTCCCTGGTCGTGTTGCTCTGAACTTCCGCCCAAGCTGGGCCTCTCTAGTGGCTGCCGAACCCTGGGACCCTCATTCTCCCCGGGCTGGGGGGTGACCGACTCCCGCGTGTCATCGGTGGGGCCTGCATCTCTCGTGGAACTCTCTGCACACTCCGGATTACCACGGGGAGCACCCTGCTCCGGACTCTCAACACTTGGTGGCAGATTGTACCTTTTGAAGTACGACACGTTTCTGGTTATCCTTTTCCCCCTCCGGATGGCAGTGACGCATGTCCCTTTGACGGTTTCTACTGTCCATGGTTCCTTTTTGAACCTCAGGCGAAACTTGCTTCCGAGTGTCCTATTCTTTATGAGCACTGTGTCCCCGGAGCTGCTGATCGGTGCCGCCGCTCTCCGCCGGGTGTCGGCACGCGCATGGGCTCTCTGCCGTCGGGCATCGATGGCACTGTCCTCCGGGGTTTCTGGTCGCCACTCAGGGTGGTGAGGTATGATGTCCGTAACCACTCTTCCCATCAGCAGGTGCGCCGGAGCTACTCCCGTGGTGGTGTGAGGTGTCTGGCGATAGCTCCGAAGGAACGCCAATTCCACGGACTGAGACTTGTCGTGCGCTATACGTATCACCTTGTTGAGTGTTCTCATGAACCTTTCCGCTTCATCGTTGGCCTGCGGCCAGCGGGGCGTGATTCGCCGATGATGGATGCCCAAGGCCTGCAGATATGCGGCAAAGTCCTGACTCTGGAAGGGGGACCCATTGTCCGTCCTGATCTTTCACCAGTCCATGGGTAGCCATGATCTTCTCCAGCTTGGGGATGACTTCACTGGTGCTAAGGGCCGACAGTATCTCCACTTCCGGGTATTTCGAGTGGTCTTCGATTGCCACTAGAGTGTGGCGCCCATCTGGCAGGCTGCCAAAATCCACACTGATTTGAGACCACGGAACCCTCGGCCGCGGCTCCATGATAATGGGGGCTGGCCGGGGGGCTTCCCCAGTGACTTGACACGAGGGGCACGCCCGAACGGTGGCCTCTACGAGGTCATCCATTAGTGGGAACCAGACTTTTGTGCGAAGTCGTGACTTGGTCTTTACCATGCCTTGATGTCCTACATGGGCCAAGTCTACCATCCGCTGGGTCAGCGATGTCGGGATGACTAGCCGATGCCCCCTCAGTAGGCACCCAGTGTTGTCCTCGGTGAGTTCATCCCTTACGTGGTAAAGGCTTTCCATTATTTGTTGCGCCGTCGTCGTCGGACTCTTCCATTCCTCCCGTGCTCAGTTCCAACCGTTCTGCTGGACGGCCTTCTTGGCCCGCTGCAAACACTCGTCTTGGCTGGTGGCTTGTTGAATGCTGGCCATGGAGATGGGTATGGGACCCGACCAAGCAGTGACACATCTTACGTACTCCTCGGTATCAGCGGCTTCTTCCATCTCTTGGGGAGAGGCCTTCCAAGGATAGCGGTAGAGGTAGTCTGCCGGATTCCGTGATCCGGGTTGGTATTCTATCTTGCAATTGTAATTTTGTAATTGCAGCATCCACTTCTCAATTCGTGGCGGGGGTTTTGTTGAGGTTCCCGAGAACAGAGACACCAGGGGCTTGTGATCTGTCGCGACCACAAACGGTTTTCCATATACGTACAAGTGAAAGTGATGACAGCCCCAGTGAATGGCGATGGCCTCTTTCTCTATCTGTGAATACCTTTGCTCAGTCTCTGTGAGTGATCTGCTTGCGAAGGCCACCGGGGTCCACTCATCCTGAGACGTCTTTCGTTGTAGGAGAACGGCACCCAGTCCGACTGGACCAGCGTCTACAGCAATTAGCGTGAGCTTGGTAGGGTCAAAGGACGCGAGTGTCGTGGCTTCCGAGAGTGACTTCTTGATCTTTTCAAATGCTTGGACTTGCTTGCTCCCCCAGGTCCACGGTGTGGATTCCTTGGTCAGCTCTCTCAGGGGAGCTGTCAGGTTGGCCAAGTCCTGGATGAATCTTCCACAGTAGTTGACCATCCCTAAGAAGCTTCGAACTTCTGTGACATTGGTGGGAGCGGCCGCTTCTTTGATGTCCCTCACCTTTTCGGGATCCGGGTTCACCCCTTCCGCCGAAAAAGTGTACCCAAAGAATTGCAATTTGTTGCACAGGAACTCACACTTCTCTCGATGTAGTGTTAGGCCGGCCTCCCGAATTCGGCGCAGCACTTGAAGCAGTCGTTCATTATGTTCTTGGACCGTCTGCGCGTGGACCATAATGTCAGATGACTGAACATGTCAGATGACAGCACACTGCAGAGACGCAGCCTGCAAGCAGGATGGCTCCCGTTGCTTTCAAAAGGCCATATTTCAAATGCCTCAGCTTTAGTTAAGTGTTCCAAGCTGTATAATAAAGCTTTCTAGATCTGAGTGGGATGGCTGTAGGCCTTTGCAAACTGAGTTTAGGTCACATTAAAAAGTCTTTCTCTCGCCGAGTGTATCCTTAGGATTGCAACCCCTTGAGCACATGCTTGCAAGCATATGAAAATATGCAGGGCTGGAATAGCGCAGTGTTTAATGGCATTACACAAAACAGCGTTGATTCCTAACCAGCCGAATACCCAGGTGAACACCACAGACAGCACCCAGGATTATATACTGCATTGCTAAACACTTCTAAGGTCCCAAAGGCCACTTTACTGTAAAGGAAAGCACATAGGTAAAATACATTGTCATTTACACTGCCAATAGCTCTAACTCTGACAAATGCGAGAACTACTGCATTGCAAATGCTTGTTTTCTTTGAGTGATCTTACATGCATGAACTAATATTAACTGATCACTTTTTGTAGATTTGAAAAAATCCCAACTATATTTCTTCCTATACCAGGATCTGGACATGTATTAGCTGTTGCACCGATTGGTATTGATGAAGAAGGGGAGACCTATCCAATTGATATCCAAGACTGTGCAAGAGGTGAAAGTTCTAATAATTCAGGTGAGGAACCAGTCTTGCTGCAAATACATTTGAAAATGTAATTTCATTGTGCCATCTAGAAGCTGGTTGTGCTATTCTATAAGCATCTAAAGATTCCTTATCCATGAAGAAGTTCCTTTAGTGGGATATTGGTGTCTATAAAAAGACATTCCTCCTGTGGCTCTCATGGGCTTGCCACTATAATCAGATTATTTGCCTGTAACAGCTTCAAAGATCTCCTATAAAACATAATGAAAGTGAAGGCCCATTAGCTTTAAATTCACAAACCAGATCATTTTAATACTGTGCAGATGCATCAAGATGTTCTTGCCTGATGGATACGTTATCTTGAAAACTTTTTTAGTGAGCCAGATAAACTTAGGCTCCCCTCCGTAACATCTTTCAGGCACATGCATCATCATAGGGTTTTGCGATTCCTTAATTGCGATTATTAAGGAATCGCAATTAAGGAATAGCAAAATCCTATGCATGTAGGAATCGCTAAAGAAATAGCGATTCCCACAAATTCCTTAATTGCGACTAGCAAATTGCGAGTCGCAATTAAGGAATGTCTTCCCATTCATTCCTATGGGCCTCCAGGCCCATAGGAATGAATTAGAGATTGCGGGAGCAATTTGCGAGTACCAGTAGGTACTCGCAAATTGCTCCCGCAATTTCGATGGTGCAAGGGTGTCAAAATGACACCCTATTGCACCCATGTATGTTAACTCTGCACATATGTTGCATACACACATGCTCTAAGGGCATGTGTGTGCGCAACATGAAACTTCGAAAAATGCAAATAAGTGCATTTTTCTAAGTTTTCGCAAATTACCGTGAAGTCCAGCTTCATGGTAATTTGCTCACGCTAATAGCGAAATCGCTATTTTTAAAACTGTAATGCATTGCATTTAAGGAATCTCATTTAGGGATTCCTTAAATGCTATCGCTATTTAAGGAATCGCTATTTTGAGATTCCTTAAATAGCGATTTGTGCATTTGGGATGATGCATCCCAAATGCAAAAATACCGGTCGCAAAGGGGCAGATTCTGAGAATCTGCCCGTTTGCGACCGGTTTTGTGCTTGATACATGTGCCTGTTTATTGTTAGCCATTAACACTAAATTATGCCACTCACTCTCGGGATTTTAGAGCACTTTTTACAAAAGAAACGCACATATACATACATACATATATATTGAAACAAGCTTTCCTTTTTTTAAAAAGCTTTTTTTATAAAAAGGAACTATTTTTAACAGCCTATGAAAAGGATATATTGGTCAGTTTTCGCATATTTACTTTAAAACTTAAACCAATCTTGAACATAGAGAAAAAGTTACTAGAACTTACCCAGTGACAAGAAGCTTCTTTCGCACATTCTTTTTTTATAAAGGTAGTGAGAGAGAAAATAGAACACAATGTAGCCTAACACAAATGTGAAAAGCTGGTAAAACTGCTGGTGAGCTTTTAAGGAATAGCATACTGCAAGCATTCCATTTAACATGTAGATGGCAGGTGAGCCAATTCTCTTTTTCCGACGACTTCTGCAAGATCCTGGAGCACTGAGAGTTTAAAAAAAAAAATCCTAATATAAAACTTTTACAACAGCTGCGCGTTTTTGCCTTTAGGAGCAGAAAGTAATTTCTTTTTTATGTTTTCTGGCAGGAAGGATTTTTTTTCTTCACAAAAGCCATCCTTTTTGTGTAGTGCCCCACTTGTGGGACACAACAATCCCAAACGGACCCTCATGTTGTCTGTATTGTGTGCCTTCCCGCAGAAACACTTTTAATGTAAAAAGGGTTGCATATGCATGCGCCTTGACGCTCCAGTGGCCAAATCTTACAAAGGAGTTTCTCAAATTGACAAAGCATTCCAAGATGGCCACAGGTACAGCAGCATGCTACACTATAGCTGCCATTTTTAAATGAATTCGTTAATTTAATACATATATATTTTCACCATGCATTACAAATGAGCATTAGCTCTGTCAGTACTTGTTTACTTTAGGGACTGTGCAGATCTGCAAATCTAAAACAATAGGGTTCACCTGGTGATACTCAAATCCGCGGAGGGGGGGGGGTGGGGGGGGGGGAAGATGTCTAAATTTATAAGCAAACTACTCTCCTTGACTGAGTTAACTATGAACTTGGATTTAGAGAAAGTGGATAAATTCCTTGTGTTGATTTAACCAAATTATGAATTGTTGCTAACAGTCACTGTATTATGAGATTCTGGACCTACATTGCTGTGAAACAATGCTCCTTCCTCTTCTAGGCTTGGTTCCTAGTCTGTTTCTTTTGTGTTTTCCCTTTTCAAAGCACGGGTTTAAAAAAAAAATATAAAATCAGCACAGTTGGACCATTACTTTTCCTTATGGTTTTAAAAAAAATGGAAAAAAGCATGGAAAGTTTGAAAATGCAAAGGGTTCTTTTTACTAACTTAAATCAGAAATCCCGCACATATAATGATTGTGAATTTAATTATAGGGATGCAATATAATTTTTCCATATTGCTTCCTTTGTTAAATATAAGGATTAGGTCCCGCGGACAAAGATTCTTTCATCTGGAGCCTCACTTGTTCAAGCTAGAATTTGGTTTTTTCCCCACCTCTTTCTTGCCTAATCACCAATGTGGATTATCCGATTTTGAAACTGTATATCTTATTTTTGGGTAGTTTTTTGGGGCCAGTATGTGTGGCATTCCCTCCATAGTTGTCTGGAGCAATATTTGAAGCAAGTGGGTGAATGACATCAGTTTGGATGTCACTATGGATGTCACTTTCTAAAGATATGAGTAGTAATGCTCCTATCCATATGTTCATAGCACATGTGGCTGTAAATACACATACTGTGCACACTGCTGCCATCCAGTGTTGGGCACAGACGTTTACAAGATGTTTTTGTTTGAAGAACTTTTGATCATAAGATGTTCTGTGATCCATCCCTTTGCGCAAAATGCACCAGAACAAAGACTCCACCTCAGATTGATTATTTTTTAGATCATTGGGTACAGACATTCAGCTTGAGCTCTGCAACAGTCAATAGATTTCCACTCCTTTTGGCTCCAGTTGTCAAGGGTGCACTTCATTGGAAGAAGAATCACTGCTGAGCACAGACAATCATGGTTTGCGGTTCCTGGACTTGCTGCCAGACCTTCAAAAACAAGAAAATACACCACTACCAAAGCGTACGACATTGGGCCCACCACAACATGTTGTGCCAGGACCTGAACAATGTGGCCCAAGAGGTAAGCTGGGGCCCAACAGGATTGACACAAGACCTAGAATAACAGCTGATAGTAGGGCCACAATCCCTTGGCCTTAACTTGAGGTCCGACCCATGTGGGAGTGGCCCAAAAACGTCTCCGCAGAATGTAGTGCTACCCCTGAGGAAGTCTGACACTTACTGTAAACACAGGCCCACCTTCGGGGTCGACTTCCAGTTCCAAGACCTCTTGAACCCAATAGTCCACCCCCTGCTCCTGGAAAGTCTTTGCTGAAGAGTACGGAGCCTTTACACAAGTAGGCCTTCAGCAGTTGCCCAACTTCTTTTGAAATCAAAGTCCACTCTAAAAGTCATCCCCAAGTATGTTCTGAAAAAAGGCTCCATGCCAACCAGTGAGCCTCCCAGGTGCCGCAGAGCTCCTTAAGGAAAGGCAGAGAAAAATAATATACCCACTATGGAGAAAATCCTTGCACACCCACTCTTTCAGGAGAGCAGACCTACAACTCAGCTACAGAAAAAGAGTAGATTAACTTTCGAGATTCAGATATCAGAGGAATTCCAGTTCTGCCCAGTGCCTAATAGGAGCAGGCACAAGGCTGTTTGTCCTCCACCACAGTTTCCTACACTCACTCCCAATCTGTGTCTTGGCCACACACACCACCAGGACCTCCCCATTGCCTCGGGAGCGAGTCCACACCTTCAGACAAACTCTGACCAGGGGAGTACCTATGACAAACAGCGATCCCTCAAAAGATTACCACAGCGGTCCACAAGATGACTCATTTTTAGAACCTTACCCTTTAAACCCACCCTGCCGAATGACACCACGTCATACCATGTGTTCATCCAAAGAGCTCCCGTACATTGTAAAGTCAAGCTGCATATTTTAGAAGAAGAGGAGGTTTTTTTTTGGTGGAAACATTCCTTGGCTAGAAGGTGTGTCCAGTATCTACCAGTGCTTAAGAGCATGGTGAAATGCGGCATGGAGGACTTTAAAAATCCTATAAAAGCACAAGTGGTCATAGATTGGAGAGGGGCCGCCTCAGACAATCCCTTAACATGAGGGCCCATGTTTCACCGTACTCCCTGGTTGTGCATATGGCACGGAAGTGTGCTTGTGCCCAGGGAACAGGGCTTAAGCATCCTCAAGTCCAAAAGGGGCAAAAAGATGGATGCATTTGGCAAAAGGGTGGCTTTGGGGTTAGCCCCTCAGTGGAGGAATATTACTTCATGGGATAGTTGTCCCATTATGTTTCGAGATCAATGGGAAGGAATGGGACAAGTGGTCGAAAGAAAGACTATTTCCAATGTAATAATTTGCTGCATGCTTGAATCAGTTTATACCACATCACTGGAGATAAATACTAGCGTCTTTCTCTACCGCCATGTATAGCTTAGTGAGCCTGGATTCAAACCAGAGGTTCAATAACACCCCTTTGTTGGAAAGGATTTGTTTGCACCCCAAATTAATAACATGCTAGAAAAAAATCAAAAAGTTTAGTGTCTGCAACTGCTTTTCTTTAGCAAGAATCAAGAGGGGGTGTGCAAGGTCGTCAACCCTGTTTACGAAGCGGGGACACAGGATCAGAAGTCCTTTCAAGAGAGCCAGGCATTCAACGACTTTGGAAGAGGTGACAAACATGGTAGTGGCAGTGGGAAATTCAGAGGTGTCTCCTTCAGGGGTGCCTCTATCTCTAAATCAGTGACTCGGCGCTCATTTTCCCCAATCACACTGCACCTATTGGCCCAGTGAGTTCTCGAAGTAGTAGGTGAGGGGAACTACTTAGAGTTTCACACAATGGCACCAAATATACTACCCTATTGCTGTGCAATGAATCAAGACCATTTGGCACTGTTGCAGGATGAAGTACAGGCTCTTCTCATGAAAGGTGTAATCGAGCCTGTGTCCCCACATCAATGGAACCAAGGGGGCTCTCCTTCCTCATCCACAAACGTGATGGCATTTTGTGGCCTATCCTAGATCTCTGGGCTTCAAACGATGCAACTTGTTAAAGCACTTCAAAATAAACACCCTGCCAGAAGTCATTCTGCTTCTCGTCCCTGGCTTGTTCTGATTTTAATTAGTTTGAGTTCTTATTTCTCCTCTTTATTTTTAATTATATTTCATTTACCAGTAGTCCAGAATCATTGGGAAGCCTGTGATTCAGGTCGGGGTTGCTGGACCCCAGTTAGATTTCATTTCCCGCGCTGTTTGATTGCGCTCGGAAGCTGCAGCTAACCACGCCCCCGGACACGCCCATCTGCTTGACTGGCTACTCAAACGCACTCAAAGCGCATCCCCCAGCTTGTGAGGTCAAGGTTGGTGTGCCATATTCTTTTAATTTCCTTGTATCCGCACTCAGTTGCTGTTTTTAAGAGGTGCCTGGCTCCTTCGGCCGCCATACTGAATCGGGCTCGTCCCTTTTTTAATTGGTTTATGAGTTCTTCTTTCTCCTCTTTATTTTTCATTATATCTGCTGTGCCTTGCTTAATGCGAGGTCTCTAGTCAAACACTCAATTGAATGTGCAGAGTTCTTAGAAAGCCACTGCGTGGATTTAGCTTTTATAACTGAATCTTGGGCAAAAGTTACTTGTAATTCTAATTTGCTGACGGCTGTGCCTCCAGGATATGCCATCCACAGGTTGGATAGAACACATAAGAAAGGTAGAGGATTGGTATTAATTCTCAGAGGTACCGTCGCTGTCTCATGCTCACCAGCCAACTTTAATTAATGCGAAGCACTACTTTTTGGTATTGAACGCTCTAAAATTCAACCCTTTAATGGATCATTGCTATATCGACCACCGGGCTCCAGAGCTATGTTTCCACAGGACATTAGCCGTCTGTTGGAATCATGTTCCCTTAAAAACGTCTTCACCATGCTTGGTGATTTTAACTACCACTTAGAAAACACTGTAGACAAATACACTGAGGATCGTACTGACACCATGACTGGGTTTGGTTTATCTCAAATTACTAGCAGCCCAATCCACTCAACGGGCCACATAATGGACGGAGTGTTCACTAACAACTTGAATGTGAAACTTCTAAAGACTCTTGGCTTATCTTGGTCTGATCATAAAGCTGTGATCTTTACAAACAAAATCCTTTCCATTAGTGTTTGCACTCCAAAGGCCAGTAACACCCAATCCTTTCGGCTATGGCTTAAATTCAAGTCTCAGATCTGAGGACCGCCCAATCAGTTTCTGAGCCAGTGGTCTCAGTCGATCCAGATACAGCCTCTGGGAAATATGAGCAGTGGATTCAGTTAGTCACTGACAACCTTGCTCCCATGAAACATAAAACACTCAAAAGAAACAATCGTTCTGCTCCATGGTATAATCCAGATTTTAAAGCCTCTAAAGAACACTGTGTTAGACAGGGGAAACTATGGAGGAAGGAATATAACTTAATTGAATAAGAAAAATCTAAACAATGCCTAACTAAATACAAAGTACCTATTCTAACTGCCAAATCAAACTACTACACAAAGAAAATAGAGCTAGCAAAAAGCTCCCCTAAGGAATTTTTCCATACGATTATCACTTTAACCACTATTTCTACGGCTAATTCTAATCCATCCAACAAAGACTTCTGTAATGCATTGGCTATTTTCTTTCAAAAGAAGGTTCAGGACGTGTTTGATATCTTTGCTACTCTCAATAATCCAACCAGCAGCCTGCTTCCAAAGACCTCGCGGAAAGCGATGAGCCTAGGTCCTTCAGAGAATTTTCCAACCTATCGGCATAGCAAGTCAGACAGCTGATTATGGTCACTAAATCAGGATCTCTGCTTGATCATAGCCCTCCCACTATCCAGATGGTCCCAGATATCACTGCTGGACATCTTGCAAAAATCTTCAATACTTTGTTTAATACAGGCATATTTCCGGAAGACTGGAAAAGGCATCAGTATTGGCACTTATATAAAAAAAAAAAAATCTTGATCCCCTTGATACTAACAATTATCATCCAATAGCAAGGCTTCCTTTTCTAGCCAAACCGGTGGAAAAGGTTATGAACTTACAGCTAGCCTCCTTCGTTGAACAGAATAACCACTTGGATGTAACCAAATTTCTGTAGTGGGCATGGCACTGAGACTGCCCTTATCGTCGCTACAGAGGAAATCCTTTCCACCTTGGATAGAGGCGGCAGAGCAGCCGGTCTTACTGGACCTATCTGCTGCTTTCAAAAACGGTCGACCACATATGTTTGATCGACCAGTTGAGCAAGCTGGGGGTCAAAGACCATGCACTTACTCTGCTCAAGTCCTTTTTAACCTATAGAGTTCAATCAGTAAGTCTAGATGGCTACACTTAAGAACTTTACATCTTACACATTTGTGTTTCCCAGGGTTCATCTCTAAGCCCATCTCTGTTCAACATTTATGTCACCCCTTTGGCAGCACTCATCAGATCCCTCAGGTTTTCATTTGTGTTATACCCTGAAGATACCCAGATAGTGGTGTCCCACTCCAAAACCAATCCTGGCATAGATGAACCATTTCGAAACTGCATGTCTGCAGTCAGCAACTGGGTGGGCAAAAATTACCTTAAGATAAATTCAGCCAAAACAGAGGTGATGCTGTTCGGAAATGGTACATCCTTCTGGACCCCGTTGTGATGACTGCATGGCATGGGAACTCTTCCTATCCCAAAGAAGAAAGTAAAACACCTGGGAGTTATGCTGGATAATAGACTAACTTATAAAAACCACGTTAATGCAGTCACTTCCTCCTATTTTTTTGTTTTAAAAACTTTGAAGAAAATTAGTCACCTAATCCCATTTGACCTGCTAAAAACAGTAGTCATTGCACTGGTTCTTTCACACATCAACTACTGCAAAGGCTTGTATCTCAATCTGCAAGTAACTCTTATGCAGATATTGTAAACTGTGCAAAACTCTGCAGCCAGAATGCTTCTAAAATTACCTAAACCTCACTCTGCAACCCCATCCCTGACTGAGCTTCATTGGCTCCCCGTAAAAAAGCGAGCCACCTTTAAAGCTCTATGGATTTTTTTCAAAGCCTTAGCTGGAACAGGCCCTGACTACTTAAACATAAACTGGTTTCCTGGGGTGGCAGAGGCTTCATGAGAAACACTGCACTCCTTTGGAATGAGCTGCCTTTGGATATAAAAATGCCTTCACTATTCTGATCTTCAAGAAAAAATTAAAAACTTAAGTAATGTTCTGGAAAAAATTAAAAACCTGGCTATACTAAGTAAATGCACACCACTCTTAATTTCAGGCTAGCGCCAAGACTCCTCAGGGCACAAGAGCGCTCTAAAACACCCAAAAATCAAATCTTCATAGCGGGTCCTATGACAACACTCGACTTGAAAGATGCACACTTCCAAATCCCCACGTACCTGGGGCATCATTGCTACCCACGCTTACGCAAGTTAATTCAAAGTTCTTCAATTCAGGGTTGTCAGAGCCTCAAGGGTAGTTAGCCGATGTCTTAAGTGGTAGCTACACATCTGCACCCAAATCCCCTATCAATGTGTCCTTACCTGGCCAGTTGACTGATAAATTGCAACAGCCATAAGCAATGCCTAGTACCTGCTCAGACAACTGTGACCCTGTTGTATGAGCTAGCATATGGAGTCAAGGTCAAAAGTTACATCTTGTACCACAGCAGATATACTCTTTTCTTGGGAATTTGTTGCATTCCATCACGGGGAAAACCTACCCAAATCAAGAGAGGGAGATGGTATTCCAAAAGCTCAAAGTCTGCTACCTTGTTTTCAGACACCACATCTCTTATAGTGAGGAAAGTTATCAAACTGCTGGGGATCATGGCTTCATGCATAGCAACAGTGCCACACACAAGACTCCATATGTGTCCAGTGAGGCAGTGTTCAAAGGTGGAGGGGTTATGGGAATGTATAGTACTATTAGACCTCAGAACTCAACACACACTCTATGGTAAAATGACCAATATGTTGATGGCAGGCATTATCTGGACCCTTATCACAAACACCTCACTCATGAGGTGGAACGTGGTATTTCAACCATTTGGCGATTGAGGGGACCTGTCCGAAAAAGAAACAGGGGTACAACATCAATTTCTTGGAGCAATTGACACTCTGGGCAATCTGGTACAGATGGACAAATGACTGTAATCTATTATATACAGACGCAAGGGGGAATCACTTTTCCAAACTTGAGCATTCGCCCAAAATCTTTGGCACTGGTCTATTTGGAATCACACAATCCTTCAGGTGAAGCACCTGCCATGAGAGGACAGCTATTTTTCTAATCACTTAAACAGGATACATCAACAAGTCTACAACTGGGAGATGAATTCCCGAGTACTTCACAAGCCTTTCTAAAAATGGGGCAGTCCCACAATCGATCTGTTAACCACCACTTTCCAGAACTCAAAATGCACACACTTTGCCATGTCAGGTACCCACAGTCTATCAGCAATGCACTATGATGAACTGGTCGGGGATAATAATCTGTGCCTTTCCTCCACTGCCTCTGACCACATCCATTGTGAGGAGAAGGCAGCAAATATCAATGATCCTTATCCTTGTGGCACCAACTTGGGTTAGATAGCAGTGGTATTCCATGTTGCCAGAAATATTGGTGCATCTTCCCGAGAATGCCAGATCTCCTCACGTAGCATCAAGGTCAGCTCGGCCCCCTGAACCTCAGCCACCTAAATATAGCAATATGGCACCTGAGAGTATGGTTACCTTCAAGAGGAATGTTTGCACATGCTTTGTGAAGCTTGCCTGCTACAATATTATGTAAAAAAGATTTGTCCATTAATTTTTGGGGAAAAAGATCGATTCCCCTTAAAGCCTCAGTTAATGGCATAATTTGCTGCTTACAAAATTGTTAGGATTTACATACACTTTTATTCATTTACGTTTAGCATGCAAAACATCACATCTTCTCTTTTTAAAATACCTGTTGTGGTTAAGGCCTTCATCGAATGTCTTAATAGAGTGATTGCTCTAAAAGCATCTACATTGTCATCCAAGTATATTTCCAACAAGATTAATGGGGCCTCCTTTCAAGATACTGCATTCTGTGGCACGCAGTCTTATTTTGCAAGGTAGCCTTCCTCAATGCGATCATTTCTCTCAGGAGAGTCCATGAACTGTAAGCACGAGCAGTGGAGGAACCTTTTATCTAGGTACATAGAAATGGAGTAATTTTTTTTAGAACAAACCGGAAGATGTTTGACCTTTTCACATAAACAAAACAATTAAGTTGCCTGTTTTCTTCCTACCTCATGATCTAAAGCAGAAAGGGCATTCTATACCCTTGATATCAAGAGGGCACTAATATACTCTATTGACAGAACTAAACCATCAGCAAAACAAAATAACTATTTGCCTCCTTTGTAACACCCCACATAGGAAAGTACTTTCCCATGGGTGGAATTGCAAGATGAATTGTTGAACGTATACAAGCAAAGTGTTAATTACTTGGAGTGCCTAGAGCGCCTTCCGCTCGGAAGAAGGCATCTGCTGTGTCTTACTTGAAAAACGTTACCGTTGCAAGCCTTTGTAAAGCTTCTGCATGGTCACCTTAACACACCTTCACCAAAGACGTCAGGAGTTTATTTTTTTAAACCCTTTATTTTTCCATTTTATACCACAGTACAAAGAACCAGGCAGCAAGTAGTGGTATGTACGGTGGGAGAGAGACGCACAGAAACCATGTACAGTTTTACATATGACATTGTTAAAAACACCAGACATAGCAGGCTCCTCAATAGGGCCTCACCCCAGTGGACTTGAACCCCCCCCTTTCAGCTTGTCACGTCGTGTATTAGATCCTTTGCTATCTTGTTATCATGTTCAGGCGGGCAACTAGAGCCAAATTCGGGGGGGGGGGGGGGGGGGGATGAAAAAGATTTCGGGGAGGGGGGGGGGCTAAATCTTCCAGCCATAGGCAGAGTGGCTGTAAGAAGGGGTGAAAATACAACAAAAGCCTAATTAACGAGTAAACGGTCTTTTAAAGACCTGTGAAGTACTCGGGTCCGGCTGCAATTAGACGGACGCCGGCCCGCGAGGCTGTCTCAGCTGGGCTGACACACATGACAGGGGGGGTAGGGGGCTGAAGCCCGGTGAGCCCAATGGGTGTTGGGCGCCTGATCATGTTTGTGTAACTTCATATGAATTTATTCTGCTAGTGACAACTCCATTATTTCCCTTTGCCAGTGTGTTATCTCAGGCACTCGGTGACCCATCCATGTAATGGCAATCCTACGTCTAGACAATACTAATTGTAAGAACTTTTATAGCCGTTTTCTTCCCCTTGGTCGTTTGACATTGCCCAACAGACAGCACTGAGATGAAGGGACTATATGCAGACTGGTGGTCCTGACAATATCCGCTATGACCTGGTGCAAAAATGCCTGCACCAAACTAAAACTCCAGGCTAAATGCAAACATTCGGCACCGTCCGCACCACTTCGTGGACAGCTATTGGGAGGTGTCGAGGATAAATGGTGTGACGTAAGTCCTGTGAAGGAAGTTGTAATATACCAACTGAAAACGAGCATTGCTGGAAACAGCTTGTGTTAGTTCGTTAACCTATGTTCAATCCCCGTCAAACAGTGGTGCGTCGAGGTCCAACTCCCATGCCAAACCCACCTTGGGAAGGGTACCAGAGCCCACTGCCTGCATGGCTCTGTATAGTAAGGATATTAGGCAGCACCCCGTGCCACAGTTCAGTAAGACCCCAAGTGTTTGTGTGGGAATGGGGGGGCCACAGGGTATGAAGGCCAGGTGGTCCTAGCTACGTCAGCCAGGCTAGCATGTTGTAAGAAGTGACCAGGGCCAAGGGTAAATTCCTGGTATGCCTCCTCAAAAGTGATGAAAGTTTCTCCAGGGTACAGGTCTCCCAAAAGCACGCACCCACCCACCTGCCATACCTGAGAGGACATATTGTCTAATAATTGCTTAATCGGTTTTAATGTCCATATGTCAAATTCCCTGAGTAACAGGGCCCGCTTTAGAACAGTCTGCACAAAACGCTGCCAGATAAAAGCGGTTTAGCGCACTAGGTATGGGACGTCCACAGACATCTCAGCCCCCTCCATCAGCAATTTCGGTAAGCAGCCTGCTGCTGCATTGCCCGACAGTAGCCTCTTTTCCCAATTTTCACCCAGATCAAGCCATGTGGCCGCATTTTGAAGGTGCACATCATAGTAATATAAATCTAGACATGGAACCACCAATCCCTCATCTTCATAACGTCTGGTTAAGGTAAGCAAAGCCACCCTGCTACGACAGCCCACCCAGAAGAGCACATTTAAGAGGGAGTTGCGCTGCTTAAATATTGTGTGCGCTAATAGGCATTTTTGCAATAGCCATGTGGCCCATTAGGGAGAGGGGCAAGATGGTCCAGAAAGTTACTGGGGTCCTCAAGGACTCCAGGACCCTCTCCACATTCAAGCAGAGCTGCTGTGTTTCTAGAATGTGCCACTTTGATTCCTAAGTACCGAAATTGCTCCAATTCCCAATGCAGACACGAAATCGGTAATCGATCCACCGGTGGGCCTACCAGAGAAGCAAGTGGGAATATTAGGGGCTAATTGCTGTTCAGACGAAGACTCAAGATGTTTCCGAAATTATCTAGCAGCTGCAAAAGCCACGGCAAGGCGACCCTAGGGAAGAAAAGATAAAGTAATGCATCTTCAGGGAAATTACATACTGGTACCTCACCCACCATTATGCCCCAGTCTTGGAGTCCCTGGTGTGCTCATATAGCTAACAGTTCTATCTCCAACGCAAATAAAAGGGTGGATAGTGGGCATCCCTGTGGAGTTCCCCTACTGAGTGTCCACGCCTCTGAACGACATCGTCCCACCATCACCCTTGCAGCTGGGTTTGTGTTGAGGACCCAAACCCACCTGTAGTGCCTAGGGCTGAAACCCATGATTTGCAGCACCTGGAGTATATAACCCCAATCCACAGCATCAAAGACCTTTTCCAGATCAATTGATGTGAGAAGTTGGCCTGGTATATGCTGTCCACTAGTGATAGTGGCCACCTTGCACCAGTCCAAACGACCCTTATTGATGATTAGGTTAAAGACAACCTTTATTGAAAGCTATCCTAGTGGTAGCTATGGAGAGCAGCCTTCAGGCTAAGTCTCAAAGGAATGTAAAGCAGCTTGATTTACCAGATAATAACGTCCTGAATGACCAAGTGAAAGGAGAACCACACAAGGTATATATATAAAATATATGTATTTATTACTAAACACTCTCTACTAACCTCTTTATGAAATTAGAGAGCAAGGCACACAATATTACAATACTAAAACAACAGTAAATAGCACAATACACAGTGGGCCCCAGGGGGAGACCAAACCATATATTAAGAAAGTGGTACAAGAACCACGACTTGACTAGACACAGTGCCTAGAGCACGTAGAATCGCTGGGACCCCAAGGAACCACCCAAGGTAGTGACACAGGGGATCCACGGGGGAAGTGTGCAGTGTGAGAACACAGCCGCGAGCTCCGTACAATCCTATGGAAAAGTCGCGGTTGGAATTTTAAAGATTAAGGACACTTAGGAGAGGACTTTGAGCAAACCCTTTCAAACTTAGAAGGGTATAAGGCCAGCACCCACGTGAGCACCGGAGTACTCGTGTTATCTAACCCAGGGAAGCCGGGTCACGCATAGGTCAAATGGTGTCGGGAATCTTCATTGTTTTCAATGGCGTGATGCTGCAAAGTGCTGCTGCCGGGAAGATGAGAAGTGTCCAGTGTGATCCAAGCCTGGATCGGAGCAGAGAAGAACCTGAAAGCAGAGGGGACAGATTCTGGGTCACTTGCCAGTGACCAGGGGCACGATAGACGAATGCCCACTGATGTCGGGTGTTTCAGGTTCGATGAGGTGAAGCTTGACTCTGCAGCCACAGGGACCAGGAGACATCACCGACCAGAGTCCGCAGGCGAGTTGTCCCACGAAGGATGTCGAGTGCTGGGGGGGTCAGTGTCCGGATTGGAGACCAACAAGCCTTGGCAACTGCAACCCACGCGGTCAGAGAAAAGATGCTTCGGTGTGGACCAGCAAGGTCCTGGGGACACCCCAAGCGATGGAGAGTCGGGGCACGTCTGGAGCAACCAGGTAAGCCCACTTAAAGTTACAGTTCCCTCCTCAGGGACCCACAGGTCGACGGACCAGGGATCGCGAAGAGACCTCTAAAGGAATCACAAAATACCAGCCCACGGAACGCTCGTAGAGTGTAGGCCAGTAATCTTAGGTGGAATCACTGCTCGGGGTCTGGACTATAAGTAGCCCAAAGCACAGCCTCAGGGATCGCCAAAAAGCATATGCTGCTGCAAATGTGCACGGTGTCCAGGGGTTCGGGTTACACGGTCCCCACGAGGGCTGTGGATCTTAGGTTTGCTGAGAGCACTGGTTGGCCTCAAGGAAGCTTAGGAACCCACCTCCTGTGTTGCAAAATCTTCGGAGTCCGTCAGGAGCTGCGTAGATGCAAACCAGTCAGATGCATTTTAGGTGCCTGCCTTGCAGGGGAGTAACTTCTTTACTCCAAGGGAGATTCTTCGGTCGTGCAGCGTAGTGTACATAGTTCAAGTACTTGGTTTCTGTAGCAGAGTTTCGTTCAGGTAAATCTAAAGTCCTGTAGCCAGGGGATCCTGCTTAATACCCCAGGAAGGGGTGGGAAAAACTCTGGGGACCCACCTATGGGAGAGTCAGGACAGAGGGGTGACTACACCCACGTCCTTTGTCCAGTTCCGTGCCAGAGCAGGGGCTGGTAGCCCCTGAACCAGTGTGAGCTGGACTATGCACATGGACACCAAATGTGCCCCCAGTGCAGACATCAAAGCACTCTCAGAGTGCACCCACCCAGCCCCAATACACTAAAGCCTGTCTAGGAGGTGGTCACACCTCCCTGTGACAGGAAACCTATTGTCCAGCCGTCCCCTGCCGGAGTTTCGTCCAGCAGCAGGAGGGCAGATTCGTGTCTGTGGCTGGCAGCATCCATTTTGTGATGCCAGGGTTTGCAAAGCTGGTACCGGGTGCTGTCATATTTCTCCCTCTAGTAGGTGGAATCATACCTCCCACACCAGTTACTGGTGTGGGAGGTATGATTCCAAGGTGTTTGACACCAAACACAACATGTTTCCATGCAGCCGTTTTAAAGTTAGCATTTACCGCGAGGTTATAAGGCACTTAAGTATATATTGTATTGTAATTGCTTTTGTATAGCGCTTACTACCCCTGACGAGGAGTCAAAGCGCTTTTCGGCGAGTTGCATGCTACTCCGGGACCCATAGAGGATTAGTGTTGAATTAGTATAGTGAAACATGCAAGTAAATTTTAAGTGGTGGATATGTTAATCAGTTATTTGGATTCGGAAGGATAGCAGAAGGATAGAAGAGGGAAAAAAGGTTTGTATTTATATAGCGCTTCTTACCCCTGATGGGGTGTTGAAGTGCCTTTTTTGGCGAGCAGCACGCTACGTCAGAAACTCATAAAGGATTAGTGGTATATTAGTATGGTGAAATATGAAAGTAATTTGAGTGGTGGATATTAGTCAGTTATTTGGGGTGGGAAGGATAGCAGAGGGATAGAAGGGAAAGAAAGGTTTGCATTCATTTAGCGCCTGTTACCCCTGATGGGGTGTTGAAGCGCTTTTCTGGCGAGTAGCAGGCTACTCCAGGACCCATTAAGGATTAGTGTTGAAAATTAGTATAGTGAAATATAAAGTAATTTGAGTAGTGGCTATGTTAGTCAGTTATTTGGATATATGGTATGGCTGCATCACAAACAACCCCCGGAATAGAGGTTTCAAAGGCTGCAGAGGTGCTCTGCTCATGCATGGGCACCCTCATATAAAACCCAGCACCTTGCCTTCAGGATTGATACGGCCTACCATAGGGGTGGCTGATAAGTTTATATGTGCTGTGTTATGGATAGATATAGTGAACCTATATCTAAGTAAGGGGTGCATGCACCACCTTACACAGACAGCTGTAGCATACCTGTTGTGTCATTTTGAATGGTCTCCCAGGGGTGGCATAATACATGCTGCAGCCCCTGAGAGGCCTCTGGGGTAACTATGCCCTAGGTACATAGTATACCCTATACTAGGGACTTATAAGGGTACCCCAGAATCCAATCTGGAGTGTACCTAAATTACATGTAATCAATTAAGAGAGAAAGAAGATAGACTGGGGTCCTGATTAGCAGGATCCCAGTCAGACCAAGTCGAAAAACAGTGAAAAATCTGCAAAAAGTGGGGGTTACTATAAGAAACAGATCCTACTCTCCTACACAACCCCACCCCCACCAAACGTAAAGACATTAAACTAACCTTGACCAGTTGAGTCTTCATGTTCTAAGTGGAAATATCTGGAGAGTCCATCTGCATTTGCATGGTTACTCCCAGGTCTATGTTCCACTGTATAGTTCATCCCCTGTAGGGAAATGGACCACCTCAAAAGTTTGGGGTTTTCACTCTTCATCTGTTTTAGCCATAAGAGGGGCTTATGGTCTGTCTGAACAATGAAGTGAGTGACAAACAAGAATGACCTCAGCTTCTTCAGAGCCCAAACCACAGCAAAGGCCTCCCTCTCAATAGCTGACCAACGTTTCTCTCTGGGGGTCAGCCATCTGCTAATAAAAGATACTGGCTGATCCTGACCCTCATCATTCAATTGTGATAACACAGTCCCTACCCCCAACTTAGATGCATCTGTTTGGACAATGAATTGTTTGAAATACTCAGGACTTTGTAGAATGGGAGCAGTGCACATGGCCTGCTTCAGGTCATCAAATGCCTTTTGACAGCTGGCTGTCCGCTGAACTTTCTTTGGCATTTTCTTAGAAGTTAAGTCATTCAAAGGGGTCACTATGGATCCATAACCTTTGACAAATCTCCTATAGTACCCAGTCAGGCCCAAGAAAGCTCTGACCTGAGTCTGGGTGGTTGGAGCAACCCTCTGTAATGCAAAGGTTGAACCTGGCCTCCACCCACAAGGTGGCCCAGGTACACAACCTGACTCTGCCCTATCTGGCACTTGGTGGCCTTGATAGTTAGGCCTGCTTTCTTCAGGGCCTCCAAAACATTTCTCAGGTGGACCTGGTGATCCTCCCAGGTGGCGCTAAAGACAGCAATTTCATCTAGATAAGCTGCACTATGGGCTTCCAGGCCTGTAAGGACTTTGTTCACCAACCTTTGAAAAGTGGCAGGTGCATTCTGCAAACCAAAGGGCATCACCACAAATTGGTAGTGCCCACTAGGGGTAGAAAATGCTGTTTTTGGCTTTGCATCATCAGCCAGTAGCAAGCTGTCAGGTCAAATGTGCTCAGAAACTTGGCTGAGGCCAAAGTATCTATAAACTCATCTGCCCTAGGGATTGGATGGGCATCAGTCCTAGTGACTGCATTGAGACCTCTGTAGTCAACAATCAATCAATCAATCAATCAATCGATCAATTTGTAAAGCGCGCTACTCACCCGTAGGGTCTCAAGGCGCTGGGGGAGGGGGATCCGCTACTGCTCGAAGAGCCAGGTCTTGAGCTGTTTCCTGAAGGAGAGATGGTTCTGGGTCAGTCGTAGGTGGGTGGGGAGGGAGTTCCATGTCTTGGCCGCCAGGTAGGAGAAGGATCTTCCTCCGGCGGTGGTCTTGCGGATGCGCGGGACGGTGGCGAGGGCGAGGCTGGCGGAGCGGAGGTGGCGGGTGGGTGTGTAGAATGTGAGGCGGTTGTTGAGGTATGTGGGTCCCATGTCTTGGAGAGCCTTGTGTGCGTGGGTGAGGAGTCTGAACGTGATCCTCTTGCTGATGGGGAGCCAGTGCAGGTCTCTCAGCTGGGGAGAGATGTGGCTGAAGCGGGGGGTGTCCAGGATAAGTCGTGCAGAGGCGTTCTGTATGCGCTGGAGTCTTTTCTGTAGTTTGGCTGTGGTTCCAGCGTAGAGGGTGTTTCCGTAGTCCAGTCGGCTGGTGATGAGGGCCTGGGTGACCGTCTTCCTGGTGTCGGTGGGGATCCACCGGAAGATCTTTCGGAGCATGCGCAGGGTGTTGAAGCAGGATGACGAGACGGCGTTGACTTGCTTGGTCATCGTGAGGGAGGAGTCCAGGATGAAGCCCAGGTTGCGAGCATGGTCCGTTGGCTTTGGAGCGGAGACCAGGGCAGGGGGCCACCAGGAGTCGTCCCAGGCGGAGGTGGATGTTCCCAGGATGAGGACTTCCATCTTATCTGAGTTCAGTTTCAGCCGGCTGAGCTTCATCCATTCCGCGACGTCTTTCATTCCTTCCTGGAGGTTGGCTCTGGCTGTGGCGGGGTCGTTGGTGAGGGAGAGAATCAGCTGGGTGTCGTCGGCGTAGGAGATGATGTTGAGGTTGTGTTGGCGTGCGATGGCTGCGAGGGGGCTCATGTAGACGTTGAAGAGGGTGGGGCTGAGTGAGGATCCTTGCGGGACGCCGCAGATGACTTCAGTGGCCACGGACTGGAACGGGGGAAGGCGGACTCTCTGGGTTCTGCCGGCGAGGAACGAGATGATCCATTCCAAGGCCTTTCCTTGGATTCCGATGTTGCTGAGGCGCTGTATCAGGGTGCGGCGGCAAACGGTGTCGAAGGCTGCCGAGAGGTCCAGGAGGATGAGGGCAGCTGTTTCCCCGTTGTCGAGCAGGGACCTGATGTCATCGGTGGCTGCGATGAGGGCGGTCTCGGTGCTGTGGTTTGCTCGGAAGCCGGACTGCGAGGGGTCGAGGGATCCGTTGGTCTCGAGGAAGGCGGAGAGTTGTTTGTTGACGATCTTCTCGATGACTTTGGCCGGAATGGGGAGGAGCGAGATGGGGCGGAAGTTCTTGAGGTCCGTGGGGTCCGCGGTGGGTTTCTTCAGGAGGGCGCTGAGCTCGGCGTGTTTCCAGCTCTCTGGTAAGGTGGCGGATGCGAAGGAGCTGTTGATGATGTTCCGGAGTTGGGGTCGATGATGGAGTCGGCTTTGTTGAAGATGTGGTGTGGGCAGGGGTCGGTTGGGGAGCCGGAGTGGATGGTGTTCATCGTGTGGGTGGTACACAAAACCTCATCTCTCTCTTGCCATCTTTGGTTTGAGGTTTGGGTACCAAGACTACTGGACTAGTCCAAGGGCTATCTGAGGGTTCAATTGCACCCAAAACCAACATCTTCTGGAGTTCAGTCCTGATAAACAGTCCCAGACGTGGTCAGGTTGCCTGTAAATGTTATTTTTAACAGGCAGACTGTCCCCAGTGTCCACTTCATGAGTGCACCAGGTAGTCTGACTTGGAGTCAGTGAAAACATATGTCTAAAACTGATTGAGAACTTTTCTGCAATCAGTTTGCTGCTGGACAGCTGAACCATCATCAGTGTTCTGTGAGAGCAGGCCAGGGAGTGGATCACTCACTTCCTCCTGTCCCTCATCAGTAGCCATGAGCAAGCCCATGTCTGCCCTGTCAACATATGGTTTGAGCCGGTTGACATGGAACACCCTATGGGGGCTCCTGGGAGTTCCAAGGTCCACCAGGTAGGTAACCTCTCCCTTCTGCTCATTTATGGTATGGGGGCCACTCCACTTATCTTGGAGGGCTGCTGGTGCCACAGGCTCCAACACCCATACTTTCTGCCCTAGCTGGTAAACAGTCAGCACAGCCTTTTGGTAATGCTAGGCCTTTTGCAATTCCTGGCTAGCCTCAAGGTTTTTGTTGGCCTTCATGTGCTCAGCCATCCTGGAGACCAAGTACATAGTCCACAATATCCTGTTTAGGGGGTTTGAGAGGTAACTCCCATCCCTCCTTCACTAGACACAATGGAAACTTAACTGGCTGTCCAAACAGAAGTTCAAATGGGCTGTAACCAACCCCCTTCTGAGGAACCTCTCTATAGGCAAAGAGAAGGCAGGGCAAAAGTATGTCCCATCTGTGCCTAAGCTTTTCTGGGAGACCTTTAATCATGCCCTTGAGGGTTTTGTTGAACCTTTCAACCTTTCAACTAACCCATTGGCAGTTTGAGGATCCATGGGACCAACCATTTCAATCTCAACCCTCAAAGGGAACCCCCGCCATGGGTAGTGGTATCAGGGGGGCCTTTGTTGTACCACCTGCCTTACCACTGGCTTGACAGGTGACACAGGAGCGACAAAACTCCTTGGTGTCTTCAGACATGTGAGGCCAATGAAAGTGAGGGACAACTCTGTCCCAAGTCTTGTTTTGGCCTAGGTGACCTGCTAAAGGGATGTCATGGGCTAGAGTTAATAAGAAGCCCCTAAACTTCAGAAGTATAACCAACCTTCTGGGGTACCAGGCTTGGGGTCTCTACACTCTGAGTAAAGGAGTCCATCGTCCCAATAGATCCTATGGGACCCACTAGCACTCCCAGCAGCCTCAGCAACAGCCTGCTGTCTGAGGGGTTCAAGAGAAGGGCAGCTCAGCTGTTCCTGGCTCAGATCTGCCCTGGAAGGGCCCCCTGTCCCCAAGAACTCAACCTGATCAGGTTCAAGCTCATCTGGGACAGTTCCTTCTTCAGGACTAAGATCAGCTCCCTCAAGAGACTGATCTGGATTCTAAGTCAGGGGGGAAGACACTGCCTTACCCCTAAAGCTCCTTTTCTTGGAAGGCTCCTGGTCCATTCTTCCAGGATCCAGGGCCTGTTCAGTGTTAGACATTATTGCCTGTGACCTGGTCATAGCAAATTCATCTGCAGGGATTCCTAACATTTCTGCATGAATCCTGAGCTCCACTTCAGCCCAAGCTGAGGTTTCTAAATCATTGCCCAACAAGCCTTCAACAGGGAGGTCTGCACTTACCACAAGCTTCTTAGGGCCAGTTACCCCTCCCCAGGTGAAATTAACAACTGCCAAGGAATGGTCTGTCCTGGCATTGGTCACTTGGTACATCTCACCAAGTATGATTTGCTCAGGATCCACAAGATCTTTTGTCACCATTGTGACACTTGCTCCTGTGTCCCTGAATGCCAAGGCCTCTTTTCCATTTATCAAAGGCTGCTGTCTGTATTTGCCCAGATTACTGGGACTGACAAATAAGGAGGGCGTATCCATGCCTTCATCACAGATCAGTACAGCCTGAATAGGAACTCTGACTAGGCCAGAGTCCACCTCGGATCCCAGGGGTAACCCTACTACACCCTTATTCTGAGTACCACCACTTGGAGCTGAACTAGAGGGAACAGTTGCCTTAGGGGCAATGGTGACCGGAGTTGAGTCCTTGGACTTGTTACAATCACTTGTCCAATGGATCTTCTGTTTACAGATTTGAGACTATGGTTTCTTCTTGCCTTTTCCCTTGTTGGATTGTGACTCCCCATCAGATGCAGATTTTTGGGGCCCTTGAGAAGACTTCTGGTCTTTTCCATTCTCCCCACCCTTATCAGAGTTTTTAGAATCCTACTTCTTGGAGTCACTACCTTGGTTCTGAACCTTCTGCAGTAGGGGATCTCTGTGTATAGTCATAATCTAGTGAATAGTCCCGTCCATGTGCGGGGAACCCGGAGCAATAAAAAAAATAATCTCTTAAGGTGTCAAGCCATGCAGACCTGCATCTACACTTAAGAGAGAATTTAATCTAAAGACAGATAATGCAGCCTATACCCACAGGCTACACTGGCCAGTACTTCAACTAGGAAATTCCACAAACAGCACTGCCTGCCCAGCTTTTTCCACAAGGAAAAAACCTGCCTCTACCAGCAGAAGCCTCTGAAATGATAGAGAGAAAGGAATGGACAGACAAGCCCCATAGGCTGCCATTATGTGGCTCAGAACAGGATACTGTGCCTTTAAGAAAACTTTCCAGAACTTTACCCAGTATCCCAGAATGCACAGCAGGTCCCTTTTACTTTCAGTTCTTTTTTCCGGCTCCTGCTAGCAGGACCCTGGAGCATTGAGCTCTCCCTTTTCAAGGGTTTATTTAGTGTTTTTGTCACTTTTCAAGACTTTTAGTGTTGTGGCCTTCTTTCTGGTGTTGTCATCATGCCTGGCTTGTTTGACAAGTGCCCAGAGTGCGATAGGAAGAAGGCTAAATCAGACCCACACAGGGTGTGCATCGTCTGCCTTCCCCAGTCCCATGTGCCGGAGGAGTGTGAAATCTGCCACTCGTTCTCGGCCAGGACCTTGAGAGAGAGGATGAAGATCAGGCTCCAAGTCCTGGAGGACAGAAGGCTGAAGGCACAAGGTGGGTCTGGAGGGGCTGATTCTGCCCATGCTGAGGCCTCTGGGGGGCTCCCCAGGGGCAGGAAGACCGGCAAACGTCCCCATTCTCCGCCGCCGTCGATGGCGTCGACTACGGCGTCGAGGGGGATGACTACGGTCTGTTCACCTTCTCCCCAGGGCTTTGGGGAGAAGCGGCGTCGACGCTCGACGTCGAGGGAGCTGAACAGGCCGCCGTCTTCGTCGACACCGTCGACGTCGCCGTCAAGTCATCGACGTCGAGACCAGGCCCGGCGTCGGCGCTCGCCGTCGAGGGGAGGTCGCTTGTCGCCGTCGGCGAAGAGGAGACGCTTGCCGTCGAGGCTGCGTTCGCCGTCGAAGCGGCGATCGACGTCAAGGAGGCGATCGACGTCAAGGAGGCGATCGACGTCAAGGAGGCGATCGACGTTTAGGAGGCAATCGACGTCTAGGAGGCGATCGACGTCAAGGAGGCGATCGACATCGAAGAGGGAGTCATCGACGTCGAGGCGGCGCAGGAGGTCCCCGGGCTCGGTATACTCCGTGGTGTATACACCGACGAGGCCTGGGTCGCTGCCCTGCACTCCTTTGCCACGGGAGCCCGCGCCGCGGATCCCTACGCCATCTCCTCCTCCTCCACCCCTACCGACACCATCACCGCCTTCTCCTCCTCCACCTCCTCCTCCTCCTCCTCCTCGTTCTATCCCGCCTCGCACGCCTTCGGGCCCACCCGCGGTTCCGCCACGGTCGATCTCGTTGCCCAGGTACCCGACTCCGCCGCAGGGAACTCCTAGGCCGCGGCGCCAGGGTCGTCAACATCGGGGTGACGCCGAAGGAGGCGCAGATCCAGATCACGCACACGATCATCTGCCAGGGACTTCTCGCCGACGCTGTCGGACTCGCCAGGGACGAGGGTGTCGCCGGTTGACGACCTAGTCTCCTTCCAGGAGGTACTCCTGAGGGGGGCAGCCAAGTTGGGAATCACGGTGACGGGTCCGACACCTACGACGTCCGTGATATTCGAGACGCTGCACAAGAAGCACCTGTCTCGCCCCCTGCTGCCTCTAGTGCCGGGACTGGTGGAGCCCGCTATGGAGTTGTTCCTCACTCCGGCGGTGATGAAATCCGCCCCTTCGCGGCTCTTGAAAAAGTATCGGGCGCCGGACTCGGACCCGACTTTTTTGAGAATGGACCCAAAGCCGTACTCGGTTATTGTGACGGCGGCGAGGAAGCAGCATGCTACCACCCCTTCAGCGACGGTTCCGCCCGACAAGGAGAGCCGCTGGCAAGATTCGGCGGGCAGGAAGGTCTGTGGGACGGCTTCTACCACCATGAAGGCGGCAAGTGCACGGGCTCTGCTGGGGCGTTATGACCGTGCCCTGTGGGAGTCTCTCCAGCAGTACGCGGAGCTGCTGCCTCGCGACAAGAAAGAGGACTTCTTGGAGACTTTGCGCGAAGGGATGCTGGTATCGAACCAGGTGATCAGTGCGGCAGCGGACGTGTCCCTGCTGGCGGCGCATGGGTATTGTCATGGCGTCCACCAACGACATCACGCGTGGCTGCGCCTTACCTCGCTCAAGCCAGAGGCCCAGCATAGAGTGGCCAATCTGCCTTTCTCGGGGGAAACCCTTTTCGGCAGGCATGCGGACGATGAGATGGCCCGCATGAAGACTGAGGCAGAGACCCTGACGGCTGTCGGGTTGGAGAAGCCCGAGAAGAAGAAGCGCCCGTTCCAGAGACGGTTCGGGTCTGCGGGCAGAGGGCGTGGGCAGGCCTCGGGACAGCAGCAACACCAGCAGCAGCAGTTTCGAAAACCCTTCCAGAAACGCCAGAAGGGTAGAGGGGGCCAGCAGTCCGCTACTGCTACCAAGGGCCCTGCCGGGTCTCGGCCCTGAGTGTCTACTTCCCCTGCAACCGTTACCCACTCCAGTGGGGGGAAGCATTCAATTTTTTCTGGCAGAGTGGATAAAAATTACTCAGGACAAGTTGGTGCTGAATATTGTTTGCAATGGATACAGTCTTCGGTTCATCAGACTGCCTCCAGCAATTCCGCCGGTAAGCTCGCAGTATCAACTGCGAGAGCTCCAGGCGGAGGCGGACATCCTGTTACGGAAAAAGGCGGTGGAAGACGTACCTCTGTCTCAAAGGGGAAAAGGCGGTGGAAGACGTACCTCTGTCTCAAAGGGGAAGAGGTCTGTACTCTCGGTTCTTCCTGGTTCTCAAGAAGGACAAGAACGAGTTCAGGCCCATTCTGGATTTGCATGCTATCGTTGCATCAGATTTACCCTCAGCTGCAACGGGGAGACTGGCTCTGCGCCATAGACCTACAGGATGCGTACTTCCATGTGCCCATTGCAAGGAAACACAGGACGTTCCTGCGATTCCAAATCGGCGCCAATCATTATCAATACACAGTATTGCCATTCGGGCTAAAGTCTGCGCCCAGGACCTTCTCGAAGTGCATGGCAGTGGTAGCGGCACACCTGCGGAGGAACAAGGTGTTTGTCTACCCGTACCTGGACGACTGGTTGATCAAGGCCTCATCTTTCTCAGAAGCGCAGGCGCACTTCCGGAGGACGTGCGCTCTCTTGAACAAGCTGGGGTTACACGTCAACATCCCCGGTCCAGTGCATACCGTACTTGGGGGCCTCCATAGATACGCTGTCAGCAAGCGTGTCTCCTTCGGTGGGGAGACGGTTATCACTCCTTCGGAAGGCTCAGGACCTCATGACCGCTCCATCGACGACGGTGAGGAAGGTGTCTTCGCTGCTGGGGTCGATGGCCTCCTGTATCTTCCTCACTCGTCACGCACGGCTGCACATGAGACCACTGCAGGAGTGCTTGGAGGATCAGTGGGATCAGAGGACAGGTTCTTGGGACGACAAGATACGACTGTCTCTGCATGCTCTTCAGTCTCTGAAATGGTGGTGTTCGGCGGAAAATCTCCTCAGGGGGGTTCCCTTCCACAAGGACATTCCCACGACGAGTATCGTGACGGATGCGTCTCTCCAAGGCTGGGGAGCGCACTCCGGAGACTTACAGATACAAGGAAAGTGGTCCCTGCTGGAGTCTACGTACCACATCAATTTCCTGGAACTCAGAGCCGTTTCCTTGGCATTGAAGGCCTTCCATCCGTCCTTCCAGACCAACTCGCTGCTGATACAGACAGACAATACAACCACGATATATTACCTCAACAAGCAGGGGGGGTCGAGATCGCGCACTCTGTCGCAGGAGGCGCAGGCGATCTGGCACTGGCTTCTGGCCCGGGGACTGATGATTACGGCCACGCATCTGCAGGGGGTGCAGAATGTTCAGGCGGACGCACTGAGCAGGCTGCTTCAGGAAAACCACGAATGGGTCATAAACGACGAAGTACTAGGAGAAGTCTTCGCAAGGTGGGGGACTCCAGACGTAGATCTGTTCGCCACCGCCGAAAACAGCAAATGCTGAGACTTCGCATCCAGGTACTACCAGCGGGGGACGCTGGGGAATGCGCTATGGATCGACTGGTCGAACAGCTTTCTGTACGCTTTTCCACCCATTCTCCTGATTCCGGCGGTGCTCATCAAACTGTCCAAGTCCGGGGCGCGGATGATCCTCATTGCCCCGGAATGGCCCAGGAAGTGGTGGTTCACGGACCTACTTCACCGGTCTCTCCTTCCTCACATGCGGCTGCCGTGCAGGCCGGACCTTCTCACGAAGTTCGGGGGGCGGATGGTGCATCCCAACCTCTCGTCTTTGAGTTTGGCGGCATGGCTCCTGAGATAGTGCAATATGGCCATTTGAATCTACCAGAAGATTGTATGGACATACTGAAGGAGGCTAAACGTCCTTCCACTTGGACTTCCTATGCTTACAAGTGGCAAAGATTCTGCATCTGGTGCAAGTCCAAGAACTTTGACCCGACGACCTGTAAGGAAGATGTCACCCTTCCATATCTTTTACATTTGGCGCAGTCTGGCCTTAATTTCCACTCCATTAAGGTTCATCTCGCTGCTTTGACTGCTTACAGGAAATGCCATTCACATCCTTCTTTCAGATCCCTGTGGTCAAGGAGTTTTTGGAAGGCTTGAAGAAGGTGTTCCCTCCTGTCAGACTTCCCTCGCCTTCCTGGGAATTGAATGTGGTGCTGTCTAGACTGATGAGGGAGCCTTTTGAACCTATTCACAAGGCTTTGTTGCAGCACCTGTCCTGGAAGGCGGCGTTCCTAGTGGCCATTACATCGGCCCGCAGGGTGAGTGAACTTCAGGCATTATGTTGTCAAGAACCTTATACTGTATTTCATGCTGCTAAGGTTGTTATGCGTAGTCACCCTAAATTTCTTCCTAAGGTTATTTCTGATTTTCATGTCAACCAGACCATAACTTTACCTACGTTTTTTCAGAATCCCTCTTCTCCAGCGGAAAGGTCTCTCCATTCCCTGGATGTTAGGAGGGTGTTGAAGTTTTATCTTGATAAGACCAAGGATATTCGTAGGTTATCAATTATGGATCAGTCAGGACTGGTCTTGCTACCTCTAAACAGTCCATCTCTCGGTGGATTGTGTCCTGTATACAATTGTGTTATCAAAAGGCTAATAAGACCGTAGGGGGTAAACCTAAGGCTCATTCCACCAGGGGCAAAGCGGCTACATCTGCTTTGCTACGTAATGTTCCGATTGCAGAAATCTGCAAGGCGGCCACTTGGAGGTCAGTCCATACCTTTGCTAAGCATTACTGTCTGGACACGGACGCCAGGGCAGATGCTCAGGTTGGGCAGGCTTCACTGCGAAATTTGTTCGCACAATAGTGGTGTTATTTTGAATTCTTCTCCACCGCCGTTTTTGGTGTGGGGATGGGCTTGCCATTCTATTCACTAGATTATGACTATACACAGAGATCCCCTACTACAGAAGGAGTAGTTTCTTTTCTGTAACTCCAGTTCTGTAGTAGGGGTATCTCTGTTATAGTCATAAGCGCCCGCCCTCCTCCCCGGTGGAGAGATATTTATTAATGTAAGGAATGCTACAGGTCTGGCGTGCTACGCCTTCAAAAAGAACTGAAAGTAAAAGGGACCTGCTGTGCATTCTGGGATACTGGGAAAAGTTCTGGAAAGTTTTCTTAAAGGCACAGTATCCTGTTCTGAGCCACATAATGGCAGCCTATGCGGCTTGTCTGTCCATTCCTTTCTTTCTATCATTCCAGAGGCTTCTGCTGGTAGAGGCAGGTTTTTTCCTTGTGGAAAAAGCTGGGCAGGCAGTGCTGTTTGTGGATGTTGGTGGAATTTCCTAGTTGAAGTACTGGACAGTGTAGGCTGTGGGTATAGGCTGTATTATCTGTCTTTAGATTAAATTCTCTCTTAAGTGTAGATGCAGGTCTGCATGGCTTGACACCTTAAGAGATTATTTTTTTTATTGCTCCGGGGTCCCCGCACATGGGCGGGACTATTCACTAGATTATGACTATGACAGAGATACCCCTACTACAGAACTGGAGTTACAGAAAAGAAACTACTCCTTCTGCCTCACCCTGGTTCTGACCCATTTTTCTGCCTTCTGGCCCAATTCTTGAGGAGGGGTCAGATCAGAGTCCACCAGGTACTGATGCAACAACTGATTTTGACAATTATTAAGTATCTGCTCCCTCATAATTAAATTGTACAATCCTTTAAAATCACACACTTGGGGGCGTGGCCAAGATGGCGGGGTGAGCGGACGCCTTTCCTACCGGCTCCCGCTCCGTCGATCCCCCAACCGCGGTTAATGCGCTGATTCTCCCCCCGGATCACAAGCGCAGTACCGGCGGAGGCAGCGGTATCCCGGAGCAAGACGGTTAGAGGCTCCCCACGCCCGAGACAGCCTGGAAACGGAAGGCGCGCGGCCGGAGCCAGAGAGCCGAGAGAGGGCGGAGCTTCAACCCGGGCTGCGTGAGGCTGCGTCCGGCTGTGGAACTGCGTGAGTGCCGGGGCTTGCAGCGGGGTGAGACGACGACGCACGGCGAACTGCAGCCCGTGCTGGGTGTCACACCGAAGGCTGCGAGGACATCCGGAGGCGGCGACAGGTAGAGCCCGGCCCGGGAGGGGCTCTACCTCGACGCTGAAGGCTACGGGAGGCAGCGGAGACGGCGGCCGCCCACGAGGGCCCAGAGCACCCGAGGGCAGCGGCGGCCAGCACCGGCACCAGCGCAGGGGGCTTTGCTGAGGAGCCTGCGCCAGCACGGCCGTAGGAGACGCCCTCACCCGCCCCGGGCACAAGAGGACATCGGCGGACCTTGGGAGCGACCCTTCGCGAAGAGCCTCCTCAGACTACTGGAGCCGCCATTACGCAAGCGCGACAGCCCCGCAGAGAGCAGCAGGTGAGACCCGGAGCGGCCCGGCGCCCCCGGCTTGAGGGGGGGGCGCAGCCAGCGGGGGCCAAGAGCTGATGCTACCTGGGACAGCTACCAGCCCCGCAGGTGCGGCGACAGCTGGGTGGACTCCCCCCGTCGCACAACGATGGAGTGACCCCTGACACCTGAAGTGGGTGGAGGAGCAGAGGGAGACTGGCGGTCGGAGACCCCTTCAGCAGCAGAGAGGGGTTGAATGTAGGACGTCGCGACTTTCCGGCCTCAGAGGTGTGGCACAGCCGGGGGTGGCCACGGCGGAGCCCCAACGAGGGGGCCGGGCCAAGACCAGAAACGGCCCCTGGAGAGAATTGGAGTGGCTTATCGCACCGAAGGAGTGACGGCACCGAGCGCGGGACTCGACGTCCCAGCAGTGTGGAGACCGGGCACCGCCACGGGGCCGGCGACGGCGGGACGCGGGCCCGAGAGGAGAGAGGTCGAGCGACATAGGGCCACGAAGACCATGGCCGGCAGTAGAGGAGGGAAGAAAGGGGAACGCACTCTCCCCGAGCTTCTAGGACGCCACCAACAGCGAGCAGATCGAGCGCAGCAGTCCCCCGGGCCCTCTGGAGGGACACAGGAAGCGGGCGGCGGCGAACCCCCCATTACCAGGTCCTTTATGGAGTCGCTCTTCAGCACCCTCAGGGAGGACTTCCAAGCCCTGAAGAATGAGGTGGCAGGCGAAGTGCGGGAACTACGCCGGGAGGTGGATGGACTAGGAGACCGGGTGGTCGCAGTGGAGGACGCCAACCACAGACGGGACGAAGAGTTCGAACACCTGCAACAAGAAGTGCTGCGCCTCAGAGATCAACAGATCGATCTCCAAGCCCATGCTGAGGACCTTGAAAACAGATCCCGGCGGAACAACATACGGGTCCGGGGGCTGCCCTCCTTGGCCGAAGGGGAAGATGTGGCGGGATATCTGCAGGCCCTGTTCCGAGAAGTGCTGGGAGAGGCGGAGGGGTTCCCGGTCCGAATTGATAGGGCGCACAGAGTGGGACCCCAACGAAGAGCAGCGGCACCACCCCCGGACATATTGGCATTCCTTCCGGATTTTCCGCTCAAGGAACGCATCATGACGGAGGCGCGGAAGAAGCAACCCCTGACGTTCCGAGGCCATCAAGTGGCCCTCTACCAGGATCTGTCGGCCATCACGCTACAGAAGCGGAAAACGTTCAAGGTAGCCACGGATTTTCTAAGAACACAAGGCACGCCTTATACCTGGGGACATCCTTTCCGGCTCATCTTTCGCTGGAACGGTACTATGCACCAACTACGTTCCCTGCGGGAGACTTGTGGAATTTTGGGTATTGCCGCACCTGATGACGAGTTGGCCGAGCAACGACCGGGTCGGTCTCAGGAGGATGGATGGCGGAGGGTATCGAGGCGCGGGACCCGGGGGCGGCCCGCACGACCGGACTCGCCTGGCACCGGGACTGGCGCGGATGAAGCGGCGCCGGAGGTAGCCGGAACCACGGAAGTCAGTGATGTCGCATTGACTGCCTGAAGCAGCTCCGGGGGGAGTACAACACAGCCTTCCTTGCAAAGCAGGTTTGGGGGACGGGGCGGGGGGGGGCGGGTGGGGAGGGGGTGGGGGCTTGACGTCCACTGATCTACTATACCGAAGACCTGCTCCCCTGGGAGCCGGACTTGGACATTGATACTCCAGGACTTGGTAGGAAGGAGAGAGGTGTTCCGGACATGTTGTTGGGGAAGGGGTGGGCGAGTTACCGGGGAGTTCCGAATATGTTGTTGGGGAAGGGGTGGGGGAGTTGCTGGGGAGTTTTGAGGGGGGTTTGGGGGACAAAGAGCAGGGAAGAAAGGAGTTGGGGCAGACGAAGGGGGGGTTGGGAGACTCAGAGAGGGGGGGAGGGCAGTCCAGTGCGTGGCCGGGAAGGCCGGTACCAAAGTGGTATGCACACTACACTCTGTCATTCCACAAGAGACACAGCGGTAACGATGACATTCCACCATGCCGCAGACACCTTTTAAAATTGTCACGCTCAATGTCAAGGGCTTAAGCAATCCGATAAAACGGCGTGCTATTCTCTCCCTACTAGAAAACACCGGCGCGGATATCTGTTTGCTCCAAGAGACTCACCTCTTACCCCGGGACTGTGGCAGGCTACGGTCCTCCGCGTTCCCTACCCAATTTTTCTCTTCTAACAACACTAAAACCGCGGGGGTGGCGATCCTTGTAGCCCGGCACTTTAGAGGGGAGGTGCTCCATAAACATGCGGAATTAAAGGGCAGGCTCCTGGTCTACAGAATCCGAGTAGCTGGTCACACGTTTGCGATCGGGTCCATATATAGCCCGAACGACCGGCAAGAAAAGTTCCTCCGCTCGGCATTGGAGGAGACAGCGACGGCGCAGGACAGGCATGTCATCCTAGGGGGCGACCTGAATATGGTTTTTGACGGTGCAGCTGATAGATCCGCCCAACGGTCGCTGCAGACGGGGGAGTTCTCGGCGGGATGTCGGGCCATGATGACGGAGATGGACATAGAGGACCTCTGGCGTCACATGCACCCCACGGCGCGAACCTACTCGTTTTACTCGCACGCACACAAGACATATGCAAGGCTAGACCACCTCCTGGTCTCCGGCCCGGTGCGGGAGCTGGCTACAGCTGCAGACATAGGAGTGATCTCGGTCTCGGATCATGCACCGGTATCCGCTACCCTCAGTTTCCCGCCGACCTCCAGTCCCCCGCGGACTTGGCGGTTGCAGGACACGCTCCTCGGCAGACGCGAGGTGATCGCGCAGGTAACGATAGCGGTCCAGGAGTACCTGTCACACAATGAGAACTCGGACACGACGCGAGCGACACAGTGGGCGGCACTGAAAGCGGTACTCCGAGGGGAATTTATTGCGATCTCCTCGGCGGATAACGCCATTAGAAGAGAGAAACGGGAGGAGCTCACGCAGCAGGTCCGCGAACTGGAACACATGCACAGTCGAACGGGGGCCCCTAGAATATGGCGGCAACTTCAAAGAGTGAGGAAACTCTTGACGGCCTTAGACATGGATCGCGCAGAATATGCAGCGTTGCGCCTTAAACACGCCTACTACACGGGGGGAGATAAATGTGGCAGGCTACTGGCAAGTAAGCTCAGGGTTGCTCGCCAGAAACACACAGTGAAAGTGATCACCGACCCGTCGGGTTCCACGGTCACGGACGACGCTGGCATCGCGGAATGTTTCCGCCGGTATTATGCGAGTCTCTACGCTGGAGACGTCCCGGATGCGCCCGCAACTCAGAGATATTTGGACTCGGTTTCACTGCCGTCCCTCACGCCCTCCCAGACGGAGGCTCTAGAGCGGGACATCAGACCAGAGGAAGTGATATCCGCAATTGCCCGCCTTAAACATGGTAAATCCCCAGGACCGGATGGCTTTACGTCGCTTTTCTATAAAACGTTCTGCGCGCTACTGGCACCTATCCTCACGCGTTTGTTTAACACTTTCGCGACGCCAGGAGCCATCCCGCCGGACCTCTTAAGAGCGTCCCTTGCAGTGATCCCCAAGCCGGGCAAAGACAGATCGCGCTGCGGCTCTTACCGACCGATATCTCTCCTCAATATCGATCTCAAACTGTACACAGGGATCTTAGCAGCACGTCTTGCCCCCCTATTGCCGGAGCTTATCGATCCGGATCAGGCGGGATTCATTCCTGGGAGACAAACGGTCGATAATACCAAACGAATCCTTCACCTCATCGAGAAAGCATTGCGTATCCGGGGAGAAAGGATGTTGCTGTTGGTGGACGCGGAGAAGGCGTTTGACCGTGTACATTGGCCATACTTAGAACAGGTGTTGACGAAGGTGGGAGTAGGAGACAAATTTCGCCATATGATCTTTAATTGCTATAGGTCTCCCACGGCCACAGTAAGAGTCAATGGGTGCACCTCAAAGAGCTTCGACATTGAGCGAGGCACGAGGCAGGGGTGCCCGCTGTCACCATTACTCTTTGCATTATATATGGAACCCTTTGCCCAACGGATCCGAGATAATCCGGGGGTGAAGGGCGTGCGGTTCGGAGGCTTCAGCCATGCAGTTAGCCTATATGCCGATGACGTGCTGCTCTCCATCGACGACCCGCTCTCGGCGCTCCCAATGTGCATCGAAGAACTGACCTCCTTTGCGGCGGTGGCAGGGTTTAAAATGAATATGAGCAAGTCGGTGGCCTTTGATCTCTCCCTGGCGCCGGCAACCAGAGCTCTTTTGCAACACCGAGTCCCTATAGTTTGGTCCCAAGACCCGGTACCCTATCTGGGAGTCCTTTTGGCTCCATCGTTGTCGGCGATCGTGTCAGCCAACTACACCGCTTTGAGCAGGAAAGTTAGGGACGAATTAACACACTGGGATCGGGGCACTCTATCGCTGCTCGGAAGGGTGGCGGCGGTTAAGATGACAATTTTACCACAGATTCTCTACGTGTTTCGGGCGCTCCCGCTGCGCCCGCCAACGGGATGGCTCCGACAGATGCAGTCGGATCTAGGACGCTTCATTTGGAAGGGCAAGAAGCCAAGAATGCGGCGAGTACTTTCATTGCTAGCGCCAGAGGCAGGGGGGCTTGGCATCCCGGACCTTCGCATATACTTTCAAGCGGCGCAGCTGCAACATCTAGTGGAATGGAGCAGGTGGGAGTCGGATAAACACTGGCTTTTCCAAGATCAAGCGGTAGCGGGACGTCCTCTGCAGGAGATTCCCTTCCTTCGCAGGGCGCACCGCCCGGCCAACTTATATGCCTCTTTCATCACTAGGGTGCATCTACAGGTCTGGGATGCTACGAATCTTATACACGGGCTGACTACGTTCCCCTCCCCGCTGACACCCATGGCGGACAACCC
Source organism: Triturus cristatus (assembly GCF_964204655.1). Classification (NCBI taxonomy): domain Eukaryota; kingdom Metazoa; phylum Chordata; class Amphibia; order Caudata; family Salamandridae; genus Triturus; species Triturus cristatus. The sequence continues at coordinate 1,160,814,582 of NC_140583.1, forward strand.
GGAGTTTACACCGGGGATGGAGAAGGGCGCACTTCACCGCTGGCGAGAGGCGGGATGTAGAGCCCTGTGCCATATGTACGATGCGGAAGGTGTTATCTCCTTTCCGGACCTGCGACGGGACTATGCGCTGCCGGAATCCGAAAGGATGCGGTATTGGCAACTCCGTCACTGGGCGCTGCAACCACAGGTGCGCGAATCGGCGGACAGACGTCTACTCCCCTACGAACGCTGGCTATTAACGCGCACGACTGACGCCAAACTCATCAGCGACCTGTACCAATTCCTTCAGGTGCCCCCCTCACACTTTTACAATCCGGGGCGGGAGCGATGGGAGAGGGAGCTCGGCAGGACCCTGAGCCACGAGGAATGGGGACAGATAGCTTACAGAGCTCGGCACTCGGTGTATCACACGGGACTTACCGAAACCTTCACCAAGGTCTCCACATATTGGTATTACACCCCTGCACGCACACACGCCATGGACAGCAGTAAGGAAGACACCTGTTGGAGGGGCTGTGGGCAGGTGGGTACATTGACACACATTCTGTGGGAATGCCCGGTACTGGGGGCTTACTGGAAGGAGGTGCTTGATGCGGTCGACTCCCACTTTAAGACTGAGTTACCGCGCCTCCCAGCTTATATAGTGCTAGGCCTCCCCAACGACCTGATGTACCCTTTGAAATCCCGCAGAGGCAGACAGATCGCCATAGCGTTGGGGTCCGCCATTCAGAACATCTTAATGCACTGGTGCTCTTCCACACCCCCTACGATCATGGGTTGGCTACACAGGCTTTGGCATGTTTTGGGCATGGAGAAACTCTCATTGACAGTAGCAGGGGACACGTAGAAGTTTAATGACCTCTGGCAGCCATTCCGGTCCCTGCTGAGCACAGAATTCAGGGAGCTCACCTGCCCCAGATACCTTCGCCTCCTGAGGCTTGCCACCCAAGAAAATACCGCCCCTTAGGAGGGAGTGAGGTTGCAGCGGGAGGGGGCCCTTGGATGGAGTGGCGCACAGAACGGATTCTACTAGAGGCACGCACTGGACTGGGGAGGGGGGAGGAGGGAGTGGGGGGGAGGGGAAGACAGGACCGGGGAGGGGAGGGGGGGGTTAAGACGGGATTGGAGTTTTGTTCTTTGGTTTTTCTGAATGTCCTGGCAGATCGCAGTCCGTGGGACCGGTTTTAGCCGTGGAACCGCTGTGGAGACCGGCCACATTAGAGCACCGTATAGAGGGGTACCTAGCAGGTTTGCCTACACAGGATGCTCAGTGCCCCAATCGTAACCCACAGTGTCCCCTTGTGCAGAATACGCGGCCGGCCCTGAAGGGTTGTAGGCGACATGCTGTTAGCACTGATTTCCCACAGGACTGGATTGGAGTTTGAGTAAGCCTCCCCCGTTACCACAGTGCTGAGCCGGCCCACAGGGTTGTAGGCGACGCTGCTGATGCTGTCCGAGGCATTCTGTTTGTGAAAAACTCAATAAAAAAGATTTAAACCTAAAATCACACACTTTACTGCCAAGTAACCAGCCTTCCAGAGCCTTTAGCACAATCTACAAAGTCAACCCAGTCTGGAGTCTGAGCCTTTTGAGTATCTCTGAACTTTATCCTGTATTGCTCAGTTGTTAAGCCAAACCGATCAATCAGAGCACTCTTCAAGACTGTATAGTTATCCGCATCCTGCTCTCTAACAATGAGGCGCGTGTCTCTATCTTTGTCTGCAAAGGCGAGGCAAAATATTGCTGCCCACTGCTCCTGAGCGGGACCCTCTGTACTTTACAGGCCCTCTCAAGTGCAGTTATTCATTTGTGGATGTCATCCCTACTCTGGTAGGGAGGGACAATCTTGTTCAGGTTCCTATGGTCATGAGTCAGGGCCGGACTGAAACCAAAACCGGCCCTGGCAAAGTGCTCGGCCGGCTCCCCCGGGGTTTGGGGGTGTCGCCAAGCTCTTTGCCAGGGCCGGTTTTCGGCCGATTTTGTTACAGGGCCGATTTTGCAGCTAAACCGGCCCCCACCCGTGCGGCCCACCAGGGGATTGCCCGGTGCCCGCTACGGCCAGTCCAGCCCTGTCATGAGTATGTTCTCTACCTCTAGGGACACGGTTGCTGCCTCCATGGGGCTCTAGCCCCAACTTTTTAGAAGCTCTCTGAAGCTCCAGGGATTCCATATCTAAGGCCAATTGCTCTATCTTGATTCTGAGCTTAGCTCTCTCAAACTCAAGCAGTTGGCACTTCTTCTCATAAGAGGACTCCCTTTTATGAGAAGAAATCCTATGAGAAACAGAGGTCCCTACAGAAGTACCAGAATGATTAGATTCCTGAGAAGGAGATCTTGATCTTCTTGGTAAACTGTTAACCCTTCCATGTGGGGTAAAGAGAGGGCCACTGAGGCCTTCTCCCTCACCTTGAGGAAGAATTGGATTGTCCAGGGTAGAATCATATTGATCCTCCTGGTCAGCTTCAGAGTCTAGGTCGCCTGTTCTCTTCTGCTGCCCCACCCACCTTGACTGCCTCATCAGACCCTGGGGTCTTTCTGAGGTCATCTAAAAGCAAAGCCTCTATGAGCCGTTGAGTTCTAGGGTTTTTCCCTATCTTCAGTTTTCTAGATGCAAACATATCTCTCAATTCCTGAAATTAGAGATGGTCATACTTAGTTAGCAAGGAGCCACTGGCTTCTGTTCTTGAAGACATACTAGTGCTATGTGGTGTGGCACCTGCCTAACTTAGTGGGAACTACTAAACTCTCTTGAGTTGGAGAAAGGGTGTGCTAGACCCTTGACTTACCCAACTCTAAGTTCAGTAGAACTTACTTTATTCTAGTCTTGATTATATGTACCAATGTACCTATAGTGGTTTTCAGTTAATCACTCAATGAGAGTACCTGGTAAAGCAATAGCAAGCTTGAATCCCGCCGCTGCCACCAATGTGAGAAGTTGGCCTGGTGTATGCTGTCCACTAGTTATAGTGGGCACCTTGCACCAGTCTAAACGACCCTTATTGATGATTAGGTTAAAGACGACCTTTATTGAAAGCTATCCTAGTGGTAGCTATGGAGAGCAGCCTTCAGGCCAAGTCTCGAAGGAATGTAAAGCAGCTTTGTTTAACAGATTTTAACCTCCTGAATGACCAAATCAAAGAAGAACCACACAAGGTACATATATAAAATATATGTATTTATTACTAAACACTCTCTACTAACCTCTTTATGAGATTAGGGAGCAAGGCACACAATATTACAGTACTAAAACAGTAAATAGCACAATACACAGTGGGCCCCAGGGGGAGACCAAACCATATATTAAGAAAGTGGTATAAGAACCACAACTTGACTAGACACAGTGCCTAGAGCACGTAGAATCGCTGGGACCCAAAGGAACCACCCAAGGTAGTGACACAGGGGACCCACGGGGGACGCGTGCAGTGTGAGAACACAGCCGCGAGCTCCATACAATCCTATGGGAAAGTCGCGGTTGGAATTTTAAAGATTAAGGACACTTAGGAACAGACTTTGAGCAAACCCTTTCAAACTTAGAAGGTTCTAAGGCCAGCACCCATGTGAGCACCGGAGTACTCGTGTTACCTAACCCAGGGAAGCCGGGTGCATAGGTGTCAAATGGTGTCGGGAATCTTCGTTGTTTTCAATGGCGTGATGCTGCAAAGTGCTGCTGCTGGGAAGATGAGAAGTATCCGGTGTGATTCAAGCCTGGATCGGAGCTGAGAAGAACCTGAAAGTGGAGTGGTCAGAGTCTGGGTCACTTGCCAGTGACCAGGGGCACAATAGACGAATGCCCACCGATGTCGGGTGTTTCAGGTGCGATGAGGTGAAGCTTGACTCTGCAGCCACGGGGACCAGGAGACGACGACGACCAGAGTCCGCAGGCGAGCTGTCCCACCAAGGATGTCGAGTGCTGGGGGGTCAGTGTCTGGATTGGAGACCAACAAGCCTTGGCAACTGCAACTCACGCGGTCAAAGAAAAGATGCTTTGGTGTGCCCCAGCAAGGTCCTGGGGACTCCCCAAGCCATGGAGAGTCAGGGCACATCTGGAGCAACCAGGTAAGCCCACTTAAAGTTAGTTCCCTTCTTAAGCACCCACAGGTCGACGGACCAGGGATCGCGAAGGGACCTCGAAAGGAATCACAAAATGCCGGCCCAGAGAACACTCGTGGAGTGTAGGCCAGTAATCTTCGGTGGAATCACTGATCCGTGTCTGGTCTACAAGTAGCCGAAAGTACAGCCTCAGGGATCGCCAAAAAGCATATGCTGCTGCAAATGTGCACGGTGTCCAGGGGTTCGGGTTGCACGGTCCTCTCGAGGGCTGCAGATTTCAGGTTTGCTGAGAGCACTGGTTGGCCTCGGGGAATCTTAGGAACCCACCTCCTGTGTTGCAAAATCTTTAGAGTCTGTCAGGAGCTGCGTAGATGCAAACTGGTCAGATACGTTTTAGGTGCCTGCCTTGCAGGGGAGTAACTCCTTTACGCCAAGGGAGATTCTTCGGTCATCCAGAGTAGTGTAGATAGTTGAAGTACTTGGTTACTGTAGCAGGTAAATCTAAAGTCCTGTAGCCAGGGATTCCTACTTTATTCCCAAGGAAGGGGTGGGACAAACTCTGGGGACCAACCTATGGGAGGGTCAGTGCAGAGAGGTGGCTACATCCATGTCCTTTGTCCAGTTTCATGCCAGAGCAGGGGCTGGTAGCCCCTGCAACCGGTTTGAGCTGGACTATGCACAGGGACACCAAATGTGCCCCCCGTGCAGACATCAAAGTACTCTCAGAGTGCACTCACCCAGCCCCAATACACTAAAGCCTGTCTGGGAGTTGGTCACACCTCCCTGTGACAGGAAACCTATTGTCCAGCCGTCCCCTGCCAGAGTTTCGTCCAACAGCAGGACGGCAGACTAGTGTCTGTGGCTGGCAGCATCCATTTTGTGATGCCAGGGTTTGTAAAGCTGGTACAGGTGTACCGGCGCTGTCATATTTCTCCAGTATTTAGGGTGTCTTTCATAGATTCACATGCCTGAATCATTCCCGTCGTCGGAGTGGGAGTCCCACGGTACATAAAAAAGCAATAATTATACATGTAATAACCGAAAAATCTTGGTAACATAAAACCAGGAAGTAAAATAGTCTAAGCTATAAGAAAAAAGCTTCCTCACCTATGACTATCACAGTCATTATGTACAGTCCAAACTGCAGCCAATCAGGCGACAGCACCCTCCAGAATGTTCTCCTCAGAGGCTCAGGCTCTCAGATTTTCTACTGCACGTCGTGTGAAGGGAGTCTCCCTGAGCTCTGCTCAGTACTTCAGGTTTTTCTGTTTTTTTGCTTATCTTCAAGATGTCATCTTCTAAGAGGTCTCTCTTTAGGCCTTGTGAATCTTGTGGGAAGCTCCGGCTATTCTCTGAAGACCCCCACAAGAAGTGTATTTACTGCCTCTATCCGGAACATGAGGTGAGGTATTGTAAGATCTGCAGGACCTTCCCTCAGAAGACCCTCAGATAGAGAAGGGCGCCTACTTCTGTGGCTAAAGATGATCAAGGACAAGGATAACCCTTTATCTGAGGTGGAAAGTGTAGCCTCTGGTTCATCTATGTCCTCTAGAAAGAGGATGGCTGAGGAAGACTTATCATCTCCTGGGGCTAAGGTGTTGAGAAAAGTCCAGCCTGCTAAAAGCTCTAGCTTCCTTTCTACTTCCTCTTCAAAAAAGGCTTCTCCACCTTCAAAATCTAAGCCTGCTACGCCCCCGAGAAAGTCTGGAAAGTCTCTGGCATCTAAAAGACTTCCTGACAAAGAATTACCTCAGCAGAAAGTGTCGACGGCGTCGTCGACGGCTCCTTTGTCGACGATTATCATCGCCGACGCTACATCTACGTCGACGTTTACATTCTCGTCTCCGAGACCAAAGATGATCATGACATCGGCTTTGTCTCCGTCGACGCTGGTCTCCGTTGCTGTTTGACCCATCTCGTCGACGAAGGAGATTTCATCTCTCGTCAGCGCTCCGTCGACGATAAGGGTAAAAAAGATCTCGTCGACGACTGCTGCGTTGACGGCCACCTCGTCGACGAAGACTTCCTTGTCGACGGCCAACTCGTCGTCGACGAGGCGAAAATTGCCTCGTCGACGAAGATTACCTCGTTGTCGACGACCTCCTCGTCGAGGAAGATTGCCTTTTCGACGGCGAACCTCTCGTCGACGAAGATTGCCTCGTCGTCGAAAACAGCTTCCTCAACGACACTCACTTTTCTGACGCCAACCCCATCCACGACGATCTCGTCGACGGCACACTCATCGACACCTCTTTTGTCTTCCTGCACGGATTTACAAGTTTGGTCTGCAACATCGGCTACTGCTTCCTCCGCCCTGCCTACAACGGCGGCTCCTCTACTACAACATCGTGGCTCCTCATTGGAAGCCCTGTCACCATTGAAGCTGCCTGACCAATTATTAGATTCTGAGGAGGAAGAAGAGGAATCAGGAGAGGATGATAGAATCCACACTGCAGGGAGTCCATCAGAATTGTTTATAAAATACCAAGATGACGACCAGGAGGAAGAACCTTGTCCTGAGCCTCAAGCTCCAACTCCTGCCACAGTTCCCACAGTACAGCTGCCTTTGGAATTGCTTAATAACTTGCAATATATGTTGCAGGACTATTATCGTTGTTTTCCTCCATCAGAATCGGCGGAGTCTCTTCCATCCACGCCTATGCCAGGGGTTCCTCTGACCTCTTTACAATCTCCTAGACCACCTTCTCCAATGCCATCTCGTCATTCCCATGATGCGAATACAACAGATGATGACAGGGAAGAGGGAGAGGTGGATGACCAGTCAAGTCTGTCGGAGTGGGACGAATACCAAATTCAAACTCCATCACCGTCAGCTCCAGCCCCCGTGGACTCTCCTCCTGTGGATATCGGAGGTTTTCATCTCCTTACAGAGAGGGCAACTAAGAGGTTTTTCATACCTATGGAGACAAAGAAAGATGACTGCTTTCTTTATGATTTTGAAGATCAACCGCGAAAGCAGATCAGGACAATTCCCATTATAGATTTCATCTGGAAGGAAGGATTAAAAATCATGGCAACACCAAATTCTTTTCCAGCAGTCTTGCCTCGGTTAGACAAAAAATATAAGGTGCCAAGTGATTCACTTGCATGCCTCATCGGCCAGCCGAAAGCTGACTCTGTCATCGCCCAAGCGGCGCAGAGACGGGCCAGGAACCCCTCTTCACCTATAACAGCTCCGCCGGACAGGGATGGCAGACGGTTGGATTCGATTGGAAAGGTTTCCACTATGGCTGCGACGACTGTTCGGGCTGCAAATTCCCTGGCCATATTAGGGAGATACGATAGGCAAATGTGGTCCGATATCTCCCCCTACATTAACATGCTGCCGGACCCTTCCAAGTCCGAGGCCTTGAAGATTCTACAGGAGGGAGAATATACCTCTGCAGAAATCATCGACGCAGCCGTGGATGTTGCATCCACAGGATTTAGACAATTAGCGGGTGCAGCAGTATTGAGGAGACAAGGTTGGCTGAAATCAACATCTTTTCGCCAAGAGGTCCAAACCAAGATTATCGACATGCCATTCGATGGGGAGTCACTATTCGGACAACATGTTGATGAGGCCCTTCATGCTATTAAAAAAGACACAGAGACAGCGAGGTCTCTTGGTAGCCTGAAATTTCGTAAGTCGTCCTTTCGTGGTGCCAAAGGACGTGGATCCTTCTCCAACAGGGGAGGTTACAATCAGCAATGATCTTATCAAACCTCTCAAACTAATCAAAGGTTCCAACCCTACAGACAGCAATCATATGGACAGCGAGGTATCTCCTACTCGCAATCAAGAAGGAAGCAATCCTATCGTGGACGGGAGTCAAATAAAAAACAATGAGATCAACCAACTGCCACCAACTCTGCCGTTGCCCCACTCAAAAATTGGAGGAAGAATATCCCACTTTTACTCGAACTGGTCCAGAATTACAACAGACAAGTGGGTTTTGGATATAGTGGCCGGAGGCCATGCTCTGGAGTTCACAAAGATTCCCCCAAACTCACCTCCCAAAGGACCACCTTCTGCTCATCTCAAGGAGCTTTTTGCCCAAATAAATCTGATGATTCGGAAGGGAGCAATCGAAAAGGTCCCTCCTTTGCAAAGAGGAACAGGATTTTATTCGAGATTTTTCCTAATTCGAAAATAGTCGGGAGAATGGCGCCCCATTCTCGACCTTCGTGCCCTCAACAAATACCTAAAAAAGTTATCCTTCTGAATGTTAACACTTCAAGAAATCCTCCAATTGCTTTCGGCGGGGGCTCACATGGCCACCCTCTACCTCCAAGGCGCTTATTTTCATGTACCGATCCTACCCAGACACAGAAAATTTCTATGGTTCAGAGTGGCTGGCAGAGACTTTCAATTCAGAGTCCTTCCGTTTGGTCTTCGTTCAGCACCCCGTGTATTTACAAAGTCATAGCGCCAGTGACCTCACACCTTAGTCTACAGGGCATTCAAATTTTCCCTTACTTAGACGACTGCCTTATCAAGGTGAATTCTTTCCAAACCACAAACGCACATGTTCAGAAGTGTCTGCTACTATTCCAATCTCTGGGTCTCTCCATAAATTTAGAAAAATCTCATCTGACTCCATCACAGAGAAAGACTTTTCTAGGAGCCACACTGGACACAAAGCTGGCCCAGGCTTTTGTCTCAAAAGAAAGACAACTCAAGATCTGCAATCTCGCTCACTTATTGCTGTCTAAAGAGTGCGTTTCAGTCCATTTGTACAAGTCCTTCCTAGGGATGATTTCTTCTTGCATCCCTCTGGTACCCAACTGCCGTTACAGGATGAGACCACTGCAAGAGGAACTCAACCTTCAATGGCTCCAGATTTCATGGTCTTTCGAGGACATCGTTCGCATCACTCTTCGTATGCGAGAAGCCTTCCATTGGTGGAGCCAAATAAAAAACTTAGGAGAAGGATGTGCATTTCTGGTCGAGATGCCGGATTTCACCATAACCACAGATGCTTCCCTCAAGGGATGGGGGGCGCACCTTCAAGGGATGACAGTCAACGGCAGGTGGACTTTCCAGCAAAAGAAGTGGCATATCAACCTTCTGGAGTTACGAGCCATTTTCTTGGCTCCGAAGTCATTTCGAACCATCATCAGAGGAACCTCCGTACTAATACGAATGGACAATACTACAAGTATGCATTACTTGAACAAACAAGGTGGGACAAAGTCAGCCCTACTATCTCAACAAACACAAGAGATTTGGGACTGGGCGATTCGTCACAAGATCAGCCATTCATGTCCCAGAAGTCGCCAATGTTCTAGCGGATTCCCTCAGCAGGTCCACAACATCCAACCACGAGTGGGAGCTACATCAACCAACCTTAAACAGAGTCTTTCAAGAGTGGGGGCACCCAGATCGACCTGTTCGCGACCAGCCAGAATCGCAAATGCCCGTCCTTTGCAAGTTGGGTTCCCCACAAAGACTCATTCGGAAATGCGTTTTCCATGAACTGGTCGCAGATGTATGCCTACGCTTTTCCACCAATTCCGTTGGTTCCACGAGTCCTCCGCAAGATCAAGAAACAACCTTTCCGCATGATCCTCATAGCTCCCAGGTGGCTTTGCCAATACTGGTTTACCGAACTTCTCCTCCTCTCGGAGTGCGAACCCATTCAGTTTCGGCCACTACCGAACCTTCTGCCCATCCAGAACGGACAAATCTGTCACCCGGACCCAGCATCGCTGAGATTAGCGGCATGGCTCCTCAACACCTTTTTTCTCAGACCTAAATATTCCTGCGGACTGTCAGGAAGTTTTGGCTAATGCTCGAGCACCTGCTACGATTAAGACTTGCAAACTAAAATGGCAGAGGTTTTGCAGGTGGTATCAATCTGTCAATATCCACCCTATTCAGGCAAAACCAGAACAACTTTTGCTGTTCTTTCTTCGTTTGGCGAGATCCAGCCTCTCCCATTCTACTTTGAAGGTGTTCTTGGCGGCAATTTCAAAGTTTCGGCAGGATGGTACTAATTCTCTTTATTCTAATAGTCATTCAGCAATTCTTCAAGGGGTTATTTCGGATGTTACCCCCTATTTGACGTCCACCTCCATCCTGGCACCTTAATGTAGTGCTTACACAACTTATGCGACACCCCTTCGAACCTATTCATAAAGTGGACTTAAGGTTCCTTTCTTGGAAGGTTTCTTTGCTATTGGCTCTGACATCAACAAGAAGAGTCAGTGACCTTCAAGCGTTCACTATTCATCCACCTTTTCTGCAATGTACATCGAAATCTGTAGTGCTGCGCACTAACCCAAAGTTCATGCCAAAAGTCCCTGCGGATTTCCATCTTAATAAACCTATAATTTTAAAGACATTTTTCCCAAATCCGCTCACAGCTGCGGAAAGGGCCTTGCATTCCCTTGACATCAGAAGATGTCTCAAGTTCTACTTACAACGGACAGCAACAATACCCAAATCAGACCAACTGTTTGTGGCATATGGTAGATTGCACCAAGGACATTCTGTCTCCAAACCAACCATAGCTCGTTGGATTTCTGCCGCAATTTCTTTGTGTCATGAACAAGCGGGAAGACCGTTGCAGGCAACCCCAAGAGCGCATTCTACAAGAGCGATTTCTTCATCCACCGCTCTTTTTGCCAGTGTGCCTCTTCATCAGATCTGTAGAGCGGCAACCTAGCCCAACAGGCACACTTTTACCAAGCACTACTGTCTGGAAGCCTCAAGCGATGCAGATGCGTCAGTGGGACAAGCTGTTCTCCGCAATCTTTTCAAATAAGGTGAGCCTCTGTTCTCCCTCATCCACTATCCTCTTTTCTATAAGACGCTTATTACATACTGTTTTTTTCTATATCTTGAAATTGTTCTACATATGTTCAGCCCAGATGTATTTATATATGATTAGTCAATTTGCTGATGTGTATTTACTATGGTACATAAGTAGTGTCTTATGAGCATGATTATCTGTACTGCTATCTACTCTGATTCAGGCATGTGAATCTATGAAAGACACCCTAAATACTGGAGAAGAACAATAGTTACTTACCTGTAATCTGTGGTTCACCAGTATTGGTGTCTTTCATAGATTCACATGCAACCCGCCCACCTCCCCTCAGAGGCTGGTTAAGCTGTTATACTTTGGTTCACTCCTGTGCGAGAAAATCTGAGAGCCTGAGCCTCTGAGGAGAACATTCTGGTGGGTGCTGTCGCCTGATTGGGTGCAGTTTGGACTGTACATAATGACTGTGATAGTCATAGGTGGGAAGCTTTTTTCTTATAGCTTAGGCTATTTTACTTCCTGGTTTTATGTTACCAAATTTTTTGGTTATTATATGCATAATTATTGCTTTTTATGTACCGTGGAACTCCCACTCCGACGACGGGGAATGATTCAGGCATGTGAATCTATGAAAGACACCAATACTGGAGAACCACAGATTACAGGTAAGTAACTGTTGTTCTTCTCCCTCTAGTAGGGTGGAATCATACCTCCCACACCAGTTACTGGTGTGGAGGTATGATTCCAAGGTGTTTGACACCACATGTTTCCAAGCAGCCGTTTTAAAGTTAGAATTTACCGCGAGGTTAAAATGCACTTAAGTATATATGGTATGGCTGCATCACAAGCAACCCCAGAGTAGAGGTTCCAAAGGCTGCAGAGGAACTCTGCTCATGCATGGGCACCCTCTCACATAAAACCCAGCACCCTGCCTTCAGGATTGATAAGGCCTGCCATAGTGGTGACTGATAGGCTTATATGTGCAGTGATATGTATAGATATAGTGAACCTATATCTAAGTAAGGGGTGCATGCACCACCTTACACAGGCTACTGTAGCAGACCTGTTGGGTCATTTTGAATGGTCTCCCAGGGATGGTATAATACATGCTGCAGCCCCCGAGAGGCCTCTGGGGTACCTATGCCCTAGGTACATAGTATACCCTATACTAGGGACTTATAAGGGTACCCCAGAATCCAATCTGGAGTGTACCTAAAGTACATGTAATCAATTTAGAGATAAAGCAGATAGACTGGGGTCCTGATTAGCAGGATCCTAGTCAGACGAAAAACAGTGAAACATCAGCAAAAAGTGGGGATAACTATAAGAAGCAGATCCTACTCTCCTACAATTGGCACAAGCGCAAGTTTTTTGTTGCGATGTTCTGTCTCGTGTAAAACATGCTTCAGATGCCTAAGGTTCATGCCAGTGCTCCTTCCCGGAATAAAACCACACTGGTCCTCATGAACCAAATGTGGCATATGTGGTGATAAACGACCTAGTGTCTTACTAAGTTTTTTCACGTCTGTTTATCATAGTAAGAAATATATACGCTGTAGGGTCAGTAAGATCACCCTCCAGTTTGAGGAGCATACAGATCTCGCCTTCCCACATCTTCGGTGGTAAAACGCCCAATTCTGAAGCCTTCGTAAAAACCTCCACGAGGTTTTGCGTTAACGTGGCCTAAAACGCCTGGTGAAAATCTGATGGGAACCCATTACCACCTGGTGTCTTTTCCCATGGAATCATATTAGGCGCCGACCTAATCTCTTCTAGTGTTAAGTTTTCATCCAGCTCCTCAGAGGCCTCTCCCGTTCCAACTTAGGGATGGCAAACCCTTCAAAAAAAGGGGAGTAGATACTCGAGCGAACATTCTGATCTACTGCATATACGTGCTGTAGGTGTCTTCGAAACACTGCCACATTACCTGCCCTTGAGGTAACCTTGGTCCCATTCAGAGAGACTAAACTAGTCAGAATTGGGGGTGATCATCCCCTACACAAAATCCAGGCCAAGAAGTGCCCAGATTTATTGCCTTTGTGATGCAAACGCTGTCGATACTGCTTTAAAGTCTATTTGTCTAGTATGTCGTGTTCATCCCGAAGCAAGGCTGGAGTAGTTAGATGCATAGGCTGGGTCCGAGCGAGCGTCTACTCTGCCTCAACAAGGTCAGCCTGGAGCTATCTACGGAGACCACTAGACAGTTCCATATATGCGCCCCTTAGCACCACCTTGAGTGCCTCCCACTCACTCTACAGATCTATTCCCAGCGGTGCCCCAATTCAACTCAAAATAACCCATCAGGGTAAGCGACAGCGATTCCCTGCCTGTCATCATATCCACAGGCATCCGGCAATAACGAGTCCCCAGGGGTGCATCCTCAAGAGCAACCGTGCAACATACCAGAGAGAGATCTGATAGGAACCCTGCCAGGTGCATTATCTGAACTTCTTCTACCCTAGGGATCCCGGCTACCAATACCCTGTCCAATCTGCTATATGTGTTTTGTGCAGTAGAATGGTAGGTGAATATACTGCGATCTGGATGTCTTTGATGCCAGACGTCCACTAGCCCTACATTGAAGATAACATCCCAGAGCGCAGTTGTCATGTGGGGTTTTGTGTCTGGTCTAGCTGGAGGCCTGTCCAAATGAGCATCCACAACACAGTCGCCCAGCCACAGCAATGGCAAAGGCATGAGGATGTCTTGCATGGTATAAAATAAGTCAGGGTCTTCAGTGTTAGGCGCATATGTGCTAAGCAGGGATACATCCTGCCCATCTATGGAGCCCTGTTTGAGTATGTATCTGCCCCCCATATCCACCTCCATGTAAGTGAGGGAAAACAGGACTCCTGGCACCACCAAGATCAATGTGCCTCTGGTGTATGTGGAAAAGGAAGAATGGTAAATTTGACCTCTCCATTTCTTGGCTAGTGTGGCAGCACCTGCATCGTTCATATGAGTTTCCTGAAAACATGCAATGTCAATTTTGTGGCACTTAACGGTGAGCACCGGATATCTCTTTACATACATGCCCAATCCCCGGACATTCGAGGTCAGGACTCTGCAAGTGCCCCCCATTCCTTGTGTACCATGCACCGTCAACCCACACAACCCACCTCTCTGCTGCCGATTAACCACTTTAAAAATAAAGGATGTTGTACATTCCGGCAGACTGTAGGAACATTCTGGCCCAGGCTTGTGCACCAGCAACCACAAAGACACTTAGTTATTAATGTTTTTACTAAAATTCATAAACCAGTTTATGAAGGGACTTTTGAGGGCTTCTCCTCCTATATGTGGTCGCCATAGGTCACCCACCCCCACTACACTCTCCACCTGGTGTTAAACATAGTTTAAGCCAACTTGTGCTGTCTCACTTTGAACCTATCCATAGAACAAACATTTACAATAAATCATCCCTTTCTCCAGTTTACTAAAGAAAAACATCATCCTATCACATTTTCATGCCTAAAGCCACTACAGGCTCATCTGTCTATTTACGTTCTTTTTCCCCCCCCCATAATCCTACAACATGAGCTGATAAATCTTTGCACTCACTAGATGTACGCAGATGCATTAGAGTTTACATATACAAGCCAAACGACTTTTGCACTTCGGACCACCTGTCCTTTGCCAATTGAGGGAGAAAAACAGGCCGAACCTTGTCCCAACGGTAAATAGCATGTTGGCTGTCATCCTGCATCGCCTTTTGCCAAAGTGAAGCATCCATGTCAGGGCAGAGTAAGGGTGTGTTCCACCAGAAGCATGGCAGTGGCTGTTGGACTATACCCTGGAGTACCTTTATACGACATATGCCATACAAGCACTGGAAGAGCAGGCACACATTCACCAAAACCTACTGCCTGGAAGTGAACGCAGCGACCAATTAAGCAGTGGGGCCGGTTGTCCTCCAGAACATGTCCCAGTAAAGGAAGGATCCATCAGTGGAGAAGAATTGAGTTACTTTTAACTCCAGCGTTGGTATCTTACATGTATTCTAACACGAGCCTCCCTTCTCTTCAGTCAGAGGCTCACTTCTGTCATAACTATTCCTTGCATTTGTGCTATGAAGTCTGAGCTCTGGTGATCTCTAGAAGGTGTAGCAGAGCTAAGAACCTCCACATAATTGACTGACTTTTAGGTTGTTTCAAACAAGTTGGATGCATTACTAAAGAAACAATACTTCACGCCATTTCAACACGATTTACTGTTATTAAAAGTTCTCTTGGATTCCCAGCCTGATGATGAATGAATTAACAGATTTCACTCCAAGTATATGATCAACGCCACTTCCTTTCCAACAGGCACATTTTTAGTTTACTGCTTGCAAAAGCAAGGATATCTTTTTGGGTTGCAATCTAGAGACCAATCTAGAGCTTCAAGTAAAGAATAATAAAATTATTCTAAACACGTGGTTGTTTCAGTTCTAAGGCTATAGGATATTGAGTAATTCAAACTATCTTTTATCAGAGTAACTTCATGCTCAGGAGAAAACTGAGACCAGAAGTCTATAATTTTTTGTTTTATTAGGGGACTGATCTTAAAGGTTCTATCAGTGTGGGGGGCGTCTTTTGGAGCCCAGGCAAGATGGCGGCTCCTCTTTGAGTTCTGGTGAGTCTGTTATTCCTATAACCCCCTGAAGCCTTCCCCCGGTAACTTTCATGGGATTTAAAGCTCTGCAGCCCATCCTGGAACCCAGCGAGATGCCAGCATGAGGTTGTGCCGACCTACTATGCACACCCTCCTCGAGCGAGCCCCGGCAACTGTCAGCATGCAGTGCCCCATGGCTGATGTCCTCCTTCTCACCAAAGCTCAGTAAGGCGTTACCCCCTCCCCCCACCCCACCCCTTTAAGGATAAGAGGGGTTTAGTGCCCAACGTTGGGCTCCTGCTTCCACGCTCTCAGGACTGGTCATTGGATGGTGGCTGTAATTAGCGGCGCCGTGCCTGCCCCTAACATAGAGGTGCTACTCCTCTAATTGCTCTACCTGACCACAAGGCATGCTGCATGCTCTGCCTGCTCCAGCAACATCGGTCCCCTAAGTCAATCACCAGCAGGTGTATTGTGCCATCCACTTTGCTTACTCTACCAGCGCTCTTCTTTTGAATGACCCTGCTGGCTCATACTCGCCCTACTTACTTGCACATGTGGTAGGCATCCTACTCCATTGACCCCTCTGGCAGTAACTCTTAACTGTTTGCTTCATCTGCAACATTCTGCTCAATTCCTCTTGCATGTGGAGCAAATACGTCACAGCACAGCAGTGGTCTGCAGTTCTACATGGGAGCTACAGCGATTGACGCTACCTGTGTTGCTCAAGCCAAGCCACTAGTTTGTTCGCTGTTAACTCTGTTAGATTATAACTTGTGCCCATGTTTTATCTGGAAGTTACCCTCATATTAAATATGTTTCATTACTCTCATGAAATATAATCACTCTTCTCCTCCCCACAGCAAGCTTCATATTGTGCCCTAGCGACCTTCCGAACTCGTATGCAGTAGTAAATTTGCTTATAATAATACTGTGCCGAATTCACCTGTGCTATCAACCTTTCTTTTATTTGCCTAATCCCCTTCACTATGCGGGACCTTATTTTTGTGAACTTTTATATTGGTAATTATTGGCTAGCCAGTGCTGATCTCATACTGGTACAACTGGCTTTATATCTACCATCCACCCTTTGAGTTCCTTGGATCCTACTACACTGATTCATTCTTTCCCTGATGCGAGCTCCACCAACGCCTGTGTCTCCTCACAACCCTGCATCCATCTCTAGGCCTCTGTGACTTACGGTCTAACTCTTGGCATTCTATTCTCTGTTATATGTTCTGTTTCTTTCCCCATTTTCTTTCATGCTCAAGCATATGCTATTAGAAGTGTGTGGCTGTTTTCTAAGCCGGTCGCCTCACAGGATCTGGCATGCCTGTCCTCTGTCATTATCGCCACCTCATCCCTAAATCCCAAATAGTATTGTTCGAGGCACATGAGCTGCAGATCACACACTTAACATAGATCGCCATCTGGTGTTGGGCCCGGATGTTTGCACTTGTTTTTGTCTTAGAAAAGTCTTTGGAAGTCACGTGACAGGTGACTCCTCCTTTGGACTATAGTGCGCATGGGCATCGGCTCCATCCTCAGATTGTTTTTTTCCGCCATCGGGCTCGGATGGGTTTGTCGCGCTCCAGTTCGGAACCGTTACCGATTCCACTCTCGACGCGCAATCCTTCACCCTTTCGACGGTATTGTCTCGATCGCGAACCCTAATCATCGCGCATCTCTCCAAATCGAAGTCCTCGATTCCGATCGTCGACAATGGCCTTCGGGCCTACTTGGGCCTTGGCTTCTGGCTCATGGGAAGGACGCCATTCAAGATGTGTCCTCAATGTGGGTCGAAGTTTCCCCACACTGATTTGCATGAGGTGTGCAACCTCTGCCTTTCATCAGAGCACGAGGCCAGAGACTGTCCAGCTTGTGCCTCTTTCCGCTCGAAGAAGACCATTCGGGGCTGACGCACACGAAGAACCATGGCTCGCTCATCAACAGCAATCCCCAACGACATCTTCCAAGAAGGCGTCGACGTGCCGGAGCGACAGCGGGTCGAAGAAGGCCTCGTCAGTGCCTCAGAAGCAGATAACTCCGGCGTCGAAGAGATCACTCCGGCGCAGCGGGTCGTAAGTAAGAACGTCGACCCCGACCTCCTCCCTGCACCCTCGAAAAAGGCTTCGGTCACACCTTCACCTTCGGGCCCAGGTGCACACCGAGAGACTGCTTCCCATGCCCCGCCCTCGGACCCAGCTAAGAAGCCTACTAAGCCTTCAGGCAGCTCGGGCTTGAGTCAGCCTGCAGTCGGTACCGAAACACAATCGCCAGCACCAAAAAAGAAACCGTCCTCCTCCTCCTCCTCCTCGGTGCCGACAACTGCTTCCACATCCAAGCACACGGCACCAAAACCCACAAGCACCGACTCGTCAACACTGAAAAAACATTTGGAGCCGAACAAAAAAACACTCCCGAAGGCTTTGATTCTGAGCCAAGGAAAGCCTCGGAACCGAAAAAACAGCAAGTTCCACAGGCCACAGAGACTGTAAAGACACACGGTTCCAAACCAAAACAACACAGAACCGCTACAGAGTCGGTGCCGAAGAAGCCTACGGAACCGAAACGCTCGGCACCGAAAGACCAACCTCCAGCAGAAGAGCTGTTCACACCAGGCCCTGCTCAAAAGACTCTCATAAGGGATTCTAAAACTGGTCAATTGACTCTTAAGTTCTAGGAAAAGACCACTAGAGGCGCCTGCACCGGCTCCACCACCTAAAAAGAGGGACATTGCTACATCTCCTCTAAGACTCCCTTCTCCACCTCCTCCACCACCTCCTCCTCCACCTCCCCCACCACACCGTTCCCCTACACCATCTCCTACACCAGTAGACGATGATGATACCTTGGATAACATGGGGGAGGGTCCGGCCGATGTACCACTAGGGCATCCTAGTCCACCTTCTTCCCCAGACCCCTGGGATGACTATAACGCGACAGATGTACCTAATGTTCCACAGGATGACATCTACCCCTCCAGGCCTTCCCCTCCAGAGGACACCATGGGCTTTAGTCAGCTCGTCCACAGAGCTGCCCAATACCACAGGGTTGCCTTGCATACAGACCCCATAGAGCAGGACTTCCTAATGGATAGATTTGACACCACTCAAAGATCCACCTCAACACTACCTATGCTTAAAGACGTTATTAAGCATGCACCTGAAGTCTTTAAAGATCCTGTTAGGGTTCGAGTTATTACCCCAGGATCGACAAAAAATATAAAGCTGCCCCTGATGACCCAGCTTACATTAAAGGCCCAGTACCCTTAGACTCCCTGGTAGTTTCCAATGCTGGGAAAAGGGCCAATTTTCAGACATCAGGTGACGCTCCACCACCCGACAAGGAGTCTAAACTCTTGGAAGCCTCTGGCAAGAGAACAATCTCCCAAGCGGCTAACATATGGCGCATCGCCAACACTCAAACGCTGTTAGCCAGGTATGATAGGGCACGTTATGATGAACTAGAGTCCATAATGCAGCACCTCCCAGATAAATACAAAAACAGGGCCAATGAACTCATACAGGAAGGTAAGCTTATCACCAACACCTCCATTTGTTGCGCTCTTGATGTGGCAGACACCGCCTCCAGAGCAGTAAACACGATTGTCCTTTTGCTAGGCATGCCTGGCTACACATCTCGGGTTTTAAACCTGAAGTCCATAGCTCCATCCTCAACCAGCCTTTTGATCAGGAGCACCTCTTTGGCCCAAATGTAGATTCAACCCTTGAAATAATGAAAAAGGATACAGACACAGCTAAATCAATGGGAGCCTTGCAGCTGCAAGCTCCCAGCCGTTCCTTTTGTCGCTCACCTTATAAGGGCACCCCCAGAGGCTACTCCTCAGACAACCCCTCCACCTCTTACAAGGCTCCCGCCCAGTCTACATTTACCAGAGGTTACCAGAGAGGAGGCTACAGAGGCAACAATAGCAAAGGCAGAGGCAAGACCAACAACACCCGCTTTACCTCCACCCCTACCCAATGACTTCCCTCCACTTCCCGCAGACCATTCCACTCCAGTCGGGGGAAGACTACTACAGTTCCTGCCTGTCTGAACCAACATCATTACAGACAGGTGGGTGCAACAAATAGTTCAATCAGGTTACTGTCAGGAACTTACTTCTACCCCCCACACATGCCACCCAAACAACGCCCAATGTCCTCACAACACTTAGCTCTGCTAAAACAGGTGATCTCCCTCCTACAAAAGGGTGCAATAGAACCAGTTCCCCTGCAACAATAAAAAACAGGAGTTTACTCCCTGTATTTTTTCATACCAAAGAAGGACGGATCTCTCAGGCTTATTCTAGACCTCAGACCTCTAAACCTGCACATACAATCGCACCACTTCCACATGGTTACACTCCAACAGGTCCTTCCTCTTCTTTCACAAGGCGACTTCCTTGCTTCTCTAGATCTCAAGGACGCCTATTTCCATATTCCTATTCACACCGCTCACAGGAAATATCTAAGGTTTGTAGTGGACGGCCAGCACTATCAATTCAGAGTACTCCCTTTCGGAGTCACAACAGCACCACGGGTATTCACCAAGTGCCTAGCGGTAGTGGCAGCCCACTTAAGAAGACAACACATTCACGTCTTCCCATATCTGGACGACTGGCTCATAAAAGCAAGCTCATACAATCAGTGTGTTCATCACACTCACACCACTATCCAACTACTCCACAACTTGGGGTTCACAGTAAACTACCCAAAGTCTCATCTACAACCGTCCCACATACAACAAAACCTCGGTTCTACAATAGACACCTCAAAACCATTAGCCTATCCCAACCCCACCAGGATAGCAAACATGCAAGCTCTCATAAACAAATTTCAGCCTCAAAACTCTATACCAGCAAGAGTGTTCATGCAGCTAATAGGATGATGGCCTCTTGCATACTCATAGTACCTCATGCAGACTCCGCATGCGTCCTCTCCAGGAGTGCTTAGCATGCCAATGGAACCAGGCTCAAGGTCAGCTAACCGATCTGGTGTTGGTAGACGGTCGCACTCATCGATCTCTGCAATGGTGGAACACCAAGAGCCTTTCCAAAGGGCGACCGTTCCTAGAGCCAGTTCCACAGATAGTCATGACAGCGGACGCATCGCTCTCTGGCTGGGGAGCGCACCTATTACATCACACCATGCAAGGCACGTGGACTCCTCAACAGAAGTTACTCCATATCAACTACCTGGAGCTACTAGCCATTTTCCTAGCATTAAAGGCTTTCCAAACACAAATATCAGGCAAAGCTGTCTTAGTCCGCAGAGACAACATGACAGCCATGTACTACATACAGAAAGAAGGCGGGACACACTCTCTGCAGCTCTCTCAACTGGCTCAGAGCATATGAAGATGGGCTATACCCCAGAACATTTTTCTCCTAGCTCAACATGTCCCAGGAGTCCAAAACACCATAGCAGATCTGTTAAGCCGTCAAACGCAACAGATTCACGAGTGGGAACTTCATCCCCAAGTTCTTCAGCCATTCTTTCAAATGTGGGGGCAACCAGAGATAGACCTCTTCGCCACCCACGAAAACGCCAAATGCCAAGCTTCGCCGCCAGGTATCCACACCCATTGTCCAAAGGCAATGCGATATGGATGAATTGTTCAGGCAGATTTGCGTACGCCTTTCCACCTCTCCCACTCATTCCAATGGGGGTGCGCAAACTGCAGCAACATGCACTGACTCTCATTCTAGTTGCTCCAACTTGGGCCAGACAATGGTGGTACACCACACTACTGGAACTGTCTGTAGTTCCGCACCAAAGACTACACCTCTCCCCACGCCTCCTAACCCAGAACCGTGGAGAGATCAGACACCTGGACCCAGCTCAGCTCAACCTTGCGATCTGGGTCCTGAGGTCTTAGAATTCGGTTACCTTAATCTACCCCCTGAATGCATGAACGTCATTAAGGAAGCTAGACGCCCCAACACTAGAGCCTGCTATGCAGCCAAGTGGAAGGGATTTGTAATATACTGTCATACTAACAACATCAATCCCCTAGACGTGTCTATCCAACACATCAGAGGTTACCAACTACATCTCCAAAGGTGCAATTTTCCTACACATCTATTAGGCAACACCTCGCTGCCATAGCAGCCTATTTACAAATTAGACAACACCTATCACTTTTCAGAGTGCCTGCCATCAAAACCTTTATGGAAGGCCTCAAAAGAATAATTCTACCTAGAGTACCACCCTCGCCTGTGTGGAATTTAAACATCGTTCTCACAAGACTAATGGGTCCTCCCTTTGAACCTCTGCATAAATGTGAGCTCCAATTTCTAACATGGAAAGTTGCTTTCCTAGTAGCCATCACTTCTCTTAGAGTTAGTGAACTGCAAGCGTTAACTATTCAGGAACCTTTCCTACAAATCCATCACAATAAGGTTGTTCTCAGAACCAATCCAAAATTCCTCCCTAAAGTCATTTCTCCTTTCCACCTCCATCAGTCTGTAGAGTTGCCAGTGTTCTTCTTACAGCCACAGACAGTCGCGGAAAGAGCTCTTCATACCCTAGATGTCAAAAGAGCATTGCTCTATTACATTGAAAGAACACAACCTTTTCGTAAGACCAAACAACTTTTTGTGTCATTTTCGCCACCACACAAAGGCAACCCCATATTGAAGTCTGGGATAGCTAGATGGATTGTTAAATGCATACAAATCTGCTATCACAAAGCAAAACCTACTTTATCTGTTCCTCCTAAAGCCCACTCAACATGAAAGATTGGGGCTTCAATGGCATTTTTAGGGAACATTCCCTTAGATAACATCTGCAAAGCAGCTACATGGTCTACACCGCACACATTCACAAAACATTATTCTGTGGATGTGCAAACAAAACAACAAGCTAGTGTGGGCCAGGCTGTACTCAAAACACTATTTCAAACGACTGCAACAGGTACTGGTGGTCGCCGCTAAGGATCGGTACTGCTATACAATCTCTATGCTAAGTGTGTGATCTGCAGCTCATATGCCTCGAACGGCAAATGCTACTTACCAGTATGCATCTGTTCATGGCATGTAGAGCTGCAGATCCACACACGCCCACCCGCCTCCCCGGCTACCTTTATCTGTTCCAGTACTATCTTATTTAGATACAGCATACACGGGCATCTTTCTGTCTCTTACAAAACTCCATCATTTCCCTGCTGGCTAAAAACAATCTGAGGATGGAGCCGATGCCCATGCGCATTATAGTCCAAAGGAGGAGTCACCTGTCACGTGACTTCCAAAGACTTTTCCAAGACAAAAACAAGTGCAAACATCCGGGCCCAACACCAGATGGCGATCTATGCTAAGTTTGTGGCTCTGCAGCTCTACATGCCAAGAACAGATGCATATTGGTAAGTAGAATTTGCCTTTCTCCTCACCAGTACCACCAATGCACCATCCCAGCTCTCTCAGCCGTCTCAGGCATACAAAGTACCAGTCCACTCACCCACTCTCCTCTCACTGACAAATGGCCTCGCTAAAAGTTATTTCCTTAAATACTAAGGGTCTCAGTCACCCACTTAAATGCCGTAAAATTGCGGCTACTGTTACAAACTAACCGGAGATATTATTTTCCTCCAAGAAACCAAAATATGTTACAAACAAGCTCTCTCAATGAGACATGGCTGGATCAATGATTTTAGCGCACACAGAGAGGAGTAGTATATAAAAATAATGATAAAAGTAATGGATCCTGGGATCACCGACTTGTGCCTAAGAAAAAAGTGCAGTGAAGATTAAAACTAGTTCAGTGGTATCTTTTGTAAGTAATTTATTCCTAGATCCACTAACTAGGATTAAAAACGTGAAGGATAGTGGTGATAGGAAAGTATTAGGAGTTCCTTTATCCCTCCTTACTGCCAGGTTGTCGACATGTTTCAGCTGCTTGACTTGTGCCTACAATTTCAGGTCACCACAGCATTCATCAGGGCCTTCCTGATTTCAGTATCTAACAAAAAAATGAAAAGGCGTTGAAGGAGAGGAAGGCAAAGCTTTTTATGGCCAAGGTCGGAAAGGAGAAGAGAGGTAGAAAGAAGGAGAGGTCGAGGCCGGAGTCGTCGACTTCGAGGTCATCGAAGTCGAAGAAACATCATAAAAAAAGGAAGCATTCCTCTCGGCGCCGGTCTTCTAAGAGCAAGGCGTCGAGGTCGGCTTCGCCTCGACGTCGTCGTCATAGTAAGGATCTGTCTCCTTCTCCTTCTCCTAAGTCTCCGGAAGGATCTCCTTCGCCGAAGCGGACTCCAGCGCAGTCACCGGCGCAGTCCCGGGCACCTTCACCGGCGTCGTCTCCGGTTCCAGTGGAGTCATCTGTTTCTGATGGTGAGCAGGAACATGGGAAGGAGCCTTCTCCAGGGCCCGAGGATCCTTCGGCTCCGGTGGAGGACACTGCGGCGCCGTTGCCAGGTACTCCGCAGATGGATACAGGATTGGTTCCTTTTCCGCAGTTTCCGGCTCCAGGTACTGATCCTACGCATTTTTTAAATGCCATGTATGGAGTCTTCAATCGGGCTGCCTTCCCATCCGGTGCACCAACTGGTCCCGTGGGTCCAATGGCATATGCTCTAGGGGTACCACAGCAATATGCACAGGCCCCGTTTATGCCTTTTCTGCCGATGGCGCCTTCGTGGCAGTTTCCGGCGCCGTCTGATCCATCACGACTCCGGCTGGATCGTCATGCTTCGGAGCCTTCCTCGACGCCGTTGCCGACTCCTTCGGCGCCGCGTCCGGCGCCGACGACTCCGTCTTTAGCGCCACGACTCCTACTCCTCTGGTTCCACCGACGCCGCGTACGACGCCGGCTCCACGGATTCGGGCGAGCAGGGAGGCCCAGAGAACCTTGGATGAGGAAAGATATAGAGTGGAGGTGGAGGAAGGTGAAGTGGAAACGTCCTCTGATGAGTTTGGAGGGATACAAGAGGCTAGTGGCCTAGATACGACTCCTGAGTGGGAACATACTTCATATAGGTCTTCTCCACCACAGGAGTTGATTCCTTATCATATAGTTATAAAGAAGGCTGCAGAGTTGTTGGATTTGCAGTTGCCCTCTGCGGAGTATAAATCTAATCTGCTGACAGAGGTGTTGCATTCACCTACTACGACTTCGGAGCCTTTACTGCCTTTTAATGAGGCTATTTTGGAACCTGTTTTGGAGGTATGGCGAAAACCTCTTTCTTCTCCTGCGGTTTCCAGGCAGGTGGCGAGAAGATACAGGGTGGCGCCTGGGGATCCAGATTTTCTTTCTACGCACCCGTCTTCAGAGAGTCTGGTTGTGCAGGCCTCCTGCTCGAAGCATGCTTCGGGAGCGTTCCCTCAGTCTCCTGCGGACAGGGAGTCTAAAAAGGTTGACCAGGCGGCTAGGAAGACTTTTTCTTCAGGTAGTATGGCACTTAAGTCTACCAATGCCACGTGTTTGCTGGGTCGTTATGTGCATGCTTTAATGGATTCGAAGAAGTCTTTGGCCCCTAAGCTGCCTGAGGGTGATAAGGCGTCCTTCATGGAGGTGGTCGCAGATACTCAAGCTGCTGCTAGACAGGTGATTCAATCGGGGCTTGATACAGCAGATTCAGTGGCGAGGATAATGGGCTCATCTATAGCAGGGGTATCCAACGAGTAGCTCGGGAGCTACTGGTATCTCGCCAGTACCTTCAAAGTAGCTCTCTGAGGTGAAGTCAAGCCCAGTATCAATGTCAGAGTAGGCGCCTATTAAATAAGGCAGCACTGATCATCTCAAGACCCTAAGAGTGACAGCCAGCCAGCCAAACTTATCACAGTAACTTATTCTAACACTCAAACACACACTGTGCCAGCTTATAGGATCTGCTACATGACAGTCTGTATTCAATATCAATATAATTAAGCCACAAGGAGATTGACCATGTTGCAGTCCCTCCTTTATCAGTCACAACATGTGTGTGAACAGTGCACCATCAAAAAAGTATGGCAGCAGTAGCCTGAGCTGTAATCAGTGCTGACCCACCAAAGTGAGGGACTGCAGGAGTCAGAGTGAAAATGTGTCAGTTAGATGCATGATCAGCTCAAGACCTGAGGAGAACAGGGTATGATACAGACCAGAGAAAATTAAGAGATTCATCAACATTTATGTGTGTACCCATAATAAACACTATTGCTTCCTCAAACTAGGCCTGGTGGCAAGAACCGCCAAATATATATGCTAGCCCCATCATAAGAGTGTTATATCTGGCATAATTGTGTTCATTCCTGACATAATAGTGCTAATGGCATAATTATGGTAATCCTTGACTATTTCAGTATTTTTGGTCTAGTTGTGGTATGCTGTCAGCCATCATAGACCTACTCTGAGCATGACTGGCCTATATGTACCTATTCCTGGCATATTAATGGTCATGACTGATATGTGGTCTTATCCCTGATCCTTCTGGTTTTCCAGCCTTGGGACAACTGTGGCCCTAGTATATTAGTGGGCATTACTGGCATAATCCAGGCATCTGTGGGGCTATCCATCCATCCATTATGATATAATGGGGTAACCCACAATTGTCCACAGACCTGGGTATAGATTGGTATAGGAAACAACGGTCCTAGACTTCTTTTAAAGCTACAATTCAGATATGAAAAACATTCATTAGTCAAAGGGCATCCGGTACATATAGAATTAGCATTGTATCATTAATGTACCACCATTTTCTTTACAATGCAAACCAGTATATCCTCAAAGGACACAAAGGCACAAAATATCGCTCCAATAGTGACTGTTTATTATTTAGTTACTTTTATAACAGATCACCATATTCAATGCTTCAAATAGAGGAAGAGGTTGCTCCAAGGGAAGTGTGAAAAAGGAAAGTGCTCATGAGGTAGGACAGATAAAAAGGAGGGGAATCCAAAAGGCAAATTCAATAACCAACCAATTAAACATTCTTGTATCCTTAGTAAAACTGGTGGTGGTTCATAGTGGCACCAGTTTTACAGATAGGCCAGTCCCTTATGGATTTACAAATATTCATTTAATGATTTTCTGATGGGCCCGAGAACATTCATCTGTGAAAAGGCAGGCTGGGATGATATCTGGTACAGGCCCACTGGGGGAGAGTGTTGACGTTTCGACCCTTGTGCAATGAGGGTAACTTATATCCTCTGCAGGTGGGTCTTCCCCAGGGGCTGTATCCTGACTGTACCTCACCCTAGGTTGCCTCCCCTCCCCCCGTCCTGAAGAACTTTCTCCCAGCATTTCTGCTGGTGACCGCACTTGGTATACTTGGGTGATAACTACTGAAAATCTTGCTTTGGGTGGTCATAGTGAAGTTGTAGTCACTATTTTACAGGTATAAAATGTGCTAGTAGCTCGGGAAGACTTTCCTTGAGCAGAAGTAGCTCTCACTACAGAAGAGGTTGGAGACCCCTGATCTATAGCCACAAGAAGGCAGGCATGGCTCTGTTCATCTGGCTTTTCCTCGGATGTTCAGGCCACGTTGGTGGATTTGCCGTTTGATGGACAGAAGTTATTTGGAGAAAAAGCTGACTCTGCCCAACAAAGATTTAAGGACAGCAGGGTCACAGCTAAATCTTTGGGTCTGCAGGCTCCTGCTAAAGGATTTGGTGTTAAAAAGTTTAGGGGGCTCGGAAGGTCTTCATTTCGCTACTACCGACAGCCTCGGCAGCAGCAGCAGTAGCAACAGCAGAATCCCCTCTATAGATCCTATAGAGGGAGACAAAGGGGTCGAAGAGGTTCTGGTCGCAACCCCTCGACTTCTTCCTCCTCCTCTGCTCCCAATGAGGCTTCAGGGAAGCAGCCCTAGATCCCCCATCCTGGATCATGTAAGACCTGTGGGGGGTCGGGTGTCCCACTTTCTGCGGGGTTGGAAATCCATTACAACAGACCTTTGGGTTTTGAACCTCGTGGAGACTGGGTACGCCCTTCCCTTTCGGGAGTTTCCTCCCCCTTACCCTCCTTGCCAAGGTTACTGCTCGGAAGACCATCTGCTTCTTCTGCAGAAGGTGGTGCTAGCTTTGTTTCAAAAAGGTGCGATAGAGGTGGTTCCAGAGCAGGAGAGGGGTCAGGGATGCTACTCCCGGTATTTCCTGATTCCCAAGAAGGACGGCAGATTGCGTCCGATACTGGACCTCAGAGTCTTGAACTTTTATCTGAAACAGGAGAAGTTCAAGATGCTGACCCTTACCCCTTGCACAGGTTCTTCAAGCGTTGCAGCAAGGAGACTGGATGGTGTCGCACGACTTGCAGGATGCGTACTTCCATGTCCCAATCCTGAAGTCATTTTACGGTTGGGTCGCAACACTACCAGTTTGCGGTCCTCCCGTTTGGTCTTACTACCGCACCTCGAGTCTTCACGAAGGTGATGGCAGTGGTGGCTGCTCATCTCAGGAGGTCGGGGATTACGGTTTTCCCCTACCTGGACGACTGGCTTCTGAAGGCAGAGTCCCCAGAGATGGTGCAACATCATCTGCAGGTAACATCTCAGCTGTTATTCGACTTGGGTTTTTCGATCAATGTGCCCAAATCTCACCTGGTGCCCTCTCAACGCAACCTGTTCATAGGGGCGTTACTGGACACTACTGTGTGTCGAGCATTTCCTCCTCCTCAAAGAATTCTCGACATTCAGGAGATGGTCCCTTTATTCCACAATGGAGCGGTTGTTCCAGTTCTGAAGGTCCTTCGCCTGCTCAGTCTGTTCGCTTCCTGCATTCTGTTGGTCAACCATGCACGCTGGCACATGAGGGCGCTCCAGTGGTGCCTCCGCAGGCAGTGGTATCAGCACAACGGAGATCTCAGGGAGTCGATCAGGATCTCCAGAGAAGCTGCAGCGGATCGATCTTGGTGGAGCGTGGGGGGCAATCTGTCTCAAGGAAAGCCCTTTCATCTTCCTCCATCGGTGGCCACAGTGATAACGGATGCCTCCACCTTAGGGTGGGGTGCTCATCTGGGGGATCTGGAGATCAAGGGTCTTTGGTCTCCAGAGGAAATGTTGCTTCACATCAACCTTTTGGAATTGCGGGCTATACGTTTGGCACTTAAGGCCTTCCTCCCTTCCCTTCGCGGTCAGTCTGTTCAAGTCCTGACGGACAAAACTACCGCGATGTGGTATGTCAACAAACAGGGAGGAGTGGGGTTGCATTGTCTCTGCAGAGAGGCTCTGCGTCTCTGGTCCTGGGCTCAGGAACATCGGATTTGGCTGATGGCAAATCATCTGGCCGGGGTGCTGAATGTACGTGTTGACAGTCTCATTCGGCGGTTCTCCGCCGACCACGAGTGGAGGCTCCATCCAGAGGTGGTTCGTTACGTCTTTCGGATGTGTTGAACCCCTCGGGTGGATCTGTTCGCCACCCGCGAGAACGCGTACTGTCCGTCATTCTGCAGTCTCCAGTTTCCGATGCAGGGGGCGTTGGGGGACGCGTTTCAGTTGAGTTGGGGCTCGCGACTCCTTTACGCGTTTCCTCCCATACCCTTGATTCCTCGGGTTCTGAGGATGGTTCGCCAAGTCATATTGATCGCCCCGGATTGGCCAAGAAGGGTGTGGTACACAGATATTCTCCACCTCTCCTCATGCCCTCCGCTCCGTCTCCCTCTGAGGGCAGACCTCCTCTCGCAGTCGGAGGGGCAGGTTCTACACCCCCACCACCAGAGCTTACACCTTAATGCCTGGAGATTGAACGGGGCAACCTGAATTCCTTCTCTCTCCCGCCAGATGTGGTGGATGTTATTTTATCGGCCAGGCGACACTCCACCAAGTCCATTTACTCCTACAGGTGGTCCAAGTTTGTAAAATGGTGTGGAGAGAGATCTGTTGACCCTTTAGGAGCACATCTTTCTGAGGTGCTCCAGTTTGCCCTTTCTTTGGGTCAGCAGGGCTGTGCTGTGGCCACGGTTAAGGGTTATCTGTTGGCCTTATCGGCTTTTCTATGTCTACCAGATCAACCGTCATTATTTAAATCTCCGGTTGTACTGAGGTTTATCAAGGGCCTTACAAATATGTTTCCGCCCACTCCCTTTGTAATGCCTCAGTGGGACCTTAATTTGGTCTTAACTTTTCTGATGGGTTCTCCGTTTGAGCCCCTTCATAGCTGTCCTTTGAGGCTGTTGTCCTTCAAGGTGGTCTTTCTTGTGGCCATAACCTCGGCAAGGAGGGTGAGTGAGCTTTTTTAACATTGCATGCTGAAAGGATGGTACTCAGGACCAGGGCTGCTTTCCTGCCTAAAGTAGTTACTCCGTTTCATTTGGGGCAGTCTATTACTCTTCCTGTCTTTTATCCACCCTCCTCATCCCTCCAAAGAGGAGGAAAGACTCCATCGCCTGGATGCAAAGAGGGCTGTGAGTTTTTATCTGGACAGAACAAAGGACTTTCGTCTGGACGATCAGCTCTTCGTGGGCTATGTTGATCCTTCGAAAGGAAAGGCGGTGCACAAGCACACCTTATCGAGATGGATTTTACTTGCCATTAAGATCTGCTACGCACTTGCTGGTAAGACTCCTCCTGAGGGTATTAGGGCTCATTCAACCAGAGCTAAATCGTCTACATCTGCGCTGGCCCAGGGTGTTCCTGTGGCAGATATTTGTAAGGTTGTGACTTGGGCCTCCCTCCATACTTTGGCAAAGCATTATTGCTTGGATTCTGAGATGAGGAGGGAGGGCCACTTCGCACGTTCTGTCTTGCAAGACTTTCTGGTATAGGAAGGTGGACACCCTCCTCCGGGAGTGGGGACTGCTGTGGGAATCTATTCACAAGGTGAGGAATCCACTGGCAGATGTATCCATCAGAAGAACAAGTTACTTACCTTTGGTAACGCTTTTTCTGGTGGATACAGTATCTGCCTGTGGATTCCTCACTGACCCACCCGCCTCCCCGTTGTCCACCTTTGTATAACTTAAAGGTTGTCTTGCTTGAGATGTTGTTATAATTTCTGTGTATTGGTAGGAAATGCTTGTTTTATTTAGCTTTCCTTTTCCTTGTATACTTTGTGTATATGATTGTATACTTTGTATACTTTGTATCTGTCGTTGGTCCACCTGTGCGCCTCGGAGGCACGGAAAAAATGGGTGGAACTGACGTCATCACGCCGACGTGGCTCTCTTATGGCTCCGGTGACGTCATACGGAGTCTCGAGCGGAGCCGATGCATTATGACGTCGTCCACGTCGGCGTAGAGAGCTGGGGAAAAAAGTTCCGTGGAATGCTGGCGCAGGGGATATTCACAAGGTGAGGAATCCACAGGCAGATACTGTATCCACCAGAAAAAGCGTTACCGAAGGTAAGTAACTTGTTCTTCTGTCCTTATAATGGAGAATAGAATTGCTTGATGGTTGGTTTAAATATAAAGTATCCGTTTTTACACTATGACTTCATTAAAATTAAAAAATAAATAGGATTGAGAAGGTGGCCTGCTTCGTAAGTAGTAGTAGTAAAAAATAAGTTTTAGAATAAAGACATGCAAGCTTTCCTTAAAAAGTCAAGGTAGGGCATTTGGCATCTTATAACCATAGCTTTAGATTTCCTAACAATTTTTTTAATGCAGGCATGGATTGTCAATTCCATTAATTATTGAAGAGAGTGTGGTTAAAGATAATACCTTGTTAGCTTGGCATGATGTGATGTGAGCTCCCTAATGTAGAGCGTCAAGAGAGTATAGATGTCGGATTATTTAGTATTATCAATATTAATATTAAGCTATGAAAAAGAAGTTAATTTGCAGTCAGGCCATCCTCCCCCAAGTTTCTGTGATTTTACAATTTCTTATTAGGCTGTTACCTAAAAAACCTAATGCGAATTAAGTGCAGATTATATTTGAATCCTAAATTTGAAATAATTCGGAAAACTTGGCATTTTCTGAATATGTTATCTCAGTGCCCATCCTCCTGAGGCAGTATACCTTCTTAGCATGAGAGGGAAGTGGCAGGATTGGACCAAAGCATGCACTTATTCACCTCCTAACCGGGAGTAATTCTTTTGTCCTAGTTCAACCTTGATTTTTCATACTGAATCATCAGAATATGCTCTCCATGACATTGCAGAATACACACCTTGATGTCAAAATATTGTTATTGTGCATGTTTTCTCATGCAATAATCTCACTTCAATATAATTTTATTATTGCAGGAAACATTGACATCAGCAGAAAGAAGAATAGCTTTGAGTGTAATGATGAAATGCGCATTTGCAAACCAGTGGCTAATATAAAAGAAAAATTAAACACTGCTCGCATTAACTATCAGAGAAGTGATTCTGAACTGAAAGAGGAGAACACTCTGCTTTGGCAAAAGGACTGTAAAGAACTCACACATTACACTTTATATCAAGGAGCATCCCATGAGCCAAGATCAGAAACATACAATATATGTGCAAGTACAATAAGAAATAAAAACATTACTTCACGCCAGTCATATCCACTGCCAAGATCCAAACCATCTACCTCTCCTCAAGGTGAGCTAAGTCATTCAGTGACCAGCCATGGTGGGCTTCAGCAAGCACATACAGGAGATGAAAGGCATGCATGTCCTCATTGTGGAAAAAGCTTTACAACATTAGCAAATCTTAAAAAGCATCAAAGAAATCATACTGGCGCAAAACCTCCTCCTTGTACTGTATGTGGAAAAAGCTATAGTCATGTTAGAGCCTTACAGAGACACCAATTATTGCATACCGGTGAAAGACCTTATGAGTGCAACGTATGTGGGAAAAACTTCAATCGAAAGGACACTCTTTGTAAACACAAAAAACGTCATGCAGCGAAACAGCTAAAGTATGAGATGTTATTTTGAAATGTGGTAGCCATTTCACGAGAAAATAAATCATGTGTAATAAATTGTCTCCCTGGAGATAAAACAGATAGGTGTTTCCACCCTTAATATTCTATTAAAAAAAGTGATTGTTAGTAGTGCAAATTTGTATTTCCATGATACTTTGTACTAGTAAGTAACATCAAAATGTTCATCTGCATCTGTGACCGTTTCTGCATCGAACTGAGAATCGGTAGTCAGTTTTGAGGTGCACTGCAGAGTTCTGGCTATTCATACAACCTCACTGAAAAACAAATAGGCTTCTGTTTCATTCCTTCATGCATTGCATAACACAAAATGATTCACTTGGCACTCCACGATTTAGAGAAAAGAAACCCTAGGAGCAATGAATTAATTTGTTTTAACTAATGCAAACATGTTTTATTCTAAAATGCATTTACTATTATTTTTATATCTTACGTTTGTAATGTATACAAAAAATGTTTATCATTCTTTATCTACCTTAATCTTAGTTTTATTCTACTGCACAAGAATTATGTTGACATTATTTGATATTAAATTCTCTGCAGTTTGATGGAAGTAGGGTTTTCTGCCTCTGCTGATCTTTTCTTTCACCTGACTATAGTAGAAGAAACTAGGGATCTTAATAGTCTCCGTTGGGTGTTTAAAGAATGGCTGGCTTCCAAGTGCTTGCATTTGACTACCCATAAAAAAGAACTAATACTTGTAGGACCTCAGGAACCTTTGTTAACTTAAGAGCAGTGGATAACAAGCTACAAGTGGGACAGATCATTATTACCACCCTCAAGAAAAGGAAAGGCATTGGGATATTTATATGATTAACACCTGATCATGGAAGAGCAAGGAAGCGACTAGACGAAAATCTGTGGACTCTAAATCTGAATTCATGTTAAACACCACCCATACGTTCGTGTGTAAACAAGAACTGGTTGATTAATGAACAATTTATTGTGGGTTACCACACTAATTAATGTAATTGTTTATTTTTACACTCAATAAGGTAATGCATTACACATTCCAGAATCATACAGCCTGGTTGGATGGCAGGGCTTTCTTTATAAGAGTCATAATTGCATTTTGAGGTCCCACAGCCATCTTTAAATTCTTGTATCGGAATTGTCATGAGTAGGATCTGTATAGACTTGAACAAGCAATTAATGTTAAACGAATTTCAGTACCTTAAACAATTTTGTGATTTCTTGCAGTTTTACTTTTTCAAATAATCGGTGATTACACAGATATGATCCTTAGTAAACCAACCTACGATAATGTTGCAATTTGTACTTTCTGATATCAGACTGTAGTTATTCTAATGAGTTGTAGCAAAGACAATTGCTTCCGTTTACATTTCCTCCCTAGTAGAGTTGAGCCAAATGTTTTTCAAATGGAATGGATTTATCGAGCCCCAGGTACTCAAGCTAAGGCTTACCCCTCCCTTTCGCTTTGAGATTCAATTGATACAGGAGGGCGGCACTTTGTTAAACATATCTGTTTATGAATAACCTCAGTAGGGAAAACCCTTACAGGTAAAGTGATGATTGCACCTACAAATAATGCTCCTTCTAGGGCAGGAAACCCACAGGAAATCAAGTGAAGGCAGACCTACAGAACACAGAGACCCATTTCTCTTTTGGAATCTGTCTTCCCTTTCTCCTTTCACATTAGAGAGATGAGTAACTACATTTATTTGAGGTATGAAGCCCCAGGACTGCTCTTGGGCGTCCAGCAATCAGATTACTGTAAGCATTCACTGAAGGAAAAAAAGCTAAAGAAAATGGAAGTTCGGAGCAAAAGTCATAAAGAAATGAAATCAAACCCCAATACTAGAAAGAGTAGTAGCAGGTGGCAATCCAGAACTGCTAATCCCAAAAAATTGGGTAGGATACTCCAAAGGTTACCAGGGAATCAAACATTTAGAGGATTGGGACAATTAAACAATGGTCAAAAACATACCAGAAAACAAGCAAGAATCAAAGCAACGGCTTTGGTAGATTCCAGATCCTTTGTGGAGCATAGATTTTAGTATCTGTTGTTCATAAAGTAGCTAAATCTGGGACTCGTTGAATGCTGGAAAATGTAGTTGTGGACCTTGCATACACTGTCTGCTTTCTTTTATTATTAACATACGTGCTTAATACAGCTTCTACCCCCCATTTTGAGACAGAAAAAGGGAACACTCTGCAGTCAGCTACAAGTTGAACTAAGAATCAACTCTCATGTGCTGTGCTGCCAGGAAAATAAAAAAAAACAAATGTTCAGACAATATCATAGTACTAACTTCACCCCTTGCCCTGTCACACATCCATCAGTAGTTATGGTTGCAGTATTATACATTGAAAACATTGATAAAAATTGATTGTTGGTGGTTGTGTCAAAATAGAGGCCATTCCTTTTTCAATGATGACTTCATTTTACATCTATGCATGAACTTATCTATTTTTTTTTTTAATTATTTTTATTCTTTTAATCACCAATAACGACACAACCAAAAAAGGTATTTATAGCACAGGACTAAATTAGCAAATGAAAGATATAAAAGATTAGGAGAAGAGGAGAAAGAAAGGAGAAGAAGGAAAGAAAAAAGTAAATATCAAGATGAAAATATCATATCCCACAGATATAAAGAGAAAATATATGCAGATTAGGCATAAACATGATATTTACAGAAAAGAAAAAATTATTTTGAGAGATTTAGTTCCACTGAAGGCTTGACCAGATCTTTCCGAATTTGACCCTTGAACACACACCACGAGCTTTAGCAAGTGCGAGCTCCATTTCAAACACACCCCTCAACAATACCCAGAAATCAGAGATCTTAGGAGGCAGTACGTCAATCCAAACCCTAGCAATAGATAAGCGAGCAGCACTAATAATAATTGAAATTAAGGAGATGGATAGATTGCCTGGGTCTGCTACCATCCCCAGGACTATAGCCTTCTCATTTAGTTGAATCTCCTTACCGGCCAGCCTACTCAACACACATGTAATATCCTACCAGTACGAAGCTAGTCGAGGACATGCAACGAGCATATGTCTAAGATCAGCAGCATAATCATTACATTTAGGACAATAAGACTTCAGTGAATCATGCGGAGTGCTCCATTATGAAATGACCTGCGGGGTATAGTATAACATGAACACAGTGCGATGTTGTTGTAGTTTCAAATTAATTGAAGTAACAGCAGAATTGATTATGGCCATTGAATCCGTAATTTCTTCTGCACTAATGTTCATTAAAAACATATGAGTAAGTTTAGCCGCCATCTGCAATCCATCATTTCTATTTACAGACATAAAGCTCTGATATATTTTCCCGATCTGCCCCCGACCCGAAGTCTTAAAGATAGCTCGTAGTAGCTCAGTAGTATAAGGGAGGGCAGCTAAACTCTTCCCTTGTAAGAAATAATCCCTGACTTGTAAGTACTTAAAAAAAGAATTATGGGATAATGCAAACTCTTCCTTTAATGAAGAAAATGACCTAAAGCCAGATCCGTCATATAATTGCCCTAGCAATGTGATTCCACACTGTTGCCAAGTCCTACATACTGAATCCGACAATATATCCGGAAACCTAGGATTGTCCCACAGAGCAATACATTCATGTAAGTCTGGTATAGAAAAGTTTCTACCGATATCCTGCCAGATGTGATGAACATGTCTATTGATCTTAAAATGGACTCTCTTATAGTAGTTCGGATCTGACATGTAGTGTAGAAGAAACCCAGTATTTAAACCATATGCAAGCTGGTACGCAAACCATGTTTTAGCCACATTAGGTCCTAAGAGCAAACTCTGGATACG
This sequence comes from Triturus cristatus, assembly GCF_964204655.1. Taxonomy (NCBI): domain Eukaryota; kingdom Metazoa; phylum Chordata; class Amphibia; order Caudata; family Salamandridae; genus Triturus; species Triturus cristatus. Next base: position 1,160,850,558 of record NC_140583.1, read on the forward strand.
ATTCAGAAATGCTGACCAGAAGTAGGTCTTAAAATCGGGGAGGGAGAAGCCCCCTTGCTCATATGTCAATTTTATGTACTTAAAAGCTCTTCTAGATTTTTGAAAGCCCCAAATAAAACTTCCAATGGCAGAATCAAGTCGTTTAAAAAAGGACATAGGAACTCGCAGAGGAATGGAGCGAAACAAATAGAGAAATTTAGGCAAAATATTCATTTTCACTACATTACATTTCCCGATGATGGTTAAAGGGAGTCTATGCCACCTACGCATATCAGCAATAGTTTTTTTGAGCAGTGGTGTATAATTTAAGGCCATAAAGTCCTCAATACGATGACTGATACAAACACCGAGATAAACAGCAGAAGTAGTTAAACCTAGATGAGGTGCTGCACATATAGGCGCATAGTTGAGAATAGACTGTGTTTTGTTTTTGTTAAGCTTGTAGCCCGAGAAAGAGCCAAAATGTTGTGCCTCAGCTGTTAGTAGAGCTATAGACGTCTCGGGCGTGGTAGTGAAAACAGCAATATCATCAGCGTAGGCTGTGACTTTCAATGTCATACCATTAAATAAAACTGGAAATATAGAATTATTCTGAAGAAGGTGTCTAATGAATGGCTCGATATAAAGAGCAAATAATAATGGGGAGAGTGGACACCCCTGACGTGTACCCCGCTGAATACTGATAGAACTGGATACACAGCCGTTAAGTTTAATAACGACAGACGGATTAGAATAAAGTCGCTGGACCACCGAGACGAACCTCCGACCGAGACCTAAAGAAAGCATAGTACTCCAAAGAAACCCCCATGCAACACGGTCGAAGGCCTTCTCGGCGTCCAGCATTATCATGCCAATCCGCTGAGCCAGATGACCAGCTACATCAAAGGCTGAGAAAGCAGTATTTATATGAGCTACCGTATCTCTGCCGGGAACGAAACCATGCTGTGCGTCTGAGACCAGAAGATGTATATATGGGGCAAGATGTGAAGCGAGGAGCTTAGTAAATATTTTCGCGTCTGTATTAATAAGCGAAATCGGTCGATATGACCCTAAATCCTCAGCACGTTTACCCTTTTTAAGAAAAACAACAGTGTTGGTTCTATTCCAGGAGGGAGGCACCTCCCCTCCCTGCAGTATGTCGTTGATTAGTTTGAGAAGAACTGGCATCAATAAGTCCCCAAACTTTTTGTAAAATTCGAGAGGGATGGTATCCTCACCCGCTGCCTTACCATTAGGCAGAGACCTAATTGCTGCTTTTAACTCATCCAGATCGGCCATACTCTCTAAGCACAAAGTATGAGATATATCTAGCACGGGTAGAGCACTCTCTCTTAAATAATCCATGGCCGCTTGATGGTTATAGCTACCAGACTCCTTATACAATTTGGCATAAAAGAGCTTAAATTGCTCAGCAATATCCTCAGAGTTTGTATAAGTAAAGCCGTCTATCCCAGTAATAGTCTTAATATAAGACTTCGCCTTTTGATCGGCAAGTTGATAAGCCAATACCTTTCCCACCCTCTCTCCGTATTCATACTGCAACGATCTAGCCTTCTGAAAATTATTCGCAGCCTTATCCTTCAGTCTTCTACAAAGTTTGGCCCGGACTTCAATAATTTGAGCGTAAATCACCGGCTCGCTAAGATCTTTCGAGATAATTGCCAAGGCATGTTGCTGCTCTAAAGCAGTATACAGCCGATGTTCATTGCCCTGCTGTGCATTATTAGATCTATTTTACTGGGCAATAAACTGGACGGTAGCCCCTCTGACACATGCTTTTAGACAGTCCCAAACCATCCCAAGAGAAGAAGTATGACTATTATTAGTAATATAGTCCGGTAGGGCTAAATACATGTGATCAAAGAAAGCCGAGTTATTTAGAAGATGCCGGGGAAATGAAAATTCCCTAATTTGACTTTGGCTGAAGGAATTTAAATATACAGAGAGCAAGATAGGGTTGTGATCCGAGGTTACTTTTGGAGATACAGCCATAAGTGCGTTCGCCAAAAGTCTATGTTTAGTTAAGATCATGTCAATCCTAGAGTATTGTTTATGGGGGTGAGAAAAAAAAGTAAACCCAGGAATGGTAGGAGACAGCACCCTCCAGGCATCATCCAATTGGTGAATATGCAGTAAATCTCGAATTGCAGCCCTAACCCGGACAATTCTGGCTCTTGCACGCATATTTGTGGTATCAATTTTTTTATCCAAAATACAATTAAAGTCTCCCATTACGATAAGATCGCCAGCCCAATCTAAAAGTTCCGAATTCAAATAGGAAAAAACCGCAGGGTCATCCAAGTTAGGGCCATAAATCATACATACCGTGAACATCTTTCCAGAGATAGAAAGTTGTGCGATTACCCACCGACCCCGGCTATCAGCAAGGGTTCGTATTATAATAAATTTAGAGGCTTTATCTTTCAATAAGGCAACACCCCTGATAGAGACCGTCTGAGAGGTACAGACGATCAAATCAAAGCCAAGCTGTTTGAAGAGTTTTCTATCTTTGTAGGCCAGATGAGTTTCTGCTAAACCAACAATTTGAGGCTTGAATCCTCTGAGCTCTTCAGCGACCAGCCGCCTTATAGTAGCCAAATTCAGACCATGAACATTCCAACTCATAAATTTAACTCTAGACATTACCAAAACGTTCTACAATACTAAATGATTTCTTCTCCTCACATTTCTCATTATTAATACAAACCATTTCCTGTGCTATTTTATCAATTCTGTGGCTATTTATCCCCCACCAACCCCCATCCCCGAAACTCCCACCCAGTATCTTAAGAAAGGAATCACCCCCATTAAGGCTGTCCTAACCGGACAGCAAAAAAAGGAAGGACATCAGCACCAGTCCCCCAAGGACCGCCACCAAGCCCGCACACCTGCCCCTCACCGAACAGTTCGTCATTTTCAAAACAGATGCAATTCCCACTTAACAATAGCAACAATAAATGGCATTTCCAAACCCCCTTATTCTAGGAGACAGAGAGAATAAGAGATAAGAGGAAAAAAAGACCATCAATCCGAAGTATAACCCAAATCAAAGATTAGGAGTAATTTGCCAGTTAGCAAGCGCTTTTTTAGCCTGCTGTTCGTTTAAAAAAAATATGAGCGTCCATCCTTGATCACCTTAAGTCGAGCAGGCTCCTGCAAAAAGACCTGAGAGCGGACAGACTTAAATGCATCCATGAGCTGACGAAGCTGCCATCTCTTATCCATAGAGGATTTACAAAGGTCTGATCCCACAAAAATTGACATAGAGTCAACTTGAACAGGGGCTGTTGGTCTGGCTTTAAAGAAAATGGCCTGGCGGAGTAAGAAATTACCAAGTAATATCAAAATGGGCCTAGAAAAATTTGTTTTAGCTTGAGAATTAGGTGATAAGAATAGCGGAAGGCGGTGCGCTCTTTGAACCTGTGTGTCCATGTCCCAGTCACCCAGATCCGGGAAGGCTTTCTGTAATAGATCCACAACAAATGTACGAGTATCTGAGCCTTCCCGCCCTTCCGGTACTCCAAATATCCTGAGGTTATGTCGCCGTTGTCTATTTTCGAGATCATCAATCTTTAACTGCATAGAGACCAGCTGTGACTCCTGTGAGGTGATTATTTTGACAGTTTGAGTATTAGTTTCCTCGACGTCTGCCACGCGTTGCTGCAGTTCAGTTACATCGGCTGTTAAATGATGAACCTGAGTGGTGACCTCGGATAGTGCCTTTTTGATTTCGATGTTGTCAGCCCTTGCCTGCTGATAGTAAGCTTGTGCTTCTGCTCTCTGACTATTTAGAGCCTGCATAATATCAGAGAGAGAGGGCTCGTCCCCCCTATCGTGTCTTCTTTCCGGCTGGCTCTGGGCAGAAATATGAACTGACGGGCCCTCTAGAATGGCCGGGGAGTCAGAAGAGGAAAAGGATGGAGAAGCAATAGAATCAAGTACTATAGCTGAAGTATTACATTTAGCTTGAGTTATGTTCTTAGAGGCACAAAGTAATCCATCAGCGAGGTTTTGGGTTTGATTTTGGACGTGATCAATGCAAAGATCTTCCAATGGGACTTGAGTGGGCTGAGGGGTAAGTATTTTAGTAAGAACAGTGATAGAGGTAGAGGTAGAGGTATTGGATAAAGCATCGCTCGAGAGGATAGAACCGGTCACCGGAGAAGACAGGTTGGGAGGCAAGTCGGATCTATTCACCGGGGAGGGAACTGACATACCCCGCTGTGAGCCAAAGTTAGATAATCTGGTGACCATATTCCTCACTTCACCCTTTGAGGAGACCCATTGACGCAGTGGACTAGCACCTGAACCAACCTTAGCCATACTAGTGGCCCCCTTCAGACGGCCAAGTACATCTTTGATTTGGGCCCTGTTGCCCGTGCCCCCATGACCCCTTCCACCTTTACCTAGCCGATTTTATTTGGGTGCTTTATCTTTTTGGTTTTTAGCCCTCACCGGAGTATTGCCCTCTAGTGTCCGCCCATCATTATTCTTAATCCAGATGCTATCAGATCCAGGTAGCATAGATTCCGTGGAGGGCAATGAATCCCTCGTAGGTTTGCTAGCTAAATTTGCTTGCTCTTCACTGCCGCCAGCTACACCACTAGTATCGTTAGACAAACCATTGCTAATAATACACAGTGTAGCTGCCTGTGTTAGATCGACAGAGTGTTCGCCGTCTATGATCTCAGATTGGAGGGTACACCCTGGGTCTGAAATAGAGATCCCGGCCTTAGCGTTAGAGAGAGAAAGATCGCCTATGGCCTCTGTGCTGACCCCAACAGGGGGGTCCCTTCCTGAGCTATCCATTCACTGCTGTATTGAGTACTTCAGCCATCCGGGCAGGAGGGAGGACTGATTCAGATCCGCAGGGTCAGAAAAGCGCTGTGGCTTTCCCTGAACGTAGGAGTTTTAGAATAGGCTTCCCAACCTGTGACTCTTTTGGACTAACTGGGCTAACTGGAGCGATATTGCCCAGCAGGATTCTGCGATAAGTCACAGCATTTTCGACAAAAATATCAACCGCCTCAACAATAGGATCAGTCTCAGAATTAATCTGACCTTCTAGGCAGTCCGTTGGAGCAAGATGGTCCTCAATCTCTGCTTGTGCTCCAGCTCGCCCACGTCGATTAATCTGGGCGGGGGCCATCCCAACAAACAGCACCCTGGAAGGCACTTTCAATCCTAGAGGGCAGCTTTCAGAGGAGGGAGACACACCGCTATTACAGCCACTGCCATTCACCCAAGCATCGGCAGCCACGTCGCGTAAAACGCTGTAATCCGCCGATGAGAAACACGGAGCTGCCTGAAGCGTCTTCCGGGTTGAGAGCCAACTCGCAACGCGAGGGCCGTGAATCCCGCAGCTGACTCGTATTAACCGGCACATCCGATGGTTAGTTTTCCCCAAGCAAATCAAGAGGGAGGTAAGAACGCCGTCGCAGCCACCAGCAGCTCCTTCAAAGTCTCCAACCGCATCAAAGCATGCCTTCAGGAACGATTAGCTCCCCCCAAGGAGAGCGGCAATCATTGCAGGTGAGGAGCAGCGCGGCAGGCAGCCCGGGTCCCTGAAGGACAGGAGCGCGTCCTTCAGCGGCGGCGGAAACGATCCGCTATCTTCCCTTCCCTTCCCCGGGGAGCTTCTGTTGCTAGTGCTTATCTATTTTTATTAGAAATTATTAATCTCAAACTTTAATATTTGGGCATTAAATCACAAAGGTGCTCCTGCCACTATGGCTAAGGACCTATAGTAGAGCATAGGTCTTTTCCTAACATATAAAGGTGCCTGAACACAAAGCATATAGACCATTTTTTCCTTTTTATTACTATTTTTTTATTATTATTTCATAACCTACGTAACGTGCAACAAAAACGGATAAGGGCTATGTTCTCTTTTGAGCCTAGAATATAGGCTTGACCAAATTCCTTCAGCAATATTCTTGTGATGGGTTATATCAACAATATGTTTGTGATAAATCAGAGATGTTCAGAGTTGTGTATCTCCTGTCGTTACATGTCTACAATGCAGTAGAGTTGTATTTTCTGTGCATCTGAAATCCTTGAGGTGTTGGCGGCAGTATACAGAGAGAATCTTAAAACCAACTATCCAGTAAGAGGCTCATAAAGGAGCTTGTTGAAGTTGGAAAATGTGCTGGCAGATAGATTCTCACTGACAGTTTAGACATGGCGCTTGGCTCTGAGAACACCGCAAGGAGCCCTATCTGAGCTCCCAAATAGGTACCCTCCTCTAATATTTACTGGCTACGAACTTTTAGCTAGAGAAATAAGGGAAAAAGAAACACTTCACTGTGGATTGATGGAGTGCTGTGCCGGCATATCCCAAATGGCAACCGGATGAGCAAGATGAACATAAAGCGGATCTAGCTTGACGCGCTATGACTTCACTGGGTTTGGCAATCCGGCGGCTGCTCCTTCTCCGTGGTACAGAGTACAAAGGAAATGGACCTCAAAGGACACCAATGATCACCGACACGGATGAGATGAGAGCGGCCATTTGGAGGGGTCAGAGGACCGGGGATCTAGGTGCTGCATTTAGAGCCTGATCATGCTGGCGTATGCTGAGGCTGTTGTGGCTGTAGCTGTGCTGCTGAATGGCCTTCGAGGAGGATGGCAGTGGAGCAGAGAAAGCGGGTCACTGCTGCTACAGGTCTGGCCTGAATGAATCTTAAGGTATGTTAAACCATGCCATGTTATATCATGATACGGTGTGATACTGCCAGCACTGGGTTCTGTCAATTATTCCTTACTACAACCACCACCACTTGTTGGGGGTGGGGAAGCATACCTCGGAAGCTAAATATAAAACCAATCAAAAATGTAAAAACTGTGTGCGAGTCTTGAAACGACAATGAGTTAGGTATTGGGCTCATGAAAGTGGGATTGACAATTCGGTAAACTAAAAAATATACAAATAAAAGACTGCAAATCTTGACTATCTCTCCTGCTAAGAGGACTTACCTACGAGGCCTATTCAAGCGTGATAAGCACAGGAAACTCCTATGGGTGCAGTGGCTGATTCAGTAAAGTTGGCGTGAAAAGGTCGTGATAGTGACAAAATCCTTAAAATCCAGAAACAATCTCAAACCCTCTGAGATGCACAAAATAGAAGCCCGCTGGCTGGGAACTGGTAAAGGGAGGGTCTGCCACGATAAACTTGGAATCACACAGTGCGGACTAGCTCAAACTACCTTGTGCCTTGCGAAGGGTGTATATTCTACTAAAGGCAATTACAGTCTTGCTCTCTTTTGAGGGTTGGAGCATGGCACAACAAAAGAAGAATGGAAAGCACGAGCGAAACCTAAGAGGCATCCCACCCACCCACACAAGTAAAATGTCAACCACACCTCCCCTTTACAGGAAAAAAACTATAAAGGCTGCTCTAACAATGACACACTTGTCAGGCATGCCAACTAAATCTAGCTCTTTCACAACCCTAACTACAAACCCAGATCAAGTGTTTGCTCTGAGTGAGACTGTTCCAAGTGTGGTCACTCAAGATAAAAATTCAATGACTAGGAACTCCAACTGTTTCAAAAAGCAACCTTACCGAGCCTCTGATGCAGCTTCTCAACGAACGAGCCAAAAGGAGATGGCTGGAATAGATGATGGAGCTGTGGTAGCAGGAGCCACCGCATCTCCACCAATAAGACTCTTAGCAGTTAGACCAGCTTGATCATCTTCCTAATTTAACCTAGATTTAACATTATATTTATAGGAAGAACAGCACCATCTTACCCCATCCCAAGCAACAGACCAGGAACATTTCAATAAGAAAGCCGCCCTAAACTATCAGTTAGGAAACGGCTCAGTGACTGCCATGAGTATTTGAGTTCTGTGACTCCTAGGACCAGAAGGGCCACAAATATTCTTACTAGTACTAGGACGCTGGGGACAAGAGCCCCTGCAGACAACAGAAACAAGAGAAATCTGGGCTCTGATTAGCAAATCAGTTATGCTACATAGGTTCTTCACTCGACAATTCAATTTTATTATAAGATATGGATCTACAATGAGATCCACTGTACAAACGTTATCTATTACATAATCCGAATAGATCTAAAAACATTCACAAAAGGTAAAAAGTTAAAAACACAACATTTCATTTACAAGGTTAAATAAAAATGTCAGGGTATCTTCCGCTGACCACTCCATGTTTCAAAAACAATGGTTTTAACAGACATCTACGCTTATTGTACAATGGAGAGCACACAAAAGAACATGCTCTAGTGTTTGTACTGAAACTCCACAGAGATTTTGTAGTCTGTATTCCCGAGCTGCTTCCATCCAGGCACCAGTAATAACATTTAACGGAAGAATGTTTAGGCGAAACCATTTTTTTTAAAAACGCAGCACACTATGACTTTGATTCCACGTTACATATGATTAAGGATAAGCCCCAGAGCATGAAGAAACAATTACCTCCAACTTCTTTTTCTCCCTACGTGCAAGCATATCTAGATCCTATTTTCTAATAATACCTTCAGTGCTGGGTGAGACATTGCCATTAGCTCACCTTTATTATTGGCAAAGTGCTATATTAAAATTCTTAAAAAGCAAGTAGGAAGAACTACTGTTGTGTAGTTCCTAGGAATCCCCATGACCTGTGAGTTTTGGATGACCTAAACTGAGGGCTTGGTGTCCCAACCACTTCCGAACACCCCCACAGGATATGTCAGCCATTAGACCAGCTAGCTTTACAGTGGCACTGCCATCCCGTATCTTACAGTGGTGTAGGTAGTCTCCGGCAACCACTGAACAAGACAACCCTGATTCCTCAGGGATCATGGAAAACAGTACAGTACTTTTCGCTCTGTCACCCGTGCTCACTTATTCACAGAAGATTCACAGGATGGCAATTAGGACGTTTCAATAAGTATTTATTGGTCCAGCATCAGTCTTGTGTAAAACATATTTGCTGCGACATTCAGGAGACAAAAGCCAATCCAATCCAACAATCTTTATTCGATGTCAAGTCATAAAAGCACAATACATACATACAGTACAAACTCCATAAAACACAATATATATACATATTTAAAAACCATGGATTGATACTTCAAGACTGACGGATTCATAAAAAAGATAAAACAATTTAAAATAATATAGGGTACTAGGACATAGAATCGATAAGAATTCATTACAAACATTAATGCCGGAATACGTTGTAAAATCACAGAAGATAGAACACATTCACAATTTTAGATATTATCCTTATCCTGTTAAAATTGGCTTAAGTACCCTTCAAAGTGCTTGGAGTGCCTTCGATCTGATAGCCGAGGACCATCCTAGAAATTTTGCCACGGCAATGACAATGGGGGCTGACGTGTTCGTGCGCAATATTCTTTGTACGTCTCCACTCAATCTAGTGCCCAATGTCCTGCAGATTGGTGTCATCCATAATCAACCCGGGCTTTCATATGCGGTGCAGATGAGCAACAAATAGGCCAATGACTCTGTCTGGGCCTTGCAGATGGGGCAAACTCTGTCGCCCTCTGTGACCCATCTTGCTGTGTAGGACTTAATTGGTAGTGAGCCTACCCTGAACTGAAAATAAAGTTTCCAATCATAAGGTTTTGTTATTGTGGCCCAGTACTGCTCCAGGCTTGGGGATGGTTTATATTCTATGAAACTACCCATAAGAGAGGACGTGTCCCCATTTCTATAAGTATTGTGGATAATCATGTCCCAGTATTTTTCTGTTAGGGTCTCCTTGGGTGGAAAGGGTACACTTGAGGGGTTCTCCCAGAGCATTTCCATGCCCATGCTTACTAAGATAGCTCTAACATCCCTGAGTCATTTGATTTTATGAAAGCAGTCAGCACTGATTAGATCTTTTAGGCCTGCTGCGTAGTTTGCCAATTTGGAGGTGCACCAGATTCTATGCCAGTATAATATGGGGCGCAGTCTTGCTGTGTCTGCCAGTGCTTTCCTTCCTAAGTCATATAGCAATGGATGTACTGGGGTACTTTGTGGGAGGCTCGTGATCTTACGTACAAACCTATTTTCAGCAGCTGTTATCTTTGGCATCTTCTCAAACCCTTGGAGCACAGGGCTAACTGGTTTTGTTAAGGAGGTGTTATATTCAGTTTGTAGAACTGCAGATAGCTGTCTGTGCTTCAATGTGGCCATGTCAAGTTGTCGATCCCAGCTCATATCGTTCTGTAGTATAACCCCCAGATAGGTGAAAGCGCTAACTTGTTCTAGGGGGGTGGCCGTTCATGAGTATGCCTCCTCTAAATCCCTTATGTGGGTTAAACGACATGAATTTTTTTTTGGAGACGTTAATTTCCAAACCCCATAGTAAGCAAAACTCCTCAAAAAGTTTCAATGCTCGTTGAAAAACATTTGCGGTTTTTGAAATGACGAAAGAGATTGCAAGTACCAATATAGTAAATAGTTGATACACTTCTACCATAGTGCTAATAAGATGAAAATAATTAGTTCAGATAAAAACAGTAGCACATGCTTATTCCTAAAATGCGCGCCCCAAGTAATTTGCCTAAATGTAAATAGCCTAGATCTGGATGTGTAGCATGGATATGAGTATATGTAGCTATAGCAAAGAAACCCCTAATGAAGAACCATCCCCCTCTCCTGTTGGTAGATAACAAAGGATCCCGTCTCTGCTTCGAGTATGACACCCCGCAAGGGATGTCAGAACGCTGCGTGTTGAAGATTCATCATGCAGGACCCCGTGTCAGCTTAGAAGGAATTCTCCTCTAATTTGCAAGGGGTAATAAGGGTCTTATTTACTAGAGTGGTTACTCCAGGGTTTCTTCTAGAATCGATATGTTTTGAAAAACAGTCACAACTGTTTTCAAAACAATCATAAATGTTTTTCCAAACAAATGCGATCATGCGCAGCTGGCTGTTGGCCAAGGATGTAAATAGTGCTGACCCTTATACAGAATAATTATACTGTGCCTGAGGACATGTTTATGTACGCCAGGTACAGGAATTATGATAGAATACCGAGAGCCTGGTGTTAAAGAGACGGGAGCAAGCTAGTAGGTAAAAGGTCACCTGTTCAGAACCGTTATTGTCATGTGGATGTGACAAATGTATGCAAAAAGGGGTATACATGACAGGACTAGCCTAAAGGGCATGACACCCACTCCTTGTCAAAAGGTCAACAGGGTCAGCTAAATAATGATAAAGCTAAGGTCATTAAAAAGTATAAAAATCATTTATCATAAAAATACTAAAAGGACTTTAAAAGCTTGAAAAAGTGTATTTCAAAGAAAAGGTAATTTTTCCCTAAAAAGCGTTAAAGGTCCTCTCCACTTGTATCTGTTGTTATTATTACACTGAGCACCTTGAAAGCCATTATGCTCAGTTAGAGCAGCAAAGGAGAAAAATAAAAACTAAGTCAGTTACGACCTTCAATTTTGTAAATGCTTAAAAAATGCTGAATAGTTCCCAGCACAGGAAAGGCCAGATTGTTTATGAATCCTGTGCCGAAGACTCCACATCGCTGAACATCGTATCCGCAGGTGACAATCCCTCCAGAACTTCCAGTATCATATTGAGTGAGCAAAGATAGTCATCTCTGGTTCCCACAGCAGCCGCCGGGGGAAGAATTAGATGCCTGTACCTCTGGAGCAGAGCCAATTTCCCTTCCAACAGGAGCGGAGCATCCCTTGAAGGCTCTAGAAATACCATCATCAACATGAGAATACGCTGTGGATAACTGTACACGTGGGCCTGCAAGGGCTCCAGGAACACCTCTTTGTGACAGACACAGGTCCAACCCGCAGCCAAATCTGAAGAAGTGGCAACAGAACACAGGCAGGACACAGTCTAGCCAGACTTGTCTGAAAAACAGGAAACAATGCTAACTCAGCTCTTGAATCCAAGGCGTAGTCAGGTAGAACACCATACTCTCACAACAACGTTGTTCCAGCAGTATTCTCTCCATATCTTGAGGGATTGCAACGTCAATTGCGAAGCAATATGATTATAGGATTAAAATCAGGATGCCCTCTACTGATAGCAGGACCAACGGAAGCCCTCCAAAAATGCTTCCAAGTACGGAGTGTAGGAAATCTGGAGTTACTCCGAAGATGGTCTGAAAGATGGTTAAGAGACCTGAACCAAGGAGCTTAAATAAGTGTGCGATCCCAATCGTATCAGAAATGTTAAAGATACGATGACCCATTTCTCCTAAATGGATCGGGAAATATGTACGGACCAGGGCCTGTATCTCTGCTGAAGACCTTGCAACCTGGAGATCAAAAGTCTGTCGAGCTGAAGTTAAGGCCACATTTTGTTGAAACAACATGGCTTTCAGTCTGCTCAGCGAATCAAACCATATACTGGAAACATTCAATGAAGGCCACAGTGATTCCTCCCTAACTGTGCGAGCCGGGGAATCAATACTTACTTATAGCAAACAACCCTGAGATTTACTGTGACCAGATATGCAGTGTCTGGCGCCATCCCGCAACAGCCTTGATCATTCAGCATTAAATAACTCCCATTCGAAAGTAACTCGAAAACTGGATGAATCACTGCAGCTGGGGAGCCTTCAAGTAGCAAGATAAGTTCACCTTCGAAGCATTACACGCTCCGTGAAGCGAAACCTCCTTACACACTAAAGATCCACTTAAAGCCTTCTCACAGTCTGTTCCACTTAAAAAAACTTCAGAGTCCTTATTTCTACACCTATAGCTGTACGGTACCTCCCAGGTTTCATGTATGTAACCTTCACCCAACGCTTCATACCTGCCTACTTGAATGTATCTAAGACAGTATTGGAACTGGAATGTCGTGATTAGCAGTGTGATGTAGCCATTAATTAAACATTCGGTAGACTGTGACTCTGCTATTGTAAAAGGTAACTTTTGTAATTTTTCTATGAGCAGCATGGTGTACTTTACATCTCTGCGTGCCATGGTCAATTGTCTGTTGGTCAGATTATAAGCCGAAAACAGATTTGAGCCGTTAATGTACCGCCATGGCACATGGCCAGAACGCAGCAATTGTAGCGTCCAGCTTAAAAGCACAATAGAGCGCAATTGAGATTGCCCATGTTCTAGAATAGACAAATCTTGTTCAATGATGTTGATTGCTGAAGACACAATGTTGCCCAGTGAATAAATACGTGCAGAAAGTGTTGTCATACCATTGTCTGTCACAGCCAAGGCCTTTTCTAGGTTAATCCTATCAATCTCACGTAATCTCTCAGCAGCACCCTGTTGGGAAACTTTCCACAGTTCATTGTAGATGGCATACAAGAAGCATCTTTTACACAGTTTCTTGGGACCTGGCAAGAAATCACTAAGATCCATGTTGTCAGAGAGAAGGGACGTGTTGTTTCACCTGTCATATTGTTGAGGTTTTTAGCCATTCTAGGCACAACTTCCCAACACTATAAGAAGTCACTACCCCTGGGTTGTCTGTGTGTACATAGTGCGGGTCAGGCCTATGGATACTAAACCCTCTGGTGGTACCTTTTAATCTTGATTGACATCTATTTGTGTCGATATGCCAAACCAACTGTCCCTTCCAATCAGGAGCTGATGAATTGTATGTATCATTGCACCCAGCATCTCCTCACTTATCAGTGTGTCATTTAATAAACCTTCAATAGGTGTGTGTAAGGGGATGTGTGGTGTTTTCAGGTCTTTTATTTTTGCGAACCCATAGCAGGTAGTCTGTTGCACTGTTCTGTTCAGGAATATTATCTGTAATGGTATGAGGCAAGATCTAAATCAAGCCTCTGTTTCCTGAACCTGCCAATCATAGTCCCCCAGATTGATTTTGTGTCTATCGTGTCCCTCCAATAGTCACAACCTTGTATAGACAGTTGGGAGATAAAAGGTGCTGAATATATGAACTTGGTGTTTGTCAGCATAATTTTCTTTGCAGTTGCATTTGTTTGCGTAAGCTTATAATAATATGACATTGAGTCTGATATATTGAACCCTGTAAAGTATGCTAATTTATGTGCGAATATGGCAGAACTACTTTTCAGTGGTGTTGGGCAATGTTCCCATTGATAGCAAGTGTTAACAGTTTGTGGGACACTAGCTTTGCAAAACGTGATGATTATAAAGCTGGTAACAATACATACTGTTGAAGTCAGGTGTATCTTCGTACAATTCCCTGTAAGAAAATGCAGCAGATTGTTCTAAATTTGAGCGCATAGTATTTACTGTCTCAATGTCCCAATCATCACAGAGTGTACTCGGAGTAGTGAAATCATTCAACGAAATGTTAAATAAGTGTGGAATTTTCAAATATTCAGTAGGACCAAATACATCATATGAAACTCTATCCCAAACTATACCATCCGGTACTGGAACTGCCGTAATGTTCACTAGGGACAAGTCTCTCTGTTCATGGTGTGATGACATATGAGGTTTCAAGACCAAGTTCACAGGTTGTACTGCAGAGCGTTATGCGAGGTAATGTCCATTCAGTAGTAGAAAAAAGACAGTTACTATACCCATCCAAATTAACAGGATCGCTAATGTAAACCAAAGATGCAACCAAGGGGACACAAAGTAAGTCTTTTTCAGCCAGAGATAGAATTGTCATAATTGTTCTTTCTTGGAAATGTGTGGCGTTTGCTCAGGTTCATTTGGATCCGAAGAAAAGTCAACCAAGTGGATGAAGTAGCCAGACGCAGTTCGATCTATCTGTGGGAGCTCAGCAGTGTTTGTAGAACTGGCAGTTGCTTCTTATGAAGGCACGCTGATGTAAATTTCATTCTTGGGCCGAATTGCAATTTGCGTTTTTTATTTTCATTTGGATGTTGTTCTGTAACAGGTGTACTCCGTTATTGGCTACTCCGGCATCTGCTCAGAAGAGGCCTGAAACGTTATTAGTCTTTCCATCTGAACGTCCTGTTTAGTAGCTAGAGGAGATCTGCGGCTACCCAGAATTCCACGTGGCCTACTGTTGAGAATCGGCCACATAGTGTGGTTTGATCAGATCAATGGAGACAAATCTTTTTTTTTTTTTGCCGGCAAGTGGCGGAAGAAGTACTGTTCTTGTTCCTTGAGCTGCCAGGACAGGTACAGGTGTTCTGTAGGATGGCCCAAACTCCTTCTTGTTCATCATCTTTTCTCTGACCAGTTCCCCAATTTTCAGGACCCAGGCAGGTCTTGCCAGAACCTGTTTCACTTCCCCAGTGGGGGTGCGTTTTACTTGGATATTGCTTTGTAATGCCCGGAATTCATTGAGTTCCTGTAAAACAGCCAAACGATTAGTTTAATTCAAATGGTTTTACATCCGCCACTCTGCTGGCACAATCGAGGTCAGGTATCCACATTCGTATCCCAAACAGGATCTCAAAGGGGGTACGTCCTGCCAAGGGTTTTCTTGTCGTATTGTTTAGTGCCCTCTGAACCCCATATAGGTGATTGACACAACTACTGCCCGCACCCAATACCCTTGCTGTTAAGGATTGCTTTAGGTCCTGTTTTTTCCTCTTCACCACCGGATTTCCCTCGGGATGGTAGGGGGAGGAGTACCACAAGGCCACGCCCATACTTTCCATGGTATCCTTGTAAGCCCGAGAGCTAAACGCAGGGTCACGGTCGGAATGTTAGGTGTCAATTGCATATGTCACAATGAAAACTCACAAATCCTTTATAACAGTGACAGCCGAGCGCTAAGGCCAAACCCATAGAAATCTAGAGCATGAATCGACTGCCACCAAGAATTATTTGTAAACCCTGCCTGAATTTAAGGGACTGCAGTGATCCAAATAGACACATGCAAGAGGGCTATCTGAAATTAGTAATGGTGTTTGTGGTGGCCGTGCTATGGTGGAACCTTTCATCTGCTGGCAGATGTTGCACTTTAAGACATAAGCCTTTGTTTAGACAAACTTGTCCACCAGAATTGCCTCTTCAGTAATGAAATTGTAGCAGTGACTCCTGCGTGTGCTGAGCCCAGACCCTCATGCGCAGGTAGTATTAAACCTATTCTGCGATCCATGTTTGGTATAACTCTATCCCCCACTCCTGGCACTTTAGCATACTGTGTGTTTTGCGCATCTAATTTATAGGAATATTTGAGTCGAAAGCCCTTCGAAACGGCAGAGCCGTTCTTTGAGGCGTTGACAGCTATCCGTATGTCTCCGTCTATCCTCGTGTTAGAATGAGTGATTGCAGCAGCGGCAGCAGTTCGCACTGTCGCCTTGGCGGCTTCATCAGCCAGTGAATTCCCTTCAATGTATATGCCAACAGGCTGATGACTCAAGGTGTGAATAACTTGAGCCCGTGGCAGGAATGCTTTCAGCTTTGACACTTGTTCCCATAACAGTTTATGTTTAATTGTGCAACCCTTGGAATCTCTAAACCCATTCTGGCCCCAGTAATGAAGATATTCATTATTGGACTGCACACTATAAAATGAATCGCACACTATCAGTGTGGGAGAATTTGCGATCCGTATATTGTAGTGCTAGTATCAGGGCTTTCAGCTCTGCCAACTGTGCCGCACAATCTAGAGATTGCGTAGTCGTATTGCTGGGATGGAACTTACCATCCCGCATACATCCCTTCACTATAGCACATGCTGCTCTATACTGCTGTTTAATTCAAAAAGCAGGCTGAGCAAAACCATCAATATAAATGATGTATTTATATTTCTCTAGAGGCAAGATTTAATTCGGGAGAGGGTATTCTTGTTCGTATTATAGGAACGCTTGTGTTTTTTCGTAATGTAGAATTGGATCGTAATCTACATCTGTTGCAGTCAGATAATTAGCCCATTGTATCCATTGCGGATGCAGTGGTTTTGCATTTGGAATGCTAATTGGTAACCGCTTCTAAAGTTGGTACCGGGATATCAACTATTATGTGTTTCCTCTATGCTAGTTCTCTTTCTCTCACTACAGCCGACGGTACGGCTGTCAATATGTTTTCAATGACTGCAAATCACATTTCAGCATTGGTGTATAAATATGATTTGTATGCAATTGGGACTGTCTCACCTTCATTGAAAGTGATATATGTATGTCCTGATAAACCCGTGACTACCTGGATCACCAAGTTGGTGGTATTCACACGTGTGTGCAAATGTTTAGATGCTATTATGTCAGCCTGAACTGAGCGTAGAGTATCTGTTTGTTGCTGTGTCCACTGATGTGCTGTGAAATCAGGTCTGATTAAGTTTTTACTTTTTCTGTGTAATCTAGAATGATATTCTGCCAAAATTCGGAAATCCTAAAATTGATTGCGAACCCTTCAGAGTTTTTGGAGGTTGGAGCAGCGTGCACTTTTCTAAAAAGTTGGCTGCCAGGCTCTTTCCTACACTTGATAGTTCATATCCTAAAAACAGGACATTGAGATGGGCAATTTTAGATTTCTTGAAATTTAATTTATAGTCCAAATTGGCAGATCCCACAATTGTTGTTCACCCTGCACAAGTGTTCAAGTATCAACCTAGGACACCGTCTCCTCATTGCATGTTTGTAATATTTCTGACACTCTTGCCGAGAACAGCCCCAAGCGGTTCTTATACCCCTGGGGCAAACAACTTTCTTCTTTTTGAATTGAGGTTTCGTTTTAAGTTGTTCTTATTATTTGATAATGTAGTCTGAAGTACGATGTGTTTCCCTTTTTGTCTTTGGTCGATCTTTTTGCTTTTGTTCTGATCGCCCGTCCCTTTCCGAGTTTTTTGAGGAACCCTGAATGGAACGTGTATCAGTGTCCTAATACTTGTCAGGTTTCCTAATGTTGTCACGATTCCTAAGGTTAATCCTCTTTTCAGAGGACTCCCATTGGGGAAACCTACCCCTTGATCGTGAATTCTTTTCTGAATTGTTATTTTTAGAATTGTTATCTTCTCATTTCTTTTTAGAAGAAGCGGATGCTTGCTCGAGTTGTCCTTATCTGGACTACCCGCCATTTGTGGTTTTGCTGATTTGGTTCCCAGATTATCTCTACCTAATGCAGCATAGGTCTTTTCGATAATTTTTGGTAATTCGCGCTCCTTATTATTAGCTGCTATTACCCTTAGGCGGCTGTGCATGGCCACGGCTACTGCCTCCCCCTTTATGTTGTTCAGCATAATGGCTGAGACTTGGGCAAAATTACCCATCAGTTTCATTTCCAAGTCCAGGACAGGTCCTGCCCCGTACTCATTATGTATTTGTGTTAATACCTCTGAAATGACTGCTATGGAGGGGTACCATGTATTCTAATGTATACCGCAGCAAAGATTGTTCCCCAAGTGGTACAATCCTCAACACAATTTGCAAACAAATAGTTAGCATTCTATGTTTTTCCTGCGGACCCGTATGGGGAAATACTGCTTCCAGCTGTGCAATTTTTTGTGCTATCCAGAATGGAATTTGCTCCTGTTTGGATGGTATTGTTCCTATCACTGATTTCAGTGTCTGTGGGTTAATTGTAGGTGTGGTCTAATGTGGAGCAGCTGGAGTTTTTCTCGCAGGTTGAACTGTTAATGTTCGCATGACGAACTGTACAATGTGTCTGTATAGCCTATGTCTTTGTATATTGTACGGACTTCATCCACTGGTAGTGTATCTATCTTGGGATATGGAGTGTATGTTGCTAAGCCTTGTCAGGTCGCTCCTTCTATGCTGAGCAGACTGAGTCTCATGACAGATGTGTGTGGGAGGGCACCTTTAAACCAGTTTCTGTGTTGCTGGTAAGTTAACGGCACTTCAATGTCTTCGTATGTAATGTATTCTTCCGCTGGTTTGATTACAATGTATGTGTGGAACAATTTAGTCTGGATCTGCAGACGGGAATTGAACCCAAGAATAGAATGCCTCTGATCCGATCACCTCGTGTTTCTCAATCACGAAGGTAACAGCCACCTTTTGCAGGTACGCAGTGTTACATCAATTTAATACTTACTGCATTTCTACAGTTTTCTGTAATGTTGAGTGTTAGCAAACTCTCCTTCCCCATTCCCTGATCCACTGCTCATGGACTCAGTCATTCTCAAACAGAGAAGTACAAATGTTTTTTTAAATGTTAGGGTTTTCGCACAATGTGGGTAAACCTTCTACCCTTACAAGCTTGTTAAACCTTCAGCCAATACACAGAGAATATCTGCTCAGCTGAGGCGGGTTTCCCTTCCCACTTCAGACGTCTCTGAGAAGGTGCGAGTATGGCTTTCTGAGAAAGGACGACTGAACTACTCAAATTTTAACGTTTAATATAAGAACCAAACCAATGTTGGGTGCCATGTCGTGTGGTTCCCAGAAATCCCCACGACCTCCGCGTTTTGGATGACCTAAACTGAGGGCTTGGTGTCCCAACTGCTTCCGGACACCCCCAGAGGATATGTCCGCCATTAGACCAGCTAGCTCTACAGTCCCACTACCACCCCCCTCCCTGTATCTTACAGTGGTGTAGGTAGCCTCTGCCAACCACTGAACATGACAACCCTGATTCCTCCGGGATCGGGGAAAACAGTACAGTACTTTTCGCTCAGTCACCCGTGCTCACTTATTCTCAGAAAATACACAGAATGCCAATTAGGACATTTTAATAGATATTTATTGGTCCAGCGTCAGTCTTGTGTAAAACATATTGTCTGCGACAATCAGGAGACAAAAGCTTATGAAAGAGATTGCAAGTACCAATATAGTAAATAGTAGATACATTTACTATATTGGTAATAAGATGAACATAAGCAGTTCTGATAAAAACAGTAGCACTTGCATAGTCCTAAAATGCGCGCCCCAAGTAATTTGCCTAAATGTACCTTGCCCACATCTGGATGTGTAGCATGTATATGCATATATGTAGTTATATATATAAATTTATCCAGCCAAGAAATCCCTAGGGAAGAACCATTCCCCTCACCTGATGGTAGAGAAGGAAGGACCCAGTCTCTGCTTCGAGGACGAGACCCCACAAGGGATGTCAGACTGCTGCATGTCAAAGATTTAGCATGCAGGACCCTGTGTCAGCTTGGAAGGAATTTTCCTTTAATTTGCAGGGGGGGACAAGGGTCTTATATACTAGAGTTGTCACTCCAGGGTTTCTTCTAGAATCAATATGTTTGTTTTGAAAGCAGCCCAGACTGTTTTGAAAACAATCATAAATGTTTTTCCAAACAAATGCTGTCATGCACAGCAGGCTGTTGGCCAAGGATGAAAAAAGTGGTGACCCGTATACAGAATAATTATACCGTGCCTGAAGACATGTTTATGTACATCAGGTACAGGGATTATGATAGAATACCGAGAGCCTGGTGTCGAAGAGACAGGAGCAAGCTTCTAGGTAAAAGGTCACTTATTCAGAACTGTTATTGTTGTGTGGATGGGACAAATGTATGTAAAAAGGGGTATACATGTGTGACGGGAAGGATTTGCGTGGGAGCATCTCAGAAGAAACTACGAGGTCGGAATGACTTAGACTGGGCTTTATTTTATTCTATAAGTGTCTTTTAGTCTTAGACAGCATATGCAAGAAAAGTACGTATATAAATTAGAGTCACAGCAACAAGAAGGGTTCGCTGGCTAGTCCGCGTTTCTTTCAGGGGATGTTCGACTGCTCTGTATCGGCTCCGGATCTACTGCCTCCGTGCTTAGGTCCTCACGTGCTGGCTCCTCGGGTAGACTTGTAACTTCTGTCGAGGGGACAAAACAAAAAAAACACAGGAATCAGGTCGTTTGCTCGAATTTTATGACTTTGAATAGGAAGGGGTTGTGAGGGTTCACCGGTGTACAGCCCTAGTCTTGTCTGCGGATGGGAGTGCTCGTGAAAGGGGGGAAGGGACAGAACCCTGGATGGCGATCTGAATCTGGATACACGGGGTTTGTTCTCTTCCCCTCCCTCCTTCTACGTCCTCCCGACCCAGCCCGCCCTCGGCTCCGTACCTTAGAGAGCCACACCCCTCCTGAGGTGTGGCTGGGCGAAGAACGGGTACGATGGCCTCCAGGCTCTTCTTCTCTGTTACGATCTCCACTGTATGGCTCAGCACTGCTCACGTCCTCCACTCTGCTTCCCTCGAGATGTCTTCTCTCGCTGGTGCTCTCTCCCACGACTTCTGCATTCGGCGCGCTTCCTTCTTCCTCCCTGCTTCTTCTGTCTGGCGCTCGCGGGGTGATTGGTTCCAACCAGTTGACGTCTCCTTTGGGGGCGTGGCTTATCGAAGATTCCGACCATTTAAAGGCACAGGCTGTTGGATCGGGGGCTTTCTCCATCCACATGGTGTTATCGTTGTAATCCTCGTTCTTGTGCTGCAAAGTAAACATACTATGGCTGTCAAGGGGAGGGGTCCACCACTCTTCTTGTGCCCTGTACTCCATCGGAGGCATGAGGGGGAAGTCGGCGTCCGCCCGGTGACACACCTCCCCCCTGGGTTTCTCCCGATCGGGGAGAGGCCGAACTCTGGACCGGAAGTCTGCATTGTTGTTCTCACTACCCCGGCGGTGTTTTACCTCAAATGAATAAGGCTGCAAACTCAAGAACCACCACAGAACCCGGGGATTCTGCCCCATGTTGTGACTCATCCACTGAAGGGGCGCATGGTCAGTATATAGGGTGAAATGCGTACCGTCGAGGTAATACCGCAATTTGTCAACTGCCCATTTAATGGCCAGACATTCTTTTTCAATGGTGGAGTACTTGGTTTCTCTTGGGAAGAGCTTACGGCTTATGAACAGGACCGGGTGTTCCAAACCTGTGGGGGACAACTGGGAGAGAACTGCCCCCAGACCGTGCTCAGAGGCATCGGTCTGTAGTATAAATGGTCGTAAGAAGTCCGGGGAGGCCAGGACGGGGGAGGAGGTGATGGTTTCCTTTAAAGAGCTGAATGCCTTTTGTGCTATAACCGAGGGGTGTGTCAGAGTCCGGTTTGGTGTCCCCTTTTTTGGGAGATCGGTCAGAGGAGTGGCTATTTCAGAGAAATGGGGTATGAACCTCCGATAGTAGCCCAACAGACCCAGGAATGCGCGCACCTCTTGTTTGTTTGAGGGAAAAGTGGTGTCTCTTATCGCTTTCACCTTATCTTCTTGTGGCTCTATCAAGCCATGTCCTAGCATATAACCCAAGAATTTCACTTCCTCAAAACCTACTCTTGATTTCTTGGAGTTTGTGCAGCCCGGCTTTTGAGAGGCTCGTCAAGACTTCTTGGAGGTCATGCAAGTGTTGTTCCCAGGTGGGGCTGTATACCACGATATCGTCCAAGTACGCCGCAGAACAGGTTTGGTTGTTACGGAGCACCATGTTCATGAGCCTCTGGAAGGTAGCCGGTGCTCCGTGAAGACCAAACAGTAGGACGGAAAATTCGTATAGACCGTCTGGGGTGATAAAGGCTGTTTTCTCCCTATCGGCATCACGAAGAGGGACCTGCCAATAGCCCTTAGTGAGATCGAGGGTGGTTATGTACCGGGCCTCTCCTAATCTTTCGATCATCTCATCTACCTGTGGAATTGGGTATGAGTCAAATTTAGATATAGCATTGAGGGCGCGGAAGTCCATGCAAAACCGCGTGGAGCCATCTGGTTTGGGGACCATGACAATGGGGGAGGACCATTCGCTTTTGGATGTTTGTATGACCCCCATCTGTAACATGTCATGTACCTCCCTACGTATGGCTGCCCTTCGGGCTGCGGGTATGCGATAAGGTCGCTGTTTTACCACCTTACCTGGAACTGTATCTATGGTATGTTCTATCAGGGTCGTTCTCCCTGGGAGGTCTGAAAAGGTGGACTGAAAGGAGGCAAAGAGTGTTCCCAAAGACTGCCTCTCTGTATCTCCGAGATTGGGATTGATGACTAGGTGTTCCGTAGTGCAGACAGAGACAAGGCTGGAGTTGTTAAACCGAACGGGGGCGGGCAGTGGTCCTAGCCATTTTTTTAACAAATTGATATGGAACAATTGGGTTTTACCCGGTTTCATTTGTAGTCTGTAGGTGGTTCTACCGACTGCTTCGAGGACCTTATAGGGTCCTAACCACTCTGCTTTAAAATTGCTAGGTGAAGATGGCAGGAGTACTTGGACCCATTCGCCTGGACTGAG
Organism: Triturus cristatus; assembly: GCF_964204655.1. Lineage (NCBI taxonomy): Eukaryota > Metazoa > Chordata > Amphibia > Caudata > Salamandridae > Triturus > Triturus cristatus. Next base: position 1,160,873,540 of record NC_140583.1, read on the forward strand.
TTTTCGCCATTTTTTTCCATTGTCCTAGAAAAACACTTTTGTTTTTTCTGGTGTTTCTCTAGCTGGGAGTAAGCCAGATCCCTAAACTTTCCTAGCTTAGATTTGAGATTTTGGGTATAGTCTAGGAAATGACGGGTTTCCTCCTCTTCCTGTCTCTCCCATGCCTCCTTTGTCATGTCCAAGAGAGACCTAGGCTGTCTTCCATAAAGCATCTGAAAGGAAGAACAGCCCAAGCTACTCTGCACCTGGCATCTGAGCACGTAGAGAGCTAAAGGGAGGAGCTGATCCCACTTTTTTCCTTCTATGGTCAGCATTTTTTTAAAGATTCTTTTGATGGAGCCGTTATATCTCTCTACCAGACCGTCTGTCTGGGGGTGGTATACTGAGGTTTTTATGTGTTGCAGGTTGAGTGTTTTACAAACCTCCCTCATCAGTTCGGAGACAAACAGGGTCCCTTGATTTGTTAGCATCTCTTTAGGGAAGCCGGCTCGTGAGAACAACTCAATCAGGCGGTCGGCTATAGCGGGTGATGTGGGGGCCCTCAAAGGGAAGGCCTCTGGATAGCGGGTCGCATAGTCTACGACGACGAGTGCGTATTGATGTCCCCTGCGTGTTTTGGGGAGGGGCCCTATAAGGTCCATCCCTATCCGTGAGAAGGGGGTTCCAATTACCGGAAGTGGTTGTAACGGGACGGCTGGAGGTTTATAGGGGTTTAGTTTTTGACAGGTCTCACATTCCTGACAGAATTTTCTTATGTCCCTAAAAATCCCTGGCCAATAAAAATGCTGCAGGATGTTTTGTGGTGTCTTTTCTGCGCCCATGTGGCCGGCGGTAAGGTGTGAGTGTGAAAAGAATAAGATTTGGTCCCTAAACACGAAGGGGACTAGTAGTTGTGGGGCGCTAGTCAGGTCTTTTACACGGTACAACAGTCCTTCTTGTACTCTAAAGAAGGGGAGGTGTCGGGGGGGGTTTCCTGACCCTCCTTCACAGAGGTCTGCCAGGCATGTCGAAGGGAATCGTCATTGAATTGCTCGAAACGGAAACTCCTATCTAGGAGCCATGGCTCCGGGGTGATCAGGGCCGGTAGGGGCGTCGGGAGTCTGGTGTGTGTATCGTTTTCTTTTGGCTTTTCTCTGTACGCTACGGAGTTAAACAGGGTCAAGAAATAGGGGTTGTCGGTTCCTATGATCAGGTCCTCTGGCAGGTTCGGCATAACCCCTACCTTGACCGTATGAGGGGTGCCGTCCATCATACTTATGTTGATTGTGGCCAGGGGATAGGTTTTCACATCCCCATGCATACAGCGGATATGTACGAGTGCTCCCGGTACAATGTCTCGAGCCCCTATTAGGTCCTTTTGTATAACTGACTGCTTACAGCCTGAGTCCAGTAATGCCCGAATCACATGATGGTTTACCCTCACACTTACGGAAAATGCCGGCCCCATCTCCGCAGTGTACAAGACCGCTCTTGGGATATACCCTATGTCCATTGGTTCTTCCCCCGTTCTCTTTTTAGGACATGCTCTAGCTATGTGTCCCCACTCTCCGCAGTCGAAACATTGGGGTCCTCTCGTTGTCAGTGCCTCAGGTGGTTGGACCGATTCCTAATGGTCTCAAGTGGATGTCTGGGGGATGGTCTCACATATTTGCCCGGGAGAGGCCGGAAGGTTCGTTCTACCTCCCCACTCCCATAACCAGGCTGGGCCCTAGCAAACGTGGCTGCCATTTCCATTGCTTCTTTAGTATTGAGATTAGCGTGCTGTCGCAGCCAGCGCTGAGTGTTATAGGGTAGGGCCTCGAGGAACTGCTCTAGGTAGATCTTATCCAGGATTTCTTCTTTGGTGTTCTCCTCAGGTTTTAGCCATTTGTCTGCTGCAAATTTTAGACGATAGTAGAGCGTCTTCGGGTTTTCACCAGGGTGCCCTTTATCTTTTCCGAAGCGAACTCGATAGGCTTCGTCGTCTAATCCAAGGTGGTCGTGTATCACCCTCTTGACTTCTCCATATGGTGTGTTTCCTAAAGGGTTGGCCACCTGATAGGCAGCCTGTGCCTCGCCTGTCAGCAGGGGGGGCTAAGAAAAACTGGCATTTTTCTATGGGCCAGCTACAGGCTCTGCCCGCCCGTTCGAAGTTCAGAAGATATGCGTCGGGGTCCTCTCCGGGCACGTATTTCTGTAAGGCTACCCCTGCCGGTCCATGACTCGGGGTATGTGGAACGGAATGGGGGCTCGCTGCTTGTTCAGACGCTATCTTCTGGAGTCCTTCCATCTGTGCCGCCATGGTGTTTTTAAAGACATCTCGGTCAGCCTGGGCGGAAGACATCTGCCTTTCCACGGCCCATCCTAGCTTGTCCTGGGCTTTCACAATATGTTGAATAAGGGCGTCCATTATGTCCAATGGACATGTGCCCGCATTCTCCACCACGTGTGATGGGAAGGATTCACGTGGGAGCGTCTCGGAAGAAACTACGAGGTCGGAATGACTTAGACTGGGCTTTATTTTATTGTATAAGTTTCTTTTAGTCTTAGTCAGCATATGCAAGAAAAGTACGTATATAAATTAGAGTCACAGCAACAAGAAGGGTTCGCTGGTTAGTCCGTGTTTCTTTCAGGGGATGTTCGACTGCTCTGTATCGGCTCCGCATACACTGCCTCCGTGCTTAGGTCCTCACGTGCTGGCTCCTTGGGTAGACTTGTAACTTCAGTCGAGGGGAAGCGGTATGTAACAAAACAAAAAAACACAGGAATCAGGTTGTTTGCTCAAATTTTATGACTTTGAATAGGAAGGGGTTGTGAGGGTTCACCGGTGTACAGCCCTAGTCTGGTCTGCGGATGGGAGTGCTCGTGAAAGGGGGGGGGGGGAGACAGATCCCTGGATAGCGGTCTGAATCTGGATACACAGGGTTTGCTCTCTTCCCCTCCCTCCTTCTACGTCCTCCCGACCCAGCCCGCCACTCGGCTCCGTACCTGTGAGAGCCACACACCTCCTGAGGTGTGGCTGGGCAAAGAACGGGTACGATGGCCTCCAGGCTCTTCTTTTCCGTTATGATCTCCACTGTATGGCTCAGCACTGCTCACATCCTCCACTCTGCTTCCCTCGAGACGTCTTCTCTCGCTGGTGCTCTCTCCCACGACTTCCGCATTCGGCGCGCTTCCTTCTTCCTCCCTGCTTCTTCTGTCTGGCGCTCGCGGGGTGATTGGTTCCAACCAGTTGACGTCTCCTTTGGGGGCGTGGCTTATCAAAGATTCCGACCAGTTAAAGGCACAGGCTGTTGGATCGGGGGCTTCCTCCATCCACATGGTGTTATCGTTGTAATCCTCGTTCTTGTGCTGCAAAGTAAACATACTATGGCTGTCAAGGGGAGGGGTCCACCACTCTTCTTGTGCCCTGTACTCCATCGGAGGCATGAGGGGGAAGTCGGCGTCCGCCCGGTGACACATCTCCCCCCCTGGGTTTCTCCCGATCGAGGAGAGGCCGAACTCTGGACAGGAAGTCTGCATTGTTGTTCTCACTACCCCGATGGTGTTTTACCTCAAATGAATAAGGCTGCAAACTCAAAAACCACCGCAGAACCCGGGGATTCTGCCCCATGTTGCGACTCATCCACTGGAGGGGCGCATGGTCAGTATTTAGGGTGAAATGCGTACCGTCGAGGTAATACCGCAATTTGTCCACTGCCCATTTAATGGCCAGACATTCTTTTTCGATGGTGGAGTACTTGGTTTCTCTTGGGAAGAGCTTACGGCTTATGAACAGGACGGGGTGTTCCAAACCTGTGGGGGACAACTGGGAGAGAACTGCCCCCAGACCGTGCTCAGAGGCATCGGTCTGTAGTATAAATGGTCGTGAGAAGTCCGGGGAGGCCAGGACGGGGGAGGAGGTGATGGTTTCCTTTAAAGAGCTGAATGCCTTTTATGCTATAACCGAGGGGTGTGTCAGAGTCCGGTTTGGTGTCCCCTTTTTTGGGAGATCGGTCAGAGGAGCGGCTATTTCAGAGAAATGGGGTATGAACCTCCGATAGTAGCCCAACAGACCCAGGAATGCGTGCACCTCTCGTTTGTTTGAGGGAAAAGGGGTGTCTCTTATCACTTTCACCTTCTCTTCTTGTGGCTCTATCAAGCCATGTCCTAGCATATAACCCAAGAATTTCACTACCTCAAAACCTACTCTTGATTTCTTGGAGTTTGTGCAGCCCGGCTTTTGAGAGGCTCGTCAAGACTTCTCGGAGGTCATGCAAGTGGTGTTCCCAGGTGGGGCTGTATACCACGATATCGTCCGAGTACACCGCAGAACAGGTTTGGCTGTTACGGAGCACCATGTTCAAGAGCCTCTGGAAGGTAGCCGGTGCTCCGTGAAGACCAAACGGTAGGACGGTAAATTCGTATAGACCGTCTGGGGTGATAAAGGCTGTTTTCTCCCTATCGGCATCACAAAGAGGGACCTGCCAATAGCCCTTAGTGAGATCGAGGGTGGTTATGTACCAGGCCTCTCCTAATCTTTCGATCATCTCATCTACCCATGGAATTGGGTATGAGTCAAATTTAGATATAGCATTGAGGGCGCGGAAGTCCATGCAAAACCGCGTGGAGCCATCTGGTTTGGGGACCATGACAATGGGGGAGGACCATTTGTTTTTGGATGTTTGTATTACCCCCATCTGTAACATGTCATGTACCTCCCTACGTATGGCTTCCCTTCGGGCTGCGGGTATGTGATAAGGTCGCTGTTTTACCACCTTACCTGGAACTGTATCTGTGGTATGTTCTATCAGGGTCGTTCTTCCTGGGAGGTCTGAAAAGGTGGACTGAAAGGAGGCAAAGAGTGTTCCCAAAGACTGCCTCTCTGTATCTCCGAGCTTGGGATTGATGACTAGGTGTTCCGTAGTGCAGACAGAGACAAGGCTGGAGTTGTTAAACCGAACGGGGGCGGGCAGTGGTCCTAGCCATTTTTTTAACAAATTGATATGGAACAATTGGGTTTTACCCAGTTTCATTTGTAGTCTGTAGGTAGTTCTACCGACTCCTTCGAGGACCTTATGGGGCCCTAACCACTCGGCTTTCAACTTGCTAGGTGAAGATGGCAGGAGTACTTGGACCCATTCGCCTGGACTGAGTTTTCGCCATTTTTTCCCTTGTCCTAGAAAAACACTTTTGTTTTTTCTGGTGTTTCTCTAGCTGGGAGTAAGCCAGATCCCTAAGCTTTCCGAGCTTAGATTTGAGATTTTGGGTATAGTCTAGGAAATGACGGGTTTCCTCCTCTTCCTGTCTCTCCCATGCCTCCTTTGTCATGTCCAAGAGAGACCTAGGCTGTCTTCCATAAAGCATCTGAAAGGAAGAACAGCCCAAGCTACTCTGCACCTGGCATCTGAGCACGTAGAGAGCTAAAGGGAGGAGCTGATCCCACTCTTTTCCTTCTATGGTCAGCATTTTTGTAAAGATTCTTTTGATGGAGCCGTTATATCTCTCTACCAGATCGTCTGTCTGGGGGTGGTATACTGAGGTTTTTATGTGTTGCAGGTTGAGTGTTTTACAAACCTGCCTCATCAGTTTGGAGACAAACGGGGTCCCTTGATTTGTCAGCATCTCTTTAGGCAAGCCGACTCGTGAGAACAACTCAATCAGGGGGGCCCTCAAAGGGAAGGCCTCTGGATAGTGGGTCGCGTAGTCTACGACAAGTGCGTATTGATGTCCCCTCCATGTTTTGGGGAGGGGCCCTATAAGGTCCATCCCTATCCGTGAGAAGGGGGTTCCAATTACCGGAAGTGCTTGTAAGGGGACGGCTGGAGGTTTATAGGAGTTTAGTTTTTGACAGGTCTCACATTCCTGACAGAATTTTCTTATGTCCCTAAAAATCCCTGGCCAATAAAAATGCTGCAGGATGTTTTGTGGTGTCTTTTCTGCGCCTATGTGGCCGGCGGTAAGGTGTGAGTGTGAAAAGAATAAGATTTGGTCCCTAAACTCGAAGGGGACTAGTAGTTGTGGGGCGCTAGCCAGGTCTTTTACACGGTACAACAGTCCTTCTTGTACTCTAAAGAAGGGGAGGTGTCGGGGGGTTTCCTGACACTCCTTCACAGAGGTCTGCCAGGCATGTCGAAGGGAATCATCATTGGATTGCGCGAAACGGAAACTCCTATCTAGGAGCCATTGCTCCGGGGGATCAGGGCCGGTAGGGGCGTCTTGAGTCTGGTGTGTGTATCGTTTTCTTTTGGCTTTTCTCTGTACGCTACGGAGTTAAACAGGGTCAAGAAATGGGGGTTGTCGGTTCCTATGATCAGGTCCTCTGGCAGGTTCGGCATAACCCCTACCTTGACCGTATGAGGGGTGCCGCCCATCATACTTATGTTGATTGTGGCCAGGGGATAGGTTTTCACATCCCCATGCACACAGCGGATATGTACGAATGCTACCGGTACAATGTCTCGAGCCCCTATTAGGTCCTTTTGTATAACTGACTGCTTACAGCCTGAGTCCAGTAATGCCCGAATCACATGATGGTTTACCCTCACACTTACGGAAAATGCCGGCCCCATCTCCGCAGTGTACAAGACCGCTCTTGGGATATACCCTATGTCCATTGGTTCTTTCCCCGTTCTCTTTTTAGGACATGCTCTAGCTATGTGTCCCCACTCTCCACAGTCGAAACATTGGGGTCCTCTCGTTGTCAGTGCCTCAGGTGGTTTGGACCGATTCCTAATGGTCTCAAGTGGATGTCTGGGGGATGGTCTCACATATTTGCCCGGGAGAGGCCGGAAGGTTCGTTCTACCTCCCCACTCCCATAACGAGGCTGGGCCCTAGCAAACGTGGCTGCCATTTCCATTGCTTCTTTAGTGGTGAGATTAGCGTGCTGTCGCAGCCAGCGCTGAGTGTTATAGGGCAGGGCCTTGAGGAACTGCTCTAGGTAGATCTTATCCAGGATTTCTTCTTTGGTGTTCTCCTCAAGTTTTAGCCAATTGTCTGCTGCAAATTTTAAACGATAGAAGAGTGTCTTCGGGTTTTCACCAGGGTGCCCTTTATCTTTTCGGAAGCGAACTCGATAGGCTTCGTCGTCTAATCCAAGGTGGTCGAGTATCACCCTTTTGACTTCTCCATATGGTGTGTTTCCTAAAGGGTTGGCCACCTGATAGGCAGCCTGTGCCTCGCCTGTCAGCAGGGGGGCTAAGAAAAACTGCCATTTTTCTATGGGCCAGTTACAGGCTCTGGCCGCCCGTTCGAAGTTCAGAAGATATGCGTCAGGGTCCTCTCAGGGCACGTATTTCTGTAAGGCTACCCCTGCCGGTCCATGACTCTGGGTACGTGGAACGGAATGGGGGCTCGCTGTTTGTTCAGACGCTATCTTCTGGAGTCCTTCCATCTGTGCCGCCATGGTGTTTTTAAAGACATCTCGGTCAGCCTGGGCGGAAGACATCTGCCTTTTCACGGCCCATCCTAGCTTGTCCTGGGCTTTCACAATATGTTGAATAAGGGCGTCCGTTATGTCCAATGGACATGTGCCCGCATTCTCCACCACGTGTGACGGGAAGGATTCGCGTGGGAGCGTCTCGGAAGAAACTACGAGGTCGGAATGACTTAGACTGGGCTTTATTTTATTGTATAAGTGTCTTTTAGTCTTAGTCAGCCTATGCAAGAAAAGTACGTATATAAATTAGAGTCACAGCAACAAGAAGGGTTCGCTGGCTAGTCCGCGTTTCTTTCAGGGGATGTTCAACTGCTCTGTATCGGCTCCGGATACACTGCCTCTGTGCTTAGGTCCTCACGTTCTGGCTCCTCGGGTAGACTTGTAACTTCAGTCGAGGGGAAGCAGTATGTAACAAAACAAAAAAAACACAGGATTCAGGTCGTTTGCTCGAATTTTATGACTTTGAATAAGAAGGGGTTGTGAGGGTTCACCGGTGTACAGCCCTAGTCTTGTCTGCGGATGGGAGTGCTCATGAAAGGGGGGGGAGACAGAACCCTGGATAGCGGTCTGAATCTGGATACACGGGGTTTGTTCTCTTCCCCTCCCTTCTTCTCCATTACGATCTCCACTGTATGGCTCAGCACTGCTCGCGTCCTCCGCTCTGCTTCCCTCGAGACGTCTTCTCTCGCCGGTGCTCTCTCCCACGACTTCCGCATTCGGCGCACTTCCTTCTTCCTCCCTGCTTCTTCTGTCTGGCGCTCGCGGGGTGATTGGTTCCAACCAGTTGACGTCTCCTTTGGGGGCGTGGCTTAATGAAGATTCCGAACAGTTAAAGGCACAGGCTGTTGGATCGGGGGCTTCCTCCATCCACATGGTGTTATCGTTGTAATCCTCGTTCTTGTGCTGCAAAGTAAACCTACCATGGCTGTCAAGGGGAGGGGTCCAACACTCTTCTTGTGCCCTGTACTCCATTGGAGGCATGAGGGGGAAGTCGGCGTCCGCCCGGTGACAACATGACAGGACTAGCCTAAAGGACATGACTACTTCGGTTAAGCACATGAGCGCAAAGTAAGCTTCTAAGGAGATTTACATTGCTAGACAAGAGGCTGTAGCCCCAACAGAGGACAGCAGCTAACCCCTTAATAAGAGGTTGGGAGTCCCATGTCATTTCAACCAATGCATGGGTATATACATTCCAAATTTTAAAAAGCGTTTTCCCCTCTATTTTATGGAGAAAACTCCAGTGTTTTACATCCATTATAGCAATCGCATAAAGTAAAGTAGATAGAATTTTTACATTCTACACGGACAATAAATGATTGAAGTGTCTGCGGGTAGCTGAATTAGTATGTGCCATCACTTTCCCAGATAAATGCAAGATATGTACTTTCACAGAAAGATGGGAAGAGAATATTTTGCCCTAGTATGGATATGAGTTCACACAGTCCAAATCCTGACGTCTAATTGCCACTTGTTTCTTTTCAGTTTTCTTTTTCCTTATCACAATAGACCATCACTGTACTTTTTAGGTCTCGCCTGAGCCAGCGCATGTGCTGCGAGACATTTAGTGTGTGGGCTTTATAATGCCGACCACAGATTTTTGTCTGGCATAGAGCGTGTGGTTACGCGCACAATGACAAGCAGAGGCGCCATCTGGCTTTCCTCTCTCGTCATGGTGCGCGCACATCGCACACCACTCGCCAGCCTGCTTTCACTTTTGCCGGCGCACACACCACTTGCGTGCTTTTTAAAAAATTTCTTTTAGCGCACTCGCACACAACTCCCTCTGCCTCTCTCACCCGCTGCAGCCCCATCTATGCATTCTTTGCCCATGTCCCCTGATCTTTTCACTATTTTTTCTTTCCTCCTCCCCTCTCTCTGCAGTCCTTACACCCATCGCCTCCTCTTTCCACTTGATTTCTTCGCACTACCTTTGCCATTATCGGTTTATCTACTGCCCTCTTACGCCGCCCCCATCTGTCCATTCTTTGCTTTCTCCCGTCCCTCTTTTCCACCTCTGCACTGGCTCTCCTCACTGCCGTCCCATCCTCCCTCCCTGCTTCCCCAAACTCCTCTCGTCTTCTCCCCTATTCCGTTGCTTCTTCTGCATCTTCCCTTCTCCCCCCAAACGTGATTTAAATTTCAGCCAGGCGTACATATACCGTGGATTGCTGGGCTAATGGGAAACCCCTTTTGTTGTGAATGGATTGACAAGAATATGTTTTTTTATTTTGATTTGAGGGAGTTGGAACCATAAGAGGTACAAGCGGAAATTGTTTCAAATACAACAATTATTTTCTGCATGAGATGCAGGGAAGATTTCATTATGATTCATGGAGTAAAAGAACGAGCCACTGTGCTTCCCTCACCCATGCTAGGAGCAGGAAATTTTACATAAAATAAAATAAGGATAATTAGTCAGTTCACCTGCATGAGATAGAACTTAATGACTCTGGCAAGCATGAGCAGACTGGGCCATCGATATCCTCATGAGCTATATTTATAGTGAAATAATTAAGAGAAAAGTCTGTACTGGATGGTACTAATGGGAGCTCCAATTAAATTATCATGACTTTTGTTTATGACATTATAAACAGAGTTATTGATCCCATGATTGATCAAGCAGTAGTGTGTGTGCTTTTGGCCCAAACGAGATTTCCTAGAATGGACGGCTCTTCTTGCTGGAGAGTAAGATTATTCCCTAGAAACAAGGATTGGCCAAGTCAACATGTCTGAGTTTGGTGTGCTACCACGTAGAGAATCTTCATTAGCACCTTTAAGCCAGACAAATCTAAGACACAAAAAGCAAGTCTCTCTTTCCCTCACTGTTGTCCTTTTTAGGTCTCGGCTTTCAAAGGCGGCGCTTGCGCAGTCTCGCTCGCGAGATATAATGACTTGGAGAAGAGGGGCTTGAACCCGCCCCTCTTCTCCATTGGCTGGCCTCTTAAATGCTGGCCAGCCATTGGAGAAGAGGCTTGTCTCGCACAACAAGCCCCGTCCTTTTCGGATTCGGGGGCGTGTTTTTTTGTTACTTTTCGCTGGGCGTGTTTTTCTCTCATCCAGCCAATGGAAAAGAAAAACACGCCCCCGAATCCGAAACCGCCGCTGCCTTTCTCCGAGGCATTTCTGCTACGCCTCGGAGAAAGGCGGTGGTGTTCTGTACCTATGCATGCACTCCGACCATCTCTGGAGTGACTTGTATTTTAGGCTGGCTCTTCTCCGTTTGAGGCATGCTTCCTCCCCCACCTGTTGAGAACAGTCTTAGACGGCACCGCTTGCACTATCCGGGCAAGGGGCGAAGAGATGCGCTCGGAAACCGTCCCATTTATAATCACAAATGAACACTTAACGCTGGGTATAAAGGTACCTTACAATGTACTCTAATCTATTTGGTTACCGTCCTCGATGCTCCACTTGATCCTTGGCGACATTGTGGGAACATTATACATCCTCTTTATATTAGAGGAAGCTTTAGATATATTTACTTTCACTCCAGCACCGCTAGATGCACAGTACTCTCAATAAAGTTCAATTGACGCTCTAAGATGGCCGCCCTCCGCCGCATTTTTGCGTTTCACGTAACAACGCTATGACGATTTGCATTAATACGGAACACCAAGTAGGCATAACCACAGGAGCCAGAGCAGGGTTAGGATGTCCGCTAGTTGCGCGCCACCCTTTTGTAAGTAGCGTCCTTATTCGTCTAAAATTGAACAGTTTATGAAGAGGCCGGTAAGATTGTATGACTTGTGCTTATGTTTAGATGTGTTCGTCTGCCCGCCTTTTGTTGATTTTATTTTTACAGAATCGAGCAACGAAGTGCTCATTTGGCAGACCCGTTAGCATCGGACCTCATTACCAGGGGGGAGTCAGGTTTGTGTGATGTCAGCCTTGAGTGTCATGCGATGTGTATCACACTACTACTGCGATGTCTTTCACGTTATGTGAAGTGTACCACCCTGACTAAGCTACTAGTATGACACTAATCTATCTATATTTCTACATCGAGTACGTTTTTTCTCTGTTTTGCTCGGTGGTCCCGGGATGATGCATTTTTCAACATTTGTTCACTGCTAGCAGCGGGGCTTCCAGAAGCGGACGTTTTCCATGTTTCGGTTTCTTTTTAAGGTCTGGGCTGCTTTTAATTATCTGGCCTGTCTTCCCTGCTCTCACGTTTTGAAAGACGTTTAAGGAAATAACACTAGAACGTTTTTCTTTGCAACATTCTTGAGAGAGGGGCTGTACCTCGTGAAGCACTGAGAGCCACCGAGTGCTGTTTGAATTTTAAGCTCAGACTGAAAGGGGTAAAGGGGCGGAAGTGGGTCAGAAGTAGCGATCAGTGCTCGCATTTGAGAGTGAGTAAGCTATTGACATTGTAAATAACAATGCCGTTTCTTTAAATGTTTTAAAAACAAAAACATAAACAAAAATAATGTCATGAGCAATGCCAATAGCTTTAACTTTAACAATGCCGAGACCATTGCATTGTAAATGCTTGTTCTGCTTACGTGTGAAATGGTGGCAGAGTGCTATGGGGATCTTAATAATCGCCTTTTTTCACTTAAATGACACAAAAAAAAGATAATAAGGACTATTCGAATGGCTACCTTGTCAACTATCTTCATTTCAAATGCAGTAAGAAACAAGCATTGTCCTTTTTCTGCTTACGTGTGAAATGGTGGCAGAGTGCTATGGGGATCTTAATAATCGCCTTTTTTCACTTAAATGACACAAAAAAAAGGTAATAAGGACTATTCGAATGGCTTCCGTGTCAACTATCTTCATTTCAAATGCAGTAAGAAACAAGCATTGGCATAGCCAATATGTCTCGCCTTTGGGACCTTATAAGTGTTTAGCCATGCAACAGTTAATGTTGTTGCAGTAATGATATTGTGCTGCATAACTAAATACTTATAAGGTCCCAAAGACAAGACCTATTGGCTATGCCAATGCTTGTTTTGATATTGTTTGTCAGCGTACTTCTGCAAACTATCCAGGCAGCTCTGAAGACCCCTTGGAGCTAGGTCTAAAATCACAATATCATTTGCATACAGCAGTGAAATTCTATTCCGATGACCTGAGGCAGCCAGAGCCAATGGTAAATAACAAATATAAAGAGAAAATAATAGAGGGGCTAGCAAGCAGGAATATATGTCTTTACAAAGCATGCTTTACATTGCATGCCATTACAATGCAGTCATTACAACGGCCTGCTGTAGGGGGCGTGCTAGACTTAAGAATAGTATAATTTACTATTCCTACTCCAGTTTGTGCCACAGCAGGGAAGGTGTTAGATTGAAAATCTAACACCTTCTGCCGCCTACAGCAAGTGGTCGTAACGGCTTGCGCTGTAATGGTTTGCAATGTAATAACGTGGTCGTTGAAACGACCCCTTTGTAATGGCATGCGATGTAAAGCACGCGATGTAAACGCTGTTTCCCAGCAAGCAGCCTTGTTTAAGACCGTTGTTTGTCAGAATTTTAGGCAATAATCCACAATTGCCCGCAAGAAGTACATGACACCAGGTAGAATAAAGTGGAATAATAATGTAAAGCAAGGGATCATGTATTTTTTATAACTCTAAGCTTTTGCCAAAGAGTGGGACAGTCTACACTGTCAAAAGCAAAATCAATGACTGAGGCATAGACCAGCATATAATGTGCCACCACATATGTCTCCAGTATTACTTGGAGGGCTGTAATATTATCTAGAGTGGAGCTGTTAGATTTAAAACCAGCCTTTTTCAACAGAATAATGTTATTGACCTCCGCCCACTCTTGGAGGAAGATTAGCAAAGACTTCACAAAACCTTTCCGTAGTGAGTCTAGGAGTGCTATTTTTCCTGTTATTCTTGGGGAGGGTCCCTAACCCCAGGTTTCAAACCAATAATGGGCTCCTCTAGTATCCTCCCAGAAAGCGCCACTAACTTAAACAAGGAAACACCAACACAACGCACTTTATATCGGACAACTGCGCATACCGCAGAAGGCGAGGAATCGGAAAGGAATTCTATGAGCTCCTCCACTATCACTGCCACTAAAACAATTTTCAAAACAATTTTAAGGAAGGTTTGAAAGACTAAAGCTAATCAAGTAACCCAGACTGCCAAGTTGGAGAGACTGACTCAACAGGTACTATCAATAGAAGAGCAATTATCAGCCTTCTATAAAAAAAAAGAAAAAGAAGGACACTGAGGATAAGATCTCAGACCTAGAAAACAACTCCTCAGAACATCAGCAGACACAAGAACTATTGGGAACAAGGATTTAAAATCTTGCATGAAAATATGGAGATCTAGGAAATCACTCATGTATATCTAACCTACCGATAGTTAGGGGACCTGAAGTCACTAAAGTGAATATAATTGACTGGGTCTCTAACTTAATTTCTTGCTAGGATATCAAACTTGAACTAACCAAGTGGGGATTTGCATCCAATTCCATTTCCTGAGCATATTGAGGACCTGTTGGTCCTGTGAATCCAGCAGCTAAGCCCAGCACTGTCATTGCTTATTTCCAGGACTTTGATATTAAGGAGAGAATCTTTAATACTGATAGAGAGTGGAGGAGATTTACCACTAAGGAGCGCTACTCATTTTCCATCTTCGAAGGCTTAGCCTGGGAAACTGCCTCCTGATCTAAGGAAATGAGGGTTCTGACACCAACATTTAAGGCATTATCAATTCAGGCAACTATGATAGGGGAGACACACATAAAATGATTTGGCAGAGCTCCTTTATAATTTTCTCTGATCCTCTAATGATTCAATAATTTTTGGATGACAGACATTAATTTAATGAGATGTGACATGAAGTCTTAATCTGAATGCGTAAATACTAAAATGTAAATAAACCTTTTGGATGAAGTATTGAAGAGTTCAAATGGGATATGAGATTTTTAAAATGAAATCTGAGTAATTGTTAAATATACAGAAGAAATATTGACGTTTGGAGGGCACGCCACACCCATAAATATTGCCCAGATGTTAAGTTCGACATCTAAACAGAATTTGGGTTCCCTACCACTTGGTGAAGCTGAACCAGGGTGTGGGAGGTGCCTGGGGTGGTGGCACGATGGGGGAGTTTGGGAATGGAAAAGGAAAGGAGAAAAGATGCATAGGCATGACCTGGCAGAAATAGGAGTAATAATTTTCTCAATGCATCTTCTTGATTTTTTAATTTTTTAACCATCTTGTTAACCTCTCAATTATAAAAAAAAGTATTTCCTAAAATAAGGCAACAGTGATTTTAACTTTTATCTTCCAGATCCCATTCACCACCATCCATTCAATAGGACTTCCTGCCAACACAGGAAACCTGCCTGTCATAAAAGGATTCTTTGGTGAGTTAGGATAGCCGATAATGAAGCATGACACCCAGGATGGTGTATGAGGCTATTCCATAGAATCTTTCTTTAATTGTCTGGTCCGGTTTATGTATTTTGCCTTACAGGGGCTTAAGGGCCCATATGCCTTTGATTAGCCTCCTTTTATTACCATAGAGAGCCACATGCTTGAATTCCATCCCTCTAAACTATCACTAAGCATTGTCCTTTAAACATGGCTCCTGCTGCCCATTTCTCCTATTTTGTTTTATTTTTTGTTAATCTGTTCTTATTAGTTTTCAGTAAACAACATGGACATATGCAATGCAGAAAGTATTTTACAGCAGATATTAAAGGATTAGTACAGAAGTAAGCAGCATGACATAATGTAATTGTATTTGGAACATGGGTATCCCCCTAGTTGGTAGTCCTGGCTGATGTGCCCAATTTAGCTGTGTGCTGTGGCTTAGCTATAAGTAGGGTGGTAACTGTGTAGTTGCCATTATATCATAATAGTGAAGTCTAGGAGCGTTGTTTACATAGTGGTCCGTAAACTGTGGAGTAGGGTAATAAGGAACGGGGACAAAAAGACATAACCAGGAGTAACATGACAAACTGGAGCTCACCCCCAGTCCCCTGTATCTTTGTTTTCCTTGGGTGATGCACTGGTGAAGTCAGCGTGGATTATGAGGTCTCTACAATGAGTAGTATGTAAATGCGCCCTAGGTATATCCCTTGGTAGCAGTCATTACGAGTTCTTCAGTCCCCCTTGGGAGTTTTTTCTATACCGTCATTGTCGCTTGGGATTAAAGGGTCTATCTTGGTGGCGTGAATGGAGTGAAGTTCTGACAGTATTGCGTCCCAGTGTAGCCCATTTCTCCTATTTTAATGTCACTTCCTCAACTCCATTATCTGACCCTTCTATATTCTAATGCTGCTCAGCTACAAGCCTTATCTGAATTCCTTGAGTATCCAGCTGCAAGTTTCTGATTCTTCTGCTTCAAGAATCAGAGTAAAGAGACAACACCAAGTGAAGGGTTAGGTCTGTAACATTACTTGACCTACATAATCAGGCTACAGAACTTTCTGAACATCACCCATTTGTAATGTTAATTCGGTTATACTTGTTTATCTGAAGATTATAAAACTCTGTATGGACGAACTTTCCACACAACCCTCTATAACTATGCATACTGTTTTTAAAAAGAGTAGCAAAGTAATAAAACAATTAATGAAAAAATGTAGAACTAGTTGCAATTCAACTTGATCACACTAAATAATGACAAAATAACTGCATGTTTTTGATAATACTTCTCAAGAGAATGGTATAGCTGAACATTTAGCCCTGTATGTTTTTTCTGAACTATTATACGGTAAATGTGGGTTCCTGAAATAGTTCCCTGCCTCACATTACTTGTGTACAGTAACTACTTAATTGCAGGGTTAATCATTTGCTTTATTCTTATTGCATTAGAAATATGTTTGATTACTTAAAATCCTTATCAGCTGGCACACAGTACGACATTCCCTGACATTCGACAATGACATTCCCCGAACTGGCGGGAGCATTTTTCATGCTTCCATTCCCAGCAGGCGACAGCATTTTTCCTGCATCGGCCCCCTGGGAGAGATCATGGTGTTTGGATTATTCTCCCCCACCAGGGGAGAACAATTCCAGGTTTCCCTGCCCGTGCCCCCTTCAGCCCCTAAATATATTGTCCTCCCCCGCCCTGTACCTGGCCCACCTGGGGGGCATACAAAAAGTGGGAGGCTGCGTTTTTAAAAATTAGTATTTTCCTGCAATTCCTCCGCAAATTTGAGACAGAATAAAACATTTAAAAAAAAGGTTTTTGGGTCGTGGCGAGGTTTCTGTAGGACCCCACCACCAGGCCTAGGGGGTCAAGGTATTCCTGCCCTGGCCCCTTGCCTTTTTGTTTGTGCCTTTTTTCTTGGGACTTGGCTGAGTCCCAGGATGGCCGCCACCACTTCCTGGTTGAAGTGGTGGCAGCCAATCACAGCATTACTGTTGGCGCATGGAACACACACACACACATATATATATGTTACCTATAGGCGGTCACCAGTAGGTAGTTCTAGTTAGGACCTTGTTTCCATAGGAAAAGTGTTTTTTGATTCGCCATTATCTTTGGTGCCGTTTGACGAATCTTCGCAATTTTTTTTTTTAAAAGGTTACAGGGCGATTCGTCAAGCGGGGGCGAGAAAAAAGGGGGGTCCAAAAACACGTTTTCCCCATGTTAATTTCTGTAGGAACTTTAATCGCGGCTACAGCCCGAACTGCTGAACGGAATTACACCAAATTTGGCAAAAAGGTAGCTCTTGGTTCAGATAGCGC
The DNA here is from genome assembly GCF_964204655.1 of Triturus cristatus. Taxonomy (NCBI): domain Eukaryota; kingdom Metazoa; phylum Chordata; class Amphibia; order Caudata; family Salamandridae; genus Triturus; species Triturus cristatus. The sequence continues at coordinate 1,160,890,612 of NC_140583.1, forward strand.
CCTTTTTTTTTTTAAATGGTGTAAATCCGTTCAGTAGTTGCTGAGAAATTAAGAAAATAAAAATATCGATATCTGAGCACCAAGGAGGATTGTCGAATCCTACCGAGCACGAGCTTCATTCTGATTGGCTGTCAACAAAAATAGTTAAAAAACATTAAAACAACAAGAAAACGGGGCAGGGTACAAATACCCTGACCCCCTAGGCCTGCTCAGGGGGTCCCACAAGAAACCCTAGGGCCAAAAAAACATTTTTTTTTAAAAAGAAAAGCAGGGTGCGCGAATCCGGCAAAAACATTTTTAAAAAATGAAGAGCAGGCTCATGCTCTTCATTTTCTATAAGCCCCCGGGTGGGCCAGGTCAAGGGTGAAATGCTGAAATAATTAGCGGGCCCGTGGGGGCTCCCGCAGCCCCGGGGACTGCCACCTCCGGCTTATATAATTATGTGCGGGGGCATGCTGCCCCCTTGTAGCCTGGGGACCACCACCTCCCCGGGGCTACATGATCTGAATGCGGGGGGACAGGTGGCCCCCCCGGGGACCGCCACCTCCCCGGCACTGTATTCAGAAACAAAGTGTGGGGGGGCTTGATTCCCCCCCACACTGCCCCGGGGACCACCACCTGGAGCCCTCGATGGTCCTGGGGACCGCCGCTCCCCAGGGCCGGCTCCTGCAATGTGCCGGGGTGCCCACCCCCGGGACATTGCCATTTGTAATGACAGGGTGGGAGCTGTGCAACTCCTGCCCTGTCATTTCAAACACTGCTTTGCTTCTTGGAAGCGAGAGCAGGAAACTTGCTCTTGATTCCAACAAGCAAAGCAGAAGTGCTTTTGGGCAAAGCTAGCATGTCAGCAACTCCCTTTGCCCAAAAGCAATGCGGTTCTCGCAGAAGGAGAGGAGCCGGCAGGGACCGTGGGGGCATTGCGGCTTCCCCCACGGTCCCTAACTTGAGGGCCGGCCCCGGGGGATGAGGTCCCCGGGGCCAGAAGGGGAGGGGGGCCCGTGCCCCCCCCCCCCCCCACAATTCTGTTTTTTTAAACAAAGGAGGCCAGGCCCTGGGGATGCGGTCCCCGGGGCCAAAATTGGCCCAGGAATGGAGGGAAACGAGGCCACCCTCCCGAAATATATATATATATATTTTTTTTTTAAAAGAACAAGACAAAGCCTCTGGGAATGGGGTCCTCGGGGCCAAGAATGGCCTCAGAAGGGTCGCCGCGCAGCCCCCCTCCTTAAAAATGATTTTGAAAAATTAAATAGATATGTGGCCATGCCCTGGGAATAGGGTCCCCGGGGCCAAAATCGGCATTGGGAGGGGGGCCACGCATCCCCCTTCCCATTTTTGTTAAAAAAAAATAATCAAAAAATGGCACAGACCCTGGGGGATTGGGTCCCCAAGGCCCAAAAAAAAATACTAAAAGAAGTGGGGCCACACAGCCCACCTTCTAAAAATGCAACAAAAAAAAAGAAAAGCCGGCATCTCGCCGGAGGCCCCGCCCCCTCCCTGCACCACTCTGCAAATGCTCCCCCTGGCCCATTCTATGTTGGGGATGAAGTCCCCTTCATTCCTGAAGGTCCCTGGGAGCCGACTAGCCCACCAGGTACCTCCAGTAAGCTCCACACAGTGGGATTGCTGAGAGGTGGTCTGAGGCCACGCCCCTTTTTACACCACTCTGCAAATACGGCTCTTGGCGCATTGCTGGTGGGGCGATGAGGTCCTCTTGTGTCCTGAGGACCTCAGGACAAAAGTGGACTTCATCCCCCGAGCAGGGGGGAAGCCAGGAGTCGCGTTTGCAGAGTGGTATAAAAAGGGGCGTGGCCTCGGACCACCTCTCAGCAATCCCACTGTGTGGAGCTTACTGGAGGTACCTGGTGGGCTAGTCGGCATGGCTTTTGAGCACTCTCTGCAATCCAGCTGTATGGGGCTTACTGGAGGTAACAGGAGGGCTAAATGGCCCTAGGGACCCTCAGGAGGAAAAGGGACTTCATCCCCCAACAAAGAGCGCGCCAAGAGGTGTGTTTGCAGAGTGGTGGAGAAAGGGGGCATGGCCTGTATCCACCTCTCAGCAATCCCAATGTGTGGGGCTTACTGGAGTTAAGAGGTAGGCTAGTTGGACCCTAAGGATCCCCATCAGTGAAGACCCATCCAAGAGCGCGTCAGGGAGCGCGTTTGCAGAGTGGTGGGTAAAGGGGGCGTTGCCTGCTATGAGAAGTTAGCAATCCCGCTGCGTGGAACTTACTGGAGGTAATAGGAGGGGTAGTTGGTGCCCACGGATATCCTTGGAGGCCAACTACCCCTCTTGTTACCTCCAGTAAGTCCAACACAGTGGGATTGCTAAGACATATTTGGAGGCTAGGCCCCCCCCCCTTTCTCTACCACTCTGCAAACATGCCTCCTGGCAGACTACAGGATGGGGGATGAAGTCAAATTTACACCTGAGGGACTTTGGGGACCAAGAAGCCCTCCTGGTACCTCCTGTAAGTCCTACGTAGCGGAATTCCTGAGCGATGGTCGGAGGCCCAGCACCCTTTCTCCACCACTCTGCAAACGCGACTACTAGTTAAAGAAGTGTTTGCAAGGTAATAGATTTCACATTTGCGAGAGTTAGAGCTATTGGCGTTGTAAAGGTGAAGGTTTTTTACTCATTTTTGTGGAGTTGAGTGAATGTACGTTGTGTGTAGTGGAATTATGTGGTAAGTTGTGCAGTGAAATTATGTGGATAGAAAGTATGCGGTATTTATTTTATAGGAATTATGTTAGTGAGATTATGTGTTATGAAGAGTAATTATGTGGCATGGTTGTCTGTGTTGTAGTGGTAACCTCAAGTTTAGTCTTCTTTGTTTCCATAGAAGCTGAACTATGAATTCAGGGAGACAAAAAAAGAAGGAATCACTGAGGAGTCCTTGTGGACCTAGTCAGAGGTATGAGCAGGGCCAATGGAAATATGCGACCGTTTGGCTGCACTGACTTTTGCACAATTATACATTTTCCGCATTAACCACGTAATCCGTCATCTGCTCCCTAATCTGCAGATTTGAACAAAAAAAGCCTTGTTTCTAGCTCAAACGTCTCAAACGATACCAAAAAAATAGCGACAAGTGTTACAGCTTGGTGCATGGCACTTTGCAAACCTAGAACGGTCACCTGTTACTTATTGCTAAATGTAGGTGTTAAATTGGTACTAATGGTGTGCAAGCCATTCTTGCTTCCTTCTGCGCCTCTTGCCTCATTCTGCATTTTTGTTTCTTCTTTCTGCACATTTCTTTCTTTTTCTGCACTTCTCTTGCCTCTTTCTGCAAATCTCTTCTACTTTCTGCACCTCTGTTGCCTCTTTCTGCACCTCATTTGCTTCTTTCTGTACCTCTCTTGCCTTTTTATGCACCCTTCTTCCCTCTTTATGTACCTCTCTTGCCTTTTTGTGTACCCCTCTTACTTCTTTCTGCACCCCTTTTGCCTCTTTCTGCACCTCTGTTCCTTCTTTCTGCACTTCTTTTGTTTCTTTCTGAACCTGTCTTGCTTCTTTCTGCACCCCTCTTGCCTCTCTCTCCACACCTCTTCCTTCTTTCAGCACTTCTGTTGCTTCTTTCTGCACCTATCTTCCCTCTTTGTGCAACTCTCTTGCCTCTTTCCACACCTCTCTTCCCTCTTTCTGCACCACTCCTGCCTCTTTCTGTACCTCTGTTACATCTTTCTTCACCTGCCTTGTTTCTTTCTGCACCCTTCATGCCTCTTTCAACACCACTGTTGCTTCTTTCTGCAGTTCTCGTCTTCTTTCTGCACCCCTCCTACTTCTTTTTGTACCCCTCTTGCTTCTTTCTGCACCTCTATTGGTTCTTTCTGCACTGCTCTGGCTTCTTCCTGCACCTCTGTTCTAAATGTCTGCACCCCTCTTCCCTCTTTCTGTACCTCTCTTGCCTCCGTCTGCCCACCTGTTCTCTCTTTCTGCACCACCTTTGCCTGTTTCTGCAGTTCTCTTGCCTCCTTCTGCACCTCACTTGCCTCTTTTTGCACCTCTGTTGGTTCATTTGCACTGCTCTTGCAAATTTCTGCACCTCTCTTGCAAATTTCTGCACCCCTCTTGCCTTTTTCTACATCACTTTTACCTGTTCCTGCACCTCTGTTCCCTCTTTCTGTAACTCTTTTGCCTGTTTCTGCAACTCTCTTGCCTCTTTCTGCACTTCTCTTGCCTCTTTCTGCACCCCTGTTGCTTCATTCTTCAATTCCCATGCATTTTTCTGCACCTGTCTGCCATCTTTTTTCCTCTTTCTGCACTCACCTTCCCTCTTTCTGTACCTTTTTTGCCTGTTTGTGCATCTCACTTGCCTCTTTCCACACTTCTCTTGCTTCTTTCTATACCTCTGTTGCTTCTTTCAGCAATCTCTTGACTCTTTCTGCACTTCTCTTGTCTTTCTGTACCTCTCTTGCCTCTTTCTGCACCTCACTTGCTTCTTTCTGCACCCCTGTTGCCTCTTTCTGCACCCCTCTTCCCTCTTTGTACAACTCTCTTGCCTCTTTCTACACCTCTCTTCCCTCTTTCTGCACCACTCTTGCTTCTTTCTGCACTCCTCTTCCTTCTTTCTGCACCTCCGTTGCTTCTTTCTGCACTTCTCTTGGTTCTTTCTGCACTGCTCTTGCTTCTTTCTGCATCCCTCTTGCTTCTTTGAGCACATCATTTGCTTCTTTCTGCACTTCTCTCTCCTCTGTCTGCACCCCTCTAGCCTCTTTCTGCACCTCTGTTGCTTTTTTTCTACAGATCTCTTGCCTCTTTCTGCACCCCTGTTCCCTCTTTCTGTACCTTTCCTGCCTGTTTCTGCACCTCTCTTGCTTCTTCCTGTACCTCTGTTGCCTCTTTCTGCACTTCTCTTGCTCTTTCTGCACCTTTCCCGCCCCTTTCAGCACCCCTGTTGGTTCTTTCTGCGCTGCTCTTGCTTCTTTCTGCACCTCACTTGTCTCTTTCTTCACTTCTCTTGCTTCTTTCTGCACCTCTCCTGCCTCTTTCTGGGCCTCTCTTGCCTCTTTGTGCACCTCTCCTACCTCTCTTTCTGCACCCTTCTTTCCTTTGCACCTCTGTTGGTTCATTCTGCAGTTCTCTTGCCTCTTTTTCCACCTCTGTTGCTTCTTTCAGCACTGCTCTTGCTTCTTTCTGCACCCCTGTTCCCTCTTTCTGCACCTTTCCTGCCTGTTTCTGCACCTCTGCGTCTTTCTGTACCTTTGTTGCTTTTTTCTACACTTCTCTTTCCCTTTCTGTACCGTTTGCTCCACTTTCAGCACCACGGTTGCTTCTTTCTGCACTTCTCTTCCTTCTTTCTGCCCCTTCCTGCCTCTTTCTGTACCTCTCTTGCCTCTTTGTGCACCTCTCCTACCTTTTTCTGCACCCCTCTTGCCTCTCTTTGCACCTCTGTTGGTTCTTTCTGCGCTGCTCTACCTTCTTTCTGCACCTCACTTGCCTCCTTCTGCACTTTGCTTCTTTCTACAGCCGTGTTGCTTTTTTCACCAATTCTCTTTCCTCTTTCTGCACTTCTCTTCCTTCTTTCGGCACCTCTCTTGCTTCTTTCGGCACCTCTCTTGCCTCTTTCGGCACCTCTGTTGCTTCTTACTGCACTTCTCTTGCCTCTTTCTGCACCTCTGAGTTAGAAGTAATTTGAATCCCCCTGCCCTATTATGCACTAGGGCCTTACAGGGGAGGTCATGCCGATCACAGGGGTACTCCAAACCATAGTGTACCCTAATGTATGTAGGTGTTTTCACTGTATTCTAAGTGTTTTTCAGCATAGCACTAGCCCCGGGCCTGGTTAGTCGAAGTCAGTTACCACCAGTACCAGTCAACAAAAAGTTTGGGCACATGATGATTTTGCAACAAGGCCTCTTTCTGCACCTCTGTTGGTTCTTTCAGCATATCTCTTGCTTCTTTCTGCACTTTTCTTTGTCTTTCTGAACTGTTGTTGGTGAGTAACTACATATGTGAAAGGCAGTATATGTGAGTGTTGAAGTATATAAATGACTATATGTGAGAGTGAGTAATTGTGAGAGTGGCTGTATAAATTAGTGTGTGCTTGTGTCAGTGATTGTATAAGAGAGTAACTGTATGTTAGGTATGAATAGGTTAGATAGTGAATGTATAACTATAGGTGAGTAAATGGCAGGGTTATTGATTCTTTATATGACTAGCTAGGTGTGTCAATAACTGTGAATGAGTGACAGTGTATGAGTGTTTGTATAGGTGTATGAGTACATATAGTGCTGTATTGATGAGTGACTGCATGTATGAGTAACTGTATGGGTGAATGAATGAATGTGTGTGTATAGCTAGGAATTAGTCAGTGGGTATGTCGTAACTGCTATTGATTTGTTTATGGTTTCGAAAATGGTAGTCTGTATTTTAGAGTGGGTGTATCAAAGGTTATTTTAGGGTGTGAGGAGGTGCATCAGATTATCACGTGGATGATGTCATCAGTGATGTCATTTGAGATGTCATCAGTGACGTCACTGACCATTTCATGAGTGATGTAATATGTGACGTCATCACCAGTGCATTGTGGGCGCGCGAGTTATAGTTAGCTCTACTAACTATAACGTTCACATTTCTCTGGTTTTGTACGAGTGAAATATCCAACTAACTATAACGTCCCTGAAACCTATGGTTTTTTAGTGAATTTCTAAGGTTTTTTAAATGCTAATTTCTAACTATAACATCCCTGGAAACCTATGTTTTTTTCAGTGAATTTCAAAGGTTTTTTAAATGCTAATTTCTAATTATAATGTTCATTAAACCTATAGTTTTTTCAGTAATTTTAAATTATCATTCCATTCTCAACCTGGTGAAAACAACCGATATCGCCAGTTTTCCAGCAATAACTTCCGCAAAAAAAAATCGCCACAAATGAGAGCAACAACTAACGCTAACAATATGCAGAGTAGGCGTTCCTATGCAAAAATAACACGAAAACACCACTTCCCAATATTTTCAACGGGCAGCCAAATCTGCGGTGCGATCCAAAAACAGGCGATAAGCTGCGTTAGCAGTAGGAATGTAACATCTGCCTTTTACTGGTGTAAAGTAGGATGACTACCTACAGTGTGAAAGGGAGCTCAGCCCAGAATCACATCTGAAGACCAACACATGTCATAGAGCTACTGATCATGCACCTACCACACTCAAGAAGGCCACAAAACCCACTGTCACTACCCTCAGGACCTCCCCCCAGACCACTTCCCCCTACTACCACTGAGGCAGTGCACAACTGGACAGCGAACCTTCCAAAAACGGCATAGCCCCTCAGCCACACAATAGCTGAATGTTGGGAGATGTGGCAACCAAACAGGTGTGAAGGACGCAAGTCATCCACCAATAATAATGCACACAATACCAAGTGTAGAGGTAATGTGCTGGACAGACCTCACTATGCAGAGCACAAACCTCTCCATGTCTACATGTAGTGTTGTGGACAGTGGACGCAACCATGTTACCTCCGGCAGTGGGGAAGATCTCGGTCATGTACCTGTGTCGTCGTCCCCTGTAAGTGGAAGCGCCGTGGGTTGGTCCAACGTACGCCACTCCAGCGTAGAAGTGTGAATAAATAGGCCGGGGCTCTGGGCGTGGTTCACTTGTGTGAAGGCCAACACATCTGCCAGAGCGGTGGCCCTCACCTTGCCACGTGGCTGCCGCCATGACCGCGGGCCTCCTCGACACAGGCCCCCTGCAAACACAGCGGCAAAGCACTGCAGAGTTATGTCTGTACACACTACTGCCTTCGATCAACACTGCGGACAGCAGGGCTCACAATTCAGATGGAGTCGCGATTGCAGATGACGCAGTCCAGTAGGCAAGACACATTGCTCCCAGTGCGGCCCACCCAGACCACGCATCATCGCAGGCTGTGTACACGCTGAGCGCCAGAGGTACCACTAACTCAGTGCACCACAAGCCAACGCCACGTGGCCTTATTAAGGCAGAATTTATTAGACAAAAGACATTGCTACCAGTGCGGCCTGCCCGGACCACGCATCACTGCAGGGTGCGCACACGCTAGTTGCTTCAGGTGCCACTAACTCACTGCACCACAAGTCATCGCCATGTAGCCTTAGGCAGAATTCATTAGACAAAAGATATTGCTACCAGTGCGGCCCACCTGGACCACGCATCATCGTAGGCTCCGCACACGCTGAATACTTTTGATGCCACTAACTGTGCAGCTCAACTCAATGCCACGTGGCTGTGGGCCCTTGCTGACTGCTGCCTCTGGCCTACACAGCGGTCAGCACGGCTCTCAATTAAAATTGAGTCTTGATTCATTAATTACAGAGTCCAGTAGGGAACTAACTACAATGTCCCTGAAACCTACACAATATCCTTTTAGTATCCTTGCTTCAAGAACTTTTTTGATATCAATTATAGATTTAGTACAATGACCAAATTCATCTTGCAAGTCCAAAGGAACACTGAATGGCAATCTACACTGCGGCCAGCAGAGCTCACAGTTCGAATTCAGTCTTGATTAATTAATTTCAGAGTCCAGTAGGCAACTGCCTATAATGTTCCCAAAACCTACACATTTCGACAATGTATTCCATACATATTTCATCTTTTGTTACGTACACTGCGGTCAACAGAGCTCACAATTTACATTCTGACATGATTTATTAATTGCAGACAGAATTGTACTCTATGTCCTCGGATTTTGTCAAGAGGAAGTGACAAAATGCATTCCTCGATGTCTGTGCTGACTACTGCCTTCCATCTACAATGCGGACTGCAGGGCTCACAATTCAGATCGAGTTGCAATTGCAGATGATGCAGTCCAGTAGGCAACAGACATTGCTACAAGTGCGGCCCTCCCGGACCACGCATCATCGCTAGCTGTGCACACGTAGAATGCTTCTGATGCCCCTACCTCATTGCACCACAACTCATGGACCCTTTATGATAGAATCTTTTGTGTTTGATTTCAGATCTGCTGCCCCTACCTCAGTGTACCACAAGTCATGAACCCTTTACGATAGAATCTTTTGTGTATTATTTCACATCTGGTGCCCCTAACTTAGTGCAGCACAAGTCATGGACCCTTTATGATTGAATCTCTGTGTGTGATCCGATGATTACTGTTGTACTTGTTGCCAGCACCAACCATTCCCTGAGGGCTGGCTTACACTCACCCCACGCATCCAGCACAGACGTCACTGGACATGTGACCCTGGTAATAAAAAGGGGCCGAGCGCATGTGCCCGTACCCAGTTCCACTATCTATCTAACTGTGTCCGTGTCTTCATTATGTATGCATGATGCTGCCCTTGGGCCCTACCACATTACATTCTGCTGTGCACAGCGCTCGCAACCATGTTACCTTTGGCAGTGGGGAAAACTTTGGTTATGTAACTTTGTCTCGGTCAGTACATAGGTAGTGACTGGATCATTAGAGTACTGCAAGGAGAGTGTATAGTGAATTTATAAGTGCTTCGGAATTGGCAGAGTGATTGGATAAGTACATATGTTGGCGGAGCCTAACCCCCGAGCACAAGCTTGGCTCTAATTGGCTGCCCTCCATGTGCCAAAAACAGAAATTTGGGCTTTGCATGGCCCTGTATTGCTACAGCTGCAACACTCCACTGAATGTGCAATAAACATTCATTTGCACACATATATGTCATGCACGATCTTTCATGTGTGGAAATATGGATGAATGTAGGGTCAGTGATTCCCCCTACCTTCCATGTTGGCCATGTTTTAGGACTTGGGTCACAGGGTGACACATTGGCGCTTGTGGCCCGGGTGGCAGCAGCACTACAAGAGGGACACCCGCATCAGTTGATTCCTCATACAGCCCAGGACGGAACCACGCTCAGAGCTCCAGAGTCATTGTTCCCAGCCTCACACAGGACTGGCATATGCCAGGCCAGCTCAATCCGCTTACGCATACAGGGAGGGACAACAACGCTACATGGCCCAGATTTTCATTGTAGTGATCTGCTGCTCTCAGTTCTAGTTGTCAGTACGCCACAGCCACTCCCTGATGGCTGGTTTACACCCACACCACACCCATCAAGCACAGGCGTCACAGGACACATGGCCCTGCCAATAAAAAGGACCGGGCACACGTGCTACATGCCATTTCCATTTCAGACTTGGTGCACCGGATGCACTGTGGCCGGCACAGGCACACCGCCACGGGACGGTGACTTTTGGTGCACTGAGGTAGGGGCACTGTAAGTGCTGAGTGGGTGTGCAGCCTGCGATGATGTCCCGTCCCGGTGGTCCGGACAGGTCAGGTTTTGTGTGCCCTGCTGGACCGCAGTGTAGGCCTGAGCCATCGACCAGCGGGGGCCTACTGCCACGTGGCGTGGCCTCACTGGTCACGGAGTTAGTGCCACCGCAAGGGCTGAGCGGGAGTGCAACCTGCGATGACGGCGGGTGCACTGGTATGTCCTCTGCCATGGTAAAATCAAGACACAGCACCAAATGTGAGACCTGGTGGCCTGCGGAGGGGGGCTTCATGATGTGGAGGATGCCCTGTCTGCGGAAAGGTGAGCAGTGGGGCCTGGGTGCGCAGGGGCGGGCAGATGCCTCTGGGCAGAGGGAGTGGATGGGGTGCAGCAGCCTGGGTGCGCAGCAGCGGGCAGACACCACTGGGCAGTGGAAGTGGATGGGGTGCAGCAGCCTGGATGCACAAAGGCGGGACAGCGATTTAGGCGTGCGCAGTCGTATGTACTCTGCCATTACTGATTCTGTACTATGTTTCAGATGAGTGAGCTTGAGGGCTCCACTATGTCCCGGCACGTGGTTGGAGACACACCGGATGCGGAAAGGTGAGCTGTGAGAGTTTTGTCCACAGTGTGGGCGCTCACTGTCCCTCTCCATCTCTTCCTTTCTCTCCCTCACACTCTTTCTCTCTTCCTCTCCCTCACACTGTTTCTCTCCTTCTCCCTTCCTCTCCTCACTCTTCCTCTGTTTCTCTCATCCTCTTTCTCACATTGTTTCACTTTCTCTCTCTCTTCCTCTCTCTCACTGTTTTTCTCTCTCTTCCTCTCTCTCTCACTCTTTCTCTCTGTCTTCCACTCACTCATTCTTTCTTTCTCTCTCTCGCTTCCTCTCTCTCTCTCTCTCTCCTTTGATGTACGCATGACGCACAGTCTTATCTTGCTTTTTGTCTAGCAGGCCTGCGAAGATGCGTGGCCATCCTGGCAATCAACACCCACTCTGAATTGTGAGCTCAGCTTGACCGCGTGTACGCAACGGCTGAGGAGGTTGCTGCGGCATGTGGTGGACCCTCTTACACAAACACCAGTGGCAGAAGGTGAGCAGAGAGGTTTGTTTCTGCAGCAGCGGGCAGTCACCTCTGGGCGGTGGGAGTGGATAGTGTGCAGCAGCCTGGGTGCACAAGAGCGGGCAGACACCTCCTAGCAATGGGAGTGGATGGGGTGCAGCAGCCTGGGTGCACAGGAGCGGGCAGACACCTCTAGGCAGTGTGAGTGGATGGGGTGCAGAAGTCTGGGTGCGCAGGAACGGGCAGTCACCTCCGGGCACTGGTAGTGTCTGGGGTGCAGCAGCCTGAGTGCACAGCAGCGGGCAGACACCTCTGGGAAGTGGGAGTGGATGGGGTACAGCAGCCTGGGTGCGCAGAGGCAGGCAGACACCTCTGGGCGGCAGGAGTCGATGGGGTGCAGCAGCCTGAGTGCGCAGGGCGGACAGACACCTCTGAGCGGAGGGAGTTGATGGGGTGCAGCAGCCTGGGTGCGCAGGGGCGAAACAGAATTACGCGTGTGCAGTTGTATGTACTCTGCCATTACTGATTCTATACTATGTTTCAGATGACTAAACTTGAGGGCTGCACTATGTTCCGGCACTTGGTTGGAGACACACCGGTGGCAGAAAAGTGAGCTATGAGGATTTTCTCCATAGTGTCAACACTCACTCTCCCTCTCCATCTCTTCCTTTCTGTCACTCACACTCGTTCTCTCTCTCACTTTCTATCTCTTCCTTTCGCTCTCTCACACTCTCTCTCTCTTTTGGTCTCTTCCTCTCTCTCTCATTCTTTCTTTCTCTCTCTCTTCCTCTCTGTCTCACTCTTTCTCTCTCTCTCTTCCTCTCTCTCACACTGCTTCTCTCTTTCTCTCTCTCTTCCTCTCTCTCTCACTCTTTCTTTCTTTCTCTCACTCTTTTTTTTTTTTTAGTTTGAAAAACCTTTATTAAGGGTAAAAAAGTGTGAATCACAGCGTACTACCTACATCCCTAGTAGGGCCGGCATTGCGATGTGTCATGTATGGAAAAAGTATAAGTAAGAGGCGGGGAATACACAGCAAGCGGCCTACAACCACATCGGGCCGGCCGCGTAAGTTGGAACGATAAGCTTTAAGGGCAGTCGGATCTCTATATTCGTATATGAATGATCATGAACTGTAAAGAAGAAAAAGATTAACATTGCGGCTAATACCCTGTATTCGAGGTATGTAGATCTGGGGTGATGATGCACTCTGCACCAGGGGATAGAGGGAAGTGTACCGTGGTGTCCCGTGTTCTCCAGTAAATAGTGTGCGTGTACGAAGGTGGGGGTTCCCTCTGTATCATGTCATATTTCTACTGGGGCATCGTAGATTCTGTGCCAGTAGTGTGCTCCAAAAGATACGTTTGTAAGGGGCCCCAAATATCATTTGGGCGAGCTGAAGGGGTTTGGAGATCCACGTAAGTATGTAGTTGTTCTTGGCAGTAGATAAGGTCTTGGAACCAGTCCTTAAATTTTGGCACCCTCCCTCTACCCCACCTACAGGCGATCCGTCTCTTAGCAAGAAGGAGCGCCAGAGAGGTGTATTTCCGCACTTTGGCAGCGATGGGTTTAGTGTAACCCAGTAGTGTGGTCAGGGGGTCTACAGGAATATGTACTCCTGTCATTTGATCCAGTGCCATTAGTATCTCCATCCAAAAGTGTTGGATGGGCGGGCATTCCCAGGCAGTATGTTTAAAATCAGCACCCTCTCCACCACAGCGGTCGCATTTGTCGTTATCTCGAATTCGTAGGTGGTGTAGATGCGCTGGGGTGTAGTATAGGCGATGTACGTACTTATAGTGTATGATTCTAAATCTACTGCTAGCGGATATTTCTCCAGTTTGCTTGCAGCAAAACGCCCACTGCTCCTCAGTGAGGGGGTACCCCAATTTCTCCTCCCATCTGCCTAGAGGCAAAGGTGGGTCATACTCTCTGTTAGATTGTACCGTGCGGTATAATAGTGAAAGCACATGTGCATCGACAATTTGTTGCAGGAGTGCGTGCAGTGGGGGCATAATAAGGGGTTCTTGCAGGAAATTTGGTGTAATCGCTTTCACGGTGTGCAACTCCACTACCCCCGCTGTTCCCAAGGGGTGATCCACAAGATCAATACAAACTTCTACCCACTGTGGGTTGCACCACCTCATACAAATTACAAAAACAGTAAATTTATGAATGTCCATCCAATAGTTCACATTATTCAAATTTTCTATATTCTTCTTTCATTTGTGACAAAATATCGGGTAGCCAACGCGTTTTGTTCTTGTAAAAAGAACTTCGTCAGGGCTGTAAAAACATTTTAAAATACATATGTAATACACTGTTACAATACATTGACACACAATAATACATAACACATAGTACAATCAAGACAGAAGATGATCTAAAATCTACTCCAAATCTTATATTTTTCTTTTAACACTTTTAATTTATATGAAAAGTTAAGCACCTGGGCTACTAACCCTTACTTGTAATATTTTTAATAAAGTTTTGATAAATACAATCAAAGCATTAAAGGCAAGTCAAACTAAATCCAACCTATGATTTACATGGTAAGTCCCAATTATGGAGCAACCTCAATCACAAAATAATTTAACCATAATTACAACAACTCATCGTGCAACTCGACACTCTTTTGGCTAATGTTGCCCCATGCAGACCCACACGAATTCCTGCGTAGGAACCTATTCCTGCAGCTTGCTAGACTCAGTGAGGGTGTAGCATGCTGAAGGAATCTACAGCTATCCATATTGGGCAGAGCAGCTCGCTATAAAATGAAGACCCTCCCACGCTACTTCTATATGCTTCAGAATACACCCTTCAGGATCCCACTGGAGTTTTTCCAGGGAAGTGATCTTGTTGCCTGTCTCCTGCTATGGAATGGAAGCAGCTCACACATCCTGTTGTGTAAGCTCCATAGGGAGGGTCTACGATGGTGGACTGGCAGTCCCAGATATCCTTGAATACAATTGGCCGACACAACTAATGGTAGTGAACGACTGAGTTTTCGCTGACTGTAGAGAGCTGGCCTACCAAGTGGATAGAGAGGCTATGGGTTGCAGGGGCCATGTGATGATCTTCTACTCTAGGAAACGAGAAAGGGATCTGCAGATACATACCCGGACAGTGGTTAGGATATGGAGGGAGGCCACTAGCTACTTGAGTTGGGGAGGTAGGCTCACCAATCTGACTCCACTGTGGGAAAGAGACTTATTGCAGGTGGTGGGTATTTTGACAGGCTTCTCCAAATGGGAATTAATAGTTATAGAGCACCTGGGTGATGTCTGGAGGGAACAAACGCTCATACAGTTTGAGATCCTACATCAAGAATATGAACTGGCGGATTCGAAAAGGTATACTACAGCTTCGACATGCCCTTAGGAGACATATAATAGAGGAGGAGCAATTACAAGAGGCACACCACTAGAAGACTGTTTACTCACCAAGCCCATAGCTGATAAGACAATTTCTATAATTTATAGAAAAAGCTGGTTAATAATCCCCCTGAACCCGATGGTGGTGCTGAGAGATGCCTGAGACCTAGGAGACATCGGCGATGACGACTGGGTAAAAGCCCGTGGGAAATAGCAATTCATGCCTGGCTCAGATACAACTGAGGATTCTGTGCAGGTCTTACTACTATAGGGTCCTCTTACACAAGATAAGAAGGGCAGATTCACCATTATGTCTCCAGGGATGTGACCAGGAGGGTACTATCTTCCATATCCTTTGGGAGTGCCCAGTAATACAATATCACTGGCGAAAGGTAAATGGGAGAATGTCTCGGTCCTGTTTCTGGAGGTTCCTGTGGATGCAAATTGACTCCTCCTGACAGCAACAGGAGAAGCGCGCTGGCTAAAATATCAGAAAATATGGTTAGTAGCTGCAGCGGGCGTGGCCAAATGCAATATCGCAGGGGCATGGGACACATCACTTCCCCACAAACTGAAGATTGGGAGTCTAACCTAGACTGGTGCAAGAGAGCATAACAGGTAGTCTATCTTAGCAGAGGCTGCCCAAGAAGTGGGAGAAAGTGTAGGTGAACTGGTGTGACTTTCAAGGGTATTCAATGTGAGGAATGTTGCTGGGAAGGAGGGGAGAGCACTCCTGTTGAGTTATCATTGGTGCAATATGCTACAGGCCGTAAAAGTGCCATTCCAAATGTGTATTCATGCTTTGCCTCTGTTACTGTCAGCCTACATTGCCATGTATAACAGACAAACGTCTCCGTTAATTTCTTGTATTCACTGTATGATGAGCAATTTTCAAATACAGGGTTTAAAAAGGGATTGTCTACATACGAAGATTGCTTTGCTGAAAGTTATCCATCTTAACCAAGCTACTTACTAAAGTCTGCATTGAACTTTAAACTTGGCTGTATCTAATCTACTTTTGGGGAAATGTGTGTTGCCTTAGAAATAAGTGTAAATATATTATGTGCTCAATTTTTGTAATACCAGTAATAATGATTACAATAGTGCTAGTTGGATTTTATTAAGCTCCCAAGAAAGGCTATAGAAATGCAAACACAACTAAAACACATACATAACTGAATGATGAAGAGCAAATGAAAGCTTCATTTGTTGCATACAATCAAGAGAATTACTCAACTAAAGTTAATTCTAGACTAGTACAGGAATACACACAAGCCATGGGAGCAAAGGACTGCTATGTCTGCGCTCATTTGTCCCCATCAGCATCAGTCACATATTAGCAAATGCTATTATCATATGGAATTACATGCAGTATACTAATTTCACTTATATAGATGCGAACATTTTGAATATTTCTTTTCTAACTATGATTTAATTCTTTCTAGAGTGCCTTTAGTAGAAAGCATGATTTTGCACCCTCAAGCAATAACAAGCATTGGCATAGCCAATAGGCCACGCCTTTGGGGCCTTATAAGTGTTTAGCCATGCAACAGTTGTATAACTAAATACTTATAAGGTCCCAAAAGCGAGACCTATTGGCTATGCCAAGCGGCCGTGCGGCCGCGAAAGTGATCGCGATCAAACATCAAAGCGGCCGCGAAAGTGAAAGTAATCGCGGTCAAGTGCGGCGCCCGCGCACATGCACTGTAGCTCTAGGCTGGCCTGGTAGCACTTTTTGGAGACCTCTCAAAAAGTCTCGCCAGACCAGCGCATGCGCTGGGTCAGGCGGGACCTAAAAAAGGACATAGCTTAATACTATTGTTCGAGGCATATAAGCTGTAGATTGTATACTTAGCATAGATCGCCATCTGGTGTTGGGCTCGGATGTTTGCAGTTTGTTAGTCACAAGATAGTTGACTCCTCCTTATGGTGACAGTGCGCATGGTTATCGACTCCATCCCCATATTGTTTTTTCCGCCATCGGGTTCGGACGTGACTTGCAACGCTCCGAGCCGGTTTCGTTATCGAAACTCCCTTCAACATGCAATCACCTACCACTCAACGGTATTATCTTGATCACGTTTCCCTTTCTCGACGCACATCTTCTACAATCGAAAAAACTGACAGAAGTCGATGGAATGGACTCCCTTCAAGAAATGTCCCCAGTGTGGTGCTAAATTCCCACACTCGGACCTACACCCAGTGTGTAATCTCTGCCTCTCTCCGGAGCATCGAGAGGATACCTGTGAGGCTTGTCTAGCTTTCAAGTCTAAGAAAGACCATTCGTGATCGTCTGGCTCGATGTCACGAAATGTCCAGAGGAAGCGGCTCCATTCCGGACATCCTCCATCCAGGCCCCGACAGCCTTCCAGAACAAGCCCAGGAGGAACCGGTCTCAGTCTCCACAGATGACGCCGAAGACAAAGTCACCTCATCCCAGCAGACCGTGAGTACCGAGACCCCTGCCCCCACCCAAGCCCATACCAAAGGCTCCAGTAACACCTTCGCCACAAGGCCCAGGTCCACACCGGTCGAACATTTCAGATGCCCCGCCTTCGGGTTCGGCTATGAAAACCAAAGACAAGCCTTCCGGCTCGGGATCGAGCCAACCACACTACGGCACCGAAAAACCACCTTCATGACCGAAGTCCAAGGCCGCCGATATGCCACGCCTTCCTCCATCAGCACCGGAAAACCCTCTGGCACCGAAACAGCTGAAGGACAAACCCTCGGAGCCGAAGCAAAAGGGCAAAACTTCGACACCGAAAACGTCGGAGCCGAAACAATCCAAGGAAAAACCTTCGACGCCTAAACTCCCGAAGCAAAACACTCCGGAGCTGAAACAATCGACATCGAAGTCTTCGGGAACCACAAAAGGCTTCTAAACCGGACACTATCCCTATGCCTAAACAGTCTAAGACTCCTCATAGGGATAAATCTTCTGCACTGAAAAAGAACACCGGCTCTGAAGAACTTTTTGTCCCGGATCCAAACCAGAAAACAATTTATATCCATCCAAAGACTGGTCATATTCTCTCCAAACACTCTACAAAAGAGAGACAGGACCATTTGCAAAATTCACCGGTTCTGGCTAAAAGAATTGACATGGGCACTAACACCTCTCCACCCCCTACAACTCCTCCCCCACCTATTGGTCCCAATTTACTTATCTCTTCAGTACACTCTCCAGAACACACTTTTCCACTCTCACAACCAGAGGATAGTGATAATGGAGATGAGGACGGACAAGGGGATGATAACATAATCCCACAACGAGACAATGATGACAATGATGATCCCCCACAGGACCCAGATCCATGGATGCACTATAATACAGATCCTGACTTAACAGACCCAGATCTTTATCCCTCTAAGCCATCCCCACCAGACGATAATGTAGGTTTTGCCCAATTAATCAATAGGGCCACAACATATCACGGAGTAAATCTACATTCTTACACTGTAGAGGCGGATTTTCTCTTAGAGACTTTTGCTCAGCCACAAAAAACCTCACACATCCTACCAAAGGGCTCATTAGACATGCACCAGAAGTGTTTAATCCTTTGCGTGCTCATGACGAGCTGGACTCGTCATGGCACAAAGTCGTCGTGTGCTCATGACGAGTCCAGCTCGTCATGACACCCACCCACGGGGGAAGCGCTGGCGCTCCCCCCGTGGGAGCGGTCGATCTGGGTTTCTTTATCGGGGAAGGCAGGGGAAGACCTTGTGCGATTGTGCAGCAGGAATGCCCACTAGACGGCAGGGATTTTTTAATTTTTTAAAGGGACAAGTCGGTACCGTTTGGGGGCAATGTATTCTCGCTTTGTCTGCCCCCCTTGGGGGTGCAGACATTTTTTTTTTTTTTTTAAATCGGCCCACTGGCCATTTTAACCAAATGTAGTGGGGAGTGGCCCCTTGGGCAAGGGTCACTCCCCTTTGGGGTCATTTTGTTTTGGCAGTGTTTGTTTGTTTTGTTTGGGGGAGGGGCCCCTTAGGCAAGGGTCGCTCCCCTTTTGGGGGGTACATTTTAGGCTTTGTCTGCCCCCCTGGGGGGGGCAGATTTTCTTTATTAAAAAAAAAATGCCCACTGGACCGCCAGGGAGTGTTTAGTGGGGAGTGGCCCCTTGGGCAAGGGTCACTCCCCTTTGGGGGCTTATGATTTTGGCTGTCTGCCCCCATGGGGGGGCAGATTTTGCCATTTTTAGGTTGAGCATTTGAGATTTCTTGTATATACTTTAGTATATACTTATATGTTTATATGGTTTCTGGGCTTTGGATCTGCCCTAGGACTTGTCTGCTGCCGCTTAGGGACTTTTTTCCTGATCAACTGGCTCTATTTAACTTTCTTGATAGAAAACGACCAGCAGAGGTCAGTAAAATACCAGAGTCACTTCAGCATTCTCTAGTTTTCAGTCCATAGAAATAGTCTTCCACGAGCACCCATAGACAATAATATTTTTTTTAAATATTATATTTTCAGTGATATGACCACCGAAGGCCCAGATTTTATATTAAAAACAGAGGTTTGGACTATACCGTTTCCCGCTGAAAGGCTATATTTCTTCCTGTGTGTTCCAATACGTGGCGTGTCATGCAGTTTGGTGCTTACTTTCCCTCCATGTCAAAGAACAGCAGATGTTTCAAGGTGCAGGGTAATGTGCTGCATAGCTAAGTACATATAAGGTCCCAAAGGCGAGACCGATTGCATTGCAAATGCTTGTTTAATGTAGGGCCCACTAGGCCACCAGGGAGTTATTTGTGAAGAGTGACCCCTTGGGCAAGGGTCACTCTTCTTTGGGGTCAATATTTGTGGAATGTGTCTGCCCCGCAGGGGGCCAGATCGCCATGTTTTTTTTTAAATTGGGCCCACTAGACCACCATGGATTTTTTTGTGGGGCGTGGCCCCTTGGGCAAGGGTAGCTCCCATTTGGTGAGCATTAATTTGGCCGTTTCTGCCTCCCTGAGGGGCAGATCGGCTGATTTGTTTTTTTGTAGGGCCACTAGGCCAGCCAGGTTTTTTTTTTATGTTGGGGAGCGGCCCCTTGGACAAGGGTCGCTCCCCTTTATGGGAGGATGATTGTGGTCATTTCTGCGCTCTTTGGGTGGCAGAATAGCAGTATGTTTTTAGGCCCATCTGCCCTCAAGGGGGCAGAAGCCACTAGACACCTGATTTTGTAAAAACAATTGTGTATGGGAGTGGCCTCAAGGGCAAGGGTTGCTCCCCTTTTACGGGGGTGAATATTTTATTTATACTCTTAGGCCCACCTACCCCTTAGCTTGGCTGGTGGATTGTCTGTGGACAGGTGCATTATTTGCATATGTGATTGTAATGTTTTTTTCTCCTTTTTATTCTAGTGTAAAGCTTTTGATTCCTGTTTGCGATTTCGACAGTGGTGTTCTGCAGTTTTGCGTAGTTGCATTTTTTTGGTAGGAAAACCATTTTTGTTGTATTTTTTCCAAATGAGTATTTTTATCATGTAAGAATGAATTTTTTTGTAAGTGGTGTCATAATGGCAGCTTATTTAGTTAGTGTTTTGTGCATGGAATTCTTTGCGATGTGTTTTGCATTGTCTTATGTGTAATTTTCTTTTCTCTTTCTTTTTTAGTGGGATATTGTTGATCCATACTGTGTCTGTGCAGAGTAGGTGGTGGTGAATGTATCTGCTTCTGGCAAGGGAGTGGTATCGTTTTTGAGTATATAGGTATTTCTGATAAAGGTGCATTTTGTTTATTACTTATTTTGCAAAGTGTTTGTTGTTGTTGACTTGTTTGACAAGTTACTTTTATTAGTAAGCAGTACGGCTAGCCGTAGAATGACTGCTCAGCAGGTGGTTGGTATGCTTCTTGAATCTTCCTCTGAGCAGGATTATGAGACTGACAGTGCGTCTGAGGGAGAGGAGGGAGGGGAAGATTCAGGCAGTGAGTTTTCTCTCCACATGGAATCATCGGATGATGAAGGTACTCTCTGTGCAGATGAAGGTACTCTGAGTGCGGATGAAGTGCCTGTTTTAGAGGAGGATACTGCTGTGCCGATGGTGCAAGAGGCATCTGGATTGCAGCCTGAGGCTGCTAGGCTTCCTACTGGAAGTGCTGGACTCTGGGTTGATCCAAACATGGTGCAGCCGGTGTTGCCTGCCTTTAGTGGTGATGCAGGGTGTAGAGTGGATTGTGAACATTTTTTGCCTATACAGTTTTTTAAGTTGTTTATGGATGATGTATTTTTGGGTGAGATGGTTGAGCAGACTAATTTGTATGCTTAACAGTTTATGAGGGACAACAGTGACAAACTTAGGCCCCACTCTAGAGCCACCCGGTGGACTCCCACAAATTTGGAAGAGATGAAGAAGTTTTTGGGTTTGACTTTATTGATGGGTTTGATAAGGAAGCCGTCCATGGCTTCATATTGGTCTACCAGTCCCTTGATGGCAACAGCCATATTTCCTGCAGTTATGACTCGTGATCGGTATTAACTTTTGCCACAAGATCACCCTGAATGTGACTGTCTTTTTAAGATTCTGCCTGTTCTTGATCACTTTGTAGATCGATTTTCAGAGATCTATACTCCAGGGAAAGAAATATCTATTGATGAGTCTTTGGTCTTGTTCAAGGGCCATTTGGTTTTTAGGCAGTACATCCCTAGCAAGAGGGCACGCTATGGAATTAAGCTCTATATGTTGTCTGAGAGTAGGACAGGATATGTTTTTAATTTCCATGTGTACACTGGTAGGGATTCCACTATTGACCCCCCTGATTGTCCATCCACTTTTGGAGTTTCTGAGAAAACTGTGTGGGATCTTGCTAGAGGACTGTTTAACAGAGGCCACCATGTGTACCTTGATAACTTCTACACTGCTGTGCAATTGTTTAAGGAATTGTTCAAAGTGGACACTTTTGCTTGTGGCACAATCCGCTCTAACCGTAAAGGTTATCCAAAAGAGCTTGTTTGCAGAAAACTTCAGAGGGGACAGTGCAGTTCCTTGCGTAGTGATAAACTACTAGCTGTGAAATTTGTGGACAGGGGGAATGTGTACATGCTGACTACCATCCATGATGAGAGTACTTCACCTGTGGCTGTTTGGGGTCAGATTTCTGAAGTGCACAAACCTGTGTGCATTTTAGACTACAATAAGCACATGGGTGATGTTGATAGAGTAGATCAGAGGTTGGAACCTTACACTGCTATTCGTAAGGCTTACGTTTGGTATAAGAAGTTGGCCATCCATCTCTTTAATTTAGCAACTTTAAATGCTTTTGTTGTGTTCAAGGAGTGTTCTCCTGCATCAAAGTTGACTTTTGTTCAGTTTCAGCAATCTGTGATAGGCAGCCTTGTTGTTGTGGAACAGGGAAGTGTTCCTAGAGTTGGAGTGGTGGAGGATGTGGCTCGATTGAAAGATCGCCACTTTCCTGATTACATTCCTCCCACATCCTCAAAAGACTTTCCTACTAGGAGATGTAGAGTCTGTTGGCGAAGAGATACGCGGAAGGAGACTCGTATGTATTGCCCCGAGTGTCCTTCTAACCCTGGGCTGTGTGTCCCTGCTTGTTTTAGAGCGTACCACACGCAAAATAAATTTTGGGAGCATCCATGAGTGGTAAAGTGAACTGCCTGGTCTGTATTCTTTAAAAAATGTGATTCTGTTTCAAGGTTGGCATTAGTGCAATGTATTTAGTTTCAGATTTTGTGTTAGTAGATTTGTATCTATTTGCAATTTGTTTGTGTTTTTATTTTTGTCTAAAATAAATCCTAAATGTGATGGTGGTGTCTGTAGGCTGGCGCTTGGCTGGCGGTGTGCGTGGACTGGCAGTTTTCTGGCGGTGTGCGTGGACTGGTGCTTGGCTGGTGGTGTGCCTGGACTGGCGCTTGACTAGTGGTGTGTGTGGACTGGCGCTTGGCTGGTGGTATGCGTGGACTGGTGCTTGGCTAGTGGTGTGCGTGGACTGGTGCTTGGCTGGCGGTGTGCGTGGACTGGCGCTTGGCTGGCAGTGTGCGTGGACTGGTGCTTGGCTGGCGGTGTGCGTGGACTGGCGATTGGCTGGCAGTGTGCCTGGACTGGCGCTTGACTGGTGTGTGTGCGGACTGGCACTTGGCTGGTGGTGTGCGTGGACTGGCGCTTGGCTGGCGGTGTGCGTGGATTGGTGCTTGGCTGGCAGGGTGCGTGGATTGGCGCTTGGCTGGCGGTGTGCGTGGTTTGGCGCTTGGCTGGCGGTGTGCGAGGATTGGCGCTTTTCTGGCGGTGTGCGTGGACTGGTGTTTGGCTAGCGGTGTGCGTGGACTGGTGCTCGGCTGGCGGTGTGCGAGTAGTGACTTGCTGCTGGTCACTACACACACTGCTAGCTGAGTGCCACTCCACACAATCCATTAGCTTGTGTGGTTGCTGTGTCAGGAATGTGGGCTTGTGAAAGTGATGGGCCCTTGAATGGCGCTGTCTGCTGGTATGAGTGTTGTAATGTGATGGGCCCGCGGCTGGCGGTGTGAATGGTTTTGTATGTGTCACACGTATGAAAGGTGTATGAATGGCCTGTAAAGAGGTTGGTGCCTTGTCGTGGCTTTACAGCTCATGAGCTGTGAGTCAATGGTTCAGTTTCTCGCCCTTTCAATTATTAACAGTGCATTTCATTTTTGTGAAATCACTTGCTAATACAATTGTATATACTGAACCATCACTCACCCTCGTGCCAAATCCAACCAGTATATGTGTGTGCTTGAGGATTAGATGGCTGTGCAGTAATATTTGTCTTTCTGAAGCAGGGTGTACCTTGCCCTTTTTGTGAATGTTGTAATGTGTTGTTTTTGTGTCTGGTGGTGTGAATGGTCTTGTGTGTATCACGTATGAAAAGTGTGTGAATGGCCTGTAAAGCGGTTGGTGCCGTGCCGTGGCTTTACAGCTCACGAGCTGCGAGTCACTGGTTCGGTTTTTTGTCCATTGAATTATTGACAGTGCATTTCATTTTTGTGAAATCTCTTGTTAATAAAATTTTATATACTGAACCATCACTCGCCTTCGTGCCAAATCCAACCAGTATGTATGTGTGTTTGAGCAATAGATGGCTGTGCAGGAATCTTTGTCTTTTTAGTCTCTCTGCCAAGGTGTACATTCCATCTAAGAATAACCTACCAACTGTAGATATTGTCGTAAACCCATGGGAGTTCATGGTGATGTGTCTCTTGTGAATTCCAACAAGTTATTTTATCCACAATGTCCTGCAAACCTCAAAATGTCTGTCACATTTCCCTTGCAATATTGTGCCGAAATTCTCACGCTGTAGAAATAAACAACTAATTATGACAAAACGACCTGGTTTTGCATGGGGGTCATCTGTGTTTTTGGCCCCGTGCTTGGCGGCCATCTAGGGAAACCTACCAAACCCACACATTTTTGAAAAGTAGACACCGGGGGCCTCCAGGGAGATATGGCTTGCGTGGATCCCCAGCGTTTCCTTACCCAGAATTCCCTGCAAACCTCAATTTTAACTTGAAAAATCGTTTTTTCACACACTTTTGTGTGGGAAAGTTGTGGCATCACTGGGCTCACTCAAATTTCCCACCACCCAGGGTTCCCCCAGGTCTCACGGTAAAAATGGTGCCTCACTTGTGTGGGAGGCCCAAGTACCCGCGACAGGCAAGGGCCCAAACCGTAGTGAGGAGGCATCAAAATTGCCTATCTCAAAACCACCTGGTTTTGCAAGGGGGGGTCACCTGGGTTTTTGGCCCCGTTCTCGGCGGCCATCTAGGGAAACCTACCAAACCCACACATTTCTGAAAACTAGACACCCGGGGGCTTCCAGGGAGGTATGGCTTGCGTGGATCCCCCATCGTTTCCTTACCCAGAATCACCTGCAAACCTCATTTTTAGCTTAAAAAAATCACCTTTTTCACACATTTTTGTATGGGAAAGTTGTGGCATCACCGGGCTCCTATTTAGAACATATTAGGGTGTGGCGCAGAATCATCGATGATGTCTTCATCATCTGGAGAGGTAGTAGAATTTTGGCTGAAACCTTTTTGGATTGGTTAAATCATAAAAATCCATTTTTGTTTTTTACAGGTACATTCACGAATGTGGCGCTACCTTTTCTGGACCTTTGTATCAGAGCAGAAAACGGAGCATTAGCTAGTAGTGTTTTTCATAAACCTACTGATAGAACCAATCTGCTTTCCTTTCAGAGTTTCCATCCCCGTTCATTGAAAGAAAATTTGCCTTATGGACAGTTCCTGCGTCTTCGTAGGAACTGTTCCCCAATTGGGGATTACAAAAAAGAGGCCAGTGTCCTTAGTGAAAAACTGAAACACAGAGATTATCCGGAGTATGTGATTACCAAGGCACAGAAGAGAGCAAGAAATTGCAACAGGGAATCACTCTTACAAACATATGACAAGGAAAGAGTGGAGAGTAGTATTTGTGTTACGACCTTCAACACAGCATCTAACTTACATTAAAAAGATAATACAAAAAAATTGGAGGATTTTGAATTCCAATGGGTTGGAACAACCTCTCCCACTTTTTTCTTTTAAAAAAAGCGCAAGCATAAAAGACACGGTGGTCAACACATGTCCTAGATCACCGATTGTTGGCGACAATGCATGTCACCATGAACATTTTTTACCTCCTGTAATGGGACATTATGCTTGCGGTTATTGTAGGGCTTGCCGCCTTTCACTGAATGGCAAAAAGGTGGACATTGGAACTAACCACCCATGGGAGCAGAGAAAACATACGACATGCAACACTGAGAATGTCATTTATTTGATACGGTGTCCGTGTGGCTTACTGTATGTCGGAATGACTACACGTCGAGTTAAAACTCGCATCTTGGAACATATGAGCACAATAAGATGCGGAAAAACAAACACAAAATTAACAGCTCATTTCCCGGAAAAAAACCACAATGAACAAGACCTAAGGTGGACAGTGTTAGACAAACCCTTTATACCACCCAATACAGTTGATACTGCCAGTTTCCTGTTTATTAGAGAACAGCGTTGGGTAAATAGACTTAGAAGCAGCACGATGGGCTTAAATGACTCTATCCCATGGTTCCATCTGTATGGGTTAGGTAAAAAATGAGGTAAAAAATGAAGCTAGAAGAATTCAGTATGATTCTAAACACCCCTAATACTGTTGGACTTTCGATATTGTGTACAACAATATTGTTAGAATAGGGCTTAGTATTTGGAAAGAACATGGAGCAGATTTTATCGTTATGGCATTGACCTCGTAAGTGATCGGATTGTTGATCCGATAAAATCATTGCTTTTTCATCGGTCTTCCTATGCAATGTGAGAAAAATCTAGAAATAATTGATAAACAACTTTCGGTGGTTTGCTTAGGGAATGATGAGTGAGACCGTAATTCAAAACTTGGTACTTTAAAATGGGTTTTAAGTTAAAGTAGTTCTACCTTGGATTTGCGATTCTCACTTAGAAGTGTCGATAATCATTGGGGAATTAACCCTTCCAAGATGTCTGCTGTTTAAGGCTTTACATTGGGAGTCGTATTTGTTAGGTGTCCCTCTTCCCTGTTGCCTAACACGTGGGGCCGGAAGTGCAGAACAACACAGTGATTGGGGATTTCACACCCGATTAGGCATTTCTGGCGCTACCTTTAAATTGAAGACGACTCGGTTCCATCATGATCGACGGTGGACCGATGTGAGGAGTCACATCGCCGTGAGTCTTTGGAGTAGTAAGTAATGAATATATTTCTGGCACGCCGTGCGTTTATTACGGACGATGTTTTTCACCAGAAGGTGGTCAGTTCTATCTGTAGACTAGCGGTGATATGACATGAGTCTGATTAATGTAAAACAAGTGGTTGTACTTCCACTGTTTATTTATCAGAATCCTGTGTAATGGAATATGACAGTCGTATGATTGGGGCAATTTTGATCTTAAAGAATGTGTACTAGGATTTACATAATGATGGTTTTATATATTTCTTCCTGTTTGTTCGGGATAAAGAGTGTGACAACAAGACCACGGTCCCACAACGGTCCCGGGTTTGGAGAATTTCTAATAAACCCTTGTAAGTCTTTTGGATACACACTTGATTTTAATTATCATTATGGGTCTGAAAGCAGATAGGAGCGTGTCACCTTACAGCCACTATTCTGCTTTCGGGTGTCTTTAAGTGGAGCTAGTCGGGTGAAAAAAACCTTCATTTTCACCTCACGGGTGTAATGTTTGCCTGGCCTTTTACGGTGTCATAGTAGCTAAGCGGTGAGGTGGTGTTTTCTTTTGGGTGATATGGTATACTTACTGGCATAATAGTTTAGAGGAAATTGATTTTTATGGAAGGTACAGCAGGGGAGTAGAACGATAAAATATATGTTCTACTTTCTTTTACAGAACCTTGTTCGCTCTTGGAAAATAGCCAGAGTACATGATGAAAGCAGTATTGGTTGTTTGTCGGTAGAAGGTAAATAAACCCCAACCAGGGGCGCAGATCAGAGTATAACGGGACCAACACCCTGATGAATGCCAGTACGACTCAGATGAGTGTATTACAGTGGCTGAAACATGTTGGTTAACGCAGTAGGGATTTAGGGGTCTTTACCTCCCCTAATTGTCCCGAGAGATTACTTTTAATCCTACCAGGGGGTGACAGGAATAAAGATTGATGATGGTCCCCTCCTAGGCATTTTTAAGTGTTTATATCTGCACTTTGTGGTCCCTTCTTCAGGGAATAACTCTCCTTGTTTTCGTTTTCACTATTTGTGTTTTTGTTGATACTGTCTGTCTTTCTGCAATCTCACCACTTTATACTTCATTCTAAAAAATTGTTGCGCTCCGCCCACTGTGTTGGTCTGCCCGGGGGCGTTTGGCGCGGCCCAATGATGAAGCATGACACTGCAAAGTGTGTGAGGGCAGTATTATAATGAAAATGCTTTTTCCTTCTTGCTATATCTCTGGGCTTTAGATAGTGAAGGATAAAACTATTTCCTTGTCACTGTCTTATTGCTTCGTAAATAATATATCTTTGTAGTTCTTCTCTGTTCAGTGAGTTTCATCACCGGGCTCACACAAATTTCTGACCACGCAGCGTTCCCCCAGATCTCCCTGTAAAAATAGTGCATCACTTGTGTGGGAGGCCCAAGTACCCGCAACAGGCAAGGGCCCAAAACGTAGTGAGGCGACATCAAAATTGCCTATCTCAAAACCACCTGGTTTTGCAAGGGGGGTCACCTGGGTTTTTCGCCCATGCTCGGCGGCCCTCTAGGGAAACCTACCAAACCCACACATTTCTGAAAACTAGACACCCGTGGGCTTCCAGGGAGGTATGGCTTGCGTGGATCCCCCAACGTTTCCTTACCCAGAATCCCCTGCAAACCTCAATTTTAGCTAAAAAAAATCACTTTTTTCACACATTTTTGTGTGGTAAAGTTGTGGCATCACCGGGCTCACACAAATTTCCTACCACTCAGCGTTCCCCCAGGTCTCCCGGTAAAAATGGTGCCTTACTTGTGTGGAAGGCCCAAGTACCCACGAAAGGCAAGGGCCCAAAACGTAGTGAGGCGACATAAAAATTGCCTATCTCAAAACCACCTGGTTTTGCAAGGGGATTCACCTGGGTTTTAGGCCCGTTCTCGGAGGCCATCTAGGGAAACCTACCAAACCCACACATTTCTGAGAACTAGACACCCGGGGGCTTCCAGGGAGGTATGGCTTGCGTGGATCCCCCAACGTTTCCTTACCCAGAATCCCCTGCAAACCTCAATTTTAGCTGACAAAATCACTTTTTCCACACATTTTTGTGTGGTAATGTTGTGGCATCACCGGGCTCACACAAATTTCCCACCACCCAGCGTTCCCCCAGGTCTCCCGGTGAAAATGGTGCCTCACTTGTGTGGGGGGCCCAAGTACCCGCGACAGGCGATCCCTTGCCGGTTGGCTTGTGGGTTCCCTGAAGACTTTTCTGCAGTTCCCAAGGGCTCCCCTGGTTGCGCCAGGCCTGCCATGACTTACCCTCGCTGGGTGAGCCCCTCAGACCTTGCTGGTCTGCACCGCTGACTTTTTGTCCTTTCCACAAGACTTGCTGTTACCATGGCTTGTTGGCTCCAATCTGGTCATCGACACCGCAGTAAGCTGCAGACTTCGTGGGACACGCCGAATCCAGCTCCTGGTTGTCATCGACGCCTCCTGGACTTCGTGGCTGAAGAGTCAAGACACCCGTGGACTACCTGAAATCACCCGACGACTGTGGGCATCCATCTTCCTTGCCCCGGGTCACTGCCAAGTGACTTTGAACACTGTCCCCTCTGCTTTCAGGTCTTCCTTCTTCTGAATCCATCCTTGGATTCCACCGGACACTTCTCCTGTCTTCACAAGCAGCAAGTCTTCATTGTCTCCCATTGAAAATGCCGCCGCGACCCGACACCAAAAGACACCTATGCACCCGGCTTCCCTGGGTGAGGAACTCCAGCACTATGGTGCTCCTGTGGGTGTTGGCTCTAGAACTACTTACCCTGTAAGTGACTTGCTTGTAGACTCTCCCGAAGTATCCTTAAACTCTTAATTTCCAATCGCGACTTGCTCTATTGAAGTCAATAGGGATTCGCGGCTGTGTTAACACAGGGTGGTTTCGTGAGGCCCCAACGTTTCTGAAGGCCTAGGCCTTGTCCCTGTGCAAGTTGTTATCTCTAAGTCTCTTTTTTAGTATATGGTCTGGTACGCCCCTAGGGCCCCAGCCATATTTGTGCTTAATTTATTGTGAAACGTTGATTTGTGTATATGTTCCTACCTTCTAATCTCATAAAAAGATTAGGAGAGAGTTGTTTAGTAATAAATACATATATATTTGATATATATACCTGTGTGGTGTCCTTTCATTTGGTAATTCAAGAGATTATATGGTAAAACAAGCTGCTTTACATTCCTCTAAAGACTTAGCCTGAAGGCTGCTCTCCACAGCTACCACTAGGATAGCTTTCTTTAAAGGTTGTCTTAAACCTACTACCATAAGAGTCGAATTGTACTGGTGCAAGGTGTCCACTTTAACTAGTGAAGAGCATATACCAGGCCAACTTCTCACATTGGTGGGCAGCGTGTGGGATTCCAGCTTGCCATTGTTTTACCAGAAAATCTCTATTTGAATTACTAACTGAAAACCACTATAGGTACTCAAGGTACATATAAAGTCAAGCTTAGTATCAATAAGTTCTACTGAACTTAGAGCTGTGTGCCAAGGGATAGCACACCCTTTCTACAGCTCAAGCTAGTATCAGTAGGCCACAAACTAGTGTAGGTAGTACAACACTGCACAACACTAGAATGTCCTTAAGGGTTGGAACCAGTGGGTCCACCCAGCCTCAGTATAAGGACATGACTTTCTCTGACTTGAAAGCCATGTGTGCTGCAAGGCACCTGAAGCTAGGACAGAGTCCCTCCACACTACACCTGATAGATCTACTGACAGCAGATGATCTTAGATTAGCTCTAGGAGCTAATGGGTCTGAATCAGTGAGTGGGTCAATTATAGTATCTGGGTCAGATGATGAAAATCAAGATGACCAAGACTCTGTGGTTGAAGGACCAGATCCACAAGGGTCTGAAAAGGACAGAGGAATTCTCCCTAAGAGAACTGACAGAGTGGAGGAAAGGCCTAGGTCCCTTTCTATGGAGTCTGACCACTCCTATCACTCTGGCAGAGAATCTGTCCACCAGAGGAGCTCCTACTTTCCTAGAAGGGAGACCTCCTCTGACAGAATGTACAAACTGCTGCAGTATGAGGAAGCAAGATTTGCCCTCAAAACCAAGCAGTTGACATTAGATAGAGAAGCCTTTGAGCTCCAGAGAGCTTCTAGAAGAGAGGGGTTAGAACCCCCTGGTGGCAGCAACAGTGTCCCTAGATGCAGAGAATATATTCCAGACCATAGGAACCTGAGCAAGGTTGTTCCTCCCTACCAGAGTGGGGATGATATCCACAAGTGGATAACTGCTATGGAAAGGGCCTGTAGAGTACAACAGGTCCCCCAAAAGCAGTGGACAGCAATCTTGTGGCTCTCCTTTTCAGATAAAGGTAGAGACAAGCTCCTCACTGTTAGAGAAGAGGATGCAGATGACTATGAAGTCCTGAAGAGTGCACTGATAGATGGGTTTGGCTTAATCACTGAGCAGTACAGGTTGAAGTTCAGAGACACCCAGAAGGCACAGACTCAGGACTGGACTGACTGTAGATTGTGCAACCAAGGCTCTGGAGGGTTGGCTGGTTGGTAGTAGGGTTACTGATTTCAAGGGATTGTATAATCTAATGATGAGAGAACAGATCCTCAATAATTGCCAGAACCAGTTGTTGCATCAATACCTGGTGGACTCTGATCTGACCTCTCCCCAAGAATTGGGTAAGAAGGCAGACAAATGGGTCAGAACCAGGGTGAGGCAGAAAACCCAGAACCAAGGGGGGGACACACCAAGAAGCAGGATTCTAAGGGCTCTGAGAAAGGTGGGGATAAGTCAAAAGACAAGAAGTCTTCACAAGGGCCCCACAAATCTGCATCTGGTGGGGATTCACAATCCAAGAAGGGAAAAGGCCAAAAGAAGCCCTGGTGCAAATTCTGTAAACAGAAAGGGCACTGGACTTCTGATTGTAACAAGTCCAAAGACCAAACCACCACCACTCCTGCCCCTAAGGCAACTGTTCCCCTAGTTCAGCTACTAGTGGAGGTGGTACACAGAATAAGGGTGTAGTAGGGTTGACCCTGGGTTCTTAAGTGGACCCTGGCCTAGTCAGAGTACCCACTCAGGCATTGCTGATTTGTGATGGAGACATTGATATGTCCTTCCTAGTGAGCCCCAGTAATCTGGGCAAATACAAACAGCAGCCTGTAATAAATGGCAAACAGGCTTTGGCATTTAGGGACACAGGTGCTAGTGTCACCATGGTGGCAGAGGATCTTGTGGACCCTGGACAGATCATCCTGGGCGAGATGTACCAGGTGACCAATGCAAGCAATGTCAGGACCAACCATAGTCTGGCAGTTGTGAATTTCTCCTGGGGAGGGGTAACTGGCCTTAAGAAGGTTGTAGTCAGTGCAGACCTCCCTGTAGAATGTCTATTGGGCAATGATCTTGAGACTTCAGCCTGGTCTGAAGTAGAGTTATGGACTCATGCTGATATGTTGGGCATCCCTGCAGAGGTATTTGCTGTGGCCAGGTCACAAGCCAAAATGCATAACACTGAACCAGCTCTGGATCCTGAAACCATGGACCAGATGCTTCCCAAGAAGAGGAGCAGTAGGGTTAAGGCATTGCCTTCCCCTCTGTCTCCGATCACAGATTCACCTCTTGAGGGAGGAGAAGCAGACCCTTAAGAAGGAACTGCCCCAGAGGGACTTGAGCCTGATCAGGTTGAGTTCTTGGGGGCAGGGGGCCCTTCTAGGGAAGATCTGAGTAGGGAGCAACAGTGCAGCCCCTCTCTTGAACCCCTCAGACAGCAGGCTGCTGCTGAGGCTGCTGGGAGTGCTAGTGGGTCCCATAAAGTTTATTGGGGTGAGTGACTCCTATATTCTGAGGGTAGAGATCCCACCCCTGGAGCCACCAGGAGGTTGGTAATACCTCAGAAGTTTAGGGGGTTCCTCTTGACTCTAGCACATGATATCCCTTTGGCAGGTCACTTGGGCCAAAACAAGACCTGGGACAGGCTTGTTCCACATTTTCATTGGCCACATATGTCAGAAGACACCAATAAGTTTTGTCGCTCCTGTGTCACCTGTCAAGCCAGTGGCAAGTCAGGTGGCACAACAAAGGCCCCCTGATACCACTACCTGTGGTGGGGGTACCCTTTGAAAGGGTAGGGATTGACATTGTTGGTCCCCTTGACCCTCCAACTGCATCTGGGCACAGATTTATCCTGGTGGTAGTGGATCATGCCACCAGGTACCCAGAGGCAATTCCCCTGAGGACCACCATAGCCCCTGTGGTGGCAAGAGCCCTTATTTGAGTTTTCTCCAGAGTGGGTTTCCCAAAGGAGGTAATCTCTGACAGAGGTACAAACTTCATGTCAGGATATTTGAAGGCAATGTGGAGGGAGTGTGGTGTAACTTATAAGTTCACCACCCCCTATCACCCACAATGCAAAGAGTTCGTTGAACGTTTCAACAAAACCCTTAATGGAATGATTAAAGGACTCCCAGAGAAGCTTAGGTGAAAATGGGACCTTCTTCCCTGCCTTTTGTTTGCATACAGAGAGGTTCCACAGAAGGGGGTTGGTTACAACCCATTTGAGCTTCTGTTTGGACACCCTGTAAGAGGTCGGTTATGTTTGGTAAAAGAGGGCTGGGAGTTACCTCTCAAACCCCCCAAACAGTATGTGATGGACTATGTACTTGGTCTCCGCTCCAGGATGGCCAAATACATGAAGAAGGCAACCAAAAACCTGGAGGCCAGCCAAGAATTACAAAAAACTTGGCATGACCAAAAGGCTGTGCTGACTGTGTACCAGCCAGGACAGAAAGTGTGGGTGTTGGAGACAGTGGCCCCAGCAGCCCCCAAGACAAGTGGAGTGGACGCCATACAATAGTTGAGCAAAAGGGAGAAGTCACCTATCTGGTGAATCTTGGAACTCCCAGGAGCCCCCTGAGGGTGCTCCATGTCAACAGATTGAAACCATATGTTGACAGGGCTGACATGGGCTTGCTCATGGCAACCGATGAGGAACAGGAGGAGGAGAGTGACCCTCTCCCTGACCTGCTCTCACAGAACCCCCCACACATTCCTCCCAAACACCGTACAATGTCCACAGAACATTTGACTCTCCTCTAACAGGAAATTGTCTCTCTACTACACAAAAATGCAATAGAACCAGTCCCCTTACCCCAACAGGGCACAGGGGTTTATTCACTCTACTTTCTGATTCCAAAAAAAGACGGCTCTCTCAGGCCAATATTAGACCTCAGACCCCTAAACCTCTACATCCAATCAGACTACTTCCACATGGTCACTCTCCAACAGGTGCTCCCACTACTTCCAACAAGGCGACTTCCTCTCCACTCTAGATCTAAAGGATGCCTACTTTCATATTCCTAGTCACCCTTCTCACAGAAAGTATCTCAGGTTCACAGTGGACGGACAACATTATCAGTTCAAAGTCCTCCTGTAGGAGAGTAGGATCTGCCTCTTATGTTGCCCCCACTTTTTGTCTGATGTTTACACTGGTTTCTGGCTATAGTCTGGCTGGGACCCTGCTAATCAGGGCCCCAGCCTCTCTGTTCTCTCTAAACAACATGGAGTGCATATTAGGTGCACTAGTGATTGGATACTGTGGTGCCTTATGAGTCCCTAGTATATGGTACCTTAGGTACCAAGGGCATAGGTACTTCACAGGCCTACCAGGGGCTGAAGCATGTATTATGCCACCCCTGGGAAGCAGACTAAATCTGACACCACAGGCCTGCTACTGCAGCCTGGGTGAGGTGGTGCTGGCACTCCTCACTGAGGTATAGGTTCACTATATCTCTCCTGCACACACATTTAAACCTATCAGTCTCCCCTAAGGCAGGCCCTATCAATCCTGAGGGCAGGGTGCTTGGTTTTCATGTGAGGGGGTGCCTCTGCCTGAGCAGGGCCCCTCTGCAGTTCTCAGAGTCCATTCTCTGGGGCTGTTTGTGAATGCGGTCAAACCATATACTCTTAAGTGCATTATAACCTCGCGGTAAATGCTAACTTTGGAATGGCAGCATCAAAACAGGTCGTGTTTGGTGTCAAACGCTTTGGAATCATACCCCCACACCAGTAACTGATGTGGGAGTATGATCCTACCCTTCTAGAGGGATAGACATGTACCTACTGTGGAAACACGGTAGAATCCTGAAGAGCCCTGGCAACACAAAACGGATGCCACCAGTTCTCAGACACTGGGCTGCCCTCCTGCTGATGACCGAAACTCGCAGTGGAGGAAGCCCAACAATAGGTATCCTGTCACAGGGAGGGGTGACCACCTCCCAGATAGGGTTTAGTGTATTGGGGCTGGGTGGGTGCACTCCTAGAGTGCTTTGAAGTCCTGCACTGGGGAAGCAGTAGGCTCCTCTGTGCATACACCAGTTCAAACCGGCTCAGGGGCTACCTGCCCCTGCTCTGGCGCAAAACTGGACAAAGGGAAGTGGGTGTAGCCACCCACTCCCCTGACCCTCCCATAGGTGGGGTCATAGAGCTAGTCCCTCCCTTCCTTCCAGTATAAGTTAGGTAACCCTTGCCTTTGCAAACTAGATACCGCTGGACAACGCTCTGAAGACGAATCCCGGACCTTCGACGTTCCACTACCTGTGGAAGACGGACAAATCTCCCTTGGAGTCAAGGAGTGACTCCCCTGCTTGGCAGGCACCAAAATCTACAAACTGCGGTCGCAAACTCCATCGCTCCCGCCGGAGCCCGAAGTCCCTGCAGCCCAGGAAGAGGATTTCCTGACTTCTCCAAGGCTATTGTGAGTCCCCAGTGACGCTGAAGCAAGTGGACCCCACGAGTGACGAGGAACCGCAATCCCTGGGTACCGTGCACTATTTTCGAGTGCAACCCCTTCACGACATTCTACAAACCTGTGCATTGGGCGACGTGTGGTCCAAGCCTCTAGCAGGGATCTCTCCAAAGATCAGAGGCCTACCCTGGGCCTACCGTGGGCCCCTGTTGAGTGGATCCTCCTGAGGCATCTTCGCGATCCCTTGCCGGTTGGCTTGTGGGTTCCCTGAAGACTTTTCTACAGTTCCCAAGGGCTCCCCTGGTTGCTCCAGGCCTGCCCTGACTTACCCTTGCTGGGTGAGTCCCTCAGACCTTGCTGGTCTGCACCGCTGACTTTTTGTCCTTTCCACGAGACTTGCTGTTACCAAGGCTTGTTGGCTCCAATCTGGTCATCGACACCACAGTAAGCTGCAGACTTCGTGGAACACACCGAATCCAGCTCCTGGTTATCGTCGACGCCTCCTGGACTTCGTGGCTGAAGAGTCAAGACACCCGTGGACTACCTGAAATCACCCGACGACTATGGGCATCTATCTTCCTTGCCCCGGGTCACTGCCAAGTGACTGAACACTGTCCCCTCTGCTTGCAGGTCTTCCTTCTTCTGAATCCAGCCTTGGATTCCACCGGACACTTCTCCTGTCTTCACAAGCAGCAAGTCTTCATTGGCTCCCATTGAAAACCACGCCGCGACCCGACACCAAAAGACACCTATGCACCCGGCTTCCCTGGGTGAGGTAACTCCAGCACTATGGTGCTCCTGTGGGTATTGGCTCTAGAGCTACTTACCCTGTTAGTGACTTGCTTGTACACTCTCCCGAAGTATCCTTAAACTCTTAATTTACAATCGCGACTTACTCCATTGAAGTTATTAGGGATTTGCGGCTGTGTTAACACACTGCATGCGTCCCCCGTGGGTCCTTTACTTACCTGCCTTGGGTGGTTTCGTGAGGCCCCAACGCCTCGAAGGCCCTAGGCCTTGTCCCTGTGCAAGTCGTTATCTCTAAGTCACTTTTTTAGTATATGGTCTGGTACGCCCCTAGGGCCCCAGCCATATTTGTGCTTAATTTATTGTGAAACGTTGATTTGTGCATATGTTCCTGCCTTCTAATCCCATAAAGAGATTAGTAGAGAGTTGTTTAGTAATAAATATATATATATTTGGTATATATACCTGTGTGTGGTGTCCTTTCATTTGGTAATTCAAGAGATTATATGGTAAAACAAGCTGCTTTACATTCCTCTAAAGACTTAGCCTGAAGGCTGCTCTCCACAGCTACCACTAGGATAGCTTTCTTTAAAGGTTGTCTTAAACCTACTACCATAAGAGTCAAATTGTACTGGTGCAAGGTGTCCACTTTAACTAGTGAACAGCATATACCAGGCCAACTTTTCATACCTCCCATTTGGAGTAACCACGGCACCCAGCGGCTCATTTAAGAAGGCAACACATTCATGTGTTCCATCTGGACGACTGGCTCATAAGGCCAAATCCCGCAACAATTGTGTGCAGCACACACACAAAACTTTCCTGCTACTTCACAACTTAGGTTTCACAGTAAACCTCCACAAGTCTCACCTTCAACCATCCAACATACAACAGTATCTAGGGGCTACTCTAGACACCTCAAGAGCTCTAGCATACCCCAATCCAGGCAGGATTCACCCCATGCAGGCTCTAATATTACAATTTCAACCTCAACACTCGTTGCCAGCTCGAGTGTTTATGCAGTTTATCGGGATGATGGCTTCTTGCATCCTCATCGTCCCTTATGCAAGACTCCAGATGCGTCACTTGCAGGAATGCTTAGCACATCAGTGGAACCAGGCTCAAGGTCAGCTGACAGATCTGGTGTTGGTGGATAGCCGCACACATTGCTCTCTGCAGTGGTGGAATACACAAAACCTTTCCAGAGGGCGGCCGTTCCTCGACCCGGTTCCACAGATAGTGCTAACAACAGACGCGTCGCTCACCGGCTGGGCAACTCATCTACAAAGTCAAACTGTTCAGGGCTTATGGACCCCTCAACAGAAACAACTCCACATAAATCACCTGAAGTTACTAGCAATCTTTTTAGGACTAAAGTCTTTTCAATTTTTGCTACTAGGCAAAGCTGTTCTAATACGTACAGACAACATGACAGCAGTGTATTATATTCAAAAGCAGGGGGGACACACTCTCTCCAACTTTCACGCCTAGCGCAAACTATATGGAGATGGGCTATTCCTCAAAAGATTTACCTCCTTGCGTAACATCTCCAAGGAGTACACAATCAGATCGCGGATCTGCTCAGTCGGCAAACACAACAAATCCACGAATGGGAACTTCATACTCAAGTTCTTCTTCCATTCTTTCAAAGGTGGGGATACCCAGACATAGATCTGTTCGCCACACATCACAACGCAAAATGCCCAAACTTCACCTCCAGGTATCCACACCCATTGTCCAAAGGCAATGCGCTATGGATGAACTGGTCAAACAAATTTGCTTAAGCTTTTCCGCCTCTCCCGCTCATTCCGTTAGTGGTTCGGAAACTCAGACAGCATTCCCTCACAATGATCCTACAATGATCCTAGTTGCTCCAACATGGGCCCAACAACCATGGTTCACAACCCTCTTGGAACTATCAGTAGTTCCACATCAAAAGCTACACCTCTCACCCAAACGTCTTACAAAGAACCATGGAGAGATAAGACATCCAAATCCCAATCAATTTAATCTTGCGATCTAGCTCCTGAGGTCCTAGAATTTGGCAACCTCAATCTCCCACCAGATTGTATGAATGTCATCAAAGAGGCTAGACGTCCTACCACAAGAGCATGCTATGCAGCAAAGTGGAAGCGATTCGTTGTTCATTATACAAATAACAAAATCGACCCACTAGATGCTTCCATTGAAAACATCTGTTATTTCTTGCATCCACAACAATGTAATTTGGCATATACATCTATACGACTACATCTAGCTACAATAGCCGCTTACCTCCAAAACAGACAACACTTGTCTCTATTTCAAGTTCCTGCAATCAAAGCGTTCATGGAAGGACTTAAAGGAATATTTCCACCTAGAGTTCCACCCTCCCCAGTCTGGAACCTCAATATTGCCCTTACCAAGCTCATGGGCCCCCCATTTGAACCTCTACACAAATGTGAGTTACAGTTCCTCACTTGGAAAGTAGCCTTCCTGGTAGCTATCACAACCCTCAGGAGAGTTAGTGAATTCCAGGCATTAACCATACAAGAACCATTTTTACAAATGCATCATAGTAAAGTGGTTCTTAGGCCTAACCCAAAATTTCTACCCAAGGTAGTTTCTGCCTTCCACCTTAATCAGTCTGTTGAACTCCCAGTTTTTTCCCCTCAACCAGACTCAGTGGCAGAACGTGCTCTTCACACACTAGACATCAAGAGAGAGTTACTATACTATATAGAAAGAACTAAACCTTTTAGAAAGACTAAACAACTCTTTGTATCTTTCTCCCCACCTCACAAGGACAATCCCATTTCAAAAACAGGAATTGCAAGATGGATTGTCAAGTGCATCCAAATATGCTATCTCAAAGCTAAACGCACGCTAACCATTCCCCCTAGAGCTCATTCCACACGCAAACTAAGGGCTTCTATGGCATTCTTAGGGAACATTCCCCTAGATGACATCTGCAAAGCAGCAACTTGGTCTACACCACACACTTTGACTAAACAGTATTGTGTAGATGTGCAAGCAAAGCAACAAGCTAGTGTGGGCCAGGCTGTATTGAGAACACTTTTTCAGACCACTGCAACGGATACAGGTTGCCACCGCTAAGGAGAGAAACTGCTATATAGTCTATGCTAAAGTATACAATCTACAGCTCATATGCCTCGAATGGAAAATGCTACTTAACAGTAGGCATCTGTTCTTGGCATGTAGAGCTGTAGATTTGTATACACCCACCCACCTCCCCGGATACCTTTAGCCGTTGCAGTATTATCTTACTTAGATACATTACACATGGACATCATTTTCTACTTTCCTACTAACTCCATCATTACCCTTCATGGCGAAAAACAATCTGGAGATGGTCGATGTCCATGCGCACTGTCACCATAAGGAGGAGTCACCTATCTCGTGACTAACAAAGAATTATTCAACAAAAACTTCAAACATCCGAGACCAACACCAGATGGCGATCTGTGCTAAAGTATACAAATCTACAGCTCTGCATGCCAAGAATAGATGCATACTGGTAAGTAGCATTTTCCTTATGGCACATAGACCTATAGATATGTTAAGGATTATCAAAACACTTTAACCTGCTTAACCCCATCCCTGCGAGGGAATTTTACAAAATTACTTCTTTTTTTTACACATTGTCTTACATTTGGAAGTCAGAAATGTAAAGAAAATCAATAGGTAATAACACTTGTTTTACTATTCTGTGTCCCCCTAAGTCTCCTGATATATACAGTACCTCACTTGTGTGGCTAGACCTAGTACCTGCAACAGAAAACGGCCCAACATGCAACGTGGACACATCACATTTTTCCTGTGAAAACTGACCCTTTTTCGCAATGTGCTTAGCTATGGATTTTGGACCCTAGCTCAGCCGGCACCTAGGGAAACCTAGCAAACCTAAACACTTTTGAAAACTAGACACCCAGGGGAATCCAGGATGGGGTGACTTTCTGGCTCTCACTAGGTTCTGTTACCCAGAATCCCTTGCAAACCTCAGACTTTTCCCCAGAAAAACATTTTCTCCCCCCTCCCTGGTGTCTAGTGGGTGGATCCCTGCTTCGGGATCACCCTCCTGCAATGATCCCGAGCAGGGATCCACTAGGGAGGGGTACCATTGGAAAGGGGAGATTCTCCATTTTCCAATGATATCTCTCCAGTGTGTTTCGGTCGGGGGGTTGAGATAGCCCCAAGAGCACCGAAGCAGTGAAACTGAAAATATGTTTGTTTCATTTTTGATGTTATGACACCAGCGCGCCATGCGCGCGATCGTCATTACTTTGAAAATAAGAATGCCTCTAGAGGTTAGGAAAGCTCTTACCCACCTCCGAGGCAAAAAATAAAGAAAATCCTTTTGCTGTTTACAGCAGAGGGATTTCGTGCTAGTGGTCCATGACAGAATGGTTCTGTCATGAGCACACAAGCACTGGTGCTCATGATTGAACCATTCCGTCATGAGGACCAAAGGGGTTAATGTGACCCCTAGGGAAAGTTTTCATTGTGGCGGTAGAGGAAAGAAACACTAACATAACACATAGTAAAGATAAACACAGTGATGCTTTGAAAAATGTTTGGAAGAAAGAAGAAGATGAATTTAAAAAGAAAACGGTTTACCCAAAAATAAGATTAGACAGTCAACATAAAGGGAAAATGTGAATTTACAGAAGGGCACCCAAGCAAACCAGACATGTAAGAATTAGTAGTTGTGAACACACATTCAAATTAATGGGAGGGACATGACAAATTGTACAAGGAGAAGAATCTGCAATTCAGGGAGTTTATTTTGTTTGTGGACAGAACACTTATTTTCTGCTGCCTGGGAGGACATTTGCTGTTTCCTAAGATGTACCATGTGAATAACATAGATACATTAACAATGACACCAGCTCACAGACACACCTGTTTTACAGAATGTGGAGGTGAATTAGTGGGAGACCTAATTGGTGCAATCATTCCACTCGTAGCAGGATGATTGAATTAACCCATTTCTGCTCCTACATACCTGATGAGAGTAAGAGAATAGAGGAATTCGCAAAGAACATTTCAGACTTAAAACTTGAATTAGAAGAGTTGGAAAAGCCAAGCATTTTTGAAAATTTTGGAAAAGGGCTTCATACCATTGGGGAATGGATTACAACAGCAGCAGGAGGTATTTTGAAAGCTATACTTTTTCCAATACTAATCATAGGGCTTTGTTTGGAATGCCTATTTGCTTTATATAAAGGCTGTAGACTTTACTTGCACAAGAAAAAGAGCAGAAAAAGAAATAAGAGATTTGAAAAAGAATTAGATTTAAATAACCTCATGTATGATGACTTCCGTAAGTCGTTAAAATTCCAAAGTTTTAAACGGAAGCAACAGGATTCAACAGAAGATGAAAGTGTTCTTTGAGCAGAACTCACAAGTGAAATCAAGATAGTGTGATGGTTAAGATAACCATCAGATGGGGACTGATAAGGCTCACTCATTAACATGTAAATTATTCAGATTTGCAATTAAATGTGTAATATTTAATGTGAAATTCAAAGCTGAAATGGTACGCATTTAAAATGTGCACACTGAAATAGGCAGTCATAGATATTTATATAGACCATAGAAATGTTATGAAACAGTTTTCCTTTAACTAGAAGTGAACCTGATATTGCTCACATATACACAAAGTAATTTAAAAGCTTGACCTTAAAGTGACGTGTTTAGAAGATTTGATAAATGTATTACTTTTCATAACATTTTATTCATAATTGACAAGAATGTCCTTTTTTCTCAAGTCTCATAATGCTTGATGAAATAGTTGTACATTTTAAACAATAATTTATGTTAGTGTTAAATGGAATGCATTACCTAACAGTAACTTTGCAAGTTAATGTTTCTTGTCTTTAGGATTGTTCATTGTTCACGCAGTGAAACGTTTAATATTTAGTAGGCCAACCTACATTCGATGTGTATGGGAACTGAAACTGATGTAGCTAACTTTGTAATAAAACTTTGCAAGCCTATATTATTTTGTGGGAAAGGAAGAGCTGAACCTGCTCACAGATCAGTGCTGTTATTCGATTGGTTCAGAGAGGAAGAAGCCTGCTACAATGTCTGCAACATGTTTTCATGTCTTTTATATTAGTGCATGTTCCCAGTTAGGTGCAATGCTCTCAATGCTTTTTCCCAGGCCCATTCTTTTGTCCCTTGCTGACAGTTGAGGCTACTGTTGCTCACGTTCATCCTTACTTTATTTTGAGCTTTATTGTTAAAGATTGCTACCACAAGTCGATGATTATTCGCTCTTATTACTGAGACTCAGATAAGTTTCATGAGCTACTCTTTATGGGAAATTCTGCTGCTTTAACTTGGCTTTGAGCTTGATCTCACTCTTTTCCTTTTGAACTTGAACTCTTCGTTAGTTCCACTAACTTTGAATTCTGATCTTTAGAATAGAGATTTCGGTCCTTTATGGTACGCTCTAAATGCAATATTTGAATATCTGCTCTAATCATTCTTTTTGTGAGATTTCTGTAAACCTACTAAAGATTTACTAATTTAAATAAAAGAATAAAAATAAACTTACTAATCTCTTAATGAGAATAAAGCTTTTAAAACTTAGCCAAACTCTCGTCATTGACTGAACTTGAATTTGTCTTTGAAATTAACTTGTGATGCCAAAATAGATCTTTGAATCAAAATATGGTGACCAAGATCCATCATCTAAGGAGAAAGTAAACCAGTGCGGGATTGGGGCTTGACCCGGTAAGTGATTGTAATTGAAATGCTGAACCATGTTATTTAAATTTGGCTCCTGTCTGCGATATCACATGCAATGGGTGTATGTGTGTCTGTGGATGGTACAATACATGAAGAGCCCTGGGTTGCATTTTGGGAGACCCAGGCCTGTATGATGAAACATGAGAAGAGTAGGTAGAGAAATCCCTCCCACAAATATTTGTGTATTTCTGTATTCCTGTAGGCTGCGTGGGACACATACTATAGAGGGGAGAGACAGGCTCCCCCTGTACACTTCAAAGAATGTTCTTTGATTCTGTGAGAGGTCACAAATAAGGGTCCTGTACACGTCTCAGGAAGGAGATAGAAGTTATAAGAGAATTATAAAGACTAGGGCTTGGGCCCTGTTCTAACATTTTGATACACATATCACTGAGGCTGACATCTATGTGTGAACTCTAGTCACTCCCATGGACTGTGTTGTGGGGCTATCACATTTGAAGTCACTCCTACTGTGACAGACATCTTTCAAGAGGAAGAAGAGGGCATTAAAGTGGGTACTCAAGAAGAAGCAGATCCCCAACATAAACTTCAAAGACTCAGACTCTAAATCCTATTTGGTGTCTGGAAATGGACTATAAGTTAGGAGTCTGGAACACAAACAATTGTCATCCTCAAAGCAGCCAGACAGGCTGGGTGAGGAGAAGCTCTGCAAGATTTCTGTCTGTGACCAAGATTGGGGACCATGGCCTGCAAGTCTTCCTACTGGGTGAACGGGAGTCACCAGGGAATCTAAGACCACCTGCATTTAAGAACACCGAGCTAGCCTACTTGCCAAGACCAGTGTGCCCTGTGAGGAAGAGGAGAGTGTTAGAAGGAACGAGGCCCAGTGGGGAGCCCTGTCGAGTGGACCCACATTGTGAGTTGTGAGGAAATGGCTGCTGCATCAATCGGGTCGTTCCCCATGAGCTGGACGGACTTCGCATCCCTTGTGTGCCAGAGGAGGGCCGCCGTAAACTTAGTCATGTGAATCGCTGCACCGATCGGGTCGGTGCAGGTGTATAGTGAGGAGCTGCCCCATGAACATTGCCATGCTGCGAGGGCTATAGCCCTTGACCCGTAGTGAGCTGCGATTCCGTATGCCATGAGGAACTGTCATTAAATACTTCACTGTGCCGAACGGACGAGAGCCCATGTAATGGAAAGGTACAGTGACCCTGGATGCCAGAGGGGCTCACTGGGAAGCACTTCCGGGTGAGGCAGCATT
Organism: Triturus cristatus; assembly: GCF_964204655.1. Lineage (NCBI taxonomy): Eukaryota > Metazoa > Chordata > Amphibia > Caudata > Salamandridae > Triturus > Triturus cristatus. The sequence continues at coordinate 1,160,934,368 of NC_140583.1, forward strand.
TAACCGCGGCGCCCATTCCCGTCAGTGCTTCCAGTACTGGATACGTGTTGCTGCTCCCGCCGCCTATTCCACTGTCAGGGGGTCCCTGCCTGCCACGAGCCGGGGGAGGACTTTCATTCCTGTTCGTTTCTGCCCCGCTTGCAGGACAGCCGTGGTCCCTTTAAGAAGGACAGGCCATTCCCGGAGGAGGAGACGCCGCCTCTGACATCACCGGCCGTCCTCCAATCAGATGTCCTGTTGCCATTGAAAGATCGACGTCAGGACAAACACGGCGCGACACAGCCCCGAGAGGAGAAGCCGGACGAAGCAGTTGCAGGAGTGTTCGTGAACCAGGAGACGAAGGCATTTGGAGTAGAGCCGTCGTAGCAGGCGAGGAGAGACGATCCGGAGACGTTGGCGTCCCAGGAGACGAGAAAGCCAGGAGGCCAACGAGACCATGCTCCGCCCCGCCACACTTCTGGAGAAGTGTGGCACCACAAGGTACGAGCCCGATTAAGGGGACTCGTTTTCTCACAGGGAGGGAACCGGTAGGGGTGGGTGACGGTAGTCAGAGGGCGCTTGGGTGGGCTTTTCACACTGTCAAAAGAGCACACCTCCCCTGCACAACCATATTGTTGCACGGTAAAGGTTCCCTGGTGATCCCGTCACTTCCCCTCCCCCTCCTTTCACCATCGGGAATCCCGACATTGGATATAACCCCGGGTTTTGTTTTCTTTCCGAGGGACACCTCTGGGCCCTTGTCAGCCTCAAGCCAGAAGAGTACCGAGCTGCGACCAAGAACGACCAGACAGGACTATTGAGAGATTTCCGAGTACTCCGTCCTCCTCCTGGACTGTGGCATTGGTGGTCTGATTCTTTCCTTAAACTGGAACCCCGTTCAATAGTCTTACCTTACTACTGTGTCCTGGTCCTTACGTTCCGGGGGAAGGGTGTCCCCTCAACCCCCTCTTACAAGTGGCGAGCCAGATAGGAGGTTAAGACCGTCCTCTGATACAAGATGGAAACCATTATCCAACAAATGAAGGAAGGACAGGAAAAACTCGAATGGGCAATCGGACAAACAGCCACTCAAGCGGAAGCCGACCGCACAGCGTTTACTTCTGCCATACAGGCACAGGCTGCTAGCCTATTGAAGCTGGCAGAAGGTGTGGCAGCGCTAGGACAAGGGAGAACCAGTGCCCCTCTCCCAGGAACAGTAGTCCCGTTACAAAAGTTCACTCAAGGGGATGATCCTTTGGCTTTCTTCTTGAATTTCGAAAGGGCCGCTAGGGCCAGTGCTTGGCCCGGTGAGAGGTGGCCTTTTTATCTTGCCCCTCTTTTAACAGGGGAGGCGCAAGCCGCTTATCAGATAGTGAATAAGGAATGGTACTTCCGGGTACGCTTTGGTGAAACAGTATATACTCGACCGGCTAGGGGTAGATGAAGAGACCCATCGCCTCAAGTTTCGCCAAGAACGCGGCTCCCCAGGAGATCTCCCAAAGACCTTGTTCTTCAAGTTGAAGGCAGCCGCCGACCTCTGGCTCAAACCCCAGGAAGGTAATATGGACGCAGTAATGGAGAAAATATATCTTGAACAGTTTTTGGAAGCCTTACCGTATGGGACACAACGGTGGCTGAAACAACATGCAGGCTTAACCCTTGAACATGCTGTTGAGATGGCTACGTCTTATGCGAGGGCCCAGGGACGACCCCCTATAAGAGAAATAGAGAAAACCAATAAGGCCATCCCGGGAAAACCCGGAAAAAAACTTACAAAGCCCCCTGTAGAGCCTTACCGACCACGACCCCTAAAACCAGACTTTCAACCCAACTCCGGTCCACAATGCTATGACTGTGGGGAGTGGGGACACATCTCCCGGTATTGCCGAAAACGAAAGGAAAAGGAAGACGAACCTATGGATGTGAGCTATGCTCCCTACTCACTTCTGTACGCCCAAGAAACAGGCCAGGTCTTCTATGTGAGTGTAACTGTATATGGGAAAGTGGTTCGCGCCTTACTTGACTCGGGATGCCGGCACTCAGTGGTTAGAAAGGAACTGGTCCCCCCCTCATGCCTCATACAAGGGAAACGGGTACACATAAAATGCGTGCATGGTGATGTCAGGGAGTATCCCATAGCCAAAATCATCGTTTGCACGGCCTCAGGCACCAGAACCGAAGTAGTCGTTGGGGTTTTGCCTACCTTACCAGAACCTGTGATCATAGGTACCGACAATCCGGGCTTCGTCGCTCTCATGTCTGAGGCTTTGCAAAACACTCCCCGGCCCACTTTTCTTGCTTCTGAACCATGGGCCAGGGATACCCATTTTCGAACAGCCCAACTAAACGACTCCTCCCTTACCAATGCTTGGCACATCGCCCGTTCAGGTCAGGATCCTGTAACAACTACGTATCCCACCTTCATTGAAAAAAATGGGTTGTTATATCGGCTGGCCAAGTCAGATGCAGTGCCCCAACTCCTCGTACCGGTTGCCTTTAGGGACCAGATTTTATTCTTTGCACATGCACACTTACTGGCAGGACACTCAGGGGTGGAAAAAACCGGGCAGGCCATTTTGCAACACTTCTTTTGGCCAGGGATTTACGCACAAATACAACGATACTGTCAAGAGTGTCAGATATGCCAACGTAGAAACCCCTATGTTCCACCTCCAGTACCTTTGAACCCGTTACCGATCATAGGCAACCCGTTTGATAGAATAGGCATGGACCTAATCGGTCCCTTACCTAAGTCGGCTAGGGGCCACCAGTATGCCCTGGTCTTAGTAGACTATGCCACTCGCTACCCCGAGGCTTTTCCACTCCGGGCGGCTACATCAACAGCCATCGCCCAAAAACTCATTGAGGTGTTCGCTAGGATGGGTTTTCCTCGCGAAATCATTACTGACCAAGGAACGCCTTTTGTCTCCCGCTTAATGTCACAGGTCTGTAAACAACTCCAAATAACTCACATAAAAACGTCTGTTTACCATCCCCAGACGGATGGTTTGGTCGAAAGGTATAATGGTAGCTTAAAACTCACCCTGAAGAAGCTCCTCTCTGGGGATGGTAAAAATTGGGACCAACTGTTACCATTGGCTCTTTTTGTCCTTAGGAGCCAAAAACAAGCCAGCTCAGGCACGTCTCCTTTCGAGTTGTTGTTTGGCAGAACCCCAAGAACCCTATTGGAAATAACAAAAGAAAGCTGGGAAAAGGAAGGGGTACAAGAAGCAGAAGCCTTGCTAAATTACACCCGACAGCTTCAAACCCGGTTACACAAACTGAGGACTATGGCACATGAGCACCTAGCCATAGCCCAGACAAAACAAAAAAACGTTTTATGACAGAGGCAAGAAGTGGAGAGAGATGGATGTTGGGGAGTGGGCCTTGGTTCTGCTGCCCTCGTCAACACATAAAATGAGGAAAGAATGGAAGGGCCCTTTTAAAATTGTTAGGAAAATCGGTAAAACCACATACATCTTACAAGTCCAAGGTAACAAAACACAAATGTGCCATATAAACTTGTTAAAAAAATGGCTGGGAACACCTCCTCAAGCGGTCAATTCTCTTACCTTAGCCGAACATACCGTGTACGACACCCCTATCGACTCTGACCTATCCCTGGACCAACGGGAAGAAATACTAGCCCTTCTTCTCCAGTATGCAGACGTCTTTTCTGATCAGCCAGGGAAAACCAACATAGCAATGCACTCCATCCCTACGTCTCCGGGGACGGTGGTCAAACAAAAACCCTACAGTGTCCCCGAAGCTAGGAGGCAGGCCTTCCAAGAAGAGGTGAATCAAATGTTACGCTCTGGTGTGATAGTACCCTCCCGCAGCAACTGGTGTTCTCCAGTTGTCCTCGTCCCCAAACCGGACGGCAGTATTCGATTTTGAATCGACTTCAGAGCAGTAAATAGGGTGTCCAAACAAGATGCATACCCCCTTCCTAGGGTAGACGAATTGCTAGAACGCCTTGGGGAGGCTCGTTATATCACCACTATAGACCTCACCAAGGGATATTGGCAGATTCCCCTTAACCCTGCTGATCAAGAGAAAACAGCTTTCTCTACCCCCTCTGGCCATTATCAGTTCACAGTCCTACCATTTGGACTGCACGGTGCTCCGGCAACGTTTCAAAGAGCCATGGATACGGTATTGGCGTCCCATACTCTCTATTCTTCTGCATACTTAGACGATATTGTCGTCTACAGTAAAACGTGGAAGGACCATATAACACATCTGAAAAACATACTCAGCAGTTTAAGAACAACAGGCTTTCACATAAATGCGAAAAAGACTAGAGTAGCCTTCAGAAAGGTGAAGTATCTAGGATACGTCTTCGGAAACGGTAGGATAGAACCACAGCTAGAAAAAGTCAAGGCTATCCTTGAAGTCCCCTATCCCAAGACCAAAAGAGACCTACGTGCTTTTTTGGGCCTAGTGGGCTATTATAGGAGGTTTATTGCTCAATTCGCTGACTTGGCTGGCCCTCTTACAGACCTTTTAAAGAAAGCTCAGTCGTCACCTAGACTACCTGCTCCTACTCCCAGAGAGACTCGTGCATTCGAGGCATTGAAAACCATCCTCACCACTGCACCCGTGTTGATCTCCCCTGATTTCTCGAAACCCTTTATCCTACAGACGGATGCCACAGGGGTGGGTATTGGGGCGGTCCTATCCCAGGAGGATTCAGAGGGATCAGAAAGGCCGATACTCTTCATCAGTCGTAAACTGTTCCCCAGGGAAGTGGCTTACTCCACTATCGAAAAAGAGTGCTTGGCAGTTCGTTGGGGAGTGGACAAACTCAGGTATTACCTGGAGGGACGACCGTTTATTTTGTATACGGACCACGCCCCGTTAACCTGGCTACAAAGGAACCGGGGTCACAATGATCGCATTCTTCGATGGTTCTTGGCTCTGCAACCCTTTCAGATCGAGGTTCGGCATCGGAAAGGACTGGAGCAGGGGAATGCGGATTATTTGTCTCGATTCCCCTTTTCCCCCGATCGGGGAAATCTCGGGGGAGGGATGTGTCAGGGGGTCCCTGCCTGCCACGAGCCGGGGGAGGACTTTCATTCCTGTTCGTTTCCGCCCCGCTTGCAGGACAGCCGTGGTCCCTTTAAGAAGGACAGGCCATTCCCGGAGGAGGAGACGCCGCCTCTGACATCACCGGCCGTCCTCCAATCAGATGTCCTGTTGCCATTGAAAGATCGACGTCAGGACGAACACGGCGCGACACAGCCCCGAGAGGAGAAGCCGGACGAAGCAGTTGCAGGAGTGTTCGTGAACCAGGAGACGAAGGCATTTGGAGTAGAGCCGTCGGAGCAGGCGAGGAGAGACGATCCGGAGACGATGGCGTCCCAGGAGATGAGAAAGCCAGGAGGCCAACGAGACCATGCTCCGCCCCGCCACACTTCTGGAGAAGTGTGGCACCACAAGGTACGAGCCCGATTAAGGGGACTCGTTTTCTCACAGGGAGGGAACCGGTAGGGGTGGGTGACGGTAGTCAGAGGGCGCTTGGGTGGGCTTTTCACATTGTCAAAAGAGCACACCTCCCCTGCACAACCATATTGTTGCACGGTAAAGGTTCCCTGGTGATCCCGTCACTTCCCCTCCCCCTCCTTTCACCATCGGGAATCCCGACATTGGATATAACCCCGGGTTTTGTTTTCTTTCCGAGGGACACCTCTGGGCCCTTGTCAGCCTCAAGCCAGAAGAGTACCGAGCTGCGACCAAGAACGACCAGACAGGACTATTGAGAGATTTCCGAGTACTCCGTCCTCCTCCTGGACTGTGGCATTGGTGGTCTGATTCTTTCCTTAAACTGGAACCCCGTTCAATAAAAGTCTTACCTTACTACTGTATCCTGGTCCTTACGTTCCGGGGGAAGGGTGTCCCCTCAACCCCCTCTTATATCCACACAGCGGATCTTCGCCTCCGGACTCTCGTGGAGGTAACCCAGCAGAGACGCAAGGAAGCGTCAACTTCTTGGACCGCCTCCGTTGCAGCACCCTCGCAGGTTCATGCCGCACCACGCTAAAGGAAGCATGGTTGCAGCATATGCCTGACTCTTCCCGTGACACACGCAGGTAGCGTGGTCGCGGACATCCTTTACCCTTTTTGCCACGCAGGAGCGCCTTGCATCTTGTACTCATGACACGCGCAGGAAGCGTGGTCACGGACTTTCTTTGCCCCATCACCGCGCAGGAGCGCATTTGCACATTCACTTCGTGACACGCACAGGGAAGCGTGGTCACGTGTTTTCTTCTTGGAGGCATAACCGCGCAGGAGCGCATTTGCACATTAACTTCGTGACACGCACAGGGAAGCGTGGTCACGTGTTTTGTTTCTTTGGGCATCACCGCGCAGGAGCGCATTTGCATCTTATTTTCGTGACACACATAGGGAAGCGTGTTCACGTTCTTACCTTACCTGAGCATCCTTGTTTACTCCATTGCATATTGCTGTCCGGCAAGCATGCATGACGTCCCTTGACCCTCTGCACGCAAGACGTCGGGATCGCCGATACAGCCCTCTATCTGGGGAACAACAAATGGAAACACAACCATCAGATGCCAGGTGACTATTGACTCTTGCTACCAGCTCTGCATTTTCGTGTGGTTGTTGTGCCTGTATGTGTGGTCCAAGAAAGGAAGGCAGGCGCACTAATTACTTGTTATTTCTCTGTTTAGCTGGCGATACCCCTGAGAGCACCCCCGGTCTAGCGTAACTCCTCCTCTGATCCTCACCGACGACGTCTTCTCCCGAAACCATTAGGCATCTTTCCCCGGTCTCCTCCGTGCCTGGGTCTGTCTCGTCACCTTGATCAGGTAAGGAGGGGAGCGGTGGAGGTTGCTCACGGCGTCCCTGCGAGATAGCTCCACGAGCGAAACAGGTAAGACTTGTGGGGCCCTGACACCTCCACACCCACATCGTGGGATGGATCGGACACTTACCCTGCAAGGAGGAGCAGCAAAGAACCTCCAGTGGCTTCAGTGGTGTGACTCCGCTGAGTGAAGCTCACCTGGGCCACATGCGGCAAACTCTCCTGAATAAGCTGCTGCTGCTGTTTCAAGCCCGTGTGAACGGGGTGCGCTCAGGAACTAAGTCTATGGTCTAAGCCTGCAGGTGCGGGTAAGACTAATTACAGGCCAATTGGCCATGGGGGGGGGGGGGGCACTTATTGCTAGTTAGCATTGCACTGGAAAACTGTTAACGTTAAAATAGATTCCTAGTGGACTCTTGAGACTCGGACGACTAGTGGGGTTCACTCTGGATGTTGCCTAAAGTGAATGGGAAATAGCCACTACAGCTAGAATCAAGGAGGCAGTGGGACCCAGGGAAACCACCTAAAGAAACACTTAGCCCTGACCTCAGGGTGGTTGTGTAGTTGTCCTTTGTGTTGGTAGTAGTAGAAATGAATTTCCGTTTTTTTCAAAAAAGTGTGTATTTAGCTTGTCAATGATCTATTGCTGCTGCTGTATGCCCCTGAAGGATTTGGCCATATGGTATTTGAGACTAAACACCCCAACTTACAGATTTCATCCGTTTGGAAATCCCGGTGGTGCTTGACAGGTCAATGGACCTTTGCCACCATATTTTGAATGGATCTGGAACAAGAAAGAAATGTATGCAATATCATCAACTCATCTACAAAGTCAAACTGTTCAGGGCTTATGGAACCCTCAACAGAAACAACTCCACATAAATCACCTGAAGTTACTAGCAATCTTTTTAGGACTAAAGTCTTTTCAATTTTTGCTACTAGGCAAAGCTGTTCTAATACGTACAGACAACATGACAGCAGTGTATTATATTCAAAAGCAGGGGGGACACACTCTCTCCAACTTTCACGCCTAGCGCAAACTATATGGAGATGGGCTATTCCTCAAAAGATTTACCTCCTTGCGGAACATCTCCAGGGAGTACACAATCAGATCGCGGATCTGCTCAGTCGGCAAACACAACAAATCCACGAATGGGAACTTCATACTCAAGTTCTTCTTCCATTCTTTCAAAGGTGGGGACACCCAGACATAGATCTGTTCGCCACACATCACAACGCAAAATGCCCAAACTTCACCTCCAGGTATCCACACCCATTGTCCAAAGGCAATGCGCTATGGATGAACTGGTCAAACAAATTTGCTTACGCTTTTCCGCCTCTCCCACTCATTCCGTTAGTGGTTCGGAAACTCAGACAGCATTCCCTCACAATGATCCTACAATGATCCTAGTTGCCCAACAACCATGGTTCACAACCCTCTTGGAACTATCAGTAGTTCCACATCAAAAGCTACACCTCTCACCCAAACGTCTTACAAAGAACCATGGAGAGATAAGACATCCAAATCCCAATCAATTTAATCTTGCGATCTAGCTCCTGAGGTCCTAGAGTTTGGCTACCTCAATCTCCCACCAGATTGTATGAATGTCATCAAAGAGGCTAGACGTCCTACCACAAGAGCATGCTATGCAGCAAAGTGGAAGCGATTCGTTGTCCATTATACAAATAACAAAATCGACCCACTAGATGCTTCCATTGAAAACATCTGTTATTTCTTGCATCCACAACAATGTAATTTGGCATATACATCTATACGACTACATCTAGCTACAATAGCCGCTTACCTCCAAAACAGACAACACTTGTCTCTATTTCAAGTTCCTGCTATCAAAGCGTTCATGGAAGGACTTAAAGGAATATTTCCACCTAGAGTTCCACCCTCCCCAGTCTGGAACCTCAATATTGCCCTTACCAAGCTCATGGGCCCCCCATTTGAACCTCTACACAAATGTGAGTTACAGTTCCTCACTTGGAGAGTAGCCTTCCTGGTAGCTATCACAACCCTCAGGAGAGTTAGTGAATTCCAGGCATTAACCATACAAGAACCATTTTTACAAATGCATCATAGTAAAGTGGTTCTTAGGCCTAACCCAAAATTTCTACCCAAGGTAGTTTCTGCCTTCCACCTTAATCAGTCTGTTGAACTCCCAGTTTTTTTCCCCTCAACCAGACTCAGTGGCAGAACGTGCTCTTCAAACACTAGACATCAAGAGAGAGTTACTATACTATATAGAAAGAACTAAACCTTTTAGAAAGACTAAACAACTCTTTGTATCTTTCTCCCCACCTCACAAGGACAATCCCATTTCAAAAACAGGAATTGCAAGATGGATTGTCAAGTGCATCTAAATATGCTATCTCAAAGCTAAACGCACGCTAACCATTCCCCCTAGAGCTCATTCCACACGCAAACTAAGGGCTTCTATGGCATTCTTAGGGAACATTCCCCTAGATGACATCTGCAAAGCAGCAACTTGGTCTACACCACACACTTTGACTAAACAGTATTGTGTAGATGTGCAAGCAAAGCAACAAGCTAGTGTGGGCCAGGCTGTATTGAGAACACTTTTTCAGACCACTGCAACGGATACAGGTTGCCACCGCTAAGGAGAGAAACTGCTATATAGTCTATGCTAAAGTATACAATCTACAGCTGATATGCCTCGAATGGAAAATGCTACTTAACAGTAGGCATCTGTTCTTGGCATGTAGAGCTGTAGATTTGTATACACCCACCCACCTCCCCGGATACCTTTAGCCGTTGCAGTATTATCTTACTTAGATACATTACACATGGACATCATTTTCTACTTTCCTACTAACTCCATCATTACCCTTCATGGCGAAAAACAATCTGGAGATGGTCGATGTCCATGCGCGCTGTCACCATAAGGAGGAGTCACCTATCACGTGACTAACAAAGAATTATTCAACAAAAACTTCAAACAAACGAGACCAACACCAGATGGCGATCTGTGCTAAAGTATACAACTCTACAGCTCTGCATGCCAAGAATAGATGCATACTGGTAAGTAGCATTTTCCTTATGGCACATAGACCTATAGATATGTTAAGGATTATCAAAACACTTTAACCTGCTTAACCCCATCCCTGCGAGGGAATTTTACAAAATTACTTCTTTTTTTTACACATTGTCTTACATTTGGAAGTCAGAAATGTAAAGAAAATCAATAGGTAATAACACTTGTTTTACTATTCTGTGTCCCCCTAAGTCTCCTGATATATACAGTACCTCACTTGTGTGGCTAGACCTAGTACCTGCAACAGAAAACGGCCCAACATGCAACGTGGACACATCACATATTTCCTGTGAAAACTGACCCTTTTTCGCAATGTGCTTAGCTGTGGATTTTGGACCCTAGCTCAGCCGGCACCTAGGGAAACCTAGCAAACCTAAACACTTTTGAAAACTAGACACCCAGGGGAATCCAGGATGGGGTGACTTTCTGGCTCTCACTAGGTTCTGTTACCCAGAATCCCTTGCAAACCTCAGACTTTTCCCCAGAAAAACATTTTCTCCCCCCTCCCTGGTGTCTAGTGGGTGGATCCCTGCTTCGGGATCACCCTCCTGCAATGATCCCGAGCAGGGATCCACTAGGGAGGGGTACCATTGGAAAGGGGAGATTCTCCATTTTCCAATGATATCTCTCCAGTGTGTTTCGGTCGGGGGGTTGAGATAGCCCCAAGAGCACCGAAGCAGTGAAACTGAAAATATGTTTGTTTCATTTTTGATGTTATGACACCAGCGCGCCATGCGCGCGATCGTCATTACTTTGAAAATAAGAATGCCTCTAGAGGTTAGGAAAGCTCTTACCCACCTCCGAGGCAAAAAATAAAGAAAATCCTTTTGCTGTTTACAGCAGAGGGATTTCGTGCTAGTGGTCCATGACAGAATGGTTCTGTCATGAGCACACAAGCACTGGTGCTCATGATTGAACCATTCCGTCATGAGGACCAAAGGGGTTAATATGACCCCTAGGGAAAGTTTTCATTGTGGCGGTAGAGGAAAGAAACACTAACATAACACATAGTAAAGATAAACACAGTGATGCTTTGAAAAATGTTTGGAAGAAAGAAGAAGATGAATTTAAAAAGAAAACGGTTTACCCAAAAATAAGATTAGACAGTCAACATAAAGGGAAAATGTGAATTTACAGAAGGGCACCCAAGCAAACCAGACATGTAGGAATTAGTAGTTGTGAACACACATTCGAATTAATGGGAGGGACATGACAAATTGTACAAGGAGAAGAATCTGCAATTCAGGGAGTTTATTTTGTTTGTGGACAGAACACTTATTTTCTGCTGCCTGGGATATTTGCTGTTTCCTAAGATGTACCATGTGAATAACATAGATACATTAACAATGACACCAGCTCACAGACGCACCTGTTTTACAGAATGTGGAGGTGAATTAGTGGGAGACCTAATTGGTGCAATCATTCCACTCGTAGCAGGATGATTGAATTAACCCATTTCTGCTCCTACATACCTGATGAGAGTAAGAGAATAGAGGAATTCGCAAAGAACATTTCAGACTTAAAACTTGAATTAGAAGAGTTGGAAAAGCCTAGCATTTTTGAAAATTTTGGAAAAGGGCTTCATACCATTGGGGAATGGATTACAACAGCAGCAGGAGGTATTTTGAAAGCTATACTTTTTCCAATACTAATCATAGGGCTTTGTTTGGAATGCCTATTTGCTTTATATAAAGGCTGTAGACTTTACTTGCACAAGAAAAAGAGCAGAAAAAGAAATAAGAGATTTGAAAAAGAATTAGATTTAAATAACCTCATGTATGATGACTTCCGTAAGTCGTTAAAATTCCAAAGTTTTAAACGGAAGCAACAGGATTCAACAGAAGATGAAAGTGTTCTTTGAGCAGAACTCACAAGTGAAATCAAGATAGTGTGATGGTTAAGATAACCATCAGATGGGGACTGATAAGGCTCACTCATTAACATGTAAATTATTCAGATTTGCAGTTAAATGTGTAATATTTAATGTGAAATTCAAAGCTGAAATGCTACGCATTTAAAATGTGCACACTGAAATAGGCAGTCATAGATATTTATATAGACCATAGAAATGTTATGAAACAGTTTTCCTTTAACTAGAAGTGAACCTGATATTGCTCACATATACACAAAGTAATTTAAAAGCTTGACCTTAAAGTGACGTGTTTAGAAGATTTGATAAATGTATTACTTTTCATAACATTTTATTCATAATTGACAAGAATGTCCTTTTTTCTCAAGTCTCATAATGCTTGATGAAATAGTTGTACATTTTAAACAATAATTTATGTTAGTGTTAAATGGAATGCATTACCTAACAGTAACTTTGCAAGTTAATGTTTCTTGTCTTTAGGATTGTTCATTTTTCACGCAGTGAAACGTTTAATATTTAGTAGGCCAACCTACATTCGATGTGTATGGGAACTGAAACTGATGTAGCTAACTTTGTAATAAAACTTTGCAAGCCTATATTATTTTGTGGGAAAGGAAGAGCTGAACCTGCTCACAGATCAGTGCTGTTATTCGATTGGTTCAGAGAGGAAGAAGCCTGCTACAATGTCTGCAACATGTTTTCATGTCTTTTATATTAGTGCATGTTCCCAGTTAGGTGCAATGCTCTCAATGCTTTTTCCCAGGCCCATTCTTTTGTCCCTTGCTGACAGTTGAGGCTACTGTTGCTCACGTTCATCCTTACTTTATTTTGAGCTTTATTGTTAAAGATTGCTACCACAAGTCGATGATTATTCGCTCTTATTACTGAGACTCAGATAAGTTTCATGAGCTACTCTTTATGGGAAATTCTGCTGCTTTAACTTGGCTTTGAGCTTGATCTCACTCTTTTCCTTTTGAACTTGAACTCTTCGTTAGTTCCACTAACTTTGAATTCTGATCTTTAGAATAGAGATTTCGGTCCTTTATGGTACGCTCTAAATGCAATATTTGAATATCTGCTCTAATCATTCTTTTTGTGAGATTTCTGTAAACCTACTAAAGATTTACTAATTTAAATAAAAGAATAAAAATAAACTTACTAATCTCTTAATGAGAATAAAGCTTTTAAAACTTAGCCAAACTCTCGTCATTGACTGAACTTGAATTTGTCTTTGAAATTAACTTGTGATGCCAAAATAGATCTTTGAATCAAAATATGGTGACCAAGATCCATCATCTAAGGAGAAAGTAAACCAGTGCGGGATTGGGGCTTGACCCGGTAAGTGATTGTAATTGAAATGCTGAACCATGTTATTTAAATTTGGCTCCTGTCTGCGATATCACATGCAATGGGTGTATGTGTGTCTGTGGATGGTACAATACATGAAGAGCCCTGGGTTGCATTTTGGGAGACCCAGGCCTGTATGATGAAACATGAGAAGAATAGGTAGAGAAATCCCTCCCACAAATATTTGTGTATTTCTGTATTCCTGTAGGCTGCGTGGGACACATACTATAGAGGGGAGAGACAGGCTCCCCCTGTACACTTCAAAGAATGTTCTTTGATTCTGTGAGAGGTCACAAATAAGGGTCCTGTACACGTCTCAGGAAGGAGATAGAAGTTATAAGAGAATTATAAAGACTAGGGCTTGGGCCCTGTTCTAACATTTTGATACACATATCACTGAGGCTGACATCTATGTGTGAACTCTAGTCACTCCCATGGACTGTGTTGTGGGGCTATCACATTTGAAGTCACTCCTACTGTGACAGACATCTTTCAAGAGGAAGAAGAGGGCATTAAAGTGGGTACTCAAGAAGAAGCAGATCCCCAACATAAACTTCAAAGACTCAGACTCTAAATCCTATTTGGTGTCTGGAAATGGACTATAAGTTAGGAGTCTGGAACACAAACAATTGTCATCCTCAAAGCAGCCAGACCGGCTGGGTGAGGAGAAGCTCTGCAAGATTTCTGTCTGTGACCAAGATTGGGGACCATGGCCTGCAAGTCTTCCTACTGGGTGAACGGGAGTCACCAGGGAATCTAAGACCACCTGCATTTAAGAACACCGAGCTAGCCTACTTGCCAAGACCAGTGTGCCCTGTGAGGAAGAGGAGAGTGTTAGAAGGAACGAGGCCCAGTGGGGAGCCCTGTCGAGAGGACCCACATTGTGAGTTGTGAGGAAATGGCTGCTGCATCAATCGGGTCGTTCCCCATGAGCTGGACGGACTTCGCATCCCTTTTGTGCCAGAGGAGGGCCGCCGTAAACTTAGTCATGTGAATCGCTGCACCGATCGGGTCAGTGCTGGTGTATAGTGAGGAGCTGCCCCATGAACATTGCCATGCTGCGAGGGCTATAGCCCTTGACCCGTAGTGAGCTGCGATTCCGTATGCCATGAGGAACTGTCATTAAATACTTCACTGTGCCGAACAGACGAGAGCCCATGTAATGGAAAGGTACAGTGACCCCGGATGCCAGAGGGGCTCACTGGGAAGCACTTCCGGGTGAGGCAGCATTTAACCGCGGCGCCCATTCCCGTCAGTGCTTCCAGTACTGGATACGTGTTGCTGCTCCCGCCGCCTATTCCACACAGCGGATCTTCGCCTCCGGACTCTCGTGGAGGTAACCCAGCAGAGGCGCAAGGAAGCGTCAACTTCTTGGACCGCCTCCGTTGCAGCACCCTCGCAGGTTCATGCCGCACCACGCTCAAGGAAGCATGGTTGCAGCATATGCCTGACTCTTCCCGTGACACACGCAGGTAGCGTGGTCGCGGACATCCTTTACCCTTTTTGCCACGCAGGAGCGCCTTGCATCTTGTACTCGTGACACGCGCAGGAAGCGTGGTCACGGACTTTCTTTGCCCCATCACCGCGCAGGAGCGCATTTGCACATTCACTTCGTGACACGCACAGGGAAGCGTGGTCACGTGTTTTCTTCTTGGAGGCATAACCGCGCAGGAGCGCATTTGCACATTAACTTCGTGACACGCACAGGGAAGCGTGGTCACGTGTTTTGTTTCTTTGGGCATCACCGCGCAGGAGCGCATTTGCATCTTATTTTCGTGACACACATAGGGAAGCGTGTTCACGTTCTTACCTTACCTGAGCATCCTTGTTTACTCCATTGCATATTGCTGTCCGGCAAGCATGCATGACGTCCCTTGACCCTCTGCACGCAAGACGTCGGGATCGCCGATACAGCCCTCTATCTGGGGAACCACAAATGGAAACACAACCATCAGATGCCAGGTGACTATTGACTCTTGCTACCAGCTCTGCATTTTCGTGTGGTTGTTGTGCCTGTATGTGTGGTCCAAGAAAGGAAGGCAGGCGCACTAATTACTTGTTATTTCTCTGTTTAGCTGGCGATACCCCTGAGAGCACCCCCGGTCTAGCGTAACTCCTCCTCTGATCCTCACCGACGACGTCTTCTCCCGAAACCATTAGGCATCTTTCCCCGGTCTCCTCCTGCCTGGGTCTGTCTCGTCACCTTGATCAGGTAAGGAGGGGAGCGGTGGAGGTTGCTCACGGCGTCCCTGCGAGATAGCTCCACGAGCGGAACAGGTAAGACTTGTGGGGCCCTGACACCTCCACACCCACACCGTGGGATGGATCGGACACTTACCCTGCAAGGAGGAGCAGCAAAGAACCTCCAGTGGCTTCAGTGGTGTGAGTCCGCTGAGTGAAGCTCACCTGGGCCACATGCGGCAAACTCTCCTGAATAAGCTGCTGCTGCTGTTTCAAGCCCGTGTGAACGGGGTGCGCTCAGGAACTAAGTCTATGGTCTAAGCCTGCAGGTGCGGGTAAGACTAATTACAGGCCAATTGGCCAGGGGGGGGGGGCACTTATTGCTAGTTAGCATTGCACTGGAAAACTGTTAACGTTAAAATAGATTCCTAGTGGACTCTTGAGACTCGGACGACTAGTGGGGTTCACTCTGGATGTTGCCTAAAGTGAATGGGAAATAGCCACTACAGCTAGAATCAAGGAGGCAGTGGGACCCAGGGAAACCACCTAAAGAAACACTTAGCCCTGACCTCAGGGTGGTTATGTAGTTGTGGATTTTTCCTTTGTGTTGGTAGTAGTAGAAATGAATTTCCGTTTTTTTCAAAAAAGTGAGTATTTAGCTTGTCAATGATCTATTGCTGCTGCTGTATGCCCCTGAAGGATTTGGCCATATGGTATTTGAGACTAAACACCCCAACTTACAGATTTCATCCGTTTGGAAATCCCGGTGGTGCTTGACAGGTCAATGGACCTTTGCCACCATATTTTGAATGGATCTGGAACAAGAAAGAAATGTATGCAATATCATCAACTGCCAGATCCTTAATATTTAGTCAAAGATGAGAGATTGTAAAAGTTTTCAAAACCTTTATTTTGCTTAACCCCTTCTGTGCCATGGACGTAATGGTTATGTCCTTCGCAGCGGTGCTTCTGTGCCAAGAACGTAACAATTACGTCCTGGCACCCGTCCACGGGGAAGCCCTGGCACTCCCCCCTTGGGCCACCCACCTACATGCCCCTACGTGGGTTGCAGCAGAAGCACTTTCGCTGCCACCTCGATCCCCTCTCTGCAATCTGATGACATTGGCGCAGCATCAGAGCAGGCCGGGGACGTGCTGGAAGCCATTGCGTCCAGCATGTAGGAGAAAAAGTTAGGTTTTTCCTCCTGGGGTCCATCGGCGACAGGAAAGAGGCATGGAGAGGAAATTAAAGAGCTTTTACTTTCCCCGGTGTCTCTTTGCAGTGCATTCCTGCTGTGCGATCGTGGATTGGGACGCAATTGCGCAGCAGGAATGCACCCACTAGGCGACCAGGGATTTTTTGAGGCATTGAGAGTGGCCTTTTGGGCAAGGGCTACTCCTTTTTATAATTTAGCAATCTTTGGCTTTTTCTGCCCCCCCCTTGGGGGCAAATCAGCCATATTTTTAGGACGATATGCCCTCAAGGAGGGCAAAAACCCACTAGACTCCAAGGATACGTTATTTGGCATAAAGGTGAGCAGCCCTGTATGCAAGAGTGCACCCCCTTTTTTTCAGGGTAATTATTTTGGCCGGTTTTGACCCCCTTAGGAGCAGATCTGCTATATTATTATTTCTTTAGGTCGATTTGTCCCCAGGGTGGGCAGAAATGCACTAGACACCAAGGATATTTTATTTGGTATATTAGAAAGCAGCCCCTTGGGCAAGGGCGCCCCCTTTTTTGGGAGGCATTATTTTGGCCGTTTCTACCCCCTCTGGGTGCATATCAGCCAAACTTTTAGGCCGATCTGGTCCCAAGGGAGACAGAAACCTACTAGACACCGGGGATAATGTAATTTGGCATGTGGCTGGGCAGCCCCTTAGGCTAAGGCGTGCCCCCGTTTTTTGTGGCATTATTTTGGCCGTTTCTTCCCCTCTTGGGAGCTGAACAGCCATATTTTTAGGCTGATCTTCCGCCAAGGGGGGCAGAAACCCGCTAGATACCAGGGAATTAATTTATTGATATGTTGGAGAGCGGCCCCGTGGGCAAGGGCCCTTTCCCATTATGGGGGCAATATTTTGGCCATTTTTTGTCCTCCAAGTGGGCCTTATTTTGACGCCCATCTGCCCCCAAGGGGGTCTTAAAACCACTAGACACCAGGAAAAGTTTATATATGTGTCTGAAGTGGAGTTTGTCTGGTGGTGTGAGTACACTGGTGCTTGGCAGGCGGTGTGTGTGGACCAGCGCTTGGCTGGAGTTGCGTGTGGACTGGCGCTTGGCTGGCGTTGCACTGGCGCTTGGCTGGCAGTGTGTGTGGACTAGCACTTGGTGGGTGGTGTATGTGAACTACTGCGTGGCTTGCAGTTTGTGTGGGCTGGCGTTTGGCTGGCATGTGTGTAGACCAGCTCTTGGCTGGCAGTGTGTATAGCCTAGTGCTTCGCTGGCGGTCTGTGTAGACTGGCGGTGTGTTGGTGACTGGTAGCCAGTATGTGTGTTCACTTGCTTGAGATGTGTCTGTCAGCTGTCTGATGTTCGGGAGCTTGGTGGTGAGATTGGTTTGTTAGTCCTGTTGGCGTATGAGAGTGATGGGCACTTGAATGGTGCTGTTTGTAAATGTAAGTGTTGTATTGTGTGGGGCCTGCAGCTGGCAGTGTGAATGGTTTTCTGTGTCTGATGCATGAAAGGCGTGTGAGTGGACTGTTAAAGTGATTGGTGCCTTATAGTCAGTGGTTCTTTGATCTAATTTTGAAATTATTATCAATGATTTTTGTGGATTGTATTTCATAAAGTCATAGGGGAATAAAGTTGTAGTTTTTTATTGCTCATTTACTTACCCTTGTGCCAAATCCAACTAGAATGCCTGTGATCGACTAGTCGATGGGTCTGCAGTAATGTGTTTATTTTTTTGCTTTTTACCATCAGTGCATACTTTTTCTGTAGTGAACACTTTTTGCCTTCGCATCTTTTTGAAACTGGTTACCAAGGGAGTAATATGTGATATGTATTGTGTGGATCCCACAAGGTTTACTTACCCAGAAGCCCTTGTAAATTCGATTAAATGACCAAAAAATCTTGTTTTCTCACATTTCTGTGTGGGAAAGTTAGGGGATCACAGAGCCGGCACAAATTTCCTACCACCCAGTGTTACCCAGGGAAAATAAAAATGCTACCTCACTTTTGTGCGAGGGCCAACTGCCCATGACAGGGAAGGGCCCAAAACATATTGTGGAGGCGTCAAAAATGATCGATCACAAAACGACCTGGTTTTGCAAGGGGGTCACATGCGTTTTTGGTCCCGGGCTCGTTGGCCATCTAGGGAAACCTACCAAACCCACACATTTCTGAAAACAAGACACCCAGGGAGTCCAGAGAGGTGTGGCTTGAATAGATTCCCCAATGTTTTCCTAACCAGAATCCCCTCCAAACCTCAAATGTAGCTTTGTTTTCCTCACTTTTCTGTTTGGGAAAGTTTTGGGATCACAGACTGGCACAAATTTCCCACCACCCAGCATTCCCCCAACTCTCCAGATAAAAATGCTACCTCACTTGGCCCACTCACACAAGTAAGGTAGCATTTTTATTGGTAGACCTGGGGAAATGCTAGCTGGTAGGAAATTTGTGCCGGCCCAGTGATCCCATAACTTTTCCATACAGAAATGTGAGGAAAATGTGACCTTGTTTAGCTAAATTTTAGGTTTGCAGGGGGATTCAGGGTAAGAAATTTTTGAGAAATCCATGCAAGCCACATCTCCATGGACTTGCCCGGTTGTCTAGTTTTCAGAAATGTCTGAGTTTGGTAGGTTTCCCTGGATGGCCACCGAGGTCAGGACCAAAAACGCAGGTGACCCCTTCTAAAACCAAGTCGTTTTGTGATCGATAATTTTGATGCGTCCACAATATGTTTTGGGCCCTTCCCTTTCGTGTCCACTTGGCCCACCCACATAAGTGAGGGAACACTTTTATTAGGAGACCTGAGGACCGCTGGGTGGTCAGAAATGTGTGTGGGCCTGGTAATCCCCAAACTTTCCCACACAGAAATGTGAGGAAAACGTAAATGTTCTTGTAAAATTTGAGAATTGCCGGGGATTTTGGGTAAGAAAACGTTGGGGATCCACACATGCCACCCTTCACTGGACTCCCCGGGGTGTCTAGTTTAGTTTTTAGAAATGTCTGGGTTTGGTAGGTTTTCCTACATAGCCTCTGAGCCCGGGACATAAAACATAGGTTAACTCCTTGCAAAATCAAGTCAGTTTGTGGAGGCTATCTTTGATGTCTCCACAGTACGTTTTGAGACGTTTCCTGTCGCGGATCTAGGCCTACCCACACAAGTGAGGTACCATTTTTATCAGGAGACTTGGGGGAATGCTGGGTGGTAGGAAGTTTGTACCTCCCCTCAGATTCCAGAGCTTTCCATCACAGAAATGTAAGGAAATTTGTTTTTTTTACAAAGTTTGAGGTTTGCAAAGGGATTCTGGGTAACAGACCCTGGTGAGAGCCACCCAAGTCACCCCATCGTGGATTCCCTTGGGTGTCTTTTTGTCAAAAATGTACAAGTTTCTACGTTTCCCTAGGTGCCGGCTGAGCTAGGGTCCAAAATCCACAGCTAGACACATTTAAATAAAGGGTCAGTTTTCAGTGGAAAAATGTGATGTGTCCATGTTATTTTTTGGGCCATTTCCTGTCACGGGCACTAGACCTAACCACACAAGTGAGGTACCATTTGTATAGGGAGACTTGGAGGAACAAAGAATAGTGGAACAAGTGTAATTACCAATTGTCTTTCTATGCATTTCTGCCTTCCAAATGTAAGACAGTGTGTAAAAAAGAAGTCATATTGAAAGATTCCCTCAAATTCACATGGTATATGGGTATCCACAAATTCAGAGATGTGCAAATAACCACTGCTTCTAAACTCCATATCTTGTTCCCATTTCGGAAATGCATAGGTTTCTTTGATACCTATTTTCCCTCTTTATATTTTACCAAATGAATTACTGTATACTTAGTACACAATGAAAAACCACTGCAATATGTAGCTCAGTACTTGGCTCTGGGTACCTTGTGTTCTTGGTGAGCCTACAAGCCCTATATATCTCCAGTAGCAGAAGGGTCCATCAGACGTAATGGTACATTGCCTTAAAAAATCTGTTATAGTTAGAGAAAGTTATAGGTGAAAATGTAGGCACAAATGGCTGTTTTCTTCAGCTCAATTTCATTTTTTTGTATTTCAACTGTTACTTTCTATAGGAAAACCTTGAAGGATCTACACAAATTACCCTTTGCTGAATTCAGGATTTTGTCTACTTGCCATAAATGTGTAGCTTTCCAGGATCCATTATGGGTTTCATACCCATTTCTACTACTAACTGGAAAGAGGTTGAAAGCACAAAAAAAGGAAAAATTGGTTTTCTGAAAAAAGTCTCCCTGTTCATAAAGGCTGGGAAGATGGTGATTTTAGCACCGCAAATCCTTCGTTGATGCAATTTGCAGGGGAAAACCAGATGCTTTCTTCTGCAGCACGTTTTCCTAATTTTTTCCAAACAAAACCAAATTTAGCTCTATTTCAGCTAATTTCTCAATCCCTTCCAGAGGAATCCACAAACCTATAGAGCCCCCTGAATGTTGGGGAAAAAAGGACGGAAATTTGGCTTGGATACGTTATGTTAACAAAATGTTATGTAGGCCTAAGCGTGAACTACCCCAAATAGCCAAGATAAGGCTTGGCACGGGGGCGGGGAAGTCCAGGCAGCGATGGGTTTAAGGATTAGTATGGTCTTCTTATCTATGTTCGGATTAGTCAGGTTTACAGAAATGTTAAAGAAAAGATTAATTAGTAACAGCATAAATCAAATACAGAGTGTTCCATAAATGAATGTCCCAAACTAGTTAAAAGCCTAATCTACCCTACTTTGAGAAACCCATGAAGAGTTCCTTTTTGGAAAAGAGCAGGATGTTGGAGCATAGAGAGAGACTTCCCATAAAGAGTTGTTCTGGAAACTCAGCCGAGTTGCCCTCTGTTGCAGTAGCAACTATCAGAATATCAGTGATAGGAGATTGATCGTTGCTATAGTGTTGATCAGAGGCATCCTTTCCAAAGTCTTCTCCGCTTCACTCTGCAAGAGAATAATCTGCATCGGGCCAACAGAAGCACTTTATATAATCCCTCCCCGGTCTCATAACCAATGAGGGGCTGAGTATGAAACAGAAAGTAGGTCTCAAGTAGGCATGGAATATGTAGTTCTACCTGATCGTTCTGTTTCCTAAAAGGTATCTTTCCTTCTCAACAGCCTCGCAACAGTTTGTGTGTAAGTTCCTACGGTCTACATTTAGTTATCACTCTGTTTCTGTATTCCATTTGTATACTTTATTTTCGGTCCGTAGACCATAAAAGTGCATGTGCAATATACATAGCATACATAAAACATGTTAAAAAAAAAGGTTAAAAAAAAAACATCTAAAAACTGTGGGACAAAACACAATATAATAGTTGGTCAATATTAGGACCATCTATTGATTTCTAAAAACGACTTGCATGCCCACCACATTGAGGTTAAAAAGCGCAAGACAGCAAATACAATTGGGATTTGGGTGTTATATTTCAGTAGTCTATAAGTCTCTTCACAGCAGCTTAAGCCTAAATTCCTACACAGTTGTACCAGCCATCTTTGTCTAGCTTTTTTGTATCCAGAGCAGA
The DNA here is from genome assembly GCF_964204655.1 of Triturus cristatus. Taxonomy (NCBI): domain Eukaryota; kingdom Metazoa; phylum Chordata; class Amphibia; order Caudata; family Salamandridae; genus Triturus; species Triturus cristatus. The sequence continues at coordinate 1,160,956,327 of NC_140583.1, forward strand.
AAATAATCCATGGAGCTTAGTCTCTTCTTCACTACTGCATACAGGACATCATAATATGGAACTACCAGTCCATTTGTTAGAGAATGCACGCAGAGGAAGAGACCCATGCCTAAACTGCATGTATAATTTCCTTGCTAATGCTGGTTGTATTTCATCCAGGCAGGTCTCTAGGTTGTGGTTATCCTTTACTTTTAGGAAGTTAACTGTTAGTGAGCCGGTGGCTGGGCTCTCATGCAACTGATCAAGTTTGCTCCTGACTAGTTGATTATGGGATATTGGAGGGCAAGTTACCTTTGGGTTACTCAATAGGCTCTCTCTATTTACACTATGAAAGCCTTCCTTAATGTGTGCAAACCATGCCACTTTTCCTATACCCGGAAGTACCAGAACCTCTGTTAACTCTGTCCTGAATTCGGCCAGTTCTGGGGTTGCCCACAGTCGCTGCCAAAATATTAAGGGTCTACAACCAATTTCCTCCGCAATCAATCTTACCCCTAGGTCCAAGCGCAGTGGGGAGCTCAATGGGAGGCCAAAAAGCTACCTGAAAAAGTTGTTCTCTGCCTTAATGATGTTTTTTGAATGACAGAGATCCCACAATTCGGCCCCATACATAACAGCACCCCTAAGTTGGGTTTTATAAACCTCCACGACTGGTCCTACAGGCTTGTGAAATGAATTCCTGTATAACTTGACCAACCCACCTACTGCATGCGTAAGCTTAAGACTCAATTTATCTATTTGAGACCCCCAGTCCATTTTTTCAGTTAGTGTAAGACCTAAGTAATCAAAGACCGATACCCTCTCCCGTTGGACACCATTCATATACAGGTTGGGACAGGACGAACAAGCCGGATTAAAAACCATGTACTTTGTCTTCTGTATATTGATCTCCAACCCCCAGTTTCTACAAAAGCTTCCAAAACCATCAAGAATCTGCTGAATACCCATCGGAGACTTAGAAAGCAAAAGAGTGTCATCGGCAAACATTATTCCCGGCACTTTTCTGTGCGCTAACTTTGGGGCATCTATATCTTTCATCCCATTCAATACATCAACCAATGCGTTGAAGTATAAGCAGAACAAAGTAGGGGCTAGCACACAACCTTGCCTGACTCCTCTGTTGACTGGGATGGGATGAACAAGCCGGATTAAAAACCATGTACTTTGTCTTCTGTATATTGATCTCCAACCCCCAGTTTTTACAAAAGGTTCCAAAACCATCAAGAATCTGCTGAATACCCATCGGAGACTTAGAAAGCAGAAGAGTGTCATCGGCAAACATCATTGCCGGCACTTTTCTGTGCGCTAACTTTGGGGCATCTATATCTTTCATCTCATTCAATACATCAACCAATGCGTTGATGTATAAGCAGAACAAAGTAGGGGCTAGCACACAACCTTGCCTGACTCCTCTGTTGACTGGGATTGGTTCAGTCAGTTCCCCATGCTTCCCATATCTAATTTGGGCGCAGTTCTGTTCATGTAACCTTTTTAGCATATTCAGAAGATAGTGGGGAACTTCGAGATCACTTAGAACCACCAGAGTACATCCCTTGGCACCAGGTCGAAAGCGGTTAGATCAAATAAAGACTACTACCCTCCAAACACACCATTTTCCAAAAGAGGAGTTGGAGCCTAAATATTTGGTCAATGGTGGATATTTTGTTTTCTGAAACCAGTTTGGAATGGGCCCATAATATTTTGTTCTTCCATCCATAACTGCAGGCGATCCAACATTACCTGAGCAAAAACATTTTGGCTTACATCAATTTGACTGATAGGTCTATAGTTGATGGGCAAAAGTGGGGACCCTTTTTTATACACAGGAAAAATCTCAGCTCCAGCCCATGTTGCGGGGATTGTCATCCCTTGCAGTATGGCATTAAATACTACCCATAAATATAGCTTGCAGATTTTTGGCTCACTACAAAAAAAGGTCCCCTGGTACCTTGTCTAATCCTGGGGCTTTACAGGGGGCTATTTTTCCCATGACACTGGTTACTTCAGATAAAGTCAGTACGGGGTCCTGTGTATAGGAGTTTTGTGGTGGCTTCAACACTGGTGCCATGGTGTTGGCCACAGCCTCCTGCAGAGAGTATAGGGCCTGGAAATGTTCTTTCCAGCTATCAGCCTCTGAATATATACGTGTACAACGCAGATTTTACTCCGCAATACAATCACAACGCGGTTGTTACAACGACTGCGTTGTAACCACGCAATGCCATTACTACGCAAGTCATTACATCGACTTGCAGTAGATGGCGCCGTATCATTAGAAATTTATAATTTACTATTCCAACTCCAGCCTACATAACAGTAGGGAAGGTGTTGGAATAGTAAACTATACTATTCCTTATGTTAGAGCGCCATCTACTGCAAGTCGATGTAATGGCACTGCGTGGGTACAACGTGATCATTGTAACAACCGCGCTGTAACTGTATTGCTGAGTAAAATCCGCGATCTAAAGGTTGTTTCCTATCAGCTGCTATATTAGGCTCTACGGTTTGCTTCCCATCTCTACAGCCAGTACTAATTATATTCCAAAAAGCTCTCATGTCTTCGGCTGATAAAGCCTGTTTCAGTGAAGCCCATAGATCCATTTCCCATGTTTTTTGCAAGCGTGATGGTGTCTCGATAGGATGCCCTCATTTTTTGTATTCGAGTTCTGTTCTTAGTTTTTTTGGCCTCTATCAGAGCCCTCTTGGCCTCTCGACAGCTGCTATCAAACCAAGACTGCTTCACCTTTACCCCCACCCCCTTAAAACCTGCTGGCCAAAATATATCCACCAAATTGGCTGACAATACCTCATGTATCTTAGCAACTACAGTTAAAGAGTTTACTGAGCCAACAGCAGTTGAAATCTTTTCTATCTCCATTAAACTCAGTATAACAGTTTGTCATCGGACGAAGACGAAAACGTGATGCCTTACTCCCCTTTGAGCGACGTTACTGACATACTGTCAATCCACACACAGGCTATGGAGGGCCCCTTTAAATCCTTGCTAAGTGCCCACAAGGAGGAGCCCCGTGGGGCGTGCCAGATGACGCCTGCTACATCAGCCCCATCATGTGAGAACCACATAAGAAGGGAGGGTGAGAACGCGTTGAAAGAAAAGGCGAAGATCGAGGAATACGAGGAGAAGAAGCCCACGCCAATCCCTTGGACGAAACCTCGGACGTCGGCGGAAGAAGAAGCCAGGACCCACGTCCAGGACAACAATGAGATGCCAGGAGGCCAACGAGACCACGCACCGCCCCGCCACTCTCCAGGAGGAGCGTGGCTGGACAAGGTACGGTCCAGGCTACGGGGCTTCTCAGGGCACTGGGCGGGGAGGGAATCACCATCAAACAACGACCCTATTGGGTTCCTGAAGCCCGTAGGGTTGCCCTACAGCGAGAAGTTGCACAAATGCTAGAATCAGGCGTCATAGTACCATCCAAGAGCAATTGGTGCTCTCCCATTGTCCTGGTACCAAAACCAGATGGGAGCACCCGGTTTTGCATCGATTTTGGGCCCATAAACTGGATTTCTAAATAAGCTGGATATCCCCTTCCCAGAGTAGATGAGATAATCGAACGCTTAGGTGAGGCTCGTTATATCTCCATGATCGACCTCACCAAGGGTTATTGGAAATCCCATTACACCCAGACGACCAGGGGAAAACTGCCTTCTCCACTCCAGACACTTTATGCCATTTCACTGTACTACCGTTTGGGCTGCATGGTGCCCCCGCTAACTTGCAGAGGCTAATGGCTACCCTGTTAAAACAACACCTGAGCTATTCGTCTGCATACTTAGACAACATCATAATATACAGCAAAATGTGGGCCAATGTCACGGTCACCAGGTTATCCTCAGGATTGGATCGAAGCTCCAAACGGGTTCACCTCTTGACAGCCCCATGTCCGGATAGAATTATTCCCCTCGGACTAGTGGGATGGTCAAGCGAGGGAAGGAAAGGGTAGGAACAGCGGGTACAGAGACCTGGGAACAGAAAATAGAGAGAACAAAACAATATCACTATGCAATCCAGTGTCTATACTTTTGTAGCTATAAGGATGCGTAGGTAGTGGGAACTCACTATACCTGTAAAGAAAAATACGGGTGGCTTTCTGCTGGGCGAGATGTGAGGGTGAGTACAAGGTAACAGCACATTCATATTCTATTAAAGGAATGAGGACAGTTAGCAACAAGTTTCATCAAACATGAAACTACACACCCTCTGTTCTACTGACGTGTTCCTGGTTATACTGCTCGTACCTTTATCATATAACGTGCTTGCCCCTACCGGACCCCCCTCAACTGATGTCCCCTAAAAGGATGAGAACACAACAACCATAAGCCAAAGGCTATTGCAGGCAAAGCGTAAGCACAGAGATCCAGATCGCCAATATACAAATATCCTAGAGTTTGTTAGCCAATCTGGTTTTCATGCAGGGTTTGACTCCCATCAAGCTAGGAGCCCACCGCGTAAATCAAAACGTAGCAGTTTGTCAGCCTTTACATTGTTTGTACATTTCATCAAGAAAACACAAGAGCTCTTGATTTTGCTCCAAAGTGAGAGTCAATGAGGTCCAAATTGTGATGCCCTTGCGCAGGATTCACCAATTACGTAACCCTACCTCCCGCATGAGACCGCTGGAAAACGCGTGTCTCTCCAACGGGAGGAACCAAGTAATGCGCACCGGAATCCTCCGCCGCACTTGAGCACCATAAACACAGCAAAGAAATAATCAATGTTGGTGCGTGATCGCACCCTTACCCTGACCGTACTATACACCTTGGGCGTCCACAGAATAATCGGCGTCTTCGTGAAGGCGCCTTCCCCTGATATCCGGTTCTGTGTATGGCATGCCTACAACGTTGTACGTCATCGCGTTCCTCTGACAGCGCCGGTGGATGACGGGAACTGTAGTTTTTCTTCCCGTTCGTCTCCGCATCCGCGGTCAGTGCACTCGTGCTCTGTGTGCCCTGACAGCCGAACACCTATGCCATCTTGACACTGTTATGTCTGAACTTAGAAACGCCAACCTTCACATCAACGCGAAAAAGTCCAAATTCGCTTTTCAGAAAGTGAAATACCTGGGCAATTTACTAGGGAAAGGCCTAATCAAACCTCAGACAGAAAAGGTTAAGGCTATACAAGACACCCCCTTTCCAAAAACCCAGATAGAATTGAGGGCCTTTTTGGGACTGGTTGAGTATTATAGGCATTTCATACCCCAGTTTTCTGACGTTGCTGTCCCTCTCACGGACTTGTTAAAAAAGATAGCAACCCCTTCGCTCCCTTTGCTGGGCGAGTGCTTGCAATGTTAAACACTCCGTCCATCATGCCCTTTGGTTTTGCTTTGTTCACCCTAAGTTGGCAGGGTATGCCCAGACGTGGGTCCCTTGCTCACTTTGCCACTGGATTCAAGCTAGCCTGGCTGATGACGGCTGATTAGCTAGAAACCGGTCCCAGGATGCTTGTTTCCGGTCCAGGGAAGACATGGCTTGGTAGTTCGGGCTGGACTGTTCCCATGAGGCACAGGGTCAGACTGATTTGCATATGGCCATGTCTGAAATGGGGTGGCAGAGTGAGCTAAAGAATGATGATGGATTAAACCCAGATCAGTTGACTGGGGGTGAGTGCTTGCAATGTTCAACACTCTGTCCATCATCCCCTTTGGTTTAGCCCTGAAGTGGGGCATTGAAAAACTGAGGTACTATCTGGAGGGGAGGACTTTCATTTTGTATACTGACCATGCCCCTCTTGCCTGGCTCCAGAGGAACAAGGGCTGCAACGACCTGGTCCTTCGGTGGTTCCTGGCCCTGCAACCGTTCCATTTCGAGGTCCACCACCGGAAGGGTAAGAACCAGGGCAAAGCGTACTATTTGTCGCATTTCCCTCTTTCCCCCGATCGGGGAAACTCTGGGGGAGGGATGTGTCATGGGACCGAAGACGAACTGGAAACAGTGATGCCTTACTCCCCTTTGAGCGACGTAATTGACATACTGTCAATCCACACACAGGTTATGGAGGGTCCCTTTAAATCCTTGCTAAGCGCCCATGAGGAGTAGCCCCGTGGGGCGTGCCAGATGACGCCTGCTACATCAGCCCAGTCATGTGAGAACTGCGTAAGAAGGGAGGGGGAGAATGCGTCAAGAGAAGAGGAAGTAAAGGCGAAGATCGAGGAATACGAGGAGAAGAAGCCCACGCCAATTCCTTGGACGAGACCTCAGACGTCAGTGGAAGAAGAAGCCAGGACCCACGTCCAGGATAACAACAAGACGCAAGGAGGCCAACGAGACCATGCACCGCCTGCCACTCTCCAGGAGGAGCGTCGCTGGACAAGGTACGGTCCAGGCTATGGGGCTTCTCAGGGCACTGGGCAGGGAAGGGAACGTCGTAGAGGGAGGGGACTGTAATTCTACCTAACTGCGTTACACATGGTGCTGGCAATTGGTGATACTCCCTCACGTCCCCTCCCTTGAGTCTAAGAAGGACTTCCAGTCCTTTCTCCCTGAGACAAGTTTGTTTTTGTTTTCTTTATTCCTTACGCTCCAGGACAACGGTGGAAGTTGGTGAACTCGGTATGCATCTTTGGTTAATCGGTGAAGCCGGGAGTGCTCCCTTAACCAGGACTTAACGTCTAGTTCAACTGATTGTTGCCTACATTGTATGTCCCTAATAAACAGGGAGAAAAGCAATGAAACTGGTCTCTATAGTATCCTTTGCCTATCCTCAGCCAAATTACATCTACTCAAGTGGGACCCGTGACACAGTTTCATACAGGGAAGCCAGTCTTCCAGGTGATTGCTCAATCACCGGCAATCTTATTTTCCTCCTGTCATTGGTTAGTAGTAATCTACCATCTGCTAGCATGTTGGAGTCAGTATTTTCCCATTCAACAGGCAGCTCCAACTCAACAGTCAGAGCATTGTAATCGCTGTGGTGTCTGGACAAGACAGCAAATTCACAAGCCTACCCCACATTCTGGTTTCTATTAGAATGTAATCTAAGATAGAGGTGTGGCCAACCCTATTGAAGGTTTTCTTCCCAGGGGAGTCGGACTTGGTTCGGCCATTACAAGCTCTTAGAGAGTAGTTTAGAGTTAATGACTTAATCTGAAGAGCCAGCGGAGTCCATGCCTTGATTGGGGAGATATTCGAGTCTGGAATTGCCCATAACATAATCTTCTTCAGAGGGTGGAGTTTCATTAAAGTCAATCAGTGGCTCAAATTGACAGTTGAAATCACCTCTATAACCACCTAGGCATTTTTGGTAAGGTGTCATGACTTGCCTGGTCAGGGCCGGGAGAAAGTAGGGAGCGAGGATGAATTTCCCCCTTACGTCTCACGTATACTCTATTTGCAGTCTCCCCATGATCGGGGCGAGGAGGAAATCGATGATACCTTTAATCGTCTCAGCTTCCTGGATGCCGAGACGACCCAAATGACGTCCTCACATGAACTTATTGGAGCCCTCGAGGTCTGGAGAGGAGACAACATATCCGGTTTCCCGAGGGAGAAGACGGTGTTCCTGAGTAACCAGGAGGAGTCAAGGAGTGACAAAGGCAGAATGGAGAGCCAGCGGTTAAGGAGTCCCGAAATCCAGGACGAAGGAGAGGAAAATCCCGACGACTTTGCAAGGAAGACGCCCACCCCTGACCTGGGACTGCAGTGATAACAGTGCAAGAAGGGGGCCGAACCCTATCCGGCATCACGAGAATGCTGGCCGCGTTCCTGGAGGAGCGTGGCTCGCAGAGGTACGTGTCCGTCTCAGGGGCTGGTTTATTAAAGGCACTTCAGAAGCTGAGATGCCTCTAATACAGAAGGGAGAGGGTTAAGCGCTTGGCGAGAAATACCTGTAGGCCTGGGAGCACGTAAAGCCTGCATCTGTAAAAGAGCGTTGCAACACTGGTGGTGGAGAAACTAGGTATTTAGCTCACTCCCAATTCCCTAGTTAGGATCTATGCAGGACCGACTGTCCTAAAACATCCTCTTTTCTGTTTTGTCTTCTTTTTTTGAGGAATGCCCTTTCTTTTATGGAAGATAAAGAAGAGATGAGAAGTTCCCTACCTCTGAACCGATTACGTGGGAGACCAGACTATCTTTCTTCTTTGTAGAGTAATAAAACCCTTTTGTGCATACTCGATCCCTTGCCTAGACTTCCTTATCAACCACACGTGGTGGAGAATGCGGGCATTCTCTCCATAGAAAAGTAAATATGGAGACCTTGATACAACAACTAGTCTGAGGACAGGAGAAGCTGGAATGGGCATTAGAAAGGCAAATGACCTCAGCTCAAGCGGATCAGGAGTTCTTAAAGGACACTGTCACCCAATAACTGGAATGTATTCACAGGGTTTCTGAGGATCAAGGGAGGGTCGCTACACAACTGCATATTCAACAGGCAGCCCAGCCCAGTTTTCCCAACGTAGCGTTACAGAAATACACTCCAGGAGATGACCCGGATGCATTTCTCCTGAACTTTGAAAGATCAGCCAAGGCATCAGGTTGGCCGAACAGAAATGGCCTTTCTTTCTAGCCCCTTTGTTAAGCGGCGTAGCCCACGCTGCCTACCAAGTGGCTAACCCATCAGGAAACACACGCTTTAATGAGGTTAAGGAGATACTATTGGATCACTTGGATATGGACTCAAAAGCATACCGAGTGAGGTTTAGGAAAGAGAGAGGAGCACCCGGAGATAATCCTAAAATCTTGTTTTTCAGGTTAAGAGCAGCGGCCGATAAATGGTTGAAACCTCAAGAAAATACGAAGGAGGAGATCATGTAGCTGATATATTTAGATCAATATATGGAGGCTCTCCCCTTCCCAACCTAACGCTGGCTTAGACAGCACACATGGCTCACAGTGGAACAGGCAGTAGAAATGGCCACCACTTACTCCAGAGCTCAACCAAGATTGCCTTCCTGGGACACTGACAAAACAATACGCTCCAATATGGGAAAGCCTGATAAGAAATACAATAAGCCCACAATAGACCCACCAAGAATACGTCTCCCTAGGCCTGGACCGATCCTGTCAAAGGGGCCTCAGTGTTTTGACTGCGGAAATTGGGGACACATAGCCCGTTTCTGTCCACACAAGAAAACTAACGAAGAGCCAGTGGATGTCAGTTACCTCCCCAAGAATGTTATGTACACCGAAGAACTGGGTACCTGTTTTTATGTAAGTTTAGTGATGAATGGGGTTCATGTAAAAACCTTACTGGACTCAGGTTGCAGCCAGTCGGTTATCCAAAAGGCCCTAGAAGACCCAGAACAAATCCTCGAGAACCGACAGATACTCATAAGATGTGTACATGGGGACGTCAAGACTTACCCTGTTGCACAAGTGTTCGTACAGTTGCCAGATGGGAAGAGCATACACGGGAGAGTAGGGGTATTGCCTAGCCTCCCAGAGAAGTTAATATTAGGGCTAGACAACCCTGAGTTTGTGAGACTTCTTAGAGGGAAGATAATGTCTCCTCAGAGAAATGCTTCCGTCCTCCTTACCCAAGCTCCATGGCGTAGTGATAAAAAATTCAGATATGCACAAAAACAATATCCAAGCCTTCAAATGGCATGGCAACAAGCTCCCACTTCTGCCTCCGCCAACATCTCTTATCCTTCTTTCATTACGAAGAATGACCTGCTATATAGGAAAGGGAATCCCTCTGGTCCTATCCAATTGCTAATCCCTCAGGGTTTCCGAGAGCAGGTACTCTTTTTTACCCCTTGCCATCTACTAGCTGGACATACCAGAGCCCAAAAAACTAGTCAAAACATTCTAGAGCACTTTTATTGGCCTGGTATACATGCGTACATCCCTATCGGCCACCTGCAGTTCCACTACAACCCCTTCCAATAATCGGGAATCCCTTTGAAAGGGTAGGGATTTATCTAATCTGATCTCTTCTGAAATCCAGAAAAGGGAATCAATATGCCCTGGTCATAATAGATTATGCCACCCGGTATCCAGAAGCCTTTTCCCTAAGAGCCCCTACCACCTCAAATATCTGTGACAAATGCCTCGAGCTGTTTTCTCCAGTCGGATTTCCTCGGGAAATCCTCACAGACCATGGCACCCCATTTGCCTCCCATCTGATGGGACAGGTCTGCAAGTCATTGAACATATCCCAGATTAAGACCTCGGTCTACCATCCTCAAACGGATGGTTTATGTGAAAAGTATAATGCCACTCTCAAGTTGACACTTGGGAAGATGATGACGGTAGAAGAAAAGGACTGGGATATGCTTCTTCCATTAGCCCTCTTTGTCATTCGCTGCCAGAAACAGAGTAGCCTGGGGTGTTCCCCCTTTGCGCTACTTTATGGGAGACAACCCCGTACCCTCCTCGAAATGACCAAAGAGGCCTGGTAACAGGAGAAACCAGACGAGTCTAAAACCCTTTTTGATTATACCCAAGGCCTAAGGACCCGCATCCACAAATTAAGGGAGTTTGCCCACGCCAACCTCGAAAAGGCACAGATACGTCAACAGGTCTTTTACGACAAAGAAAGAAATGGCATCACCTTAACATACATGACTGGGTATTGGTCCTCCTACCATCCTCCCTACCCAAGACCAGAGCAGAATGGAAGGGCCCCCATGAAATAATAGATAAGATCAGACTGATTACTTATCGCCTACAACTCAGCAAAAAAAAGTCACAAATCTTTCATATCAATCTTTTTAAAAAATGGTTAGGACCCCCTCCTAGAACAAAAAGAGGTCCTGTCCACCCTAAACCAATTGAATACTAATGAGACCTTATCTACGATATAGAAAAACTCTCTACAGGAAATACTAGCTCCTTTTTCTCCCCTCTTCACAGATATCCCGGGTCGAACTTTGATCGTGGAACATTCCATCCCTTCCACTCCCGGAAAAGTGGTAAGACAACACCCTTACCGCATCCCAGCAGCATGCTGGAAGGCCATAGAGGAGGAAATAGAAAACATGTTGAAAATCGGAGTCATTCGGCCCTCCCAAAGTAATTGGTCTTCTCCCGTGTTCTTAGTACCCAAACCCGATGGGCCAGTGAGATTGTACATAGACTTTAGGGCTCTCAATGCTATCACAAAATTTGATTCCTATCCCCTGCCTCGAATCGACAAGTTCATTGAGAAGCTAGGAGAAGCCCAGTACATTACTACAATGTTGATGGTGACCTCAGCTAGGCCTACCAGTGCAAGGGGTTCGCCCTTCTCTGCACAGAGTCCTCAGACCAATAGGAAGAAGTTGGCACAGAAACTGGAATAGAAAAAACAAAGTTTAATAAAACCTCATCAGGTGGAATCACATTCATACAGCACCCTGTGGTGCTGAATGAATGTAGCACACTGAACAGAAGAAGCCGGGTCCTTTTATACCCACACAGGGGCTGAAAAATTTGGTACAAGTACACATAGGAGAATTACATACATAGATGGTCGTACATAAATGCACAGTCAACAGTAAAGGAGGAGCTAGCAGTTGCTGACTCTGGTAGAAACAACCTGACAGCTACAGACTAAAAACAGATGTATGGACAGTTAGACTCTTCTGCGCATGTACAGAGTAGCAGAGTCTAAGTATAGCCAGTCCTTTAAACAGAGCACAAGGGTAAACAAAATGGCTGCCAGAAATACAAAATGGATTCCACAAAATTGACAAGATAGCCTCTAAATACGAGATGGATTCCACTAATGCTAATCCAATCGCAGCCAATTTACAACAGACGACCCTTTTAGCATTAGCTGAAGACATCTCCCATAATCCAGTAGGAAAACAAAAAATATGCACATTCATTATTTTTCCAATTTTTTTTCAATTTTTTTTTCTTTTTCCATAAATTTATCAATATCCTAATTCATTGCTAGGTGGGCATTTCTCATTCTAAATATTGTTAAGCTGGTATGTATAAGGTATAAGCAGGAGTACAAAGGGAACAGAGCATTGGGCCATACAGATAGCAGGAGAGAGTAATTACTATTATCAGAAACAGAACTATTAGCTTTCTAGTATTAAGCAAATCCTAGAACCATCCAGTAAAAACATTTTCAAGGCTCCTATGCATTTCAGTGACCATCAATTTCAATATCAAAATAGTCAACAGCACATATCTAATAAAAACATTTTCACTAGACTTTTCAAGTGTTTCCTTTATGAGGGCTTGAGTATTAATTAATTATTAAGGAAATGTAATATTTTTCAATTGCTCAGATGAACTTTTCTCTCATAGAATAAACATTATTCCCAATACAAACATTAAAGCAGTCAGACATATTATTACAAAAATGATCCTGGATCCAGGGGACCAGGAGGACCACACAGGACCATGAGAATTAGGACGAAGAGCTGCAAAGGGTTGCTCCTCCTCAAAAATGGGACGACCAATGGGGTACATTTTCAACAAAAAAAGAAAAAGAAGTCCTTGGGAAATTCAAGCCGCTGTACAACCAACCAGAGGGGAGTCTTCTCCCTGTGTCCGTTTGAGCCTCACAGGCAGGCTCTTGTTGTTCCCATGGTGGAGCTGCACAAGTCGCAACTCAGGAATCATGGTCTAGTTTCAAGGGAAAAGTTTCTTCTTTCAGGATAGGGCAATCACCCACCAGGGCAAATGCTCTCAGCGATCCTGTCCAGTGTCTCAGGCAGTGCACCAGTTTTCTTCATTTCAATCTAACAGGCACCAGAGACACAGCACCTGTACCCTGAACTCAAGTCCTTCCCTAACTCCTGTATTGCTCTGCTGGCACATTGGTCTTTCGTTGGGGCCATAGATTGCATTCAGTGTGCCCAGGTATCTCTTGACCAACAAAGGTGAAAACTTTACAGCCACTTTGGGACCAGGTTTCAGAGGCCTGATGCTAGGATCTCTGAAGCAACCCTTGTTTCAAAGGGGGTTACCTCAAGCAAAAACTTTCTTGCTGATCTGGTCGGTTTGTGACTCTCAGCTGGGCATCAAAAACTTGATCCACGATTTCTCCTTTCTGATTTGTGACCCCGTCTTTCGCCCAAGACAGTGGCAGGGGTACACACTTCACATCCCAGTGCTTCCGGCCTTCTACCTTCACTGAGGTCCTGGTTTCCAGCAATGCCTGTGCTGGTTACCTTCATTTTGACTTCAAGATTGACTGGTGCTGACTCTCCAAGCTGGATCTGATGTCCGCACCCCTCTGGCAATGGTTGTAAGGTAGCAAATATCTATTGGTGGACAGAACAAAAGGTCTTTAGACAAGGCACAGAAATAATCTATCAACAGAGAGGATAGTCTCAGAATACTTCCTAGTCTAGGGACGCCCCATATATTAGCAAGGCACCCAAGAACCACTTTCATCTATGTGAGAGTAAACGAAACAACAGCCTGGACCTATTGTCAAGTATAAAAGGAACTCTTTGGTGAAAGTAATACGTCACCCAATCCCAAGCAGCCAAGGAAGTCTGTGTTCATTTACTAAATTCTGAGGAAAAGAGAAAAACAATACAGACATACTCCAAATCCTTACATCTGTATATTCCTATCTTAATCATCAAAAGACCCTCAAGAAAAAAGGAAATGTTCTACACTTTTACTCATAGACTTTGCATTACTTGTACAGGACTGCAGACACTTCTAAAATGATTTCTCTTAATAAAAGCACCTACATTGTATGCTTAGGACCATGCTCTCATGTTATAGGAGCAACAGGAAAATCTAAAACTGCTAATTTAACAGGGATTCCTATTACATAAAGAACTAAAAACTTCATATAAAACAATATTTTCCTCAAAAATGTTTGCTAAGGATCACATAGGCATCTTCCCTGCATTCTACTTTTCACAATCCAAACTATGCAACATCAGCTCTAGTAAGGACTGTCAGTTTATTTACACAGACTAGCTAATAAAAACTAGCAATGCCCTTGCAAAACTGTATGTAGCATGAGAATAACAAACAATAGTGGTGTTTTCACCTGAGAATTTTTGAACAACATCTACCCACAGCTAGTTCCCCTTAAAGATCAAATAAGGAAACCACAATCTAGACTACTCATCCTTTCATAATTTCATCAGACAGGATGGGCAGTAACATAGCAAATTTATTTATTCATTTTATTAATGCTAATAATGTTTAAAACAGTTTTGCTGAATAGCCAATTAAATGTCTCATGGATATTTCACAGACAGTTTAGACAGGCTCAAAAGAAATTAAGAAAAAGAGAGAGAAAACAATAATTTGCCTACCCTTAATTTGTAGAGGAGCTAGCCTCCTCCCCCCATTTTGACAGTAGGAAACCTGTAACAGGTTTCATTCTGTCAACACTATCAACCCCAATTTGTAGCAACTGGGCATAAACAAACTCTGAGGAGCTAAATATCACATTCAGCTAGCTAAAGAACATATTCCTTTAGCAAATGTACAAGTGTAACACGAGGGCACATGAATTCAAACTAAATCCCATTGCTTCCTTAATTCAGCCCTGAAAGCATTAGTGCTATACATGTGACAGAGCCATTGTCTTAATAAAAGCTGACATATACCATTATTATTATGCAATCTATTCATGTGAGTGAACAAAAACTTGCTTTTGCCAAAGAAAAAGTAAGCAAAACCTCTTTCTGTCCCTGCCCAGCCATTTCGTCTTTCAAATGTCGAAATGTCAAAGCAAACGTTGCGCTGAGCCCTGCAGGCTTCTAAATGTAGGACTTCGGCCTTTAACCTATGCAGCTGTCCCATCGTACGTGCAAGGTTTTCATGGGGGTGTCCCATTTCAAAATGACCCTGGAAACGGAAAGAGCAAACCCACTTCCTTCCGGTCTACCAGCAATTCAGAGGTAAGCTGAATAACTTCTGCCAGGTTTTTTGTACATATTTATATTTGTAAGCAGTGTGCCGAGTGCTTGTCTAGCAGTATAGATGTCAGCTATTCATTCTATGTTTACTTATGTGCATTTACTGTAGCCTAAGGCAGTTTAAAAGCTGCTCTGACTGGAGAAACCTCATTGAAATAGTGAATTTTACTCAATTTCGACTTTGATGTTTAGGGCACTTAAAAATGAATATCCTACAATGTTTTTGCATAATAGTCATCCCCAAAATGTCCCCTACATATCCCAGAGATGTGGCATCAGAAATGTATAATGTATACCCTTATAAAAATGAGTTTTGTACGCCTGGGTAAAGTGACATTTCACATGTAAGTGACCCCCTATTGCTGTATAGCATGGCTTAAATTCAATTTGGATGCTAGGAGGTCACAGTATCATTATTAGGCATTATAAATATTAAAAAACGAATTTAATGCACCTATTTTAAATAACATTTTTCATATAATCAAAATATATATATATTTTTTTTATAAATCTAATCATTTTGATGAGTCCACATATGAAAAGCGAGCTGCATCCCTTGCCTATCGTATTTAAACGCATTCATTCACAGCCCTAAGAACAGAAACTTAACTTGAAAGACAGTCATTATTATTTAACATCAAAAACCACTCTTATTCTTATTTAAAAAGGCATTAAGAAAATAAATCCCTACTGTCAATCTGTCCTCTGTTTATCAGAAATAATGAAACTATATTTCTAACTTTTAAAACAGCAGTCTGAAATGCCGCATTTTACACCGTGTTTGACTTCAGCTGTTCTCTGTGGCCGGAGTCAGAAATACCCATGTGCTGACACAGCTGCTTGACACGTAAAGGCGTCGAATTCACACGCCTTTCAAGTCAGCCTTGCCAGCCAGCACAAATCTGTCGTTCTGTAATGTTTATTTTGGGTCAGCAACAACCAATTGACTCAGATAATGTAAAGGCCTTTTAATACCTAATACAGAAGGATAAATGCTGTGACATTTTGTATCTTAATTTATCTATTGCAAAACACACAATTTCATTTTTTGAAGCTTTTTTATGCCTATTAAATGTGGATTCTAATTTTATCTTTAACATTGTGGCAATTTGCACACATGTATAGTGTCTTACTCTGTCAATTTAATGATAGCGTGCAGCTATTTAGCATATATTATGTAATTCATTGCTGGATTCTTTTAAAATGTATTTCATTTTAATGATATTTGGCATTACAGAATGATGACAAAAAAAAAACATTGAGCTCATTCTAGACATTTTCAAAACGGTGTCATACACATAATACAGGGCACTTAAGGCTAGCCATTCTTGCACCAAGAGCGCAATCGCTACTTACAAGTACCACTAATGACAAACCACAGACATTTAAACACACATTTAACCCACAGATCAACACTTGGACAGAAACAAAAGACAGCCCACAGACTGTACTTAAACCAAACCATTTGTAAATACTAGTTGTAAGTCATATTCACTAGATTTGGCTGGCAGAACACCAAGAAAAAAACCGCTCTGCATATCACCACTTATGAATGTTACTAAGTGCACAGACCAGGATCCTTTCTATGTACATATTTAGTTCCTCGGGGTACTAGTCACCAAAGAATAAATACTTTTTTATACCTAAACATAGTTAAGTATCCCCTCTAGGGGAGCCGGCTAATTATATACAAGTAACTGCTTTGTTCTTCAGTTCTAATGCTTTCACATAAATGTTCTTTCGCTGTTCTTTTTTCAATCAAGGCTTGCTCACGCTTCATTCGTTCACGCACTTCTTTCTCCCACATTCGTACACAATCAAACATCTCTTGCCTAGTCTTTTGCCTAAACATACATTGTGCCACATACTCAATCTTTCGTAAATCAAATGACCCATACATAGGCCAACGCAACTCAGGATCCTTAGAGTGTATTTATTCCATAATGCGCTGTACATTATAGAAGAAATACCATACTTAATATACATATCCCTATTAGGCGTCCCCTCCTGGGGCCCGGTTGTGCCTCATCTAGTTTCAAATTTAAATTGGTACCACTACCAGAGCTACACATCCTATGAAGTGTGCTAAAAACAGGCATGCCAAAAATAGTGCAGAATATGCAGTATTATAATCAAAGTAGCACTTAAGGTACCTTTAGTACGATGTGCCGTTCAAATCAATTCAGATAGAGAAAATTCTCCTCATTACCTGCCTATATAGATTGCAACCTATATATATATCTCATAACAAACCAAGTTGGCCAACACCAATTTCAAAATCCAAAAGCCACAGTAAGTGTTACTAAACTACCTTACCAATCCCAGGCATCAAAACCAACAGCAAGCGCCACAGAAGGACACTTACCAATCACTTGGTGTCCAGGTTCCAACTGCCAAGTTCTAAAATCGACCAAATGGTCACTGCACGGCGAATCAACAGAAGAGATCTCAGTCGAGGACCGGCACCACCTGGATGGTCAGATCAGAAGGAAAGGAAAAACACCGTGGTTGCCAATACTCGGGTCTCATCGGGCAGCGATCGCGTCCAGAGCGAGATTCCAATCCTTCGTCGCGACCAATCCTTTGGGCATCCAAGTCACCGATGAGCCCCAGTAGTTGGGCGCCAATTTGTTGATGGTGACCTCAGCTAGGCCTACCAGTGCAAGGGGTTCGCCCTTCTCTGCACAGAGTCCTCAGACCAATAGGAAGAAGTTGGCACAGAAACTGGAATAGAAAATACAAAGTTTAATAAAACCTCATGAGGTGGAACCACATTCATACAGCACCCTGTGGTGCTGAATGAATGTAGCACACTGAACAGAAGAAGCATGGTCCTTTTATACCCACACAGGGGCTGAAAAAGGCGGTACAAGTACACATAGGAGAATTACATACATAGATGGTCGTACATAAATGCACAGTCAACAGTAAAGGAGGAGCTAGCAGTTGCTGACTCTGGTAGAAACAACCTGACAGCTACAGACTAAAAACAGATGTATGGACAGTTAGACTCTTCTGCGCATGTGCAGAGTAGCAGAGTCTAAGTATAGCCAGTCTTTTAAACAGAGCACAAGGGCAAACAAAATGGCTGCCAGAAATACAAAATGGATTCCACAAAATTGACAAGATAGCCTCTAAATACGAGATGGATTCCACTAATGCTAATCCAATCGCAGCCAATTTACAACAACAATAGAACTCACGAAAGGGTATTGGCAAGTTCCCCTATGCCCACAAGACCAAGAAAAACTGCTTTTTCCACCCCACAGGGCTGTATGAATTCACAGCCCTCTCTTTTGGGTTACACAGTGCCCCGGCCACCTTTCAGAGGCTTATAAATACGGTCCTCCGGGGTCACCAAGAATACTCCTCTGCATACCTAGACAATATAGTAATATATAGACTTAATTGGGAACAACATCATGTGCATTGTCAAAAGGTATTGCAGGCCCTTAAGGGAGCGGGACTCCAGGTAAATGCTCAAAAGTCTAGAGTGAGGTTCCAAAAGATCCGATACTTGGGATATCTCCTAGGGAACAGGGTCATCGAGCCTCAGCAAGAAAAAGTAAAGGCCATTGTCAACACTCCATTCCCCACAACCAAAACAGAAGTCAGGGCTTTCTTGTGGTTGTTAGGATACTATTGTAGGTTCATCCCGAAATTCTCTGAGATAGCAACCCCCTGATGAACCACCTAAAGAAAGAAGTCAGAACCAACCTCCTTTCTCCCCCTCCGCAAGCCCAACAAGCGTTCCAGGAGCTAAATCAGGCCAGTACACCTAGTATTGTCTTGACCTCCCTCGATTTCTCGAAGCCTTTTATCCTCCAAACAGACTCCTCTAGATCAGGGTTGGGCGCAGTGTTATCACAGCTCTCCAATGAAAGACTAGAACTTCCTCAGCCGGAAATTGTATCCCCGGGAACAAAAATATTCTGTTATTCAGAAGGAGTATTTAGCGATCAAATGGGCTGTAGATAAGATATGTTATTATCTAGAGGAATCCCCTTTTGTTCTATACACTGACCACGCACCCCTTCAGTAGATGAGCCGCAACAAGGGGAACAATTCCCGTGGCCTGCGATGGTTTTTGTCTTTGCAACCATTTTCCTTTGAAGTACGACATCGAAAGACTTCCTTTCCCAGGTTACACAGTTACCAGAACAAGAACTGTCTAGGGGAGGAATGTGGAATGGATCATCTCATACCTCTCCGGCAGAACACAGAGAGTACGCCTCCCTCCGTTCCGCTCTGAGGCCACCGAAGTCATCTGCGGCGTCCCGCCAGGATCGTCGCTCAGCCCCACTCTCTTCAACATCTACATGAAACCCCTCGCTGCCATCGCACGCCAACACAACCTCAACATCATTTCCTACGCCGATGACACCCAGCTGATTCTCTCCCTCACCAGAGACCCCGACACCGCCAAAGCCGACCTACACGAAGGGATGAAAGATGTCGCCGAATGGATGAACATCAGCCGCCTGAAGTTGAACACGGACAAGACAGAAGTCCTCATCCTGGGACCGTCGCCCTCCTCATGGTACGACTCCTGGTGGCCCCCGGCCCTGGGCACCGCACCCAAGCCAACGGACCACGCACGCAACTTGGGCGTCATCCTGGACTCCTCCCTATCGATGACCAGACAAGTCAACGCCGTTTCCTCATCTTGCTTCCACAACCTCCGCATGCTCCGCAAGATCTTCAGATGGATCCCGACCGAGACCAGGAAGACTGTCACCCAGGCCCTCGTCACCAGCAGACTAGACTAAGGAAACACCCTCTACGCCGGTACAACAGCCAAGCTTCAGAAAAGACTTCAGCGTATCCAGAACGCCTCCGCCCGTCTCATCCTGGACGCCCCCCGACGCAGCCACATCTCGAGCCACCTGAGAGACCTGCACTGGCTCCCTGTCAACAAGAGGATCATGTTCAGACTCCTCACCCACGCACACAAATCCCTCCACGACCTGGGACCAAGATACCTCAACGACCGCCTGACCTTCTACACGCCCACCCGACAGCTACGATCCGCGAACCTCGCCCTCGCCGTCGTCCCTCGCATCCAGAGAGCCACCGCCGGAGGAAGATCCTTCTCCTACCTGGCGGCTAAGACATGGAACTCCCTGCCCGTCCACCTGCGGCTGACCCAGGACCACCTCGCCTTCAGGAAACAGCTAAAGACCTGGCTGTTCGAGCAGTAGCAGACCCCCTCCCCCAAGCGCCTTGAGACCCTTTCGGGTGAGTAGTGCGCGATACAAATTCCTTGATTGATTGATTGATGTGTCACGACTTACCTGGTCATGGCCGGGAGGAAGAAGGGAGCGGGGATGTATTACCCCGTTACGTCTCACCTATACTCTATTTGCAGTCTCCCTTTGATCGGGGCAAGGAGGAAATCGACGATACCTTTAATCGGCTCAGCTTCCTGGAAGCCGAGACGACCCACGTGACATCGTCACGTGAACCTATTGGAGCCCTCGAGGTCTGGAGAGGAGGCTACATATCCGTTATCCCGATGGAGAAGAAGGCATTCCCGAGTAACCAGGAGGAGTCAAGGAGTGATGAAGGCAGAAAGGAGAGCCAGAGGTTAAGGAGTCCCGAAATCCAGGATGAAGGAGAGGAAAATTCCGACGACTAGGCAAGGAAGACGCCCACCCCTGAGCTGGGACTGCAGAGCAGGGAAAGCAGTGCAAGAAGGGAGCAGGACCCTATCCGGCATCACAGGATTGCCGGACGTGTTCCTGGAGGAGCGTGGCTCGCAGAGATACGTGGCCGTCTCAGGGCGTGGTTTATGAAAGGCACCTCAGAAGCTGAGACACCTCTAAAACAGAAGGGAGAGGGTTGAGAGCTTGGTGAGAAATAGCTGTAGGCTTGGGAGCGCGTAAAGCCCGCAGCTGTAAAAGAGCGCCGCAACACTGGTGGTGGAGAAACTGGGTGTTTAGCTCGTCCCTCACTCCCAATTCCCTAGTTAGGATCTATGCAGGACTGACTGTCATAAAACATATTTTTTTCTGTTTTGTCTGCTTTTTTGAGGAAGGCCCTTTCTTTTATTGAAGATCAAGAAGAGTTAAGAAGTTCCCTACCTCTTAACCGAAGACATGGGAGACCGGACTATCTTTATTCTTTGTAGAGTAATAATAAAACCCTTTTGTGCATACCTGATACCTTGCCTAGACTTCCTTATCAACCACATAAGGGTAGGAATAAAGCGACCTAATTGGTCAAGAGTCAAAGACTCTAGACTCGACCTCACAGGTCTAGAGTAGACGTTAATCAGGGTAGGTCGCTCCCCCTTCTCTGCAGCGCCACCAGTGCTCACCTGCCTTTGCCTGCTGCCTTGCTACCTTGTCCGCTGCTCTCTCCGTATTGCCGTTGTTGCTCCTTGTCTGCCTGCTGACCCCTCTTCCTCCGTGTATCCCGTGTGAGTGCCCAAAGCGCCGTTACTGTTATTGCTATTGCTGCCTGGTGACCCTTCTTCCTCCGTGTATCCCGTGTGAGTGCCCAAAGCGCCGTTACTGTTATTGTTATTGCTGCCTGGTGACCCCTCTTCCTCCGTGTACCCTGTGTGAGTGCCCCCAGAGCGCCTCTTCTTTTGCCTTGTTTTTCCGCTTTTTCGCCCTTTCTGGGCCTCGTCGTTTTCTGGCCTTGCCGCCTGTTTTTCCCGACGCTTCTCGCTAGCCCCGCCTACCCTCCCGCCATCCGCCTCCCAGCTGACCCCTCCTCCCCGGCTACCCATATATGGCGGCCGCTGCGAGGCAGAGGTAGCGACCCTTGACCTCAGGGTAGGTCGCTCCCCCTCCTCTGCAGCGCCACCAGTGCTCACCTGCCTTTGCCTGCTGCCTTGCTACCTTGTCCGCTGCTCTCTCCGTATTGCCGTTGTTGCTCCTTGTCTGCCTGCTGACCCCTCTTCCTCCGTGTATCCCGTGTGAGTGCCCAAAGCTCCGTAACTGTTATTGCTATTGCTGCCCGGTGACCCTTCTTCCTCCGTGTATCCCGTGTGAGTGCCCAAAGCGCCGTTACTGTTATTGTTATTGCTGCCTGGTGACCCCCGTTCCTCCGTGTACCCTGTGTGAGTGCCCCCAGAGCGCCTCTTCTTTTGCCTTGTTTTTCCTCTTTTTCGCCTGTTTTTAAGTCCTTTCTGGGCCTCGTCGTTTTCTGGCCTTGCCGCCTGTTTTTCCCGCCGCTTCTCCCTAGCCCCGCCTACCCTCCCGCCACCCGCCTCCCAGCTGACACCTCCTCCCCGGCTACCCATATATGGCGGCCGCTGCGAGGCAGAGGTAGCGACCCTTGACCTCAGGGTAGGTCGCTCCCCCTCCTCTGCAGCGCCACCAGTGCTCACCTGCCTTTGCCTGCTGCCTTGCTACCTTGTCCGCTGCTCTCTCCGTATTGCCGTTGTTGCTCTTGTCTGCCTGCTGACCCCTCTTCCTCCGTGTATCCCGTGTGAGTGCCCAAAGCGCCGTTACTGTTATTGCTATTGCTGCCTGGTGACCCTTCTTCCTCCGTGTATCCCGTGTAAGTGCCCAAAGCGCCATTACTGTTATTGTTATTGCTGCCTGGTGACCCCTCTTCCTCCGTGTACCCTGTGTGAGTGCCCCCAGAGCGCCTCTTCTTTTGCCTTGTTTTTCCGCTTTTTCGCCTGTTTTTTCGTCCTTTCTGGGCCTCGTCGTTTTCTGGCATTGCCGCCTGTTTTTCCCGCCGCTTCCCCCTAGCCCCACCTACCCTCCCGCCACCCGCCTCCCAGCTGACCCCTCCTCCCCGGCTACCCATATATGGCGGCCGCTGCGAGGCCGTGCAGCGGACGCGCGCAGCGGACGCGCGCAGCGGTTGCGCCGCTGGCGCGCCGAAGGTGCGCCTAAGGCAAGCCCGTCTGCGCCCGTCCGCGCCTGGACCGCACACAGCGCCACAACCCCTGGCCCCCACGACCTCCACCCCCCCGCCTGACCTACGACACCGCCACCCTCACCGCCCTCAACCCCGGCCGCACGCCGGGCTGCTGCCGCGCCACCCCGAAGCGGAAACACGGACCCTTCACCTGCCACAACTGCCGTTTCACCTGCCTACAAACACACATCGCACCCAACAAGAACGACTCCCCCGGAAACAACCTCGACTGCATCCTGATCAACACCCGATCCGTCCACAGGCATGCCATCGAGCTATGGAACCTCATCGACTCAACAAACCCGGACATCGCCTTCCTCACCGAGACCTGGATGAACCCCTCCTCGGCACCCGACATCGCCATAGCCATCCCCGACGGCTACAAAATCATCAGGAAAGACCGCACCAACCGCACCGGAGGAGGCATCGCCATCGCCCACAAGAGCTCCATCCGCATCTCGACCTACTCCGACGACTCACTCCCCGACGCCGAACACCTCCACTTCTCAATCCACAGCGATCCCAAGACCACCCTCAGAGGCTCCCTCATATACAGACCACCAGGACCACGCACAAAGTTCAGCGAAGACATCGCAGACTTCTTCAGCCCACACGCACTCCAGTCCACAGACTACATCCTCCTAGGGGACCTCAACTTTCACCTGGAGAACCACACCGACAACAACACCACCACCCTACTGGACAACCTAGCCAACCTCGGACTCAAACAACTGGTCAACACACCTACCCACCTCGCCGGACACACGCTCGACCCCATCTTCTCCACCAGCAAACACATCTCCTTCAACCACACCACCAAACTCTCCTGGACAGACCACAGCTGTGTCCACTTCAGCTTCAAGAAAACCAACGTACACCACCACGCCCAGCAACCACCGAGAAGACAATGGAATCGAATCACCACCGAACAACTCACAGCAACCCTCTCTCAAAACCCACCCACCAGCACTACAGACCCCAACGAAGCCGCCAACAACCTCACGAGCTGGATCTCAGACTGCGCCAACCTCCTGGCCCCCCTGAAGACCCAAACAAACAAACACAGCCACAAGAAAAACTCCTGGTTCACCCCCACCCTCAAAGACTCCAAAAAAGAATGCCGCACCCTCGAGAAGACCTGGCGCCTCAACCAGACCGACGAGAACATGTCTGCTCTCAAAAACGCCACCCGCAAACACCACCAACTCCTCCGCGCCGCACGAAAATCAGCCTTCCAGAACAGACTAGACAACAACGCCCAAAACAGCAAGGAACTATTTGGCATCGTCAAAGAGCTCTCCAACCCCGACGCCAAAAACAACTCCATCCCCCCCTCACAGGACCTCTGCGACTCCCTCGCAGCTTTCTTCCACCACAAGATCACCGACATCTACAACAGCTTCACCACAACCAACACGAACCCACCACCGGAACCCGCCAACGACAACACCACCATCGACACCTGGAACCCAACCACCACTGAGGAAACCACCCGCATCATGAACTCCATCCACTCAGGATCACCATCCGACCCCTGCCCGCACCACTTTTTCAACAAAGCCGACAACATCATCGCACCCCACCTCCGAGACGTCATCAACACATCTTTCACCACCGCCACCTTCCCGGAGAACTGGAAACACGCCGAACTCAACGCCCTCCTAAAGAAACCAACAGCAGACCCCACCGAACTCAAAAACTTCCGGCCCATCTCGCTCCTACCGTTCCCCGCCAAAGTGATTGAGAAAATCGTCAACGCTCAACTCACCACCGCCCTGGAAGCCAACAACTCACTCGACCCCTCACAGTTTGGCTTCAGAGCTAACCACAGCACAGAGACCGCCCTCATCGCAGCCACGGACGACATCAGATCTCTGACCGACAAAGGAGAGACCGTGGCCCTCATACTCCTGGACCTCTCCACAGCCTTCGACACGGTCTGTCACCGTACCCTGATACGTCGCCTCAGCAACACCGGCATCAGAGGCAAGGCCTTGGATTGGATCATCTCCTTCCTCTCCGGAAGAACTCAGAGAGTCCGCCTCCCCCCCTTCAGATCCACAGCTACGGAGATCATCTGCGGCGTCCCCCAAGGATCCTCCCTCAGCCTCACCCTCTTCAACATCTACATGACCCCCCTGGCGAACATCGCACGAAAACACGGACTCAACCTCATATCCTACGCCGACGACACCCAGCTCATCCTATCCCTCACCAACAACCCCACCACAGCAAGAACCAGACTACACGAAGGCATGAAGGAAGTGGCGAACTGGATGACAGACAGCCGGCTCAAACTAAACTCAGAGAAGACGGAGGTCCTCATCCTCGGCCCTACACCCACCGCCTGGGATGACTCCTGGTGGCCCCCCGCCCTAGGCAGCACTCCCCAACCCACCGACCACGCACGCAACCTCGGCTTCATCCTGGACTCATCCCTCTCCATGACCAGACAGGTCAACTCGGTGACCTCTGCATGCTTCAACACCCTCCGCATGCTCCGCAAGATCTTCCGCTGGATCCCCACCGACACCAGGAAGACCGTCACACACGCCCTCGTCACCAGCCGCTTGGACTACGGAAACACTCTGTACGCCGGCATCACCACCCAACTGCAGAGAAAACTTCAACGAATCCAGAACGCGGCCGCACGACTCATCCTGAACATACCTCGCCACCACCACATCTCCGGACACCTGATGAAACTCCACTGGCTTCCAGTCAACAAGAGGATCACCTTCAGACTCCTCACCCACGCACACAAAGCCCTGCACAATCTCGGACCAAAACTCATCAACAACCGAGTCTCCTTCTACACTCCTCCTCGCACCCTACGCTCAACTGGACAAGCCCTGGCTGTCGTACCTCGCATCCGCAAAACCACCGCCGGAGGCAAGTCCTTCTCCTACCTAGCAGCGAAGACCTGGAACTCTCTTCCCAGCCACCTTCGCGCCACACAGGACCACCTCTCCTTCAGAAGGCAGCTCAAGACCTGGCTCTTCGAGCACTGACCCCCCCTCCCCACCCCCCCAGCGCCTTGAGACCCTGACAGGTGAGTAGCGCGCTTTATAAATGCAAATGATTGATTGATTTTGATTTTTGGTGTAAAGGTAAGTAACATGCACTGAATGTCATCAGAAGAGGACTCTAGCTGCAAATGGGAGCCTATCCATGTGCATACACCCCCAGAGGGCCTACCCTTACCCCTTGAAATGGCAGTTTTCTATGTGATGCAAACCCCATACACAGCACATCCTCCGTTGCCCAAGTTTCCTGGAACATACAAACATCAAAAAGATCTACAAAAGCCCCTCAGTCAGGGCAACTCAGTTTGCTTTTGAGGCCCACAACATTCCAGGATAATATCCTCAATATGGTGACTAAATGTCTTTCTAGAGTGTCAACAGGGATGTCATTAATGGGTAGTGATTCTTCCCAGATGTAATCATTAGGGCACTTCCCCATCTGTCTGATGGGGGCTCCCTCCTGTGTCACCCTATTAAAGTCAGGACTTGGGGTTTCTAGTGTTCCAAATGTTTTATGTTGGGCATAGAGATCGAGAAAACTAGTAAGTGCACTCATAAGGTTATCACTAGGGTTCAGCCTCATAGCACTAGGCCCTCCGTTCTGTATTCAATAAGATTCCATGGTAGCGTTCAATAACGTGATGCAGTATTTGGAACTGAGATATCCCTTTACTTGCACTTAACTCGGGCCCTGACAATGATGATGCACACTTGCAAAGAATGGCCTGACATAACAAAGGCCCCATAATCACACTTTGCGTAGTCGCTTCATGCGAGAACTGTGCTGCTACTGTGCAATTCCAAACATCTCCACTCAGCCTCGGCTGACATTAGATCATGTTGCAGGAAGAAACTGCATGTTGCTTCTGGTCGCGCAGTGACGTTGCTGTTACCAGTGTATTACCAGCAAAGCTTCATATCACAATAACTCACTGCGCGTATGACAGATCGAATGTTTTTTGTTGTTTGTTACGGAAGTGCTGTGGGGGAAGCCTCAAAACTATTTCTGATTTCATAAATGCTAGACCGCGTATTTCACCGAAGGATGCTCTGCAGTCAGCATCCATGTTAGGTGTCAGTGTAGATCCATATTCACCGTTGCAAAGGAAGAGCTTTGGCATTTGGGGTTTTCGTTTCGTAGTCTTTATTATCGATTAATTTCATCATAAAAGACAATACAATGTAAAAGAAACATACATGCAAGATAAAAGATAAAAACGATTCCAGGGTGAACACAAAATAAGAAAACAAAATAAAACACAACACTGGTACCTAAGGATTCCTATTTCTAATGATCCAAACCCAACCTAGGAATTTGGGGTTTTCATGAAATACAAAATCGCGTGGTTGCACTGATTACCGAGAGTGCACTACCTCCTATTTGCTATTTCATTTCTAAATTAGGCTTATTTTGTCTACTTCTTTAACAGACAAAATCAGATATTAATATTGAAAAACGCAATGTGCTAAAAACACATTTATTTTAAAGCATCATGGTCACTTTGCTGAGCCTGTTACAGCTCTGCTCACTTCTTGGCTTTCTCTGTTGTAACTGGATGCACCTGCCTAGGCCATGCCTCAGTGCCCGGGGCCCCTCCAGTTTGGTCTGGGCCAGGACTCCCAGCCAGGGCCGGTCCTAGGATTCATGGGGCCCTGGGTAGAATAGGAACATGCGGGGCCCCTATAATTTGAATAAGATTTAAAGAAACGGGAAGTGACATCATAGGAAGTCATTTCAATTGGCCATTAAATATATTGATATTGATATTGTTTATAGAGCGTGCCAATGTCCAATGGCGTCATGGCGCTGGCTTCTGCAGCTGTAACAGTAAATAAAGCTAATTGGGCAACATAGTTGAAAAAAGCCAGGTTTTCAGTTGTTTTCTATAACAGATAAAATGTGACTGGGCTTTGAAATGCAAAGGGTTTTTGTTTCAAAGTTTGCAAGTAAGGAGATAACGCTTCTGCCTCCCTAGGACGCTTTGTTTATTTGAGGTGTTTGCACTGTTCTCGAGGGGGCTGATCGAAGAGCTCCCCTAGGTGTGTACCATATGAATTTTCTCCTAAGGTACTCAGGACTTATGTTGTGCTCAGTACACAGTGCCTTGAAGGCTACTCCCTTTCTAATGGGAAGCTAGTGTAGCTCCAACAATACATGTGAGACAGATTTGAACTTTGGAATTCTTATTAAAGGATGAGCTGCTGCTTTTTGTAAAGTTTGCAGTTTATTCAGAGATCACGGATGATATGGCATTGTTGATGCGCTTGGCAAGAAGCTACTTACTTAGTTTGGATAGGAATAAAATGGTAAAAATATAATTAATAATACTTATGAAATGAAATGAAATGAAATTTTGTACTTGTATAGCGCACTGCTGCCCCAGCAACGGGGCGTCCTGGCGCTTGTACTCATACCGCTGTGGAACCCTTCCTGGCTTTCCCTGTGAAATGTCCACTCCTGGGCACCCCCAAGGTGAAGCCAGGCATCCCCAGCGCTGTTGGGGCCGTTGTGGAGATTAAGCAAGCTATTGCCCAGAGTTGCAGAGTGGGACCCATGATTAGAGTAGGCACCGAGGCGAGAATTATATAAAATGCGTACATATATTTTACATCTCTATTAAGTAGAAATACATTAAATGATTTAAAATTAGGTATTGTTCTGTTGAATGAGATCAATTAAAATGATATACTAATCAGGAATCCTGGCACTAAGAGAGCTCCAAAGGAGAGGTGCAGACTTTACTAATGTGGAGAAAGGACAGATTTAAGTGTTTTTGCAAAAGATTGAAATTACACCATAGTTCAAGTGGAGAGAGTTCCAGTCTTGCACATCTAGAAAGGAGCAGGATCTCCTTCCAATCAGGGACCTCTAAAGTTTGCGATGGCACAGGTATAGGATTCTGGAATTAACGTAAGGAGTGTTGTATAAAGAGAGAACTTTTTTATGAAGTGCACCTCCTGTGTTGCAGTATTTCCTGTTTCCGAGTTTGAACATAATGTATATTTTCTGCAAAACAGTGAGAGCCCTTGGTATAAAGCAGACATATTAATTTGATTGAACTATTTTAGACTGGCAATAGCTACACTTGAGTAGGAACACATCCCAAGGAGTGGAAATGCTTCAATTGCAAAGAAAAGTAAATGGAACAACTTTTTTATAAATCGCTTAATTTCACATATTTGCCGCTTTAAAAATATGTTTTATTAATAGTCAATTCAAACTAGTGACTGCTGACCATTGCTATTATGACAGAAATAGTTGCAAAAAGAATTTTCACCTGATTTAGCAGTAATGTTTACAATAAGATCCACATGCAAATAGCGCATGCTCCTGTTTTGTCCACTATGAAGAGAGGAGACAACACAGGCGCAGTACATATGGCATTGTAATGGTGTTCTAAAAAAGGAGCTTAGAGAGTAGAATGCTGTGCACTAGATAACAGTACACAATAAAGAGAGGTGATTAATGGGGGCGAATGTTGCAGACAGGAAAGTGTGTTGATTGAAAGGGTAAAATGGAGCATATGGGAAAGTAGGGATTACAGAAGGGAAAAGACAGGAGTGCAGCTCGTACATGACAATGAGGCACAAGAAGGTGGTGCAAACTGGTAATAATGGGTCACACATGTGACCTCTAGACCACTTTTTATGGCAAATGGGCCAAAAATACTATCTTCTGCCATTTTTCAAAGTATTCTTGAGGAGGGTGAAACCCCAAAACTACTAGGAAGGATTAGGCTTGCCGGCCACACAACAAATTAATAAAAGATTCATTAGGAACCTCTACATTTCAAAGATCACCAGTTTCCATGTCTCCTACCATTTTGTGTGGATTCTACCCCTCTTGTATCTTTGTCTTTTGGATGTATGTCGTTACAACGCACACTTTTACAACGCATGCACTTACAACACATTCTTTACAACGCACAATCCATTACAACGCATGACATTACAACGCAGGACACTACAACGCATTTTTAAAAACTACCTTTACAACGCATTTCCATTACAACGCATACTACCTTTACAACGCATACCATTACAACGCATAATATTAAATTGCCTTTAAGGTAAGTATTAGATAGTATGGGGTAAAAATTACTATTCTAACTCCAGGGGGTGCAACAGTAGGGTAAGTGTTGGATAGTATAGGGTTAAAAATTACTATTCTAACTCCAGGGGGTGCAACAGTAGGGTAAATGTTGGATAGTATAGGGGTAAAAATTACTATTCTAACTCCAGGGGGTGCAACAGTAGGGAAAGTGTTGGATAGTATAGGGGTAAAAATTACTATTCTAACTCCAGGGGGTGCAACAGTAGGGTAAGTGTTGGATAGTATAGGGGTAAAAATTACTATTCTAACTCCAGGGGGTGCAACAGTAAGGTAAGTGTTGGATAGTATAGGGGTAAAAATTACTATTCTAACTCCAGGGGGTGCAACAGTAGGGTAAGTGTTGGATAGTATAGGGGTAAAAATTACTATTCTAACTCCAGGAGGTGCAACAGTAGAGTAAGTGTTGGATAGTATAGGGGTAAAAATTACTATTCTAACTCCAGGGGGTGCAACAGTAGGGTAAGTGTTGGATAGTATAGGGGTAAAAATTACTATTCTAACTCCAGGGGGTGCAACAGTAGGGTAAGTGTTGGATAGTATAGGGGTAAAAATTACTATTCTAACTCCAGGGGGTGCAACAGTAGAGTAAGTGTTGGATAGTATAGGGGTAAAAATTACTATTCTAACTCCAGGGGGTGCAACAGTAGGGTAAGTGTTGGATAGTATAGGGGTAAAAATTACTATATTATGCGTTGTAATGGTATGCGTTGTAATGGTAGTATGCGTTGTAATGGAATGCATTGTAAAGGTAGTTTTTAAAAATGCGTTGTAGTGTCATGCGTTGTAATGTCATGCGTTGTAATGGATTGTGCGTTGTAAAAAATGCGTTGTAAGTGTAGTGCGTTGTAAAAGTTGCGTTGTAAAGGTTGTTCCCCTTGTCTTTTGAATGTAATGCCCTTCACCTCATCTCTTCATCTCTCTATCAGCCAGTTTGCATTGATTCTGCCCATTACATCCATCACTCCTCTTCACTGTCTCCCTTTCTGCCAGTCTAGGGCTGAAACAAATGAGTGGGTCTCTAAAAGGTGTGTGGTCTATGTAATTAAGGGTGTAGCTTACACACGTAATCTAAATTTCTGTGATTCCCATAGAGTTCAATCTAACTGGTACTTTGTTTCCTCTATGGGCTTTCCGTGATTCAATCCAGAAATATAACACAACAACTAACATTCACCTAAAAACAGGCAGGAGTATTGATTTTGTCAATGGTTGTTAGCTGTTTAGGATAAATGAGTAACAATAAATTCTTCTACTTTCACCTTGTCATGTTTTGACCAATGAGTACCTCCTTCACACAGATTTGCACAGAATCACAACTGCAACTGGAATAGAGTAGTGTTGCTCTGTGTTCTCTGCAAGGAGGCCATGTATTGAATGATCATGTATTCTGAACACCTTTTTGACCCCCAGGCAGGCAAAGTGAGAAAGTTGTACTGCCTTCAGCCTCAACTCCAAATCTCTCAATTGTAACCTGTTATAAACACCTGGAGGTACCATACAACAGTAATATGCTGTGAAACAAAATACAGAAACACACATCCTGGAAATACCTAGAACTACAAACAGGAACTAATCTGCTGCCATGTATTACCCTAACATGCATTGTCAGACAGGGACAGGAAATAGGCCCCACCACCAAAATAAAAGTGGCCCCCATTAGTAAATTAGGCAGCTAGAAAAATGTTTCACATTTGCAAATTAGAGCAGTTTTAACTTGTAAAGACATGCTGTATACGATTTTGTAAGGAATGGAAGACTGCATTAATTTGAATTTTATGCAAGCAATGTTTGTTTTAGCATCACAAAAATCAACAGTAAGCTCATATGACCAGAAAGCAGGTCAATAAACAGCCTAAAGAAACAAGCAATGGCATAGCCAATAGTTCTCGCGTTTGGGACCTTATAAGTGTTTAGCCGTGCAACATTTGATGTTGTTGCACCAAGGATATTGTGCTGGATAACTAAACACTTATAAGGTCCCAAAGGAAAGACCTATTGGCTATGCCAAGGTTTTTGTTGTGTTCCTTTCAATGAATTATGCACAAAACGAATAAAAGCCCCAGCGTCGCTGCTAGTGTCGGGCAGATGAAACATCAAAGTGAAAGTCAACATGTCTTAAAAGGCCACACCCACCCGAGAAGAATTTAAGTTAAATGAGCAGCCATAGACTAGCTTGGATTAATTGTATCCACGTTTCCTTTAAAAACCAGCCTTAATCCCCTCTTTTTTACAAGGAAGGTGTAGAAACGCAGCCTTTTTTTCCTACGAAAACTCTGTTTATTGCTCTTAACAAACATTCTTCTTGTCATGCAGGCATGATTGCTTGCCGCTGTCAATCCAGTTCAAAATAGACTGCCATCTCCCATTTTAGAAGTGGTAATCGGGTTTTTTCGAGATAATGAAATACACATATCTGTAGTATTTTGGAAGACAAGAAGAGGCTTGCCTCTGTTTACAGAAACATGATATGAATGTGTATCCGTTGTTCAGTCCTTTTAACAAAAGTCTGATATTAAAGTTAACGTTTTATAATCCATGTTCCATAAAAAAGTACCTTTGCTGTTAATCAGTCAAAATTAATGGATGTGGTAGCTGTAATTTTACACATCCAGAATAACTCGTGTTGTAGGGATAGTCTTCCTGTGACTGCCCATCATGTAATCTTGGCATGCTTCGTTCCCATATTTGTTATTTAAATTAAGAGATCTGATGTTTGAGTTCTAACCAATGTCATACTAAGCTGGTAATTAAATTAGCTTAATGAATGTGCAATTTATTCTTACCTATGTGCGTCTTTAATTTTCTTAGGGTTTGTCCTATGTATACCATTCCACATGGGCATTTAATTACGTCTACAATATTCTATAAATCACAGATATTATATTGGGATAGAATCATAGATAGATTTGGAAAGTAAAGGCAAGTGTCTAACTTTAAATTCTGCTACTGCCTCAGACAGCTGTCATGTTCTTTTAAGCATTTACAGCTAGTCTTACATTTTGAAAATTATTTTTTCAAGATTGAAACTATTAAGAGTCACAGTTAACCTTTCAAAGTTAACTGCGGCGTTTGCCTCAAATATTGTACATTTTTGCAGACCCTGAACTGTGTCAAGAAGCCTTTTTCTCTTCCACGTTGTCTTATTAGCTTCCTGTTATTGTGTATGGTGAAGCAGCTTGCTAATTGTGCTTAATAATTCTTGTGTCTTGTAGACATTGACTGCTGGACTCTATTAATGAAACATATTTTCACTCAATTTTGCTCCTAGTAGTTCAGAAAGTGACCATTCAATAAAATCTACTTATTTTGTTTTTCGATTACCACAGTAATAACCTTTTAATTGCTCTTACGAGTTCATGAACCTAACTTAACCGAAGATGTCTCCCATATTTGTATAAATATTTCTTTAAAGGATTGTGAAATGTTGTAATATGTTTGAGACCGTTGTTAATGTCAGTACATTGCACCCAAAAGGGTTTTCATGTGTGTGCCTCGCAGAAGAGGATGTGAAGGGAAGTACTGAGGGAAAGTCGTAGTCAACATGATCACAGTCAACACTGATGGAGCAGGGGAGGAGCCTAGCGCTTGACCAAGATGGCCGCGTGAGCTTAGAGCTCCCGAGACCCTCGCGCCCTCCGTCGACTATCCTGTCTCTAATCCTGACGGTATGCATGGCACCGTGTTGCTGAGTCGTCAGGGAGGCGATTGATACTATCCGCGGTCGGATCGCCCATCGGGAACCGGACTTACGACGGGCGAAAGATTGCGGCCTAACTCCCGGAGATGCCAGGGGCTAGAGTTGGCAGGATGCCCGACTCCTAGTTGATCAACAACGGCCTGGTGAGGTGTGAACTGTCGGACGGAGGCCCTCGCTCTTTCATTTTCGGTTTCGTTCCCTTTGTCTGCCCGGACACTGTAGAGCTCTGGGTGGCTTTATAACCCCAAAGACGCTCGGCGGGCTACTCTGGCAGCACAAGGCGACCCTGCTCACTCCTTATTCCTCTCTCTGAGAGGGAGCGGTCTTCACTGCATTGGACTGCCTGGAGTCCATTATGTCGGGCAAAGCAGAAGGGGATCGTTTGAAGACTAAGTCCACCAGGCGGGGAACGTATTCCCAAGTCAACAGTATGGACCGCTACGCCCTCCTGAAAACGTCGCCGAGTGGACCGAGCCAGGCGCCGGATGCCCAGAAGGAGGACTCGCCTGGGACACCGGAGCTATCCCTGCAGGATGTCATGGGCGCGCTTGATGGGATGCAGACCTCGATGGGGAGGCAATTCGAGGCCCTGGCGCATAAGGTGGATGCCATCCTGGTGGATGTCAACTTGATCCGCTCGGACTTGGGCAAGACAAACGAACGAGTTAAGAACCTGGACCATAAGACCACGGGCCTCGCTGATGATGTCGCGGATTTGCAGAACGAGGTCCGGAAGCTGAGGGCCGAGAGTGACCTCGCCGCCCGCCGGCTGGAGGACTTCGAGAGCCGGTCCAGGTGCAATAACGTGCGCGTCATCGGGGTCCCGGAGTCCTCGGATGAGGCCTCGACGGACCTGCTTGTGGAAGATTTGGTCCTCAATCATCTTAAGCCTAAGGGCCTTGGAAAGTTTTTTGCGGTGGAAAGGGCCCATAGGGTGCCGGGCGGGCGGCCCAAGGCGGGTGCCCCGCCGCGGCCGATTGTCGCCCGGCTCTTTCATTTTCGAGATCGGGACGCTATCCTGCAAGCTTCGAGGGTGACGGGCCCAGTCCCCTTCCAGAATGCGTCGGTGAATTTTTATCCGGACTTCACCCAGCATGTGCAGAGACAGCGACAGAGCTTCTTGGGGGTGAAGCGGAGACTTCGGGAACTGGACCTGAAGTATGCCATGCTTTTCCCCGCCAGACTACGGGTGGTGCATGAAGATCGGACATTCTTTTTTGACTCTCCTGTTATGGCCGACGAATGGCTGGACGCTTTGCCCCGGCGACGGACCGGGGACGACACAGCCGAGCATGGAGACAATGGCCGGAATGGTCAGGGCTGATATCTCAAAGCCGACCTGACTTGATTTAACCATACTTGAAGATTTGAGTGCAGTAACTGTGAAGGGTTGCGGGGGGACGAGGGGTGCTCTTTTCCTCCCTTAGGGTACTTTTTGTAGATTTTTGTTTTTGTAGGGCGACAGGCACACTGCAAGTTGGGGGGGCTTTTTAAGCTGCAGCAGGGGTGCAGGGTGGGGGGAGTTTTGGGGATTTTGAGTTTGTTGTTGGGGGGTTTATTTCTGCAAGGCATGATGATTATTCTCAGGGCTGTTCCATGGTGGCGCCTCGGGTGTGGGGTGGGCATCTTTCCGTTTGAGGATGGGGGGTAGAGGCTTAAGTGTTATAAGCTGGAATGTTAATGGTTTGGGGGATCGCATCAAGAGGGG
The DNA here is from genome assembly GCF_964204655.1 of Triturus cristatus. Lineage (NCBI taxonomy): Eukaryota > Metazoa > Chordata > Amphibia > Caudata > Salamandridae > Triturus > Triturus cristatus. Next base: position 1,160,991,557 of record NC_140583.1, read on the forward strand.
GATTGTCTTGCAATTTTTGAAACGCTCAATGCCAGACGTTGTCCTGCTGCAGGAGACACATCTCATAGGCAATACGTGCTATGCCCTGAATAGGAAGGGGTATAAATTCATTGCACACTCTGGATTCTCTTCTGGGTCCAGGGGTGTGGGCATCCTCGTTAGAACATCGCTGCCTTTTGAGGTGGACACCACCATTGTTGATGATAGGGGGAGGTTTGTGGCGGTGGCGGGGCGGTGGGAAGGAAGGACTTTGGTTTTGGTTTCGGTTTATGTCCCGCCGGCCCTGCAGGCCTCCACATTTGCTGAACTGGGCAGGGCTTTGCTGACTCTCCCGGGGGGAATGCTGGTAGTGGGAGGGGATTTCAATGCTGTGGGTTCCGGACTGTTGGATAGATACCCTCCCAGGGACACAGGGGGGGCTCAGAAATGGCTTCCAGACTTCCTGGATACATTTGGTCTGATAGATTGCTGGAGGCTCCGGCACCCCACACAGAGTCAATACACGTTTCACTCCGGGGCGCATGGTAGCCTCTCCAGGATTGACTACCTGCTCACTCTGGCCGCACATGCCTCGTTGATATCCGAGGCGAGGCACATGGCACGCGGTATCTCTGATCATTCGCCAGTGTGGATCCGGCTGGATCTAGGTCGGGAGGGAGGAGGGAGGGTGGCCCCCATCAACCCATGGTATTTCCGAGACCCCAAGATGCGCAGCGCCCTGGTAAAGAAGGTAGATAATTACTTTAAGGACAATCTGGGAACCGTGGACTCGGCGGTGTCGCTGTGGGAAGCTTTTAAGACCGTGCTTCGGGGGGAAGCCCTTTCCCTTGTGGTGGCTGCCAAGAATCGGAGGGATGGCGAGGTGCGGCGGGTGGAGGAGGACATTGCGGCCCTTGAAGGAGATATGGAGGAGGAGGTTACAGAGTCCTCATTGCATGAGCTTTGCCTAAAGCAGGCGGAATATAGGGACCTGGTGACGAACGCCGCTAAGACCCTCAGCAGGGAACAACAGGGCCGCCTGTATGACGTTGGGGATAAGGCAGGGAAACTCCTGGCGTGGTTGGACAGGAAAGAACGGGTCAATAGAGTGGTGCCAGAGTTGACTGGAGAGGGGGGAGAGGCGATCGTGGAACCTGAGGGGATTGTGAAGTGTTTCGCGGAGTATTTTCATAGGGTTTATTCCTCTGTGTCGGACAGGCCGCCCGAGGACTCGTCTGATCTCCTCCGAGATATCGAGTTGCCCTGCCTCTCTGACATAGATAGGGACGATTTGGATGGTGACATCACGGTTGACGAGGTGGCGGGGGCGATTCGCGCGTTGAACTCGGGTAAGGCCTCTGGACCGAATGGACTGCCGATCGACCTCTACAAACTGTTCCCGGATAGGGTCGCCCCTCATCTGCGCGCCATGTTTTTGGAGGCACGGGGGGATGGGATCCTTCCGTTGGACCAGCGGCTGGCGTCGATCGTGGTCATACATAAAGAGGGTAAACCCCGAGATAGATGCTCCTCCTATCGGCCCATTTCACTCCTCAATGCTGAGCCGAAAATTCTGGCCAAAATCCTGGCTACCCGTTTGATCAGGGTACTTGGCGATTTGGTCCACCCGGATCAATCTGGCTTTATCCCGCACCGAAATACAGCATTGAACCTTAGGCGTCTTCATGGCGTCATCGCCAGGGCGGGCACGCTGCGTGAACCGGCTGTTGTGGCATCTCTTGATGCCACGATGGCCTTTGACACGGTGGAGTGGGCATATTTATGGGCCGTGCTGGCCAAGTTTGGTTTCGGTCGCGGTTTTGTGAGTTGGGTTCGGTTGCTGTACGAGGGGCCACTAGCGAATGTGGTGGTGAATGGACGGGCATCTACTCCGTTTCAGCTTGGTAGGGGTACCCGGCAGGGCTGCCCCCTGTCGCCTCTGTTGTTCGCCCTCGCCCTTGAACCGTTGGCTGCGTGGATACGTTGGCACCCGGATATACGGGGCCTTCGGTGGTCGTCTGATCATGAGGACCGTATTTCGCTATATGCCGATGATATCCTGCTGTATCTTGCCTCACCTAAGAAGTCACTTATAGTGGTCTGTGACGTACTCGCATCGTTCGGTAGGAACTCGGGGCTTGTGATTAATTGGGGCAAATCGTACTTGTACGTTCTTAGTGGCGAGGTCCCACCGATCCCTAGAACATGTTCGATACAGGCTGCCCAGCAGGGTTTTGTGTATTTGGGGATTTTTATATCCTTGGATCCTGCTGTGCGCTATGAGAGGAATCTGCTCCCCCCCTTGGCACGCTTGAGGCGAGATGTGGAAGGTTGGCGGAGGCTGCCGCTCTCCCTCGTTGGGCGTGCGGCCCTGTTTAAAATGATGTCTCTTCCCCGCTTCCTCTACGCTCTCCAGAACACCCTGGATTGGGTACCGGCCAAATACTTTCGGGAGGTCGAAGGCCTCCAAAGGGCGTTGCTTTGGGATGGGCGGCCGCGAATAGCTATTTCAAAGTTGACGCTCCCGTGGTATGATGGGGGCATCGCGCTCCCAGACATCCGACGGTACTATTGGGCCACGCAGCTGAGCGCGATCAACCATGGGTTTTATGGCCCTCCCCTCAGCCCTGGGTATGCCATGGATAGGTGGCTGCTGCGCGGCGGCAACTACTACAGGGCGTTGTATTCGCGGTCCTTAGACTCGTCCCTCACGGGCCCACAGGTGTGGCGGTGCGCGTATGGAAGATGGCGACTGACTCGTTGGGCTGGAAGGATAGGCTAACCCTCGCTACCCCATTGTTTGAATCGGAAAGATTGGGAAGACTCTGGCACACGAAGGGCTTTGATAAGTGGGATCTGATAGGTATATCCAAGGTGGGAGATGTACTGCATAAGGGGAGGGTGAAGTCTTTCGAGGAGTTGCAGACCGAGTTTGAGCTAGGGCCCTCAGAGTATTTCAGGTATATCCAGCTGCGTCACGCCCTCCGATCAGTCCTTGTTGAGGGTGAGAAGGTGCCGGAGTCCTCTCCCCTTGAGGACCGAGTCCTTGATGGTCATATGCCCGAGAGCACGATCTCGCTCATATATAAGAAGTTAATAAACGTCCGGGCAGACTTGCTATTGGGGCTGAGAGAACAGTGGACCAGGGATGGTCTTGAGTTGGATAATGAGGACTGGCAGTCAGCGGTTTCTTCGCCTAAGGAGGTTGCGATCCCGTCGCGTCTGAGGCTGGTGCAGCTTATAATACTGCACCGGGTGTATGTGACGGGGCCAAGGCTGGTCCACATGGGATTCCGGAGGACGGCCTGTGCAGAAGGGGATGTGGCATGGTGGGTACTTTCCTGCACATCATTTGGGAATGTGGTGTCATTGTGGAGTTCTGGAGGAGAGTCCATGCAGTTATGGGGGAGGTGACGGGTACTGCGGTACAGCCGGAGGCGCGGTGTTGCCTCCTGAACGTCTGGGGGCCCACTGACCTCGATGAGGCGCAGACCCAATGGGTGACACTGGGTAACATGGTAGCTAAAAGGGATATCGCGCGATTGTGGGGCTCCTCGGGACCCCCTACACTGACCGCGTGGAAGGAGAACATGGACTGGAGCATGTTCAGGGAGAAGACGGTCTACTGCTCTAGAGGTCGCCCCCGGAAGTGGCATGCCATCTGGGGGCGGTGGAACCAATACAGGGGGGGAATATGTCTTGCCCCGGATCTGGAACCCCCCGAGGAACAGCTTTCCCCCTGACCTACTTTCCAGCACAGCTTGGTTTTAGTAACTGTTCTGGGCCTCTGCTGTTCCCCTTCTTCCTCCGTACACAGTCTTGTACTTAGTAGACGAGTGGGGTCCGGTCTCCCCTGGGGGCCTCCGCCATGGGCTCACAATGTCCTTGCCTTGCTGGGGTTTGTTGTTCGTTTTTTCTGTGTTTATTTAAAATTGAACCTTTTGCATTATTCTTTGAACTGCATGGGGGACACATCACTGTATCTAACTTGCAATGCTGCCGAACCTTCGGGCTGTCGGCTGAATAGCTGTGTCCTGAATTTTGAAATAAAGGTTTTCAAAAAAAAAAAAAAAAAAAAAAACCACTGATGGAGCAAGGTTTCGTATAAAGGAAAACTTGCTTGTATGCAAACCTCTCGAATAACCTTTAACATTGTAATTAGGGCTCCCGGTTCTATGGTATTTATATTTTTGTCATTTCCGTCTGTATTTATCCATATTTACTTTTTGCAAATTTTACCTGGTTTTATCCATATTTATTTTAGGTTTTGTGGAAAACTGAAGCTGAAATGTGTATATTTCTGCATTTATTTAACTAATTATTGTTCATTCGTGCCTGAACGCCTGACAGGTTTCAAGAATATATACCAACTCAGTTGGTAAAATATGCACATCTAAGAAAATATGTACATTTTAGTATCGAACTTGTGCAAATCTACTGCTGTTTGAGGCTCTTTATTAAAATCCCTATATTTTTTTAATCCCCTTGCTGTCAATCCGGACAGCAATTGGCCTGGCAGTCATGATTGACAGCATTTTGATTTACTCAAAAACAACCCGATTTCCGTTCTTATCCACATTTAAAAATAAATACAGACAGGAAAATAAATGTTTTTCTCTCTGTATTTATCTGTAAAAATCAGTAAAAACGGAAAACAGGGAGCCTTAATTGTAATCAACCTGTTCGTAAATACTAATTCTGCACCACATTTTACATTTGTATCTAGTGGAAGCTTTGCTATATATTCTATTAACCAGTAACCCGAGTGTCCTAAAATGGCTGCCAAAACGCAGGAATTCTTCTGCGCATGCGTCTACTACATCTACGTAGTATGACGTTTACTGTCGCTTGGCGGGAAAACTTTGCAGCTGCGCAGTAGCTTTTAATATGGCTGCTCGAAACCTTCGCAATAAAGCACATGCTGAGCTGAAACTAACCTATGCAAGTTTTACTGAACCATTAATGCAAAGGATTTATTAAGTAAATGGGGTTAGAGTAGAAATAAGTGGTATACAGTGAATTCATTTAAGTTTGTATTCTAACGTGTTCTTCTTTAATAGTTCATATTTGGGCCTTGGAGGGTGACCGCGTCTCTGTTCCCTTGTGGCTACTATGCATGCGCAACGCCTGCTTGTCCTAAAACAATTGAGGTTATTGACTGGCTGCCAAACCCTAAGCCTAGCAAGGACAAGGGAAGAACAACTCTTGACCCTACGAGAGGAAGAAGATGCAACATTGTATTACAGACTTATCGATCCACATATGAAATGCTTGTGGAAATAAAGCTTAAAATTAAGGGGCGGGGAACTAGACAATAGACTAAAGAAAATTATTACACTTAGTATGGTGTGATGTCCTCACCCCACTGTTTGGCCTAATCAAATTGCAGGTAAACATGGAATTGAAACATTTGGGGGTGGATCATACATTTGAATTGGTATAACAGAGGTAAGTTCTAGATAGTTAGACACACTTGATGCTGAGATGCCGATGCTATGCTGAGATGCTGCCCTATTTTGCTGCAATCTGACTGAAGAATCTAACACTAGGGAAATTTGCGTAAACAACCGAGGAGGCACATCTAGGAAGGGGACCGGACGAGCCAGAGCTGGAGAGAGTAGCACCAGAGAGGGGTGTAACGCTGGTGTTACACTAGAAGAGGTCACCTTCCCGGTCCTGAACCTGTCATGAATCCTTGACACTCTGATTTCAGGGTCCTCACACCATTCTAGGTCAATATAACTGTAGGGTTAATGCTCTGTGCTTGTTCTCTATTCTTTCTCTCCTCAGGTACGGTCATTGCAAGAATTAATTGATGCAAACTGATTATAAGCTAACTGTACTATTTTTTCCTGATGGAGAATTTGGGCATATCTATGTGTATTCTGATTTGACTCACAAAATTATTAATTCAGATAAACTTTTTAAAAATCCTTCTGAGTCTGTGGTTCTTTGAATAACCGATAAATGTACTATTGTAATTCCTCCCTATTCTAATCTACTACTAGATCTTTCGAAGGTGCATTTACTCAGGAGACAGGAGTGGTAAGAATACTGGTGTAAAAGTTTCCTAGGGTAAACAAAATTGATGACCAGAGGATATTTGCTAGCTCATTGAGTGTATGAATGTATATGGGCCCAAATGAGTGTTGTGTGTATGAATGTGTAGAGCTGTTTTATGTTGTCTGGAAATTCCCGGGAATATTGAATAGCGGGTGGTAAGTGGAAGCCACACTGCAGTGAGGTTATTGGTCTGGATCGACAAAGTGCTGAAAGTTATGCAGGACTAGAAGCACTACGTTAGGGAATAATTTCTTGAATAATAGTGAGAGTAATTGGTAGCGAGGAGTTCGCTGGTGAAAGTTTGGTATTATATCACCTAGGAACGGTAATACTGAAGGAGTAGCAGGTTCTCTGATGCTTGTGTGAAGAGTAAGCGGAAATGTTTTACTCGTAGTGTGTGAAGAGTAAGCCGAAGGGTTTTACTCGCAGTGAAAGAAATTTTACTATTCTTTGAATTAGTGGGTCACAATAGCGAATGTTTATATGTTGTTTAATTAATGAAAGTTGTGTGAAATTGGTGAGAAAATAAGTTTTCACATTACTTTGTAAAGGAGGGGTCAGTTGCGGGTTCTGCACTGACGTCACTGAGAGCCGTGCTGGGATTGGTTGAAACAGCGGGCGTGAAGTAGATGTGAAATTGTAAAGGTGGGGTCAGTAGTAAGGAGTGATACTGACGTCACAGAAAAAGCCACGCAAGCATTGGCTGACCGAGCGAGCAGAGTAGAAGTTGATTGGTCTTCAGAATAGGAACCGCGCTGGTATTGGAGAAACATTAGAATTAAAGCAAGCGTCTGATTGGTTGACAAAATAGAACTCCCAAGAATAATAATAGATAGTGGAGTTTGTATGTATGATCCAACATTAACAGGGACCCGACCAGATAGAAGGTTTATAGGGTTTGCCTACGAGCAGTACCTTAACGCCTGCATCATACATGATGGTGGAGAGAGGCTCTTATACCTGTGTATGGTTAGAGAATTGGGTAGAATACACAAAAGATGATGGAATATTAGCATTTCCTGAGTACGGAAGCTTTAATGGAAGAATTTAAGGACACGGATGAAGAATTAGAACCCAGACCTAGATTGACTTAATATGAGGCTTTAGAAGAATGGGAAATAGAAGCCTTTGAATGTGATAGACCTCGGAGTAACAGGACCTTAAGCAAATATTAGCCAAAATTTCCCCGAGAGACTAGAGATAGTCAAATGAAACAATGGAGACAGGCCATGGTGGCAGAAGGTTTATATCCTGTGTTCACATCAGAACAGCAGACAGGAGGTAAACGTACAGAGAAAACCAAGCACTTAACCATGTTAGGTAGTGGAGAAACAGAAGAGGGTTACCTAGAAGACATATTGATGAAAAGTCCTCCACCTTCTAACGATGGATTTAATAGAATGACTCCTAGTGCCCCGATGATAGGAACACCTTTAGTTCCCCAGATAGTACATGATACCACAGACAGGGTACTTCAAGCAAAGGAAAGGGAAGCAATAAATAAAAATAGAGATGAACTGATTCAGAGAATAGCTCAGATAAACGCACATCCTGAAGCATTGACCATACTAGTGACAATAGGTCCGGTAGTTCCATTGTGTGGAGAAAAATCAAATTGTCGCAAAGTTCCTGTAATGACCCCAAGCATAGAACTTAGAAAAGAAAAGATAATAATGTATGATCAAGCAAGTGAATGTGAATCAGTAATATCATTGATGGATTTGCCTATAAGAGAACCGATGATGGAAACCCCCAAGAGAAATTTGCCCAGTTGTTCAAAGGAAGTTAGATTAGAAACATCATCAGGAAGTAGAAGTGCTACAATAGTAACCCCAGAAGATATAGAGAGATGGTCTCAAGAAATAGAGAAGCCAAAGTCACAGCCAAAATTATTAGACATTTTCAAATTGAGAGTAGAATTGGAAGAAATGGTTGCTGGAAATGTGGGTCTAGACAGATTAAACACATACAGTGAGGAAGAATTACTGTATATTTGTAGAAGCATTACACGAAATACAAAGGCATTCCATGAAAAGCTGACAAATCTGGCATCGGAAATGGGAATTGACATAGGGAAATCAAAGGTGTTGCAGTAACCATATAGAGCAGAATTTTCTGATAAGGATTTGGAAAACATGAATGTGTCTGGAAGAAAATTGCAGATCAGGGAATTGTTATTTCTATTGCAAAAGTGGGGAGATCTTGAAAGATGGAAAGTTATAGATGGGCAAAGAAAAAGGAAGAAGCATAGGTAAATCGAACGACATCTGAATACGCCATGAGAGAAACAGAAAAGGCTGAAAGATTGTATCCGATGAGAGAAGTACCCAGAGGGGGGTACGTACATGTGCCATGGAATAGACAGGATATTTTGTCATTTATAAATGATTTCCCAAAATTGAGGGAGAAACCAGTGGAATGGTACAGACAAGTTGAGAGATTTGTGAAAGTATCAAAAGTTTTGTTGAAATATCTGGATGGTCTGTTTGACATAGTGGTACCTGCAGATTTGTGGACAGAGTGTAAAATGACTGTAGATTGGCCTAGTGAAGAGTATCCAAGAGATTCAAAGACAGGAGCCCCGTCAGAAGATGTAATGAAAAAATATCACCAGGTGATCACTGTTCTGAAGAGTAAAATTCCCCCGAAAGAAACTGATTGGGTAAAAATAGACAGGACAACCCAAGAGAAAAATTAGTCTGTGCATGCCTACTACGAATGTCTTTTACAGGTGTTCAAACAGTATAGTGGGTTTGAAAGCTTAGAAAACAAAGACATGACACATTTTGTGTATCGATTTGTGTCTGGGCTGAGATTGGATATATCTCAAATGATTAAGCAGCACATGCTGTGTTGGCAATCAAAGCCCTTTGACGAAATACTAAAATATGCTAAATATTGTGGGGACGAAATTGATAACAAACGAAAAGCCTTAGAAGAAAAGGTAATGTGGGCTCAAGTTAAATTAGCTGAACAGCAAGAGCTCCAATTAAATAAACAGTCAGAAAATCAAGGAAGAGCACAGGGTCAAGGTGACAATAATGGGGGAAAACCTCGGGGAAAATTGAATCGGGAAGAGGCAAAGAAAAAATTTCCCTCTCACAGGTGCGGGAAGTTGGGGCATTGGAAGAACAAGTGTAAAGCTATACAAGTTAATAATGGCCCAAATCAAAATTTAAATCCACACACGCAGAATGAGGTGTTAATGAGTCATCAGCAACAGGGTATAGATCTTCAGAGTCAATTGCCACCTGCCCCTAAGTCAAATTTTGTGAGTCAAGCCAAGTACAGTGTGGACGCCGGATTTCCAGAAGGAAGTGGTAAGAAAAATGTTGTAACATCACAGTTTCTTTTGCAGGATCCGCTAATTGATTATAATCAAGAATGACGGTGCTTGAGCGGGGAGGAAGGGGAGTGCGTACTTGGCGCATCCCTACCAGTAGATCAGTCAGGTCCATACGTGGAAGGTAAAGTGGAAGGAAATTATATCACGTTCTTGTTGGATACTGGTGCTACCAGGTCTACTGTAAGAACTGCAGACTTTCCTAACCTGCCCTCTCAGGAGAGAACATCCAAGTTGTAGGTGTTTCAAATAAATGGATTAGAACCCCGATCACAGAAGCCATGGAAGTGCGAATTGGACATTTTAAAGAAATGCATACATTTGTAGTCTGTGACTCAAGCCCTGTAAATTTGCTTGGAAGGGACTTACTGTGCAAAATGAATTGCACCATATTTTGCACACTGGATGGTGTTGTAATACAAACTCCAGATGAAGATGGAGTTTACAAGTTCATGTTAGCTAAACAGGGAACCAAAGTAAATGAATTGTATTCAATAATGACGCAAGCTGAATTACCTGCAGAAATATGGGATTTTACTGGAAAAGAAATAGGACTAATGGCAAATGTAGATCCCGTAAAAGTGACAGTGAAAGAAGGTGCTGTTTATCCGAATACCAGACAATACAAAATGAGTCCAGAAGTAAAAGCAGGCGTTGCAGCTGAGATTGAGCTATTGGTTGAACAAGGTATCGTGAAAGAAATAATGAGTAGCCCATGTAACTCACCTATAATTGGCATCAAGAAGCCTAACAGAAAATATAGGGTGGTTCAAGATCTTAGGAAAATTAATAAGATTGTTGTACCATGCTGCCTAGTAGTGCCTAATCCAGCTGTGATTCTTTATCAGATACCGTGGAAAGCAGATTGGTTTACAGTAATCGATTTATGTCATGCATTCTTTTCTATTCCATTGCATCCAGATAGCAAGTTTTTATTTTCGTTCAAATTTGAAGAGCATGTTTATGTCTGGAATCGTGTGCCTCAAGGGTACACTGAAAGTCCTTCAATCTTTAATAAAATTCTAAAAAGAAGCCTTGAATCTCTTGTTTTGCCCAGAGAGTCAGTCCTGGTGCAGTATATTGACGACCTATTGGTGGCATCAAACACACGAGAGGACTGTGTTACTGATTCAATTGCATTGTTAAATTATTTGGCAAAAGGTGGATAGAAAGTGTCCCCTAAGAAACTTCAGTTTTGTAAAAACTCAGTCAAATACTTAAGACATCAAATAGAAAGAGGAATTAGAAGAGTGACCTCTGAAAGAATCAGAATAATGAGACAAATGCAGCTGCCACGAACAGAAAAAGAAATAAGAATATTCCTTGGAGTTGTAGGGTATTGTAGGCAGTGGATTGTAGGGTTTGCTTTACTAGCCAATCCCCTGATACAAATGACCAGGAAAAGAGCGAAAGATCCTATAGAATGGGATGAGGAAAGTATAGGATATTTTAGAAAATTGCGGGAGTGTTTGTGTGAAGCACCTGCTTTAGGTATGCCAGACTATTCAAAAAGAATTTGCATTATTCTGCTATGAGCGGGGTAATTGTGCACTCTCAGTTCTGACACAGAGACATGGATTAATGAGAAGGCCAGTAGCATATATTTCTGCTACCTTGGATCCTGTGGCCTGTGCATTACCAGGTTGCCTGAAAGCTGTTGCTGCAACTTGTGTAAGCATAGAACAGAGTGAGTCAATTGGGATGGGACACCCTTTCAAGGTGTACGTTCCTCTTGCAGTGGTAATTTTACTGACCAGAACCCGAACGCAGTACCTTACTCCCAGTAAGCTGACAAAATATGAAAGAATAATACTGAGGGCTGAAATGTGACAATAGTGAGGTGTACTGTTCTTAATCCAGCTACCTTACTACCTTATCCTTACGAAGAAGAAGTGAAAGATGAGGTTGAGCATGAATGTCTTGACGTGACTGAACTTAGCACCAAACCACATCCTGACATACAAGAGGAACCCTTGAAAAACGCAGAGCATGAGCTGTTTGTAAACGGCTCATGCATGAGACATGAGGAGGGAGGATTGAGTGCTGCTTACACTGTATGTACATTAACTGGAATAGTCGAAGCATCCTATTTACCAGAGGGCAGATCTGCACAAGTAGCTGAATTGATCACTTTAATTAAAGCATGCAAAATTGGGAAATATTGGAAAGTAACCATATTCACGGACAGTCCATATGATTATGGGGTTGTGCATGATTTTGGCCAACTGTGGATCCAGAGGGATTTCCTGACTTCCTCAGGGACCCCTCTTAAAAATTGAATTTTCGTGAAAGAATTACTGGAGGCAATTCAATTACCAAAAGAGGTGGCCGTGGTTAAGTGTGCTGCTCACCAATCTGGAGATGACTATGTGACAGCCGGTAACCGATATGCTGACCAGGTGGCCCAACACTGTGCAAGGCATAAAATTGCCTTAAACAAGCAAATCGAAACTTGTGGAATCAGCTGCCAAAGTATGCTACTTGCAGGAGTGGGAACCTGGGAGGAGGTGAAAGATCTGCAGGATGCAGTAGACATAAGAGAAAAGGAAGAGTGGGTGAAAATAGGATGTCAAAGAAGGGCAGAAGATGGTGTGTAGGTTTGTTATGATGGCAGACCAGTCATGCCAGACAGTATGCTTGCACCGATGGCTAGAATGTACGATGGAGACACACATGTGGGCAGAGATGCAATGATTCGACTTTTCAGACAAGATTGGTTTAATGCAAGGTTCAAGAATGTAGCAGAGAGCCTTTGCCAAAGATGTTTAATATGTCAACAAATGAACCCTGGCAGGAAAACTGTGGTCTGTATGGGAAAGATCAGAAAGGCAGATGGTCCTTTTGTAAGTCTTCAATTAGATTTCATTCAACTGCCTGCTTGTCGAGGGCTAAAATATGTACTTGTCATAATTTGTTTATTTTCAAAGTGGTGGAAGCATACCCGACCCGTAGAAATGACAGCTTGACAGTGGCCAAACTTTTATTGAGAGAACTCATCCCTAGATTTGGTTTTCCAGTAACGATTGAATCAGATAGAGGGTCTCATTTTAATAATGAAATAACTCGACTAATTTGTGAAGCATTCAAAGTCGAACAAAAATTGCACTGCGCCTACCGTCCAGAGGCTTCTGGAGTGGTAGAACAATTAAATGGCTCAATCAAGTCAAGGCTCGGAAAGGTGTGTGCATCCACCCCACTGGAATGGCCTGATGCCTTACCTCTGGTTCTGATGGAACTCAGAAGTATTCCAGACAAAAATACTGGATTGAGTCCCCATGAGATACTCATGGGAAGAGCCATGAGACAGGCATGTGTACCAGGACACAAGCTGTTGAATATAACTGATGACTTGGTTTTGGAGTATTGCAAAGAATTGGCTGACAGAGTGCGTTCTATCTCTCACCAGGTTGGGGAAGACACTTTCTACAGACAGCTGAGCCAATCGCATGATCTGAATCCCGGTGACTGGGTAGTTGTGAAGAATCACACAAAAGAATTGTGCCTAGCACCAAGGTGGGACACACCACATCAAGTTATATTGACTACTTCAACAGCTGTAAAGTGCGCAGGATTGCCTAATTGGATCCATGCGAGTCATACCAAAAGGGTACCAGCTCCTGAAGAAGAAGAGTTTCAATTGAAACAAGAAATTGATGGTGCTGAAGGTTGTGCAGCCGAAGAACTTCCTATAGAAAATCCTGAGGTAGCTGCTTAAGACCAACCGAGCACTTACCAAGACGACTGGATCCCAGTGGTGGACATACCTGAAGTACTTATAAGAACTAGGAGTCAAACACAGTTAGACAGACAGGAAAAGAGTGAGGACCAGACAGGTATAGAAGAACTCACTCAGGAAGGTAGGGAAACGACTGTTAGGGAGCCTGAGCAGGAACAGTTAAGGAGAGAACAACGTACTCAGACAGAAGAAACCCAAAGCCCCATTCCTGAGTCTGAGGAGGGAGAGCTAGGTTTTAGAGAAAACGTTCAGGCAGAAAAAGGTAAAAAGGTAAAAAGACCTGAACAGGACCAAATAGGCATAGAAACGCAAGTTCAAGATACAGAAGAAAAACCAGACATCACCAATCCTGAACAGGGTCAGATTGAGGTAGATAAACCCATCCAGGCAGAACAGGCCAAAACAATAAGCCCTGGACAAGGTCAGATAGAGAGGAAATCTGAAGACGAAGCTGATCAAGTTGTGCCAAAATCTAAAGAAAATAAAAGGAGTCTTGAAGAACCTGGCAGTGCAGTAAAATTTAAGAAAAGTCGAAAAGGTGATAATTGGCCAAGAATTATAAAAAGACTGAGATACCAACTTAAGACAATCAGTGAAGAACCTGATCAAGTAAATGAAGTAACTAGTCAATCTGGACCTTCTACAGCAACGCCAAAAAGAAGGAGTCAAAGATTGAAGACATTGAACAACAAGTTCAAGGGTCCTGAGTGCAGGGCCGGCTTTAGTGCTGGTGGCGCCCTGTGCGACAATATTTGTTGACGCCCCCCAATGACCACCTCCACCACGGGTATCTCTCGCTAGCACCCTTTACCAGTGACAAAGTCTCCATAGCCACCCTCTCAGATGCATTGAATTAGTTATACAGCACCACTCATACCAGTGTAGGGTGTCTGAGCACTTTGCATCACATTACAAAGAGACAATCAATCATACATGTGTATATCAGTGTATAGGAAATGTTACATAAGCCAAAGGACTAAAAGTGTAGGAGTCACATGTCATCCATACTGGTAGGCAGTATAGTTTGAGTGCTTGGTGTGGAGAAGCACAAACTCAGAGTCGAAAAAGAAACAGCATAGTTGGGAGTTTTCTTTAAAAATAAGAATCGATTTCTAGCCAAATTAACCCTTTTTGCAACATTAATCAATGCTCTAATAATGTATACTTCGCAGTGTGTATGCAGTTCTAGGATGAAAGTTAATAGTTCACTATCCTATATTAGGACTTTAAGTTATAAATTGCAAGTAACAAAAGGATGTCTCTTTTGAAAGCAGTAACCTGCTGCTCTGTTTACATCATACGCACTCTGTAATCTACTTGGTACACGTTCTTTGCAGCAGGCATATTAACCCTCTGCACTAACTTCACCTAAAAGTCAAAACCTCAACTATACAAAATGCTGATCTCTCTCCAGGAAGATAATTAATCATACGAGTTATCTTGACATTTATGTGAGGCCTGGTCATTGCTGGGGGAAAGAAACGCTGCAGCAGGTGCTTCAAAAGCATAATAAACTTTCAAGCACAGCGCCCCCAGGACGCCAGCACCCGGTGCGGTGGCACCGGTCGCACCGCCCTAAAGCCGGCCCTGCCTGAGTGGACATATGTTATTCTTGAAGACTTTGAAAACCTCGACTTAAATGAAGAAAGTGATGAAGAGCTGAATGTTGAACAAATTGAGGAAGAAGTGAGACCAACTTGAAAAAGAGAAGATGCTTAAGGTGTTATCTCATTTCATGTTCTGAATTAAAGAAGAGACAAATCATCTTGGCTAAAAATTGTCTGATAGTAAAGTTAATGGAAAACCAAAACAAAGCTGTATACAGAAGTGTTGTAGGATCTGTATATGTCAGTGGCGTAACGAAAGTTGAGGGGGCCCCCCTGCAAAGTACACGGAGGGGGCCCCCTCCCCGGGCCACCACCTACCACTTTTGCAGAGGAGGTCCCCTGTAGCTCGAGGGCCCACCCTGCACCGAGGGGGCTGCGGGGGCTGATCTTACGCCACTGTGAAGATGCCAGACATGCCTCTTATTTCAGTTATGGACCTATCTCATTAGAAAAACAACAGACCTACAACTTCGGGCCATAAGACATCCACCTTAACACCAGGTTAAAAACAGAACAAATTCATTTTGCACTGACATAGCAACAATAATTAGCCCATAGTAAGATTATTCTATTTTGGCCACAGCCCAAAAATAGAAAAACGTTCTCATATGCCTGTGAGGTCTGTGGGACTAGCAGGTTTCTGTGCCCGGGGAGGTCTTTGGGGACTGGCAGGTTTCTGTGCCCAGAGAGGTCTGTGGGACTGGCAGGTTTCTGTGCCCGGAGAGGTCTGTGGGACTGGCAGGTTTCTGTGCCCAGAGAGGTCTGTGGGACTGGCAGGTTTCTGTGCCCGGAGAGGTCTGTGGGACTGGCAGGTTTCTCTGCCTGGGGAGGTCTGTGGGTCTAGCAGGTTTATCTGCCTGGGGAGGTCTGTGGGGCTGGCAGGTTTCTCTGCCTGGGGATGTCTGTGGGACTGGCAGGTTTCTGTGCTTGGGGAGGTCTGTGGGGCTGGCAGGTTTCTGTGCTTGGGGAGGTCTGTGGGGCTGGCAGCTTTCTGTGCCTGGGGAGGTCTGTGGGACTGGCAGCTTTCTCTGCCTGGGGAGGTCTGTGGGACTGGCAGGTTTCTCTGCCTGGGGAGGTCTGTGGGGCTGGCAAGATTCTGTGCTTGGGGAGGTCTGTGGGGCTGGCAGGTTTCTCTGCCTGGAGTGGTCTGTGGAGATGGCAGATTTTGTGTCTGTGGAGGTCTGTGGGACTGGCAGGTTTCTGTGCTCGGGGAGGTCTCTGGGGCTGGCAGGTTTCTGTGCCCGGGGAGGTCTCTGGGGCTGGCAGGTTTCTGTGCCCTGGGAGGTCTGTGGGGCTAACAGGTTTCTGTGCCTGGGGAGGTCTGTGGGACTGGCTGGTTTTTGTGCCTGGGGAGGTCTATGGCACTGGCAGGTTTCTCTGTCTGGGGAGGTCTGTGGGACTGGCAGGTTTCTGTGCCTGGGGAGGTCTGTGGGGCTGGCAGGATTCTGTGCTTGGGGAGGTCTGTGGGGCTGGCAGGTTTCTCTGCCTGGAGAGGTCTGTGGGGCTGGCAGGTTTCTGTGCTAGGTGAGGTCTGTGGGGCTGCAGGTTTCTGTGCCTGGGGAGGTCTGTGGGGCTGCAGGTTTCTGTGCCTGGGGAGGTCTGTGGGGCTGGCAGGTTTCTGTGCCCGGGGAGGTCTGTGGGGCTGGCAGGTTTCTGTGCCCGGGGAGGTCAATGGAACTGGCAGGTTTCTGTGCTTGGGGAGGTCTGTGGGACTGGCAGGATTCTGTGTCTGGGGATGTCTGTGTGGCTGGCATGTTGCTCTGCCTGTTGAGGTCTTTGGGACAGGCAGGTTTCTCTGCCTGGGGAGGTCTGTGGGGCTGGCAAGATTCTGTGCTTGGGGAGGTCTGTGGGGCTGGCAGGTTTCTCTGCCTGGAGTGGTCTGTGGAGATGGCAGATTCTGTGCCTGTGGAGGTCTGTGAGACTGGCAGGTTTCTGTGCTCGGGGACGTCTCTGGGGCTGGCAGGTTTCTGTGCCTGGGGAGGTCTGTGGGACTGGCAGGTTTCTGTGCCCTGGAAGGTCTGTGGGGCTAACAGGTTTCTGTGCCTGGGGAGGTCTGTGGGACTGGCTATTTTTTGTGCATGGGGAGGTCTATGGCACTGGCAGGTTTCTCTGCCTGGGGAGGTCTGTGGGACTGGCAGGTTTCTCTGCCTGGGGAGGTCTGTGGGGCTGGCAGGATTCTGTGCTTGGGGAGGTCTGTGGGGCTGGCAGGTTTCTGTGCTAGGTGAGGTCTGTGGAGCTGCAGGTTTCTGTGCCTGGGGAGGTCTGTGGGGCTGGCAGGTTTCTATGCTTGGTGAGGTCTGTGGGGCTGGCAGCTTCAGAGCCTGTGGAGGTCTGTGGGACTGCCAGGTTTCTGGAGTCTGTGCTTGGGGATGTCTGTGAGGCTGGCAGGTTTTTCTGCTTGGTGAGGTCTGTGGGGCTGGTAGGTTTCTGTGCCTGGGGAGGTCAGTGGGACTGGCAGGATTCTGTGCTTGGGGAGGTCAGTGGGACGGGCTGGTTTCTGTGCCCGGGGAGGTCTGTTGGACTGGCAGGTTTCTGTGCCCAGAGAGGTCTGTGGGACTGGCAGGTGTCTCTGCCTGTGGAGGTCTGTGGGACTGGCAGGTTTCTCTGCCTGGGGAGGTCTGTGGGGCTGGCAAGATTCTGTGCTTGGGGAGGTCTGTGGGGCTGGCAGGTTTCTCTGCCTGGAGTGGTCTGTGGAGGTGGCAGATTCTGTGCCTGTGGAGGTCTGTGAGACTGGCAGGTTTCTGTGCTCGGGGACGTCTCTGGGGCTGGCAGGTTTCTGTGCCCGGGGAGGTCTGTGGGACTGGCAGGTTTCTGTACCCTGGGAGGTCTGTGGGGCTAACAGGTTTCTGTGCCTGGGGAGGTCTGTGGGACTGGCTGTTTTTTGTGCATGGGGAGGTCTATGGCACTGGCAGGTTTCTCTGCCTGGGGAGGTCTGTGGGACTGGCAGGTTTCTCTGCCTGGGGAGGTCTGTGGGGCTGGCAGGATTCTGTGCTTGGGGAGGTCTGTGGGGCTGGCAGGTTTCTGTGCTAGGTGAGGTCTGTGGAGCTGCAGGTTTCTGTGCCTGGGGAGGTCTGTGGGGCTGGCAGGTTTCTATGCTTGGTGAGGTCTGTGGGGCTGGCAGCTTCAGAGTCTGTGGAGGTCTGTGGGACTGCCAGGTTTCTGTGCTGGGGGAGGTCTGTGGGGCTGGCAGATTCTGTGCTTGTGGAGGTCTGTGGGACTGCCAGGAGTCTGTGCTTGGGGATTTCTGTGAGGCTGGCAGGTTTTTCTGCTTTGGTGAGGTCTGTGGGGCTGGTAGGTTTCTGTGCCCGGGGAGGTCTGTGGGACTGGCAGGTTTCTGTGCCCTGGGAGGTCTGTGGGGCTAACAGGTTTCTGTGCCCTGGGAGGTCTGTGGGGCTGGTAGGTTTCTGTGCCTGGGGAGGTCAGTGGGACTGGCAGGAATCTGTGCTTGGGGAGGTCTGTGGGACGGGCTGGTTTCTGTGCCCGGGGAGGTTTGTGGGGCTGGCAGGTTTCTGTGCCCAGAGAGGTCTGTGGGACTGGCAGGTTTCTGTGCCTGGGGAGGCCTGTGGGACTGGCTGGTTTCTGTGCCCGCGGAGGTCTGTTGGACTGGCAGGTTTCTGTGCCCAGAGAGGTCTGTGGGGCTGGCAGGTTTCTGTTTCCGGGGAGGTCTGTGGGACGGGCTGGTTTCTGTGCCCGGGGAGGTCTGTTGGACTGGCAGGTTTCTGTGCCCAGAGAGGTCTGTGGGACTGGCAGGTTTCTGTGCCTGGGGAGGCCTGTGGGACTGGCAGGACTCTCTGCCTGGAGAGGTCTGTGGGGCTGGCAGGTTTCTCTATCTGGGGAGGTCTGTGGGGATGCCAGGTTTCTGTGCCTGTTTAGGTCTGTGGGACTGGCTGGTTTCTGTGCTTGGGGAGGTCTGAGGGGCTGGCAGGTTTCTATGCCCGGGGAGGTCTGTGAGACTGGCAGGTTTCTGTGCCCGGGGAGGTCTGTGGGGCTAGCAAGTTTCTGTGCCTGGGGAGATCTGTGGGACTGGCTGGATTCTGTCTCCGGGGAGGTCTGTGGTGCTGGCAGGATTCTCTGCCTGGAGTGGTCTGTGGGGATGGCAGATTCTGTGCCTGGAGAGGTCAGTGGGGCTGGCAGGTTTCTCTATCTGGGGAGGTCTGTGGGGATGGCAGGTTTCTGTGCCTGTTTAGGCCTGTGGGACTGGCTGGTTTCTGTGCTTGGGGAGGTCTGTGGGGCTGGCAGGTTTCTATGCCCGGGGAGGTCTGTGAGACTGGCAGGTTTCTGTGCCCGGGGAGGTCTGTGGGGCTAGCAAGTTTCTGTGCCTGGGGAGATCTGTGGGACTGGCTGGATTCTGTCTCCGGGGAGGTCTGTGGTGCTGGCAGGATTCTCTGCCTGGAGTGGTCTGTGGGGATGGCAGATTCTGTGCCTGGAGAGGTCAGTGAGCCTGGCAGGTTTCTGTGTTTGGGGAGGTCTGTGGGGCTGGCAGGTTTCTCTGCCTGGAGTGGTCTGTGGGGATGACAGATTCTGTGCCTGGAGAGGTCAGTGGGGCTGGCAGGTTTCTGTGCCCGGAGAGGTCTGTGGGACTGGCAGGTTTCTGTGGCCGGAGAGGTCTGTGGGGCTGGCAGGTTTCTGTGGCCGGAGAGGTCTGTGGGGCTGGCAGGTTTCTCTGCCTGGAGAGGTCTGTGGGGCTGGCAGGTGTTTGGGGCAGGATGCTGGGTGATCTTGTCACACCCACAGAGTCTGGGATTTGGAGCCATTTATGGACCAGAAACATTGATCCTTTTACTGCTACTGAGTGGAGTACGACGGCTTCAGGGCGGGAAAGTGCATGGAGCGCCCCACAGTTCAAAGGTCGCAAGTGAGGTAGGTTGTGCTGGTGTTAAAAAAAAAAAGTCCAGAAAGAGAAGAGAGTTACACACACTGGTGCCTGTTTCCACGAAAGTGCAACCTCTGGTAGAACATGCTTCGTAACATAGAAAGGCTGTAAATGTTGTTTTTTTCCTTTCATATCAATGGGGTAGGATTGGTGGCTGTTTGCGACAGCAGTAAACAGATGGGAAGTATATGGTATGCAGTGCCATGACAATTATGCTGCAGGTACTCAATTATGCAGCAGGAAAAGGCAAATTATGCGGTCTAATGCCGCACATTTTGTGATACTTATACTTAATTTTTTGTAATTTTTGCACCTTTTAAGACTGTTCTGGCAAATGTTTCACCTCAGTCTCAGTTTAACAACCAAGCAACAAAGAGTAACTGAAAGATGGCCTGTCAATTTTAGCGAAGGGCATTCGACTGTGCAGCAATGCATGTTGCTGTATTTTAGTAACTTTTAACTGTTTCAGCTAGAAACCATTTTATCTGCAAGCTGCAATTTATGTAGCACCACTGCCACCACAGCCCCAATCCTCCCCCTCTCTGCCCCACTCACACCCAGATATCCAGTTCAGCTGGACCTGCCCCTTCAGAACCGACATCACTTGACAACTAGAAATCAGCGACAAGAAATCGGGTCAGTTTTGGGGGGAAGTGGGTATCACTTTGCCTTGACAAAGTCGGGCGAAACCGGGAAACTTCTCCCAAAGTCACAGACTAAGGTGTAAATTCATAGGTGAAGGGTATATTTTCTTGCGCCCACAAACTTCAGTGACGATTTTTGTGTTTTCTGTAAAATCCGCAAATCAATATAAATCGCAGGTGAAACTGATGACACACACTTTTAATCTTTAATGTGTAACATAACCCCCGCCCATATTTTCCAAACAACCTTCATGTACCAAAGGCGCCTTTCTTTTACTAAATGCCTTCACACTAAACTGGAGACCTTACGCACACAAGTGGTCGTCGCAATTAATTTTGGGTGGGGTGCACTTGTCTGCGGGGGGGTGGCATAGACTGGGCGAACAGACTCACCTGCGCGAGCCGCAGAAGACAGGGCAAACAAGGCTAGCCAGAGAAATAATAAAATTATGGCAGGTAGTCGCCGACGCACGTTACCTCTCAATTGTCTCCACTCTGGCCTCTGGGATGCCTCCTCGCTTCACCAGTCAGCAATGCGCATGACAATTGGTCACCAGCCCCACCCTAAGGGTGAAGAGTAAGACAGCGCAGACGCGGCGACGGAGACATCTGCACGCTGCGCAGTGTGCACCATTACCATTTTTTAAATGTTACCATTTAATTTATAAAGAGAAGTCTAGAGCAAGCGTAAGTTACATAACCTACCTATATTAATTAATTACCTATCCTAGACAGTCACGGATTTGTGGTGCTTGCTGGCACCGCTGAGGGGGCCTCTGGAGCACTGGGGCCCCCCCCGCAACACGGGAGCTGTGGGGGCCTGGGTTACGCCCCTGGGGCCTGAGTTACGCCCCTGCTTATAAATCCACACTGCACAATTCAACTATAAATAATTTAATCCTACAACATTCCATACCACATAATTACAATCCAAAAAATACACATATTTCCACTTCACTCCATACCACATAATTCCACTTCACAGAATCACATTGCACACAATTTAATACCACTCCCAACCACATAATTACACTCCACACAACAAAACTCTAAAACACATAATTACCCTCCACAAAATAAAACTCTGCAACATGTTGCATAATTCCACTGCGCATAATTATACACCACACCATGCCACATAATTCCACACGTCACACAATTCCACAATTCATCCCCACACAATTTATCACACAGCATAATAACACTCCACATAATACCACTCAGCTCCACATAATTAACCTCCACATAATTATGCTCTACTCCATACTGCATACATACACTCCACATAAATCCAGTCTATGCCACGTAGCAACACTCCACATAGCTACACTTCACACCATGCCTCATAATACCACTCAACATAATTTCACTCAACACCGCAACTTCCACGTCACACAATTCAACTCTACACATTTCCATTCCACACCACATAATTCACAACAAACTACATAATTCAGACTAACACTACAAATGCACAACACACCACATACATCCAATCTACACCACAAATTCCACATCATGCTATAATATTTAACAGCACACCATATAAGGAAACTCCACTACATACCACTCCACAACTCAAAATACCATGCCAGATAATCCCACTCCAAGACACACAATCCCACTCCACTCAATACCACATAATTGCACTGCACACCATGCCACATTATTTCACTACACAGATCCAATCCACGCAACACAATTCCACAACCAACAAATCCAATCCAAACCATATATGTCCAATTGACACCACACACATTCCCTCCACTCCAAACAGAAAACGCATAGGTAAAATACATTGTCCATTACAACATCAATAGCTCTAACTCTCACCTTCTGATGTGTCCCAGCAGATCCTGTTTCTGGAGCTGCAAACTTGCTGGCTGAAGTCAGCCCTGTGCTGCCTCAGAGGAGCAGTGAGTGCCCTGTGGTGAATGCTGTCTCTGGGGCCCCCACCCCCATCCTTTCCCCTGTCAGCTCTCCTCTGTGCTGCCTCCTGCCTGCTGTCTCCGGGGCCCCCACCCCCACCCCCATCCTTGTCCTCTCCCTTCTCAGAGGCTCCTGTGGGGAATGCTGTGCTGCCTCTTGCTCTCTCTGGGGCCCCCACCCCCATCCTTGTTCAGGGCCTGGCTCGTGGCTCTGACTGAAGAGAAACAATGTAACTTGTTACATTGTTTCTCTTCCGTCCTGGGTCAGCGCAGGAGTGCAGGCTGCTTAGGTTAGAGAGAGAGGCTTGATTTAGAGCAAGCCTCTCTCTCAGAAGCTCTCTACCGAAGAGCTGAGGGGGCCCCCTTCATTTACTGAAGAGTGGGGGCCCCCCCGCACCGCGGGGGCTGCGGGGGTGTTTGTTACGCCCCTGGTATATGTAGTCTAATAATAGTTCTCATAATATGGGTGATATCAGCAATAGCTATTCCCTACCTGATGGTTACTGACAAACAGAATAGTACCAATGCACATACAGAAGTTGCAAACATTAAGGGTGATAGAGTAGACTTAGAAACACCAGATAAGCTAGATTTACACCACACTGTAGATAAGAATGAAACTCATTTAAATGTATTTGCAAATCTCTTAGTACATTATGTAGAAACTATGGAAGTTAGTGATTGTTATGTTTGCATGAAATTGCCAAATTCCGTGGCTGAAGGGGTAACGTATCATCATTTACCCTTGACATATGGTATTTCATGTAGTGTATTAGCCAGTCTATTCTACAGAACTGGAAAACTGCAGTATTATTATTCAAATGTATATGTAATATTTTCAGAAGTTCCCATGCGAAAGAGCATGAACCCTGTCCTTAGTACTAGAGACTCACAATTCATGGGTGAATATTTCCTAACAATGAAGACAATAGATATAGCTGATGAACATAAATGCAACTTAACCTGTAAATTACATGAAGAAGAAAGGATATTTTTGAATTTAGTAGAACACAGGAGACAGGATTTCCAAAGAAGGGCCTCTGAACCAAAACCTCAGATACCTAAATGGGCTGAAAGGGAAGACCTTTTAGTAACTGGCAAGACTCATTCTGCTATGTCTCTGGATTTTGAAAAGAAAGGGAAAATCTGTCTCCATAGACTTAAAACAGAATATAACAATGTATTTATTGGTTCCAGTGAATGTGAGCATAATTTGGGGGTTGGGGACTAAAAGGAGGAACCGATCCAGTATTCCCTGGAATTTATTATATTTGTGATAACAAAGCCTATTTTAGGTTGCCTGATCACTGGTATGGGAGTTGCTATTTCGGAATAGTATTCCCTAAAGTCTATCATGTTAAAAGAATCACTGGAAGCAATAATGACAGTAGTGGACTAACCAGATATAAAAGAGCTAGTTTTTCTGAAATAGTAGGTGATATATTTGGTGCATTGATACCTTCAGTGGGGGTTCTGCTGAATTCTCAAAAAATATGTCAATTGTCAACAGTAGTTGACTGGTTATCTACTGACACTGCTGGAGGATTATTACTGATCAATACATAGTTAGTTGCTGTTAAATCTATGGTTTTCCAAAATCGACTTGCCCTTGATGTCTGATTGGTAAAAGAGGGTGGAGTCTATGAAATTCTGAAAGAGCAACATTGTTGCACGTATATACCTGACAAAAGTGTAGAGATTGGAAGATATATTAAAAATATTACTCATTTGGAAGAGGAACTGAAACCACTGAAGGTTGACAGTGTATGGAAGAAAATAACAAATAGTTTTTCCACTATCAGTAGTTGGTTTTCTAACATAGGTAAAAGTATCTTCGGTCAAACATTATTGCCAATCATGGGCATAACTTTATTAGTTTTGATGATTATGTGTTGCCGCAAATGCAGTGGGAAAAAAGAGAAGTACAAAGTGAATGAGAAGGGTAGGAAAAGAAAATTTGAAGAAATACGACTTGAAGAATTGAAAGGAAATATCTACAAAAGAATGAAAGGATCACAATTTAAGAAAGATAAAGGAAAGAATAAGAGATTTGAAGACATTGAAATGGTAGAATGCTAAAGTTGGCATCTGATTTGATAGAAACTAGTGATGGCATAAAATGCCATCAGAGAGGGGATTGATGGAGCAAGGTTTCGTATAAAGGAAACTTGCTTGTATGCAAACCTCTCGAATAACTTTTAACATTGTAATCAACCTGTTCGTAAATACTAATTCTGCACCACATTTTACATTTGTATCTAGCGGAAGAATGTCTACCATCCAAGAAGAGGCAGTCATTCTATCACTGGACGCCAGTGTGGCCTTTGATCGGGTGGAATGGCCATTTATGTTCACAGTGCTGCAACACTTTCGCTTTGGGCCCAATTTTCGTGCATGGGTCCGGTTGTTATATACACAACCCATGACACACGTAGTTGTCAATGGGCGCATTTCTGAGGACTTCCCCTTAGGGTGCGGGACCAGACAGGCATGTCCTCCACCAGCCGCTCAATTAATTGTTTATTAGATATCTGTGCCTCCTATGGCAGATACTCGGGGTGCATGATCAACTGGGCGAAATCAGTTTTGTTTGTCCTCCATGGTTCCCCTCCGCGCCTACCCAGGGGAGTAACGATACAGCTTGGGAAAGACGGTTTTAAATACCTGGGTATCCACATTACCCCAGACCATACTCAATTCTACGAGCGAAATCTTATGCCCCCCTCCGGAGACTAAAAAATGACGTACTACCCCTGACCCTGACCCTCCTGGGCCGTGCAGCCTTGTTTAAAAATGATGGCTCTCCCGCGGTTCCTATACGCTCTGCAAAATACACCCACCCTGGTCCCAGACTCTTACTTCAAGGCCATCGAGGCTGAGGTGGGACTGCTCCTCTGGGGTGGAAAACCCCCCTGCATAGCCCTATCCAAACTCACTAGAAGCTGGTACGATGGTGGAATAGCCTTGCCCAGCATACAGTTGTATTACTGGGCCTCACAACTTATTATAGTGAACCAATGGCTCCATGCCCCACAGGAGGAACTGGCTCTCCGGCTCGACAGGCATACTCTCAGGACCAAAGGACCCCTGATGGCGCTTTACCACAAAAACAAAAAGGACGCATGAATAGGTCCCACTGCACATACAATACGTGTATAGTTCATAGCGCAGCGAGCGCTCGGATGGGAGGGTGTCCTCACCCAACTCACACCACTGTGGGATACGCCAAAACTAGATACGCTTCGCTACAGTAAAGGTTTTGCACAATGGGACCTTATAGGTATCTCGAGAATTGGGGACCCCTGGAAAAAGGGAGAAGTAGTGGCGTTTGCTCAACTACAAACAGCATATCAAATGGCTGACACAGAACTGTTTCGCTACACACAGATGAAGCATGTACTTACAAGGGCCATACCCAGAGGCACTGATCTCCCCGAATCATCGCCACTCGAGGACTGTATCCTTACAGACCATCTCACTAAAAAAGCCATTGCTCTCACCCACCGCAAGCTTATTAATAACCAGAAAGATCCCACAGTAGCCTTACGAGACAAATGGCGGGCAGACCTTGGAGACATGGACGACCAGGACTGGCGGGAAGCATTGGCGTCCCCACGAGAGGTGGCGATCCTGTCCCGATTACAGTTGGTGCAACTGAAAATCCTACATAGGACGTATTACACTAGAACCATGCTCCACAAAATCAGCCGAGCTGAGACACCTCTCTGTCTGCGGGGATGTGGGACACGGGGCACATTCTACCACACGCTTTGGGACTGTCCGCACATAACACACTACTGGGAGGCGGTTATGGATACAATTACTCAGGTGTGTGGCTTTAAGGTTCCCCCTGAGCCAAAAAGGTGCCTTCTCAATATATGGGAACCAACTGACCTTAATCACGCAACACAGGACTGGGCAACCCTTGGGATCACGTTGGCAAAACGCAATATCGCACAACATTGGGGCGTGCCCGCTGCCCCCCTACAGCGACGCTGATGTCAAGATATGAATAGATCAATGGTGGCCGAAAAAGCAGTTTTTATACACAGAGGGTGTCCCAAAAAGTGGGAGCGGCAACTCTTTACAATACATT
Organism: Triturus cristatus; assembly: GCF_964204655.1. Lineage (NCBI taxonomy): Eukaryota > Metazoa > Chordata > Amphibia > Caudata > Salamandridae > Triturus > Triturus cristatus. The sequence continues at coordinate 1,161,017,826 of NC_140583.1, forward strand.
ACTTGTGTATATAGCCTATAAAGTATGTGTCATGATAACGGATATTGATAAGTGTAACCAGCACTGTTTTTGTTATACATTTCTAAGTAAATGATAATAAAAAAAATTATAATAAAACAAAAAAAAAAAAGATTAGCAAGAGACGAAATGAAGAGACCACTTTTTATAAGGATGGCCTGGAAGGAGACGTCATCTACCTTGGGTTGCTGTCCGTATGCTAAACCTGTTCACTCCTCTTCAGGGTTAGAAAGCGCTAGCTGTAGGAGAGTAGAATCTGCTTCACATGTTTACCCCCACTTTTTGCTGGTGTTTCACTGTTTTTCAACTTTAGTCTGGCTGGGACCCTGCTATTCAGGGCCCCAGTCTACCTGCTTCCTCTCTAAATTGATTGCATGTACTTTAGGTACACCACATATTGGATCCTGAGTTACCCTTGTGAGTCCCTAGTATATGGTATACTATGTACCCAGGGCATAGGTACCCCAGAGGCCTAACAGGGGCTGAAGCATGTATTATGCCACTCCTGGAAAGCCACCCAAAATGACACCACAGGTCTGCTACTGCAGCCTGGGTAAGGTGGTGCATGCACCCCTTACTGAGGTATAGGTTCACTATACCTCACCTATCACTGCACATAGTAACCTATCATTCACTCCTATATCTTAACAATCCTGAAGGCAGAGTGCTTGGTTATATGTGAGGAGGTGCCCAGGCATGAGCTGAGCCCCTCTGCAGCCTTCTGAATCTCTTCTCCGGGGTTGTCAGTGGTACAGCCTGACCATATACTCTTAAGTGCATTATATCTAAAACGGTTAATGCTAACTTTGGACTGGCTGCACGGAAACATGTCGTGTTTGGTGTCAAACACCTTGGAATCATACCTCCACGCCATTTCTTGATGTGAGGATATGAGCCCACCCTTCCAGAGGGAGAGACATGGCAGTACTGGTATACCCGGTAGAAATCTAACAGAGTCCTGGCATCACAAAATGGATGCTGCAGCCACAGACACAGGTCTGGCCTCCTGCTGCTGACCGAAACTCTGGCAGGGGAGGCCTGGACAATAGGTTTCCTGTCACAGGGAGGTGTGACCACCTCTCAGACAGGATTATGTGTATTGGGGCTGGGTGGGAGCACTCTCAGAGTGCTTTGAAGTCCGGCACTGGGGGCACATTTGGTGTCCCTGTACATAGTCCAGCTCAAACCGGTTGAGGGGCTTCCAGCCCCTGCTCTGGCACAAAACTGGACAAAGGAAATGGGTGTAGCCACCCCTCTTTCCAAACCCTCCCATAGGTGGGTCCCCAAAGCTAGTCCAGCCCCTTCCTTAGGTATAAGTAAGGAACCTCTGCAACCAGAACTTTAGATATCCCTGGACGAAACTCTGAAGCTGAATTCTGGAACTTCGACGCTCTACTCAAGGCTAGAGGACGGAAGAAATCTCCCTTGGGGTCAAGGAGTGACTCCCCTGCTTTGCAGGCACCAACAAAGCAATTTGCCGTCTGCATTTCCGAAGCTTCCGCCGGACTCCGAAGTATTTGTAGCCCAGGAAGAGGATTTCCAGACATCTCAGAGGCCGACCCGAGTCCCCAGCAAAGCTGAGACCCGCAGCCCTCGTGAGTAGCGTGGAACCGGAACTCCTGGTCACCGTGCACTTTTGCAAGTGCATTTACTTCTCAACGTCTCTTGAAGTCGTGCTTGGGGTTACTTGTAGCCCCCACCTCAAGCAGAGAATCCACTGAAGATTGTCAGCCTAGTCATCCTGAGTGACCTGTGAGCCACTATTTTGTGTTTCCTCTTGAGGTCCCTTCGCGATCCCTGGTCCATCGATTGGTGGGTCCCTGAGGGGGTAACTTTGATTTTCCTTGGGCTTCCCTGATTGCTCCAGAAGGGCCCTGACTCCCATCCAACTGGTGAGTCCCTTAGACCTTGCTGGCCTGCACCGAAGCATCTTTCTCCTTTCTGCGTGGGTTGCTGTTGCCAAGGCTTGTTGTGTTCAATCCAGGCACTGACACTGCAGCACTCGACATCCTTTGTGGGACAGCTCGAATCCAGCTCCTGGTTGTCCTCGACGCCTCCTGGCTGAAGAGTCAAGCTTCTCCTTCTTCACCTGAAACACCCGACATCGGTGGGTATTCGTCTATCGTGTCCCTGGTCACTGGCAAGTGACCCAGACTCTGTCCCCTCTGCTTTCAGGTTCCTCAAAACTTTGATCCAGGCTTGGATCTCTTCGGACACTTCGCATCTTTCCAGCAGCAGCACTTCTTCGCCAGCTCCCATTGAAATCGACGACGCGACCCAACACCATTTGACACCTATGCACCCGGCTTCCCTGGGTGAGGTAACACGAGTACTCTGGTGCTCCCGTGGGTGTTGACCCTAGAACTTCATAAGTCCCAAAGGGTTTGGTCTTGACGGCAGTTAAAGAGTGAGGTGCTACCAATTATGTCCGTCACCTTGTGGCTTTTTTGTTGTTATCATATTCTGGACTGGATTGCACTCACTATTGCCTTATAATTTATAATCTACTGACATGTCTCGTTTTAATGACGGAGGCGAAGAGCTAGCACAGGACCTGTTTGGGAAGGGCTCCACCACCACACCAGATATACACAATGCTCAGAGTAGCTCAGGTCTACAAGCACTGTTTCTAAAATTGGAGCGTTTAAAGAAACAAGAATTGGCCCGCTGGTGGGATGGAGTCACACTCCAACAATACTTAGACAATAAAAAGACCCCTCGAGGTCTGCGTATCTTCATTTTTCCTACATTTGCAGATCTTAGCGCAGACTTGCTAAAGGAATGGGAAGTGAATTTAGAAAATGCATCTCTAGTCATGATGCAAATCCTGATCAGACATGCGATCGATAAAGGGGCAAAACTGCTATCTGAGATCCAAGCAGACGAACAAGAAATAGAGGCACTAGATGCTAAAGACCTAATTGAAAAGAATTTTGAGATATTGAAAAAAGTAATTTTAAGTCACCAACAGTATCTCAAAGACAAAAAAATGAGAAAAATCCGGCGAGACGATCGGGATTATAAAGAGGGGCGAATATACACATTCGCCAATATACACATTTGCCAAGAAATATGATTCTGTACAAATACCTGAAGACAGAACGAGAGGAAGGGAGGAAGTGGAGGTTACACGGTCACTGAGCGGCATCTCAGTTTCATCGCAGAGTAGCGCTGCATCTGGTAGTATTCAAAGTGAAGCCCATTTAGGGGAAGGTGCCTCATCATTTCAAAAAGAATTAGCAGCACTTTGGATCAGCAGCAATCAACGCAAAAAACAAACTCTAAAACGAGGAGAGGTAACTCTAAAACGAGGAGAGGTGGGAGAAGAGGCAAAGGGGAAAGGGAAAAGTTGGTCCGACAGAGCAGGAGAAGATGACGTTGAGACCCAAGAAACAATGAGTGCTGTCCAGGAAAGAAATGATGATGTTGTAAATTTGTCTGCTGCTACTGTACAATATTCTGAGTTGGATATTGTTAATTTGTCACAAAGATGTATAGACGCTGATGAACAAAGTCTATTACGTAAAGGTTTGGGATTTTGTCCCACTCAGTCTGGTGATTTATCTGATGTACACGTGGATCTATTTAAATTCATAAGAACATTGAAATTAAAAGAGTACTTTAATGATCAAAGACGTGTTGTGTCTAAGAATGTGGAGAGTAGGTGTTACGATTGCCAAGCACGTTCCACCGGAGCGTCAGGAACTTGGAGAAGAGTCCTCAATCTTCCCCTATGGCCTTCCGACTCTATCAGACTCTAGAGTAGCGGATGACACATCAGGGGAAAACAGGGAAACAAAACAAGGGCAGGCGGGGAGAAAAAGCAGGTTGTGATGATGGACCACGTCAGGAATAATGGCGCGAATACCCAGCTGCAAAACAAAAGAATGTATTATACTCTATCCTTATCATACAGCCCCAGTGTAGGAACAACACCCATTTATGGCACCTACCACGGCTATGGGTCACAGCTAGTAAGATAGGAGGGTGGAATACCCAGCACAGCTATTGGTCACTGCTAGTAGGATTTGTATCCCTCCCTATAGTCCCCTACGATAAAAGAACAAAGGTTAGGTAAGTATCTCCTCTTTTTAACTAAACATACACTACAAGTACACTTGGCTCACCCCCACAGTTCTCCAGGAGGACTAGATGTAGGTCAGGATTGTAACCCTCCCATTCTTTCACAAAGTGAGAGGAGCGTGCTTGTTCTTGTATAGGTTAGGGGAATCTTCTGCCAAAGAATCCAACCACACTAATTACATCCAACATAACATGTAAACAATAATATATATATAAGTCAGCGCAAAGCGCTGTTACCGTGATTCTGATGATAAAGTGCAGTCACGTGAAAACTGCACAGTGGTCCACGCTAGTACCCCAAACAATAGTAAAAGGGCGGGGTATTAGTAGGGAAGATGATAGAGCTTCTCCTGTTACTGTGTAAGGATTGGTCGCAGTACCCGGCTAAGAACCAGGAGCGAGTATGGCCGCCAAGCTGAGCAATAGATTAAGGCACAACAAAAGGGAGCCTCAGCGTTAGACCACACTACGGGGAATCAACTGGTCACCAGGCGGGGCACCAGGTCAGATCTACCACCGGGTCAATCAAATCAGGGGAGAACGGGCTCAGGGGAAATGCACGCACTGGAACAAGGTATACAAGACAAAAAGATAGCGACTTTCCCAAACGGATGAAACCGAGGCGAAGGTACACCAAACAGGGAACACCGCAGCTTACAGCTCCGACAACTACGAAACAGACGTCAGCGGAAACCGGAACTTCAGAAACGGAAGTCAGGCAATGGCAACAAGGACGGAAGGGGCTCGGAGCAAGAACGCTAAGCAGCGTTTGAGGAAACCTACGTGACTTAAATGCTAAAAACGTCTTGGGGGCGGACCGCAGGGCATGACAGCAGGGGGATGGTAACACACAGTTTCGAGGATGTTCGTAATATACAATGTCTTCTGTCTATTGAGGAGGGGGAAGAAAGGGAGATGGAATCACTCTTATTAGATCTTGATATCTCTGAAAACATTGGCACAGACAGTGGATTAAGACCTAAGTCTAAGTTTATACCAAGCAGTTGCTACCATCAAAACATTGATAAATTCTACGAAAAAGTGACTGAAGACCTATATAAGCTAGAACGTTCTGAGAAATACTTAAAACATGACAAGTTAAACTTAACTAAGGGTGAAAGAGAGGCATTGAAGAGACTTGAGAACGATGTTAATATTGTCATCAGAAAAGCTGATAGGGGCAATAATGTTGTTAGAATGAATAAAGTAGATTATATGGGAGAAATAGATCGACAGTTAAGTGATCACAACTGTTATGAGATACTGAAAGGGAACCCCATTACAGAACTTACCTCTCAGATTAATCTCAGACTTGGAGAATGGAAAGATATATGTCTCCTTAGTGACTTAGAACATAGATTTCTAAAGGTGGTTAATCCGCGTTTTCCCTGTATATATATATACTACCTAAAACTCACAAAAAAGCACAATTTCCACCTGGGAGGCCAATAATTTCAGGGGTGGGCTCACCTACCGAAAAAATGTCTGAGTATGTTGACAAAAAACTACAAAAGCACATGTTTAACCTACCATCCTTTATAAAAGATAGCAAAGATATTTTATCAAAATTGAAAGATTTTGCATGGTCAGAAGAGCTCCTTTTTGTTACATGGAATGTGAGGAGCCTTTATACCTGAATAGAACATAAATTCGGTCTATTGGCGACACAGTCTTATTTAGATAAAGATGGAGCAGATACTTTTGAACATAATAGGATAGTTCTGAATATGATGGAACTAATCCTGACGACTAATGTTTTTCTCCATGATGGTAAATGGTATCGGCAGTTACGCGGTACGGCAATGGGCACTAAATTTGCCCCCTCATACGCTTGTCTCTTCATGGGGTGGTTTGAGGGTGGACATGCATGGGGTCGTGATGCTTCCCCCTGGAAAAAATATATGGTGTTCTGGGGGAGGTACATTGAGGACATTATCTGCCTATGGTCTGGATGAGTAGAGTGTCTACAAAACTACTTTAATTACCTCAACAATAATCCATATAATGTAACGCTCACAATGACTTATGACAGAGAAAAAATTGACTTTCTAGACTTACATCTGTATGTGAAAGATGGAATAGTACAGACTGCCTTATATCGAAAAGAGACGTCTTGCAATGGGGTACTCCATGCCATGAGTGCACATTCTAGATCAGTGATAAAAAAACATCGCTCACGGTGAGATGGTGAGGGAAAGAAGGAACTGCTCAGAAACAGCAACTTTCGACAGAAACATTTCAGATACTGGCTCCAGATTTTTACAAAGGGGCTATGATTAAAGAGATGTAAAAGCAGCCACTCTGAGAGCACAACTCCTAAATCAAGACTCCACCTAAGAAACATGCACTGAAAAGAAGCGAGCTCCAAATGAGAAACCTAGATTTATAACAAAGTACACCTCACATAGTAACAGAATCTTCAGAATTCTGAAATGCAGTTGGCATATGTTGCTAGAGGTACCATCATTAAAAAAGGTCCTTACTAAAAATCCCAGTGTGAAATATAAGAAACGGACAACATTGAAAGATAGACTATGTCCAAGCTATGTGACTTCGTCTAGAAATTCAGAAACATGGTTACCATCAAAACCTTTGGGTTTTTTCACATGCAGCTCATGCAACATGTGTGAATTCGGAAAAAACAAAATGAAGGAATTTGCATTCAACACTCAGAAACTATATACTATTAAAGAGTTTATAAACTGTAAAACTTGCTATGTGGTATATATTCTGGGTTGTGCCTGTAATTTAATATATGTAGGAAGCACGACAAGAAGTTTAAAATTAAGAATACAAGAACATCGAAGAGCTATAGTTGGGGGGGTGACCCAAGGCACCCAATGGCCGAACATTATAAACAAATTCATGCCACTGATCATACATTTTGTTTTTTTGGGATAGAACATGTGGCGGTCTGCAAAAGAGGAGGTGACAGAGCACTCACATTAATAACTGGAGGCTAAGTGGATTTGTAGGTTACAGACTATAAAATATGGCCATAATACCGATAGTGAACTCCATCACTTTTTAAATTGAAAAATATGTTTATTCTTAAGAGTTTGACTCATTTAACATGTTCTGAGATGGCCGCATTCAATGAGCTATTCCTTCCCATTTTTCAATTTTGTGGTTATCCAACTGAACTTGCTTTTGAAGAATTGGTGTGCTTTCTTTTAAAAAAAAATGTTTTAAAGAACTATATACAAATGAGGTTTGAGATTAATTACTGCATATACACTATCTTACTGTTGGCAGAATAACTGAATTACTGATGTACTGACCATGTGGTCCACTTGTCATACAAATGTTGGCTCACTGTGCCTAATAGCAGTAATATGCAAAGATTCCTCATTTAAATATGTGGAGTATGGACTATGTAGATACTCTTTGTACTGATGTGAGGGTTGTTGTTTGTTTTGCTTATTTGGAAGCGGTGAGGAAAGTGAGTTCTTCATGGTCGATCTATTGAATGCAGGATTGCCCTCTGGTTGACATTTGTTGTGATTATAGCGGATGTCTCTGGGTAGCCGATCCAATACCATTGAAGATTTGAGATCGGTGCGAGGACAGCGAGGTGTTAATGTTTGCAGATGGACATTCGGGATGTGATTGGTTCTGCCGTAGAGGGTTGCGAGGGCACCGTTGATAATTTAGAATCAGTGTGAGGACAGTACTGTATTGATGTTTATAGATATATATTTTGAAACATGACCTTTTTCGCCGTAGATAATTGAGACAACACCATTCCAATATGGCCGCTGTTAAATATTGTTTTATGGTATAAATGAATTATTTCTGTTTACTAGCAAGATGCGGGATCACAATTTCTTCTAATATTTACATAAAAAATAGACATTACAAAATGGCCGACTCTTTATTCTTTAAGTCCCTAACGCGAGTAGACACGATCTAAGTTTCGGATTTTTTATGACATCATCAGCCTGTGTCAAACACGGAGACCAGGTGTTCTTTATTTCAAGATACGGGTTTGCTGTATAAATATGGCGCCAATTTCTCACGGCGTTTGTTGGCGATTTATCGAGGCAGACGGAAACGTTTATCAAGGTAATACACAGGGGAGTCTCCTGAGTTTAGGCTGAGAAATGTTACCAATGCGGGGAGCGAGTCTTTATTTAAAATTGAGATTTCAGTGTTTCGAGCGCTCTTCTAGTGGGGATTTAAGAAAGTAACCTATATGCATGAGCAAACGTTTTTGAAGTATCTCGGGTAGGTTTGTAGACGCTGCCTGCTAAGGTCTATGAGACCTTGGTGGTATTGTTAATGTAGATAGGAGAATTCCCTGCCCTGAAGTGCGTAGGTATCTTGAATGTTGTAGGGATGTGTATGTATCCTGGTTCAAGATATGATTTAGCGCTGATGATTTTTTAACGTATGAAATGGGGAGTTCAATGCTTTAAAATACGAATGTCGTATAATCGATGTTAAGGATAGTACCATCATGATAAAATAACTAGTCTGTAGAGAATGAGATGAATATCTACATATTCCCTGTTAAATACTGCTTTTTTCAATATGGCCACTGGATTTATTCTTGTGAATTTGTTTATTGACAATGAATCGCTCATGGGTCACTGTTGTTGGTATCGTTGACATTGTATTTTTCCTTATTGTATATAGGTGGCCAGGTGATACAAAAAGTGCCTAAAATCTTGGGTGACGACCCATTAGAAACCATTCTATCCCAATACATTAGTGCAACAAAGCTGATGAGATTCTTTAAAAATAGGATGTAGCATTTTTAAAAGAAGCTGGGCCACATAGAGTACTTTTACAATGTGCATGATAGGGCGCATCTTTCTTTTCTTGTATGTTTCTTTACAATGATTAGCTTAGATGATTAGTTTAGTTCCTTCACCTTCTTGTTAAGCTCTTAGCGCTCGCATTTGATTCAATATAACGACTAATTCTGCTTTGATCCTTGTAGATAGTACTAATACGGTGAATATAAGCTGTGAATATAATTTAAAAGAACAAATTGAGGTCCATATTATATCATATATATAGGTAAGATACATTGCGATTTAATCTTAGTTTGGCCTTACTGGGCTTATGTAATCATTATAAACACTGCTCTTTTGTTTTAACTTGTTCTTTGAATTTGGATCTAAGATTTTAAAATCCCTCTTTGGACGATATGTTGCTGCGGGAATTTAGCTCTATAATTTTGAAGAAATAGTTGTGTTGAATTCAAATCTGATGGGACGGATATTTTGTCTTATCAGGTGAGAACCCTGCTAGACTTGAGTAATAGATGTATATTAAAAGTGTTAATTTATGTTGAATCAGCCCTTCTCTTTGAATTTCAGATTTTTATCATAAATAATTTGCTTGCTGAATTATATGATGAAAAAAGACACCTCCTTTTTCATGAAAAGATCTTTTTTGAATAGCTTTGCGGTCTATTTATTGTTTGAGGTGAGAAACATCATGACATAAGAAATAATTATGACCGGCAACTTTGAGATCTTATAATTTATCCATCTTTCCTTGCTCCCCTGTTCAGTCAGATTAATCTACATATTGGTACCAGAAGACATCCACACCACATTTAGGAAATATTAATTGGAAATTTGAATTTGTTCTACAAAAAGTGAAGGTGAGATTACAACTATCATTCTCAGATCTAGTAAACAGAGTCAGATATATAGAATATGATTACTCCTTATCTTTTTCCCATTCTTCAATCGTACAATCAATGCTAAAAATTAAAATGGTTATGTTTTTAATCTTTATATGTCTCTTGTTGTTGTCTTTTTCAATTTTCTAAGTATTGAATGTTGTGTCCCTTTCTCTCAACATACTCTCGAAATAAAAATTACATGTTAGTATCATTATTTTCAGTTTATGTTGTATTGTAAAAAGAATTTTTGCGAGTCTATTTAAGTTCACAAATATATGTATAAATTGTTCTATGTTTCGTAAAAATATGTTTTGTAAAATTATGTTAGTTTTGTAATATGTGCTATTGTCCGTCATTCAATTTGTCTTATATAAATGTTTTCAGGTTTGTTACAGCCCTGAAGAAGTTCCGTTAATTGTTTACACAGGAACAAAACGCGTTGGCTGTCGTCGTGTACCAATGTCAACTATGAAATAAAAGTCAAAAAAAGAAAAGAAAAACTTTGGACATTTGTGTCTCACGTTCAGTGCACCTCCATTTTTATAAAAATTGTTTGAATTTATTCACAAAGGCACCATTAGGTGACGGGTGCTGGAGTTTTTGTGCATTAATGGCCAGATAAGGCGGCAGTTAAAGAGTGAGGTGCTACCAATTATGTCCGTCACCTTGTAGCTTTTTGATGTTTTGGTCCTGACTCATTTCTAAGTTTTCCTAATCTTAAAAAATCTAAACGCGACTTTCCCCATAGAAGCTAACGGGATCTTGCGGCTGTGTTCTCACACTGCACACGGCCCCTGTGGTTCCCCTGTGGTTCCCCTGTGTCACTACCTTGGGTGGTTCCTTGGGGTCCCAGCTATTCTACAGGCTCTAGGCCTTGTGTCCAGTTAAGTCATGGTTCTTATACCACTATTTTAGTATATGGTTTGGCTCGCCCCTAAGGCCTGATGTGTATTTGTGCTATTTTACTGTCATATTTGAAGTGTAACTTATGTGTTTTGACCTCTAGTCTCATAAAGAGACTAGGAGGGTGTGTTTAGAAATACATACGTATATTTTATATATATATATACCTGGTGTGGTTGTCTTTCAATTAGCCATTCAAGAGATTATTGACTGGTAAAACAAGCTGCTTTACATTCCTTCAAGACTTAGCCTGAAGGCTGCTCTCCATAGCTACCACTAGGATATCTTTCAATAAAGGTTGTCTTTAACTATCATCAATAAGGGGTTGTTTGGACTGGTACAGGGTGCCCACTATAATTAGTGGACAGCATATACCAGGCCAACTTCTCACACTAGCTATATACATGCACTTTAAACTAGCAGTTCTACAATACTTAGATTCACTCCTTTGATTGTTTTAGTTGGTATGCTAATGCTAAAAACAATAAACTGCTGTTTCCACTAGGTGTCACTCTCCCTCCATGAAAGGCATCCAACAACCTAGTGGTTTGGCAGGCATTTTCTCTCAAATCTGGGAGAAAACTGTATGTCCCAAAAGATGTTAGGTCCGATATGTGAAGCTTTTTGCGATCCCAAGCACTCCGATTCGGAGCTTGCGACTAAAGCCATGTTAGGTGTTAGTAAAGTTTTACCGACGCTTAAAATGGGATTGCGACTGGATAACGGTTCAGTATTTGGAAGGGGTTTGTTTTAGGCTTCACTTCCAAATATCGAATCTTTTCCAGCTGTATCAGTGCTTTCAGTTGTATTTCCGCTCGCAAACCGAAAAGTTACCAACTCCCAAACTCAAGTGCTAACTAACTCTTTTATAAAAGGAGCGTGGTGAAAGCGACCATGCTAATTCAAAACCTCGCTTGTGAGAGAGAGGGGGAGGAGGAGGCGAGCCCGCGAGTGGTGCTCGCGCGCTTGGGAGAGCAGTCTGCTCATTTTCAAGCACTGCACTCGTGCTTGTGGCATGCCGCTGCACGCTCCCGCAAGGTGGATGCCGCCACAAGCACGAGTGTGTGCTTGAAAATGAGCAGAGCGACGGCTAAAGGCCCTCCTATGCATGCTGTGTAGGTGTGACCTAAAAACCTACATACTGACCTGACCGATTAGACTTTCGGGCACAGCCTGATTGCCCTATAAGCCCCATACTGAGACTCTGAACATCATTGAAGAAGTCCTCTTTGACACTGAATGGGAGTATCATACACCTAGAAATGTCATCATGGAATGTTGTGATCTAGCATTGAGAGAGAATTTCTTTAAATACAATGAAACCCTTTACCTCCAGAAGCACGGGACCAGCATGGGGAGCACCTTTGCTCCTAGTATAGCTGGTCTCTATGTACATCACTTGGAGACAATGAAAATTCTACATCCCAAAAACCCTTTCCACAATCACATTAACACCTGGAAAAGATATATAGATGATATATTGATCATCTGGGACGGCGATGAGGACACTGCTAATCGGTTCATTACTTGGCTCAACTACCAAGATGAATTTTTGAATTTCACTAGCACTATTTCTAACAAAGAATTAGTCTTCCTCGACCTGAATATATCACCCAAAGATGAGAGACTCATGACCACAACACACTTCAAAACCACAGCCCAAAACTGCCTTTTACTGTATCAAAGTTTCCACCCTAGACACCTGCATGATAAGCTCCCCTACGGACAATTTTTGCGCTTGAGACGAAACTGCACAGAAGTTAATGATTTTAAAAGCCAATCAGGAGATCTCAAAGCCAAACTTGTGAAAAGACAATATCCAAAACAGATCATAGAAAAAGCGTACAAAAGGGCGCGTAACAACTGCAGAGAGAGCCTCCTGGAAGCGGCTAATCCCAAACCCAATGACAAACGACCATTCTGTATTACAACATACAACACCAAGTCTAACCAAGTTACCAAAATTGTTAACAAACATTGGCGTATCCTCAATAGTGGAGGCTTGAATCTCCCCAAACCAATATTTTCGCATAGAAGAGGGAAAAGTATTCGCGACATGATTGTCCACACAAGACCTGGCAAGAATGAACCTACAGGCCAATCAACAGCGATGGCCAACATTCATTGACACCACCCATGTGGTAAGTGTAAGGTCTGTCCACTCACCAAAAAAAGTAAAAGTATCAACTTCCTTGATGGTACAAAATGGGAACAGAGGAAATTTACCACCTGCAACAGTAACAATGTGGTATACCTAGTCACCTGTCCTTGTCAATTAGAATATATATGGGATGACAACACGACCTGTAAAGACAAGGATAGGAGAACATAAAAGCAACATCAGGTGCAAAAGAGGCATAACAAAAATGGCTATGCACTTCATAGTTTTCGGCCATACACCTGAAGATATATCATGGACAGTAATCGAACAAGTCCCTAATGAAAGATATCTTTTTGAAAAAGAACAGAGATGGGTGTTCCGCCTGAAGACCAATATCACTGGCCTGAACGACGATATCCCATGGGGTCAGCAATGACCACACTAAGAACCAAACACTTTTTATATGGAACATTACATTGTCCACCCTAAACAACTACCAGTTATACTTCCCTCTCCCTGCCCTCTTTAAAATTTCTAGATATCAGCTAACTCTGCGATAAGGTATCCACGTATACCTGCATAGCCAAAACTAGGATTTTTGGAAACATAAGAGTATTTACAAGGAGACCACCAAGTATTCCTGTCTCATTCAATAATGTCACACAACCGCGTGAAGAAGTATCCGCATATTCATAACTACAGTCCTTCCAATGAAGGAGCGTCTAAATAGCAGACCATCAAAAGCCTCTCATTTTCCCTGAGATGTTTTTACTCGTTTTCATTTCTTGCTTTTTTTAAGCACATGTATTTTTTTACAGTACTTCATAACTAAGGAAGGTTCGCCAAGAACAGAAACGGAAGACCTTCCTTTTCTCCTTTTTTTGCATTGCACTAGGAGTTAACCCCCCTCCCTCCACTTCGATTCTGAAGGTGATATGAACCTCCTATAGACTTTGAAACTGATCTAAATGTCTTTTCATTACTATTATCCCCCACGGACATTGCCCCGCCCATTCCCCGTTTTTCCGAATGTTTTTTCGATTCCAAGTTTATTATCCGGTGCAGATCGATGGGCATACAAATAAGAAAGTACTATTCTAGTATTATAACTTACATCACAACAACTCAATTCTCTTTTCACGCTGGATGTTTAAGTTTTCATTTTTTCCATTTTCATGAACATCGACAACCAGGAAGTAAGGTTTTTAGTACCTCCTCGAAGGCCTATGCCGGGTAGCCTTTTTGAAATGATTCATGCTCTAGTCTACAAAACCAAAGCGTTTTTCCCGCCGCATCTAGCTCAACCAACCAGTTAAAGCCTCCACATACACTTCCGTGTTACTATCCACGGAGCAACACGGAGGTATACGGAAGTGAGGAAAGATCCTACCATATGTGAGTAAGACCAAGCCTAGTGTTTAAACCAGGCACGTGTGACTGTTGCATCGCCATATTATGGCGCGATCGCCTAAAGCTAACACCATGTTTGTTTTCCAACAGTGTTTAATCCAGGCATCCTCCCCTCCAGTGCGCGCTCATGAAGCCTGAGTATTACTCCTAAATAGTGTATGTACATAGCGATTTCACGTTAAAATATTGTATGGCATAATTACCTACGGGCTGAATTTTATAACTTTTACCACCAAGTCTGAGTATATGGATGAATGATTGATCACCTTTACAAACAATACCAGAGTTTTTGTTTTGCTATTTTATTTATTTATTTCTTGTCGAATGCGTGTGTGCGCATTGCCTTTTGTCTAACTACAGTACTCTCTCTCTCTCTTTTTTTTTAACCTTGCCACGACACTGTGCAACAAATAGGCAGTGGCTCACGGGTTTTAGAATAAAACCTACGCTGCCACAGAAGAAAAATATATCTAGAAAAATATATCACGAAAAGTATATCTAATCTATCACAAAAACGAATCTAATTTGGATGTTCCACAGTATAGTGATGTGTCAATGTAACAATCAGAAACTTGTTTGCATCTTGTGTTTTTCCTTATCTTTTCAGATACCAATTTGGTTATGAACCACGGTCTGGTTTTTTGGAATAATAGGCATACAATCAAACCAATAAATCTTTATTGAGGGCAGTAGGGATTACATTTGGTCCTGATGAGTAAAGCAGTGGGGACTGCTTACGAAACATGTTGACCCAGTTGGGGGCTACATATTATGATACACCTCCTACACATTCCCCTTTTTAATGTTTCCAGCCAGAGAAGTGAATAAAATTGTTTTTCTACTAGCAAGGGAATTTTGAACAATTTTTTTGTAATTTTCACCTAACCCTATCACTCACACCTCTTCACTACACATAGCCTATTCCTTCATAACAACAGTGCTGCCCCGTATTCGCAGGTATTAGCACGCCCCGCCCCGTAGAGGGACGGGAAGACCCCTATGATGAAGCATGACACTATGGGACTCATAGTGTCTGAGGGGTATTTTAAAAACACTTAGTGCTTTCCCATGACATCTCATGGACCACTAAACGTACCTCACCAATTATCACTTAAAATAAAAAAAACACTAGATAGTTGTATCTAGATAGGGTAGAATCACATTGTTTATTAAAAGCCATACAGGAGGAAGGTTCTATCCAGTTACCTCTCTACTCCCTAATTTGGTATTGATTTTGCCCTATAAGCCAGTCAGACCCTGCAAACGTGTCATACCTTCATCGTGCAGAACTAGACCAGTTTTTTTGCAGGTGAAGTAAGGACATGAAAATAGGACCAGAAAGTGGGGCCGTTTCAATGTCCATTACAATTTACTGCCGGATCTAAGACACTTAAAGCCCTGCTCCAGCCACTCATATATGCTGTGTCTGCTCCTCTGCCTGCACCCATTGTCTCACTGCCATACTCTCACCTATCTGCTCCCCCATCTCACTTTATTCCGTTTGTCTTACCCTTTTTTCTCACCTCTATGCTTCCTTTCCCAGTTTTCCCTCATCCTAGGTGAGCAGTTTTCATTGTGAGGCGCCAGTCATTCTATCCTTTGTTGTCGCCCTGCAGGATATCCTGCTTTTAATTCATAAAGGGGCAGGGCGCAGCGCACGTAAGGGCACTTTAAGTACCTGTCTAATCGCTGCCATCATCATGCAGATGCAGCAATTAGGCCCAGAGAGAGGGACCAGCAGGGGCAATTGATAAAAAAAGAAAACATTGAAACTCTTAGGGGGCCCCCTGGGCCTCAAAACTCTGAAGTCTTTAAAGGTGGGAGGCCCCACTGCTGCGAGCAGACGTGGGGCCCTGGGCAGCAGCCCACGCTGCCCATGCCTAGCGCCGGCCCTGCTCCCAGCCCAGGCAGAAACGGAAAGTCTTGAGCCCATCACCAGCCCGTCGTCTGGCTCATACAGTGTTTTGCTACCTACGAAGCTGGCGCCACAATGGAGCCACTGGTGCCTCTCCGGTCGGTCGGGTCCGCACTATTCACAGTAGGATTGCGAGCATTAAAAAAAAATATACCGGATATTAACATCTGCATTCACTTTTAACATGACTTTTCTGTTCTTGTTTATTTTACGAATCAGTCAGGGATCGTTACGTGCAGCTCTTAAGCATGTTTAAAGTGCTTTCTTCATTATACCTGCTGTTTGTAGTATGTACTAATGAGGAAAAAAATACTGGCTTTTTGTGATTTTCTTTTTCAAATGTCTATCGGCTGGTACAGTAAAATGTGAATTTCTGGTTGCTCAAAAGTGTGTAATTTCTGATATTTACATGTTTCCCTGATCTGCATTGCTTTATTTTGCTCGCATGAAAGCTATGACTGCTTGCCTCGTGGCCCTCGAAAAAGGGTTCTGACACCTTTACTACTTAGTCCGCTGAAAATGTACCTTTCACAAACTTGGTTTACCTTTGTCCGTGTGTTTTCTTTAGCACTGAACCTCAAGTCTTGTATTGTTTACAATCTTCTAGCAAGGTGAAACAAGCATTTGCAATGCAATAAGTCTCGCATTTTTGAGAGTTCGAACTTTTTGCGTTGTAAATATCAGTGTGTTTTACTTATGTATTTTGGTTTGGAGTGTAGTGAATGTATGAACAGAGACACAGCTGCAGCACTACCTAGAGGACTTAGAATGAGAAATTATCTCTGGGGCCAGAGCAGTAGCTGCAGCACTGTTTAGAATGAGGAATTACAGCCACAGTGATCACAATGCTCTGACTGTTGAGTTCAGCCTACCGAAGTAAAGATAACAAGCACGAGCAGAGGCATGCCAACGATAAGAAAAGAGTGCTCTCCAAGTTCTATGAATCAAACATGAAGATTAATGATGGAGCAGGGTTGCACAAAAATGAAACCTGCTCGAATTAAGTACCCCCATAATATGTACTAACTATAAGTAGATATAGTAAAACTAATGTACACCCAACATAAAACATAGGGGAACTGCTTTGCGAAGGACTGAACTAACACGTAAATAAATAATAATGTAATAACATGGTGGTTTAAAAGAAGCTGCATGAATAGGCTGCATGTGCTCCAGTATTTTGCCCATCGCATCTTGCTTTAAAGTAATAATTAATGCCACTTTTTTCACTACGCTCATGCAAGGTGATGTTACTAGGGAATAGTGCGAGGTGGGTGGTAAACAGTGAAGGTTTCATTATCATATAATTAATAAATGTTTGTTTCTGTTTACTTTAGTGTGCTGAATGGAACCTCCATCTTCCTAAACTTGTCCGAAGTGGGAGGGGGGAAGCATCAATGAGTGACTCTGCTCTGACATGAGGCAAGCAAATTGTGCTGTACACCGCAGATGACATGAAGGAATGAAAGTCAGGATGTCAGATGACTGCCAACTACTGTACCCGATCATGGGACCGGAGATGTACTCTGTGAAAATTTTAAACATATGAAAGAAAACGCTATAAATTGTATCTTGTATGGAGAACGTGTGAATAAACTAAGATTTAGACCATGGGAATACATTTTCCAATGTAGTTGTTGAATAGAAGGTTAAATCATGGTGGCGTAACCACGCCACCCCCCCAAGCTCACCAATCACTGTACGAGTTTGATGTTAGTTTGCAACATTAGTGGGATGGACATGTCATTTTTGGGTATATCTGGGGTGCCTTTAAGGGTGTGGTTTAGAGCTTAGGCTGACAGGAAGAAAGAGGGGAGATGCGTTGCTGGCCGTCGGTTTGCAGAGAGGCCTAGCTGTTCCTGACCTGTCCTGTTACTTTCCCTATATCCTTTGTTGCCTGATTCTGTTTTCGGGAGCCCCCACCATTTCCTAATACGAGGAGGTAGTTTTCCTACAGACCAATAGGTTTGTATTTAGTCTAATTCATTCTCAGAAATGTTCTTATTAATGTATTTTGTCTCTGAAATGTTTGTCTCTTCACCTATCCACTCCGTGAACAAATTATTGATACGTATTATTTAGATGAATCTATTGTCTCTTCATCCATCCCTCCGTTAGGTATATTATGTTGGCATCAATATTTTGCTGAAACTTTTGTCTCTTACTCTATCCACTCCTTCATTGCATAAAGTAATTTTTTTATGAGTTTGAACAATTTATATAATCGATTCTTTCGTGAGATTCAGTGTTTGTAATCTGTGACCAAATGCAACTGAGCATTTAATCTTTAAATATTTGAAATAAAAAAAATTCATTATTAACTTTATCGAGAGTCTCTGATCGTTTTATTGACTAAATGGTTGATAAAGTCAGCAGTTATCATTACCATCAACTATTCAACTAATTGGTCCAACAACCAAATAGAAGGAAAGTTGATATTAAAAGAATCGGTTATTAAAAAATGTCTCATTTAAATCTATAAAGAGAAAGAATTGTCGGAACGTATAAATTGACCCCAGCGCATCAGGGATTTGGGTGAATGTGTATGGGCCATTGTAGTGTCATGTTGTTGATTGTTGATCCCTGAGTGGTATTGGTAGCAGAGAACGGTTTAATTATGGATTAGTTTGGTAATGATTATTGAATACTGATTATTTGTTACAACACAAAAAGTTAGTGTTATGTTCTATGTTGTCAAGAAGTACAGGTACGGAGATACGTGAGGAATCCCGGGAAGGAATCTGCTGGAAATAGGCAGAAGAAGAGTGTGGTAAAGAAATCACACTGCAGAAGTACTTTGTCTGTTGAAATATTACCTAAAAGCTACGGAGGGCTGTAGGTGTTATATTTAGGAAATTTAGTATGGGAGTAGAGTGTCTGAATAGTGAAGGGTCCACTTCCGAAACGCTAGCCTTATTTCCAGGAGAATAGCAAGACTCCTTTTCATGCCAAAAAGTCCTCTTGTGAAATTCTGGTTTTATCTCTGGGGGAGTAATAGGTCTACCTGAAGCTTGTCTGAAGGATAATAATAACGCAGGTCGTTATTAGGACTCGCGGTGAGAAAAATCTTTTTAAGAGTGAAAACTATCCCTTTACTTAGTGGAACCGACAAAGCAGCATTGTTTTATGTTGTTACTAATAGAATTTTGACTAAAGAAAACCCAGAAAAATATTGCCCTAATTATTTTTGTAAATGGAGGGTCAGTGGAAGGAGTAATACTGACGTCAGAAAAAGCTGTGCTGAAATTGGTCAGGCTGCGGGCGTGTACTGTGCTGTAATTGGTTGGTGTGAGCCGCGCTGGTATAGGACGAAAGTTAACCAATAAAATAAGGGGAATTATGAAAAGATTGTTTTTGTTTATTCGTGATAACACCCATTAGTGGAGAAAGCCAGAAAATGAAGTTGATGCAGAAAATAAAGAATTTCTTCAAGAAAGATAAACAAATTGTGACTGGTGAGGGAATTTCGATTCTGGCTCCAAAAAACGCCTGCTTCTTTTATGATGTTGGAACGAAGATATCATAAGTGAATGTGGTTGGAAAATTGGATAGAGTATACAAAGGGTGATGGTGTTTTAGCTTTCCCCCAACATGGTACATTTAATGTGAGGATATTGCAGAATTTGAGAAATCAAATGAATTCATTAGTCCCAAACCCTATATTGACTCAGTACGAAGCATTGGAAGAATGGGACGTGGTAGCCTTTGAGAGAAAAAAATATAGAATTGGTAACAGGGGTTACAGGAGTATGATGTTCAGATACCCTTTTGAGAGTAGGGAAGAAAAGCTCAAAAGATGGAGGCGAGCCGTGGTAACGGAAGGGTTGTACCCAGTCTTTTTATTTTTTTTAATTTTTTATTAAAGAAACCTTTATTTGACTTCAAAGAGTTACAGACATGGGCCTACAACCACTTGGGCCGGCCGCTAAGTAGTACGAGAAGAGTTAGTTCATCGTTATACAGACATGTCAATCAAAAGATCCCGTTAGGCCGTCCGCACTCTAAGTGAAGGCAGCAGTTGTATCCGAATACCAGTATAAAGACAGTTTCAGCTTTTAATTTAAAACTTATAAACATTTCACACGAACAAGGCAATAAGAATTATAAGTATCAGTACGTGCTCCCCGGGGTAGGAAAGTCCCCTTCATATAGTAATCATGAATGGTCTGCGGCAGAGGAGGGGGGGCCCCGGGAGCGGAGAAAAAGTCAAACTGTAACATACTCATCACATAGCAAATTAGGAATGTTCAGCTAGGGGGACAAAGGAACATCAAATACTATCGCCAGAGGAGGGTCGCAGATGTCTCCGCGATAAGAATTCCACGGACCCCACACCTTAGACCATTTCCTGGGCTTGCCTCTCACCACATACACCGTCTTTTCTCTAAACATGCACCAGTCCATATTCTCCTTCCATGCCGAGATCGTGGGTGACCTCTGAGAACCCCATAGCTGTGCGATGTCGCGTTTAGCCACCATATTCCCCAAAGTCGCCCATTGCGTCTGTGCCACATCATAATCATTTGGCTCCCACACGTTCAGCAGACACCTTCTAGCTTCTGGTAACAGAGCAACGTGTGTGACCTCTTCCATTACCGCATGCACCCGATTCCAAAAGCGAGCCACCTCAGGACATTCCCATATGACGTGAAGGAAAGTACCCAGCAAACCACAGCCACGCTTACACAGACCATCCACGGAAATACCCATGCACATCAGGCGGGGTCCAGTGACATACACTCTATGGAGTATCTTCAATTGTACGAGCCGAAGGCGAGCCGGAATTGCCACCTCCCTCGGGGAGGCCACTGCCGATACCCAGTCCTCATCATCTAATACCAAACCGTCAGCTACCCAGACCTCCCTCAGGTGGGTCAACAAGTCCGCCCGGTCGTTTATAAGTTTTTTATAAATCAAGGAGATTGTGCTGTCAGGCACGTAGTCATCTAGCACCCTGTCCTCCAATGGGGAATATTCCGGGATAGCAGTAGCATCAGGAAAAACCGAACACAACGCATGGCGGACCTGAGCATACCGGAAGTACTCCCTATCGTTCAGCTTATATTCCACTTTCAGCATGTCAAACGTTTTAAACTTCCCTTTCACCCAAAAATCACTCACCTTACATATGCCAATCAGATCCCATTTCTCAAATCCTTTTGTTTTCCACAAACAGCCCAGCCTTTCTGAAGCATACAGCGGGGTCGCTCGAGTCAGGCGGTCCTTCCATCCCATCGCAGCATTCGCAGCATGCCACACACGTACTGCTATCTTTGTTGGGCCTGTCAACTGCACACCGGGAGACTTCGAATAAAGTGCCCTATTGTAATCCCCACCAGGCAATAACATTTTATCCATTGCAAACGCCGGGTTCAGGGCCGGTCTGTACATCCCGTGATTCACCGCCGCCAGTTGGGATGCCCAATAATATCGCTTGATATCGGGGAGTGCAATACCCCCATCATACCATGGGAGTGTCAATTTTGTGAGAGCGATTCGCGATCGCCCGTCCCAGAACAATTGCCTCTGCAAACTCTCCACCTCACGGAAATAGCGGGCCAGTATAACGTCAAGCGTGTTTTGTAGTGCATACAGGAATCGTGGTAGTGACATCATTTTAAACAACGCCGCACGTCCGAGCGGTGAAAGCGGAAGCCGTCGCCAACCCAAAACGTCGGCCTTTAGTCGCTGAAGTGGGGGGAGCAAGTTCCGCTCATAACGGGCCACAGGGTCCAATGTTATGAAGACTCCCAAATATTTAAACCCCGATTGCGAAATCTGGATAGGGCAGCCACGCGGGAGGAGAGGAGCATCACCCGAGAGAACGTAGACACATGACTTAGTCCAGTTAATGACCAAGCCGGAGTTACGACCAAATGAGTTTAGAACATTGACTAATACAAGTAAAGACTGCCGGGGAGATGTGAGGTACAGGAGAATGTCATCCGCATAAAGAGAGATGCGGTCCTCAAATTCAGGCGTCCATCGAATGCCCCGCAAGGAGGGCTCCCATCGGAGCCAGGCAGCCAGAGGCTCCAAGGCAAGTGCGAAGAGAAGAGGCGACAACGGACAACCCTGCCGCGTGCCTCTTCCCAACACAAAGGATGTCAACACTCTGCCATTCACTACCACCTGAGCCAATGGTTCATCATACAACAACTTCACCCAACCGATAAACCCGGGGCCAAAACCAAATTTCGCGAGTGCCGCCCAAAGATACGGCCACTCGAGAGTGTCAAACGCCATCGTCGCATCCAGAGACGCCAAAATGGCCGGCTCACGTATGTGCGCCGCTCTGGCGAGCACTCCATGGAGACGCCTCAGGTTCAGAGCCGTGTTACGGTGAGGTATGAAACCAGACTGATCCGGATGGATCAAGTCGCCAACGACCCTAATCAGACGATTAGCTAAAACCTTAGCTAGAATTTTGGGCTCCGCATTCAACAGTGAGATAGGTCTATAAGAGATACATCGATCCCGCGACTTCCCCTCCTTGTGAATCACGACTATTGTGGCAAGACGCTGATCATAGGGGAGGGAGCCCACTTCTCGTGCTTCAAGGAACATTGCACGTAGATGAGGCGCCATCTTGTCCGGACGCAGTTTATACAGTTCGATGGGAAGGCCATTAGGACCCATGGCCTTGCCGGAAGCGACCGAGCGAATGGCCAAAGCAATCTCATCAGGCGACAACGTCGCGTCCATCAGTATCCTATCCTCCTCTGACAAAGACGGCAACGCAATATCTCTCAGCAGTAGATGAGAGTCATCCTCAGAGCGATCCGAGACTGGAGAATATACTTCGCGGAAATAATCCGCGAAGTATATTCAACAATTTCCACAGGGTCAGTCACACGCGCGCCATCCGCTCTCTCAATAACCGGTACCACTCGACTCGCTCTCTCTTTCTTGTCCAACCATACAATCAACTTTCCAGCCTTATCCCCCACATCGTATAAGCGCCCTTGTTGCTCTCTACTCATCACCTTGGCGGCATCGGTGACCAACGCTCTATAGTCAAGCTGCTTGAGACTGAGAACGTGCAACTTATCATTCGTAACACCCAGCTCCAGGTCCCCTTCCAACTCAGCTATTTCATTCTCAAGGCGAACCACCTCCTCAATCTTACTTTTCTTGGTGTGGGAAATTAGGGAAAGGGCTTGCCCACGGATCACCGTTTTGAAGGCTTCCCACAACGAGACAGCAGATGATACTGACCCCACATTTTCATTAAAATAGTGTTCGAGAGACTTAACCAGTTCCGCCTGGATTTTAGGATTACGCAGGTACCAAGGGTTAATCGGCGCTACCCTCCCCTCAGCCTGACCTCCATGTGCAACAGTAGTGGGGAGTGGTCAGAAATACCCCGGGCCAGATGTCTTACTTCCCTAACCATCACAGCTTGGGCCGCCGGCATAAGGACATAATCAAGTCTCGATAGACTTCCATGAGCCCCTGAGTGGAAAGTGTATTGCGCCTGTCCCGGGTGCAGTAATCTCCAGCAGTCTATAAGTCCGAGGGTATCTATAAACCCACTCAGCCAGGTCTGCGCCCCAGGGAGATCCCTGGGAGGGTGACGATCCGCTCTACCGGATACGACAGAATTAAAATCGCCCCCCATCACCAGAACCCCCCCCGGGAGTCCCAGGACCATGCGCCCTAAGTCAGAAAATGTCACAGTCTGCAATCCTGGTGGGACATACACAGAAACCAGCGAGACAGTTCTGCCCTCCCACCGTCCTACGAGTGCAGCATACCGCCCTCTGTCATCATGGATCATATCGTCCACCTCCAGCGGGAGAGAGGCTCTAACCAAGATGCCCACCCCCTCGAGCCAGAAGTGAAACCGGAGTGAGCAGCGAGACGATATCCCCGCCTATTCATAGCATGGCAAGAATTCCCAATTAGATGCGTTTCCTGCAGAAAGACAATGTCTGGCGAGAGCCGTTTCAAAAACTGCAGCACTACCCCACGTTTAATCCTGTCCCCCAAGCCATTCACATTCCATGAGAGTACTCTCAATCCCCTACCCCCCATCCCAGCCTCGTGCACAACCCCCTCTCCCAGAGAACACAACCCCAACCACCAGTCATATAGCGTTACGTTGCCTTGTAAAACATTCAAACATTCCCCAACCCCCCCCCTCCTCACCAACATTCCCGTTACAACTCCCCCCTCCCTGCACCCCCGCGTGAGTCCATGTAGCCCCCCCAACTTGCAGTGTGCCTGTCGCCCTACCATTGACTAATCTACGAAAAGAAACTCCAGAGGAGGAAAGAGCCTCACTAAGCACCCCACAACCCCCGGGCATGTAAGAATAAGGCACTGAATAGAAACATCGAACCAAGGTATTGAAGTGTCATCGCAATGTTCAGTCACCGGGAACCTCCTGCACCCGTCAAGCCCCCTCCGTTCTCCTCAGTCTGTTCCTCTCGACTGTGTCGCTGGGGCAAAGTATCAAGCCAATCTCCAACCACCTCCGGCCGATCGAAGAAATGTGACCGATCCTCAAACTCAACACGCAACCTGGCCGGAAAGAGCATCGCATATTTCAGCCCCATGTCCCTCAGGCGCCGTTTAACACCCATGAATCCCTGTCTCTCCTTTTGGACCGATTGTGTGAAGTCCGGGTAGAACCTTATATTAGTGTTCTCAAACTTCGTCGGCCCACTCACCCTCGAGGCCTGCAGGATAGCGTCCCTGTCCCTGAAATTGAAAATTCTGGCAATAATAGGCCGTGGGGGAGCGCCCGCTTTCGGCTTACCACCTGGAACTCTATGGGCCCGCTTGACCGCATAAAATTTACCCAACCCTTTGGGTGCAAGATGGTTGATCACGAGGTCTTCCACGAAGAGGTCGGCCGCAGGAACCTCCGATTTCTCCGGCACCCCTATTATGCGCACATTATTCCGCCGAGCCCTACTTTCAAAGTCCTCCAGCCGATGGACAAATAAATCATTGGATGTCCGCTGATTACGGACCTCGGTTTGCAGGTCGGACACGTCTGTTGTCAGGCTCGACGTTTTCAGATCCAAGGATTTGACCTTTTCATTCGTTTTTGAAAGGTCCACTCTGACTAGATTAACGTCGATCAAAACCGTGTCCAATTTATGGGCCAAGGTGTCGAATTGCTGACTAACCGTCGATGGCACCCATGACATCCTGCAATGTTAATTCTATGGACGATCCCGGGTCCTCCTTGGGTCTCTCCGGTGACTTATGCAGTCCACTAGGGGATCCTTTTGACTGAGCATAGCGGTCCATGTTATTTGCTTGGGTATAACCTCCCCGCCTAGTCGTCTTGGATTTTTGTTTGTCTCCGTCCGATCTAGCTGCCATTGTCTGAGGGCCACCCAGGTTGTCGTTTACCAACACGATTAGTAATCTCTGGACAGCCGATCTGATGAGCCTCGGCGATCACGAAGTGTAGGCCAGACTAGTGTTCAAGATCCAGTCAGGATTCCCAATCTTCCCACTATCGACGTGTCGTTGACAAGCCAGGGTCTCTCAGCCAGTTTCAGCGAGGAGACCCGAAACCGAAAGTGAAAGTGCGGGGTACACACCAGCCCAGGTCCAGCATGCCGTTGTTGTTCACTTTCTGCCCGGGCACCACGCCAATTCGAGTCCGGGGCAAGGCCAGGAGTAGGCCGCCAACTTGAAGCCAATGCTATCCCGGTTCCTGAAGTCCGATTTAAATTTGGACAACGGGTATCACCTCCGCTTATGTTCACCTATAGAAGCCCGTCGATAGAATCAGGATTTATTCAGGATAGACGTGAGAGGTTGTGGAGGCCCTCGGGAGCCCTGTGCCTACGCGGCCATCTTGGTTGTGCGCTAGGCTCCTCCCCTTGTACCCAGTCTTAACAGTTGAAAAGCAAACTGGAGGAAAATGTAAGAAAAAAGAAACCATATAGAAACTCCAAATGCAAGGGGGGATATGAATGATTCTGATGATGATGAATTGATGAATTGATAGAGGTCATTATGAACAAAAGACCTTCCCCATATGAAGAGAACTTAGGGGTGGTGACTCCAAGTGCCCCACATTGACTCCGCAAGTCTCAGAGATAGCAAAAGTAGTAAAAGAAAATGAAGCCAAATTGTTGAATAAGGTCAGGTTAGAAGAGGTTCAGAAATTGAATGAATCAGTTGAATTTGAACGCAGAAGCATTGACGGTACCGGTCACAATTGGTCCTGTGGTTCCGTTGTATGGAGATAGACAGAATGTGTCTAAAGTACATGCATCAGCTGTGCCAGGAAGTAGCATCAGAAGTGGTACAAATGAAGATGGACAGGTAAATGTGAATAATACATTGTTAGATCTTCCGGTTAGTGAGTTGATAACAGAGACCCCGCAGAGAAATATACAATTAGAACCAAGAAGAATAGGGCCGAATGTCACTCCAATAGCAGGGAGTTCAGCAGGTCCGTCACCAGAAGAATTAAATAATTGGATAAAAGAAATTACGAGGCCGAAACCTCAACCACAGAGTATAAATGTGAGTCAGTTGAAAGTTGATTTAGAAGAAATTATTATTGGAACAATAAGTCCAGACAGATTAGGGACTTATTGTGATGAAGAATTGTTGTTTTTGTGCAAAAGAATTACCTGGAGGGCAAAGAATTTACATGAGAAAATATCCGAAGCTGCTAGTAAGTATGGAGTAGATATAGAAAAGTCGAAGGTATTGCAGAAATCGTACAGGTTGGCTTTCACTGACAAGGACCTAGAAAGTTTGAATGCTTCTGGAAGAAGGTCCCAGATAAAGGAAATAATTAATATTTTGAAGAAATGGGGAGATGTGGATCGCTGGAAAGTTAGGTGGGCGAAAAGGAAGGAAGAAGCAGCTAGCAAAGGAGCATCCATGTTTCACATGAAATAAACAGAACAGGTTGATGAGAGAAGTACCAGGTGGTGGATATGTTCATGTTCCTTGGTCAAGACAGGATAAATGATCTTTTACAAATGATTTTCCCAGACTGAGAGAGGAACCCATTGAATGATATAAACAGGTAGAAAGGTTTGTATAGGTCTTGACAGTTCTGCTAAAGGATTTAGATGGGTTGTTTGAGATTGTCGTACCAGCTGATTTATGGACAGAGTGTAAGATCACTGTTGACTGGCCCAAAGATGAATATCCCAGAGATGCTAAAAAAGGTGCTCCATCAGAGGAGGTGATGAAAAAGTACAATCAGGTGATCACGTTTCTGAGAGGGAAAGGGAAAATTTCCCCGAAAGAGGCAGATTGTGTTAAAATTGACAGAACCACTCAGGAACCAAAAGAATCAGTTCATGCCTACTATGGACAGTTGTTGCAAGTATGTAAACAATATAGTGGATTTGAGAATATTGGAGATAAAGATATGGGACATTTCATGTATCGTTTTGTGTTTGGATTAAGACCAGAAATTAGTAATATGATTCAACTACATTTGATGTGTTGGCAAAGCAAAATGATAGATGAAGTCCTGAGGTATGCAAAATATTGTAGTGATGACATTGAATCCAGACATAAAAAGTTAAAGGAGAAAATGATGTGGGCACAGGTAAAAGTGGCAGAACAGCAGGAAGCAAATAATAACCCTCAAACTATTAATAAGGCAAGTAGTCAGAATGGACAAAACTACAGTGGAGGTAAAGGAAAGGGAAGGATGAGTAAAGATGAAGTTATTAAGAAATGTCCTTGTCATGCGTGCGGAAAGATTGGACATTGGAGGAATGAGTGTAGATGTGCTAAAAAGTGTAACGGGGGAAATCAGAATTGAATTCCACAGATGCAGAATGAGGTGGGTGTAAATCAACAGCAGCAGCAGATAGTTACTCAACAGTTACAGGTGCCACAAGCTCCCATGCAAAATATTGTGAATGATCAAGTGCAGAGGTACAGTGCGGACACTGGATATCTCGGAGGTGACCAGCTGGGTAAGAATCAAGGTGTGTTTCCGCAGTACTGGGTGCAATGGAATGGGAATGATTCAGATTCATCTCAATGACGGTGCCTGAGGGGGGAAAGAAGAGTACGTACTTGGCGCATCCTTAGCGGTAGATCAGTCAGAAAAATTTGTTGACGGAAAGGTGAAAGGTAATGATATTACTTTCTTAGTGGACACTGGTGCTACCCGTTCCACTGTGAGAGCAGCTGAAATTCCAAACCTACCCCTCTCTGGAGAAACTATCCAAGTTGTAGGAGTCTTGAATAAACATATTAGAACGCCGGTCACAACCCCAATACAAGTTCATATTAGAAACTTCAAAGACATGCATCGGTTTGTGGTGTGTGACTCGAGCCCAGTAAATCTCTTGGGAAGAGATTTGTTATGCAAAGCGAACTGCACCATCTATTGTACACTAAATGGTATTGCATTTCAGACCCCGGATGAAGATGTAGAATTCAAGATGATGCTAGCGAAGCAAGGGACAGAAGTGGATGAGTTGTTTTCACTTCTCACAGAAGAGAATCTGTTTGAAGAATTAAAGAGTGTAGTGAATTCAGATGTGTGGGATTTTACAGGAGAAGAAATTGGCCTAATGACCAAAGTTGATCTGAGTCAGGTAATAGTGAAGGATGGTGCTGTGTATCCGAACACACCTCAGTACAAGATGAGTCCGGAAGTGAATGCAGGAGTTACTCCAGTAATTGATCAAATGATTGAACAAGGAATCTTAAATGAAATAATGAGCAGTCCTTGTAATTCGCCAATCATAGGTATCAAAAATCCCAGTGGGAAATACCGGATAGTGCAAGATTTACGTAAAATTAACAAAATTAGTGCCCTGTTGTCCAGTAGTGCCAAATCCAGCAGTGGTTCTTTATCAAATTCCATGTGATGCTGAATGGTACACAGTGATTGATTTGTGCCAAGCATTCTTTTCGATTCCTTCGCATCCGGAAAGCCAGTATTTGTTTGCTTTCCGGTTTGGAGACCGTGTTTTGGCATGGTGCCGAGTTCCTCAAGGGTACACAGAGAGCCTCTCAATCTTTAATCAGATCCTGGAGAAATGTCTTGAGACTCCAGTCATGCCAGGAAATTTTGTTTTGCCTCAATATATTGATGACCTATTGGTGGCATCAAAGACTCGAGAAGCATGTGTGACAGACATAATTGCCCTAGTAAACCATCTGGCTGAAGGTGGACACAAAGTGTCCCAGGCAAAGTTGCAGTTTTGTAAAGAGGAAGTACAATATCTTAGACACAAAATAGAAATGGGCGTACGAAAATTAACTCCAGAGAGAATCAGTGTGATTAAACAGATGAGTCCACCCAAAACTCAGAAAGAAGTACGAACGTTTCTGGGAATGGTTGGATACTGTCGTCAGTGGATATGTGGTTTCTGACTGATTGCAAAACCGCTACAGAAATTGACACGAAAGGATGTGAAATATCCAATTGTTTTGGATTATGAAAGTATGGATGCTTTTATAAAATTGAGAAGCAGTCTTTGTCGAGCGCCTCCACTAGGAATGTCAGATTATACCAAAGAATTTGCATTGTACCGTTGTGAGAGATATGGATGTGCACTTTCAGTCCTAACTCAGAAACATGGAATGGCACGACATCCAGAAGTGCATTATCTGTCAGCAGCAGAATCCCGGCAGAAAGACACAGTTGTCAGTTGGGGAAGAATTGGGTGAGCAGGAGGTCTATTTACCTAACTTCAGCTTGATTTTATCGAGCTTCCCCCTTGCAACAGGCTTAAATATGTGCTAGCCATTGTTTGTTTGTTCTCTCGTTGGGTGGAGGCCTACCGCACGAGAAGGAGTGACAGCCTTACAGTAGCTAAACTACTTTTGAGAGAACTGATCCCAAGATTTGGAATTCCAGTCACTTTGGAGACATATAGGAGAACTCATTTTAATAATGAAATAATTCTGCTGATTTGTGCAGCATTTAAGAATGAACAGAAGCTGCATTGTGCTTATCGACCCAAAGCATCTCGAGTGGTTGAGCAAATTGCAAATCAATGGCACTATAAAATCTAGATTAGGGAAAGTGTGTGCATCCACGTCACTGAAATGGCCTGACGCTTTACCCCTTGTGCTGATGAGTCTGAGAAGCATTCCTGACAAAAAGACTGGATTGAGTCCCCATGAAATCTGAATGGGAAGAGCAATGAGACAGGCATATTCACCAGCAAACAAACTAATGAGTATTTCTGATGATCTGGTGCTTGACTATTGCAGAGGATTGGCTGAACTGGTACGTCTGTGTCTTAACAGGTTGGAGAGGATGCCACAACAATACATCGGAATAAAGCCCATGATTTGAGTCCTGGTGAATGGGTTTACATCAAGAAGCACGTAAGAAAATCATGTTTATAACCCAGGTGGCACAGACCTTATCAAATCATCCTGGTGATGACAACGGCAGTGAAGTGTGCTGGCTTGACAAATTGGATTCACGCGAGCCACACTAAACGAACCCTAGATCCACCTGAAAGACAGAAAGAGCCTCAACTGGTGAATCAAAATAAAAGACCAGTGGTGGAAGTGTGTGAAGCTGATGAATCTAGAGTGACAGATTCAGACGAACATGCAGATGGTGAACAGCCGAGCACAAGTCAAGTAGAGCGGGCACAAGATTCTAGGGTTCCAAAGACTGCTGCTGAACCAGAAAGAAGTGAGTTCACTGATGATCCAAAAGAAAGTGAACTTCCAGATGAACCTGAAATGGGTGAAACTGTATTTGAAACAGAAGAATCTGAAGAAACTGAAAATCAAGAGAAAAAACAGCCAGAAGAAAGGGCAAGCAAAAGAAACTGTGAACCAGGTGTAGAGGGTGAAAGGGTGGTCAAAGCAAGAAAAGGTGATGATTGGCCAAGTGGAGTGAAGAGACTAAAGTACACACTTGTACGGAGAAGGTTGAGGAAAAGACCAGAACAGAGTAATGAGGTCTCAAGTCAAACAGATCAAGAAGAGTCAGGACAAGATTTGAACGGAAAACACGAAGAGTATGAGTTCCTAGTAGGAAGTACAGAGCACCTGAGTGGACATACGTAATCTTGGAAGAAATTGAAAGTTCAGATCCAAGTGAAGAAAAAGACAATTTTTACACTGAGCAAGTCGATGAAAGCAAACTAAGACCCCCTTAATGGAACTGTGACAAAACAAGGTGCAAACTTGCTGATTGAAAGAAAATGAAATAAAAACTCTAAGCAGACAAAAGAAAATAATAAAAAAAGGGGGTAAAGAAGAAAGCATTGAAGTATAGGATTACAACATTATTTTTAAATGTTATTTTTAGTTAGAAATTTAGAGATATAGAGAGATTTTATTTTTGAAATATAGATACAAAATGGCTGAAGTAGAAGTGACTGAGCTTCCAAAAATCTAGTCTCAAACATAGGTATATTAAAGCTTGCTTATGTAGTGTCCTGTTGTTAACATTTATGTGGTTATTATTAACATGTTTTGCACCTATGTTACTGGTAACAGATAAAAGAAACAATACTAATGATGTAATAAGTGAAAGAATGAATGATGTTACTAATGAACCCCCAAATACTAATATAGATTCAAAAATGTTATTGTATGATTAATTCAAATCTTTACAATTATTCCAAAAAAGTGGTAAAATTAATGTCATTACAATCGCATTTTTGGCATAGCTTTACAAAGCCGCTCATGCTCTGAAATTTCTGGTTTTGAAGGCCGAATTCAAGCCGAACTTGCGACGGAGAAGCAGACTTTGGCAGATTGAAAACAGCCTTATAAATCTTCGTCTGGAGATCATTTAATAGGACAGCCTCCTTGCCACACCAGTTGACTAACCCGTATGACAAGGTAGGCAAGATCTGTGCAGCCATCACTTTTAAAAGGTGGTTATAATTCGGGCAATCCAATTTTGTTTTTAGTAGTCTATATGCAAAAATTAGTGATTGCGCTTTGGCTTTTATAGCCAGTTTATGCTCCTTGTGTGTTATGCCCTGCCCTATTGTTATACCAAGATATTTATATGACCCTTGCTCTTCGACCGTTGCCCCTTTCACCGACCATTTGAATTTGTTTTTTTAGGATCCACTATGCGAACGACTTTTGTTTTTGCTTTGTTTAATTCCAAGTTTTCCTGGTCCAAATAGGATACTAGATTATTTATCGCTCTTTGTAGACCTATTGGAGTTTGAATTAGTACTACAATGTCGTCCGCGTATTGTAATACGGTGATCAGCTTATTGCCCATTTTCGCCGGGTGACAGTTGGCTGCTTCCATATTTTTGCTGATATCCGAGAGAAACAAATTAAATAGGCTTGGTGCTAACACGTAACCTTATTTTAAACCTTGGTGCGTGTCAATACTCGGGGTTGTACTGCATCCATCGCCTAATTTCACTCTTGCCCAGGTGTCACTATACAGGGCAATTATTGCATTTAGTAGTTGGCTCGGCAGACCCCATGCATTTAATTTTACCCAGAGACGCTCTCTACTCACACGATCAAAAGCAGATTTTATGTCAATAAAACATACAAACAGCCGTGTTCTCTTTTTTATGGTTTAAATCTGTTTATTGATTTTATGCAAACAATAGAACAAAGCCCACAACTCCGTAGGCACAATGCCAATGAGACAACCAAGTTGTCTGTCATATCGCTACCAAGGATAATAAGCGTGAGGCGGGCCCACAAAATAAAGAAAAAATAAAATCACATAATAAAAATATACAAACATCCAACAATACCCCTCCTCCCTCCTCCCCTCCGTGTTCTCTTTTTTAAAGCATTTTCTGTTAAAAGCGTCGAGATTGCCAGGTTTGTTATTGTGCCCATCCCTTGCCTAAAGCCTGTTTGGAACTTGGGAATTATGTTCTTGTCGTCCATCCAGTCTCGCAGCTGTACAAGGAGGCAAGAAGCATAAAGCTTTGCCTCTCTATCAATTAAGGATATCAACCTATAATTCAAAGGCTTGCGATGATCTCCCTGTTTAAATATTGGGTGGATTATATTCCCTTTCCATGATTCTGGGACATCGGACTGTGCATATATCTGGTTGAAGAGAGGCGTTAGGTTCTCCGACCAGAAATCTGGGTCGTTCTTAAAAAGCGCATTGGGAAGCCCATTTGGACCTGCTGCTCCCTCTGTCTTAAGTTTTTGTATTATGCCTCGTAGTTGTTTACAAGTGGTCAGGGAATATTCTTCATTACCCCTTTTCTCTTGTTCTATTTCATTATTTTCGACCTTCTCCAGGCTCAGATTTGTATTTGATTTTTTCACTACCAACGTGAGCCCACAGGAACCTTCAGTGCTACATAATTCTGTACTGCTGTACAAGTTTCGTACATGTTGAACCCACGTTTCCTCTCCAATTCTTGCTTCCTGTTGCAGTCTTGCACCTTTATTCAAGTTGTTTATAATGCCCAAAAAATCCCTACTGTTTGACAGTTTGCCTGCACACAATAGTTTGCTCCAGATGGATTCCTTGTATGCACATTTAACATTCATCAACATCTTCTTATAGTTGTTCCTTATTTCCTTTAATCTACGTTTGTTTGGGTTTCTTCCCATTCTTATTGCCTGCGTTTATAATCGTACCTCTCTTGCAACCCTTCTCTTTTGGTCTCGTAGGTCAGTGTTGAACCATGGTTCCCTCCTGGTGTTTGTCCTTTTTCGACTACCCGGCAAGGCTGGAAACTTTCGGGTGAGGACCTGGGCCTGCTGTTCCCAGTTGTTAACGCGTTCATCATCTATCTGTGGCCCCAATTTGCTCACATATTCCATTGCTGTCTCCTGAATACTTTTCAAGTCGCTACCTCGCCATTTTAATTTTCTTAAGTTAAACTTTTCGGGATGTTGTGTGAGGGAATGAATATTTTGGGCCTGAGTAAGAGAGATATTCATTGTCATTAGTTGGGGGAAGTGATCACTTTCTATACGTTCGGCGATTTCAAATGAGTCAATGCAGGTGAGTAACTTGTTACTAATGATTGTGTAGTCTATTGTTGAGCGAACCTTACCACTCAAGTATGTGATAGACACTGGTGTGTCTCCCTTTATGTTGCCATTCAGGATTGTCAATCCCAGGTCTTTTTTTTTTTTTCCCAAAAACCTTTATTCTTTTAAATCAGTGACACAGCTATTCAGCCGACAACCCGGAGGTACGGCAGCTTTAGAAACACAACACATGCGAGCGTCCACATTTCACTGGCAGGAGAGTTAAACGTTCAGTTTTAAACAAACACAAACCCAAACCTAAACACAAGCAAGGCGATAAGTACTGAAAGCATAAAAAGGGTTCCCATCAGGGGGAGCGAGCCCCATTTCGTCCAACAGACACAGGTCGATAGCAAGGGAAAGGAGGGGAAGTCAGAGACTCAAGAAGACAAACACATAGCAGCAAGAAGTACAAAGCCGGAAAGAAAGCTAAGGGGAGAGCTGCTCCTCAGGCGGGTCCGGGTCTGGGGGCAGGCATATGCCCCCTCTGTACTGGTTCCATCGCCCCCATACAGAGTGCCATTTCCGAGGGCGCCCTCGAGCACAATACACTGTCTTCTCCCTAAACATGCTCCCATCCATGTTTTCCATCCACGCTGTCAATGTAGGAGGCCTAGTAGAGCCCCACAGACGAGCGATGTCGCGCTTGGCTACCATGTTCCCTAGGGTCACCCATTGAGTCTGTGCGGCGTCGTGGTCAGTAGGACCCCAAACATTCAGGAGACAACACCGCGCCTCAGGCTGCATGACGATGCCCGTCACCTCCCCCATCACATCGTGGATTCGCTTCCAAAACTCCATAATCGCACCGCATTCCCAAATAATATGTAGGAAGGTGCCCACCATACCACAGCCTCTCTTACATAAGCCCTCCTCAGAGAAACCCATATGGACCAGCCTGGGCCCCGTCACGTAGACCCTATGGAGTATTTTAAGCTGCACCAGCAGCAGGCGCGCGGGGATCGCGACCTCTTTGGGAGAAGAAACTGCATACTGCCAATCCTCATCATCGAGTTCGAGGCCATCCCTGGTCCATTGATCGCGCAACCCTAGTAGAAGATCCGCCCGAACATTAATTAGTTTCTTATAAATGAGCGAGATCGTACTCTCTGGCATATGGCCATGCAGGATCCGGTCCTCTAACGGAGAGGACTCAGGCACCTTCTCCCCTTCTACAAGGACTGACCGCAAGGCGTGGCACACTTGAGCGTATCGGAAGAACTCCGTGCTCCCTAGCTCATATTCCTTCTGCAGCTCCTCGAATGACTTTATCCTACCCTTTACCAAAAGGTCTCCAACCCTGGATATGCCGATCAGGTCCCATTTCTCAAACCCTTTTGTATGCCAAAGCTTTCCCAGAATATCGGAGTCAAACAGAGGGGTGGCAAGGGTAAGCTTACCCTTCCAGCCCAGTAAATCCGTCGCCACCTTCCATACATGCACGGCCACCCTGGTGGGCCCCGTAAGGGTTAAGTCCGATGACTTCGAGTACAACGCTCTGTGGTAATTACCCCCACGTAGTAACCATCGGTCCATGGCGAAGCCGGGGCTCAGCGCCGGACCATATACACCATGGTTAATCGCGCTCAACTGAGTGGCCCAATAATAACGTCGAATGTCTGGAAGCGCGATACCACCGTCATACCATGGAAGCGTCAACTTAGCAATCGCTATGCGCGGACGCCCTTCCCACAATAGCGCGCGCTGGTGGCTTTCGACCTCACGGAAATAACTGGCCGGGACCAAGTCAAGGGTATTCTGCAGGGCATAGAGGAAACGGGGAAGAGACATCATTTTAAACAGGGCGGCACGGCCAAGGAGGGAAAGCGGCAACCGCCGCCAGCCCGCCACGTCCCGTCGCAGACGTGCCAAGGGAGGGAGCAAGTTCTTCTCGTATCGTAAAATGGGGTCGGTGGAAATATAAATCCCCAAATACAAAAAACCCTGCTGGGCTATCTGGATCGAGCAGTTGCGCGGGACAGGCGGGACATCCCCACACAGGACATACAAGTATGACTTCCCCCAATTGATGACAAGACCAGAGTTCCTACCGAAAGAAGTCAAGACGTCACAAACCACTATAAGAGATTTCTTAGGCGAGGCGAGGTATAACAGAATATCGTCGGCGTAAAGTGAAATACGGTCTTCGTGGTCAGGCGACCAACGAATCCCACGTATATCGGGGTGCCATCGTATCCACGCCGCCAGCGGCTCAAGAGCAAGGGCGAACAACAACGGCGACAGGGGACAACCCTGCCGGGTGCCTCTCCCGAGCTCGAACGGTGTCGACGCCCGCCCGTTCACCACGACGCTAGCAAGAGGCCCCTCATAGAGCAACCTCACCCAGCCTACAAATCCAGGCCCAAAGCCGAACTTGGCTAGCACAGCCCACAGGTATGCCCACTCCACCGTATCGAAGGCCATCGTGGCATCGAGGGATGCCACAATAGCCGGCTCTCGCATCGTGCCCGTCCTAGCAATCACCCCATGGAGACGTCTAAGATTCAGTGCAGTGTTACGGTGCGGGATAAAGCCCGACTGATCCGGGTGGATCAAGTCGCCAAGCACCCGGACCAGGCGGTTAGCAAGGATCTTAGCAAGGATTTTCGGCTCGGCGTTGAGAAGTGATATCGGCCGATAGGAGCCACACTTGTCCCGGGGCTTACCGTCTTTATGTATGACCACAATCGTCGCCAGCCGTTGATCAAGCGGAAGAAACCCATTCACCCGCGCCTCCACGAACATGGCGCGCAGGTGAGGAGCCAACTTATCCGGGCGAAGCTTATACAGCTCAATCGGCAAACCATTCGGGCCCGAGGCCTTACCGGAGCGCAACGCACGGATAGCACACGCCACTTCGTCTACAGTTATATCGCCATCGAGGTC
Source organism: Triturus cristatus (assembly GCF_964204655.1). Lineage (NCBI taxonomy): Eukaryota > Metazoa > Chordata > Amphibia > Caudata > Salamandridae > Triturus > Triturus cristatus. The sequence continues at coordinate 1,161,054,708 of NC_140583.1, forward strand.
ATCCCTATCAATGGCAGAAAGGCAGGGCAGAGCGATATCACGCAGAAGGTCACACGAGTCCTCAGTCGGCCTATCCGAGACCGAGGTGTATACCGTACGAAAATAGTCCGAGAAACACTGAACTATACCGTCGGGGTCAGTGACAACCTCTCCCCCATCCATCGACAACTCCGGCACCACTCGATTAACACGCTCTTTTTTATCCAACCACGCCAGCAATTTCCCGGCCTTATCACCAACATCGTACAATCGACCCTGCTGCTCCCTATTGAGGGTCTTGGCAGCGTTCGTCACCAGATCCCTATATTCCAATTGCTTCAAGCTCAAATTATGCAGTGTGGCCGTTGCAACATCCTCTTCCAAGGCCACTTCCAAAGCCGCTATCTCGTCCTCTACTTGTGTCACCTCGGCGTCTCTCCGCCGCTTGGCGGCCACTACCAAGGAAAGGGCCTCCCCTCTCAATACAGTCTTAAAAGCTTCCCACAAGGACACCGCCGATTCAACTGAACCCTGATTATCTTGAAAATAGTGATCAACTGTCTTCAGCAACGCACTGCGCAGCTTGGGGTCACGAAAGTACCAGGGGTTAATGGGAGCCACCCTGCCCCCCACCACCCGGCCAATATCCAGACGGGCCCACACCGGCGAATGATCAGAAATGCCCCGTGCCATGTGCCTAGCCTCAGATACCAATGAGGCGTGCGCAGCCAGAGTGAGCAGGTAATCGATCCGAGAGAGACTCCCGTGGGCCCCGGAATGAAAGGTATATTGTCTCTGAGTGGGGTGCCGTAGCCTCCAACAGTCTACCAGACCAAAAGTATCTATAAAGTCGGGAAGCCACTTCTGAGCACCCCCGGTGTCCCTGGGCGGGTACCTATCTAGCATTCCAGACCCAACCGCATTGAAGTCTCCTCCCACCACTAGCATCCCTTCGGGGAGTTCCAACAAGGCCTTGCCCAGATCAGCAAACATGGAGGCCTGCAGGGCAGGAGGGACATAAACAGAAACCAATACCAACGTTCTGCCCTCCCACCTCCCCGCCACAGCCACAAAGCGCCCCCTGTCATCAGCGATGGTGGAGTCAACCTCAAATGGTAGGGAAGCTCTAACAAGTATGCCCGCACCCCTGGAGCCCGAGGAAAACCCCGAGTGAGCAATGAATTTATAACCCTTTCTGTTAAGTGCATAACATGTATTCCCTATAAGGTGGGTCTCCTGCAGGAGGACCACATCTGGCGAGGTCCGTTTCAAGAATTGCAGGACTATCCCCCGTTTAATACGATCCCCTAAGCCATTGACATTCCAGCTAATTATGTTTAAGCCCCTATCCCCCATCCCCAAACACAAAGAGACCTCCACCCCCCCCGGAGAACCACGATCGGACAATACTGACAACCATTGCTACGCCTTGCAAGAAAAAAAACAACCCCCAACAACAACCCCAACATCCCGAATCCCCCCCTCCCTGCACCCCTGCGTCAGCTTACTAAGCCCCCCCAACTTGCAGTGTGCCTGTCGCCCTATCAAAAAACAAATCTACAGAAAGTACCCCAAGGGAGGAAAGAGCTCCTATCTTCCCCCCGCCGCCCTCCCATTACTGCAATAGGGTACGAGTCACTGTCCGGGGATGAGTCAAAACAGACCGACACCGGGGGTATCACTTCTGTCCATCCCGGTCGCCTTCCGCTCCATCCACGCGGTCCCGGCCGGGCTGTCGCCGAGGGAGCGCATCCAACCAGTCCCCCGCCATGTCCGGTGATTCGAAGAAGAAAGTCCGATCCTCATACACCACACGTAGCCTGGCGGGGAAAAGCATGGCATACTTCAGGTCCATCTCCCTAAGCCGCCGCTTCACCCCCAGGAAACTCTGCCTCTGTTTCTGCACCATCTGGGTGAAGTCAGGATAAAAGCTCACAGAGGCATTCTGAAAAGGCACCGGGCCTGTCACCCTCGTTGCTTGCAGAATGGCGTCTCGATCCCGAAAATTAAAGATCCGGGCGACAATCGGCCGCGGGGGGGCTCCCACCTTAGGCCGTCCGCCAGGCACTCGGTGAGCTCGCTCCACCGCAAAAAACTTGCCAAGGCCCTTAGGCGCAAGATGATTCACCACCAAGTCCTCGACGAGTAAATCCACGGAGAGCTCCTCCGAAGTTTCCGGGACCCCAATAAGGCGCACATTGTTGCGCCGGGCCCGACCTTCAAAGTCTTCGAGCCGGCGGGCGGAGAGGTCATTCGCGGTTCGTAGCTTACGAACCTCAGCCTGGAGTTCCGAGACATCGTCCGCGAGACCTGTAGTCTTGAGGTCCAGGGACTTGACCCGCTCATTGGTTTTGCCCAGGTCCGCGCGAATCAAGTTGACATCAACCAAAATCATGTCCACCTTGTGCGCCAGGGTCTCGAATTGTCGCCCAATCGAAGATTGCATCCCATCTATCGCCCCCTTGATATCCTGCAATGATAACTCCGAGGCTGGGGATGAATCGGCCTTCTGTGCTTCCAGCGACTGTCCCGATCCACCAGGCGACCCCTTCTGCTGGGATAGCGATCCATATTGTTGGATTGGGTATAGCCTCCCCGCCTGGTAGTCTTAGACTTCGACTTGTCTGCCTCCGATTTGGTCGACATCTCGAACAGCAGGGCGGTCAGTCGCAAAAAGACGTCCCTCACTCAGCCAGAGGAAACAGGGTCAACTAGGACGTCAGCAGCCAGCCAGGGCCGAGCGGAGATCTTCCAGACAGCAGGGGACCGGCATGAAGCACTCCCGACCCAGAGCAAGCAAAGGGCGAGAAAGCGAAAGTGAAAGTGCAGCGGCACCCGTCCGCCAGTTCACACCTCCCGAGGCCGCTGTTGTTCAATTAGTGGCCGGGCATCCTGCCAACGCAAGCCCCTGGCATCCTTCCGAGGTAGGCCGCAATCTTCCGCCATGCACAACTTCGGTTCCCGGTGGGCGATCTTAGCCCGGACAACGTCAATCGCCCCATCTGTGACTCATCTGCAGGATTCCGTGCATGAAAATCAGGATTTAGGACAGGATAATTGTAGGAGGGCGCGAGGGTCGCGGGAGCTCAAGGCTCACGCGGCCATCTTGGTCAAGCGCTAGGCTCCTCCTAATCCCAGGTCTTTTAGTTTGTTCGTTATTATTTGTCCTCCCCCGTTTGCTTGCTTCTTTCCTTCAACTCGATCTTTGGTTATGAGATTGCAGTTGAAATATCCTGAAATGAACATAGAGCATTGCTCATAAGATCTTTGCATTGTTTTTATCAGGGTCATTAATGTAGGCTGTTTTTCTTTCTGAGTCTTTCTCTCTGGGTGAATATAAACATTGATCAATAGAAGTTGCCACTTTAAATTATTTAGTGGGGACTTGCCACTAATATTAATCACTTGTACCCAGTTAATCCTTACATCCTGTTCTTCAGTTACCCAATCATATTTTTGGGCTGCATATATTGATAAACCACCTCGTGGATGTCCAAACGATGAAAATCTTTCTGCGAAAAGGTGATGTTCTTTAAATCCTGGAATTGAAGTTGGAGTCATATTCCAAGTTTCCTGAAGCAAGATGATGTCTTGTTGCTGGAAAAAGTTTAGGGTTTCGTGGTCCTTATTAGTTTTGATTCTTCATTAGGTATGCTTTTTGTTTAACGCCTTTGGCACCCATGACCAATCCATTTTGTCCAATACTCGACTTCCCTCACTTTGTGTACTTGCTGTTATGTTGACCCCATTTCCAATAAGTGACGTTACAGGCGTGGTGGATCGAGCGCCTCGTACGCAAGAAGTCTGGCTTTTCCCAGTCTGTCTTCCTTCTTTGAATTTCTTGGACTATTTAGGAGGGGATAAGGGTACCTTGGACGATTGTGCAACATCAATGTAATTCCCCAGGCTCAAAATCTTGATCTTGTTAAGTATATCTTATCCACCAGTTCCTTTGAGGCCCAAGTTGTCACAGTTTCTTCAATAGCTAAATTTGATTTTTTTGTTGAAATTCCACACCTATCAAGTCTTGTGTGGCAATCCCTCTTAATTCTGGGATTTCTTTGAACAACTTTAACAAGTTCTCTCGGTTTAGAGTATCCTGCCTTCCTTTCGTGGGATATTCTGGCACGAATGTCAGTTTTAATTCGTAGGCCTCTAAATGGTTTTTGAAGCCTTCGGGAAATTGAAAAATATCGTCTTTAGCAGTAGCAGAATTGCTTATTATTAATGAGTCACACATAACGTGATCTTCTTGTTCCACTGGATCTTCATTCACCTTTTCTTTTTTTCTCTCTGTTTTGCTCGGGTTCCTTATTGAACTTATCCTTGGTGGTTCGGGGTCTGGTTCCGTGGTAGATGGTGTGCATCTTCGATCCTTTCCAATTATTGTTACCTTTAATGGATTATGTTGTTGTTTTGGATTGATTTTTATTTTCTCCAGAAGCTTTTTGTTTGTTGAATTTTCCCGTCTTCTTTGTTCCTTCTGTGTCTTACTTTCCTCATTCCGGTGTGCAAATTCATCTTCTATTGCTGTTTCTTGGCGTATGTTATTCTAGGGGGCATTTATTTCTATTGTTTGAGATGTTCCTGCTTGCCCAACGTCTTTTTTTTTTGTGTTGAAATTTTTTATTAGCATTTCAGAATCATTAAACAAAAACAAGAAAACTCAAATACAAGTAATAAGGGTAAGGATCATATGATAGAGATTAAAAAGTAAATTCATATATAAAACAATATTTAATATTATGCTATCTAGGACAATAAATATATATAACAATATATAAAGGAAAGAGTGAAAAAGCATACACAATCAAGTTTTAAAAACGAAATGATAACAAATACAAACATGTTAAGAAAGTAAAAAAGGATTCCATATCTGTGAAAATAACTCTAGTTGATCTTGAATATTATATATAATCCTTTCATGCGAAGCATTTTGAATCATAGCAGATAACCAGGACTCTTGAGATGGTGGAGTGGAAGATTTCCATTGTCTTAATATACAGATTTTAGCAGTTGCAAGCGCGGTATGTAGGAAACGAGATTGTGGTTTAGAAAGAGTGGGAACATTTCTGAAATCATGTAATATAATATTAGCTGTGGAGAGGGGTAAATGCAGTGAGATAGACTTATGTAAGGTCTGACCTATGTAAGACCAATAATGTTTAACCAATGGACACGTGCAAAGAATATGAACAATATCACATCCAGAAGCATTACATCTCCAACAAATGGAATGCGGTAACAAGCCTGCCTTATATAATCTAACCGGAGACCAATGCCAGTCATGTAGAATTTTAAATAAGCAAAACTTTAAACGAGCTTCTCGAGCTCCCTTATCCAAACCATCTAGTATATTCATCCATTCCATATCTGAAAAAGAAGTCTGTAAACGTGTTTGCCATTTATGTCGGAGATCGCAGGATAATTGCCCAACGTCTTTGATTGATTCCGGTTGTTCCTGCGTTTCCTGTCTATATTTTAAATCTATTTCTTTTGTTGACGAACATCCTACATCTGTAAGGGCACGTTGATTCGATTTATTTTTTTTGACAATGGAAACGGTGTTAACTGCAGTAACTGAGCCTTCATCCGTTGGAATGGGTTCTAAAGTATGTTTCAGTTGAACTATGTCAGTTAATACTGCCCCACACGAGGAATCATTCAGTGATTTTATTTTGCCTCCGCAGGGGTGATTTCTTTTTAAATATTGAAAAGTGTTTTTCTGAATCTAGTCTTTGTTGCTTTTTATATTTGAGCCTAGCCTTCCTTGTGCGTTTTCTTTGCCTTTTTGTCGGTTTTGCTAGAGGTGGGGTCTTAAAAGAATTCTGTGGTGTTTCCATTAGGTTATCTGTTGTATTCGATTGCTGCTCGTCGCATTCCGCTTGCTCTAGTCCACCACTTACTTTACTACTTGATTTTATTATTAAGTTGTTGCATTTTGAAATTGCCATCATGTCCGTCTTGTATTGGGTTTCCATATGCTGCTTGTTATTACAGGTTAGTTTTACAGCCCCTAGAATATCCTTTAAAATATCCGGACGACTTGCCAATTTCTCAATTATACTTCTGCAGCCGCAGTCAGGCACTTGTTTATCTTTGTGTGTTTGATCCTCCAATTTTCCCCTGTTTGTTAATAGGGACGTAATTAAGTCCATCTTCGCATTTATGCCTGAGATGTGACCAGCAATTAGGTTTATGAGATCTATTTGAACTTCCATTTTGTCGGATTGATAATTCAACACCCTAATCACTTGGTCCAGTGTGCCTAGCAAAGACTGACTCCATTGTGAACTCGGGTGATGTTCATGGCACTTCCCCGAATCCCCTGATTCGTGATCTATCATACTAACGGATGAGATTGTTATTGGTACTGAAAGATTCAATTGATTTAGTTTTGTTTGAGAACGTCTGCTATCATCTAGTCCAATCTGTTGTTGCTCATTATTAGACAGCTGGCTTCGTGGGGATGATACCGCCATTCCCTGTCTGCTCTGTTGGGCTTCTGTACAAATTACTGATGGCAAGGCGTTTCCTTGAAATTCTTTTTTTTGTGTTATTGTTTCCATAATTTCTAAAAAGTTGGGATCATTAGATAGGTGAAATGAATTTGACATGGGTTCCTCCTCTTGGGCTATCTGCTTTGATGATTCACTTAACTTTAACAATTTCTCCATGAGTTCCTCCGAGTCGTTCTTTACAATTATATTTTCTTCGGTTGCTGTATCTCTGATACTTGTGCTTCTACTTGAATTGTTTAGTTTTGATTTTGGTTTTTCCTCCATGAATTCCTCTACACTTCCCTTAATTACGCTACTAGTTGTTTCCCTTGCGATTGTTGTAGGTTTAAACTGGTGCACCTGTGCTTTTGCTGTTATCAGATTACTCGATGGTTGATCTGTCATTACTTTCTGCGGGGACTGCTTCCCTATTGAAGCATCGTTGTTGTTTATCAAAGTTTGCACAGAGGGAGCTTTTATTCTGTCTGGAAAGATAGGGCTTGGCAATTTGGAGGCCTTGGCTGTTGGTGCATAAATCGCCGCCATTGGGTCCTTTAAATAGAAAAATGTATAAATCCCAGTTTTCCTTCTCGGGCTCAACGTTGTTATATCAGGTGTCGGTGCTGAGACCAGTGTTTCTCTCGGTCTTGCAGTCATTCCTTTTTGGCTTGAAGGTGAGCCTTCCTCGAAGGATGTTTTAGATGTACCTTTTTTTGATTTTTTACATGTTACCAATTGACGAATTTTCCCGTGATCTCATGTCTTTCTTCACTTTGCTTCTTTACTCCTTTGCGCTCCTTCTATTTCACTTATACTTTAAGCAAGTGAACTTGGAGTGGGGTTTTTGGACCCAAGTGGTCTTCTTGGCCTCCGGGCCTTGATGGGGCCTGAAGCTGAATGACCAAACGATCGCCCAGTGATGAGGATAGGGGGGTAGCCAGGGAGTGGCTTGAAGTCACTACAGATGACTGCCGATTACGGGGGCTCGCGGACTTTTGCGAACTTTTTTCGCAGACTTCGCTGGCTGCTCTGGCTCCTCTAACACACTGGGGCACGCAGGGCTCACGGGGCTCTTACTGGCCCCTTCTCAGCCCCTTCTCAGCTCCCCGGGTTCGTGTCGCACCGTTTTCCGCCCCAACTCTGCAGCTCCTGCTGCTACCACAGCTGTTTCTCAACTCCGACTCTCCCGACTCTCCAGCGCTGATGAGAGTCGCAAAACCTGAACTGGAGCAGAAGTCAGTCAGTCAAAATGACCGGTGCGTCGGCCGCACGTAAGCCGCAATGTCCAGATCGGCAAGGTGCTCACTGCAGTCCAACTGCCAGCACGCACCGATCCTCCCGCTCACACAACTCGGGGAACGCCGCCAGCACCAAAGCGCCCCTCGATATAGTTCAGCGTGAGGTGATCTTCCAGGCAGATCGATCCTCCCGCTCACACAACTCGGGGAACGCCGCCAGCACCAAAGCGCCCCTCGATATAGTTCAGCGTGAGGTGATCTTCCAGGCAGATCTGAGCTTCGGGGGCATAGGGGGCATAACAGGGCTCCTCTGCAGCGTTCCAATGAGCACTGCACGATTTCCGCGCCCTCAAACTCTGATGCCGGCTGATGCGGCTTCTTCCCAGGGCAGATCTCCTCTACCACACCTGCAATGGGAGCAGCTGACGGCGCCTCGGTTGCAGAGTCGCGGTCTGCCCTTCTTCGCTCACCGAGGACCGAGACTCCAGACTCCAGGTCACAGACAGATCCCCCCGTTGGTGTCTCGTTCCGCTTCTAGAGCACAGGTGCACGGCGTTCTGCACTCGTGACTCGGCACTCGGTACTCTGCACTCTACACGCAGCCAATGTGCTCACGTGATCCACCGGGGTGTACTGGCTCTCTCGATGGTAGCGTCTCTCTCACCCCGGGCTGCCCGGCCAAGGCCGCGGGAGCTGCCTGAGCCTGAGTCCCGCTCGGAAGCAGCGTGTCCGTAACCAAGCTCCACGCCCGTTGCTGTCGCCACTGACATGCCCTGCTTCTCCCGCTCCCGGAGACGCTCAGCCTTCGCCTTCGCCGGGCACAGCCAGAGCCCGGAGCGGATCCCGCTCAGCCAGCCCACAGGAGCAAGCGGCGGCAGAGGCGTGCGGCCTCAAAGGCAGGTCCCTCGTAAGCGTGTGGCGCCTGCACTGCACTACCCAAAGCACCAGAGCCATGCGCAATCTGAGTGCTTAATTTAGAAAACTACTGATATAGTACCCTTTGATGGAAGCATTCTCCATCATGACAAATCAATTAATGATTTCTCATTTATTGTCTTTACAAAATTACTCTACGCATATATCGAAACTATGAATGTGAGTGGTTTCTATGTGTGCATGCAATTACCTTCATCTGTCTCTGAGGGGGTGACCTATCACCACCTTCCATGGTGTGTCTTGTAGTATAGTTACAAGCTTGTTCTATGTTACGGGGAAACTTGAGTATCAGTTCTCCAATATAGATTTAGTATTTTCCGAAATTCCTGTTATTAAAGAACTGAACAAGGTATTAAGTGGTAAGAATGCACGATACATGGGAGAATTTTTCCATATTACTAAAACTTTAGACATAGAGTATGCTTATAAGAATAATTTGACATGCAGTTTGCGAGTCGAGGAGAATATATTTATAGAGATGGTAGAAGATAGAAGAGAGAGTTTCCAAAAGAAAGCTGCTGAACACAATTCATGAGTACCACCATGGGATTTTAGAGAAGGAAATTATGAGAAAGGCAAGAAATACACTGCAATGCCCCTGGACTGGTCACAGAAAGGAAAAATGTGCTTGCTTAGAACAAAAACTAACTATAATAATAATTTTATAGGTTCTAGTGAGTGGGAACATACCTTCCAAATTACTGGAGGTTGGGGATTGAAAGGTGGAACTGATCCTGTGTTTCTAGGGATTTACTATTTGTGTGGCAAGAAAGCTTATTATAGGTTGCCTGCACATTGGTATGGAAGTTGTTATTTTGCCATAGTTTTCCCGAAAGTGTACCATATGGACTGAAGCAGTCATAAATTGAACAAAATAAAGCAAGGACTAACACGTAACAAAAGAGCAAGCTTCTCGGAAATAGTAGGTGATATTTTTCGTGCACTGATACCCTCAGTTGGAGTCATTCTGAATTCACACAAAATTTGAAAATTGTCCACAGTGGTTGATCGTTTACCACTGATACTGCTGGTGGGTTCTTGATGATTGACACAGAAATGGTTGCAATCAGATCGATGGGTCTGCAAAATCGACTTGCCCTTGATATTGGTGGAGCAGGTAAAACAAAATGTGGTATACCTTCTCTATTTTGCATGATAAAATACTAATTACGTAACTATTCTAAATATTAACTTGTATTAACTGTTTTGAGTGTTAATACTAATCAACCTTGCACCTTAATAAACACGAATTAAACGAGGGTCTAAATGCTAATTGCATGGCAAATAATTCTAATGATTAACTGTGGTACGCATATTAACTGTAGAATGCGTTGTGATAGAAATTGCATGATTTATGTTGCTTTGTAATGGTTTGCGTTCCTGGTATTGCGGAATGGTGAGTATTATTGCTTTAAATGTCGCTATAAGGTAGAAAAATACTAATATATAATGGGATTAGTGTGGGTTTAAACATTAGAATCTTCATTTCCGTATATTAATTACTTTTTATGTTTGTTTTGCTTAAGTTGGCATTCAGGCCTACTAGGCCACAATATTCAAAATGGAGTTTGGAAGTGGCCACCGTCGTGTGAGCGCGATGTCTACTGCACAGACTCGGATGGCTCTGAAGATCTCCAGGCGTCCTCCGATTAGGGCACAGCGTCCCTCGTCAAGGATAGGAACGTGGAGGATTGCCAAAACTCAACTAGTGTGAATGACAGAAAAGACAATGGCAACCTGTCCTCAGAGGTTGCATATTGATACTTCGGACCCTTTTGCATGAGAACTGTACAAACTAAAGGATGACATATTCAATTCCATGAGAACCAAGAAACTCTTGGAACCACATCCAATATTTCAAAATGTTAGTAGCTTAGCCAATCAGTCCTTACGATTTTAGAAATGTTGCATGTTACCCTAGAATTTATTATAAAAGGGAGTTTTAGTAGAGGAGAGTGTGCTAGTGCGTTCCAGAAGTGCGATCTGAATCTCCGTTGGTCGATTTGCTTGCACAATTGTTTGGTCCTTTGGATACCTTTGGGACTGTGTTGTGCTGAGCGAAAGAACTTTTCCCGGACTAATTTGGTTCTTAGCCTGTATTTGATTGTACTATTACACCAGAAGGGATTTGATTTATGCAGGGCTGACAGGTTTCGGGGGAAATGGTAAGGTACCCCCACATGTCCAGCGCTTCTTTCCTCCTGTGTGCAGATTTGAAGTGAGACGTATGAGTGTTGGTGTTATGGGGCCCACCAATGAATGCGTGTATGAATGAGTTAGTGTGATGACGGGTCTGTGACGCAGGGAGGATATGTAAATGTGCCCTTTCCGCTGGAGCAGTTTTCCTGGTAGCAGATTGATGGTTTTATTGTATTGGTTTGGTGATTATTGATGATTGATTGGATTGATTGTCGATTTATGTTCTAAAATTCTATGTTGAATTGCGTTGCGTTCTATGTTGTTTTTGAAGACTTCCGGGATGTAGGAAGTTAGATGCCCTGTAGGTACACGGGGAAAACGGGTGGCAAGTGAAATTGCACGGTGTATTATCTGGATGCCCTGTAGGTACACGGGGAAATGTGTGGCAAGTGAAGTCACACAACGCATTGTCTGGTTTCGACTTGGTAACATTGTCGTGTGTTATCGTAAGGGACATTTCTGTGTGAGTGTGCGTGACTGCAATAACAACAGTTTCTCTCGTGAAACTCTGGCCTTAATTCTCAGGAGCATTGTAGTCTCCACATGTGTTTTATCCACAGAGAAACGGTTAGCCTTTTTGCTTGTTAGAAGGGTAAGGTAGAGGGAAGTGCTACTTTATTGGCGAAACTGAATAATTCTGTGGAAGGGTAGAGGTAAGCGCTGCTCTCGAGAAATACAGAATTCTTGTGTGATTGAACAAAACTATCTCTTTGGTTTAGCGAAACAGGCAATGGTGGTGTTTCTATGTCGTTACTAACAGATGTTGATTGAAGAAAAACGTCAGAAAAGTTTGCCGATAAATTTGGAGTGGTCAGCAGGAGCAAGAGTAGCGAGACAAGCTGATGTCAGAGAGGCTGCACTGGGATTGGCCAGCCATTGAGAGATGAAGTTTCACGGACTGGTGCGCTGGTGTATGCCGCGCAAGGAGTGGAGAATTACAGAGTGACGTAGGTGCTCCAGATTGGCGTGTTAGTGTGAGTCGTGCTGCGATTGGACAGCAAACAAAATAGTCGTAGAAAAGCGATTCAGGAAATCTAGCGATTCAAGATTAAAGAATAAGAAAATTATGTATTACGATCCACCAGAGAAAGAGAAAAGGTCATGGTTTGGAAAAATCAAGAACTTATTTAAAAATGATAAGCCGATTGTGACTAGAGAGAGACAGCTACTTCCTCCACCGAAATCGCCCGCATCTTTCATGGTAGCAAAATATGGGTACCATACATGTATTTGGCTAGATAATTGGGCAAAGTATACCAAAGAAGATGGAGTTTTAGCATTTCCAGAAAGTGGTTAGTTCAGTTTAGCTGTATTTAGGAACTTAAGAGAGAGGATGATGAGATTAGAACCGAGACCTAGACCTACTCAGTTTGAAGCTTTAACAGAATGGGAAGATGAGATGTTTGAAAGAGAATGACAGCGGAGTGGCGGAAGGTATAATTACATGCTTGGTAGACCGTGTGGACTGGAAAGTCATGATGACAGGATGAGGAGATGGAGGAGTGCAAACATGGCTGATGGGATGTTCCCGTTGAGAAACACTGAGGAGACTAGTGGCAGGAAGTGTACAGAGAAGAGAAACAATACAGGGTCAGAAGGTTATAAGTATGGTGTGAATGAGTTGGAGGATGATGTGCTCAAGGACATGTTTTATAAAAATCCTCCCCAGTATCAACCAAACGCCACGCTGCTGACGCCGAGTGCACCAGTAAAAGAAACACCGCGAAATAAAACTTTTGAGTAAACGCCACCTGATATAGGGAAAATAATCTGTTTAGAGAATCTGAAATAGTACAACCTGTTAGTATGGTAAATGAAAATTCAGCTGAATTGGCTAGAACTACTCTGGAATTAACTGAGAAAATTGGGGAATTAACCAAAAATATGGAAGCCATAATGGTACCTGTAACTATAATACCAGTAATGCCTGTCTTTGATAAACAGAAAGATAGCGAGCATTGTTTAACAGTTCCTTACCATAGTAATAAACCAATTGAGACAGGAAAAAGAGATTCGGGAGAAAATCCATGGGGAAATTAGTAGGAACCTCAGGGTTAAGTACTCCTAAAAACCTGACAATTAATCAAAGTCCAGCAAGTAAAACGCTGATGACAACATAATCGGCACCAGAGACCCCAGAAAGAAGTATAGAGCGAATAAGAAATGAAACAATTCCTGTAGGTCCCACTTCTGATTAATTAAGCGATTGGTTAAGGAGTTTACAGCGAAAAGATACAGAACCTTAACCTTTAGATGTGGCAAAATTAAAAATAACGCTGGAGGAATTAATAGTAGGGACTATTCCAACTGAGAAATTAAAAGCATATCAGGACGAAGAGTTAATGTTTGTTTGTAAAAGTATAACTTGGAGAGCGAGAAGTTTGCATGAGAAACTGGAAGAGACAGTAGGCGAAATGGGTATCGAATTTGAGAAAATAAGAACACTACAGAAACCATATAGAGTAGATTTCTCTGAAAAGGATATCGAAAATGTAAATACTGTAGGAAGGTTAACTCAAATTAAAGAACTGATTGCCTTACTAAGGAAATGGGGTGATGTAGATAGATGGAAAAGCAGGTGGTTTCGAAAAAGAGATAAGGTGACAGATAAGACCTTTTCAGCGTTCCCAGTAAGAGAAAAGGGGACAGTGGTAACAGAATGTCCCATGAGGGATATCCCAGGAGGGGGGTATGTGCATGTTCCTTGGACTAGACAGGACATTTTATCATTTACAAATGATTTTCCCAGACTCCGGGAGAAGCCTGTGGAGTGGTACCGACCAGTAGAAAGATTTGTCAAATTATCAAAAGTACTGTGGATAGATTTGAATGGTCTGTTCAATATAATTGTGCCAGCAGATCTATGGGCGGATAGTAAAATCACAGTAGGTTGGCCCACCAAAGAATATCCTAGGGATCCTAAAATAGGTGCACCTGATCCAGAAGTAATGAGAAAGTATGAACTGGTAATTACCTTTTTGAACAATAAAGTACCACCAAAAGAAACGGATTGGGTAAAAATTGATAGAACTCACCAGGAAGTAAAAGAATCTGTCCATGCCTATTATGAGAGCTTGCTGTTGGCCTTTAAGCAATACAGTGGTGATGAGAAATTGAGTGAGAAAGATTTAAGTCATTTTGTATATCGATTTGTGTATGGGTTGAGACCTGTGGTAAGCGAAATGATTAAACAGCATACAGTAGATTTGCAAAATAAAAAGATAGATGAAGTACTGAGACATTCGAAATATTTTAGTGACAAAATTGAAGCAAAGCAACGCAAGCTAAAAGAGAAGGCCATGTGGGCTCAGGTTAAAGTAGCGGAAAGGCAGGAAGCCCAGCTGATTGAACAAGCAAATGGCATGGGCCATGTGAGACAAAAATCTAATATTGGAAAAGGAAAGGGACAGATTAGTTTAGACGAAGCCAAAAAGAAGTGGCCATGTCATAATTGCGGAAAATCAGGGCATTGGAAATCCGAGTGTAAATTGCCCCCAAGTGCTAATGGCGATAATGCATCATTGAATCCACAGGTGCAGAATGAGGTGAGTTGTCAACTGCAGCGACAGCAGCAGGTTGTTGCCCAACAGTGTCAGGTGCCAAAGCCACCTTTTCCACAGAGCGTAAACCCTCAGAGATAAAGTAATGAGACAGGATTCTACACCGAGGAACAGGTAACAAACCTACCGCGCGCTAGTGCTGTTTCGCAGTATTGGCTGCAACGCGATGAGAGTGAGTCAGAAGAGAGTTATTGACGGTGCCGAGGAGAGGAAGAAGAGTGCATACTTGGCGCAACTCTAGAGGTAGACCAGATAGGCCCTTTAGTGGACGGAAAGGTAAATGATGAAAATATTACTTTCCTAGTAGATACTGGTGCTACTCGTTCAACTGTTAGATCAGCTGACGTCAAAAATCTTCCTCTCTCGGATGACACAATCCAAGTAGTTGGAGTCTCAAACAGACAGATAAAAACATATCTTACTGAACCTGTTAAAGTTAAAATAGGGACATTTTCTGACATGCACCGCTTTGTCGTGTGAGATACCAGCCCTGTAAATTTGTTAGGGAGGGATTTGTTGTGTAAGATGAACTGCACGATTTATTTTCTGAACTCTGGATGGCATAGCTTTTGAAACTCCTGATGAGGATGTACTGTATAAAATGACCATGGCCAATAAGGAACCCGAAGTTACTGAGGAATTTGTTGTATTTGACCCAGAAGAATTGCCTCAGGAATTGTAGAAAACAGTGAAACCCGAGGTATGGGATTTCACTGGAGAAGCTATGGGATTGATGAAAAACGTAGACCCTGTAAAGATAACTGTAGAAGAAGGAATAAGTTACCCGAATATTCCCCAGTATAAATTGACACCCGAAATAATTGCAGGAGTGATTCCTATAATAGACAAAATGATTGAACAGGTTATTTTGAGAGAGATAATGAGCAGTCCATGTAATTCACCAATCATGGGTTTGTAAAACTTTCAGGATAGTGCAAGACCTGAGAAAAGTGAATAAAATTGTTGTATCATGTTGTCCCCTTCTACCAAACCCTTCAGTGATCCTATCAGATTCCTCATGATGCAGAATGGTATACGGTCATCGACCTGTGTCATGCTTTCTTTTCCATCCCATTGCACCCTTACAGCCAACAAATTTTTGAGTTCCGGTTCGGCGAACGTACCATGGCATGGTGCCGAATCCGACAGGGGTATACAGAAAGTCCATCGATATTTAATCAGATTCTAAAGAAATCCCTGGAAGGTTTAAAAAAGCCCGAAAGCGCAGTACTAGTGCAATACATCGCTGACCTACTGGTGGCATCGAGAACGCGAGAAGCCTGTGTGGTAGATACAGTTGCATTGTTGATTCATTTGGCGGATGGAGGACTTAAAGTATCCCCATCGAAATTACAATTTGCAAAAAGGAAGTACAATATTTAGGCCATAAAATTGAGAAAGGCTTGACAAAAGTGACTGCAGACAGGATCAGAATAATATAGGGAATGAGAGCACCAATGACTCAAAGAGAAGTGAGAATGTTTCTTGGAATGGTTGGATACTGCCGTCAGTGGATCAGTAACTTTTCACTGATTGCAAAACCTTTGGTGCGCTTGATGAAGAGTGATGTGAAAGACCCCCTTGAATTGAACAAAGAAGAATTGAAGGCTTTTAAACAATTGAGAGACAGCTTGTGTGAAGCCCCAGCTCTTGGAATGCCTGACTATGAAAAAGAGTTTGAGCTCTATTGCAGTGAGAGAGATGGATGTGCACTTTCTGTGTTAGTACAGAAACATGGAAAATTGAGACGACCAATTGCATATTTTTCAGCTGTACTAGGTCCTGTAGCTGTGGCGTTGCCTGGTTGCTTTTTTTTTGTTTTTCTTTTCATTTCATAAACTTTATTCGGTTTTACAATGTAAAAACCATAAAAGTCACAATATATATATATACACATCCCATATAAATATGCATTTAAAAAAAAGTTTAAAAAGTCATGACCTTGAAGCAGGAAGAATCACATACAAAATATATCAAGGTATAATAAACAGGTTATAATTCATCGGGAAAAGAGCATGCTAAAAACATACTTCGGAGCTGTGAGCGCCACCTCCCCCTAAAAAAATTACAATTCCAAGCAGGCCCTGTTTCTTACCAGCGATTTCAAGTATCCTACTATAAAATGTATACAGTCTGGTTTCAGCAACTGCAGATACAGAAGTGCTGGACGAACCTGTTTAAAATCAAGCCTCTTGAGAAGGGGGAGTATAAAATGTCTATGTGGTACTTCATAAAATTTGCAGAAGAACATAAAGTGTAGCAAATCCTGTGGTGACGAGTTATCGCAACCACAGGGTGCTAACACCTGGCCTCTGCTGCTCCCTTTCGGAACAGCAATTAAAAGATGGAAAAAATAAAAACGAAACCTAGACAGTAAAAACCGTTCGTATGTAGTCAATGTTCCCAGAAGGTATGGCTCTATCTGTGGGTGTGTTTTTAAGGTCCGAAATTTACGAACACTTGATTTACATAATTCATGATCGTCCCTTTCAAGTTTCCTTGTACAAATAAAAGCTTTTTTGACCAGTTCAACGTCCTTTTTTGTTATGGTTGAGGGTCTTGAAAAAAGTTCTGGGTGACCCAACTCTGAAAAGCGTCCTTTAACATACTTCAGCCATGGGATTCTGGATGCATATTCCAAAGACATACAGTCCGTTAGAATCTGTTGGGTAAGTTTTAGCTCTTTGTTTGGTCAGCACTTAAGCCAAAACACTAAAGGGCGCAAAGCGAGAGTGTCACACATAAAAAGGGCCCCCAGTTCTTCGTGGGCTAGCAGGTTCGATAAGCCGGTTGGCATTCCCAGCAGACGCTTTAGATAATTGTTCTCTGCCACCTGTAAAGCGTCTGCGTTGGCGTACCCCCATACTTCACTGCCATAACATGCGGTTGACACGCCCCTCGCCTGGTAGATTTTCAGCAGGGCTGCGATGAGACGCTTGCCCATCTTAGCAGCAAAGCTGAAGATAGCAGTGGTTATTCGTATGAGCTCCCCCTTTTTCCTTGAGATAAGAGGCATCCACTTCAGGCGTTCAACCAGCACAACCCCTAAATACAAAAAAACTGACATTATAGGGACTTACGCGGGGCCCACAAAGAAAGAAAACTTTTTCGTTGAACGGGCCCCTACCTGCATAATATAAGATTTTGTGTTATTGATCGCTAAATCTCGAAACCCCATAAACTTCAAAAAGGCATCTAGTAAGGATTGAAGTCCTCTGGCGGTTCCCGCTATCAGGACGGCATCATCCGCATATAGGAGAACCGGGAGACCCCGGCGACCCACATGCGGAAAATCAGCCCCTGTAGATATCAGGGCTCCCTCAAGATCATTAATATATAGGTTTAACAAGAAGGGGGCCGAGATACAGCCCTGCCTCACCCCTCTCTCAATATTAAATTCCCTGGAGACCCTGAGATCCTGTGCAAACCTAATGTTTGCCTTGGTGTCCCGATGCAAATCCATTAGAAAGTCCACGATAGGGGCCTCCACTCCCATGGCCCTCATGGACTGCCACAGCTTGCCTCGGTTAACACAGTCAAACGTGGACGATAGGTCCATGAAGGCCATGTAGATAGTACCCGGGCGGGCCATTGTGTACTTGCCAAGGATCAGGTACAGGTTTAAACATTGTGCCACCGTGGATCTCCCCATGCGGAACCCATATTGAATATCTGTGATGATGTTACGCTCCTCGGCCCACAAAGATAATCTTTGCAGTAAAACCCCTCCCACAACCTTAGTTACAGAGTCGATGAGAGAGATTGGCCGATAACAGTGCGTACTGTTACGGTCCCCCTTTTTTAACACTGGCACAATGGTAGATATGGCCCATGATTCTGGGCTACCGTCCCAGGCCGCTGCATTCAATACAGCCAGCAGGATCGGGGCCCAGGCCTGGTCTTTTGAAAGCAGTGGCTGCTACCTGTAAGAGCTTGGAACAGAGTGAAGGAATTGTGATGGGATATCCTGTGAGAGTGTTTGTACCTCATGACGTTGCGATCCTTTTAACAAGGAGCCGCACTCAATTCATGACGCATAGTCGTCTAACTAAATATGAGAAAGTCATTTTGGGTGCAAGAAATGTGAGCCTTGTGAGGTGTCTCAATGCAAACCCCTCAACATTGTTGCCTGATGCTGTAAATGTAGAAGGGAAGGATGACATGGATCATGATTATCTGGAAGTGCTTGACTTTTGCACCAAGCCGCATACAGACATAAAAGATGTGCCTCTGAAAGAAAGTGACTATGTGATGTTTGTGGATGGGTCATGTTTGAGAACCGACGAAGGAATTTTGAGTGCAGCATACGCAGTGTGTACTGTAGCGGCTGTATTAGAAGCGTCTTGTCTGAAAGGAGTGGGATCAGCTCAGGTTGCTGAACTGTTTGCGTTAACGAGAGCATGCAAATTGGGAAAGAATCTGAGAGTCACTCTGATTACTGATAGTCAGTATGGATTCGGAGTTGTGCATGATTTTGGGCAGATTTGGTCCCAAAGAGGGTTATTGACGTCGAGTGGAACTCCTATAAGGAGTGCTGAAGTGGTTGGGACGTTGCTTGAGGCGATACAGCTGCCTAAGCAATTGGCAGTAGTAAAATGCGCTGCCCACTCGAAAAATGCCGACTATGTGTCGGCGGGAAACAAATTCGCAAATGACATAGCGCAATATTGGGCGCACAACCAGAATTCAGTTAATCGGAACAGGGAAAAGGAAATGAACTCATGTCCCTTACACTTTACTAACACTGTGAATACGTGGGAAGAGGTGAGACAGTTACAGGAAGAGGCAGGAGAAGAGGAAAAGAAACAGTGGATAAAATCAGGATGTGCACCCCGAGAGACAGACATAGTTTGGGTTTATCGGGATGGAAGACCAGTCATGCCTGATAGCACGGTCTCTACCATGGCACGGATGTACCATGGACAGGCACATGTAGGAAGGGCTGCTATGATCAGACTTTTCAAACAGACATGATATAATGCCAAGTTTCAGCTTGTAGCTGAGAGCCTTTGTCAAAGATGTCTCATATGTCAGCAATACAGTGAGTTTGGGAACAATAGGACGGGAGGGAGGTCCTTTCACCAGAATGCAGATTGATTTCATTGAGATGCCCCCATGTAACAGGTTAAGATATGTCCTAGTTGTTGTTTGTTTGTTTTCACGCTGGGTAGAGGCCTACCCAACCAGAAGAAGTGATGGGGTTACAATAGAGAAACTCCTATTGAGAGAGTTTATTCCTAGATTTGGTTTCCCAGTTACGATCGAGTCAGATAGAGGAAACCATTTTGAGAATGAAATCATAAAATTGATTTGCAAAGCATTGAATGTACAACAGACACTGCATTGTGCCGACCGTCCAGAGGCTTCTGGAGTAGTGGAACAGATGAATGGCACCATTAAAAACAGATTGGGAAAAATGTGTTTAGCCACAGGTTTAAAATGGCCTGATGTCTTGCCTCTAGTGCTCATGACTATTAGATCTATTCCTGAAATTGTTATGGGTAGAGCAATGAGACATGTTTTCATTCCTGTCAACAAACTACTACCTATATCTGATGACTTTGTGTTGGATTATTGCAAAGGGTAGGCTGACCCGTTCATTCTGTGTTTCATCAGGTTGGATCGGATGCAACCACCCTTGAAAAGAAGCCAGCTCATGATTTAAGTCCAGGAGACTGGGTGAGGATCAAAGTGCATAGAAGGAGAAATTGTCTGGTCCCACGTTGGGGAAAACCACATCAAGTGATTTTGACCACGACAACGGCTGTGAAATGTGTCAGGGTAAAGAATTGGATTCATGCGAGTCATGCTCTTCAAATCCCTAGTCCAGTGAATAGACCTGAAGAAGAATATTTGGGAGAATCCGATACCAGTTCCGAGTCAGACTCAGAAGAAAGAAGAGCAAGACCAACTCTGAGAAGGGGAGAGTTGAAACCAAGCCAATTTACAGAACCAGAGAACTTGCCATTAAAGAGACGATTGGAGATTTCTGATACTAGCTCCGAGTCAGATACTGAACAGGTGAGAGTACAGGAAAACGTAAAAGAAAATATTGAAGAAACTGTCAAGGAAATTCTTGATAAAGAAGCTCCACATGCAAGTACGAAAGAAATTCCACCTGAGGTCATAGAAGTAGAAGGTGAGGAATTAGATACAGAGAGTGTGGGTAACATTGTTGCGGAAGACCCTCGAGGAGGTATAGGGAAAACACACATCCAGGTAGAAGAAGGGATAGTTAGTCAGCAGGAAGATTGTGTGGAAGAAAGACGAGGAGGGACAACTGTAGACAGGGAACAGGAGGTTGTGAAGGAAAAGTCGAAAGAAGGTAAAAGTCACACTGAGACCGAATCCGAGGAAAGTGAAGGAGAAGTACAAGAAGGACGAGTATTGAGGAAGAGAGCTTGGAAAACCGAGCGAGGTGAAAAGGGAGATTAGTTGAAAAGGCCAGCGAAAGAAGAGATTTCAACAAACAAAATAAAAAGACTGAGGTATCGATTGACGAGAGTGAAACCATTTAAAGCAGAACAACTGAATGAAGTGTCTAGTCAAGAGAAATCAGAAGACACTGATCAGACACACTTGAAGAAAGAAAAACGAATTAAGAGACCCAACCAGAAGTATAAGTCACCGGAATGGACGTATGTGGCACTTCCTGAAGTACAAGAGGAAGCAGACAGCCAAGAAAGTCTAGGGGTGACTGTACCGGAAGTGGTTGAAGAGGTAGAAGATTCGGAAATCCTGAGAGTTATCTTGTCTGATATCAGAGGAGAGACGGATGTTCAGGAAATTCTGAACCAAGATTGTGAAAACAAGGTAAAAGACGATCAAATGCCAGACTGAAGCGACAAGAAGTTGCAGAGAGATTGAATTGCCGGACAAGACATATAACCGAAAAGAACCAAGTAGGCGCATAGAGACTTGGGTTTAGACAAAGTTAGTTGTGAATAAGAGAGGCTAAGTCAAAAGACACTGGTCATTTCCGAAATGGCAAACACAGAAGGTAGAAAATCTACATGTGTGTTCCTTCGAAGATGGTGCAAAGTGTGTTTTTTTGTTGTACAGGATTACTA
Source organism: Triturus cristatus (assembly GCF_964204655.1). NCBI lineage: Eukaryota > Metazoa > Chordata > Amphibia > Caudata > Salamandridae > Triturus > Triturus cristatus. The sequence goes on from NC_140583.1 coordinate 1,161,076,190, forward strand.
ATGCTTCTGTGGAGTGTATTGGCTTTAATAATTTCATTTAAAGTAACGTTCGAAACGGTAGAGGGTCATACTGAGAACAAGACTAATATAGAAAAGATCCATGATACTCATGCAACTAGATTGATAGACCGAACTGATCTGCTTCAGGATATTTCTATAACAGATTTTTCTAACAATGTTTTTTCAAAGTTATTGTATGAATATGTAAAAACTATGGACATTAGAGATTGTTATGTTTGCATGCAATTACCTGCAATCACCTTCCTGTGACATATGGAATAACCTGTAGTGTGTTAGAAAGCTTGTTTTATAAAACAGGGAAATTAGAATACTATTTCTCTGATGTAGATAACATTTTCTCACAAGTACCTGTAGTTCCTGAGTTGAATAAGATAAATCCTGATAAGACTTTAGGTGAATATGTCTTAGAAACTAGAGAATTGACTTTAGAAGCAGTGTTTAAGAATAATCTTACTTGTAGTCTGAGAAAGGAAGAAAAGACCTTCTTGGGCGTGGTGGAAGAGAGGAGAATTAAGATGCAAAGAAAGATACCTGAGGGAAAAGGAGAGAAGACAGTTTGGACGTTGAAAAGGAAAAACATTTAAAGGGAGAAACCAGTCTGGCTATGGCTTTAGATTGGCCTCAGAGATGGAAATTGTGTATCAGAAGAAATGAAACTGTGTATGATAATTATTTTATAGGTGCGAGTGAATGCCATGATACATATAGAATCATGGGAGGATGAGAATTCAAAGGAGGAAACGATCCAGTATTCCCTGGATTATATTTTATCTGCGGGAGTGAAGCTTATTATCGGTTGCCGGACCATTGGTATGGCACCTGTTACCTAGGCCTGGTCTTCCCAAAGATATTTCATGTGGGAAGGGGAAAAGATGGTGCGCATGAGATAGGTAGACAACTAACAAGTAGGAGGAGGGAAAGTTGGTCAGAAATTGTAGGGGATATCTTTGGAGCACTGATACCAGCTGTTGGAATATCTCTGAATGCACATAAAATTAGAAAATTGTCTACAGTAGTCGATCGCTTATCGACAAGCACTGCTGGAGGGTTCTTACTGGTAAATACCAAAATGGTTGCCACGAGAGCCATGGTTATGCAAAATCGACTTGCCCTTGATATTATTTTGGCAATAGAGGGAGGAGTCTGTGGAATGCTGAAAGTGAAACATTGTTGTATTTACATTCCTGATGAGAGTCAAGATTTAAAGAAATATATTAAGAATATAACGGACTTGCATGAGAAAATTGTTCCACTGGAGGGTGAAAGTGTTTGGGAAAAGATTGGTAAAGGGTTTTCCACTATAAAAAGCTTCTTAATCAAATTAGGTAGTTCATTTGTAGGTAAGGTTCTAATTCCAGTGACCTGTGTGGTAATACTAATATTAATTTTGAGATTAGGGTGTGTATGTATAAAAAGAAGAAAGTTGCAAAATAAAATAAAAAGAGAAGTTGCCAATATATATGGAATTGGAAGAATGGAAAGAAAATATGTATAAGAAAACAAGAGAGGATGAGATGGGGGAAACCATGATGTAACGTAACATACTGTAAGAGAACTGAGAAATCATTTCCATAAAATTTCATGTGAAATTTAGTGGGATTTGTGGTGATATTAAAAATCACCAAAGGGGGGATTGGTGGAGCAGGTAAAACGAAATTTTGTATACCTTCTCTATTTTGCATGATACTAAAATAATACTAATTACGTAACTATTCTAAATATTAACTTGCATTAACTGTTTTGGGTGTTAATACTAATCAACCTTGCACCTTAATAAACAAATTACACGAGGGACTAAATTCTAATTGTATGGCAAATAATTCTAATGATTAACTGTGGTACGCATATTAACTGTAGAATGCGTTGTGATAGAAATTGCATGATTTATGTTGCTTTGTAATGGTTTGCGTTCCTGGTATTGCGGAATGGTGAATATTATTGCTTTAAATGTCGCTATAAACTAGGAAAATACTGATATATAATGGGATTAGTGTGGGTTTAAACATTAGAATCTTCATTTCCGTATATTAATTACTTTTTATGTTTGTTTTGCTTAAGTTAGCATTCAGGCCTACTAGGCCACAATATTCAAAATGGAGTTTGGAAGTGGCCACCGTCGTGTGAGCGCAATGTCTACTGCGCAGACTCGGATGGCTCTGAAGATCTCCAGGCGTCCTCCGATTAGGGCACAGTGTTCCTCGTCAAGGATAGGAACGTGGAGGATTGTCAAAACTCAACTAGTGTGAATGACAGAAAAGACAATGGCAACCTGTACTCAGAGGTCTGCATATTGATACTTCGGACCCTTTTGCATGAGAACTGTACAAACTAAAGGATGACATATTCAATTCCATGAGAACCAAGAAACTCTGGGAACCACATCCAATATTTCAAAATTTTAGTAACTTAGCCAATCAGAGCCTTTCGATTTTAGAAATGTTGCATGTTACCCTAGAATTTATTATAAAAGGGAGTTTTAGTAGAGGAGAGTATACTAGTGCATTTCAGAAGTGCGATCTGAATCTCCGTTGGTCGATTTACTTGCACGATTGTTTGGTCCTTTGGATACCTTTGGGACTGTGTCGTGCCGAGCGAAATAACTTTTTCCTGACTAATTTGGGTCTTAGCCTGTATTTGATTGGACGATTACACCAGAAGGGATTTGATTTATGCAGAGCTGACAGGTTTCGGGTAAATGGTCACCAGTATCAGAAATTAGGTAAATATAATTGTCATGCTAAATTGTGCCAAATGTTTATTGAAAATTCTGATTTGATTAAATGTTGATTATGCCAATGAAGGTGAATTAATTAGATAAACTAAACATTTATTAACAGAAAATGTGTTTGTGATTCTTAATAAGGTATTGATTAAAGGTTCTGAGGCATTAAATGTGTTTTAGCTGGTTCCAAATCACCATCAACCAATCCAACTAATTGGTCCATCGACCAAGTGGTGGAATGCCTTGATGGTTAAGTTAGGAGTCTATCGGTACTAAGGGATATTGTGTATATAATGTAAAGAATTTCTTCCTATAGGTAATAAGGTACCCCCACATGTCCAGAGCTTCTTTCCTCCTGTGTGCAGATTTGAAGTGAGACGTGTGAGTGTTGGTGTTATGGGCCCCATCAATGAATGTGTGTATGAATGAGTTAGTGTGATGACGGGTCTGTGACGTAGGGAGTTTTTGTAAATTTACCCTTTCCGCTGGAGCAATATCTTATTGGCAAAAGAGGGTGGAGTCTGTGGTACGCTGAAAGTTCAACATTGCTGCACATATATCCCTGATAAGAATAAAGGAATTGCGGGATATATAAGGAATATTATGAAATTACATGAAGATTTGACCCAACTGGAGGTTGACGGTGTTTGGGAGAGACTTGGTAAGAGCTTCTCCTCTATAGGTAAATGGTTTTCTACCTTTGGAAGTAGCCTATTAGGAAAAATAATAATGCCCATTGTTTCCATAGCAACGATAGTATTAGTAATAATAACAGCATATAAGTGTTGTAAGTATAAGAGTGGGAGACAAGAAGTGACAGACAATAAACAAAGAGCAAGAAAGAGGACAAGAGACGAGATAGAATTAGAAGAGATGAAAGGAGATACTATGACTTAATGAAATATTTAGATGAGGGTGCCATCAAAAGAGAGACAAGTACAGTTTTAAAATTGAATAAAGATGGCATTTTGTATGTTAGGTATTTTTATGATGGCTCCTAGAAAGCCATCAAAGGGGGGAATTGATGGAGCAGTGTTTTACAAAAACGACACCTGCTCGAATTAAGTACCCCCATAATAGGTACTAACTATAAGTAGATATAGTAAAACTAACGTACACCCAACATAAAACATGAGGGAACTGCTTTTGGCATGCCTGAACTAACACGAAAATAAATAATAATGTAATAACATGGTGGTTTAAAAGAAGTTGCATGAATAGGCTGCATGTGCTCCAGTATTTTGTCTATCGCATCATGCTTTAAAGTAATAATTAATGCGACTTTTTGCACTACGCTCATGCTAGGTGATGTTAATAGGGAATAGTGCGAGGTGGGTGGTAAACAGTGAAGGTTTCATTATCATTTAATTAATAAATGTTTGTTTCCGTTTACTTTAGTGTGCTGAACGGAGCCTCCATCTACCTAAACCTGTCCAAAGTGGGAGTGAGGAAGCGTCAATGAGTGACTCTGCTCTGACATGAGGCAAGCAAATTGTGCTGTGCACCGCAGATGACATGAAGGAGTGAAGGCCAGGATGTCAGATGACTGCCAACTACTGTACCCGAGCGTGGGACCGGAGATGTACTCTGTGAAAATGTTAAATATAAGAAAGAAAACGCTATAAATGGTATCTTGTATGGGGAACGTGTGAATAAACTAAGATTTAGACCATGGGAATTCATTTTACAATGTAGTTGTTGAACAGAAGGTAAATCATGGTGGCGTCACCATGCCACCCCCCCCCCCCAAGCCCACCAATCACTGTACAAGTTTGATGTTAGTATGCAACATTAGTGGGATGGACATTGCAATTTTAGCGTATATCTGGGGTGCCTTTAGGGGTGTGGTTTAGAGCGTAGGCTGACAGGAAGAAAGAGGGGAGATGCGTCGCTGTCCGTCGGTTTGCAGAGAGGCCTAGCTGTTCCTGACATGTCCTATTACTGTCCCTATATCCTTTGTTCCCTGATTCTGCTTCGGGGAACCCCCACCATTTCTTAGGCCGAGGGGGTGGTTTTCCTCCAGACCAATAGGTTTGTATTTAGTCTAATTCGTTCTCAGAAATGTACTTATTAATGTATTTTGTCTCTGAAACTTTTGTCTCTCCACATATCCACTCCGCCAACAAATTATTGATACGTATTATTTAGATGAATCTATTGTCTCTTCATCTATCCCTTCATTAGATATATTATGTTGACATAAATATTTTGCTGAAACTTTTGTCTCTTACTCTATCCACTCCTTCATTGCATAAAGTCATTTTTAGTGCGTTTAAACAATTTATATAATTGATTCTTTCGTGAGATACAGTGTTTGTAATCTGTGACCGAACCAAGTGAGCATTCCACCTATAAATTTTTATTTTTTTGAATAACATTTTATTAACAGCGAAATCCACAGCAAGTACATCAATCATGACATTCACATGACACCCATTGAGCTTGGATACAGATTAGGGCATTGGAGACCACAAGCATTACATCAAGGGCATTTAACGCAGAAACCAAATCAGTTTTACGACATTGTATAGGTGGTTCCCGGCACAGTTTAAGGCCAGGGAAGCTTCAACCCCTGCATCTTAGGCTAGGTTTCCCTATGCGTTCTGGTCAGATCTCCCACCCCCAAGTCGTCCAATATAGCCTGTCTCTCTCGTCGGAGTTCTATTGTGGGAGAAATGCAAATGTCCCCCAGATATTTGTTCCATCGTCCCCATTTGTGGTCCCATTTTTTGGGGCATCCGCGACTCTTGTAGACCGTTTTCTCCGCTACCATCGCTACATCCATATCTTGAGCCCATGTGCGCAGCGATGGCACAGCGGCTGCCCCCCATTTCTGGGCAATATTCCTTTTGGCTATGACCCAACCCATCGCCGCCCACTCCTGCTCCGCTTGGGTAAGGTCCGTATCGTCCCACACATTAAGGAGGCAAAGCTGGGGGGAGGGAGCAACTGACTTACAGATGGCTCGCACCATCTGACGGGTGATTTCTGCCCAATATTGCTGTATGGGGGGGCAGGCCCACAGGATATGTGTGACTGTACCTACTTGATCACAGTTACGAAGGCAGAGCTCATCTGGACGCCTACCCAGTTTACACAGCAGGGTTGCATCAAAATACACCTGATGCAGAACCTTGAGCTGAACCAGGCGGAGCCGCAGTGGTATAGCCACCTCCCGAGGGGAGGCTAGCGCATCCCTCCAGTCCTCGTCAGGCATTTCACCCACCTCGCTTTCCCACCTGGCCCGTAGTTTCTGCATTGTATCAGTGCGATTATTAATTAACTTTTTATATGTTAAGGAAATGGCTCTACGATCCATCGGGTCCTGCAACAATCTGTCTTCCAAAGGTGAGTAGTTTGGAAGGGCTGTCCCAGGGGGCAGGGCGCAGTCTATAGCATGGCTAATTTGTAGATAGCGATAATGCTCAGAGGGTGCAAGCTGATAATTAAGTTGAAGCTCTGTGAAGGACGCCCTCCTGCCTTTAACCCATACGTCTCCTACAGTTGAGATGCCAATAAGATCCCATTTATCGAACCCCGCGCAGGTACTCAGCCGCCCCAGGCAGTCTGGTTCCCAGAGTGGAGTAGCCTTAGTCAGCCGTCCAGACCATCCCATTCGCTTCTGGAGCCGTTGCCAGGTTTCCACCGTTCTGGCCGTGGGGACAGTCAGGCCTAGTTTCTTCGGGTTTGAGTACAGTGCCCTGTTATATCCTCCCTTCCCCATGAGCCAACGGTCCATTCGGAAGCTCGGGTCATCGTGGGATCCAAACACCCACTGGTTTATCGCGATCAGTTGTATCGCCTGGTAATAAAGGCGTAGGTCCGGTAGTCCAATCCCTCCGTCATACCAGCCCATAGTTAGTTTTTGCATTGCAATGCGCGGCGGCCCGGTATCCCACAGTAACCCACGCAGAGTTGCGTCGATCTTTAGGAAGTAGGCTTCTGGGATCTTAATAGGCGTTTTCTGAAGGGCATAGAGAAAACGGGGGAGGGCTAGCATCTTGAAAAGGGCTGCCCGGCCCAGGAGTGTAAGGGGCAGTGTTTTCCAATGGACCACATCGGACTTAAACCGCTGTAGTGGGCCCTCGAGGTTCCGCTCATAAAATAGTGCTGAGTCTAATGTTATAAAAATACCCAGCTATTGGAAACCCTGTGGCACTATCGGTATATTATATTCCCTAGGGCTCAGCGGCGGGTCACCCCAGAGGGGGTACATCTGGATTTGGACCAGTTAATCTGGTACCCAGAGTGGGCCCCGAAAATATGAAAAATCTGCACTACCCGGCGGATCGAACGCGCCGGGGAGGCCAGGTACAACAAGATATCGTCCGCATATAGAGAGATGCGGTCTTCATGATCTGCTGTCCATTTAAGGCCCCTAATTTCTGGGTCGCTCCGGATCCAGACCGCGAGTGGCTCAAGTGCCAAGGCAAAAAGGAGCGGGGACAGGGGACAGCCCTGTCTCGTGCCACGGCCGAGGGAAAAGGAAGTCGAACGATGGTTATTGACTGATACGTGGGCTGTGGGCATGGTAAACAGTAGTCGAATCCAACCCAACAACCGGGGGCCTATCCCCACACGGATCAGGACCGCGAAGAGGTATTCCCATGCAACCATATCGAACGCCATCTTAGCATCAAGCGCAAGCAATAGTGCTTCCTCTTGGATTGTTGCCGCCCGTCCCAGGGCCCCGTGTACACGACACAGATTGCGTGCGGTATTACGGCCCGGCATGAAACCCGACTGGTCTGGGTGGATCAAGGCCGCAAGATAGGGGAGCAGGAGATTGGCCAGCAGCTTAGCCAGGATTTTGGCCTCCACTGCGATCAGGGAGATGGGCCTATACGATGCACATTCATCCGCCGGTTTGCCTGGTTTGCGGATGACCACTATGGTGGCATTGCGGATTTCGGCCGGAAAGGCGCCGGTCTCATAGCTCTCCTTGTACAGGTTGAGCAGATGGGGTGCCAGTTTCAGAGCCATAGATTTCATAAATTCTATCGGGATGCGTTGGGGCCCATGGCCTTTCCGGAGCGGGTATCTCGTATGGCTTTCTGGATTTCTTCCAATGAGATATCCGACTCCAGCGTCTCTTGGTCTTGCTGGGAGAGACACCGCACCTGAATAGTGGCCAGGAGGTCAGCCGCCAGATGTGCCTGTGAGAGTTGCGGCGGGTTGATTATTTGCTCATAGTATACTGCGAACGCTTCGGCGATGTTTTGAGGGTCCGTGATCAACACCCCATCCGGCCCTTTGACCGCTCCCACCCACCGCGCGGCCATTTCTTTCCGTTCCAGCCATGCCAGCAGTTTGCCAGTGCGTTCTCCCAACTCATAGATTCTGTGTCGGGTGGCGAGGATTCGTTGACTGGCCTTCTCACAGAGTAGTTGTTTGTAGTCCCGTTTCTTAAGTTCAAGTTAGTGTTGGGCCTCGCGGGCTGGGGTGCGTGCAGTTTCCTGTTCGAGATGGAGAATCTCCGTCTCCATTTCGGTAACCCGTCGCCTCCGTTCAGTTTTGTGTTCCACCATCAGGGACAGCGTTCTCCCCTTTATAACTGCCCCGTAAGCGCCCCATAAGGTTACAGCAGAAGCAACTGACCCTACGTTTTCGTCAAAATAGTAGTCAGTGTCTTGTTGCAAGGAGTCTCTGATGTGCAGGATTTTCAGCAGCCACGGCTGAATTCGAATGGGACCAGGTTGTCGCACTGTAGTGATCCCAAAGAAAGATCTCACCGGGGAGTGATCGGAAATTCCCTGTGCTAAGCTCGAGGAATCGGTGAAATATTGGATGTACTGTGCTTGCGTAAACAGGTAATCTAGCCGTGAGTGACTACCGTGCACTCCAGATTGAAAAGTATAAAGCGTGTCTCGGGGGTGCGACCATCTCCAAACGTCCACCAGGCCGAATGCATCCGCGAAATTGCTCAGTTGCGAGCCCCGCGGATCATTCCTTCATGGTGGATTGCGGTCCATTGTGTCATCCATCGTTAGGTTAAAGTCGCCACCCAGAGCCACAGCGCCCTCCGGAAGGGCCATCAGGATTCTCCCTACGTCCGCCAGGGTCTGGTGCTGAAGGCCCGGCGGCGCATAGACCGAGAGCAAGCTAAGGGCCCTCCCCTCCCAACTACCTGAGCAGCCAACATACCTACCCTGATGGTCGGTGTGAGTTGTGTGGAGCACATATGGGCAGCCCTTTCTCAGGAGGATCCCCACCCCTCTGGACCCAGAAGTAAAGCCCGAGTGTGCAAGCATACGATATCCCTTCCGGTTTAGGGCCTGACAGGAGTTGCCTATGAGATGCGTTTCTTGGAGCAATACTACATCTGCACGCGGTCGGTGTATGTATTGTTGCACTATGCTCCGCTTAATTTTATCGCCTAGCCCATTAACGTTCCAGGACACTAAGCTAAGTCTCTGCGCCATAGCCACAAGATCTATAGAACACCATGTCCGAGTGGTCGGAGTGACTAGTGTGTAGGGGTCTCATAGCCCTCCCCCTTAGTGACAATGCTCGTAGCACCTCGTCCCTTAGAGAGACGGCGGATAGGAGATTTGGGGTCAATAGGTGAATAATTTGTGTCTTGCCTGGACTACGGTTACCGTGTGGGATTGCTGCAAGAAAAAAACAATGAACAACAACCTTCCTAACCAACTTAATCCCATAAACTACCCATCCCTCCCTGCTCCCCTGCAAAACAGGACTAAAACCGCCCGCCTCCCCCAACGTGCAGAGTACCTGTCGCCCTCCCATAAACACTTAGAGGAAACGTGCGCTGCCCCACTCCCAAAATAGCAGCTGATATAGTTACCAAAAATTCGCCCTCTTTCCCTCCCCCCCTCAACCCTACTATCGCCAGGTCTTAGAGTTCCGTTTAAGCCACGCCCAGGTTACTAAAATCACTTTCCATCCCGTAGTCATTATGCCGGGATTGGACCCCCCCCCCCCGAGCCCAGCAGGAAGACCATTCCATCCGCAAGCGCATCAGTGAGGGGGGGGGGGCATCGATGTTCCTGGTGGCTCAGTTTTCGCCTCGCAAATTCTTACACTGGAGGACACTTTGGGCCATGCAGCAAAGGGATCAACTCACTCCCCTCACAAGGTCGATCTATAGCAAACAGAATGTCATCGTGAGGACAGTGATATGCTTCCCAACCTCCACCAGGGACCTCCAATGCGACCATGGTGGGCCATACACTTTCTTACCAGCGTCCATAGTTAGCGTTCCTCTGTCGGGCCCGGGGCCCCAGCGTCAGAGCGCGAAGGTGAGCGCCTTCGTGGGCGCCAGTCCTCGGCCGCATCTGCAGCCGAAGCTCCCGTTTTTTTTCGCTTGTCCACAGTGCGCCAACCCTATAGCCAGTCCCAAGCGTCCTCCGGGCGCATGAAGAACCACACTTTGCCCTCGGCCTCCACTCGCAGCTTGGCAGGGAACATCATTGCATATTTGACGTCGTTGTCCCGCAGGGCCTTTTTTACATCCTGGAAGCTTCGCCTTTGTTTCTGGACTCGTAGGGTAAAGTCTGGAAAGAACGCAATGTTGCTATTCTCCAGAGTGATGGGTGGAGCCGCCCTCGCCGCTTGATGGATGATGTCGCGATCCCGGAAGTTGAACACTCGGGCCACTATTGGTCTAGGAGGGGCCCCCGGCCTGGGGCGGCCCCCTGGCACCCGATGGGCTCTTTCAATGGAAAAACACTTGGAGAGTCCCCTAGGCTGTAAGTGTTTGAGGACCAAGTCCTCCACAAAGAGGTCCACCGCCTGCCCCTCCGCCCGCTCCGGAACACCAATTATTCGAACATTGTTCCGGCGCATCCTGCCTTCATAGTCGTCCAGCTGCCGGGCAAGCACCTCGTGGGAGGCGCGCAGGTCAGTGACCTCTCGTTTGAGGAGGCTGGTGTCGCTTGACAATTCCTTGGTCGTCTTTTCCACTGCACCCACCCGTTCGGTGATCTTTCTTACGTCTTCCCAGATCAAACCCACATCGGTGGCCACAGTATCAATTCGCAGTTCCAGGGACGTCTTGACAGCGGTAATGGCGTCCAGAAGGTCTTTGTTCGTCGGGTCAGGCTTACCCTCCGAGGCCGGCGGCCCCGCCCGATCCCGGCCCTGTTGTTGGGGCCATGCAAATTTCTCTAGCTTGGTCTGCGTTGCAGTCTTGGCATGCCGCCCGGATGGCATGATCACCCTGCAGTGGGCATTCCCCAGCCGCGAGGAGCCGCCGCTAGTCCCCACCGCCTGCGGTAGAGACCTCCACCCGGCCTGTCGGTTTTCGCAGCTGCTCCCCAGTCGCCAGGGCACCCCACTCGGGTCCACGAGCCTTCAGCGGCCCGCGGGTAGGGCCGGCCTCCGCCCCCCCACGTCCTTGCTTCACCTCAGTCGGCTTGTCCCCCTCCAGCCAGACGTCCCCACTCCTGGACCCCCGGTGTCGTATGTCGCAGGGAGGCCCCTGGGATCAGCCACCAAAGAGAGCAGTTCTTTAGCCCCACTCTCGGGTAGGCCTGTAGAGGTAGCGGAGGCGCCCTCCACATGCCCCGCTCTCCGTTCAACGGTAGTCCTTCACCCCTCGATGACTGCAGGGGCCGGGGGTCGCCGCAGTCCTCAGCTCCTCAAGGGGACACCCCCCCGCTCGGGCGAGTCTTCGGAACACCCAGGCCTGGGCTTTACCGGAAATCCCGCTGGCTGCCGGGCTCTCACACGAGCGCACGTTGGTTCAATTAGGGGCGTTAGGTCCGGGCCAGGCCGCGCCCCACAGCAGTAATGGAGGCTCCGTGCCCCCCCCTACGCCTATGCAGCGGCTGCTCACCTCCACTGCCACACTCTGTTCACAGCGCCGCCTGGGAGTATCCCTTACCGACAGCGCTGCGGCCAGGCCATCTAGTCCGGAGCCACTGCCGAGTCGCTCTCACGAGTGCGTCTCGATTCCCGCCTTGTCGCTTCAGAGAGCTCCCGAGGTGCCGGGGAGGCCACCGGGTCCTCGGGAGCAATCGTTTGTAGTGCCAGGAGGCACCGCACTCCAGTATGCCTCCTCCCGGGTAGATCAAGCCGCCACCGCGACCCCGCTTTTCTGGGGAGGCCGCCCGAGTCACACTGTCCAGTGGCCAGTGATTTGGCCGCAGTCGTGGCCCAAAGTCTGCAAGACCCGTGTGCCCACCTCACAAAGCGGTTATTCGGCCCCACAGCACCTCCTCCATCGTTTCCCCCGTCGGGGCACGGCAATCGCGGGTCGCACCTCCGCCACTCCACCAAGCCGGAGGCTCAGCTATCTTCTCCCGGTGTTACGTCGCCGTCCTGCCTCCGCAGCCGCCGGGTCCTCTACTGTGTCGGGGGGATCAGCAAGACCAGCACCCGAGTCGCCTGGGGTGTCACGCCTCAACCCCCACTCTCCGGACGTTCCAGGCCTCTCGCATTCGCCGTGTCCCAGCAGGCCGCACCTCACGTCCGCTCGGCAGTCTTCCGGCTCACGGGGAGTGGAGCCCAACTGCTACTCCGCCTCCGATCGCTCCCAAACTTCGCCACCCGGTCCACCGGAGCTCTGGAACCACCAGGGATAGTCCGCCGCACGGGTCGGGACCTCGGGGCACAGGTATTCAGGATAATTCGGTAGTGGCGCTGCAGAGCTCCGCTACTGCACGGCCATTCCCGTCGGCAGCAAGCCACGCCCCCTCCACCTTTAAATTTTTGAGTTAAAAAATTCATTATTAACTTCATCAAGAGTCTGTGATAATTTTATTGACTAAATGGTTGATAAAGTCAGTAGTTATCATTACCAACAACTATTCAACTAATTGGTCCAACGACCAAATAGAAGGAAAGTTGATATTAAAAGAATCAGTTATTAAAAAATGTCTCATTTGAATCTATTAAGAGAAAGAATTGTCGGAACGTATAAATTCACCCCAGTGAATCAGGGATTTTGGTGAATGTGTATGGGCCATTGTAGTGTGATGTTGTTGAGTATTGATCACGGATCAATTATTAGTATTGTGGCTGGATCAGTAACAGCAGATGTAACAGGGGCAGTCCTCATGGGAGGTCACAAAAGTATAAAAGGTGAAAAAGATGGGTGATTTTTTCAAGCCCATAGCCTAAAGCATAGCTTGAAAAACAGCGCAAGTGGTGCCTAGGCGAGACTTAAAAACCTGCTTCAGCCTATTACATATAAGACTCGGGGAGAGGATGTGGTCCGTCGGCTAGACTGCCGACTTTGGTGCTGGAAACCAGGGTTCGAGCCTCGGGGTCACGTCCACATCCTGTGATTCTGGGCAAATCACTTAATCTCCCCGTGCCTGAATATGTAATGTAAATACGGTGCTCATGTACAGTGCTCCAATACCTTCGGGTCGAGTTCGTGCTATATAAAAGATGCAAAAAAACCTCAGAATAGCACAATCAGGGAACGGGTTGACGTGTATAGGGGCATCTTTACACGTCTTCAATGGGTGCAAGGAGGCTTTGAATAAAAAAAATTCCAGCTATCGCGACAAGAATTTTAGATTCTATTAAGGACACGGAGGCCAGGATTATGCTGTCTCAATTTCTTTACTGATCTCACAGCAGCCAATGAAAAATGAACTACACAAGTAAAAAACATCATATCCCATGAGGCTTTTAACCACGTCTCCTCATAACAGCCAATGGCAACATGTCAAAGTACACAAAATAGAGAGACACCTTCTTGGTTTCCTCTTTCTTTGCGAACACCAGTCCATAAATACGAACGAAAAAACACAGACCCAACTCTAAACAGAGAGATAAACAGTTCCTTTGCATTCTCAACGGAGAATATAGTCCACAAGTCCTGTGATTAACATCTTCTCATAAGGAGGTGATCCATCTCCAGCCGGAGTATCACTTCAGTTCTTGTTAGAGTCATTTCCTGAAAATAGAAACAAGGCTGAAAATAGGGAACCCACACACGATTCTTTTAGGGTGGGCATTGACACTGTTATGAACATAACAATAATACAACTTAACAGTTGAATAACTGTCCCAATGGGTGGGATAATCCTCGCCTCCGTGTCCTTAATAGAATCTAAAATTCTTGTCGCGATAGCTGGAAAATGTTGTATTCTATGTCAGGACCGGAGGCTTCTGATTATGCTGGTTCAAAGCTCATCAATAACAACAGAAGAAAGATGAGATATAGGCTTGTAATAAAACACTTTAAACATTGAATCCGTAGACCAGTCAGCCACTTTCAGGATATCCTCTCAGCGAGATCCCAACATGTATGCTTTAGAGGCCATAGCTCCTCTAGCGGAATGAGCACCATATACAGAAACATCAATGCCAGCTTCTGACATCACCCACCTGGCCAAGGTGGCAGCTGATACCGGTCGATAAGGCTTTTGGATCGCAAGTAATAATTGACCCAGTGGATCAGATCTATGGGCAAGAGTGCGTTCTTCATAACATTTCAAACAATGCAAAACACATACTCTACCGAAGGTGACATTGTTTTTGTCCGTCTCGTGATGATAAAGGAGACACCCTGCGGAGAAAATATTCTGCACGCCAGATCCAGAGCTCGCACATCTGAGACTCTGCGACAGGAGATTAAACATAACAGCATGGTGAGTTTGGCCGATAATTGTTTCAAGGAAAGGTCTGGATTATCTGGCCAAGACTCAAGTAATGAGAGTACCTTAGAAATGTCCCATAAGGTCGAATATCTGGGGCGAGGAGGGTTGGCCACCCTAACCCCTTTAAGTAACTTGCACACTAGGGGATGCATTCCCACCGGTTTACCATCAATAGAGTCATGACCTGCCGAAATTGCTGACCTGAAGTTATTTTTTTTAAATTTAGCCGTTTATTACAAAATTCAAAAAATATACAAAGATGGGCCTACAACCTTCAGGCCGGCCGCTAGCAAACAAAAGGAGCATATGATACACACAATAGCGCGGGTGCTGCGGCAAAGGGAGATGTACAGGAGTTAGCAGCGTTGATAGCCACACCATCCGGACCCCACATAACGGTTTCTTTTTTAGTATAAGTAACAACAGAAAACAAATCCACAAGGCAACCCACAATCGGAAACAGCAGCATGTGCTCCCCTAGAAGGGGGACCCTACCAATCCATAGGAGTATCAAGGGGGGGAAAAGGTCAGGACAGGGACTGGGTGGACTCAATGCCCGGCACCGGAGAGATAAACCGGCTAAGGGGACGGGGCAGGAGACGGATCGGGCAATAACGGCGGGGTACAGATTCCCCCGCGGTAGGCGTTCCAGGGGCCCCATACTTTCACCCATGTCCCAGGCTTACCTCTCGCTACATACACCACCTTTTCCCGAAACATGCACCAGTCCATATTATCCTTCCAGGCCGAAACAGTCGGGGACCTCTGGGAACCCCACAGTTGAGCAATATCGCATTTGGCCACCATATATCCCAGAGTCACCCACCACGTCTGTGGCGCCGAGTAGTCGGTTGGTTCCCACACATTCAACAGGCATCTCCTCGCTTCGGGCAGCAGCGACACACGCGTAACCACCCGCAGGACCTCATGCAAACCACGCCAGAATCGCTCCACCTCTGGGCATTCCCACAAAATATGAAGAAAGGTCCCCAAAGAACCACACCCACGCTTACACAGCCCGTCCACAGCATAGCCCATACGCAATAGCCTTGGCCCTGTGATGTAGACCCTGTGGAGTATCTTGAGCTGGACGAAGCGAAGGCGGGCCGGTATGGCCACCTCTTTCGGGGAGGCCACCGCAGAGACCCAGTCCTCGTCGTCCAGCTCCAATCCATCGGCAACCCATGCCTCACGTAGGTTAGTCAGCAATCCCGAGCGGTCATTGATCAGTTTTTTATAGATTAGTGAGATCGTGCTTTCCGGTACATGTCCATCCAGCACTCTATCCTCCAGAGGGGAATACTCCGGGATGGAGGCAACGTCCGGGAAGGCGGAGCATAGTGCATGACGGATCTGCATATACCGAAAGTACTCCCTGTCCTGCAACTGGAATTCCGTCTGCAGCATCTCGAACGTTTTAAATCCCCCCCTCGTCCAGAGATCCCCACCCTGCTGATGCCTATCATGTCCCACTTCTCGAAGCCCTTCGAGGTCCACAGGGAGCCCAACTGCTCAGATGCGTATAGTGGCGACGCCCGGGTCAAACGATCTTTCCACCCCATCGCTACATTAGCCGCGTGCCACACTCGTACCATGACACGCGTGGGGCCCGTCAGACGTACGTCGAGCGAGCTGGAGTAGAGCGCTCGATTATAATCACCACCCGGCAGTAACATCTTATCCATTTCAAAGGCCGGGTTTAGGGCGGGCCCGTATAGGCCGTGATTAATCGCAGCCAGCTGGGAGGCCCAATAATACCGTTTGATATCCGGGAGGGCAATCCCCCCGTCATACCACGGGAGCGTCAGCTTCGCCAGGGCAATACGCGGTCTCCCGTCCCAGAACAGGCGGCGTTGCAAACTCTCCACCTCGCGGAAGTAGCGTGCCGGGACGAGGTCCATTGTATTCTGCAGAGCGTACAGGAAACGCGGCAGCGACATCATCTTAAACAGTGCCGCCCGGCCGAGCGGCGAGAGCGGCAAGCGCTGCCAACGCGCGACATCCTCCTTCAGGCGCTGGAGGGGGGGAAGCAAGTTCCGACCATACCGGGCCTCCGCGTCCAGGGTAATAAAGACACCCAGGTACCTAAATCCCTGCGGGGCGATCTGGATAGGACAGCCCCGCGGAAGGATAGGAGCCTCCCCAGAGAGAACATACACGCACAATTTAGCCCAGTTGATGACAAGGCCGGAGTTACGACCAAATGACTGCAAAACATCAACCAGTACTATCAGTGATTTACGTGGGGAAGCCAGGTACAGGAGAATGTCATCAGCGTATAGAGATACGCGGTCCTCATACTCGGGGGTCCAGCGGAGACCACGGATAGAAGGATGCCACCGCAGCCACTCCGCCAGGGGCTCCAATGCAAGCGCGAAAAGGAGCGGTGATAACGGGCAGCCCTGCCGCGTGCCCCTGCCCAGCTCGAACGGAGCCGACACTCTACCGTTCACAACCACCTGCGCCAGTGGGCCAGAGTACAACAATTTAACCCAACTGATAAACCCTGGGCCAAACCCAAATTTCGCGAGCGTCGCCCAAATATATGGCCATTCAAGTGTGTCAAACGCCATAGTGGCGTCCAAGGACGCCAAGATGGCCGGCTCCCGTATGAACGGGACACGTGCGAGCACCCCATGCAAACGCCGCAGGTTAAGCGCTGTGTTGCGATGGGGGATAAAGCCAGACTGATCCTGGTGAACCAAGTCACACACTACGCCGACCAGCCGATTGGCCAACACCTTGGCGAGGATTTTGGGCTCCGCATTCAATAACGAAATGGGCCGATAGGATGTGACCCGGTCACGTGGCCTCCCCTCCTTGTGGATAACCACGATGGTAGCCAGACGCTGGTCTAGCGGGAGGGAGCCCACCGAGTGGGCCGCAAGGAACATAGCACGGAGATGCGGCGCCAGCGTATCCGGGCGCAGTTTATACAACTCGATGGGAAGACCATTAGGACCCATGGCCTTGCCGGAAGCGACCGAGCGTATGGCGAGGGCAATTTCTTCGGAAGTTGGAGCGGCGTCCAACGACACTCTGTCCTCCTCCGAAAGGGAAGGCAGCGCGATATCTCTGAGCAGGGCATGGGAGTCCTCTTCAGAGCGGGAAGACACCGGGGAATACACCCCACGGAAATAGTCCGCGAAGCAGGAGACAATTTCTTCCGGCTCAGTGACACACACACCATTCTGTTTCTCAATCAACGGGACAACTCGACTCGCTCTCTCTTTTTTGTCCAGCCACGCAATCAATTTACCAGCCTTATCACCCACATCATACAGTCTCCCCTGTTGCTCTCTACTGAGGCCCCTGGCCGCCTCCGTGACGAGGGCCTTATAGGCCGCTTGCTTGAGTTGGAGAACATGTAATTTGTCATCCGTGACCTGAAGTTATTAACCGACCTGTAGGCAAAGCCCGATTATGCACACTCCGACAGAAAATTCAAAATCTCAGTCACATCTGATCCCACGGGATCCACCTGCCGTCGAAGGCACTAACCCACCCATCGCTTCCAGGAAGCTGAATATCGTTTGTGGGTGGATGGAGCCCAAGCTTGTTGTATAAAACCGGCAGCCGCCTGTGAAAGGCCTTCAATGCTCTCGTGTCTGCTGAGAACGTCCACACCATGAGAGATAATTGGTTCTGCAGGACCAACGGATGGCAAGCCCCCACTGGGTCCTGGAGAAGCGTCGGGAAAATCGGAAGCTGAAACGGAAGATCCACAGACAACTCCAATAGCGTGGGAAACCACGACTGAGTCTTCCACAACGATGTCACCAACACTATTGAAGCCGCTGGATGACGGATTAAGGCCGCCACTCTCGGGATGAAGGCAAAGGGAGGGAAGGCATAATTCTTCTGCGGATCCCAATGATGAAGGAACGCATCCGTTCCCATCGCCATCGGATCCGGTCTCCAACTGAAGAACAACGGAATCTGAGCATTGAGGCGAGAGGCAAATAGGTCTATCTTGCAGGGGCCTCGCATACTCATGATCTCTGCGAACAGCATGGGGTGAAGCCTACAATCGCTGTAATCCCTGAGGAACCTGGAGTTCCAATCTGCCACCTGATTGAGTTTGCCCGGCAGGTATTCTGCTATGACCGTGATCTTGTGATTTAGACAGAAATGCCAGAACTCCTCCACTATGTTGACCAACATCTGTGACTTCGTCCCTCCTAGTCGGTTGATATATCTCACCGCCGAGACATTGTCCATCCGGAGGAGGATGCAACAATTGCTCTTCATGGGAGAAATTGACCTTATCGCAAAAGAGCCTGCTAGCAACTCGAGGCAGTTGATGTGCAACCTTAACTCGTCTGCAGACCATCGTCCGCCTGTGGCAAAGTCACCACATCAAGCGCCCCAGCCCCAGCCCCAGCCCCAGCGGCTGACGTGGGATTCGATAATGACGTCTGGGAGGCGCCAAAAATCGCCCTTCCATTCCAGGCCGACATGTGTTCCAGCCACCAAGGAAGCTCCTCTTGAGCGTCTGGAGACAAGGGAATGAGGTGGTCGTAATGAAACTTCTTCTGAATGTAATAGATCTTGAGGGGCTGAAGAGCCCGATAATGTAGAGGGCCTGGGAAGATGGCTTGAATGGAGGAGGCCAGAAGGCCCACAATCCTCGCCAGCACTCTCAAGGAAATCATTTATTTTGACAGAGTGGTTTTGATTTCTATTTTTATGGACCTGATCTTGAGCAGAGGGAGGAGAAGTTACGCAGAGACTGCATTTATTTGAAAGCCCAGGAATTCTATCTGTTGGCTCTGACTTATCATTGAATTCTTTGTGTTTATGACGAAGCCCAGATCCTGTAAGAGGGTCATCGTCCACTCCAAATGAGTGAGAAGATTTCGATTTTGAGCAAGGAGCAACATATCGTCGAGGTAGACAATCATGCGCACCCCCATTTCCCGAAGGCGGGAGGTTACGGGTTTCAATAGTTTGGTGTCAAGAATTCCTGTCATACAAGGGAAACACGCCCTTATGTAAACAGGAGAGCTGTTACATAACTCAAGGGAAACACGCCCTTATGTAAACAGGAGAGCTGTTACATAACTCAAGGGAAACACGCCCTTATGTAAACAGGAGAGCTGTTACATAACTCAAGGGAAACACGCCCTTATGTAAACAGGAGAGCTGTTACATAACTCAAGGAAAACACGCCCTATAAAGGGAGGAACCGGGAGGTACAAGGCTGTCGGATATTGTGTTTACACCGACGTACCTGCTTCGTGAAGAGCAGTGTTCCGGAGTGGTGCTCCAGTAAGGCAAGAACGGAGGTAGGTCGAGTCGTTACTCCCTGGGCCGTGTCTTGCCCCATCGTCACCTGTGAAGGACCCGGAAGCTCTACCGGTCAACCATTGAGCTTCGCTTTTTGACTCGGCTGAGTCCAAGCGCAGTGGCGCTTTTGCTGGTTGGAGTCGTAACTCCCAGCCCGACCAGAGACACAGGGACTGCCAGCTGTAACGCACACCAGGAGGTGTTTGCCGCGTTACAGACTCGGAAGTCCACAGGATCGATCGAGCGGCTGCTCTCGGTTCAGTCTTCTTGCTTGTGATTGGGGTATCGGTGACGCATCACCAGGAGGTGACTCCGCGTCCCGGTGCAGTCTGAGGAAGAGGTTGAGCGGCTGCTCCCTTCAGGTAGAGACCCCGGCTGGGTGTTTCCCTGACTCCTCGATTCTCCCCAACACTCTTCGTGCCCCTCACAGCCTACCGATTGGCATTGTCGGCCATTTCATTTCTGCCCTCTGTTGGCATACGCCGGGATCGGCGTATATGCAGAGGACGGTTAGGACCATCCGTGCTGTGGGCTGGTAACGTACTTAGCCTGGAGGATTCCAGTGACTATAACTTTTGTTTGTTCTTTGTGTTTTATTTGCCTTCATTAAAAGAACTAACCCTTCACAAGTGGTTGCGTCCTCATTGTCGTGTCTGTTAAACGATCCTGAGACGTTCAGGGCGTTACATTTGGTGAAAACCCACGGGGCTGACGACAGACCAAAGGGGAACGTACGATAGCGGTACCATTGTCCTTTCCATTGATATTGAAGAAATTTCTGATGAGAGGGGCAAACTGGGACCGTGACGTAGGCATTTTTCAAGTCCAACCGGACCATCCAGTCCTTCTCCAACAGGAGATCCCTTAGAAGATGGATGCCCTCCATCTTGAAATGCCTGTAGACTACAAAGGGGTTGAAATCTCTGAGGTTCAACACTAGTCTCTGACCCCCTCCTTTCTTTTGCACCAAGAAGACGTTGCTGCAAAATCCTCCGGGAATGAAGGACCCTACGGCAATAGCCTGCTTGGCCAAAAGATCTTGAAGTTCAGAGTCTATAAAATTCTGTTCTCGAAGGTAAAAAAGGAGAGGTCAAGGAGGAATCAGTTGACATGGGGAGTCCAGAAATTCTATCTGGTAGCCCTGAACTGTCTGCAAGATCCAAACATCAATGGTGAGGCGAGTCCAATTTACCACAAAATGCAATAATCTGCCCCCCAGGGGAATCATAGGACACCTAGGACTTACCAGAAGACTGGGAGTCAAAGTTTTTGTAGCCTTGGGTTGACACCTCTGTTGAAGCGGCCCCTGTATCCTCTAGATCTGGAGGGATAGAAAACAGCCTGCTCCGGCTCTTGGGTATAACCCCTGCGTCTGGGAGCGAAACCTCGTTGAGGACTGGGGTTGGAATAGCGGCCGGTCGAGCGTCCTCTGCCACGCCCGGCCCTACCAGAGACCTGATGAAACACTCTCTTCAACAAGAATTGTGACTTGTCGAGTGAGGCTAAGGTGCTCACAAATTTGCCAATGTCCTTTACGAATTTCTCACCAAAGAGCTGCCCTTCCGCTAGCGGGCCCGGTTCGGCCGTGGCCAGCTCCACCAATTGTAGATCAATCCTTAGGAGGACAGACTTGCGCCGTTCGGAGGCCAAGGCGCAGTAAGCATTACCCAGCATGCAGATTGCGCTTTGAGCCCAACCAGCCAAGATTTCGGGGTGAATAGCAGCCCCGGTCTCTTGTGCCTGTAGGGCCAACTCCAGAATTTTGGCCAAGGGGCCTGCAAGGTCAAGAACCTTATCTTGACACGCCCGAAGTGCGCGGTCGATCCCTTTCTTCGGATCCTTCTTGTACTTTTTTAGGAAGGTGGTCATGGAAGAATCTATGTCGGGGGTAATCGCCACCTTATGAGCTAAGTCAGGTCGGGGGCATTCGGATTTAAGGCAGGCCCTCACATCCTTATCAAAACTTTTACGTAGATGAGTGTGCATGTAAACGGCCACCGCCTGGTGTGGAACCCAATCGGCAGATCGGGGGTGCACAATATCGGAGGGGTCAAACAGGAAAGGGGAGGGTTGGACAGGGGAAGAAGAATGATTGCGCTTCTTAGCACATTTGCGAGGCCTAGACTCCTGAGAAGTCTGTGTCGGGATCAGTAGTGGTATCATGGATAGGGATGGGGGAGGAAGGGCTATGCGGGGGAGCTGGGGCGCCCTCTCGGGCCTGCTCATTGGATTTATAGAGCTTGGAGTAAGAATGTGCATGTGGCCAAGGAATTCCCGGGGGCTCGGAAGGGAGAAGGGGCGCTGGGGCAGGGCAAGTGCGAGAGGGAGAAGGGTTAGCAGCAACAAGACGGTCTAATTTCTGGGCAATAGGTAATAAGGCGGAGGAGAGTGCCTTATCTAGCTTAGCATCCAATTTCTTATCAACCACATCTTCCATGGAATCGTCATAGTAATAAGCGTCATCCCCCTGATCCTCACACGCAGCTACCTCCTCCTGGTAGAACTCACAGTCTGCCATACTTCGTGTGAATATGAATATTCAATCAAAATATCCCCAGAAGGAAGCACAATTATCAACCCACACTTCCACAAGTTAGGGTGTCAGATGGGAGCAATGCTGGGGCAAAGGAGCCAATGAGTACTGAAAAAACCCACACAGGAATATAGTAAGAACCTGCACAATACAGGACTAATGGGGGAGAAAGTATTCCCACCTGCCTGAACAAGCAGAAGTTCAAAGAATTATGTCCTCAAGGACCTGTAACTCAAGGGTTAATGTCCCTGCAATCGTAAAACCAAGCGCTGCCTTAAGAGGTCTCAAAACGGCCCGTAATCGGCTCCAATTGCCAGCTGCGTATCTCCCCTATTCAGCCCGGGGCAGGGCTTCGGTCCGGCAGTGAATGAAGGGAGCTGCGCGCGCACATGGGCGCGTACTACCTCACTTGGCCAGGAGGACGCAGGTGTGGGTTCCCTACGCGCCTGAGATCCCCTTGCGGATGTGAGGGGCGTTGCCTCATGGGGGAGACTGGAGCCGGTTGTCAGCCTGGGAAGAGGCGGGAGTTGTGGCACTGGGTGACCTCTATAAGGATGGTAATCTTCTCCCTTTTGATGACCTCAGGGAGCGGCATGATCTCCCGCGGGGGGAGTTTCTTTTGCATGCAGCTCTGACTGCGGCTGTCAGGAAACACTGGAGACAGGGACTGGTGGAGCCGACCACATCCCTTGCTTGTCAGTACATAGTGATGGCGGCGGGGACTTTTAAGGCGGTGACCTGCCTTTATCGGCGGATTACCTGTGACATGCGTCAACCCCTGACTGCATTGCGACTCAAATGGGAGGCGGACCTGGGAGAACCCATTGGGGACAAAACCTGGGACGAAGTCATGGAGCGTCCATGGAAATGTTCCCGAAATGCACGATTCCAACTTATCCAGTTCTATGTATTTCATAGGGCATACCTCACGTCTAGTAAAATAGCTGAATATTTTGGGGGGGGGGGCCGATGTTTGCCCCCCTTGTGACTAGGACGGGGCGAATTTCCTCCACATGTTCTGGGACTGCCCACGGGTGGGAGACTTTTGGCGGGAGGTGATGTCTGCACTGCGGGCCGTGACTGAGAGGGAACTGGAGACGTTACCAGGGGTTTGCTTGCTGCATTGGTTCCCGCATACTGCTAGGACTAAGGTAACCAGCCGGTTCATTGACCTGGGGCTGGTCCTGGCCAAGCGGGAGCTCACTTCTCATTGGAAAGCGAGACAAGGGCCTAATCTCTTGCGTTGGAATAGGGAGATGGTGAAGTGGGCGGGGAGCGAGGGGAACTATAGACTAGGCATGGCTCGGAGGAATGGAAGTGAGAAATCACTAGAAATGGCCCGGGCATGGGTGGCACTCCTGGAACTCTTCAAACAGCCGGATGAGGATGGCGAGGGGGAGCCTGGGGAGGTGGATGGGGTAGGAGACCCGTGAGAATTTCTCCATGATCATGGGAGTGTAGGGCGAGGGGAGGACTCTGGACCCGGGATAGGACGCTTCCCCCTGATCTCTTGGTTTACTCGCTGTGCCCGGTGGGAGGGGAACCCATCAGGCGGGCGGGAGGCTTCAGGGTTCACTTGACTACGTTGGCTACTGGCGGCATGCTTGGGGGGGGGGTGGCTGGGGTGGGGGGCGTTGGTGGGGGAGATTTACCGGGGAGCGGGAGGGGGGGTCTGTTGCTTGTACTGCATTGTGATAATGGACCACTCTTATGGACGGACTGCCTTATGGCACAGATGCCTTGTGGGAAGAGAGATATGCTGTTGTGCTCTGACTGGCGAGTTGGCTGATTTCCTACATCCTGGTTCATCGGGGTAGCCCGACAGCGAGCGGGAGGTTTGCTTGTATTACTTTGTAAAGTTCAATAAAAGTCTGTTTAAAAAAAAAAAAAATGGGCGCGTACTACCTCCCGAGACGCACGCAGGAAACCCGATCGGGCTCAAGCGTGTGCCTTGCTCCCTGCGGGGGGGGCCAAACCCCTCCGAATGCGGAACCCCGAACGGAACAGCCAGCAGCACTGGCGGCAGCGCCACGGATCGAAAATGCGGGGAAAAGGAAAGCGCAACACGCGCTTGGAGGAAAAGGCAGCAGGTAACCCTAAACGCGCGTTAGAGAATAGCGCTCGGGTTAAAGGGGAAAGTAAACATCGCGCTGCACACAATGAAGGAGCAATTAGCAACGTGTAACAAACACAGGCAGATTCAAGTAAAAGCCAATAATAAAAACACCAGTAAGGCAATAACAGTCTATGCACAAAGTCAAAGTAGACAAATATAGAGAGACACTTATCTTGACAGCAAAGAAAGAGGAAGCCAAGAAGGTGTCTCTCTATTTTGTGTACTTTGACATGTTGCCATTGGCTGTTATGAGGAGACGTGGTTCAAAGCCTCATGGGATATGATGTTTTTTACTTGTGTAGTTCATTAGGTCTTGCCTTGCTATGGCGTAAGCGATCGCAAAGCGAGACTATTGTGGGCTTTTCAAAGTGCTCCCAAAAAGCGGATTGCATGGCTAGCACGCGCACAATCACGCGCATCGTGCCGCCATGCAATCTGCTTTTTGGGAGCACTTCAAAGGGTCCGCTCCCCCGCCTGGAATGCGCTCCCCCGCCCCCAAGCGCGCGCGCGCCACGCTCCACTGAGCTTGTCTTTTTTTTCGTTTTTTTTAAACTTTAAGCGCGAGGCGCGCGTGCGGCCAATGCTTGTTGTTGTTTGCATGCCCCCGCCTACAGGCCGTAGCAGAAACAGCACGTACAGCACACGCTAATGCACACAGACACTGGGCGAGCTAGGCGAGGCACTTTCAGTGGATGCAGCAGATGACTCCGAACACCGAAATAACCCGCTGACTCCGTGTGCGGCCGCGCTTGTCTCTTTATGTCTTACTTCTTTCAATGCCACTCTCTGTGTCTTCCTTCTCTGCTCCGTCTTATTAATGATCTTGCCACTTTTTGTTTAGACCAACACTCGTTTATTTAGTCCCTCGCTTTTTATTTCTCCCTCGTTTTCTTGCTCCCTTTCTTTACATCATGTTTCTCCATCTCTCCCTTCATCCTATGTTGTCCTTAGTTAACTTTACATCACTCTCTGCTCCTTTGCCACACACTCATTTGTCCTCAGTGTATCGCCTTCACGCTTTGCTTCCACTGATCTCGCTATTCCCTCTTCTTCTCTCACTCATCCCGCAGACATCCTTTCTCACTGCCTCCCGTTCAAGCTCATTGCTTTCAATTCTATCTCCTCGCTCTCGCCCACTGCCAGTTTGTGTCCCTTTCACCCTTCCAGTTGTGTAGTCTTTCCTCTGACTCTGCTTTCCTCTGATTCTCTCCTTGCGCCAGCTCCCTCTTTATCTCGCCTCTTTTTCTTTATCTCTCTGCCCTCTCCTGCTTCACCCCATCCTGCTCTCTCACAGCTGTTCTTTCCTCATTCTCCCCGCCCTGTAGCCCCGCCACCCCCCCCCGAACGCAGCGTTTTTAGACGTCCTCGCCTTTCACTTTCCGACTTGGCTGTTCTTATTTCCCTTCCGTCCCCACTCTCTGTCTTGCACCCCTCTCCCTCCCTTGCAATCCGTCGGCACCGAGGCCCTTTTCCCTCGTGCTCCTCCTTCCTGTTTCTCTCTGCTGCTCTCCTCTGGCTCGCGCCCCTGCCTTATTTATCAGCCTTCCACTCTTCCTCTGCCGCACTTCCCTTTTCTTCCGTGCTTCTAGGTCATTGTTTGTCCTGTTCGTGTCTCTTACTCCCTTCTCCTGTAGTTTCCCTATTCCCTTTCCTCATTGCTGGTCTCCCTCCAGCACCTCTATTTAACAGCTCTAAAACAAGAACACATCATGGGGGATGATCACAGGACTCGTGATGTGCGGAAGATGCATTCATTTTTTATCTCCGATTTCAGAACATTTCACAGCCTTGTTTTAAAGTGTTACCAATTTGGATTATTTTGTTATTTCAAAAGAATAAAAAAACACCTCGAATGACACACAGGTTCAGTGTAGTTAAACACCTTCCCTAAGTCTAAATGCTCACGTATTTCCTACACGCACGAACATCTCTAGCAGATGATTCTCTGTAATAAATAAACTAATACCTTGAATTTGGAGATCGTGATTCCGCCGCAGCAGGATAACCCGCTGTGCTGCTCAGATACTGGGAGCCAAATAATTACCAGAGGCATTACAAACAAGAGAGAAGCAGCACTCGTCTCAGACTGCACAAGTGCCCGGACCTACAAGATCACCACCAAGACCTTCACCCCCCTCTCCCCAATACCCGATGAGTATCCGGCAGACGAGCGGCATACCGCTAATAGCGCCTGCATTAATAAATGCCAACCTGAATATAATTGTTATTAGAGTTTCCTGGCCAGATAATGTGATAGCTGCCTATCGATATGCTCGCAAACAGTTTGTGCTAATTTTGACCAGTCTCTTGTGAAATTCACGATGCGCTATGCACTGTGGTATCAGATGCGCAAATGTATTCTACTTCGCACGCACTTCGCCCTCCCAGCTCTGAGTCATGCGCAAAAATGCCTGCACTTGTGTGGTCTGAGTACAGATTCATTTTTGTAATCCTACGCAATGCGCGGTTCGTCTACAATTAACCATGCACTAGTCTCCGGAGGTGACGCGCAGAAGAATTCTATAGCGCTTAACAGTTTTTCCCAGTTTTTATTTAGCACGAATTCAAACCGAGGGTATTGGAGCGCGTTACATGAGCATCAGTTACATTACACAAGGAGAAATTCATTTTTTTTGTAGGCACAGGGAGAGGAAGTGATTTGCCCAGAATCACAAGATTCTATCCGACGCCGAAATTCGAACCGAATTTCCCAGTTCCGAAGTCAGCACCGCTGGAGTATCCCAACGAATCCTAGTTAGATGTGGCAGAGATTTGGTTTTTTTTCAGTGTTGTGGTCTTTTCGAGGGGTTGCGAAAATGTGTGAGCACATTCAAGCCCTTCTAATGTGCAGTTCTTTTTTTTTCCAAATGGGTGACAATTATGGCTATCATAAAGTCGTTTGCAAACATTTCATTGTATTATTTCTCAAGTGTACACGACTCTGCTCTGAAAACAACTCACGTGATTACGTTCACGCAGATAGCCCAACCAGAGAAGATAAGCACATTTACAAAGATAACAACGCTGGAAGCCGGGGCTCCGCGAGGAAGAGCCCTCCCTGGTTTGTGATTGGTGAAACAGAGAGAAGGTGTGAAAGGTGCGCGCAGTACAGCTCGGCGTCACCTTCAGGATGACCCGCGACACTTATTTCGTGATTGGCCGGCAAACGCCTGTTAGTTCTGGGAGTTTTTTAGGCTCCCTTCAGTGTTTGTCACTTGTGAGAGCGGCATGGTTGATTGTGGCTTGGCAGCCTACGTGATCATTTCAAGGCCGCTTTGATGTTCTCAGTGAGCCGCGCAGCCTGAATGTCTCCACCTCCCCCCCCCCCCCCCCCCCCCCTGTCTCTTCACGAGCTGGAAAGGTCGGGCTTAAAGACTGCCTTTTTTAACCCCTTCGCCGCGGCGGGAATTCCGCCGCGGCGCTGGGGGGTGCGGGGGGGGCAGCGCGGTGGCGCTGTGCTCATGACGGAGCCGCTCCGTCATGAGCCACGGTTGAGCTGTGCTCATGACGGAACGGTTCCGTCATGACTCCGCCCAGTTGCGTTGTCCCCCCGCACAGGCGGGGAAACAGCGCCGCGTGGGCGGAGCGGCCGCCAACGGTCGTGGCATGACGGAACCGTTCCGTCATGAGCACACGGCAACCGTGGCTCATGACGGAACGGTTCCGTCATGAGCGGGGAAGGGGTTAAAGCACCGTTCCTGAATGTAGGTACATAATATATAATGCATATTATAGCGCTGCATAGTACAGCACAGAATAGCAGCACCTCAGCACTATATTATTTTCTTTGGTACGGCGTAAGAATTACTCAGATGTGGATCTGCAAATGGATTGCCCCTTCAACAAGCATTTGCAATGCAATAGGTCTCGCATTTACACGAGTTTAAGCAATTGGCAATGTAAATGGCAATGCCTTTTATTTATGTTCAAAAATCAAAAATAAAAGGCATTGTCATTTGCAATGTCAATAGCTCAAACTCGCGTAAATGCGAGACCTATTGCATTGCAAATACTTGTTAGGTCTCGGCTAGCGAAGGCTGCGCTTGCGCAGTCTCGCTCGCGAGATTTAATGACTTGGAGAAGAGGGGCTTGAACCCGCCCCTCTTCTCCCCTGTTCTCCATTGGCTGGCCTCTTGAATGCTGGCCAGCCACTGGAGAAGAGGTCAGTCACTCCGATTAGGCCCCGTCCTTTTCGGATCGGGGGCGTGTTTTTTGCAAGAAGTCTCATTCTCTCCTCCAGCCAATGGCTGGAGGAGAGAAAAGACAAACACGCCCCCCGAATCCGAAAATGCCGCTGCCTTTCTCCGAGGCATTTCTTCTTGACCTCGGAGAAAGGCAGTGGTGTGCCTTTTGCTCTGCCTTGGTTTTCCTGAAATGTGTTTTCAAAACGGCCTGGTTTCTTTTTGTCACGAATAACTGTGTAACCGAAACTCGTGTGTGACAAAACCGATTCAATTAACTGCAAACGCGAATCAGTTAAAAGTGACCGTAGAGAATCCTTTAGTAAATCCCAAATAAAGGAGTGATCCACAGTTCGGAGTGCGGCTCGGTCGCAGGATCAAGCATCATCAGTTGCTCCCAGCAGATAAATAACATGCACTCTTCCTGCTTCTGACACCATTGCCTCTCGGAGGTAACCAAGTGAGTCATCATGGTAAACGTGTTGGGAGTGTGGGCGCCTGGCGTGAGGTTTTACCGCCAATAGAGTGTTCGGAACAGCAGAGAGCCCATTTTAAACCACCGGAACCCGGAGACCCCCGTGCATGACTCACGCAGTGCAGGAGGCGGCCACTTGGGTACAGTCATCTGTATTGCAATGTGTATGTAGCCTTCTCTCTCTCTCTCTTGCCAGGCCCCACCAAAATAAAACCCGGCTTCCCAGTTGCGCGATCTCGACCGAAAGGTATTGGAGCGCTTTACACGAGCACCAGTGACATGAAACATGGAGACATTCGTTTTTTTATAGGCATGGGGAGATTAAGTGATTTGCCCTCGCAGAGATGCCAACCTAGCTCCCCAGTTCCAGAGACGGCAGCTCTGGCCATTACGCCACAACGTCTCGCCCCTTGAGCGCCATTTTGCCCCCGCGGTTCCCCATTTGAATGGTCTCTTTGGTGGACTGAGAAAGCTCTCACCCGTGCTACCCCTATCCTTGCGAGTAGCAGTTTTCATTTCCTCAGCTGTCAGTAGTACTCCAGTCGATCCCGGACCCTGGCATGGTTTGTGCAAAGGATCCCCCGCCCCTCTCGGCCCGCCGGTGGCGTTGGAAGGATGCAGGGGCCATGATTAATTTGACGACGGTCGCTTCGCTGCCCTTTACGTCTTGGCGCCAGCCGTCTCCGGCGCGCGGCACTTTGGAGACCTCCTTCAAGGGTCCCGCGAGGCCCGCCCTGGTTAAGAAAAGGCAGGCGGAAGAATGACGCAACCTGCACATGGCATTGAATATTGCAGGAGCGCAAACAATACTGGAAGACCAAACAATCCAGGAAAACGCGCCTCGCCGATGCGGGGAAGGGATGGTGGCCGGGCAGGGGCGTTGTAGTCTACTCACCGTTTAAGGAACAGAACTAAAGTATCGCCTGGGTATCTTATTTTTCTGATAGCTTTATTTTGATATGTAGGTATATCGCTGATTTATATCTTATCTATGCACACAAGTTCTACTTCATGGTTCCTATTCCAGGGTGGTAGCAGAAAATACAGACCTTGGTATCTTAATAACAGATATGTATTGGATCCCGCAGTTTTAGGTTTGGTGAGCCAGAATCTTAAATGAAAGGCATTGTCTTCTACAATTTTTTTTAATTTGTTTGTGAAGTTCAATCTACTCTTTCCACGACACTCAATGTCACTCCACTCTACAACACACCACTGTACTCCACGCCACTCCATATCATGCCAAATAATTCCACTCCAGTCTACGAGACGCAATTCCACTCTTCACCTCTCCACTCCATGTCACTCTACGACACAGTGTTCCACTCTACTCCAATGTACTCTACTCCATGCCACTCTGGCACTCTACCCTACGTCACTCCACTCTGCCCCACTCTACGACATGCCACTCCACTTTTACGACATGCCACTACAGTCTATGCCAATTCACTCCACACCCCTCCACTCTGACACTCCTCTCCAGTCTAAAACATGCTTCTCTATTACACACTACTCCACTCTACGCCAATCCACTCTATTTATTATTTGGGAATCTTGTATAGCGCACAGATACCCCAACGGGGTGTCCCGGCGCTTATGTGAGAGCAGAAGCTGTGTCAGACTCTACGCCACTCCAAGCCATGCCACTCCATGGCAGGCCACTCCACTGCCCTCCCTTCTACACCCCTTCACTCTGTGCCCCTCCTCTCTATGTCACAAAACTCAACGACGCTCTACAACACTCCACTCTACACCATATCAGTCTACACCGCTCCATGACACTTTACTCACAGTACGCCACTCCATTGTTCGCCCCTACACCACTCCACTCTGTGCCACTTCACTCACACTCCCTCCACTATATTACACTCCAATTTATGACATTCCATACCACTCTTTTTTTTTTGTAAAAGTGCCCCATGCTGATATTTCACTTTTTTTATTTTGGTGAAAGCGCCCCATTCCGTGCTTTCACTTTAATGGTGGCTGTGGCCCTTTCTTTAGCTGCAGCTCGCTGTAAGCTGAATACGGCGAGCAGCGTCTAAAGAAAAGGGCGCAGCCACCATTAAAGTGAAAGCACGGAATGGGGCGCTTTCACCAAAAAGAAACAAGCATTTACAATGCAACGGTCTCTGCATTGTTAAAGTTAGAGCTATTGGCATTGCTCATGACATTATTTTTGTTTGTTTTTGTTTTTAACAATGCCGTTTATTTAAATGTTTTGAAAGCAAAAACATAAACAAAAATAATGTCATAAGCAATGCCAATAGCTCTAACTTTACCAATGCCGAGACCATTGTATTGTAAATGCTTGTTTTTCATTGGCAGCTGTGAGATCAGTAAAGAAATTGAGACAGCATAATCAGAAGCCTCTGGTCCTGACAAAGAATCAATCTGACCGAGCAACATTACATGCAACAGTACTTATGGGGTGTAAGGGATTAAGGCGGGACTAATGAACAAATTAATCAAAGAAAAAAATGATTTCCATAAAACAGTCAAAAGAGTACATTGAAAACATAGGCGGAAAATGGAATGAGTTTAAGCCCATTTCCTGAACACAACAGTCAGGAAGAGACAGCAGCGCAAATTCTGCCTAAGTGAGACCTAAACCCGACTTCAGCCCATTACACGGAAGAAGCAGAATAGCCAAATCAGGGAACAGGTGGGCGGTCGTAATAAGCGGCAGCTTTACTGGTCTTCAATGAGCGCAAGCAGGCTTTCAACCATGGGAGAGGCTGTGGTCCGTCGGCTACGCTGCCGACTTTGGTGCTGGAAACCAGAGTTGGAGCCTCGAGGTCGCGTCCACATCCTGTGATTCTGGGCAAATCACTTAATCTCCCCGTGCCTGAATGTGTAATGTAATTACGTTGCTATGTAAAGCGCTCCAATACCTTCGGGTCGAGTTCGCGGTATATAAATAGGCAAAAACAAAACCACCAATCATAGCCTGCCATTCCCGGAAACCCCGTCTCTTCCATTCGCTGACGTGCAGGTAGTAAGTAGCGTCTGAACTAGAATGGTGAAAGGAGCGTCTCACGCAGTGCGCATGTGCATACAAAGAGTGTCTTTCCGCTTTAGAAAGGGGGAGTTACGCGTATGGATCACTCCAGCTTGTGCAACTGATTCCAACGGAGCATGCGTGGAGATGTGTTTTCGGTGTACTGAGCATGATCGAAATAGTCAACTCTAATTTCTGAGAACTTTGCCCTTTTTGCTCATTCTAGTATAATTTCGGAGAACTAGAGAGGGAGGACTGATTTACCCCTTAACCTTGAAACAGATAGGATTTTTAAAGAAGAGATTCGTGTCTGTTTTGGTTGCTCATCTGGAGTGAGAGGGCTGTTTCACAATGGAATCGAGGAAGGATTCAGGCGAGGTGAGTAATTATTTTCGAAGCTGTTGTGACTTCTTTCCAACCTGCAGCTCCGTTTTTTAGGAGTACGTTTCTTTCTTTTAGAAACCTCGATAATTTTGTAGCGCACCATCGGTTCTTCCCCCAGATAGTGCTTATTAAACATTTATTCGGTTTCGCTGCATGGGCTGCGAAAGTTGAAGGGTTTATATTTTATGTATGACGAACATGTCGGTAAGCAAGACATTAGATGTGTGATACATAATTTTGCGCATATTACATTACTCCGAATCATGGTGTTTCTCTGCCTCTTTAATAGCCACCCAAGAAGCTGACCCACCCATGTCAACCTGCTCTGAACCTAGGTTTATAGGCCCGGGTTTCTTTTACTTCAACCACCTATGCTTTTGTTGGTTTTAAACCTCTAGTCGAGGCGCCAAAGGCTCCAATCACAAAACTCGTATTTAATGCGAGGGAGCCTAACGGATTAGCCAAGTATGGTTCAGAACCTTATCGGCCTTGGAAAAACCAGTGGCCTTTGGGAGGTCAGCAGGATCTTCTCCACCCATACTTAAAATGGGAGCAAAAACAAAAAATTACCGTACACGTATCATCGACATTTAGAGTTTTAAATGGAGTCAATGATGAGAGTTTAGGAAGGTTTCAACACCTTTTATTTATCTTACGAGTTTAGTGTGATCTGATCATCTTCATTCATTTCACAGAAATCCCAATAAAATATTGATTAGTGGCAGCTTAAATCAACGCAGTGTCCCATAAAGGAAGAATAGACAAACTAGCTTCAACACCTAACCTAAGGTAGAACCCCTGAAGAGTCCTTTATAGAAAACAGCAAGAGTGAGACGAACTTCCCATGAAGGGCATTTCTGGAAACTCAGCTGACTTCCCTACAGCTGCAGTGGCAACCGTCTGCAAGAGAAAGATCTCTGCTGTAGCATCGATCAAATAAAGGTCAATAGAATAGGAGAAGGTAAGTCACCTTAGCAGCAGCTGTTGGTAACAAGCAAAGAATCAACTCTCTATAAAGAAGAGTCTCTGGATAGAATCTGCACTAGGTCAAGGTCGGGATCTACAACCGCATCAGTATTCCATTCAGAATCACCTTAAGCATCAATATATATTTATTTACTGTATTTATAAAGTGCACCACTTATCTCCTTGGGGATGTCACAGCACTGGAAACTGCCTATCCTATCCATGGAGAGAATCGAATACATATATATATATATATATTTTCCAATCAGGGCAGATCATTGGATGGTGTTGTCAATCTTCCGATGCCGACAGTTAATATTCATGTTAGTATAGGTATTTACATTGTTGGAAGACTTTGTGACATGGGGAAAGTTCTCATGAGAACCTTCTTACCTAAGCTAAAGGATGCGCTATGAGCTCAGTCATGTATACAATGGCATTTCAGAGATGCAGAGGCGAACTACTAAAAACATTCGGATGTAGTGTGCATCAAATATCGAAATCATTATTTATTATAATTCACAACAAGTCTCATTGTATTTGAATAAATGATCTAACATGGAGGGATGAGCTAAATGAACACAAGGTTACATCGGAACGTTCCTAAGCGTGTTGCTAGTATTAGACAGAATATATACCAAACAAATGTCTATGAAACCGTGAGCAAGAGTCGAGAAAAAAAATGGCTTTTGGGCCTTAACTAAAGGAGCACAATCAAGAATGACTGATTAGTGCGATTATTTTTTTTTTGACTATGCATTAGTTTATAAACATTCTGCATGCACTCTTAACTCTATATGTGATTGATATATTTTGCAGCATCTACAAAGTTCCTACACATTTCATATGATGTATACTTCTCGTCTACTGTGTTTTTCTAAGTTAAAATATTTCTACAGCAGTTTAAATGCCTTCTTAAAGTGAAATTGTTTTATAGTTTACAAGTTGAAATTTTATTCAGAGCTAATTTCTCATAAATGAAAGGGGCGTTTACTAGACGAGTAAGTTCCAAGTGCTCTTCTTGCATCTAGCTTCTGGGGCAACTTTTCAGGAGAAGAGGGTTTCGAATGGTGCACTGGTAGAACTAAATCAGAAGGACAGTGGAAGGTCTGAGGTATCTTCAGCGCAAACTTGGCGTAATACTACCTTGTCCAGGGGAAATCTTTAAAAAAAATGCTCAGATGGAGCTCAACTCCCAATCCTTTTTCTTGGAAGAATTTGCCACAGGAATACAATTTTGTAGGTCAAGAACCTAAGGGCCACCTTATTCAGTGGCTCAACAGGCTCATCCCGTCGAGCCTGCAAAACCCATGAAGGGGCTGGTGAGTTAATCATTGGTCTTTTTCAAAAGAAGGGCCGTAGTAGTCTTGAAACTAAAGGCACCAACAGTACCAAATGCAAGTTCCTGAATATCTTAATTGTGGCCCACTGGGATCTTATGAGACCACTAAGCCCATAATAAAGCCATCCTTCAGAAAATCAAATGCTAAAGAGAGATTTCCTGGCACTGGTTTTGTACACCTCTCTGGACACCATTTCCTAAAATGTGCCCAATGACAGGAGTAAGACTTCAGTGTTGATTGGCGGCATGATTGTTGAATAAGGCTGGCTACCACTGCTGAGCACTCCATCACCTGGAGATCACCCTCTCAATTGTCAAACCCCCAACTCAAGACACACTAAGGTTGACTGGGAAAATTGAGTTTCTCTCTGAGTATATGGGAACAGAGGAATCGCCCACACCTTCCACCACTGCTATTTGGAGGAGAAGGGGGCATCAAGGATGGCAACAGCACTCTAGAACCACCAACATCACCTCCACCTGGTCCTCCCGAACCTTGCTGAAGACTTTCAGATTGAGAGGTATAGAAGGAATGGCATACATCAACACTTTTGGTCACTGGAATCTCAAGATGCCCATCTTCCATGCTCCTGGACAATGGATCAGAGGACAGAACTTGGGCAACAGTGCATTCCGTTGGACGCCAAGATATCAGACTCTGGCTCCCCAAAGAGCTGCACTATTTGTTGAAATATTCCTTGGAACAGCAACATCATGCCCGAGGAGGAAAGCACTCTGCTGAGATGATCTGCAGTCTCATTCTCCCTCTGAGGAATATAGGCTGCTGACAGAGAGGAGATTGGTCTCTGCCCACAAACCTATCTCTAGAGCCAGTGCTGCTAAACTCGGCACTCACGATCCTCTCTGATGCTTCATGAAGGGTAGGACCGATTTGTTGTCTGTCCTCACATGCTGACCTCTCAGAACCAAGACAACATGTTGTAGCACTTCTTGCACTGCCTCCAGTTCGATGATGTGCCTCGAGAATAGGGGTCTCCAACCTTTTCTGTAATAAGAGTCACTTAAGTTCAATGACAATCATCCTGAACGAGTAATACTATTAGCAATGCAATAGTAACAACATAAAACATGATTTAATTAGTGCCCGCAATTTTAAAGATTAGCAGCAGTGATCATCTCACTTCATCAGACATAGTTATCAGTAGTAATGCAACAAAGGTATTGTCAATGTGGAATGCCTCCATGTGAATAATATTTAACAGCCATAGTTGCAATGCCCCTGGCACCACAATTAATAATATTAGCAGTAAGTTTCCCTAACACTACATACATTTTCACTCAAATATGAGCTTTATTTATATTTTGCTAATTCAGTCATTTTGTTCTAAACAGCCTGACTTCTGAAAATACATGGAGTTTTGTCTCCAATACACAATACAATTCATCCAAGCAAAGCTTCTAATTTAATACTCTGGGCTTCACACAGGAGAGCTACTCATAAGTAGCTGGAGATCTTGCTGTAGCTCATGAGCTACTCGGAGAAATGTGCACCAGAACCTTCTACTTCAAAAGCTGGCACCATGTATAATAAATAGTGGATCCTCAGACCCAACTCTTCAGTACAACTCTGGACCTGTGGAAGACTCCGAGGGACTGCTGTGCAAGAAGGACTTCTACTCTGCTGCCCTGCTGCCTGAGGGAAGGACTGGACCTGCGTCATGAACCCAGGACCACCAGTTTGACTCCAAGGGCTAGTTGACTGGCCTTCTGGGTTTCGGGTACGGGAAAGGCTCCAACCACCTTAAACCCGGCACTTGGACCCTGTCTGCTGTCAGCACTAGTTTCCAAGTGGTGCCACTCCAGGCCTAGACCCTTGGAAGTGGGCCTGAAGGAGCTTTAGCATTCCTGCTGTGGTTCTGTAAGGGAACCGGTACAGGGTGATGTACCTTTTTGAAGCCGCTGTGGAACCGCCACAATGCAATGCATCCACGACGCTGAACCTCGTATCGCAGCCCGCAGTCTTCTCTGATCATCCGCTGCATAATGTATCCTCATTGCAGGTGTTTGCATTTCGAGCCCCTAGTCTATGGCATCCTCGACGACAACTCCGCATCGCAGTCCCACAGCTTCTTCGAAACCGCTGGTGGGCGACGCATATTAGACGCAGGACTTTGCATCGCAAACCCCTCATCAATGGCATCCTAGACAACTACGCAGGACTCCGCACCGCAATCACCCAGGTCCTTAGAGCCCCTGCTATGTGATGTAACCTTGACGCAGGATACCGCAACGCTGTGCAAAAGAGGATTTAAGATACTCTTGCTTAGCAGTCCTAAATTGGTCCCTGTATCCGACCCTTGCTCCATCACAATCAGTCTGAACTTGTGACTTTGTTATGGTCCAGCACAACCAGATAACCATAGTTGGCGTTTTGTGCTTCTTAGCACTATTTTTATCTAAAACTTTGGAATTGAATATCTCCGGTTCTACCGATTGGATTTGTGTCGTTTAATAATTTATTAAAGTTAACTCCATTTTGAGGTCTCAGCTAGATCTCAAAGAGACGTGTTGTGTTTAATCTGTGGACTTCAACCCGCCTATAGGCTTACACCGTTGGCCTCATATCTTTTGTCCCCAATTTGTCCATGGCATGCATGCATCATGCATTGTCTTGTGTTTATCCCTACCCCAGATCATGGATCAAGTACTTGTATCTATCCACTGCGCTCGTTTTAGGAGCTACTTTTTCTTGGTGCTTGAGCACTCCACACAAGTGCTGGTGTTTTTAGAAACTCTGTGTCCTCCCACCTGGGCTTCATTTTTTATTTAGTTTTCCTTAGCAACTGTAATTTAAGTATTCCATACAATCAATTATACTCTGAATTGATGACATACGCTAAGCAGAGGAGCAAGGGGTATTTTACAGAGCCCTCCCTCGCTGTTGCAATGTCCCCTCCTTACAGCCTGTCTTGTAATTAATGTCTGTGGCTTGCAGTTCTAAAAGTAATCAGGTAGCTGTTTAGAGAAGAGGGCTAAGCACATGTACTCTTTAGTCATCCATCTTTTTCAATTACATTCCGGTTAAGAGGATAAATGAAAAGTAGACATGCTGAATAAATTAATGGGTGTCTGCAAATTAATTACCAGTGTAGATATGGTTAATCGGTTCAGAGGTCTGGCGGGTGGCTTCTTGATACTGACATCTCTCCATCAGCACAGAAAAAAAAGAGGATGCTATTACTGTGGCTAACCTCTGCCTCTCATTAGGGGTCACTGGATGTCAATAAATCTATTCGACCAGTGACAGACAAGGACTTCAAGGCAGTACCATATAACACAAAGGTTGTTTGATTTAAAAACTTCGAGACGAGTGAAGCATATGAAACCCACAAGGAACTGACTCAGTCCTTAAAAAATCATAAAAATGTTACTAGACCTGTAGGTTTAGTGACTTAAATAATCTACTCAACCTAATTATAATGCTCTTGACCCATAAACTGGTTTCAAAGTATGTGATCCGGGGCAAATATTTTAATTCACTGAGCCGTCATTTTCTTCTTTATCACCCATGAGAGCACCATAAAATACGCACGTTCGGCATATCTGCTGTACAAAAAATACTTTTGTTTGATTTAATAGACTAAACCTTTGCTCCATATATATGACAAATCTATCCACATATAGGATGCACATGACTGCTGACTTGCCTCTTAGTTCATTAATCGCATTGTCATCAAGAATGTTTCTCAAATCATGTTAAAAAACTTTAATGAATGCATACCTGAAGCATGAGGTGGTGGCACACTTATTTGCAGTCAGCAGATTTTCCATTGAAATGACCACATTTCCCACTGATGTGGTTTTACTGATAAAACTATATAGCCTACAGTGTTTGAAAATCGAGTTTCTGCAAATATTTGTCATTTGCATGTGACCAAGTAAAGTGTTCTGATTTGTTTTGCTGCTACTTAAATCTTTGTTTGAATCACACTTCTGAATTACAAAAGCATGTTCTTTCATAATTCCTGATATATTTTTAAATACTTTTACTAATCATTTACAAGCTGTGTAAATGTTGGGTGTTAGGAAAAAAACTGACTACAGCCTTTTGTTTCACAGTGATTGTCAAATAGCTCACTTGACAAAAACCTCCAGGATAAGACGAGAAACAATTAGTTTTACTTTTTACTGACATTAGACCCCTGTCCTTGAACAGACAACAAATACATCTAGATAAAAACAAGATTTAAATATGTATTTATTGCTCATTCACTTTATGAATGAACAGAACACATGTTCCTTCCAGCTTAAGTTCACTCATCAGAACGGATGAGTAGGTGCTAAAAATACCTCGACCTTATAAAATCTCCTCGCTCACTCGCTATGGTGAATAACATTTTTTTGAGTCCTGTGACTGGACATATATTTAATTTTTGATGTGTTCCTCATCATCCCCCCAAAAAAATTGCTGCATCTATTTTTACAATGGCCTGAAAGATGGGGAATAAAGTTGATTTTACATTTTATTATAGGAATTTAACACTTCCAGCTAGATTTTGTCGGAAGATTTTGGGGGGAGTTATTAGTGCACCGACCCTTGTATGTCACAATGAATTAAAACTGCATTATGTTGAGGACTTTATAAGAGCTAGACCTGCATTATTTTGGTTAAGGATTTGGCAAAACCCGGCAGCTTCTCTGTCCCGTGAGATTATTATAGATTGTTTGAAAAGTGAGAATGCCAGTTTAATCCCATGGATAAATGCGGTAGAAAGGAGCCTTGTGAGTGTCAACTATGGTCATCTTTTTACATACCCCGACCAGATTGACGGCTCCCATAAAAACCTGGTGAGAAGGGCACTCTATCAGTATTTTCACAACGAGAGGGAAAGGGCAGACTCCGTGAAACAATCTACAATCAACTACTTATTAATCCGGGAACCATACATTGAACTCCCGATGTCACCCCAGCCCTATCTATGTAAAAAATTGGGCAGGTGGAATAGGATTCTATTATTTAGATTCAGGGACAGGAGCATTGTAAATCTTATCTGCTTTCCACTGGGTTACACTAGAAACTTGGAAAAATTATATTGTCCTTGTGACCATGGTGGAACCCAGAGTATGCTCCATTTCATTTTTGGCTGTGGTTTCTACATGAAATTTACAAGGCATTACCTAATCCCCTACTGTAGGAAATATGACTTGACTGACCACAATTATGCTTATAGACACTTTTTAATGTTGGGATCAGATGAATTAATTTTTGGAGTTAGTAGCTTTCTTAACGCCATTGTACGCTCACGCAGGTCTTTGAAAATCGATTAATTTTGTCTAGACATGCATTTTGCACTTTAAAGCATGATTTGCACAACTTAATATATTGCATTTGTCTTGCCCTCATAAAATTTATAGTTATCTTTTTTGCATACCTCTATATATTGTATGTATGATGGTCTTATGCACAGCTTAGCAAGAAGGTCAATTGTGTTCTCATTGTTGTTTTTATAAATTATATTTTTATATGTAACAAGCTGTGGCCCAAAATTGTAGTACCTAATGTGTATTTTAAAATTTTGTCTCTGTGCTTTTATGGATGGTTTTTTTGAAATCCGAATAAAGTCTATTTGAATTGAATTGAATTGAACACTTCCAGCGGTAAGAAATAGGCAATCAAAATAACATCCTTCATAATTGCTAGCCATGCTTTTTAACACGGAATGAGCTCTGTTGAAAAGTCTTATTAGATTGCGTCATGGAATTCATATTTTATCCATTGAATGCCTCACTACATTTTCTCTGTAGGACTCACTAGATGTATATGACCTAATCGTCCCTTGGTAAGCTAAACTCTGCATTACAAATACATGATGTCGGGCATGCATTTTGTTTAAAATGCTTGTATTTATTTGAATTTCAACAAGTTCCAAACTGGAGCCTATGTTGCCAGTAAATAAGTACAGTAGAAACCTTTTGTAACTGGCTTTCTTGAATTTACACCAGGAAATACATCAGGTTGCTTTAACTTTGGGTGGGGCAAATTTGAAGTAGTTTCTCAGAATCTATAATTTCGACAAAAAATTATTCGTACATTTCCAATCTTTAAAAAAAACTGCCTATATTAATACAGCCGTACTTGGGACATGCTTTGTAGCCTTCTGTAAGTCTGAATTGAACTACAGCTCCTTATTGCACATGCCTACGTCCTGCTTAGCACACAACATATTTTGTACCGGTTGGCACTGCCAAACCAAAGACTAAGGTTCTGGGCTACAAAAGAAAAAGGCAAGACATAGTAGGGGGCATTTGTCTGGTTGTCGATCACAGTGACCTGTGGGGAGGCCCACACCGGGTCTGGAGGAGATAAGAGGGTATTCAAGAATTGATTGCAATTTTGTTTCTTCCCACTTATTATTTTGACTCCACATAATTATTCCTTTTTCCATTTTTAGCTCCCTCTTTTTGACCCGGGTCTTTGAGTTTTCAGGATTTTTCTCAATTTTCAGAACCGGCTTCCAACATTTCTTCCCCCGTAGATTCAATCCTTATGTTTTTCACACTCCATCTAGTACCATCTGCTCTTTCTGAAGTCTGCCTTGTGTGTTCCTATAATATCTTCATCAATCAAATTATCCTCCATGGTTTTGATTCAGTTTGTCAGGTGTTTATATTGTTCCATTTAAGAGGTATCTTTCTAAGCTTTTAGTGATCTTTGTAGTGCCTGGAAATCTTGTTAAGTGCCACTATATAAAAAAATAAAGCAAATCCATAAAACAAATCAGTCCTAAATAGTATACAGTCCTCTACTTCAGGATAAGCTGCCCCTCACCACACCAGTGCAAATATAATGGTTTCGTAACAGCCAGCCTTTGCACTTAGGGGATTTGAGACTAAAACTTTTACAAACGTGTGTAATTTTGGACCGAGCAAGCATCTGAAGTTCTGATTCAGAGTTCTTTTTTGAGGCATGGTCCCATTTGAGTTCTTCTGTTTAACATTAAGGATTTGCACATACTGACAAAAACATGTGAACTTTCTTTGGAATAACGCACAAAAATGTGAACTTTTCTCAGTAAAAGCGAAAATATGAAAACATGATTAGAGAACATGAACTTCTTTTTGTGAAGACAAATAAAAATCAAGCCCAATATAAAAATGTCTACAGCAGACTTCGTAGAAACAAGAGCTAGGTAAGAGGGTCCTAGGGATGAGTTTAAAGACCAACACAGCATAAATCCCCAAGTCAATTAACAATACACAAAACAATACTGTGGGTCTTGGACCTCCCCTTCCAGCTCTGACATTTGGAGCGGGGTACCGACGGACAGAGCGGTGCCTCACAGTCCTGAGCAGATGCCAGGCGAGGCGAGGCGCGTACCCACATTGACGCGGAGGCCAACCTCCAGACAATGCCTGTAACAGTTCCATTGTGACACACAGGACTTGATCAGGTTGTATTGGGTACCAACCGTTGATTCAGTTCACTATTATTATTATTATATTTGAGTTTTTCACGTTTTTTGCAGTAGCGTTTACATGGTCCTGACGAGAGCTTGGACTCCTCTGTCCAACAGCCGAAACATGTAGACCTGTAACCTGACCTGTAACCTGACAGTTATTTGTTTAAGCTGTCTATTTTGATTTTAATCTTGACACCAAGATAGCGCCAGAATAAAATTACACAGTGTCTTGGTAGTCATTTTTAACTTCACCACCTTTTTTTCACCACCTTTTCGCACTGCAATCATCACCCGCTGGTAACAATTTGGCACGGTTGCCTTGGACAACCAGGGTACCACCACAACTAACAGAGTGATTGGTACTCCGGGGTTCGTCCTTAGTTCCCAAATGATGAAGAACCACCACCGGTGGGTGATGGGAACTTAATACCTCAGTGGAGGTTCATACACCTGCCACGGTTATTTGCGGACTCTCTTTCTCTTTCTCTCCCTTACAGCAGACTTCTACAGCGGGTAACTCGAAAGCTACTGGTAGCTCTGCAGCTACCTGCAAGTAACTCTCCTGCGTGCATCCCAGCCTCCGAAATTAGATTTTTTACTTGGCTGAATTAATGTATGTATACAAAAAATATCTGCACCTACTTGTACTAGTCTGGCTGTCCCTTGAGCCCTGTTGTGGTTGAGTAGCCTGATTGAGTTGCTTGGGATGATTATGGGGATAAGAAAGGCCATTGAGTGAGGGCTAAGTGCACCAAAAGAGAAGA
This sequence comes from Triturus cristatus, assembly GCF_964204655.1. Classification (NCBI taxonomy): domain Eukaryota; kingdom Metazoa; phylum Chordata; class Amphibia; order Caudata; family Salamandridae; genus Triturus; species Triturus cristatus. The sequence goes on from NC_140583.1 coordinate 1,161,118,984, forward strand.
AATTAAATAAAACATGGAATTCTGCAGGGAATAACTGGGTTACAGACAACCTACTGTCAAAATGTGAGTAGATTTTAGTTCCCTCCCGACTGCTTCTTTCACGGACGTTCACTTGGAAGGTTCTACCCCCTAATACTGCCCTGCATAACCAGAGGAGAATTCCCAGGCTGTTTACTAGATCAGGCAAACCAGGTCAGGAATCCATTGGTAGCCCCAGAGCAGATCTACCTTTACCATGCCCTTCTGTCTCCCCAACTTAAGATCCATTTGATGACATCCCCCCCCCCCCCCCCTTCAGCAATCGGTTTGCATCTCCGAGTGAGACTTCAGACGAGCAAACTTCCATCCACACCACGCAATCCCCTACTGTGCATCTTCGAAAGAAATCATCCCAGGTCAGCGAACCTATAATATTTGTATCACCTTGTACGCTATGTCAGACACCTGGCATTCTTCCTCAAGAACTCCTGGAAACATTCTTTGGAGGTCTTGGAGAAGTTAAGGGCTATTTAGTAGCTCAAATTGGTCTTTTGCTGGCCCGCCTTGATCGGTTGGAGGGAAAACTGGTGACTGTGAAAGCCCCCCTTGTCTCTGCCGAAAAAAAGGGCCCGTCAATTACCTTAGGGCTCCATCCTCACCAGGCACACTCCCTGGCAGTAATAAGTAATTTAATCCTCCTGTCCAAACTCATTTACCTCCCCTATTAGACATTACTGGTAGCAAGAGAATAATGGGGAACCTGAGGGGCCATGGTAGAGTCACCAACATGGCCCAGCATCAAGGTAAAAGTGGGAAACTTACTCCATCAATCCACCATGGTAGCTCCCTTCTGAGTGCACACCATATTTAAATGTATGCTGCAATGTCCCTGAACTACCTCCAAACACTAGCGAAAGATCTGTGTCATTGAGGAACAAGTCAGCACATTGGCTACAAACTAATACGAGGTGGCCCTGCAATTTGACCTAAGAGATCCTTTCAGTCAGACGTTCACCATGGCTGGTCATCCATCCTAAAGCTTATTGGTGGGATTGTGTGTTCATGAATTTTAAGTCCCCTCCAATTGTGGAATCTTTTCTTAGACGGTTGAATTTGTTGACACCCTCATCAAATCGTGTTAAACACTTCCCTCGGGGTACTTCTATAGGCCTCTCTCTCCTTTGCTCCCCGCAAGAGTTGAGTCGAGATTAGACATTAGGTATGGTCACTCCAGCACCATAACTGCCATTTCTTATGAGAAAAATCCTCCTGTAACAGTCTCATCTATTGATGCCCAGGACTGACGGCTACAGGATCAAGTATTTGGTGAATCTAATCCCGCAGTAATAAAAATCTCCATTGGAAACCTGTTGTCACAGCCTCTAGCTCTGTGCCTAGCTGGGCCACTCTAAGGTCACCCACTGTCACTGCTTCTTACCTTTCCCCACTATTGCCCAGAAGCATGTTTTGTCTGGAACTCTTTCACTTGTGAACATTCACAAGGGAAATCTAGTTGTTGAGGTTGTAGCCATATCACATGATCTTCCCCCAGGAGGCCAACATAGGTCACCACAATTTTACCACTCCACCACGACCATTCTCTGCCGTCTCCCAGTTCACGGTTACAGCAAAGAATCTGGAACATTCTCTCATGGAATACGGCAGGGCATAAATGCAAGCTGGTAGACCCAGACTGGGGGATTTTTATTGATATGTTTGATACCTGTATCTTTCAAGATATTGTGTGCGCAGCCAGTAGATAGGTTAGGGTTCACCACCTATTTTGCCCCGCATTTTTAGGTGGTAGGTGTTTGCCTACTGGAGGCTTGATTATGTAGTTACAAAATTCGCTAGCCCTCCACATTACGAGGCTTGACATAAATTCAATAGATGTTATGGGGGCGTTTATTGCTGGGGGACCGGTCTACTTGGTATGTTTTTAACTTCTACAACAGGCCCAGTGGGCTAAACAGAATATCTAATACTCTGTGTATTCTAGATAAAGCCTTAGATTCCCTTTTATACAATAATAGGGTAATTATTGCAGCGACTTCAATGTTACTTTCCAACCCTATGGCCCTGAGCCTCTTAAACTAACTGAAGAAGAAGATGCAGCTTGGGGTGTCCCTCTGCTAGATCTCGGCCTTCCTACAAGATGTTCTCCCATTGCTGACCAATTTATGAGCCTAACTCTTCACTCTGGCTTCAAGGCTTGTAGCAGTAGGTCCCGTTCGGACCTCAGCAGTGCCCATACTTTTAAGCAAGCATCACAAAAGAGATACATCGATTATATATTCCTATCCCTTCCGTTATGGCAATCCCTCAAAGACATGATAGTTGTTGAGCGCCACGACAGCGACAACAATGCCTTCCATCTATCCTTAAGTGAAGTCAAATCTATTGCTCATTAGTGTGCTTCCCTGAACTCTGGGGCTGCCCTGTCAATTTCAAATAACAAGCGGGCCCTAAAATGGAATGCTGTTTGTAAGGACCCAAACCTGGTGGCTCAGATGTATGATCGGTTGGCTGATAACTCTGGATGCATTGAACACCGTGGGGTGACCAATTTCTGATTATAATTTTATTGTTACATCCCATGAAAGTCTTTTCACTTCTCTTAAAGCTTAAATTAGTAAAGACGGACGCAAGACCCATAGGGTCCAAACCCACTGTACCTGGTTAAATTCCAGTAATAGGAACTCCAGAGGTATCCTTATACAAGGCTTAAAAACCAGAAACAAGCAGAACATTGCCAGCTCTAGGAAAGAGTATGAAGAGACACTTCATCAGGCCAGAATTGATTGGGAACGAGTGATGTGGGAGGACTTAGTAGTAGCTGTTAGGGCAGGGTATGTTAAATCTTTCTGGAGAATCGTAGCTCACAGCAGGCGGAATGCTACCACTAGTGTCGATTTATAAGTTACAGCCAGAGACCTGGGTGAATCATTTCCAAAAAATGTATGCAGGCAAGACCGACCCAGAAAATATACAATCAAGCAATGTCTCCCCATCAATGAAGGTCCCCCTCTATCTTTCCAACTCAAAGATGTAATGGCCGTGCTTATGACACTTCGGGCGCATAAAGCACCTGGCCCAGATTCCCTTCCTCCGGACCTCTTCAGATCAAACTCTCTGATTTGGACAACATATTTTCTGCTGCAATTTCATTCTATTCTTGCAGGTGGCCCGATCCCTAGCTCTTGGTTGTTTGCAGAAATTTTCCAGATTCACAAAAAAGGGTCCAGAGAAGACTCAGGGAATTATAGGCGCCTCAGACTAATTGATACGTCTCAGAAACTTTTCTGTTGTCTTATACTGGATCAACTGCTTGATTGGGCCAAAGACAACTCTGTTTTCTCAGAGCTCCAGTCGGGGTTCAGGAATAGAGTCAGTACGGTAGATCAAATACCACGCTTCTGTCCCCTATATCGTAAAACAGTCTTGCTAGACAAGGGCCATCTTTGTGGTCTTTGTTGACCTGAAGACAGCTTTTGACTCTATTCCTAAGACCAAGTTGTGGAAATTCTGGAAAAGATGGGTTTTCCTGCTGTATTCTGTCTGCCCTTATTAGGTTACATGCACTCAGTACTGCCAGAGTTAGGTATGGCAACTGTGGTGATCTCACTGACCCTTTCAAGATTGAAACCGGTTTCAGGCAGGGTTTTTTTTTTAAAACAATCTTTTTATTAAACCAACGTCAGTTACAGTGTACAGTTTAGTTTCAGCCGACATTTGTAAACGTACATACATGGCACAACGTAGACATCCCATGATCCTGTATTCTAACAGTTATTCTGGATCTTATTTCCCTGTCCCCTTGGTCGTTGACAACCCCCGTCCCCTAATACCACCCGAGTGTTATCGAAGCCCCCCCCCCCACATGCCCCTATATGTCTCCCACTGGTGCCATATTTTCTCCAATTTACGTGGCAGCCCCAACTTTTGTATACTATCTTTTCTGTGGCACTGCACCAGTCAATATCGGCTTTCCATTGACCCACCTTTGGAGGAAGGGCGGCCCCCCATGCCATGGCAATATTCCTCTTGGCCGCCACTCGCAGCCAGATTTTCTGATCTCTAGGCCCTGTCTGCTCCCCGTGACACTTAGAATATGCCATTTGGCATCTGCAGAGATTTTCAGCCCCTTGTGAAAGAGGTGTGGCGCAGCGCCAGAGTGCCTGACTCCAGACCACAGGGTTCATGGTTCGATCGTTGGTAGCAGGTTAGCCCAGCACCATGGGACTCTGGGCAATAGCTCGCTTAATCTTCCTGACGGCCCCCAGCGCCGGGACACCTCTCCGGAGGTAGCTGTGCGCTTCACAAATGCTGGTATTTCATTTCATGACGTCTGACATCACTTTTATGACCATTCCCCAATATTGTTATATAGCTGGGCACTCCCAAATGATATGGAAGAAGGTACCTTTTTGGTCATAGCCTCGATAGCATCTATCTGTATGAGTGTGCCCTAGCTTGTGCCTAACTGTGCTCGTGGAGTATGATCTATGTAAAATCCGTAATTGTATCAACCTAAATCGCGCTCTAACTGCTACTTCTCTTGGGCTTTGTAGGGCCTCCACCCAATCATCATCTTCCAATAGGCCAATTTCGGCCTCCCAGGCCTCGTACAACTTTTTCAGGGGGTCAGGTGAGCTATTGATGATCTTCCGATATGTTAATGATAGCGCTTTTTCCTGGATTAGATCTGCTAGGAGCCAATCCTCCAGTGGACTATACTCAAGAGATTCGGTCCCCATCTCTTATCTGCCTGCAAAGCGCGTGTCCCAGCTGCATGTACACATATCTTTCCGAGTCCGCTAATTGATACTCTTTCTGTAGGTCCTCAAACGACATTATAGCTAGACCCCTCCATATATCTCCCAGGTGGACTATATCCAGCAGCTTCCATTTGTTGAAACCCTGCAAGTTGCCCACCTCCTCTAGCAAGTCACTGTCCCATAATGGGGTTCGCTCCGTCAACCTGTTATCCCACCCGAGGAACCTGTCCACCTTCTGCCATGCTTCTAGAACTGTCTTTGTGTGTAGAGGCATGCACTTCCCAGCCTTCCCTCTATACAGTGCGTTTGGACATCCTCTCGGCCCCATCGCCAGCTGGTCTACCCTGCCTTCCCTCTATACAGTGCGTTTGGACATCCTCTCGGCCCCATCGCCAGCTGGTCTACCCTGAATGCTGGGTCGTTTCTATCTGTGAAAACCCAATCATTAAATGTAATTAATTGTGATGCCCAATAATATTTCTTAAGGGCTAGTACCGCAAGGCCACCCTCATACACTTCTTTCTGGAGTTTGACAAGTAATAGTCTGGCCCCACAGCAATTTCCGCAATTCGCTGTACACTTCTCTAAAAAAACTTGTCCGGTGCCACATACGGGGTGTTTTGGAAGACTATAGAACATCCATGGTAGTGCCATCATCTTGAACAGCACTGCTCGCCCCATCAGGGAGATCGGCAGTGTCCTCCAATGAGCAACATCCCTGTGTAAACGCTCCAGCTGCGGCATCCGGTTTCCTTCCATAAAATCTGCTTCTGCTTTAGCTATGTTGATACCTAAGTATTTGAAACCGTCCTTAAACTGGAGCTGCGTCCCTACAGGGAGAGCGGGCACCGGCCCTTCTGTGAGCATGAACACCAGGGATTTATCCCAATTAATTTGGTACCCCGAATACCCCCCAAATAGGTGAAAAATTTGTAGCAGCCGGCTAATGGTAAACTAAGGCCTCGTTGCATACAGTAGGACGCAGTGCTTAATTTGTAAAATATTAAGTCCAGGGGCTCAAATCTTTGTAGGAGGCCCCTCCTATATCCTCTGGCTCCGCCCACTTCCTCCACTTGCTCCACTCTCTTACTTTGTTGGCTCCACCCACATCCTCAACTGGCACTGCTGAAAGTCAGATGTAATACCCGATCTGAATTTCAGCTAGGGAGTCTTCCTCAAGTAAGGTTTTGATAGAAGGTTCCCCTACCCCATGAACATTTTGAAAAATATGAAAACTAAAGGGCATTTAAAGCACAATTTTGGAACAAATTGGCTGAAGTGACAATTACATCACTGTTAGGATTGTGAAAAATCCAAGCATCACACAAACAAGCATAGCAAATGGGCCTTGCCCATTCTGGCACAGGTGGTGAGGGTGTGTTATGTAAGCAGTACAGCATTTTGAAAACCGCTGTTGCAAACATATTACTAAAGCATTCTTTGATAGCGCTCTGTCAATTACTGACAGCACATTTTCCATTGAAATTGCCAAAAAAAACCATGCAGTTTTACTGATAAAACGATGTGCCATTCAAACGATAATGAGTAAAAATTGGGCTGCAGAAAATATTTACAATGTGCGCATCACCAAGTAAGGTGTCTTGATTAATTGTGCTCCTATTAAAATCATTATTTTCATCATACTTCATAAGTACAAAATAATGTGCATTACTTCTCTAAATGCTGGTATACTTTTGAAATATTTGTGCAGTTCCTTTACAGATAGTTGGTTTTACAAAAGCCACTAACTTTACAGTCACAGAAATAAAAGTAAACACCACTCTCCATTTAAAAAGAATAAACAGCACTTTGTCAGACCACAAAGCCTGCCATTTGACCTGTCTTTGAAAGCACAGAAAATGTGACGAGATGAAAAGAAAAAAAGTAAAGGGGGCTGCTGCAGCATCCACACCCATATTTCCAGCACCTATGGCCCATGCCAGAAAGCATGGCAATGGCACACACTAAGTTCGGACAATGTAAACATAAAAGGTTTTACTCACCACCGTCAGTCTGCTCTGCCTGTGCTGCCCTCTGCCCTCGTGGCTCAAGGACACTGGAGAAAGCGCCACACAGTTTTGGTCGAAAACTATCTACTTCAGAACAGAAGCACCCAGGGAGCCCTGTGCATGTGTGCAAGGCAAGGGGTAGCCAGTGAGGGATTACATATCGGAAGGGAGGGGCTCCTGCACATTGCAGAGAGGAACTACAGGGGAGTCCAGGTACTAATTTGCATATCATTTAAAGCTTATGCTCTGTGCCGCACCCCATGATGACGGCTAGGGAAGAGGCCATGGGGAAAAGGCAGACCAACCACACTAGAACAACCAAATTTGTAGCGCTTTTGCGCTACCAGATTGAATGACGGCCCTGGGGAATAAGGGGATGTTTATCTTTTTTTTATAAAGCAGTGTAGGCTTCAGCACGTGTGAAGCGTGTGCCCGGCCTCCCAGGCTAATGTACAATAAAATGATGTGCCCAAGATCATTTTCTCACAGGTTTTTCCTGCAGAGGAATGGGGAGCTGCTCGGGGTATCTCAAAGTTATGGTGCTTGTGAGGCATCCCCCAATTTGTTGGAGACTAGGCAGCGTAGCCGCGCTGCTAAAATCCGGGGATAAGTAAAGTTAAAGGCAGGCCCTGCATGGCACCCTGCCCTTTTTCCAGTCTCCTCCTCCTGGCCCGGGCCGGGCAGTGGCATTGTACTTGCGCTTGCACACAGTACCCAGCGCCGGAGGCATGATTGCTCAGAGAAGGCCTTGGAATCCTCACTCGATGGTTCACTCACTTCACAGTTCACTTCATGCGTATGAAGTGAACTGTCAAGTGAACAACCGAGTGACGAGTCCAGGGCCTACCCTGCGCAATCATGCCTCTGGTGCCGGGCAAGGGGCACCAGACCAGTACAATGCCACTGCCCGGGCCAGGATCTGAAGGCTGGAAGAAGGAAGGGCAGGGGGCGGTGCACTGCAGGCCCACGCAGCCCGCCCGCTTACTTAACCTTAACTCCGGACTTCATGTAAAGCCGGAGTTACCACGCTGATGCTGGTGACTGTCTTGTGACGCCACCCACATGTACACGTCAGGACCCACCCAAAAAAAACAGTTTTGTAATGTAATAGCTTATGGCCGTTACTTACCGTTACTGCCCTGGTGGTGGTGATGGGTGCCTACAGTTGTATTAGATAGGCGGCCTAGGCCAAGCTGCTGCCTGTGCTACAACGTCGTCTGGCGAACCGCCTCAACCCATTTCTGCCTCAATCAGGATCGGTGCGTGCAGGTGTGCCGGGGCGTGGCATTTTGAACACAATCTATGCATGCTGCCTGCCGCACAACCCTACCCCGCAGAACGAAATCCAGGCCCTGCCCAATCAATGTCCCGCCCACCAGCAAGGGACGCCGTCTAAAAGCAATTTCAAAATGTGCACCGTGACCGTCACTCACAATCTTATCTACATATTGAATTCTTTCATTCCTGCAGTAAATAAATTGAGTCGGACAGTCTGGACCAGTATGTGATGCGGTCAGGAGTGAGGTAATTTAATTTTATTTACTGTCTAGTCTACAGCGACACGCGCAGTGTATCATATGCCACATTCACATTGCCGTATGACGCGCAGAGTTGCAGATGCTTGGTGTTACAGTAGACCCGGCCCTCACAAATAAGTGCCGGTGCTAAGCACCGACACAAATTAAGCACTCGTAGGACGTCGTCCGCTTACAAAGATATTCACTTTTACCACTGTCCTTCCCCTGTGATCCCAGACACCATCGGATCCCCACCTAACCCACAGCGCTAGCGGTTCCAACGCCAGCGCAAATAGCATGGGAGACAGTGGGCATCCTTGTCTCGTCCCCTTGTGTAAGACGAAAGAGCGGGAGACAGAGCCATTCACCTGTACCCTTGCCAGTGGGTTCCTATACAACCACTTGATCCAGTATTGGAACTGAGGTTCAAATCCGAATCTATTCAAAACTGCAAGTAGGTAGTGCCATTCGATGCTGTCTAATGCCATCTGTGCGTCTTACAACAGTAGCACCGCTTCCTCATCCAGACGGGATTTGGTCACATGCATCACGCCATATAGGCGTTGAAGGTTTAACCTAGTAGACCGGTGTAGCATAAATCCTGACTGGTCGGGGTATACGAGTGACGTAATCATCCCAGCAAGGCGGCTCGCCAGGACTTTAGCAAGAATCTTAACCTCAAAGATTAATAAGGATATGGGCCTGTAGGAGCTACATTGATCCGGCGGCTTACCCGCCTTGGGTATTACCACAATGGTGGCTATTCGCTTGTCCAGTGGTAGACAGCCTCTTTCTGTAGCTTCATCAAACATTGCCAGGCGATACATTCGGTCGCGGCGCTTTCACCGTCTGCAGGTCTTGAATAGCACCTGTTACCTCCTCTATTGTTATGTCTTTCTCCATACCATCCCTATCCTCATCGGACAGTGTGGAGAGCCGAACATCCACCAATAACTCCCGACAATCTGTTTCTGTTCTGGTAGGGTTGGAGGTATAAATCCCCTCATAGTAATCTGCGAAGGCCCTCGCAATCCCCACGCCAGTTGTATGCTTTACCCCTTGGGGATCATATATTTTTGCCACCCAGTTTCATTTCCCTTTTTTTTTTTTTATACAACCATGCAATCATTTTATTTGCTTTATCGCCTATATCATATTTCCTTTTTTGTGCTGCTAAGGCCGCCGACCTTGCAGCATTGTCAGTGAGGTCCTTCATTTCCTGTCTTTTAATGTCAAGCCCACCTCCCGGCTAATACCCTAGCTTCCAATGATGCCACCTCTTCCTCTAAATTGTCAAATTGGATTCTCTTTTCTTTATTGCGGCCCCCGAGGAGGGCCTGAATGTGTCCTCTTATTACTGGCTTAAATGCTTCCCATTGGGTGCACGCTGATTCCACCGACCCCTCATTATCAAGAAAATTAAGTTGAGCCCCTTCTCTTATTCGGCCTCAAGTTTCTTATCCTTGAAGGCCCACGGGCCTATTCTGGGCTGCAGTACATTAGTCCGAGTCGGGCCCTGCACGGTCACCTCTATCGGTGAATGATCTGATATTCCCTGCGGCCCGATATGGGCATTTCGGAACCATCCCTCACTTCCCCCTTGTGTCAACACATGGTCAATACGAGAGTAACTGCCATGCGCTGCGGAGTAGAAGGTGTATTGTCGCTCTTGAGGATTGTGCAAGCACCATAAATCCGTCAAACCCATGGCCTCTACAAATGCCTCGAGTGGCTCCACCCCCGCCCCTTTGTGCCTCAGTGCCTCAGTTTCCTGTCCCTCTCTGGGTTCATGGTGGAGTTTGTCACTCCCCTAATATCAAGATCCCTGGTGGGAGGTCCACCAACAGAGCTCCTATGGCCGCTAGTGCTCTGTGTGCATGTCTTGTGGTATATAACATGAAACAACATTCAGGGTCTTCCCCTCCCATGCCCGCGTGAGCGCTACATATCGTCATACCAGACCCTCTGCACCACCAGGGGGAGAGTTGTCTTAACAACTATCCCTACTCCTCGAGATCCTGTCGTGTAACCTGAGTGCACTATTAACTTGTAGCCATATCTAACTTGTAGCCATATATATCCAATGCTTTATACCTATTGCCCTTCAGGTGTGTTTCTTGGATCAGTACCAGGTCTGGGGCTTGTCTGTGCAAATACTGCAATATATAGTACGTTTCATTCGATTACCCAGACCGTTCACATTCCAACACAGTACTTTGATTGCTATCTCGCTTCTCTTTCCCCCCAGCTCTGCCTTTTTATACTTTGATCCTCCATTTGGGGTATAGCTGCTGCCCCCTTAACCGTAAAGGGACCATTCCTGTCTCTACGTACCCAAACATCTGCACTAATACTGCAATCCGACATCTGAACAATAGTAAACATTTCTAATATAATGACAAAATCGCTGTATTTCCCACCTATATTTATCCCACCTCACTGCTACCCTGCTGGCGGGTTCAACAACCCCCCACCACCCCAACTTGCCTGTCGCCCTTAAACTGGAGAACTAAACGGGGGTTGGCAGTTGCTGAGCAACCCGGAACCCTGCCCCCGTCCCCAGCCTACCCCATCCCTCCCTGAGTTCAACACCAAATCTGCTGACGCTGCATCTGGCCAATGTTAAAATACCTCTCTCAGCGGGTGCAGCCTCGATCACACTGGTCCATCACCTCCCTCCCGTTTATCACATGCTGCCTGATTGTGCACCAACAGTTACCACTGCCGCCCATGCTCGAAGCCATCCCAGTTCGTCCCCTTCCTCTCGAGCTAGTCCTAATCCGATGTATGAATCCCCTCTGCCGCCAATTCTCCTGGCTTCTCTTTCTGTGGACCTTTCCTCCTGTCCCTTTGGGACTTAATTCAACTGTGTGTCCATCCCTCTAGCCACTCCCAGGCCTCCTCTGCTGTGCCGAAATAACACGTTTTCTCTTCGGCAACCACCCTCGGCTTTGCAGGAAACAGCATTGAGTACGTGATCTCCTTGCTGCGCATTTCTCTTTTGATGCCTTGGAACGTTCGCCCCAGCCCCTGGACCTGTAGCCTAAAATCCGTGAAAAACAAATCTGTGCGTTTTCTCGATGCAGTTCACCATGTGCGCGTGCTGCCTGCAGGATAGCGTCTCTGTCCCAGAAGTTGAGGATCCGCACAATAATTGTTCTGGTTGGGGCCTTGGGCTTGGGTATAGGCACCCTGTGTGCACGCTCTATGGTGAAATAGTTGGAGAGTTGTTTAGGCTTTAAGTGATTGAGAATTAGATCCTCAAGAAATAGATTGACACTTGGTCCTTCCATGCCTTCCGGGACCCCCACCACTCTAATATTATTCCTCCGTGCTCGCCCTTCCTGATCCTCCAGCTTGGCGGCCATTACCTCCTGTTGCTTTGTGAGGGACAGTACCTTTTCTTGGAGTGTTTTGGCACTGATATGCAAGTGCGTCACCTCTGTCTCCATGGCGGCCACCTTGTGTGCTATTTTATGAAGGTCAGCCCGCAGCAGGTTCACGTCCACCGTCCCTGTGTCCAACTTGGGCTCAATCGTGCCTTTCAAGTCCATAATGGTCGCCATTATTGCACTTGAGGAGGGTTCTTCGGATTCCTCCATCTTGTTGGTCTGCGTCCCACATTGGCCCTTGGGTTTCATTCGTAGCCTACGTGCTGCTGTCAATGTCTCTACTTGATTCTGCTTATTTATGAGTCCCTGGGGCACCCCCACCGATGCCCAGTCTCACCTCGCTGCTTGGACTGGGGCCACACCAACAGCCCCTGAGGATATCTGTCGAGCAGAGGCCCTAGTCGATCCCTCTTCTTTATAGCGCTCAGCCTCGGATTTTCGGCCTCCCTCTTGCTTCCACTGGACATTTCCTCAATATAGGAAATATCGTTCACCCTCTTGCCGGGTTATGAGTAGTGTGAATCCGGTGCGTTCTCCCCCACTGTTGTATGATGTAGTGTACCACTCTGCTCCTTTGTTTTCAGCGGCTCGCTTCGGCACTCCCCGGATCAGCACCACCCCCAGCTGTGCCATTCAGGGTACAATGGGACCGCCACTCTGCCTGCGGTGGCCGCCCCAGCTGCCTGTCTTCACTCTCTGGGCTCACCACCGCCCATACGGCTGCTCACCCACTGGGGATGGACGCATCTCACACCCATCTGTTGCATGTCTAACCCGATGACGCGGAGACCCGTCGCTGCTGCCACTGATTACTGTGCGCACCGCGTGGACAACTTACCACTACTCGCCGCACTTTCTTCAGGGATTTCCTCGCGGACGTGATCTCTGCTGTCCCTTCTCTAGAAATTCTGTTGCGACCACCGCCAGGCCTTGTGCGCACGCCACGGCTCCGGTCTCAGCTCCCCGGGTCGGCCACACCAATCCCAAACTCCAGACCCTGGTCTCAGGGCGGGGAGGAATTCCACTCACTCCTTCGGCTGTCGGCAACGGTGGCCCAGCCGCTGCCCGTCCCCACCTAGCAATGCGATCGCTTCCCAGCCGCTGCCAGCCACACCGAGGTGATCACACAGTTACGTGATTCGCAGGCCTCGCAGCCCTCGGATCGCTGTGTCCGCTCAATCTCTGCATCCCAGTGCTTGCACTTGATTTTCCTGGTAACGATGCACCCAAACTTGGCCCCCATAAAATTGCGATGTTACTTTTCGTAGACATGCTTTCTATTTAAAAAACCTGGCATGGTCTGCAGGCACTATTTGATTGCTTTTTAATTTACTGAAGTGATTGTGGTCTTGAACTAAATGTTAATAAAATGAAATATATGTTTTTTAATCCTTACGAATCTGTTAGAGCACAAACCTTGCTGCAGGTTTTTGCTCTAGAAAAATGTGCAGGAGTTTATGTATTTGAGGGCCTGCTTGAATCACAAAATGAGCTTGTCCTATTACATCAAGAGAAGCCTACTAAAACTCCAACAAGAAGCTGATGTAGTAGCCAAACTGCGCAAACGGGCCCATGCGCACTCTTTAGAACCAGTGGTGGAGATTTATAACATCAAAGCAAAAAGTACTGCCATGTATGGTGTAGAGCTGTGGGGCCACGTCTAAAACGATGAACCTTGGAAAACCGAAAAAAGGTTTGTGAGGAGCATTCTCAACCTTCCGCTGAGTGCCCCTTGCCTTCCCCAACTCCTGGATTTGGGGGTTGTTCCTATAAATTAACTTATTATGTGTTGCCCTTATTTTGTACTGACATAAATGTTGGTTCACAGATGAACTAGAATCCTACAGTATTGTGATCAGGGCTCTTCTAAAATGTCCAGGTTGCGAGAGGCTTGGTTCAATTATATTGAAGACACACTGTATGAAATAGGCTTGTCTGTGCTCTGGGAAACCCCTGCCATGGCAAAACAAGTCTCTTGCTCCTTGCTCAAAGAACTACTAAAAGAGTATATCTGTACTTCAGGGATCTGAAATGTGTCAAAGCGGGTAGTCTCACTGATTATGTTTTAGACATCAAGCTCTCCCCGCCTAGGAATCATTTTTTGAGATTCTCCCATGTTCCCTTCCTTTACACCTCTTCCTAAAATGGAGGTAGGGTTTTTGCTGTTCAATATTTTCTATATAAAATCAGGCATGCGGTATTTCAGTTCTTTCGTGTGTCCCTCATGCAAGTCAATTGAAGAAACGCTGCACTATTTTGCCTTTTTCTGTCCAGCCTATGATTGACCACGAAAACAATGGCTGAGGCAACTATGTAATCTTTTGGGCTTTCATCATTATGCTTATACACTACGCACTTTACGTTCGGACACAAGAGGTAATTGTTGTTGGGGTGACAACATTTTTGTACACTGCCTGGATCACCTGCATATGTATTGTCGAGTGTTGAAGCAATGATGTCTAAAAGTGAACCTTTTTACATTATTTATTTTGTAGATGCTGCTCTATCGCCTCTGAAGTCTCCCCACTTTAATTATTTTTTTTCTTTTCTCTCCTAACTTAATGTGGGATGATATTTTACCAGATTGCTGGTTTTAGTGTCTATTTATTTATTTTTATCTGGTTACTTGCTGTACTGTGTTATGGATCTTTGAATCCGAAATAAGCATTTTATACAATAGGATACATTGAAAAGTGTGTATTTAAGACGAAAATGCTGATGTTTGGAGAAAAATTGTTCAACTTCCAAAATATATTTAAAACTGATATGTTAGTTGTAAATCTTGTGGCGGTTTGAAGATTTATTACTAATAATATTACTTTGGTGCTAGGGACCCTGCATCTGTGGCTGTTATGTATTACCCATGTAAAGGCATTCCAAACTGACGAAAACCTTCTTACATTAGTACTGGCAAACATGCCTAATGTACTGAGGCGATCACTGCTGGTAATCTTGCATAGGGTGGCCACTAATTTTGTCCTTTTTGATGTGGTTCCTTGCAACTCTAATAATATTAGTAGCTCAGAATGGTTTTCATTGAAAATAAATAACTCCTATTACAGAAAAGGTTGGAGATCATGGTCTACAGTATGTCATGACTTTAAAGAGCAAATAAAATTATGTGCAGAGTTGTTTTTATTTGCTCATGAATGGGGAAACAGCCACTCCTGTCAGAAGATGAACATTTTGTACGAAAGAACAGTCCAAACAACATCGAAAAATACGTTTGAAAAATAAGTTTAATGATTATAAGGTATTCTTGTGATGCCAATTAGGAGGAAGCATCTAGAGATACCTCTACATTCTGACGCTCTTCTCTCTTTCCTAATTTGTCATGAGCATATTTGGTGGAAAGAAGTAAGAGTAATCTTAGTTTAGTTGGGATGGAGACTGGGAGCAGTCCTGTATGTCATGTCGAGATAAGGACACTATAACCAGGGCTACTGGAAATATGTGATTTTACAGCTGCTGTGTTTTCTGCTTAATTTGGATGTACCACACTTGCTTCAAAACTCACCATCTGCTGCTTTAAAAAAATCCACCCCACTGGAGCAAAAGTTATTTAAGAGGTGCAATAAACGGCACCCCGCTGTGGCAGACCCTTTGTAAAGGTTGACTTGTAACCATTCAGTTGCCGATTGCTGTATTCGGGTGTTTAACTGGTACTAATGAGATGAAACCTTTAATCCGACAGTGTTAATATACATTAAATCAAAATCATACTGTCAATAAATGTGCTACCCTAATCCTCATAATTTGGCTTTTCTTTCCACATAATTCACTTAGTCCTGCCCTGTAATGTGATTCTCCTTGCCACATATTTCCAGTGGTTCTGAGTATAGCCCATCAATAATGAATCCTCCTCTGCCTATAGCGGAGACACCAGACATCGGTTTCTGTCCCAAGTATGAGACAGGAATTGAAGAACAGAGAAGGAGACAATAGTTCAGCAGAGTGTAGTGGCAACATAATGTATGACAAGATTCCATAGAAGAAGACCAACAATGTTTCAGTGAGGGCAAGCAATGAAGGAGGGCAATACTTACTACTGTGTTCTGTTTCCCCTACACCTTGAAATACTACTTTGCCTCGCCCTCTCTCCCTGATATTGAGGATTCGTAACTGCTCCCACCATCTTTTTCTAATTGAGTACCTGTGGCAAAGGATGGAGAAGTGAGGATGTAGTTTGAGTATGCTGTGAAGGAGAAGGGACGTTTTACTAGCAAGAACGTCTCCCATGCAGTGTTATTAATATTCTGCCTCATCCTGGCTTCTAATCTTAGTGTTTGTCAGTGAAATAACAGATGGGGGGGGTCGGAGAAGAGTATGAATGATGGACAGGAGTGGGTAGGGTAAACCAGCAAAGTCCTCACCTTCTTTTCCTATTTTATTGTCACGCCTTCACAGTGTCAGAAGGAAGTGGTAGGACAAAACTGTAAGTAAGCTGGGAGATAAAGAAAGGGCAGTAGGGGAAACGTCCTCATTCCTGGTCCAATGGGGCATTGGTTTTCTTTGGAAAAAGCTGTTTTGTACGTACATTAGTTTCGGCCATGCAGATCTTGTGCAATGTTGTCAAGCAGCGATCAATGCACAATGATCTATGTACACTTCTTGATTACAATTGAGTATTTTCAATAGTACTATTTGTTTTATATAGACTTCATGCATATGAAAGTGTTTCAGCCCAGCAGACACTTGAAAATCCAAACTCGGTTTTCAGCTGTGGATCATGTAGGCCTATTGTAAATAAAATGTGCTGGAAAACCACATGGTGAAATTCACCATGGTTTGAGCTGGTGATGCCTTGTTTATTCTCTTCTGTAATACAGAATGCTGAGAATCTCTGAACTACAAAGGGTTGTTTGAATACAAATGACGGCATCCCATTTAACTGCTTCCAATAAGAGAAAATGTGCAGGGGCACACTTGCCCTAAGGGAGTACTGGGTTTTGTTGCCTTGGCTGCCATTAGAATAGGACAATATCTTCAAATGGAGCCCCATCCCGGCCTCAAAAAAAGTAGCATTTTCTGTGCACAGGAAGACACTAAATGCATTTGTAGTTCCTTGTGGCACATAATTGGCTGAACAGGGGTAGTTCTTATGTCACCTGCATTTTAGTAAACAGTACTTTCTTTCACATTAGACTGTCAGATTTTACTAACCGATTAAACAAAAGAGGTGTCATTTTATTTGAAGAAAAAGGTATACTCTTTTGAAGAGCAGTAGGAGTGGTTACATGAGTGTCCTGACCCTGGCCTACGACACCACAGTCACAATGGAAAGATGTGCGGATGGCATCAGCTTTAGCACGCCATGCAGAATGAGAAGAGTCATTCCTCTGTTAGTATACTGACCAACTGGATATTGATTTATTCTCAATATATTCGTTTGTCATCAAGTGAACAAAACGTTATTATCTCAACTCTTTGCGACATCTTCTTCATCACCTTTCTAGAGCAGACGGCGCAGTGGAAATGTCCTTCCAAGAAGCCACTAATTGCTGTCTTTTATTTTTAGGTCTCGGCTAGACAGTGCATACACTCGAAGAGATGTTTTTAGTCTGTGGGCTGCAGCCTGGCCGTAGGCTTAAGATTTTCTCTCTCCATCCTCTGTCTCATATCCTTTGTCCCCATTTGTCCATGGCATCCCTGCGTTAAGCTTCCTGTTGTGTTTAGCCCTTCCCCAGAGCATGGACCAAGCTCTTGTGTCTATCCACTACTCCCGTTTTAGGAGCTAATCTTTTCTTTGTGTTTGAGCACTCCACACGAGTGCTCGCGTTTTTACAAGCTCTGTTTCCTCCCATCTGGCTTTCATTTCAAACTGGTTCTATTTCTTTTTTTCTTTGTGTTATTTCTTAAACAACACTATATCTAACAGAAGCAAAAGGATCATTGCTGTTTTAACAATATTGGTCCGTGTTTTGCAAAAAAAAAGAAAAATCCCAATATGTGCATGAAGGGGCATTTATACATTGAAATTTGAGCTTTAGTTTACAGTATGGTGGGTCCCTCTAGTGTTTCAAAATGGAATATCCCACACAATATCCCATGACATTCTATTTGCGTTACACAGCGCAGGTTGGGCTGTAGCGTTTTTAGGTCTCGCCTGGCGTTGCAGCGCAAAGCTCTGCTCGCTGGGCGAGAGATTTTGTAAGAGAGTAGATTTGAGAAGGGGACCTAAAGCCCCGCCCCTCATTTTCATTGGCTGGCGTCCCGTTTATGCTAAACGGTGGCCTGCCATTGGAAATGAGGTTTTTAGGCCGTTGCCCTTTCTCCCTTTAGTGTGGCCGATCCGGACAGGGTCGTCTGCTTTGCGGCTGTCGCAAAGCAATTTCTTATCTTTATAGGGGCAATCTGTTTCCTCTCAGCTGCGTGTTTATTTTTGCATTGTGATGCATATATAAAGACGTGCCTGAGTGAAAACAGATGGCTTGTGCCCTGCGGACCACCCTTCTCCACACCCTGCCTCATCCCAGCCCTTTTCCGTGACTCTGCTGTAGTCGGAAGCACGCTTACAGCTGCTGTGAGAGCAGCCTGTCAGCATGGAGGGTTTTGTCTTTGCAGCGCAGTTCTGCAGAGTTGATGTGCATAAAACGTATGGGAACTATGATGAGTGCCATCGGGTTGGGATCCTTGAATCTGGGAGCGAGGCAACAAGTATGGGGACTGTTTCTGTTAGGGAAGTAGGTGGCTGAAGCAGGCACACCACACTGCCTGCGTTTCTCCCGCTCCTTGGCTCGTTGCAGAGGCATCTGCCTGCCATTCCCACACCACGCCCGGGTCGCTATTGAGCCGAGTGACCCGGATAAACAAAGGAGGAGCGAACGCTTCCCCGTATGATGTCACAGCAGGGGATAATCCCTTTGGTTTCACACTGTTGTGACGTCACTCAAACAAATTAACAGATTTCACGACTACGGGGGAGGGTCAGGGGGGACGTATACAGCAGGGTCTCCTGTGGCTAATGGCCAGCCGGTTTGACATTCAGGGCCTATACAAGCCCGCTGCACAGATCGTGTAACCTGACAGCCTTAGCCTGCAGTCACAGTACGGCAGTATAGTGGGTTGAGCTCCTGCTGCAGCGATGTGTGAGTGTAACCTGCAGGAGCGAAAGTTTGTGTTGAGGTGGTGCCGATGCAGCCTTTCATCCTCCAGGATGAGTGCCATGGATTTGATGCCCTGGATTTGATGTAGATGTTAGCGCACCTTCCCGCTGCAGTGCGGCCAGCATCCTACTTCCTCGGTCAATAGTGGGACAGTGCAATGGATGTCCCAGGCCCTAAACTTTACATGGCACATGCAGTACTCGTCTTTCTGTCTTGGACTTCCGGTCTGCACTGCTCCTCTCAGCTGCAGCGTTTACTGAATGCAGCAGTACGTTTGGTATTCAGGCTGACCCCCCCCACACGGACGGACTTAAGACGGGCTTAAGACGGACTTAAGTTAGGATTTTGTCTTAAGTCTGTCTTAAGTCTGTCTTAAGTCTGTCTTAAGTCTGTCTTAAGACTGTCTTAAGACTGTCTTAAGACTGTCTTAAGTCTGTCTTAAGTTTGTCTTAAGACAAACTTAAGACAAAATCCTAACTTCTGTGAATACCAAAAGTAGTAAGTTTAGGATTTTGTCTTAAGTTAGTTCTGTGAATCGGCCCCTATTACTGTGGTGCCGCCCTGGCAACACTCGTGCAGCCAACTGCACCCAGCTTACGCCCCTGACAATATATATGCTGACAAGTGCACCTTGTTGCTGTCCTGGTAATACATGTGCAGTCTGTTGCTCGCCAATGCAGTTACAGACAATTGAAATGAAATGAAATGAATTTAAATTTATAAAAGCGTAAACTTAACCCAAGGGCATCAAGGCGCTAGATGCAAACCATCGGAGGACGGGAGAAAGGGAACATGCTCATACTGAAGGACCACAAAAGAGCCAGGTCTTTAAAGCCTTACAGAATAAAGGTCGCAAGGCCTCCCTAGAGATGTTCAAAGGTAGGGAATTCCACAATTTGGGCGCCATGGTGGAAAAGGCTCTGCCGCCCCATTTAGCCTTCTAAAACCCAGGCACCTCAAGAAGGTTTTTGTCCGCGGACCGAAGAGATCTGGAGGGGGCATAATGACAGACGATCGACTTAATACCCTCGGGACCAGAATCATAAAAGGCTTCATGAGTCAGACAAAGGATCTTAAAAATTATACTATCATTCATCGGGAGCCAGTGCAGAAGCTTAACCGAGGCTGTAGCTGAATGAAATCTAGAAAGATTCAAGACAAATCTGGCCGCTGCGTTCTGTACCATCTGCAACCGATGGATGAGACCTTTATTAATGCCCAAATAAAGGGCATTACAATAATCCAGTCTTGAGGTTACCAAGGCCACTACGGCCTGCTTACGTGCTTCAAAGGACAGATAATGAGAGATCCTTCTAAGAATCCTGATGATACCAAAGCAGGTGGAAACAGTCCTGTTTACCTGCAGCCTCAGAGAGAGAACATTGTCCATGATCACCCCTAGGTTTTTCCCATGAGAAACTGGACAAGGACAGACCCCCCAGCGCGGTCGGCCACCAATCGCTGGACCAGATTTCCTGATCATTCCCAAAGATCAAGACCTCGGTCTTCTCTCCATTCAGCTTCAGAACATTTTCCACCATCCAGAGGGAAACTACCTCCATGCAACTCCTAAGATTGAGGGCCGCGTCTTTAACGGTATGAGTTATAGAGACCATTTTTTGGGTCCGCGTAGGACAGCACCTCCAGCCCAAAAGATCTTACCACCTTTGCAAGTGGGGCAACATAGATATTGAAAAGTATAGGGCTCAAAGAAGAGCCCTGGGGGACACTGAACTGCAGAGCTTTAGGGGCAGAAAAATACTGGCCTAATTTCACCCTCTGTTCACGTTCCCCAAGGAAGGAGGCTCAGAGCTGTACCCCTGACACCCATCTCTCGAAGGCGAGCCACCAGCCTATGAGGAGATAAGGTGTCGAAGGCCGCAGTGAGATCCAAGAGCACCAAAAGCGTAGTACGGCCAGCATCGACCTGAGTCCGGATGTTATTAAAGACTGCTGTCAGGGCTGTCTCCGTACTATGACATCTCCTGAAACCATGTTAAGAACCATCCAGGAGATGATGGTCTTTTAAGTATGTGCTGAGATGGAGATTTAAATGGGCCTCCAAGATCTTAGCAGGGACGGGAAGCAGGGAGCTCGGGCAATTTCTTTTTAATTCACCAGGGTCTAAAGAGGGCTTCTTCAATAGAGGTTTAACTACCGCTATCTTCCACAGAGACGGGTAAACTCCTTCAGAGATGGTAACATTCATGACCCTCATGAAAAGAGGAATTACGATCTCCTGGTAGTTTTTTAACACCTTGAGCGGGCAAGGATCCAAAGGGGAGCCTGAGTTGACATGGTCCAGGAGCCTATCCGTCACCTCCACGGACAAAGGGGGGAAAAGTAAGAAACCTAGGTGTCTCCATCGAGGGGAGAGCCTCACAGGAGAGAGTCGACATCTCCACTTCTGGCCTGATACTGGAGTTCGCTATTTCCAGCAGGGAATAAATATCGGAGATTTTAGCTTGAAAAAAATCCCACATTTTATCACAAAGTTCCTGTGAAGGCTCTGAGGGATGCAATATCCGCGGGGAGATGAGGGAGTTAATAACCTTAAAAAGATCCCTGGAGGATTTCAGGGAAGCGGTAACCCTGGAGAAGTATAATCTCTATTCCTCCATAATAGCCGCCTTATACTCTTTCAGGCACTGCTTATGTTGTTCCCTCTCCGAGGGTTCCAAGTGAGCACGCCACAACCTCTCCTGTTTACGGCAGCCCTGTCTAAGTGTTTTAAGTCTTTCTGTAAACCAGGGAGATGAAGGCCTTGTTCTTGTCGAATAATGCTTTTTAGCCGGAGCAAGAAAAATCAATTGCTGCTTTCAGAGTGTGAGATAGCTCTGCGGCAGCGGAATTGGCATCGAGCTGCTTAGTGGGCTCCAGTTTATCAAGGAAAGGCAGAAGTGCCTCCTTGTCTATATGGTTGAAATTCCTTCTTTCGTCTAATTTTTATATCGCTAGGGGCAGAAGATGATGAGGCCTGGAAATGCAAGTCAAATGGAACAGCAAAATGATCAGACCAGGCGAGGAGGATAGGCTGGCCCACCTTTAGCCTAGGATCATTAGAGAAGACCCCATCAAGGGTATGCCCCGCAATATTAGTAGAGCTTCCGACCCGCTGAGCAAGCCCACAGCAGCCCAGAGTTTCCAAAAGACCTTGAGTATCCCTACAGGAGGTGTTTTCTAAATGAAAATTAAAGTCCCCCAGAATCGTGATGTTGGATCTCTCCAAGTAGGGTTCTACCAATTTGCCAAAGTCCTGACTAAAGGAAGTCCTTGGACCCGGTTGTCTATAGCATAAAATTCCATAAAAGCTTTCTGTGGGGTGAAGATTGATCGAAAAATAGTAAGCCTGGTAAGGTTCAGAGGAAGGGGTCAGAGCCTGAGTGAGACAGATGAGGGTGTCTTTATACAGGATTCCCAGCCCTCCTCCCGCCTGCCTACTCTATCCAATCTGGACAAGGTATACCCTGAGGGGATAGCGTCTACCAGGTCAGAGCCTGACGCATCCGTCTCCCAGGTTTCTGTAATAAAAACCCAGGTGGGCTTTCTAGCTGAGACAAAGTCTCTGAAATCTATTTTGTTTTTAATAATAGACCTGGCATTAAGAAGAAAGCCATGAGCAGACCTCTCCTTACCGAGAGACTTAGCGGCAGTGTTGTCTGGGCAGCTCTCACTGGTCTGCTTCCAGCTAATGTTGCAACCCCTACATCCCTGCTGTAATTTCCTGGGGAGAAACTCGTGATTCCAATTGTGATGACAGGGCAGAGCAGCCGGTCGAAGGTTTAATAAGCCCTCTCTAGAGTAGCAGCTCCTAGGGTAAAGATCTAAGGCAGCACGAGCAGCATCCCTGGCACGGTCGTGGTGCAGACGGGCGTAGACGGGCTTGCCTTAGGTGCGCCAGCGGCACGACGAACCAAGCATGATGTTTAAATAGCGAGGAGCGCTAGAGCGCTAACGATCCCCTAGCTCCGCCCCCTGACTCAGAGAACAGCCCAAATGTATGCCGGCACCCTCCACAATGATCGGGAGAACCCGCGGTGGAACGGGGCGCTGGCAGAGAGCATTGGCAAGCAAAAGTAATTAAGGTAGGTTACACACAAAAGCGCACACTAAAAACAGTTAAAAACGAACATAACATGCCGTTCCCTATTCAGCAGTTCACTATTCAGTAAAGTTCAATATTCAGCAGGTCAAAATTTAAACGGTCCGCTCGCGACGAGTCGAGCGTGATGTTTAAATAGCGAGGAGCGCTAGAGCGCTAACAAACCCCTAGCTCCGCTCCCTGACTCAGAAAACAGCCCAAACGTATGCCGTCGCCCTCCACAACAATCGGGAGAACCTGCGGTGGAACGGGGCGCTGGCAGAGAGAGTTAGCAGCAAAAGTAATTAAGGTAGGTTACACACAAAAGCACACACTAAAAACAGTTAAAAACGAACATAACATGCCGTTCCCTATTCAGCAGTTCACTATTCAGTAAAGTTCAATATTCAGCAGGTCAAAATTTCAACATGTCCGCTCCCTGTACCCTGTTGCCATTCTGTCAGTATGTTTGCCATCGATTACACAATGCTGCCAGCATGAGGACATACGAGCAGGCAATTGCACCGTGCTGCTAGCATGAGAACATACGTGCAGGCAATTGCACCGTGCTGCTTGCATGAGAACCTACGTGAAAGCAATTGCACCATGCTGCTAGCACGACAAAATATGTGCAGACAATTGCACCCGGACGCCATCCTGACGCTCCACGTGCAGTTGGTTCTACTCTGTGCCATCCTGACAATGCACATGCAGCCAGTTTCACTCCATGCCATGCTGATAATACACGTGCAGTTTGTTCCACCCTGTGCCATCCTGACAATCCACGTGTCATCGGTTCCATCCCAGTGCCATGCTAACAATGCGCGTGCAGTTCGTTTCTTCCACCCTGTGCCATCTTGACAATCAAGGTGCAGCCGGTTAAATCCCGGGGCTATTCTGACAATGCAGGCGCAGTCAGTTGCACTCACTGCCATACTGACAATGCATGTATAGTCAGTTGCACTCACTTCCATACTGACAATGAACGTGCAGTTGGATCCACCCCGTGCCATCCCGACATTGCACGATAAGTCCAACCAATGTGTGCCATCACTTGCATGTCATCATCGGTCCGTAGGCGCTGGTTTGGTGCAGAGGTGGGTGCAGTGAACCGCCTGGCATGAGGAACGTCTGCCTCGGATTTGCACATTGCCTCACTGCACAAATATGTCTGCATTACCTCCCGCCCGCTTCCTGGGAACAAATGGCCTTTGTGAGCAGAGAGTCTTTGTCGATTTTCTCTGCTTGTGTCCTCCTTACTTCACATGGCAGACCTGGACAGGGAAAATCAGCAGCAGGCCTGCTTATATTGGGTGAGTCACCTGATAACTCAGCGGTGTTGACCTGATGGCAGATGCCCTCCCTCCCCCCAAAATTGATCAACTGCTATGCGGTGTTGACCTGATGGCAGATGCCCTCCCTCCCCCCAAAATTGATCAACTGCTATCTGAGGTTAAACCATTAAATGGGGCAGTTGTCCATAGGCTTGACGAATCAGGAGTTCTGCCAATTTACGGAAGACCTTGCTTCCAGCAAAACCCTAAATGACCCTTTAAGTCTTTTGAAGACAAGGCACGCACATGAATTTAGAAAAATTAATTTTATCGAAAAGGCAGTAATTTGTAGTAATGCATGGGATTGGCTATGCATTTTTAAGTCTCGCTAGCGTAAGCTGCGCACATGCGCAGTTTTGCTGGCAAGATTTAATGTTTTGGGGATTTTTCAGTAAAGGGCTTTAAGCCCCGCCCCACTTTCCCATTGGCCGGCGTCACCGTTTATGCTAAACGGCAGCCAGCCATTGGGAAAGAGCTGTTGGGGACGTTTTCGCTCGGCTTTTTTTGCCGTCCCACTTGGACGGCCTCGCCTGCTTTCCTTCTGAAGTAAAAGGTTTCTTATCTTTATGGGGCCAAACACATGGCCCCATAAAGATAAGAAACCTTTTAGCAGGCGAGGCCGTCCAAGTGGGTCGGCAGAAAAAGGCAAACGAAAACGTCATGGCGAGCGCTTGTTTCAGCTGGAGTTGAGGCTGCACTGCCCGGCTGCTTCCCCTGGCAGCCCAGAGCACGCCAGGATTCGTGCAGCCTGGAGAAGGGAGACTTGTATCTAGAAGACAGGAGCCCAACTGCGGGACAGGAGACTTCTCTCTGTTGCACAGGACATCTTCCGTTCGGGACAGGAGACCCTCGGCCAGGCAGGAGACTTCTCTGCGGGATAGAACCGCCCCCTTCGGCGGCACAGGAGACCCCAGCCTTTGGATACCCCGCGCGGGACCGGGCACTTCACACGGGACAGGGGAGAACCCCCCCCCCCCCTTTCAGGATCATACTCAAGAGACCACGAGGGACAGGAGCTCTCCTTCCTCTTCTGCTCAGGGAAGCACGCAGGGCAGGAGACCTCCACCACAGGTGCGAGGAGTACCATGCCAGCATGAACGCCTGCACCCCCCCTCCTCCTGGCCTTGACCCTGCAGGTCTGCTCCCTGTAGACGGAGACTCCCACTGGTCAGTGCGTGAGGCTCGCCTTTGTGGCTGGGGGTGAGGAGTCGAGCAGGGGCACTTTTTGATCTACTTGTTCCCCTCGTGCCTAGTGGAATTCACTGCAGACACTTGTGCGTAGTAAACATCTTACAACCACTTTGTCCTGACTCTCTCATCACCCCCGGAACCCCTTACACACACCCCCCCCCCAGACACACACAATATTCCACCACGAAGGGAGTTTTTGTTGTGATTTAGAAGCCAATCTGGGTGGAGGGATGTGAGACCTGCTTGGGGAGGAAACAGGGCGATTAAGTCCAGCGTATTGTTATTGCTCGTATTTATCACTAATATAGCACCCAGTCTGGCGGTAGATTGGTTTCGCAGCGCTTTCGGAAGTCAGGGGGAGGACTTTCCAGAGAGTTCTGACCGGTGCCTTGGGGCGCATCTCCGCATCGGTAACTCGTTTCTTGGTCCCGGTGGACCACTGTGAACAGGACGAATTTGCCCGGGAGCAGCGGTTGCCACAAGCCAGTGTGGGGGACGGCCCGCACTGTGTCTAGCGGAACACGACCGACTGAGCCCACTCTAGGCGCTTTCTGGCTGTGGAAGTGCTGGCACTAGGGCTGGAAGTGACGGGTTCCCGTTTCTTGATTACGGAAGGTGGTTTGCTCCGCGGGGATGTCCGAGTGAGAAGCGTTCGCTGACTTGGACACCTGTGAGCATGATGGGAGCGATCGGCCCTTGAATTGGAAAGGATAGACGGGACCCCTCACGTGTGCTGTGTGTGCCGGCTGCACTATAGGTGCGCACGAGCTGTTGCAAGGCTGCAATGCCTGGCATTCCGCGGTCAGGGGGCCTTCGAGTGTATCCCATCGTCCAGTCTCTGGGAGCGTGTAGTGTGGTCAGGAAACATGTAGGCTGGCCCCTGGGAGCCCAGCCCATAGCCCACCACATAGGAGCACGTTCCATGCTCTGCTCTGGTCTTTGAGGGCGCAGCCCACAGCCTGTAACCTAGGGGCATGCTCCATAGTCTGGCCCCTGGGATTGCGTCACCCAGTGTTGCCCACGTATCGTGTTACATAGTCCGGTCCCTGAGAACACAGTTCCCGGTGTGTCCCCCAGGAGCACGTCGGGTAGTGTGCCCCCTGATAGGAAAGCTCTACAGTCTGTCACATAGGGCACGACTCATCGGGTGTTGTCTGGGAGCGTGCCCCATAGGGTGGTCCCCGTCCTGGTAGTCCCCTGGGAGCTTGTTCCGTGGTTTGGGCCCTGGGTTCGTGTCCCAGAGTTCACAGTTCATGGTCTGTCCCCCAGGGTCGTAGTGTGGTCCTCCTGGTAGGCATGTTCCGCGGTCTGCTCTCTGGATTGGGTCGCATCGTGTTGCTTCGATGTCCGTGTTACTTAGTGCAGCCCCGTGGAGCGCCCCCATAGCACAGTCCCCTAGGGGCCCGCTCTATAGTCTGACCCCTAGGAGCTCCACACAGTGTCTGCCCCTGGGAGCACGTTTCATGCTCTGCTCACTGAGAACGTGTTGTCCCCGGGTTCGTATTGCGTAGTTTGGTGCCTGGGAGAGTCCCGTAGCGGGGCACGAAGCGCACAGCTCACAGTCTGTCGCCGAGTGCGTGTTTCACGGTCTGCTGCCTGGGAGCACAGCCCACAGCCGGTAGCCCGGGGTCATGTTACATAATCTGGTCCTTGGGAGCACATCCCACAGTGTGGCCCCAGGGAACATGGTCCACATCCGGCTTTTCGTGGTGC
Source organism: Triturus cristatus (assembly GCF_964204655.1). Taxonomy (NCBI): domain Eukaryota; kingdom Metazoa; phylum Chordata; class Amphibia; order Caudata; family Salamandridae; genus Triturus; species Triturus cristatus. The sequence continues at coordinate 1,161,146,084 of NC_140583.1, forward strand.
ATTGTCAGCTCCTTATGAAGGTGTCGCGCAGTCCAGTCCCTGCGAGCACGTTCCACAGTGTGGGGTCCCGGAGCACCGGCTCCCTTCAGCACGTTTCGCCTTCACGTCCACTGGGGCGTGTTGCACAGCGAGTGTCCTGCGAGCCCGTGCTATACGCCAGGAACCTGCAGTGAGTTGTGTGGTGAAGAACCCTGGTGCACGGCCCAGGATCCAGCGAGCACCACAGCAGGGACTGATGAGGGCAGTTTACAGGCTGGCGCTGTCCTCTGTCACTAGGGTACTTCCCAGCCCTCTGCACGTGTGTCTGTATCAGTCTGGTCTATGGTTGGGTCATATAAGCCATTTGTGTATCGGTGCCCGTATGAGCGTGCTCTGATTTTGGTGTCTGTATAAGAGTGAATGAAGGCGCTGGGTATCCGCTGCTTGATACAGGTTTGCTCTGTGGCTGGTGTCAGGCCTGTGTGGAGTGTTCTGGGGTCACTGTAACCAGTGCCTTAGTCTGGGTCCATGTAATCCTGCACTGTGCTTGGGTGCTGTTTAACACTGCTCTCTAGTGCGTCCGTATGAGTGGATCACTGACTGGGCCCCTTACGCGCGTGCTCTGTAATGGGGAACACTGTCTCGAATGGCCTTCTGGCTCATGGGAATCCCCGGCGGGCTAAGGACTAAGGGTTGCTTTTCGTATGTGTGTGAGATCATCGTCTACGTAGCCTGGCAAATAGCCCAGTGCAACACACACCATGTATCGGTAGAGACTTAAATACCCCTGAAAATCCTCCTGGAGATGGTAGGGACCATTGCTCGGGACAATATTTGGCTGCTTCCAGTCCACCATTGCCGGGTACCCAAGAAACGGGTTCTGTAGTCAAGTTCATTTTAAAAATGCTTGGTCTTCGGGTTCCTTACAAGCATCTTCTGTGATCGACTTTCTTACAAGTGTGCTCTTTAATGGGGGTTCCTCATAAACATGACCTGTAATTGGGTTCCTAAAAGTGTGCCCTGTAGTCGGTTCCTTGTACGCATGCGCACTAGTCGAGCTCTCCTATAAAAGTGTTCTGTGAGGAACTGAGCTCCATTTAAACGATCGCTGCAGTCTGGTTCTCTAAGCGTGCTCTCTTCTCGAGTTCATCTCTGTTCACTTTCCTTCAGTGTCTCTTCCCACCATGCTCTGTAGTCAAGCTCGCCCAAGTGTGCTCTGGGGTCGGGTTCGTCTAAATGCGTTCTAATGCCAAGTTCCTTCATGCAGTGCTGTCGCGTTCCCTACGTGTGCTTTTTAGGTGGGTACCCTAGAAGCTTGCTCTAGGGCGAGATTCGAATACGCATGCTCTCTGGTCAGGGTCCTTATAAATGTGTTGTGTATTCGGGTTCCATGGCACGCAAACTCTCTAGCCTCATGCTTCCATTTGTGCAGCAGGTGCAGTCGCACCGAATCCCACTGAACCCTGATGATTGCTGTATTTCACAGCCCAGACTGCTGCCAGGTGGGCCATTTCCTGCACTGCACACGGGTCAGTGACACACTGCCTACCCAGTCCTTATAAACCTGCTGAATATTCGTGTTCTATTTACGCATGCCCTCCAGTTGCGTGTCTTGTAAGCGTGTTCTACGGCCAAGTAACACTTAAACGTGTTCTGGGTTCGTGTAAACAAGTTTCTCACTGTAAACCAGTAGCCATGTTCAACGCGGGCTTCGCATTTGCGGTGTGTATCAGTGGGTTCCGTAGTGGGGTAGATGGCACTGTATGGATTTGTTCTTACAAGGTGTTGTATTCCCATGACCTCACTCTGAGATCATTCCAAAGTCGGTACCGTTATGACTGACCAACCGTATTTATAGAGCGCTTACTCCCCGAGAGGGAGCACCATGTTCTGGGTCAGTGGGTGTGCTCTCAGGGCAGGGGTGGGTCTGCATGCGCCCGTTCTCGGCGGTTCCTCGATATACCCACGACCCCTCTGATCTGTTCCGCTCTCACACCTCTTTAGTGCACTCTGCGCCGTGGAGTGGGGTCGGTAGTATAGGGAGCGCGCGACTGAAAGTATATATCTTTCGACATAGTTAGGGTGTACGCACGGATATATCATTTATTTCCTGTTACACATCAGAACTCACAAAATCGGACGGCCAAACAGTGCCGAAGGGTGTTTTGGTCACGCGAGACAAACTGCTTCCGCCTACCCCTGGGTAGTAAACTATGATTGAGTTGCAGAGGGTCCCTCTTGCTCCTGGGCCCCGGTGCCGCAGCACCTGCTGCACTAATGATAGCTGCTATCCCAGGTCTAACAGGATTACTATAGAAGCCATCCCAGAGTCATCGGAGGATCATCCAACTACTCTAGAAGTAATTTTCATGTAATCAGACGTCATCAAGCTCTTAAAGTCATCAGCAGAGTTTAGAAACTTGAGCTCGATGATTTGAAGATTTTTTGAAAATGAGTATCTGATGACATCACAAGATGTGATTAACCCCTATGATTTCAGGATGACTTGAAAATGATTATCTGATGACTTCACAAGGTGTGACGGTTCCTGATGATTTGAGGATGACTTGAAACTGATTCCCTGATTACTTCACAAGATGCATTGCTACTGGTGGTTTTAGGATTGTTTGAAAATTACATTCAAATTACTTGACTAGCACCACAGTCTTCTAATTAAAAAGACTGGTTCATGATCATTTTAGGATGATTTATTGATTGCGTCAGTTAAACATTCAACATTTTAGTTTATTTATTTATTTTTTGAGACATTCAACCCTTTTGAAGATTTCAGAATCTCCCTTTTACTGCATAATGAACAGCATTTACACAATACTGCATTTTCTACTCTGCAATTAAACCTACAGTGCACACATTAGCGGAGACTTCAATGCTAGAAGGCCTGGGTGCTATGCCAATAGCTTTAACACAAACAAATGCGAGACCGATTGCATTTTCAATGCTTGTTTCTAAACTGGTAGTATTGCTACAGCGAGCAGCTCTAAGTATTTATTTATAACGTTTTATATAGCTCAGGAAGCAATGTTCACTATATTCAGAAGCATGCATACGTTTAATTTGTACTGATAGTAGGTTTTTGGTACTGAATGCTTGTTCATTGTGAGGCAACTACGTACTTTTAGAGGGACATGCCTGTTCTGCTCTAACGTGTTCAGTATGAGATTTGTTACTGTATCTCCGGATCACGATGCATTTTGTGAAGTTGATCAGTTGTTGATGTAACATTTTGTTTTTCAGGGACCTCTTACATTTTGGGATGTTGCTGCTTGCTTCTCTGAAGAGGAATGGAAGCTTTTACAGCAATGGCAGGAAGAGCTTTACAATAATGTGATGAAGGAAATCCACGAAACCTTGAAATCTATAGGTGAATTCTGTTTTACCGTAGCATGCGCCTAGCACATCATATGTCCATGCTGTTCAAATGCACATCTGCAACTTTTAGAAACGTACACAAACATATCACTTGCTGAAAAAGGACCAAAACCCTTCTAGATCTATGTGTGACACAAGTACTTGCAAATCACTGTCTGCCTCTAAAACATGCTACACATACATTGAACGCACCTCTGCCATGTGAAAATCAGATTTTATCTGTAGGAGAGTGGCATCGACTGCATAGTTGCCCCCAACTTTTTGCTGATCCCAGCCTATCTGCTTCCTCTCTAAACTGATGTGAGTACTATAGGTACATACCAGTTGGATACTGAGGACACTCTGTGAGCCCCTTGTAGATGGTACCCTAGGTACCCAGGGCATGGGTCCTTCAGAGGCCTACCAGGGGTTGCAGCACTTATTGTGCCACCCCTGGGACAGCCATACAAACTGACACCACCAGACCACTACTGTAGTCTGGGTAAGGTGGTGCGCGCACCCCTTACAGGGATATAGGTATCCTGTATCCCACTTAAATACAACACATATATCCTCATAGGTCACCCCTAAGGCAGGCCTTGCTAATCCTACAAGGCAGGGTGCTGAGATATGTGTGAGGGGGAACCCCTACCTGAGTAGGGCCCCTCTGCAACCTTCGTTAAAACTATTGCGAGGTTGTTTGTAGTGCAGCCATACCATATACTCTTAACCGCATTATAAGTAATCGCGATAGCGTGATAACTTGAGAGTGGCTGCACAGAACCATGTCATGTTTGGTGTCAAACATCGTGGAATCATACCCCCAATCCAGCCATGGGAGTGAGGGCATGATTCCCCCCTGCTAGAGAGGTGATATGGTAAAAGCGGCAGATTTTTAGACACCAATTTAAAAGAGCACAAGTAGTACAAAATGGATGCTACCCGCCACCCACACGATTCTGGCTGCCTGTTGCTGGGCAGAACTCCAGCCACGGCAGCAGGACAATAGGGATCTTGTTGCAGGGAGGTGTCCCCACCTCCCCAGACAGACTATGTGGATTGGAACTGGGTGGGTGCACCTTAGGATGTCTTTCAAACTTGGACGTAGGCTTCTCCAGTGCCTACTTCTGCATACACCGGCTCAGACCGGTTCAGGGGCATCCTGTCCCCTGCCCCGGCGGGAAACACACAAAGGGGAGAGGGTGTAGCCACCCTTTCCAGCCTGAACTCCCATTGGTGGGCTCTGATTCAGACACTCCCCTAGTCCCTGGATAAAGGTGGGTGCAGGGTCCCCAGAGCCTCAGATTAATCTTGGACGAGAACTTTGCTTCAAAGACTTGAACCTTCGACGAGCTGCCACTCAGCTGAATGAAGAAATCTCCCTTGGGGTAAAGGAGTTACCCCCCTGCTTGGCAGGCACCTGAAACACTGCAAGTGACCCGGTTGGAACTCCGCTGCTCCTAAGGACAACGAAGACTTCTGCCTACCCTGAGGTGGATTCCCAAGCATCCCAGAGGCCAGTGAGTGTGCACAGCAAAGCTTAGCACCATGGACCCCGTGGGTGCCGAGATACCCAATACCCCCGGACACCGGCCACCTCTTGCACAGCACACAAACTCGACCAGTGGGGAAGTTGTGCTTTGTCCCATCATTGAGCCAACCTCTCAGCATCACCTGTGCCAAAGGACGACGCCCCAGCCCGCTCCGGCGACCCGTGGGTACATCTTTACGCACTCCAAATTGCTGCCTCCCGCGGTCCCTTGTCTCTCGACTGGTGGGCCCTAGCGGAGGTCAATCTTCACTTTAAGGGGCTCCCCTGGTTGCTCTAGGCCTGCTCTACAGTCTCCTCGCTGGAGACCTTGCTCAGACCTCGTGGGTCTGCACCGTAGCTGTTTCTTGATTCTTGCATGGGTTGCGGTTGCCAAGGCTTAGTGGATCCAATCTGGACACTAACACCACAGAGGCCTTCATCCTTCGTGGGACAGTCGCCCTCCAGAAGCTGGCCTTCCTTTAAGCCTCCTGGACCCCGTGGCTGCTGATCCAAGCTACCCGTCTTCCACCTGAAAACACCCAACATTGAAGGGCTCTTTCTCCAAAGGCCCCTGGTCACTGGCTAGTGACCCAGACTCTGTCCCCTCTGTTTTCAGGTCCTTACCTTCAAGATCTACATCTTCAATCTGCGCGACATCAACAACGCTTAACGCCAGCAGCAGTTCTTCACGTTTTTCCATTGAAAACGAGACATCGACCCGACACCGAAAACGACCTATGCACCCGGCTTCCCTGGGGCAGGTAACAGTGGTACCTCGGTACTGTCGTGGGTGTGGGCCCTCCAAGAGCTTAACTCTAAACTCCTGAACTTGAACTCCTGCTAGAAGTGTCCAGATTCTTGCAATTTCCAACCGCGACATTTCCCATAGGGTTTAATAGTGATCCCAACTGTAGTTTAAACACTGCACACGCTTCCCGTGGGTCCCCTTTCTCACTACCTTGGGTGGTTTCGTAAGGGGACAGCGATCCTAAGTGCCCTAGGCACTGTCTGCAGAACTGTCGTGGTTCTTATACCACTTTTTTAATATATGGTTTGGTCCCCCCCCCTCCCGGGCCCTGTGATTCCAGTGCTATTTATTGTTGTTATAAATGCTTTATTGAATTGTATCTTTACCTCCAGCCTCACAAGAGACTAGTGGGATTTGTTCTTAGAATAAATACATATATTTTGAATATATACCTGTGTGGACTACTCTTTCATTTGGGCATTCAAGAAGTTATCCATGGTAAAACAATAAGCTTAACACTCCTTCAAGACTTAGCCTGAAGGCTGCTCGCCACAGCTACCACTAGGACAGCTTTCTTTAAAGGTTGTCTTTTAACCTATCACCTTAAGAGTCGAATTTGACTGGTGCAAGGTGTCCCCTATAACTAGTGGACAGCATATGCCAGGCCAACTTCTCACATTGGTGTGCAGCGGTTGGATTCAAGCTTGCCATTGTTTTACCAGATAACAAATTGAATTTCTAAAGTGAAAACCACTTTGGTACTAAAGGTTCATACAAATTCAGCATAGAATACAATAAGTTCTACTGAACTTAGGAGTTGTGTGTAGAGGGCTTAGCACACCTTGACTACAACTCAAGAAAGGGTTCAGTAGGCCACATCTAGTGTAGGTAGATGCAACAATCCACTACACTAGAAATGTCTTCAGGATCAGGAGCCCATAAGGCCCTGGAAGGACCCCAAAAGGTCCCAGTCGACAGGTATGACAATCTCACTTTTGCTGAGCTTAGGGAGATGTGCACTGCTAGACATTTGAAGACAACCAAAGGTGCCAACACACAACGTCTCAGAGAAATTCTGCTCATTGCAGACTTCAAGCAGACTCTAGTGTCTGATGGGGTAGACAGGTTGGGTGGGCATCCCACAGAAGAGGACACCCAGGTGGTGGACTCTGATGAGGACCAGGAAGAGGACAATGAACTCGACCTGGAAGAACAAGACCACTCACAACATGGAGGTGGGGACCCAAGGGGTACCCCCTCCATCCATAATGGGAGAGTGGTGGAACCATACAGGAGGAACAGATCACCCTCAAGGGGGTCTGCCCATTCGGGGTGATCCAACAGGACCTCTGCCTCTTCTCAGAGAAGAGAGTCCTATGAAGAGAGAAAATGCAGACTGATCCGTTTTGAGCAAGCCAAGCTTCAGCTCAGGAGAGAACAGCTAGCATTAGACAGGGAGTCCCTGGAGCTTCAGAAAGCTTCAAAGAAGTAGGGTCTAGAGACCCCTGGTGGCAGTAATAATACCCCTAGAGTTAGAGAGAGAGCTCCTGACAATAGGAACCTGCATAAGATTGTGCCCCCCTATCAAACAGGGGATGGCATCCATAAGTGGATCACTGCACTTGAAAGGGCCTGTAAGGTTCAGAGGATCCCAGTAGAGCAGTGGGCAGCAATCCTATGGCTCTCCTTTGCTGACAAAGGAAGAGACAAGCTCCTCTCTGTTAGAGAAGAGGATGCTGATGATTATTATATCTTGAGGAATGCTTTAATAGATGGGGTTTTGTCTAACCACTGAACAATACAGGTTAAAGTTCAGAGATACCCAGAAAGCACAGAATCAAGTCAAAGTCAAGTCAAGTCAAAAGATACTTTATTTCGAATTTAGTATATAAATTCATAAAAAGTCACATATATACAAAGTAAAAATACACCAGCCAATTTTTTTTTTAAAAAAGGTAAAGTTCCTTTGACAAGTTTAACAGTCCATATCCGCTCTTGATTTCAACATAGATTTTAAAAAACGGACAATAAAATATATACAATCCATATGCAAAAGTTGTAAAAACATTAAAGCAGGTTTAACTTGGGTATAGTTCATTTTCTTTAAGATTGGTATTAGATAGGTTTTCCTTGTAACTAAGTAAAATTTACAAAAAAACATAAAATGTTCTAGGTTTTGTGGGGAGTGACCATCACAACCACATACCGGTAACATCTGTCCCACATAACCCACTTTAGGTCTGGCCACTAAAAGGTGGTATGTGTTGCATCTAAACCTAGTTAATACAATTTTTTCGTGGGATGTGAGAGTAGACATTAAATAAGGCTCAGCAGTAGTGGTAGTTATTAAGGTGAGATATGACCGGACACTGGGTTTAGTAAGCTCAATCCCTTCTCTTTCTTGCATCCTATAGTTCAAGAAGAGGGTTTTGACCAATGGGATATCCTTTTTAAGGATCTCTTCAGGCTTGGTGAATAGAGAACCCCTACCAATTAGTTCAAAACCCCTTTTGATGTGAGTGAACCAAGGGATTCGTGCCTTATTCTCTAGAGCCAGACAGTCCCTAAGTATATCTTGTGTCAAGGGTATGTCCGGATTGAGCCAGCACTGTAGCCAAAAAGTCATGGGGTTCATCGCTATCTGGTCGGCTATGTAAGGTACTCCCAGTTCTTCATGGGCCACCAAGTTAGGAGTACTCTGCGGGACACATAGAAGTCTTTTTAAGAACTTATTTTCCTCGACCTGTAATGATTTTGTCACATCACGTCCCCACAGCTCACTACCATAAGATGCTATGGCCATACTTTTTGCTCTATAGACCTGAAGCATAGCCCCAGTCGGCTTCTTCCCTATTTTGGAAGCAAAATTAAAGATTGCAGCATTTGCCCGAGCCATTTCCCCCCTTTTTTTGTGTATCACGGCATCCCACTTAAGTTTGTCATCAAATAAAACTCCTAAATAAGAGAACACCTTGGTGCTGGGGATTAAATCTCCCCCTGTTTTAAATAAAAATGTCCTACTAGAGCGTTTGCCCAAGCTCATAGTATATGACTTTGTACTATTGATTTTTAAATCTAGCTTAGCCATAAATCCGTAAAAGGAATTTAACAAAGTCTGAAGCCCAATTTCAGTTCTAGCCAACAGTACAGCATCATCCGCGTATAGCAGAACGGGAATACCCCGTCCAGCTATACGCGGGAAATCTGCACCGGTCTCTAACAGGGTCCTCTCAAGGTCATTGATGTAAAAATTAAATAAAAACTGAGCCATGATGCATCCCTGCCTAACACCTTTCTTGATAAAAAAGTCATTTGTGACTTTCAAATCTTTACCATACCTAACGTTTGCTCGGGTTGAAGAGTGTAAATCCCGTAGGAAATTGATCAACCCCGCATCTACCCCACTCGCCTCCATGGCCTGCCAAAGCTTTGACCTATTGACACAATCAAAAGCTGATGAGAGGTCCATGAAGGCGAGATGAATTGAGCCAGATTGCACCACGGTATATTTGTTGAGCAGTAGGTACAGATTAAGGCACTGTGTGATGGTAGAACGCCCTGCATGGAAACCATACTGACAGTCTGTCAAAATCTTATTATCAACTGCCCATTCCTTCAGCCTATTTAAAATAGCCCGCCCCATTACCTTCACGACCGAATCAATAAGTGATATTGGTCTATAACAGCTAGCATAGTTTCTGTTGCCTTTCTTGAAGACCGGTACTATAGTTGACAGTGCCCAGCTATTCAAACAACCTTCTGTGGCAGCTGTGTTAAAAACCGAACAAAGAATGGGTGCCCAAAATTGGGGGTCTGACTTAAAAAGATCTGGGGGAATCCCATCGGGTCCCGGGGCTTTATTGCTTGTCAGACCCTTGATTCCATCTAGAATCTCCAGTTCAGTAAAGGTTATAGCTGGAACATCTCTACGACTCACTATACTGATATTAGATTCGAGCGGGCTGTCGAACATTGCTTTAAAATGATGGACCCAATTATCTTCACCAATGTGAGCCACCAAACCATCACCTCCCACCTGGTGGAATAAGGGACCGTTGACAACTTTCCAAAACCTGGCACTATCTTTTAGGGTGCTGCTGTCAACTAATTCTTCCCAGGCTTCTTCTTTTAAAGAAGCCTTACGGAAGGCTAAGGCGTCCTTATATGACCTTCTCAAGGTACGTACTGCCAAAGAATCTGTGGGGTTTTTTGCCAGTGCTTCTCGTAGCAGTTTGGCCGCTTTTGAACATTTATTATCGAACCATTTGGGGCCCTGATTAACAATATGTCCTAAGTTTGTTAACAATAGTTCAGATATTTTCACCGTTAAATTTGAAAAAGCGTCCAAGACGCATTTTGCATTTAATCCAGCGGTTGTACAGGTAACTATTTCTCCCACACAATGGGTCTTTACATTTTCATTAAAAGCACTGGGTGATACTTGGGTCCACATTAGCCTCCTTTTCCCATCAATAGTTCTTAAAACTCCTGAGACTGGTTTATTACAGATGGGGTCGGATAATATACCTCCAAGATAAACCGACAGCGGATTATGGTCGCTAAATTCATTTGTTAAAATAGAAAAGTCCCCTAAAAGGGGTACTAAGAATGATGAAATAAAAATATAATCAATAAAAGTGCCATTCCCTTTTCCTATAAAAGTAGGAATAGGAAACAAAGTGGACGGACTCCTATAGGACATGACTGACCCCCATATCATTTTCGCACAGGAAATCATTGAGTTCCTCTCCATTCAATGTATGTTCAAAGTGTAAACCCGATATTAACCGGCAACCTAAGTTTGCTAGACAGGTGGTAGAAGGATTACCACATGGGTGTATATTAAAATCCCCTGTAATTATCAAACTGTGCAAGATATTGGCCATATGTGTTTTTGTAAATGTAGCCAGGGACTTAATGTTTCCTTCTTCTGCCTGAATAGATGGGGAGTTATAAAAGTTTATTATCCCCCATTCAGCTTGCCCCTTCCTAAGTGTAATTGCTAGGATTCCAGGGTAGGTATGATTGATCAAACGCACATCGCATTGGATATCTAGTGAGACATATGTTACAAGGCCTCCCTTAGGCCTACCACTGGCCGAGGGGGAGGCCGGAACAAAAAAGGCCCTATAACCATCTAAGTGATAGTTATTATCCATGTCCCACGTTTCTTGAAGACTTATGATCATGTACTGTTTGACAAACGCAATCCAACGTGGGTCGCTACTTTTCCTGGCCAACCCTGCGATGTTCCAAGATAGAAGGTTATTTCTAGGGGTCAATGGGCTATCCGTAACAGTATCTTTACTGGAATCCTGTATAAGAATTTGAGAACTTATTTCACTTGTTACCTGGGGGGATAGTCAGTCACACTCATCAATATCTGATAATGGCAAAAATCTATTCCTTAATTCCAATCCTAAAGGGAGAGGAGGATTGGCCATATTCCTCGGGGGTTGAAAACGAGTAGGTTGTCGGTGGCAAAGATTCTGTCTCATAGTGTCCCTTGGACATATGTGATCTGTACTGCTGGTGTCAGTTCCATACAGCCAAGGTTCTTGGGAGTAAAAGTAACTAAGGGACAGAGTAACTATGTTAGAACCAGAGCCCGGATAACCCTTATAAAACTCCTGTAGAATTTTCGTGGCAGTGTTTGGGTTATCAAAATTCACAACAATACAGTCGCCATTATATGATTTAGTTCTTTTTCCAATCCATTTAGTTCTACGGGCCATTATTATGAATCTATTAACATCCTGTCCCCTATATAAATTATTAGTAAACCATTGATTCAATTTATTTTTAAGTTGCCCAAAGTCCTCTGTAACCCCGTCCTTCAGTTGGGGGACATTACTCAGGATTACAGTATAAGGTGTGGACTCCAATGGGAGTTCAATCGAGTGGGTTTCCTGAGGGTGTTGATCGGAGGAAATCCATTCCCGATTGATCGATGGTCTATCAATGGTACTATTGGGTTTTTTAGATTCCTGTGGCCCCTGGGTAAGTGTTGTTTCAGTTTGTGGGAGGGGCTGAACGACTATATTGGCCAAGGCCTCTCTTCTCAATGTTGTATCATCTTTATGTGCCTTAGAAGTACCACTTGACGACATTTCTACTGTATTGTGTTGTGATGTGACTAATCTAGTGTCAGATTTCCACCCACTATTCCTTTCTATTAGTGCTAATCTATCTTCTATACTTGTAAGCTTTTTTATGATCGGGTCCAAGAGCTTTGTTAATAAAATTTCGAGCTTATCTAAGTTACACTCATGTACCTGGCCCTCAGCTAAAGCACTCTTGTGTACCTGTCTCGCCCTGGTGCTAACAACACTATCCGTAGTATCTGGATTTTGGGCATTAACTGTTATCCCAACCTCGCTTTCTTGTACACCTACTAGCTTACAATCCCTTTTTCCCTTCTTTCTAGGATTTGTGACCTTAGCTGTTTTGTTTTTACCCTGTTTCCCCCTGGTAATCATCCCTTTATCCACAGCCATTGGTTCCTCAACAGTAGGAATAGTCATCTCCTCAGGGAGCTGAGAAGTTGATATGTTAATAGGAGAACCTTCAATGACGCCTGGATCTGGTAATGAGAGAAATTCCGGTGTTACTGATAGCCTATTCCTGGAATTTTGGGGGTCCAGGGAAAGTCTGCGTTCAGTGTCCAGTATCTCTTGGGTCAGTACAGAGTTGGCCCTCGTTAAAAAAGCATCCAAGGTACCCACCACCCTATTACCCAAATTACCCTTGACTTTGTTCATTATCCGCAGATTAGTGAGTTATTTCTATGAACAGGGCTTCCTAAGTGCAAAAACACCCCGGATGTAACCAAAGGTTACAGCAAGTCTAGTAACAGTACCTTAGGTCTTGTAAGTCCGCTTCGCTGTCCCAAAAAAAGGTAGACACCAGCCAAATGACGTGGCCCAGCCCAGCCTACTCCGGACTATGACGGGCAAGGACGGGCCCGCCCTTGGCCCGGGCTTTGCCCGGGCGCTGCCCGCGCGCGTCCAGCGCTGCGGTGACACCTAAGTACTGATCCGGCGCTGCCAGGTGTCGTCACCGCAAGCGCCGCTCACCAGGGATGCTGGGAAATGGAGTGCAAGTATGCCGTTCCCCTCACGGTGACGGTGGAGGAGTCCACAGGCAGAACAAAGAACAGAAGCACCCCACTGCAAGAGCCGTTCCCCTCACGGCAAGTAAGTATTACGGCAGTTATGGCGGGCAGGCAGGTCTCAGAAGCGCGATTGGGTAGACTTTGTAGATTGAGCTACCAAGGCTCTGGAGGGTTGGTTAAATGGCAGTAAAGTAAATGATTACCAAGGATTATACAATCTCATCATGAGGGAGCAGATCCTTAATAACTGTCAGAATCAGCTATTGCATCAGCGCCTGGTGGACTCAGATCTGACCTCTCACCAAGAATTGGGAAAGAAGGCAGACAAATGGGTCAGAACCAGGATCAAGCAAAAGGTCCAGCCCTTGGGGGGGGCAACTAAAAAGGAAGATGCCAAAAACTCTGAGAAGGGTGAGGAAAAGGGAAAAGACCAGCAGTCTTCAACAGGCCCCCAAAAAGCAGCATCTGAAAATTCCCAATCTAACAAAGCTAAACAGCCAAGGAAGCCATGGTGTAAAAACTGTAAGCAGAAAACCCATTGGACTTCAGACTGTAACAAGGTCAAAGACTCCACAACTACCACTCCACCTGCCCCTAAGGTATCTGTTCCCCCTAGTTCAGCTATAGGTGGTGGTACACAGAATGAGGGTATAGTAGGGTTGACCCTGGGATCTGGAGAGGACTCTGGCCTAGTCAGAACTCCTACTCAGGCTGTGCTGGTTTGTGATGGGGACCTGTCCCTATTTGTGAGTCCCAGTGGTCTGGGCAAATACAAACAACAGCCTAGGATAAATGGAAGGGAGTCTCTAGCATACAGGGACACAGGGGCTAGTGTCACCATGGTGACTAAGGACCTTGTGGATCCTAACCAATTCCTACTTGGGGAAACTTACCAAGTGACCAATGCGAGCAATGTCAGTACTAACCATGCTCTGGCAGTTGTTAACTTCTCTTGGGGCGGGGTAACTGGCCTAAAGAAGGTTGTGGTAAGTGCAGACCTACCAGTAGAATGTTTGCTAGGAAATAATTTGGAGACCTCAAGTTGGGCTGAGATGGAGCTAACTACCCATGCAGCAATGCTGGGTATTCCTGCAGAAGTGTTTGCCCTGACACGGTCAAAAGCTAAGCTGACAGAAACTGAACAGGCCTTGGATCCTGGAAAAATGGACCAAGGACCTCCCAAGAGGAGGAGTAGCAGGGGAAATGCAGTGTCTTCCCCCCAGGATCAGTCTGAAGAGACTCTTATAGCAGAAGAGGATCTGACCCCTGAAGAAGGAACTGTCTCAGAGGAACTTGAGCCTGACCAGGTTGAGTTCTTGGGGACAGGGGGACCTTCGAGGGCAGACTTGAGCCTGGAGCAGCAAAGCTGCCCCACTCTTGAACCCCTCAGACAGCAGGCTGCTGCTGAGGCTGCTGGGAATGCTGGTGGAACGCATAAGGTATATTGAGATGATGGACTTCTTTACTCTGAGGGTCGAGCCCCAAGCCTGGTGCAGCCAGGAGGTTGGTCATACCACAGAAGTTTAGGGGGTTCCTGCTCACACTAGCCCATGATATTCCCTTAGCAGGACACCTAGGCCAAAATAAGACTTGGACAGAATTGTCCCTCACTTTCATTGGCCTCAAATGAGTGAGGACTGCAAGAGTTTTTGTAGCTCTTGTATTACCTGCCAGGCCAGTGGCAAGGCAGGTAAGTCCACAAAGGCCCCCGTGATACCACTACCTGTGGTGGGGGTTCCCTTTGAACGGGTAGGGATTGACATTGTTGGTCCCCTTGACCCACCAACAGCATCTAGGCACAGGATTATACTGGTGGTGTGGATCATGCCACCAGGTACCCAGACGCTATTCCCCTTAGAACCATCACAGCACCTGTGGTGGCAAGAGCCCTCCTGGGAATCTTTCCCAGGGTAGGGTTCCCTAAGGAGGTATTGTCTGACAGAGGTACAAACTTTATGAGTAGTTACCTCAAGGCAATGTGGAAGCAGTGTGGTGTTAACTACAGGTTCACCACCCCTTATCATCCTCAATGCAATGGGCTTGTTGAAAGATTTAACAAGACCCTCAAGGGTATGATCAAAGGACTCCCAGAAAATCTCAGGCGAAAATGGGATGTACTTCTGCCCTGCCTTCTCTTTGCATACAGGGAGGTGCCACAGAAGGGGGTTGGTTACAGCCCTTTTGAACTTTTGTTTGGCCACCCTGTTAGAGGGCCACTCTGTCTGGTGAAGGAGGGATGGGAGTTACCTCTCAAACCCCCTAAACAGGATATTGTGGACTATGTACTTGGTCTCCGCTCCAGGATGGCCGAGTACATGAAGAAGGCAACAAAAAACCTTGAGGCAAGTCAGGAATTACAAAAAACCTGGCATGACCAAAAGGCTGTACTGGTGGTGTACCAACCAGGACAGAAGGTATGGGTGTTGGAGCCAGTGGCCCCAGCAGCCCTCTAAGACAAATGGAGTGGACCCCATATCATATTGGAACAGAAGGGAGAGGTCACCTACTTGGTGGACCTTGGCACTCCCAGAAGTCCCCACAGGGTACTTCACGTAAACAGACTGAAACCATATGTGGACAGGTCTGACATTGGTTTGCTCATGGCAACTGATGAGGGACAGGAGGAGGAGAGTGACCCTCTCCCAGACCTGCTCTCTCACAACCCTGATGATGGGTAAGTAGATGGTGTAGCCTTGGCAGGCAGCCTCACTGCCCAGCAACAGTCTGACTGTAGACAAGTTCTCCAGTCATTCAGACATATGTTTTCACTGACTCCAAGTCAGACCACCTGGTGCACTCATGAAGTGGACACTGGGGACAGTCTGCCTGTGAAGAATAAGATCTACAGGCAACCTGACCATGTCAGGGACTACATAAGGACAGAAGTCCAAAAGATGTTGGGATTGGGAGTTATTGAGCCCTCAGATAGCCCTCGGGCTAGCCCAGTAGTCCTGGTACCCAAACCTCACACCCAGGGTGGCAAGAAAGAGATGAGGTTCTGTGTAGACTACAGAGGACTCAATGCAGTAACTCGGACTGATGCACATCTGTGAGAAGTTGGCCTGGCATATGCTGGTCACTAGTTATAGTGGCCACCTTGCACCAGTCCAATTCGACTCTTAAGGTGATAGGTTAAAGACAACCTTTAAAGAAAGCTATCCTAGTGGTAGCTGTGGAGTGCAGCCTTCAGGCTAAGTCTTGAAGGAGTGTTAAGCTTATTTTTTTACCATAGATAACCTCTTGAATGACCAAATGAAAGAGTAGTCCACACAGGTATATCTATAAAATATATGTATTTATTCTAAACCGAATCCCACAAGTCTCTTTATGAGGCTAGAGGTAAAGTTACAATTTAAACAAGCATTTATAGATACAATAAATAGCACTGGAATCACAGGGCCCCAGGGGTGGACCAAACCATATATTAAAAAAGTGGTATAAGAACCACAACAATTCTACAGACAATGCCTAGGGCATTTAGGATTGCTGGCCTCTTTAGAATCCACCCAAGGTTATGAGGAAGGGGACCCACGGGAGACGCGTGCAGTGCAAATAGCTGCTATCGGGATCTATGGAGAATGTTGCGGTTTGATTTTAAAAGATTAAAGACACTTCTAGCAGGAGTTCAAAGTTAGGAGCTTAGAGTTAAGCTTTTGAGGAGCCCACTACCACGAGAGTACCGTGGTACCACTGTTACCTGCCCCCAGGGAAGCCGGGTGCATAGGTCGTTTTCGATGTCGGGTCACGGGCTGATTTTCAATGGGAAAATGTACAAAACTGCTGCTAGCCTAAAGCGTCGATGATGTCGTGAAGAATGAAGTTGTAGATCTTGTAGAGGAGAACCTGAAAGCAGAGGGGACAGAGTCTGGGTCACGGCACAGTGACCAGGGAGCTCAAGGAAAAGAGCCCTTCAATGTCGGGTGCTTCAAGTGGAAAAGGTGTAGCTTGGATCTGCAGCCACGGGCTCCGGGAGGCTTCAAGGAAGGCCAGCTTCTGGAGGGCGACTGTCCCACGAAGGATGAGGGTCGCTGCGGTGTTAGTGTCCGGATTGGATCTACTAAGCCTTGGCAACCGCAACCCACGCAAGATGAACAAATCAGCTACTGGTGCAGACCCACGAGGTCTGAGCAAGGTCTCCTTTGAGGAGACTGTAGAGCAGGCCTGGAGCAACCAGGGGAACTCTTAAAAGTAAAGATTGACCTCCGCTAGGGCCCACAAGTCGAAAGACAAGGGACTGCGGGAGGCAGCAATTTGGCGTGCGTAAAAGGGTGCCCATGGGCCACAGGAGTGGGCTAGGGCGCTGATCTTTGGCACAGTTGCTGCTGAGAGGTTGGCTCAATATTGGGCCAAAGCACAACTTCTCCACTGGTCAGGGTCGTGTGCTATGCAAGAGGTGGCCGGTGTCCTGGGGTATTGGGGATCTCGGCACCCACGCGGTCCACAGTGCTCACACTTGCTGGGCACACTCACTGGCCTCTGGGATGCTAGGAAACCCACCTCAAGGTTGAGAGGAGTCGTCGATATCCGAAGGAGCAGCGAAGTTCCAACCGGGTCACTTGCAGTGTTTCAGGTGCCTGCCAAGCAGGGGGGTAACTCCTTTACCCCAAGGGAGATTTCTTCAGTCAGCTGGGCAGCAGCTCGTCGAAGGTCAAGTCTGTCAAGTCCAAGATTAATCTGAGGCTCTGGGGACACAGTATTCACCTTTATCCAAGAGATTAGGGGAGGGTCCAGATCAGAGCCCACCAATGAGAGTTGAGGCGGGAAAGGGTGGCTACAACCTCTCCCCTTTGTGTGTTTCCCGCCTGGGCGAGGGGCAGGATGCCCCTGGACCAGTTCCAGGCGGTGTATGCAGAATGTAGGCGCTGTAGCAGCCTACATGCAACTCTGAAAGGCATCCTATGGTGCACCCACCCAGTTCCAATCCACATAGCCTGTCTGGGAAGGTGCTGGCACCTCCCTGCAACAGGATCCCTATTGTCCAGCTGCCGAGGCTGGGGTTTTGCCCAGCAACAGGCAGCCAGAGTCGTGTGGGTGGCGGGTAGCATCCGTTTTGTGATACGTGTGCACTTTTAAATTGGTGTCTAAATTCTGCCGCTTTTCCCATATCGCCCCTCTAGCAGGGGGGAATCATGCCCTCATGCCCATGGCTGGTCTGGGGGTATGATACCTACATGTTTGACACCAAACATGATATGGTTCTGTGTAGCCATTCTTAAGTTATCACGCTATCGCGATATACTTAATAATGCGGTTAAGAGTATATGGTATGGCTACACTACAAACAACACAGCAATGATTTTTACGAGGGTTGCAGAGGGGCCCTACTCAGGTAGGGGTCCCCCTCACACATATCTTAGCACCCTGCCTTGTAGGATTAGCAAGGCCTGCTTGAGGGGTGACCAATGAGAATACATGTGTTGTACATAGGTGGGATACAGGGTACCTGTATCCCTGTAAGGGGGTGCAAGCACCACCTTACCCAGACTACAGTAGTGGTCTGGTGGTGTCATTTGGTATGGCTGTCCCAGGGTGGCACAATAAGTGATGCAGCCCTGGTAGGCCTCTGAGGGACCCATGCCCTGGGTACCTAGGGTACCATCTACAAGGGCTGACAGGGTATCCTCAGTATCCAATTGGGTTGTACCTAGGGTACTCACATCAGTTTTAGGGAGGTAGCAGATAGGCTGGGGTCCTGGATAGCAGGATCCCAGCCAGACTAGTCAAAAACCATCCAAATGCCAGGCAAAAAGTTGGGGGCAACCATATAGTCAGATTCCACCTCCCTACAACATTCCATTCCCAGAGCAGATGAGCTCATAGATAAGTTGGCCTCAGCCAAATATCTGAGCACATTTGATCTCACAGCTGGCTACTGGCAGATAAGGTTAGCTGAATCTGCAAAAGCCAAAACAGCATTTTCAACCCCTGGTGGGCACTATCAGTTTATTGTAATGCCCTTTGGTTTGAAAAATACACCTGCCACTTTTCAAAGGTTGGTGAACCAAGTCCTCACAGGCCTGGATGACTTTAGTGCAGCATATCTAGATGATATTGCTGTCTTCAGCTCCACCTGGGAGTATCACCTGATCCACCTGAGGAAAGTTTTGGAAGCCCTGCAAAAGGCAGGACTCACTATCAAGGCTACCAAATGCCAGATAGGGCAGAGTAAGGTTGTGTACCTGGGCCACCTTGTAGGTGGAGGCCAGGTTCAACCACTACAGAGCAAAATCCAGACCATCATGGACTGGGTTGCTCCAACCACTCAGACTCAGGTCCGAGCTTTCTTAGGCCTGACTGGATACTACAGAAGATTTGTAAAGGGATATGGATCCATTGTGACCCCCTTAAATGACTTAACTTCTAAGAGGATGCCCAAAAATGTTCAGGGGACTGTCAGCTGCCAGAAAGCTTTTGATGACCTAAAACAGGCCATGTGCTCTGCTCCAGTGCTCCAAAGCCCCAACTACTCCAAAGAATTCATAGTTCAAACTGATGCATCTGAGGTGGGGGTAGGTGCTGTATTATCACAACTGAATGAAGAGGGCCAGGGTCAACCAGTAGCTTTTATTAGCAGAAGGTTGACCCCCAGAGAGAAACGTTGGTCAGCTGAGGCCATACTTGTTTGGCACTCACTTCATTGTTCAAACCGACCATAAGCCCCTCCTATGGCTAAAACAGATGAAGGGTGAAAACCCCAAACTACTCAGGTGGTCCATTTCCCTACAGGGGATGGACTATACAGTGGAACATAGATCTGGGAGCAACCATGCCAATGCAGATGGCCTCTCCAGATATTTCCACTTAGAACATGAAGACTCAACTGGTCAAGGTTAGTTTAATGTCCCTGCGTTTGGGGGGGCGGGGGGGGGGGGTAGGTAGGAGAGTGGCACCGTCTGCATAGTTGCCCCCAACTTTTTGCTGATGTTTTGACAGTTTTTTTACTCTAGCCAGGCTATGGCCCTGCTATCCAGGACCCCAGCCTATCTGCTTCCTCTCTAAACTGATGTGAGTACTATAGGTACATACCAATTGGATACTGAGGACACCCTGTGAGCCCCTTGTATATGGTACCCTAGGTACCCAGGGCATGGGTCCCTCAGAGGCCTACCAGGGGCTGCAGCACTTATTGTGCCACCCCTGGGACAGTCGTACAAACTGACACCACCAGACCACTACTGTAGTCTGGGTAAGGTGGTGCTTGCACCCCTTACAGGGATATAGGTATCCTGTATCCCACTTAAATACAACACATATATCCTCATAGGTCACCCCTAAGGCAGGCCTTGCTAATCCTACAAGGCAGGGTGCTGAGATAAATATGAGGGGGAACCCCTACCTGAGTAGTGCCCCTCTGCAACCTTCGTTAAAACTATTGCGAGGTTGTTTGTAGTGCAGCCATACCATATACTCTTAACCGCATTATAAGTAATCGCGATAGCGTGATAACTTGAGAGTGGCTGCACAGGACCATGTCATGTTTGGTGTCAAACATCATGGAATCATACCCCCAATCCAGCCATGGGAGTGAGGGCATTATTCCCCCCTGCTAGAGAGGTGATATGGTAAAAGCGCAATTTAAAAGAGCACAAGTAGTACAAAATGGATGCTACCCGCCACCCACACGATTCTGGCTGCCTGTTGCTGTGCAGAACTCCAGCCACGGCAGCTGGACAATAGGGATCTTGTTGCAGGGAGGTGTCCCCACCTCCCCAGATAGACTATGTGGATTGGAGCTGGGTGGGTGCACCTTAGGATGTCTTTCAAACTTGCACGTAGGCTTCTCCAGTGCCTACTTCTGTATACACCGGCTCAGACCGGTTCAGGGGCATCCTGTCCCCTGCCCCGGCAGGAAACACACAAAGGGGAGAGGGTGTAGCCACCCTTTCCCGCCTGAACTCCCATTGGTGGGCTCTGATTCAGACAGAACCCTAATCCCTGGATAAAGGTGGGTGCAGGGTCCCCAGAGCCTCAGATTAATCTTGGACGAGAACTTTGCTTCAAAGACTTGAACCTTCGACGAGCTGCCGCTCAGCTGAATGAAGAAATCTCCCTTGGGGTAAAGGAGTTACCCCCCTGCTTGGCAGGCACCTGAATCACTGCAAGTGACCCGGTTGGAACTCCGCTGCTCCTAAGGACAACAAAGACTTCTGCCTACCCTGAGGTGGGTTCCCAAGTATCCCAGAGGCCAGTGAGTGTGCACAGCAAAGCTTAGCACCATGGACCCCGTGGATGCCGAGATACCCAATACCCCAGGACACCGGCCACCTCTTGCACCACACACAAACTCGACCAGTGGGGAAGTTGTGCTTTGGCCCATCATTGAGCCAAAATCTCAGCATCACCTATGCCAAAGGACGACACCCCAGCCCGCTCCGGCGACCCGTGGGCACATCTTTACACACTCCAAATTGCTGCCTCCAGCGGTCCCTTGTCTCTCGACTGGTGGGCCCTAGCGGAGGTCAATCTTCACTTTAAGGGGCTCCCCTGGTTGCTCCAGGCCTGCTCTACAGTCTCCTCGCTGGAGACCTTGCTCAGACCTCGTGGGTCTGCACCGTAGCTGTTTCTTGATTCTTGCATGGGTTGCGGTTGCCAAGGCTTAGTGGATCCAATCCGGACACTAACACCGCAGCGGCCTTCATCCTTCGTGGGACAGTCGCCTTCCTTGAAGCCTCCTGCACCCCGTGGCTGCTGATCCAAACTACCCGTCTTCCGCCTGAAAACACCCGACATTGAAGGGCTCTTTCTCCAAAGGCCCCTGGTCACTGGCTAGTGACCCAGACTCTGTCCCCTCTGCTTTCAGGTCCTTACCTTCAAGATCTACATCTTCAATCTGCGCGTCATCGACGACGCTTCACGCCAGCAGCAGTTCTTCACGTTTTTCCTTCAAAACGAGACAACGACCCGACAACGAAAACGTCCTATGCACCCGGCTTCCCTGGGGCAGGTAACAGTGGTACCTCAGTACTGTCGTGGGTGTGGGCCCTCCAAGAGCTTAACTCTAAACTCCTGAACTTGAACTCCTGCTAGAAGTGTCCAGATTCTTGCAATTTCCAACCGCGACATTTCCCATAGGGTTTAATAGGGATCCCAACTGTAGTTTAAACACTGCACACGCTTCCCGTGGGTCCCCTTTCTCACTACCTTGGGTGGTTTCGTAAGGGGCCAGCGATCCTAAGTGCCCTAGGCACTGTCTGCAGAACTGTCGTTGTTCTTATACCACTTTTTTAATATATGGTTTGGGCCCTGTGATTCCAGTACTATTTATTGTTGTTATAAATGCTTTATTGAATTGTATCTTACCTCCAGCCTCACAAGAGACTAGTGGGATTTGTTCTTAGAATAAATACATATATTTTGAATATATACCTGTGTGGACTACTCTTTTATTTGGTCATTCAAGAGTTTATCCATGGTAAAACAATAAGCTTAACACTCCTTCAAGACTTAGCCTGAAGGCTGCTTGCCACAGCTACCACTAGGACAGCTTTCTTTAAAGGTTGTCTTTTAACCTATCACCTTAAAAGTCGAATTGGACTGGTGCAAGGTGTCCCCTTTTAACTAGTGGACAGCATATGCCAGGCCAACTTCTCACATTCTCAATAGAAAAACATTCATTTATTTAGTATGGTGCAATCAAACCCACCAAGGGAGAGGGAGCAGTACGAGACAGACAGTAGTAAACAGGAACACAATTTTAGGAAAGATAAAATAAAGAAACACATCAGGAGTCTGTAGCAGTTAGTGCCTGATTTAGATCTTGGCGGACGGGTTACTCCGTCACAATGGTGACGGATATCCCATCCGCCGAAATATTTTGTCAAGGATAAAGCTGCAGATGTGGCACTCCACACAATTACTGACTTTCAGTCTACTAAGTTTGTTGCATCCAGCCCAGCTTGAACTGGACTGCAGAGTCGGGTAAGATGTTGAGAAATTTGGTTTCTAGAGGGTTCAGCTTGAGGGTATTGTGAGGCATTCATGTCTGACGTTCTTGTGATGAGTTGTCTAGTTTGATAAGTCTTAAGAATAGCTGTGCATCAGCTTAGTTCAGTCTAATGTTTTGTTTTGTTATGGAAGAAAACCAAGAATTTTACATAGTTTACCCTGTATTCGTTGGCTTTTTGAAGGAGGGAGTGGTGTGAGTTTTCAGTCTCTAGTATGCTTTGGCAATTTTTGACCCTCTAGATTTCAGATTTGATGATAATGTTTGTACACCTTCCATTTGCCTCTTAGAATTTCTAAGTAGATAGATTTTGCATCCATTTACTCCATGCTCTCATAAGTAACCTCTCATCGTGGAATTCTTTGGATAACCGCTGTGAAGGGTGGTCCTTCTTTCTTTTTTCTTTAGAGTGAAAATAGCTGCTGCTTCAATCATGGGTTTCTTGTAGTATGCTGTTAACACAGTTATCATTGAGATCCGTTATGAAGTTCCTACACTTGATAGCCATCTTCTCTTCTAGCTCACACCTGTTTTTCTTTAACGTTGTGCCAGTCATGCAATATTCCTTTGCCTAGTCATCGATGTTTTCATTCTTTTAGTTGTAAGAAACATGTTTTCTCAATTTGTTCTGATTGACCACCTGACGATACCTGTTAAGTGTCTTATAATTTTTTATCCAATGCATGTTCCATTTGTGAACTTGGGATTCTATGTACTAAAAGGTGGTAAATAATGGATGAAAATTGCTCTGTGACTGTATGCGACCTGTCTGTAGTTTTGTGAAGCTACCTGTGAATGAGTAGATTGCTTTTCAACATGACCAGGCACAAGGGGTTTCAGAATCACCTGCCTCATGAATATTAATTAAGCAGGCTATTCTTTGGATCCTCCCCGCCTTCCCCCATTGACTATAAACACATGAATTGCAAGTAACAGCTGCCCACCATCCCTGGGTTTACATTCTCAAAGGGTAAACGTTTTGTGTGGTGGCATGTGTGGCTATAGATACACATGCTCTGCATACTCCTTCTATCTAGTGTTGGGTTCAAAGTTGTTTTTCTTCAAAGACTTTTTTCAAGTCACAAGGTTGAGTGACTCCTCCCTCGGTGATATTGCACATAGTTATTGACTCCATAGTTAGATTGTTTTCTCTGCGCCGTCAGGTTCGGACGTGTGTGCCTTCGCTCTGTGCTTCAACTTTGCTCGGCTTGATTCTATGGTTCTTTACTGTCCTTGACGCGTTTAAGGCATTTCAGTCCAAGAAAACCCTACAGGCCTGAAAGACTTGTTGTCTCGAAATGTCATAAAAGGCCACAGATGACAATCCTGACATCTTTGGCATAGAGCACGCCCAAGAATAATCATCCATTGAGGAAAAGAGGCCTTCTCAATCGTGGAAAGCTCGGCCTCTGATGTTGAGGTAGACCTGGAGATGCAGGAAGTCCTATCTGCCCAGCACGTGAGTACTGTGACCCCTGCCCCAGCTCCTCCATCCAAGCCGACCGAAAACTCTTCGGCTCCAGTAGTCCCACTATTGGAGGTCACCGGACCACCACTGCCTTTTGGCTATGGACTGATCCCAAAAAACCGTTTTGGACACCTCACTCCTGGGTCTGGCCCAAAGATTACTACCCAAGGCCAAGCCTTCAGAATTGACCTCTTGGGACCGACAGCATGCTTCAGCGCCAACCTCAATCTTTTGGTACAGACCTGCCAGCAGACCCCATCTCCCTCGCTCCAATAAAGTCTCACACTTCCAAACTGATACCCTCGGTATTGAAATCTTCAGAGCCGAAAGCCTCGAACATCATCAGTTTCCACTTCTCCTCTCGAACCCATTCTGTAAAAAATGGACATTCGCCAGCGGAAAATTCAAATTCAAGTTAAAACTGGTCGGATTCTTGCTTTACCTTCTCTCCTCCACCTCCAAGGAGGTATATGATATGATATGATATATATGATATATGAGAAGGCACTAGATTCACCCCTTCCTCCCAGAAAGAAAGGATAAGGCTACTAGCCCTCCCCATCAACCACCTCCTATACCCCCTCCAACATATTCACCACCACTTCCACCCCCTTCTTCATTCTCTTCAACCATTGTCACCAACTCATGATACACTGGACCCCTCATGGGTTACCACAATCGTACACTGTTGGGTAAGGGGGGCCATTACGGTATCCTGACCCATGGGATATGTATGACACCGATCCCACTACACCAAATGATCCCGACTGGTAGCCAGCTCGTCCCCCCCAACCCCCCTCTCCGACGATGCAACCTCCTACCTGGAGGTCTTTGCAAGAGCGACAGCTTTCCATAATGTTGAGCTCCACAAGGAACCCCTTGAGCAGGATTTCCTATTCGATACATTTGCTTCTACCCACAGGGACACACTGTATCTGCCAATGTTACCCGGCATGAAGAGACACGCAGATGACTTCTTTAAGGACCCTGCTAGTGCCAGGATTATTACCCCTAGGATAGATATAAAATATAAGGCTGCACCATCAGACACATTATTTGTTCGGAGTCAAGTGCCACCTGACTCCATTGTAGCAACTACTGCACACAAAAGGGCCAATTCCCAGGATGTCATTCCACTTCTTCAACAGGGTCAACTGGAGTATCTAGTGTTGACAGACTGCAGCACTCGCCGTTCTCTGCAATGGAGGAGCAACAACTCTCTTTTGAAAGGGTGGCATTTTCTGGACCCTGTTCCCTACATCACTCTCACCACAGACTCATCACATTCGGGATGGAGTGCTCACCTACACCTCCTAACAGTACAAGGTCTCTGTGATGCAAGAAATCAATCCCTACACATCAATTACCTAAAGCTTCGGACGATCTACTTAGCATTGGAAGCTTTCCTTCCTCACCTGTCTCACAAGGTTGCCCTAGTCCGGATGGACAATATGACCGCCATGTATTGCCTACAGAAACAGGGTAGGGCACAGGAGGGAGACGGTCTTCACAACTATCACACTTGTCTCAGAACATATGGAGGTGGGCTCTACATCACAACATTTACCTGTTGACGGAACACCTTCCGGGAACAGACAACGACTTTTCAGATTTTGTTAGCAGGATACAGCACAAATGGGAACTCCACCCTCAAGTCTTCTTCCCATACTTCCAAACGGGGGGGGGGGGGGTCTCTCAGATCAACCTTTTTGCCACATCAGATACCACAAAATTCCCAAACTTTGCCTCCAGGTACCCACTCCCACGATCCAAGGGCAATGCACTATGGATGAGTTGGTCAGGGATATTTGCCTACACTTTTCCTCCTCTCCCACTTCCCTTCCTGGTTCGGAAGCTCAGGCGAACTTCTCTTACAATGAACTTGGCAGCTCCCACATGGCTGTGACAACCTTGATTCGCAACACTTCTAGAACTCTCTGTAGTTCCACACGAGAAGCTACGCAGCAGGCCGGACCTTCTCACTCAAAATCAGGGACAAATAGGGCACCTAGACTTAAACTTTCAGCCAAGCAATTTGGCTCCTGAGATCATAGAGTTGGGCTACCTTGACTTGCCACCAGAATGTATAGATATTCTCAAGGAAGCGAAAAGGAATTAATGAGCTTGTTACTGTCAATTCACACAAATTGATCCTCAAAAAGCTACGGTGCAAAACATTGTCTGCTACCTGCTTCATTTACAGAAGCCAAATTTAGCATACACTGCCATACCGTTACACCTCGCTGCAGTCGCTGCATACCTCCAAAATAGACATAATCTATCACTTTTAAAAATTGCTGTAATCAAAGCCTTCATGGAAGGACTCAATTATTCGACCAAGGGTTCCTCCATCACCCTCCTTGAACCCTAACAATGTGCTCATCAGACTCCTGGGTCCCCCATTTGAACCCTTACACTCATACCCCCTTCAATTTATTTTTTGTAGTGGCATTCTTAGTTGCCATTTCTTCACTGAGGTTTGTTAGTGAGCTTCAGGCTTTCACCTTACAAGAACCTTTCTTTCAAACACATAGAGGCTAAGTGGTTCTTCGCACCAACCCATAATTCCTACCTAAAGTAGTCTTTCAATTTCATCTCAACCAATCCATTGAGTTGA
Source organism: Triturus cristatus (assembly GCF_964204655.1). Classification (NCBI taxonomy): domain Eukaryota; kingdom Metazoa; phylum Chordata; class Amphibia; order Caudata; family Salamandridae; genus Triturus; species Triturus cristatus. The sequence continues at coordinate 1,161,172,853 of NC_140583.1, forward strand.
CAGTTTTTTTTCCTCAGCCCGATGCAGTTGTGGAAAGAGCTCTTCCTACACTAGATGTCAAAAGAGCACTCATATTCTACATAGGTAGGACAAAAACTTTCAGAAAATCTAAACAACTCTTTGTCGCCTTTTCGTCACCTCATAAAGACAACCCAATATCCATATCAGGCATAGCCGGATGGATAGTCAAATGTATTCAAACTTGCTACCTTAAGGCCAAATACCTTTACCTGTTTCTCGCAGAGCACACTTCACTTGCAAAAAGGAAGCAACCAAGGCTTTGCTAGGAAACATCCCCGTAGCTTACATTTGTAAGGCAGCTACATGGTCCACACCACACACCTTTACCAAACACTATTGTGTGGATATTTTAGCTCGCCAACAAGCCAATGTAGGGCAGGCAGTGCTACGTAAACCACTGCAACACCCACAGGCTAACCACCACTTTTGAGGAGGAAATGATTTACAGTCTATACAGGGCATGTGTATCTACAGCCACACATGCAATTGAACGTAATATGTTACTTAACCTGTAAGAATCTGTTTGTGACATGTAGTGCTGTAGATTCGCATGCACCCTCCCTGGACGTCTGTGACCGTCGCAGTTGCATTATACATTTACATTTGGCACAGTCATCACATTGCTTATACAGACTTTACACTCCTTTCTCACCCGCCTGCAGGAAAACAATCTTAGCAATGGAGTTGATGCCCATGCGCAATATCAGCAAGAGGAGGAGTGACTCGACCTTGGGACTCAAAAGACTTCCTCTTAGAAAAACAACTTGCACAACTCCAAACCCAACACTAGATGGCAGGAGTATGCAGAGCATGTGAATCTACTGCACTACATGGCACAAACAGATGCTTACAGGCTAAGCAACATATTCTTTAAAGGAGATAGTTTTTTTCAAGAAACAAGTGCTGCAAAAAAAAATAATAATGTTTCCCATCTTCACTTTCTCCCTTTGTGGCTGTGAAATCAATTTACGAATGGGAGACTGTCCAATGGGAACATCTTCCCCTTTGATAACTGAGTTACCACCTCTTTTGAAGTCAGTCATTTTTCAGTGGTTTGCATCTGCAGTTGTGGTCACTAACCATTAATCCATCCCATTGTGAATCGCAATTAGAAAGTGATACCCATTTCACACCTTTTTGTAAATCGCGATTTGCAGTGAGTCACACAACCTTTTTTGTGATACACAACATAACATAACAATGCATAACGGTTTCTCCTTATCACAGAAGGGGTTCAATACATGGTTAATTCACATTGTGCCATTGGAAACCCTGTGACTGTGTGAATCTCGGGGTTTGTGACGGAAAATTATTTCAGTACATGTGAGCGTAAATACCTCCTTCGTTGCTCTAATAATACTTAACATATCTTCCTCCTTTGCAGTCTCTTCAGTTGTAATATATTGTGGTCAAACTAATATTTATAAAGAATCATGTACCATTTTCTCCCATACTCCTCTAATTGTTTGCCTGAATAAGACTTTAGGGGGACCGCAGGTCCCTTTGGAATCTTTTCGGAATTGTGATATTTTGGCAAATGCAATAACATGTAACCAGTTGAATGCATTTCCTCCGCAATTACTCCAGTCATCATAAATTTGATTGTGGATTAGATGTGACTGTAGATCCTTGAATTTCCCTTGTGTCCAGTTGGTGCCCCAGGTGCTGTGGGAGGAAGTACACTAAAACGATGTTCTTACCTGGTTGCGAGGTACATACTCACAGTGTACTTACAATAGAAAGTCTCTTGAAGTAACTCCGATGTAACAGTAGCACACCTTGCTGAAACCTTCTGTTCATAAAAGATATTTTGTGACTGCTGTTGTGGCTTCTTATGCCGTCCTAGAGTTGGTGACATCAGAACCCCATCTCAGAATTGCAGAGCTTTAACCTATTGGCATTATAGAGACAATTGGTATTATCATTCTTTAATTTACTTTGGTGTTGTATTTGTTTCTTGAAAACAATTAACTGTCAATGCAGTAAATGATTTCCATACCACAGTTGTAATAACTTGTATTAAGACCTGTTTTCTTTTCGTAATAGGACCTGTAATTGCAACCTCTATCTTTGCGTTAAAACCTAAACAAAAGAAACGCATATCCTCAAAGGATATTCAAGATGTGGACATGAAGGACAGTATAAATTGTTTGTCAGGTAAGTTAAAGTGACAAGGGTATTGGTTGAACATATTAGAAAATATATTTTGTATTTTTGTCACCCATCACGTTGTTTTGAAAAGAAAATATGTAGTGCCTGGCACATTGTTACGGGCTGAAATTGTAAGAATACAGTTAGGCTTTTTTGCTGTGTAAAGCGCATAGCCTTTGTGAGGTTCCTTCTGCACTCCAGATAAGTAGCCTCGTTTACAATGTGAGGAAAGTATCTCTATTTATTTTCTCAATGACATGGTAAATTGGTGCAACTCCTCTGCACCAGTGGGTTGTGTGTCAGAATATTTATAACCGAAATATATTCCGACATAAATATTGTGGCCTAAATATCGTTTACAACAATATAGCTCCATCGGGTGTAGATTTTCTACTACTAATTACTGTAGGGCCTATTTTCTGTAAATAATAGCATACTATATTTTTGCAGGCTGTATTTAGGTCACAGTAATTTGGTTCCATATTGCCGTAGTAGATTCATCTGTGACTCCCAGAGGGTATGACGAAAAAACGGAGACTCTGGGAAATCATGGTGGAATTACTTCGATACTCGAACCAGCATTAGTTATATTAATAACAAATTAGGAATTACAAACTGAGTAGTAAACACACAATTGTAGAAACAGACTCCCACCGCCAAATGGGCCACCAAAGGTTCATGGACCCTTTCATGCTGCCTTCCTTTGACCTTGTGGAATATGCTGTTGGCATTATGTTGTTGCAAGCAAATTTAAAGTCGACCCAGTTTTTAGGGTTATCCTACCCCATATAAATCCATGATGGATTGAGTGTAATTTCTTGCTGTAAATGAAAACAACCAGATGAATTGTTAATTGAGCCTTCTGTGTCAAAGCCTCACTTTACAATCCATCACTAACATACATAGAGTGGAAATGGTTATTTAGGTGTCTGTCTCAGCACTGGACTTCCTAGGGTCTTTGCTTTTATTTCCATCCTCCGGTTTGTATGGTCATCATAATATTGCTGAATCGGTGGAATTTCTCTTTGTTAAGGATCTCGGAATTGGAAGTCGAGATTTCCAGGAACACAGCTCGAGCTTAATTCTCCTCAATTTAAAATTCTGATTGTGGGTAAGAGGAATCTCCCAAAAACATCTTTCTAGCTCACTGGTAGAAGGTTACAGATTGTCAACAGGTTTTGATTATCTTGGTCTCCATTTTAGGTCACAAATGTTACAAAAGTGCCTCCATTCTATTGAATACTTTATAGGTATTATCGTTTTTTTAATAAGATAGCTGGAGTCCTCTTTCAGTTCCGTGGAGCACCTTTTAGCCCCAAGCTCGATGGTGGAGCATTTTATGTTACCGAATTGTGGGGTTTGTAAAAATTGTCCTAATTATTAGGCCAAATTAAACAAACAAAAGAAGGAGTAAACCCTCAAAAATGATTTTGATGCTTAAAAAATGGAGAGGTGCACTGAGAACAGAAAAGCAATTCCTTGTCTTGTAGAAGACCCCTCACTCACCAACCTGGTTGGTGACATGCTTCATCATAGGGGTCCCACCCGGACAACCGAGTGTCATCCGGGTGTGCTGCGACACCTGATTACAGTGGAGCTGGTTTCAATTTTTTGATGTGAGTGCAAGTGCAAGGTAGTGAATTAAAAATTGGTCAGTATTAACTCTCTGTCAAAAAAATTATTTAATCGTGGAGCTACTGGACAATGTTAAAAGGATTAGACGTGATACCATACCAGGTTAAATTGACCCGTGGTATCATCAAAAAGTGAGGTGATAAATGGTGGAAGTAGGTCTACATGTTTCAACCTTGGCGGAAGGTATCCAGGTTTTCATCAGGACCAGAGCTAGCCAGGGCGGTCTACACACGCTAAGGTGTACCCTACCCTTGGTAAGAATGTAAAAAATCCTACTGTATTGTCAGCAGGACAATCCTTGCTCGAATTTCGTAAGGAAAAAATACCTGTTGGAAAAAAGAGAAGGAAACAATATATACACACCTGTATATTTTCTGTGCACATCATAGTTTCAAGCTCCTCTCAATCATCAAGCAATAGTGGAATGTTGTCGTACATAACTCAACACAACAGTCATACTATATTGCCACCTTCAATGAGTGAATATGACCGTGTTCAAAGGTGTTTCGCAAAACGTAAACACCCGGCCGGGCTTGCATTCACCCGTGATCACTCCGTGTATCAAATGAACCAGACAAGTGATAAAATGGCACTCACCAGGTAAGTACCGGGGTGCTCATAAAAACGTGACGAGTGGTCAGGTGTCTAGCACGAATGCCATTCGTCCCACACGAGAACAGACATAGCCAGTATCAATTCCGTACTGACGGTAGCGTGCTAAGTTACAATTAGAAGTGCCCACGCACGCATGTTTCTCCGAGAGTGATACTGTGTTATGAAGCACTTCTAATTGTAACTTAGCACGCTACCGTCAGTACAGAATTGATACTGGCTATGTCTGTTCTCGTGTGGGACGAATGGCATTCGTGCTAGACACCTGACCACTCGTCACGTTTTTATGAGCACCCCGGTACTTACCTGGTGAGTGCCATTTTATCACTTGTCTGGTTCATTTGATACACGGAGTGATCACGGGTGAATGCATGCCCGGCCGGGTGTTTACTTTTCAGACCCCCCAGGATATTGCGGCATAGATTTGCAAATTTAGCGGCACATAAATGTAAATTTAGCGGCACAAAAGTTGAAATTTAGCGGCATTAGTGCGGCACTTTTTTTTTACTCTAAATCATTCCTTTTCACTCTTACATCAAAGAAAACTGTTTTAGCATAGCATTCCACTTTCAAATAGGCATGTGTAAAGTGTCTGAGAGTATTTGTTTGCTATGCTAAATCCCCTAGTCCTGTAATAGCTGGCAGAAACACATTTCTCATGTTGCTGGCAGCCAATCAGAGAACTTGCTGGACTCTAACTTCCGCAGGAGCTGAAGTGCCCAAGAGAAATAAAGAGCCCAGGGCTAATCATAACTCTCTGCTTTTAAATTGGCGTTCCTGCAAGAGTCTAAGACACTCTTGCAAGCCTAAATGCACCCTTGCTGGGTCCCGAAACAAGAAGGGAGAGGATTCCTTGGTGACCAATAATTCTCCCCACTTCCTGTCTACTCTCGCCCCAGAACAGGGTGCAGGCACCCCTACCCTGACCAGTGGCATCAACCCTTCTAAGTGCCCACCACCGACCCTGCTTACAGGCCTACACCATGGTTTGCTGTAATTCCATTCTCTCCCGGCTGCTCATGCACCTAAAACTGTGCAGTAAACAAGTTTCACACATGATTATACTGACTGATCCCACCTTCGTCCTACCACCAGCCCCTCCTCCAGGGCACAAGTACTAAAAAAAAGAAGTGGGCGGACTAACCAAGTTAGGTAGTGTGCAAGTGACATCATAGCGCGTGCCACCACAGCACGAGTGGCATTGCACGTGGAATCACAGGAAGTGATCTCTCTGGAAGTGACATAAGATATTAAAACCTCACACACATGTTTATCAGGTACATCATGAGTACATTTAAGCACATTATGAGATTTAACAAATAAGATTTTGCTTTGGGCTTGTGCCAAATAAGTAGTGCAATCCCAACACAAAAGCTGGGCCTCAACTAATAACATTTTTCTTTCAAAGCCTTACCACAAAGAAATTTGCAACAAGGAGTAGCATGGCAGTTAATCTCTACTGCTCAATTGGTTGCAAAGTTGCATTTTAAAATATTTTATAGGATTAAGGCATCTGCTACAGAGGTGCCTGGTAAATCTCAGGGAATAATAATAATGGTGAGATAACTCTGGAGGTTAAAGCATTTGTTGGAGAGATCTGTGTTTTGTGTAGGCCCAGATTTGCATCAAAGTAGTATAGAAGGTTAATGTGTCTCCTGCGAAGCACATCACGTAACATGCAGATCAGAGATTTTTATTGTATGGAACTAGGTATGTAAGTTGCTGCTTTGAACATAGATCTTTTTGTTAATTGCAGTTCATAAATTAAAATCCTTCTGATATAGCACAGTGAGCTGTGAAGGACCTGACTCCTACACCTTATAACCCTCACTGCCTCATGTAAGACATCTTGTACAATGATTTACACACTTACATGATTTATTATCAATGTCTAATGTGTATGTTTTGTAAAGCGCTCTGACACCCTGCATTAGGATGTGTAGCACTATAAAAGAAATAAAGTACTATTTAAATTGTTATTTTTGTAAATACTTGAACAGACTAACACATCTGACATTCTTACAGTGCATGCACTTACATACATAAAGGGACTGACAAAGTCAAAAACTCCAGTAATTAATGTTCTTCCTGGAAAGAGACTGTAGTTTTGTCTAGTGGAAGTTTTAACTGTTGAAAGTTTTGATTCCTCATAAGGAAGTGCAGAGGGTTAATATGCCTGCTGCAAAGAATGTGTACCATGCAAATCACAAAGTGAATATAACCTAAATAGATCAGTTAGTTACTGATTGTGTCATAGACTTTCTTATGTTACTTGCTGTTTACAAGTTAAACTCCTGATGTAAAACAGTGAGCTACTAACTGTCATCAAAGAACTGAAATGCAGACGTCAAGTATAGATTAGAGCGTATTGATTTTTTCCCCAGGCTTGTATTATCCTAATGTTTCACAAAGGGTTTATTTGGTAGAAGTAATTTCTATTTATTAAAGAGAACCCCCCAACCATGGTGTTACGTTTCTGAGTTTGTGCTTCTTCAGACCAAGCCCCCCTAGACTATACTGCCTAGCAGTAAGGATGACATATAAATCCCACCCCTTGTAGTCCTCCGTCTTATGTAACGTTCCCTTTACATTGAGTTATACATGATTGATTGTCTCTGTAATGTGTGTGCAATGTAAAGTGCTCTGAGACCCTTCACTTTTATGAGTGACACTATAAAACTAATTTAATGCAACTGAGAGAGAGCGGTTATAAAGACAGTAGAAGGGTGGTAGTGCGGGAATCCATTGCGGAGGTGGTCATTGAGGGAGAGGGCATCAAAAATCATTGTCGCACAGGGCGCCACCAGTGCTAAAGCCGGCCCTGCTCCGTTGTATTTGTATTTAAGTGAGGTTCCAGGCCACGTGCACAGCTAGCCAGGACTGAGCTAAAGGTTTTTATATGAGTCTGACTGGACCTGTTATTGGTTTGTGTGTTTATTACATGGTAATGTCACACAACCACATTATATTATAAACTACTTTCCTCGTTAAGGTGAAAGCGGCATCTTCTAAATTAAATAGATTGTGCGTCATACTGCACATTGCTTGACCAAACACCATCAAAAAACGTTTTATCTACGAAGATCAAGGAATTAAAATATTTTGAATTATGGTTTAATCGTTTTTATGATTAGGATATTTTCGGTGAAATAACACTTCTCAACGCCTGCTAAGTGTGGACCTTGGTTCACTTGCACTTTGATAGGCAGTGCTCACAGCAGCAATTCTCCAAAAGGAAAGAATGTTATACAAAAGGGATACTAAACAAACACAGTGGGAAATGCTTACTGCTGCATAATTCTGAATACTTTCGTGGTTTTTAGTAAATAAATCATGCTTTAATCGATTTACAGAAGAGTTTTCATTGAGAAAAAGGTGACCACGGCTAAATGTCGAAATGCCACAGAACAGCTGTTTGGGCTCAACTAATAATAACATTACTCCTTTTGATATAGGATCAAAAGGAGCCGCCTGATGGCCCCTTAACTTGACCTTTATCTTGGAGGCAGCAGGAGGTGACAGTAAAAAACGCCGCCCTTGCTGCCTGCACATTGTTGCTGTGAACTAATTGCAGGAATTTCCTCTTCTGAAAGCTTTCTGCCGCCCAGCCCAGATTTCGCGGGCACTTTTGTAAAAAGCGCGGTCTTTTTACAAATGTGCCGATTTCGCGATTATTTTGCAAATCGCGAAATCGCGAAATCCTGGAGAGTCTGACTTATTGCGAAACACCTTTGAACACGGTCATATTCACTCATTGAAGGTGGCAATATAGTATGACTGTTGTGTTGAGTTATGTACGACAACATTCCACTATTGCTTGATGATTGAGAGGAGCTTGAAACTATGATGTGCACAGAAAATATACAGGTGTGTATATATTGTTTCCTTCTCTTTTTTCCAACAGGTATTTTTTCCTTACGAAATTCGAGCAAGGATTGTCCTGCTGACAATACAGTAGGATTTTTTACATTCTAACAAAGGGTAGGGTACACCTTAGCGTGTGTAGACCGCCCTGGCTAGCTCTGGTCCTGATGAAAACCTGGATACCTTCCGCCAAGGTTGAAACATGTAGACCTACTTCCACCATTTATCACCTCACTTTTTGATGATTCCACGGGTCAATTTAACCTGGTATGGTATCACGTCTAATCCTTTTAACATTGTCCAGTAGCTCCACGATTAAAGAATTTTTTTGAAAGAGAGTTAATACTGACCAATTTTTAATTCACTACCTTGCACTTGCACTTGCACTCACATCAAAAAATTGAAACCAGCTCCACTGTAATCAGGTGTCGCAGCACACCCGGATGACACTCGGTTGTCCGGGTGGGACCCCTATGATGAAGCATGTCACCAACCAGGTTGGTGAGTGAGGGGTCTTCTAGAAGACAAGGAATTGCTTTTCTGTTCTCAGTGCACCTCTCCATTTTTTAAGCATCAAAATCATTTTTGAGGGTTTACTCCTTCTTTTGTTTGTTTAATTTGTTCTAGGGCACTAGGAGTACCCCAAGCAACAATACCCTTTCTCTCCTTTTGTTTTCCTAATTATTAGGCCATCAAAAACAATTCTTACACAGGATTAGTTACTTCCCAAAATCTGTCCCGCTCCAAATATTTGGCCTGATGTATGAATTTTCCGTTTGCAGAAAGTGGCCACAATTTGCGCCCCGACTGGAAAGGAATTTTGCAAACTAACCTATGGATTACTGCTTACTCCTAAAATCCATTTTTGAAACATTCACAAAGGTTAAGTGGTTCTCTGGGACCCTTTCCATTTATAAATGGCTGTAAGAGGGAAAATGTGCTGAACAAACACCAAGAAAACAAATTGACACATCAATGTGGGTTTATTACAATAATGCAGTGAAGGTGTGTCACTATGGGAAAGATCAGTTCACTTCCGTGGAGAGGCAACTTTGTCTGAGGTTTCAAGGTCAAAAGCAACCATATTTATTTCCCAAACCACGAAGGAAAAGGCTACATCACTTGCATAAGCATAGTTCACCCAGGACATACAAGATAGCATCAGTGGATATAGAAATTTCTTGGAAACAAAAGCACATATAGGTGTATATCGCATGATTAGTGGAAACCCCCTCTGTGGGTTTTCTATTCTTGAAACATAAACAATATTAACATTACTGATATATTAGTGTTTCTGCACAGCAAGTGATTATATCTTGCTCGATGCGGATTGGCTACGCTTATCTTACCTTTTGTACGTGGTTTCTTCTATCCAGGCTAGATGTTCAGTGTGAAATATGGTTTCCGCCAAAGGCGGGCATTTGCGTCGCCATGTTCAGAGGCAGGATGTGCACCTGGGTCGGTCCATCCTGTAAACGTACATAATCAATGGATGCATGTACTAGCAGCACAATTACAAAGGAAACGGGCCCTAACGTGATTCCCGCACCTCTACCCATCTTTCTGGTAGATGGAGATTGTGGTAGCCTATTTCTGTAACCTCTGTGCTTAAGCACTGATGGTTTCCTGAGTCTGGAGGGAGATATGATTTAAGTTTCATACAGTAGCTCAATTTACTAACCGCAAGATGTTTCCTGACCTTCTAGCGAACAATGTTCCTATTTGTTTCTGCTAGACTTATTGTTCTATGTAACGTCGCTATTTCTGTGCAGAGGCATGTGATCTTACAGGGGCCTAAAACTGCCTCCAACCTAAAAACTTCGCATGAAATTCTCAGGCCTCACATCTGTGTGGGTCTTAATATGCTGTATCCCATTTTTAGGTTGAGCCTAGCGCAGCGCGCATGCAGTGCTCTAGAAAATGACCTCTTGGAATCACTTCAGCTTTTCAGCAAACTCATATGTGTACCTAAAAAAAGCCACACGCACAAGTTTGCAGAAAAGCTGAAGTGATTGGCCATTGCGTGTGGCTTTCAAAAATTGAAAGCCCATAATTAGCTATAGGCGGATGTATGTCCTGCCTTCTCTCTAAATGTTTACTCCCCTGACCTAGGGAGCTCCTGAGCGAGCAGCAGCGCGGCCGGATGCCAGCTGCATTCCTGACATTCGTTGTCTAATTAGCGCTGTCGCTTTAACTTTCGCGGCCGCGCTTGTTGTTGTATGTCAAATCTGTTCCTAATGCACTTGCTGCATGATTGTTAGCTATGCCCCTACTCACCCCTTTCCCTGTCTCGATACGCTCTGTCCTGTGCCACAATATGCTCAGTAGCCCCATTCTTTTGGAATGGGCGCTGCACAGCAAAGACAGCCTCATATTTTAATGCAGCTCATTGCATCATCACGTGTATTTCTTTCTTTGCCACCACTCAACACCCCGGGTTTATGAGGTCGCTCTGTTTTAAAGATGGGAGAGGAGTGATGGGATCGAAAATGGCCCATAAATCCCCAGGCTTGATTTACGCCGCTGTGCCTGCACCGCCCCCTCCCGCCTGGGGTTTCTGCAGTGAGGTTCGGGCCCTGAGTTGGCCCAGCTGGGACAAGACCGGCTGCATACAGAGCTAAAGTACACATGCCTGGTTAGTCAGCAGGCAGTTAGCAGGCTCTGGACTGTTGTGCCGGGACGGCGAGACTACCCACACAACCCCTTCCAGACCATACAAGGGCTGGAGTCTGCACGCAACCTACCCTGGGACTGTCCATGCGCCGGAGAAGAACAGTCCTCTCTCAGACACCGACTGCCCCCCTCACCCCCGCTCCCTGAGAACAGCGCCTAGCTCTGTCCAGTGCCGCTGGGTCCAGGTACTGCGTTAAAAAGTCCAGTCACCTCCCACAGAGAGAAACAGACTTCATCAGAGAAATACCCTGCAAACATGGGAGATGTTGACACTAGCGGCAGATAGCGAGCACGCTCGGTAGGTTAATGCACTTCCTGTATAAAAAGAGTACTTCACTCATTCAGACCTCTGGAGAGTGGTACCGTGAATACTTTGACTGTGGGAATCACAATACTCATTGGGCTAGATGTGCAAAGGCCTTTACTAAAGGCGAACTATGCCTATGTGAAATTGAAATTACGCTGGCATAATTTTCGTAATTTGGTAAATTTGCGATGTTTGCTTTGTGAAATTCCCTAAATTACGCATTTACCCCACTTCATATACTTCTATGACATTCGCGATAAAAAATAAAAGAATAAATTACCGTGAATGAACGGGAACAACAGAGCATGAGTGGCTGTTGTTCATGGTACTTTCGTTTTTTGCACTATCCTTTAAGCGCAAACTGTGTTCCTACGTCACAAAGCGATGTAAGGCGCACTTGGAGCCAAATGGATGCTAAATGATGAATTCGCATCTCGCGCAATAACACATAATTTTGCTGTATTTATGCAAAAGTAAATTACATAAATTTCACACAAACCTATTACAAACCCTGCGGCTCACAAAATCACAGGAATTGCAACTGCAAAATGTTTTTTATTTTTATGTACTAAACCCAATGAGTTTTGTGATCCATTTTCCATTTTCAATTAGGAGTGGGATTGAAAGGGGCATCTACTGCTAGTTGGGCGTCACAATGGTATATATATGAATGGAAATTCACTCCCAATAAATTCATAACTTAGAGACACCTCAATGGAGGTGGTAACTGACTTGCAAAGTGGAAGGTGTCTCCTTGGTTCCATTTTGTGAACTGTGTGGGCACTCGTTCTGCGGGAGCGGAGGGGAAGGGGGGGCGGTTGGAGAATAGACCTTAGAATGGGTCCGGGACCAGTGGCCACCGTTTTTCTGTTTTGCCAAGTAGATAACATTTTTTAAAGCATAAAATGTTTTTCTAAAGCAGCAGTTTTGTTTTGCAGTTTTATATCACGCGAACTCGACCCGAAGGTATTGGAGCGCTTTACATGAGCACCAGTCACGTTACACAAGGACACTGTAGTAACTTGGTCCAGACAGATGGTAGTTATTCAGGAGTATTTATTGTAAAGGTTACAGGTCCAGATGTCAAGTCCAGGACCTGCCCCACCAGGAGCAGCCAGCATGCTGCTCAGCTCTTCTCCAACTGACGTCTCTGACCCCCAACATTCCATATGACATCATTCTAGGAGGAACTCACTGGCAGAGCATGTACACATAGAAGCCAGGATATAACATATCCCCCTTTCTTCCAAAAAGGAAAAGAGAAAAGAACACCATAGCGGATAACTTGAAAAAAAACAGAAGCTGGATAAGCGGAAGCGAGTAGAGCGAGCCAGGGAGAGACAAGAAGAGTAGCGGGAGACAATAGAATTAAGAACAAAACAGAATCCATTAACCATCCTCCCTTCTTCATATAACCAAATAAAGAAAAAGACAGAGAAAAACCATCAATGACTGCCACCTGCACACCCATTGGCCAGAAAGGTATGCGAGAAGCAAGTCGGAGCAGGAGGAAACAAGAAAACAGAGAAGAAGAGAAATACAAATGATAACTCACACTTCTCCATCATGTAAAGAAGACTGAATAATAAATAGAGAACAGCACTGGGCTATAGTGTTGACAATAAAACAAAGCTTAAAAATTTAGAGTAAAACAAACGCCCAGTGAAACGTAAATCTTGCACTATGGTAAAGGGACTGGAACCCAAACCGTACACCCAATGAGGGTAACAATTCGAATGTGCAAAGGAATCTCGTCTGGAGACTAAAATGTTGTGCACTGTAAAACAGGAACGATAAACATTGTGCACTATAACAAATGGGCGGGGAACCCAAAAACACACCCTGTATAGGACATGTGCACCATAGTGACGGGACTAAAACCCTTGCGAGACACCTCGTGTGGAGGTAAGGACAATGTGCACTGTAATGACAGGACTAAAACCCCTGCAAGACAACTCATGTTGAGGGACAGACATTGTGCACTGTGTGACAGGACTAAAACTCTTGCGAAAAAGAGATAGTAAACACTGCTCACATGAAACGAAAAAGCAACCTAACTGGTTCTGTAGCTTCACTTGTCACACTATTAAAAAGTCACTGAGCAGTTTTAGAAAATGTAGAGTTAACCACAACACACCCTGTGTAGGGCAACAAAACAAGAAACAACGACCTTGTGTGGAGGTCTGTTGACATGCACTGTAGCAATAGGGTAGACCCATGCTTTACACCGTGCAAAGAAGACTAAAAACGTCCTTAACATGGTTGAATCACTGTAAACTGTAAATTGAGTGAATCACTGTAAACTGTAATAAATTAGACCTTCAAAATTGCATACAAATACTGAATGGTGAGACATTGGCATGGAGCTTCAAGCTTGTAATGTGAGAAAATATCACTAGATGGTAGCGTAACACAGAGCAGTGAAAAAGAAATGTATGAAAACCAGATTTCACAATTTTTTAACAATACTGCACTCGAGAAAAGAATGCCACCTCCAAAAAAAACGAGTCACTGTTGGTTTTTTTAAAGTCACATGTGCTCCGATAAACCTTCCAAGTATGTTTTGCCCATTAGAAAAAAGAAATTCCTTCATGTTGCAGTTTCCTAAAATGCTGATGTGGAACGAAAAGAAGACAAATAGACTCTGTCACTGGATAGAGCTCAATCCTCATGAAAATCCACGAGCAGGCAAACAGGCAAAGAGAGCGTGTAATTCTTGCTCCCACGACGGCGTTCCTGATAGGCTAAAGCTTCAATTAACTTTATTTAAAATGTCTCAACTGACGAAAAAGTGGTTGGCAAAACCGGAATAGAGCACTTGCAATTGTATTGAGGAATTGCCAGTCATAAGATGGCTACACATTGAGAATGTCGCGCCGGGTGGCTCCCAGCGCCCAGGTGCTCCCCAACATTAAACGGCATCTGAAGATCCCTCAAGGAAGGCAATACGTCACAGGGGCTCCATGGAAGGCAGCAAAAGACAGGTAAGTGCGCGCGCTGGAAGATGGTCGCGCTTGAATCTTCAAATGCAAAGAGGCCGTTAAACTGCCAATGTCTTTGAAGAGACCATCAATAATTGTCCAGGCGGCCTGGGACTTACAAAACAAGGAGTTATTGCAGGGCTTCAGGGCAGACGTGAAAGTATATTTGGCGGATAATCTGGGCTCGGTGGACTCAAGGGTGACGATCTGGGAGGCCATGAAGGCAGTGCTTCGAGATAAAATACAAAGCAGGATAGCGGGGGACAGAAGAAGGCAGTGGGAAGACACTATGGTCCTTGAGCGGCGTGTTTTAGACCTGGAAAAGCAATATGTCGGGGGGGGGGGGGGGGGGGAATCCACGCTCCGAAGGCTGCTAGGCGCACAGCAGCGATATCGGGACCTAACGAGTAATGAGACCAGGACCCAGGCACTAGCTACCCTGCATCGCCTATACGATGTAGGGGATAAATCCGGGAAACTGTTGGCGTGGTTGAGCCGCAGAGAACAGGAGACGAGGTGGGTGGACATGGTGCTGGGGGCCGATGGCCGGCCCTGTAGAACCGACGCCCGGATAGCACAGACCTTTGCAGACTATTATGAAGCATTCTATGAGGCCCGAAACCTAGGTACGACAGCAGAAATCAGCCAATATCTAGAGGAGGTTGAGACTCCCAGGTTAGAGGAGATAGACCGGGAAAGTCTAGAGACAGAGCTCACAGTGACTGAGGTACGGGAGGCACTCGCCAGGCTCCGCCCGGGAAAGTCCCCAGGTCCTAACGGGTTCCCTGCAGAATTCTTTAAAAAAACGGCAGACCTCCTCGCCCCACATGTACTGGCGCTATTCAACGGGGCGCTGGAAGAAGGGATGCTTCCGTTAGTTCTCCGTATGGCCACGATAGTCCCTATCTATAAGCAGGGCAAACCGCCGGAGGAGTGCTCGTCATACCGCCCTATATCACTGTTGAATGTAGAGGTGAAACTTCTGGCGACAATACTCTCCCTCCGACTGCGCAGGGTGGTCCCTGGTCTAATTAATTTGGACCAGACCGGTTTCCTGCCAGATAGGGCGACTAGACACAACTTACGGAGGACACACAACTGGCTGATGGAGGTGTGCGCGCGAGAAGAACCCCATGTGTTTCTCTCCCTAGACGCGGAAAAGGCGTTTGACGCAGTGCATTGGCCCTTCTTAGATAGCGTGTTGTTGAAGTTTGGGTTTGGCCCGAAGTTTCGGCAATGGATTACGCTTCTATACGCGGACCCGCGAGCGAGGGTCAAAGTCAATGGTATGTTTTCGGAGGAATTCCCGATACGTCGGGGGACCCGTCAGGGCTGCCCCCTGTCCCCGCTCCTATTTGCCCTTACCATAGAGGTGCTGGCGTGTGAGGTGCGGCAGGATGGGCAGATCGCGGGATTTAAAATTCGCGTCGGAGAGGGGAGTGAGGAGAAAATATCGCTGTATGCGGATGACATTCTCCTGTATGTTACCTCCCCTGAAACGTCGGTGCCGCGCCTCTTCGCACGGCTGGACCGGTATGGGTCGCGCTCAGGCTACACTGTAAATTGGCATAAGTCGGTATTGTACAATCCCGGAGAGGGAGACCTGGGCTCGGCTATACCTGAGGCGTTACGGGTGACCGCGGAAGGGTTTCTCTACCTCGGAATCTACATAACGAAAAACAGGGCTATCTCCTATAAAGAAAACATCCAGAGGGTCCTGCTGAACTTTAAGGAGGAGGCAGGTAGATGGAAGACACTCCCACTTACTCTGCTGGGGCGAGCGGCGATGTATAAAATGATCACGCTGCCGCGGCTTCACTATGTGCTCCAAAATGAATACTTTCCCCTTCCGCGTCAGGTCTTCCAGGAAATAAATGAGGGCCTTAGGGAGCTGCTTTGGCTGGGGAAACAGCCTAGGATAGCGTTGGAGACCCTCCAGAGAAACCAATACAATGGCGGGATTTCCCTCCCCTACGTGGAGGCATACTACTGGGCGGAACATCTAGTCCCCATCAATGACTGGTTACATGCACCGGCGGATCACCCTACGTATAGGTTGGAGAGGGGGAAGCTAGCCGGCCGATCCTGCCTGCACTATATCTATGGAGGGAAGGGGAGGGCAGCACTTCTGTCTGCAACAAAAGTGACGGTGGAAAGCTGGGATAGGGCGACGAGACGCATCGGGTGGTGGCACAAACCATCGCGACAAACCCCACTCTGGCAGTGTACGTGGCTAAAGGAGCTGCATAAGCTGAAAGGCTTCTGACGGTGGGACGATATCGGCATTTCGGTGCTGGGAGACCTCCAGCGCCGGGGTGCCCTGAAGTCCTTCCAGGACCTGGAGGCAGAGTTCGGCCTGCATGCCACTCAGTTCCTCAAATATGCGCAAATATGGCACGCATGGCAGGCAGAGGGGGCGCTAGCGGACCCCCTGCCGGAATATGCCCCACTGGAAGGCCGCCTGCTACAGGAGCAGGTGCAGGCCAAGCTGGTTTCCCTGACATACAAAACCCTTATTAATAACATCCCAGACGGACTGGTGAAATTGCGGATGGTTTGGGAGGCGAACGTGGAGGAGATGGACACACTTGATTGGGAAACTGCCCTAATGCACCCTAGGGAGGTGGCGATCAAATCTCGACTCAGACTTATCCAACTCAAGATACTCCACAGAGTCTACTATGATAGACTCCGCCTACACCGGATGGGGTGGGCCATCGACCCTAGTTGCTTACGGTGTGGCCATACCGAGGGCAACTCCTACCACACCATTTGGGAATGTGAGGTTCTCCGAAGGTACTGGGCAAGGATAATAACAGAACTGGGGGACATTCTTGAAGAGCCACTGCCCATGGACCCTAAATTAGTTCTACTGGGGATAGCGAACGATATAGATCTGACCCGGCCCCACCTCATCTTCCTGACACTAGCATTAATGGTGGCCAAAAGGGATGTGGCGCGGGAATGGGGAGCCCCTCACCCCCCTAGGCTTGCTGACTGGAGGAGGGGGATGGACATCTATATGGCGGCTGAACGAGTGACATATGCAGCGAGAGGCTGCCCGAAGAAGTTTTCCAGAGTGTGGGGGAAGTGGAGACGATATCATGGCATGGATGGGGGGCTTTGAAGGGGGAGGGGGGCTGCTTGATCACTTCCATGATGGGTGGAAGGGTGTTGGAGGCGTCTTAGGCACAGGAGAGAGGGTGCTTTCCTCTCTATTATGGCACTGTCGGGCACTGCGGGGCGCTGGGGATGGAGGGAGGAGGGTAGTGCCGGAGGTAGATGGTGTTGGACGATTCATTCTGACATGCTTGTTATGTTTCGGTGTTGAAAATGCAAATAAAAAATATTTAAAAAAAAAAAAAACAATAATTGTCCAGAAATGCCCCACACGCAATGTTATAAATATTTAAGTGAAAACAAGGGCAAACGCGAAAAAAACATGTGCCATAAATGTCTCAACTCTCCTTGCCCCAGGGGTACGCAAGGCATAGCCGCTGTGTGGCCTCAGACACGTCTTGGGACCTGACCTCATTCTTCCAACCGCTACCACAGACGAGATGAGGGAGTCGGTGTGGTTTTGCCAGAGCAGCTTGAAACATGACTCTTGGCAAGAGGTGGTTCAAGACCCAATGTGTAGGGAGGTCAGATCCAATGCAGGCATTAATTAAGCGCACAATCTGGGCAGCGTCATTGTAGTGAGGTCTGTTCCAACGCACGCAGTTATCAAGCATACACTCTGCGCAATACCAATGAAGCAAAGTAAATGGCTTACTGTACATGAAGGCTCAGTCAGCGCAAAATCACTAGTAGTGTGTCAAGAGACTTAGCAAACTCTTAGGTTCACTCTGCGCAGCCTCATTTAGGTGTCTTGAAGTAGTAGCAGATAAAATGTAGATGCAACACAGATGTAGACTTGTCCCAAGCGATATTGATGTTGTGAGGCACGTGTAGAGAACAGGTTAGCACAGAAACAGAAGTACCTCACTGGAGACACAAATGCTGGCAGTCGCTAATTACCTTGTTTGTTAATAAACTGTAGGAACAGTTTGCACTGTAGCCTAGAGGGCGACCGATGTAGAGGTCACTGGTGGGGCTGATGTGTGCCAGTGTTTGAGTAACCGCTGCTGTAGTTACAAGAGTTGCTTTAGCTTGAGAGTTGGTCCTCAGATACTCCAGACCTGAAATTGAAGGCCTGTAGAGGTAGCACACGCAGATTCTTTGCTTCAACTCGTCGCCATAAATTGTAGTAACTTGGTCCAGACAGATGGTAGTTATTCAGGAGTATTTATTGTAAAGGTTACAGGTTCAGATGTCAAGTCCAAGACTAGCCCCACCAGGAGCAGCCAGCATGCTGCTCAGCCCTTCTCCAACTGATGTCTCTGACCCCCAACATTCCATATGACATCATTCTAGGAGGAACTCACTGGCAGAGCATGTACACATAGAAGCCAGGATATAACAGACACATTACTTTTTAGGTCGACCCTAGCGCAGCGCGCATGCGTTGCTCTAGAAAATGACCTCTTGGAATCACTCTAGCTTTTCAGCAAATTCTTGCATGTGGCTAAAAAAAGCCACACGCACGAGTTTGCTGAAAAGCTGAAGTGATTGGCCATTACGTGCGGCTTTCAAAAATTGAAAGCCCGCAATTAGCCAAAGGCGGGTTCATGTCCCGCCTTCTCTCTAAACGTTAACTCCCCTGGCCTAGGGAGCTCGGGAGCGAGCAGCAGCGCGGCCGGATGCCAGCTGCATTCCTGATATTCCTTGTCTAATTAGCACGGTCGCTTTACCTTTCGCGGCCGCGCTTGTTGTTTTATGTCAAGGTCTGTTCCTTTCTCCCGATGCACACATTCAAGGTCTTTCTTATCCCTTATGCAGAGAACTTCCCTTCTGGATCTCTCCTACCTCTAATTATTACGCTGCCCTCTTACTGAATTGCAAAATATTGGTCGATGATTTGAAACACCACCACCTCCATACAAATTAGGTTTTTAAAACATGTCTTATTTTACAAACATTTTTTTACTGCTTCTGTTCCTCTGGTGTAATGGGTGACTTTTCAGAGTTGCCACTTG
This sequence comes from Triturus cristatus, assembly GCF_964204655.1. Taxonomy (NCBI): domain Eukaryota; kingdom Metazoa; phylum Chordata; class Amphibia; order Caudata; family Salamandridae; genus Triturus; species Triturus cristatus. The sequence continues at coordinate 1,161,192,175 of NC_140583.1, forward strand.
TGTCCTTTATAATTTGTGGTTAGTATGTGCATGGGTGTTCTTTCCACTGGCATGTATTTTATATTGTAATTGCATTTATGTAGCACTTACTACACCCTGACGAGGTGTCGAAGCGATTTTTTTGTATTTTTTTAAACAGAAAATGGCAAATCACAGTACACTTTGGTATACGTGGGTCAGAACTTACTTTTAAAGAGGTACTATTTTTTAAGTACAGTATGTCCCGTCTTCTCCCGGACAGTACGATGAGGATTTTATGTATTGTCGACATGAAGCATAATCCATCTCCCAGAATCCTCGCAGTGACTCGCTTCTGAACCAGGTCCTAATAGCTAAATAGTTTTTAATGAGAACCTTATTAGGGCTGCCGAGATGGGAATCACATGGCCATACTTCTCTTGTGCATGGGAGCCATCATTAATCCAGGCCCGGATGAAAAGCCTGGTGGAGCGTTCAGTGTTTTTATTCTGGGCGCCCATCTTTCTTGTTAGACTTCTTAAGCCGAGATGAGTGAAACGCATTAACCTCATTACTGAAGCAGGTTTTCGCCATTTGTTAGTGTAATAGTAATGTAGAATGTACAATATTTGTCCACCTTTTGGCCCGCTTCCTGTAATATAGCAGGTACCATCTCTGAAGATCTAAAACTAAAACAAGTAACACATTTATTGCCAGCTGAGAAGATTTGATCAAAAGAGTACCAAAATTAACCAGCAATTGAAAAAAAGCCCTAAAATTTACTTCTAGGGATAGGGAAATGGTAAGCAGCCTACGAAAGGCATATAAACAGAGCCTAAATATTGGATATTGCATTTTGAATTACTATTCAATCCAAATAAAGAAGATTCTTTAATTCAAAACAATAGTTATACTATAACTGTGGCTCCCTCAAATTTGGCACCTATTACAACAAACTAAATTAAAGCTGCCGTAGACAAAACTGCTAACTGCAAGGCATCTGGCCCGTATGGGGTTCCCATGGATACTTTTTAAAGTGATATAGATTTTTGGTTACCAATCTTACTTAGGGTCTGTAATGCTGCTGCAGGGGGGGGTATTGCCCACTAGTTGGACAGAAAGTGTGATAGTGCCGATTTTTAAGAGGGGACGCAAAAGGCTACTGCCCCTTTATCCCTACTCGACTCAACATCTAAACTTATGGGAATAATTCTTCTAGAAAGGCTAGAAAGTTTGATAAGTGAAAATAACATCCTCACCGAGTCCCAATATGGCTTTGGTATAGGGACCATCGAGCAGTGCGTTAATCTCAAACTCTTAATAGTAAAATACACCGTTGCGAAACAGGGCAAACTACATCTCTGTTTTGTAGACTTGACAAGTGCCTTTGAGCTTGTTAATCACGAAAAACTATGGTTATCTTTAACAGAGATGGGTGCTCCAGAGGACATTATAGTATATCTGTCACAAATTTACCATTATTAATCTCAAGAGTCCGTTATGGCCTCAATGGTGAATGTACCCCTCCTGTTTTAGAGTCACACGAGGCATACATCAAGGGTGTGTCCTTGCACCACTTTTATTTTCGGTTTATATAAATAATGTTGATACTAGCCTGCAAAAACTGCAAGATGATGCACCTTAAATTGGTAATTGTTCTACGCCAGTCCTCTTGTACGTGGACGATGCTGTCCTGTTATCAAGGACAGCAAAGGGCTACAATGTCTAATTGAGAATTTTGCACTTTATATGAATGGGAATAATTTAATACTAAATCTCAGCAAAACATTTACAATGACTTGCGGTAGGGGCAAAACAAAACTTCAAAACCATCATATGGAAGGGGTTCCTATAGAAAGAACAACCTCTTTTTCATATTTAGGTCTTCTTTTCCCTAACTATGGTAGTTGAGATACCCACATAGACCGCTGCAAACTGAAATTCCTAAGAATAGTGGAAGCCATATTTAGATTCTCGCAGAAAATTGGGAACAAACCAGTTAGAGAAATCTTAACCCTATACAGGAGTAAATGCCTTTCAGGCACTTGCTACAGAGCCGCATTATGGGGAATAGCTAATCATACCCTTTTGCAAACATGGGAAAACAAAATTTTAAGGAGGCTTTTAGCAGTCCCTGATTCTACCCCTGCGTATATAGTCCATAGGGAACTGTCTGTCCCTTACATTAGTGATTACGTTAGTACGGCAGCCCTTATGCTGTGGCACGGGATTTGGACCAAATATGAAACTAAATTCACTAAGATGATAATAATCGACTGTTTAGCCCTAGATCACTACAAAAATATTGCTTGGGTCCAATCAATTTACAATCTCTTAATAGAGTGTAAGGTGGCAGTCGATTTTAGAGACCCCATGAGTATTCGGAATTGCAGTAAAAGGGACCTAAAAAAGAGACTTATAACATCCAGAGATAAACTGAGAAAGGATGTACCGCACGAAACAGAAGATTAGATCATATTGTGAAGGGCCAGTATAATTGAGTAACCAACCATATTTATTGAGTACAAGAAATATACAACATAGGTTTTACCTAACTAGATTGGGTTTGGGTACCCCTCATCACTTGTTTGCATTTCCAAAGAGGGACAAGTGGTATCGCTCTCTCCCACACTGCCCCTGTGATGGAAAATCGCCACAGACTACACTGCATTTATGCTTTTTTGTTCCTTTTACAGAGATATTAGGAAATATACATTTTGTTTATTGTTTGTTGACTACAAACTGTATTTTTATAAACAGGCTTTTATATATATTTGTAGTTTAGAAAACGAAATGATTTGTAATGCAGTAATTGATTTTTTACAAATGGCGACCAAACGAAGAATAGATAATTCCTATTTGGAGGCCCTAACATATGAGGAAATTGGATCTTGAGAGACAAAATAATTAATATCACTCATTTTGTAGCTATCGGTCCTTTTTAGATCCCGTGCAATTATTTAATCTACTTAGCTGAATATGTACTATATCTTAGTTTGTTTTTAATTCTCTTTTGATTATGCACTTTATGTAATAGAATATACTGGATTGACCGAGTACATGGTATCCTTGGTGGACCAATGCAAACAGTTTTTAAATCTTGTTCAAGTTTATATTCATTTTATGTATAGGACTGAACAACTTTTAATTGATTCGTTTTTAACTTCCTTCTTGTATTGCAATGCACTTTTATGTACCAGAATGTACTAGATTGTTTGTGTATATGGCAAGTGTTCTGGAACAGTGTATGTATTTTTTAGAATGCTTTTATGGTTGTATCGTACAAACCAAATAAAGCTTGTTTGACTTGACTTGTATTGCTTCAAGACAGTAATTCATAAGGGGCTATGGAGTGGACACAATGGGCCATCCTGGCAGGTTGAATGGAGAGGGGCTGTACCCAGGTCCCCTTATGCTTCAAATGATTTTGCCTCCTGCATGCACAAAGGAACCTGACAACAGGGCTGCCCTCCCTTTTGTCACCCACAGAACGTTTGGAGCCAGGACAGAGGAAGAACTTTCCAGAACCTGGTGTATTGTTAGGACAGGCAATGTAATTGACTCCCCATGCCCCCGGCCCAAATCCACCTCTCAAGTGCTGGCTCTAGGTATGAAAACTGGAGCTTCAGAGCCACTGATCAGAACATTCCTGGACCGGTGGAAGTTACAGAAGGACTGCTCAGCTGCCAGAGGACAGCCCTGCTGCTTGAAGGACTGCCTTTCCGTCTCAGACGGACGATAGGACCTGCATGCCTTCATCCAGGCTAACCTCTGTGTCTCCAAGATCAGTTGGCTGACCTCCTATGTGAGCTACAGGGACACAAAAATATTCAGAGGCCTCCCTGCAACTGCACAGCTGACCTGCTGCAACTGGACCTACCTGAGCCCTACAGGAGTGAGTACTGATCTCCAATAGGTGCCTCCCCAGATCCTGGACCCTTGGCTGGCTTCTAAGTGTACCCCTCCTAAAGAAAACGTGAAAATCCTGAAGCTTAGGCTCCTCGCAACTATAAATGAGGTGCTTTTGCCTAGACTCTGACGCCTGCAACGACCACAAATACGAAGATCCTATGAAACGTGCAATATGAAGCCTTCACTTCGCACTGCAACAACAGCCCAGGACGATCACCAGTGTGAATCTACAGCAAAGACCATCAGTGATGCTTGACCAGCTTTTCAAGCTATAGCGATGACTGTCCACAACACCCGACTTGCTCTTCCCTCAACAGCAACAACCTTCCTCGACGCTCAGCCTCCTCCTCGTTGCCTCCTTCAACGGATACGGAACCCATTGAACCTGCCTCAGAAGGTAACGTTCCAGAGGAGCTAACCTGGTCCGTGTATCAGACTTGCGCTCCAATGCGGTTGGCCTGAACTTGTGACTGCCCCCCAGTCTCGAGAGATAAGATGACCACAACCAAAGCTATAGGCATTTAGGAGCGATTTCCACTAAAACATGCGTATCTCCAGTTCTACTGATTGGATTCTTATTTTGGTATCCTTCTTATTTATTTAAATGTATTCTATGTTTCTAAATTGGTTTGGAATTTTTCTTGTTATGCTTTTACTTTATTACTGCTTGCCTGCTACATATTTACTTTACTCATTGCCCCTAGGTTAAGCCTAATGCGTTTGTGCCAAGCTACAAGACGGTTAAGCACAGGTTAATTTAGTGACTTTTGTGGTTTGCCCTGGCAAGGGTTGTGGTTGTTGCCTGAGTGGGGCTTCCATTCTCCTCAACCCGTTAACCATTTATTTTTACAGCTTTCATTAGTCCTTATAACAATCTCATATCATTGGAACAGCAGAGATGCTGATGCTGTCTACATGCTCTCTTCCAGTGCCCACCATCTTGGGAAGTCTGAATGCTGCAGGAAGAAGCCACTGCTTAGTAGCTGCATTTAGGTGAAAGACAGACTTTGTACTGTTAACAAAATACCGTCCAAATGTAGACATCTGCATACTATTGTGTTCTGATCCCAAATGTGATGGACTATCCAGCATGCCAGTGCCTGTAAGAGGCTTACCTGAACAAGCCAATTGATGATTGAGGGTGATGGAAAGCCCCTTTCTGTACTCAGTTTATGTTGTTCATTGAGGTTTTTGTGTTGTGACATAAGGTCTTGCCAAGTGTAGCCAGACCTACAAATGAGAACATTAAAGTTAAATGTATATAGGATTAAACCATGCTGCTTACAGTGGTGTACAGAGCAGGTAAATTAATGTTTGTCAGTAATGATCTCTTTTTTTTGTTTTATATAGCGCGAACAAGACCCGAAAGCTTTAAATGAGCACCAGTTGTGTTACAGACGGACGCATTCATTTTTAGGTCGAGCATAGATGCAGCGCGCATTTGCTGCTCTGCAAGGCATGGTGTAATCCCTCTGGGGAGTTTGAACACACCCACCACACGCCCCCAGCTTTTCATTGGTTTCTTGGTCCGCCTTTATGAATGCCATAGTTTTCGTTGGTGAATAGAGTACATTTGACCCGCCTTGTGGCTGTTTTGTTCACACCATGTGGACTGCCCCTGCTACATGGATCCATTCGTTATGGGCTATATGTTTTGGTTTGCGCACTACTTTTTCTTTTGCCTCGGCTTGGTTTGGAACTTTCCTGTTCGTGTTTCACTTTGCTCCAGCCCCCTCCCGATGTCGACTTTGTTCCATCCTCTCTCCAGCCATAGTTTGTGTTCTCTTTCTTGACGCTCCCCTCCCATTGTCCGTATTCCCTTTGTTCCCAACCCTCCTGTTGTCTGTATTCCCTTTGTTCCCGCCTCCACTCTCGTTGTCCATGTTGTCTTTCTTCCCGTGGTGCTTTTGTTCCTGCCCCCGTCACGTTGTCCGTATTCCCCGTGTTCCCTCCCCCTCCCATTGTCCGTATTCCCTTTCTTCCCGACCCCCTCCCGCTGTACATTCTCGTGCCTTTCGTCCCGCTCCCCTCCTCTTAACACCAATGCTCGGGGTGCAGTGGGGGTCTCACTGCTCTGAGTCCCAGTGCCACTGCACCATCGATAGCCAAGTTCCTCAGTGGTAGGCTGGGACTCCAGCCTACCAGCAAACAGGTGACCCTACCTGCAGTGAAGCCATGCTTGAGGCTCCTGTGGCGTCGGCAGGGGGGCGCTGCAGTTCACGCAGGCAGAGTACAACTCCCGGAGGCCTCGGGTGCACCTCCTGCCCCCCATTTCTGCCACCATGCTGCTCATTTCAGGCCCGGCCGGGGCACCCTCTTCCTTCCTTTTTCCGGTGCTTGTTTCCAGGGGTTGCCTCCCTGGGATGGTGTGCGGTGGTCTGGGGCTGCTACCACCTATAGGCCTCTTATACCAAGAAGAGGGCAAGGGGGACCCCCGGCTGATCCAGAAGCGCAGGTGTGAATCCCGCGCAGTGGGGCGCAGGCTGAGGAGGGCCTGGAGGAGGGGGTGACACTGAAGTCATGTCCAGATGCCTCTGTCAGGGCTTCCTCTGGGGGACTGGTGGGTGATAAATATCCCCTCCAAATAATATTTTCTTTGTGTAAGGGAGCTGATTCCACTGGGAATACACATGCTCGGGGTACAAGTTAAAACAGGGCCCTGGAAAAACAGATGCCCCCGCACCCAGTGCCATATTACTGCCCACTTAAATTAAAGATCAAACAGGCAGGGACTGTCCAGCCAAGGAATACTGTATATATGGCACTATAGAGTAACCTCAAGTCTCTTACATAGCGCTACAACGTCGGCAGAACGTGGACCAAGGCTACTTATTAAGACTACTTATGGATTGAAGCTAATACAGGTTTGTAGGAGAGTAGGATCTGCACTTATGTTGCCCCCCTTTTTTTCTGATGTTAACACTGGTTTCTGGCTATAGTCTGGTTGGGTCCCTGCTAATCAGGGCCCCAGTCTCTCTGTTCTCTCTAAACGACTTGGAGTGCATATTAGATGCACTAGGGATTGGATACTGTGGTGCCTTATGAACCCCTAGTATATGGTACCTTAGGTACCAAGGGCGTAGGTACTTTACAGGCCTACCAGGGGCTGAAGCATGTATTATGCCACCCCTGGGAAGCAGACTAAATCTGACACCTCAGGCCTGCTACTGCAGCCTGGGTGAGGTAGTGTTAGGTTCCTATATCTCACCATACACACACATATAAACCAATACGTCACCCCTAGAGCAGGCCTAGAGCAGGCCCTAGAGCAGGCCCTATCAATCCTGAGGGCAAGGTGCTTGGTTTACAATGTGAGGGGGTGCCTCTGCCTGAGCAGGGCCCCTCTGCCGCTGGCAGGGTCTATTTCATGTGGCTGTTTGTGGATGCGGTTAAACCATATACTCTTAAGTGCATTATAACCTGTCGTGTTTGGTGTCAAACAACTTGGAATCATACTCCCATACCAGTAACTGGTGTGGGAATATGATCCCACCCTTCTAGAGGGGACGACATGTACCCACTGTGGAAACACGGTAGAAATCTGAAAGAGCCCTGGCATCACAAAATGGATGCCACCAGCACAGACACTGGGCTGCCCTCCTGCTGCTGACTGAAACTCGCAGTGGAGGAGGCCCAACAATAGGCATCCTGTCACATGGAGGTGTCACCACCTTCCAGACAGGATTTAGTGTATTGGAGCTGGGTGGGTGCACTCTTAGAGTGCTTTGAAGTCCTGCACTGGGGGAGCAGTAGGCTCCTCTGTGCATATGCCAGCTCAAACCGGTTCAGGGGCTACCAGCCCCTGCTCTGGCGCGAAACTGGACAAAGGGAAGTGGGTGTAACCACCCACCCCCCTGACCCTCCTAGAGGAGTGGTCATTGAGCTAGTCCCTCCCTTTCTTTTACTATAAGATTGGTAAACCTTGCCATTGCAAATCAGATATCCCTGGACGACGCTCTACGAGAAGAATCCTGGCCCTTCTACGTTCCACTACCTTTGTAAGACGGAAGAATCTCCCTTGGAGTCAAGGAGTGACTCCCCTGCTTGGCAGGCACCAAAAACTTGAATCAACGGTCGCAAACTTTCCCGCCGGAGTCCGAAGTCCCTGCAGCCCCGGAAGTGGATTTCCTGACTTCTCGACGGCCATTGTGAGTCCCCAGCAGAGCTGAGGCGAGTGGACCCCACGAGTGACGAGGAACCGCAATACCTGGGTACCGGGCACTATTGTCGAGTGCCACCCCTTCACGAAGTTCCACGAACTTGTGCCTTGGATCAATTGTGGCCCAAGCCTCCAGCAGGCTGTGCACCAAAAATCAGAGGCCTACCCCGTCCCGAGTGACCGTGGGCTCCTGTAAAGCATTTCCTCACCGGCTGGCTTGTGGGTCCCCTGAAGACTTTCTTTTCGAACCAAAGGGCTCCCCTGGTTGCTCCAGGCCTGCCCTCACTTACCCTCGCTGTGTGAGTCCCTCAGACCTTGCTGGTCTGCACTGCTGACTTTTTCCACATCCCACGAGACTTGCTGTTGCCAAGGCTTGTTGGCTCCAATCCGGTTGCCGACACCTCAGTAAGCTGCAGACGTCGTGGGACACTCCGAATCCAGCTGCTGGTCATCGTCGATGCCTCCTGGACCTCGTGAGCGAAGAGTCAAAACATCCTTGATCTCCTGAAATCACCCGACTTCCGTGGGCATCCATCTTCCTGGCCCCGGGTCACTGGCAAGTGACTGTGAACACTGTCCCTTCTGCTTTCAGGTCATCTTCATCTTGAATCCAGTCTTGGATTCCATCGGACACTTCTCCAGTCTTCGCAAACAGCAAATCTTCTTTGGCTTCCATAGAAAACAGCGACGCGACCCGACACCATAAGACACCTATGCACACGGCTTCCCTGGGTGAGGTAACTCGTGCACTCCGGTGCCCTAGTGTGTGTTGGCCCTCGAATTACTTACCTTGTAAGTAGTTTGCTTGTAGACTTCCTCGAAGTACCCTAAAACTTGAAAAATCCAACCGCGACTTGCTCCATTGAAACCAATAGGGAACCCGCGGCTGTGTTCTCACACTGCACGCGTCTCTCGTGGGTCTTTTACTTACCTGCCTTGGGTGGATTAGTGAAGCCCCAGCGATTCTACAGGCCCTAGGCCTGGTCCCCTTGCAAGTCGACTTTCCTAAACCTCTTTTTTAGTATATGGTCTGGTACGCCCCTAGGATCCCAGCCATATTTGTGCTTAACTTATTGTGAAACATTGATATTTGAATGTGTTCCTGACTTCTAATCTCATAAAGAGATTAGTAGAGTGTGTCTAGAAATAAATACATATATATTTGATATATATACCTGTGTGGTGTCCTTTCATTTGGTAATTCAAGAGATTATAAGGTAAAACAAGCTGCTTTACATTCCTCTGAGACTTAGCCTTCAGGCTGCTCTCCACAGCTACCACTAGGATAGCTTTCTTTAAAAGGTTGTCTTAAACCTATCTACCATAAGAGTCGAATTTGACTGGTGCAAGGTGGCCACTTTAACTAGTGACCAGCATATGCCAGGCCAACTTCTCACAAGGTTACTTTCGTAGGTTGGTTTTCTTTGCCAAGGATCACACATGTGGGTCAACTGGGGGTAGCCAGGATCGGAACTGGGAAGTCCTGAACTAATAATGATTTAACCATAGGGCCACGTCTCTCAAGCACTAGAACATTTACAGTTCACCAAAAAAGAGGTTAATCTGCATAGAAATAGCTCGAGAGCTTATGCATATCCAAATATCATATCCATTCAGCCGCGCTCTCCAAATAATTATTATGGTTTTGGGGGAGCGGCAGAAATTAGGACCTCAATGGTGTATGTTTCAATTGACCATTTACAAATGGCTTATAATAGATTCAGTTACAGCATACGTGGTATTGTGCATGTGGTTGTTTATGTCTAGCTGATAATACAAGGCACATTCTACTGGTAAAATAAAAACACCAGTGCTAAGACAACTGGGGTTGTCTCCACAGTAGGTCCATACGTGTCTAACGATGAAGGTGCTTGCAGATTGATCACTCAAAACATTTGTAACTGGCAATCGCAATTTCCATTAATAATAAAATATTGCATAGGAGATGGATTCAGATACTCAATTTGCATATGTGCCATTGATGCGTAAACACACAGGCTGCATAGTCATCAGATATGGCTCCCCTTGACCTTGTATTCTGATCTTGAAGGGGCTTCTTACTGGGGTCTGTTAACCGTCCTACCAAGCATACATGCATCCGGTCTCTTTTTCATACCCAACAAACATTTCACACAACTACCAATGTAAGTGAAGAGAAAGATGACCAACATGCACAAAGAGTGCCAATACTAAGTGCCTTTAATTGGGGTTATTTTGACTATAGGCTTTATGATATGTATGGTGTCAGAAACGTACAGCAATCTAATAAATGCTCATACGTTAATTAGCTATCTGAATTATGTTTGCCATTGTTTGTTTACTCATCTCTTTTGCATCTCTCTTCCTGTTGCAGTCAGAAAGCCATGTTGTTCCTTATCCCATTCTCTCACATCTTCTACTTCTGCACTCTTCACCTAATGGATTCTCTTTCCTTGCAGTCATCTTAGGAGACTGATATTTTTCTTACTCATTCTCTCTTATTTTGTCTTCATTAACCCTTACAAAAAAAATATGGAATGGTTAAATTACCAGATGAGCCTGTCAATCAGATATTAATAGTTAATTTTTTAATAGGACATGAAGATATGGCACCTCTTGTTTCATTCGGTATCAAAACAGAAGCAAAGTCGTATTCCATAGACCACCTTGACCCTGAGAGAAAAAAAAGAATTTTGTGTACCACCGGTGAGTAAAATGTACTTCCCAGTTAGTAGTAGGTATACTATTCGTATTTATTCAACAGAGTTCTAGAGTAGGGCTTGTTTGTCACATTAAAGGGCGATTGCATCTTGATCCACTCCCCTCGCCCACATGAGCACCCCATAGCAGTTCTGTTTATTTCCTTTTTTTACATTATGCATATATGTTGCCTTTCGGCCCAATATCTGAACTTCTATAGTGGTATGATTGAGATGCAGGAAAGTATTCCGCATCGTGGGGTAAAGCTTAATCAATGATGTTGGTTTGCTATTGGTGGATTAATCAGACCCAGTTCTCATTAAAAGGCTCAGATTACAAAGAGATGGCTGACTCTACTTCAATGTTTGCCTTGAATCCAGTGTTGTGGTATACCATGACACACCCAGAGGATTGATCCAAATAAGATTGATTCCTGACATCCTTTGTAGGTCTCACTTATCGGACAGCACAAGCTATCCGTTTGAAAAAGACCTATTTTGAACTTACAGTGGGCTTACAGCTCACACATTTCTTACGATTGATTGGCTTTGTTTTTACTTTTACTCTCTTATTAAGAGTCTTCTTTTGTTCGTCCCTTCCCTGGAGCATAGCCTCTTTACCATTCTTTTGTTGGGATGACTACTATTCTGCCACTGGTCACTTTTGGAAAACTACTTTTTTTTTTATTTAAGCGCTCTTTGAAAGTGCACATCTTCCAACTCTCTCTCTAGTGTACTGCTCCCTCTGCAAATATATGCCTCCCGTCTTGCTCTCTTGTACTTTACCCCTTCCCTCTGCTCTGTGTTTCTCTCTCTCTTTCTCTCTCTCTCTCGCACTCATGTGCTTCTAGCCCTCCCCACACTTTTTGTTGTTCTCTACGTCTGGTGCTTTTTTGGACCCCATCCCTATGTTGTTTTCTCCCTAGTACTGCATTTCCCCTAATTCCCCAGCCATTTCCTCTGTTGCCCACCTGTCCTTTTATATTTGTATTTTGCATTTTTGCCCTAAAAAAGTTGTTTGTTTTATTAACCGGTCTATGTGGCATGCATCATCTTAGATTGGTAGATTAAAAAGAAAATGCTGCCCACATCATTCAGTAGAAAAATAAGAGACAGCCTTATAACCCTGGAAACTGGGGCAAATCAATAATAAGACAAAACACTGGTCCCCTAGGGAAATGTAGGCTTCAACTTCCTCGGCGAAACCTAAAGAGCCATCAGTCGATTGGTTTTTATAAGAAAATATATGATTATATATGAATATAAATGAATATATATGAACACAATGCATCATAAAAACATCACATTACAAAAAGGTGCTCAAACAAAAATGGCGCAGTGAAAGTGCTCAAGTGCTTTATACGAGGCATGTGTACAGAACAAGAAGCTAAAATTAATACAAACTATGCAAACACAACTGTGACTCAGATTATGTTGTACCACATCATTACTAAAGTTGGTCCTCTAGTCTATTTTGTCAAGGTTTCGACCCTGTTAAACTTATTTAGTAAGGGTCATCACCAATATAGCGCAATAAATCCATTAATATGGGTTTCTCAAACTCTAATACTGTTAAAACTGATTCAGAATTGAATCAAAAATTTAATTTCTTTATACAAATCTCTTCGCAAACACAGTCTAAAGATCAGTATTGGTTCCCTCCCCTTATCAGCCGCATGTCGCTGTCGAGGCTGACCTTGCGGCCCCTTGGCTGTTGAACACCGCCCTGTTCGCCCCGGCTGTTCGCCCACGAGCTGAGGTGGACACAATTGAGACATTGTGGTGGGCCTGGCTGGGACTGCAATTTTCCTATGCTATCAGCTAATGCTATGTCGATTGTACGTCACCCTACCTTCCCTCCTCTCGAACCATCTGGCATGTCCAAGCACGCCGCCCGCCTGGGACTGGTGACACTGGCGGATCTATATCCTGGAAATACTTTCTATTCTCTTCCCGCTTCGTCTGGTCCTCTGGACACTTTGCTCTTATCAGTTGCGGGTGGTCTGCAGGGAGTTACATCCCACGTTCCCCCAGCCTCCTCTGTCGATGCCCACTCTCGACTTCATTTATTCCTCCCCCACCCCCAGAAGCTGGTGACCAAACTATATGCACTCACCCTGTCGACCGCCTCCATTTCCACTGATCTCGCCCGAGTGGCGCGCGGTGAGGATCTTGGTGAGGACATTTCCCAAGCCGACTGGCTCTATTGCTGCAAACAGACTAAAAAGTTATCTCCCAATTACCGCCTCCGTCTTATACACTTTAAATATTTACATAGGGTTTATCGCACCCCCGCTCAGCAACATAAACTGGGACTCATCCCTGACGACAGGTGCCTGCGCTGCTCTGCCCCGCCGCAGATTTCGCTCATTTGGCTTGGTTGTGCCTTAGGGTGTCTGATTTCTGGCGAAAGGTTTGTGCAGCTATCTCTGAGATTACTTCTACGCCGGTTCGGCCTGACCCACCGTTGTGCCTGCTGGGCTTTGTTAAATTCTGTCCGGATGCCTCTCGCCGATTGGTCGCAATGTTGCTCGTTCTTGCGCGGCGTAGGGTGGCCATTTGTTGGGGGCGCAAACCGGCACCTAAGTTTGCCCAATGCCTCTAGATGTTAGACCCTACTATCGGAATTCTGGGACCTTATGCCTGCTAGATCTCGTTCCCTTGACATATGGGGCCCCCTGGTGACGTACCTTCATACCTGTTCACACCCTAGCCGGACTGCCTCCCCCACGCTCCCCGCCGGCACTCTGCCCGTGGCGGCCGCCGGTGCTGGTCAGTAGCCACTTCCTTCCTTGTCCCCAACGCTCTCGAGCCGGACCTCCTCTAAGGTGCTGACGTTATACTATTCAGTTATGTATGGCTTAATGATGCGTTCGCCGTATTGTACTAGATAATGCCTTTGCCTGATCGGTCTACTTCTAGTTGAGATGTGCTTTGTAAATGATCCACCATGTATGATGTTCTGATTTAATGCAATTGTATTCTGGTAGTGCTGAACTTTTCAATAAAGGTTTTTGAAAAATCAAAAAAAAAAAGTTGTGGTTGGTTCACCAAAATTAATTCAAAGCAAAATCTGTTCTAGTTTACCGTCACATGTTCAGTAGTGAGTAGCTCGCAAGGATGCGGAGCTGCAAGTAGGACACCCTGGGTTTCAAAGGTTGTCGAAGTCATTCTGTAAGCATGTGTAGCGCGTGTGGTGACACTTGAGTGCCTACCGAATTATGCTACAGGCGGTTGTGTCTTTGCACCTTTTTTAGGTCTCGCGCCTAGCGTTGCAGTGCGCAGCGAGAGACCTCTTGTAGGGGGTTTGGAAACAGCCCTAGGAATCTCACACGCTTGTGTGTGTGCTTTTCCTTTTGGGCCACGCTATTGGCCTTTGCGTGCGTCTTTTTATCCAAGACAGCACGCAATTGGCCAAAGGCGGGCGCATTGCTCCGCCCATGGCCTATTGGTGTCTGTTACGCTCTCCGCTGCCATGTGGTTTCAATTATCGTGCCCAGACACGGCCGCGATAATTGAAACCACAAGGCAGCAGTGTGGCGCGCATGCACGCACCACTCACGCTCTTGTCTCTCATTTGTCCCTCTCTATTTTTCCTCCCGGTTTTCAGAGTCTCTCTATTACCTTTGTGGCCCACAACCCTTTATTATTATTACTTTTGGTCAGCAATGCAGAAGAGTCCCATAAACTACTAATTAACGTTTTAGTGGGACTCCGATCACCAGCCTATGGGGACCAGTGACGCCCCACCCCTCCCCCTTGCAGCTAGAGTGATGGCTTCACTACCCACTGATGGCTGCGACAAATTGTTTATAAAAATTAGCTCTTGTTGGTGCTTGCGCTTGCACTGGCACCCAGCGTCAACCCCCCCCCCCTTCTCTTCCCAAATACGGAAGCAGCAAACAGCAAGAATGCCTCGGGCTCCGATGCAGGCAATGACACTACAGTAATGATCAGGATACAATGGGCCCCTAAAGGCCCTGTGCCCCAATGTCACTGCCCCGCTACACCAATTGTAGCTACGCCCATGGTAGCTGGCCTTATTCCCTCGTGAATGTGCTAGGATTTATTTCTAGTTTCTCCAGGTTGGACTCTCCCATCGTTTGTGTCCCTCTTTGAAATGTCCCTTGTTCACCCACCCCTAGTAACTTCGCACCTGTGTAGGACATTACAGAGGCGAAGATAACCCGCATTCAACAATTACAAGGGCTGGGCCACATTGCATATGAACGTCGTAGCATTTCCGGCGTAAATGTACTACTGTATTATGGGAGAGGTTCGTTTCAGTAGTAATTTACAACTTGCACAACATTTGTTGACATACGATCCTAATTTACAAGAATCCGTTAATATGGTTTGTAGTCATGTATGTTTTCACTTGCGTTTGAAAACGTTTACACGCAGTTTACAATCACACTTCCGGTAGGGTCAAACCTTCTCGGGCCAATGGGTTGAATCCAGGTGTGGTATGCTCTGTGAAAGGCATTCCGGTTCGGAGGGGGTTGGTCTGAAGCACACCAGATTCGATTATTGCTTGCTGCTTGTGATGTGGTATTTATTATTTGTGAAATGAGTAGTTTGGTGGGCCTGGTGGGCCCAAATTTCTGATTAAAAAACAACCGTTCCATATTTATATGTATATATATATATTATAGAGAGAGATAGATTTAGAGAGTTTTTTATTAAGGCATGGAATGTTTCAGTATAATCTGAACTTTGATGTCATAATGAGTCGTACGTCTTAAGTGAATTAAGCTGCAGCGGCCTGACAAACCCTCTTGATGTATATTTGCAGTTTGGAGTTAGCAAAGGCCTTATGATTTCAGTAAAATAGACATATAAGTGCCTTCAGGCAGTCCTCTTCAGCCATTGGTTCACTGTCATTCGTATTTTTCTTCCTTCCACTACAGCATGGGGCAAGGGGTCAGCCCACTTTAGACATTGGCATTAGAAGCCCTGTTCGCAAACAAGATCCTTAAGATGAACAAGCTGAAAATGCTCCAAGTCCCTTGCATTTACAAAGCAAGAAGAGGTGGGAGTTCTCTCTCATATCTGGCTCCCAGACTTTGGAATGCACTGCCTCTGAGTTTGCACTGCAGCCCTTCTGAACCCTGCTTAAGACCCTGCTTTTTGACTCCTACCTAGTAGGCTAATTGGTCCTTATCAAAACATAAATAAAAACCATTGCCATTTACAATGCCAATAGCAAAAACTTGCGTAAATGCGAGACCTGTTGCATTCAAAAGCTAGTTTAAGATGCTGTGTAGAGCTGCCAAACTGCATTAGAGAAGACAAAGGTTGTAAGAGGCAAGACCAATAGGGTATGCCAATGCTTGTTGTACCTTGCTTAACCGACAGCTCAAGCAGTCTGGTTGCAAAAGCCTTATTGTGAACTTGCGGTGGGCTTGCATCTCGCCCACTGCTTCCATTGGTTGGCTTTATTGTCACTCTAATATGCTTGCTTCTTATTCGATTGCTTGCCCTTCTCTTCTTGTGCTTGTCCCTCCCCTGAATCATATCCTCTTTACCGTCCTTTTGATTGGTTGACTTGTAGCCTTCCACTGCTCACTTTAAGATAACTATTTTATTCTTTTTATTCATATTCAAGCATGCCTCAAGAATGTGTTTTCCATCTTTCTCTCTCATGTCTTTATTCTTCCCCAGATAAGTACCTGAACCCCTTGTTGCTTTTGCCACTCATTTTCTGTTGTGTGATTCTCCACCTAAACTCCCCGCCCCTCGTGTTGCTGTCTCCTTTGTGTGCATCTTTCTAGCCCACATGTTGCGCTCTCTCTCGTGTGCTTCTCCCCGTGCCCATAGGCTCCTGGTTGTTCCCTCCATCATATGCTCCTCGCCTGCAGATGTGTTGCTGTTTACCTCATCTGGTGTGCTGCTTTCTCCTTCATTCCACCACCATTCTGCTCTCTTTTTATATTTTGTGCATACACATAAATTGGTTTTATTTTATTTACCCACCCAAGAGGCATCCACCATCTTAGAACGGTAAATAAAAGAAAAGATAAAACAAAATGGTATCCCTGTCATCCTGCAGATGCACACATGCGTGGCAGGAATAGCTATCTTCTTGTCGCACTTCTTTTTTTTTTTTCTTTTCATTTTTTGCTGATGTTATGAAGCATGCTGCACTGCATCTGCAACCAGCATTGGCAATGACCTGAAGGCTTTGCTCATAGGTGGGTTCAAGGGTCTTCCTGATTTTGCTTCCAAATGTTTTTTCTCCATCACAAGCTTATGGCTCTTGATTGTTAGCCGTTTTGGTGTACATGTTACTACAATTGTGTTGCAGCTTCCCTGTCTTTGAATTTGCTTGGATAGGGTACATTCCCATTTGTCTGTTAGTTGGTAAGGGCCTCTAAATACAGTTTCTTCAGGGGAAGAGTGACTACAACCTTCTTTGAGCATTTATGGGTGACTTCTTGGCTTCTAATGAATTGATAAAGTCTATGAATTCAGAAGCAAATGTTGGATACAAGTCTTGGTGTATGAAATCTGGTTAGGCCCTTCCATTCTCAGGTATTTTTTTTTCCAATCTCCAACTGCAATCTCGAAGGTTAAAAACCTAGGGTTTCATTTTGGCACTCAAATAAGCTTGGTAATAAGCAGCTATCAGCAACTGGCTAAATTAAAACATATTATTCCACTGCTGTTCCTGCTTCAAAAAATTGAGATGTTGGTATGACTGTCTTTATGCAGACCTTTTAGGAATAGAAGTCAGCCACTTAAAGAGAGTTCGGAATAAAGGCATCAGAATAATCAAAGTTCTTGTCGTGAATGACTAATGGTCCCTAGCAATTTAACACATAGTCTGAGAGTCCTGACACCCCTTAATCTAAATTTGACCCTAATATGATGAACCCTTTTACCTTCCTCAATGTGTAGCTGATCCCTCATACAAAGTGAGTCACACTTTAGATCAGATTTTTGTTAACCCATATTTAAATTTTTATATGCGAATGAAGTTGTTTGGACTGACAACCGTGTGAATTTTCTTTTTATATAACCAACTTTATTGAAGATTTTGCGGCAAGACACGTTTTCGTCACAGTGTAAGAAAGTTTGATCCACACGCACAATAGTACAGCAAGGCCAGACATTCGCATTGCTTAATATTACAGGGTCAAACGACAAACCAAAGCAGCTACACCATTGCACTCATATTCAGCTATGCTTCTGGGGGCAACCACAAGCCTCCAATTGGTTTCTCCTGGTATGGGCACCATTCTATCCCCCTGCGCCAGCACCTTACAGTCTGCAGTTTTTGCTGTTTCCAGGCATGGGCTGTGTCCCATTTTGGCGACCAAACAGATCTCCTCTAAGAAGGTTCACTCAGACCTGGGGCCGCCAATCTCCCCCTTCAATCCCAACAGCACAGTACAGGGTTTAAGTTCCAGGGTGCGGCCCAGGACAGAAGAGGGCACTCGACCCACTCTCTCCCAAAAGGGCCTCAGCGCTGGACACTCCCAGACCACAGGGAAGAAATCTGCTGCTGGAAGTGTGCAAAGCAGGCATATTGCCTGATCAACAGGGAGTAAGTGCTGCAAGCACCGCAGGGTGAGCTGCATCGCATGCAAATAATTTAATTGAACCATACACATCCATGATGAAATCATCAACTCTCGTGACACCATACAGGTCTCCCTCTACTCCTCTTCATTCAGTTCTCCCACCTAGGCCTCCCACCACTGCCGAGTCCGCTCAAGGCCGTTAGGGGCATGGATTACCAGCAAGTGATAGATCACAGAGGTTGCCCCCTTACCCAAACGCCCAAATAAAACCTTCGCTTCCAGCGGACTGAACTCTGGTAGTGAGTCTTCTGGGATATACTGGGCCTGCAGAGCATGGCGTAATTGAAGGTAACAGAGGAACTGCGAATTAGACAGGGTATATCTAGCTTTCAAGCCCTAAAAGGTCACCATGCTACCTCCCCTGTAGACATCCCCCAAGTAGAAAATCCAAATACGGTCCGAGGGGAAAATGCCCTCCAGGGTCGAGAGTTGACTAAGTCAAGATTCCTGCCATAGAGGGGTTATCTCCGTGAGACAGTGGTTCCAGCCAATTAGCCAAAGAGCAACCCTCTAGCAGGTAAAGGACACCAGCGTGCATGAAGATAATTTGGTGGGCAGACACACACAATTCAGAAGATCGAGCAGACCATCCAGACCTAGCAAGTAAATCTCTAGACGGTATGCTGGTTAACCAGCCATTAATCGGTAGAGTGGATTGCGAGGTAGTATAGGCAAATGTCCGATAGGCCCGAATCACCGTCAAAGGGGGATCTGCGCAGTGATTGAAAGGCTACTTGGGCCTACTATCCGCCCACACAAAATTAATAATTCTGGCAGTCAGGGAGTGAAATTATTTGCGGGCAATGGGGTAGGGATAGTTGCCCAGCATATACAAGTAACACGGCAAGCACACAATCTTAATGAGGGCGGTGCGCCCCATGGGGTTCCAAGGCAGGGTGGCCCAACAGCCTAGGTCGCGATCAAGAATGAGGTCCAGCCCCCGGAAGTTAAGGGCCCATTTGAGACCCAGGAGAGGTTACACGTGAATCCCTAAATATCTGAAAGAATTGTGCTGGGTGGAATATTGGGACACCAAATCTGCCCCAGAGCGTCTCCCTTCACCTCAACCAGGCAGCAAGACTTGCCTTTGTTAATCCGAAGCCCAGACGCCTCACCATATAGCCAAAGAAGTGACGGACAACAGGGGCCAGAACGCTGCGGATCCTAGAGAAACAGAAGGATGTCATCCGCATACAACGGTCCTCAAAGCCACTCCCCCACCACCAACCCCAGACCTGGGCATCACAGCGTTTAAGTCTCACCAGGGCCTCTATCACCATGGCGAAGAGAAATGGGGACAGCAGACACCCATGGTGCATGCCGCGCTCAATAGGAAACGCAGAAAACAGAACCCCATTTACATGGACACGAGGCATGGTAGAGAAGCCGTAACATACGGCGGAATCCCTCTCCCATCTCAACCCAATGGAGAACTCTATGTTTAAAATCCCATGACACTGTATCAAAAGCCTTAGTGAAATCAACTAACAAGAGGGCCAGAGAGCCATCAAGGTCCTGTGCCCGGGATAGCGCCGCATGGATCTTCCTAATACAATGACTCGTGCTGCGACCTGGCATGAATCCACATTGATCTGAATGGAAAAATACGATAACACCCAAACCGGCCCGTGTCGCTAGCGCTTTTGTGTAAATCTTTGTTGGTGTTTATTAGGGAAGTCAGGCGATAATTTGAACACTGGTCTCTAGGTAGACCCTCCTTAGGCACAACCACTATTGTGGTGCTGTCCAAGTCAGGTGGAAAGGACCCCTGTTGCAGTGAATCTGCATAGAAATTCAGAAGATGGGGACATAAGATGTCACAGAAGTGTTTGTAATATTCAATAGGATACCCATCGCGTCAGCTGTCTTCCCAGCTTGCAATCCTGGCACCGCAGAATTCACCTCCTCCAGCGTACGTTCCTGGTCCAAATCTGGGGCCAGAGCACTAGGCATAGACGACAGCGGTATGCTATCCAGAAGAGGGTTCGCGACCTCTGCTGGCGGCAGGGGATGCCATGAGTACAACCCCTTGTAAAAATCAGCGAACGCCTGAACAATAGCTGGGAGTTCTTCCTGGAGACAGCCGAGGAATCCAAAATCACTGGGATCAGTCGATCAGAAATACCATGAGTCGCCAGCCAATACAGTAATTTACCCGGTTTATCACCATGCGCATACATTCTCTGCACAGAGGCCATCCAGCAGTGTTTGGCTTCAAGAGAAACCTGTTGCAGTTCTGTATGGGCTATGGCCAGGAAACGAGGAAAGGCTGCTTCCAGGCGCAGTATTTGACCTACGTGTTCAATCAGCCTTGCTATATGGTGTGCCTCAGCCCAACGAACATAGCCATTAAGACAGCCTCTTAAGGAAAGCTTACTAGATGCCCAGAGGGTAGCTGCCAACTAAACCGAGCCTACATTAAGCTTAAAGAACTCCTGCAGTTGTTCTTCAACAAAGCAGTACACTCAGCGCTTTGTAGGTGCCAGGCATTGAACCTCCAAGTGCGGTGCAGGATGGCTGGCTGGGTTCCCCAAGACAATTAATGTGGAGCATGATCGGGAATTCCAATACGCACAGATTGAACCAAAAAGAGATCCCCTGCCGGCAACCACTGCAAGTCTATGTGGGATTCTGCTGTGTGCCGCCGAGGTGTGAGTATAGGCTGCTGGGTAGTGTGCCAGGAGCGCCATTCATCGCAGAGGCCCAGTAATTCAGCCCACGAGGACAGATCGGTCCACCAGGAACGCCTACCAGGGTAGGGGTCAGTTTAGGCATCCATATAGGACTGGGCACTGCTTTAAAATCTCCCCCAACCACCGTAAAGCCTTGAGAGAGAGGCAAGAGTGCAGTGATTGCATGGAGGGCTGCAGCTGGGGAGGAGGGACATAAAAGGACATGAAGTTGTAATACCTTGATTTCAGGTGACCCTAAATACCCACATAAAATCCCTGGGTGTTTGTGTGCTGTGCCGTGACTGCCAGGGGGAGAGAGTTGTGCAGCAGTACGGCGACTGCTCGGGAGCCACGCGTAAGGCCGGAGTGGTAAACTCGGTCATAGCCAAATCGGCTCAAAAGGGAGCAGCTTGTACCTAGCAAGTGGGTCTCCTGCAAGGAGGTGACTGTTGGCTTGTTTTCCTTGATATACTGCAGAGCGTTTAATCCGGTCCAGCAGGTCGTTTACATTCCAGAGCACCGTCAGTTTAGGTGGGGTTCATGATGGAGACGGTAAGCATGAGGTGATTCTTGCCAAAAAGTAGGATCAGACATATGATAGGCTGGGAACCTACAGTTCACTGAAGGGCGGGAGTGTAAATGGCGTGCTCGCTCGTAAATAAAAAGAAGTACTGAAGTGGATGCCTGCTTGGGCCTCAGGGTGTGGTGGGACGGTGGAGTGCAGGCAACGACTAATTTGCTTAAGGTGATCCCTGCTTATGCCAAGGGGGCACTAAGTATGTGTGCTTCATCTGTAACGCGAAGAAGGTACAAACCTAGTGAGTCTGCATACACAGTGCCGAAAAAAAGCTACAAACAAAATGTAGACGAAAGTCGTTAAAATCCCATTAGTGGTGGTTAATGTTTAAGAACGAAAAAAGCAGCAAACAAGTCCTGCACACATGAACACGGAACAAGAGGAGCAGCTAACGAGTCCAGCACAAACATTAAACATCAACATAAACAAAAAAGTTCCACCAAAACCACTTAAACACCCAGGCGGATATTTTTTCAGTAGTTAGTCCATATTCCATGGGCGTAACCAAGCACAGAAAAGGAGGGACAAACAAATAAATAACCCGCTAGCATAGACGCTATTTCTAACGACAGTACAGCAAACCAATAAAATCCAAGGGACTGGCTGGTAAGCCACAAACTAATTACAGCAGATCCTGAAGAAACAGCGCATGCACTGCCTAGGCGCTACCTAAAAAGGACAGTAGCAGCTCTGGAAAGTGTTTAGAATGACAACACTGCACGTAAGGCACAGTAAGGCTTGGGGGCGCTTAATTTTAAATTCTTTACAAACTGCTGAAGTCTTTATTTAAGAAATTGACCCAGTTGTTGCAATTTACTGAAGTATTCTCCAAAGGAGCTTTCGTTAAATATTGTTCTGACCAAACAGTAGTGCAGAATATGTTTTTCTTAGGAAGTAAGGAATAGGGAATGCATATGTAATATTTTTTTTTTTTAACTTTATTTATTGGATTTTGCCGTGAGTAAACAGAAAATAGGATCATGAAATCATTGCAGTATTTCGTTTACAGCGTCTACAGAGTTAAACACATTTCATAAATTGAGGACTATTGTCATTTACTAGGTCGTGACATTATCAATATGCAGTGGCAAAAGACCCCTGGACAAACATAATACATTACAATTGGGTAAGCCTCCTCAAATAGACTTGGGAGCACACTCCACTGTTACATTACTCTACATCGGGCAGGCGCATCAGTCCACTGTAAAGCCCGTGGACTACTTCCATGCTGTGGACATTAGGTCCTACGATTTTTGGGGACGTGTGTGGCATGTTGCATATGTATCCCTACATGAGTGCGCAGTTGTGTGTGGCCATGTCATCAGCATCCTTCTGTCGACTCCCCCGTTGTGATGTCTTGTGGGTGGGCGAGAAGATATGTCTTCAGGAGATCCCAGATATCTATGGGACGTGATTTCAGGGGGAGTAACTCTGAGTAGTTAAGCATCTGCTACTGACAGTATATCAATTTCAATTAATCTTTATTTCGGTTTAAAAAACCATAAAAGATATACAATAGCAAATCACTCATCATAATAATAAAAACATACTTTCCCAGGGTACCGCTAGACCATTTGCATATGTAGTAAAATTCATATTTTAAATACCTAACCATTTCCTTGCTTTTTTGTTTTTGTTTTTAAAAGAGAATAAATACAGTTAAAAGAAGATTAAACATGTTGAATGAGTAAAACATTGTGAGGAGTTCATGATCGAATGACATTGTAAATAACCACGGATTATAAATGACTATATGGCATCCTTTAGATACAACAAACTGGTAGGAGTTTAAATAGAAGTGCAAATGCTTTAAGTGCAGCGTATATAGTTGGTATATCATTCCACTTATACTCTTATTAGTTTTCAAAGTGCAATTGCAGTAGCTAATACAATCACAGTATTCTGAATACGATACGCTAACATTTTAAACCTTCCTTTGTTCTCATTATACCTACACCAAACAGGTACCTACTAACACTAAAAACAACCTTTTGAGAAGTATCTGTTCTCAAAATTCTTTCTGCCTCGCAACAGGACTTAATGCCCAAATTCCGACAAATAGGTATAATCCATTTCTTCCTGGGTTTGGCATAAGCAGGGCAGAAGAATAATATGTGTAGGTCAATTTCTCTAGGACCGGGTTGACATAGTACTCAACACTCTGTGTGTTCGAGTTGGTTCGCAAAACACCATTTCGAAATTTCATATATAATGATATTGCTAACTGCGGCTGCACCTCATCTAGGAATGGTTTAAAGCTCACAGTTGGTTTCATAAGTAGAGACTGTGCTGTTAGTGTACCAACAGCTGAGCTATGAGACGCGCTGTCTTGGATATAAGCCCAAAAGGTAGATTTTAATATTTTCTTAGAAACCATAGTCAATTGGCCAGGTTCCTCACAAAAATGCTTCAGCCCTAATTTATGGAACCAGCAATGAACATGGTTAAGCCACTATAGGCCCGTACTTTGATTGAACCTTAGGATTTCCTCTATTCCTTCTTTATAATGTGCAAGTTCTACTGTAGACCACAGTCATACCCAAAACAATAATGGTCTTAAGATCGTTTGGTGGTCTATACGTTTTACATTTAGGTCCATAACAATCTGGATTAGAAGTGTACGCATTGGAAGGCGTAATAGTTTCCTAAATAAATTGTTTTCTTCTACAAATAAAGTGTTCTTACATGAGGACCCCCATAATTCTGCCCCATATAGAGATGCCGATGGAGCCTTAAATGTATATACCTCTAGGGCAGGGGATACCACCTTAGAAATGCTACTCTCATGTTTATTTTCTATCGGTAAAGAGTTTTGGAGTAAAATAGTCTTACTTTTCTCCAATTGCGGTGTCCAGGTCCTTTTAGTGTCCAAGGTTATGCCTAAGTAGTTAAAATTGTGTACATATTCTAGCTTGTGGTTTTTAACAGTTAGGTTCTTTTTAAAAGACTTGTGTGGATTAATTGCCATATATTTTGCTTGCTAGAATTTATTTCCAGGCCCTTAGTCTCACAGTATGCACCAAAAGTATCTATTAAACATTGTAAACCTTTTGGAGTTGGAGATAATAAGATAGTATCATCTGCAAATAAAAGTGCTGGTACTGGCACTCCCCCTAGCTTGGGAGAATCATGTTCGCAGCCCAATAAATATTCCGGAATATCATTTACATACAATGAAAATAGAGTGGGTGCCAGCACATAGCCCTGCCTTACGCCGCTATTTACTTGAATCTGCTCAGTGAGTTCACCCATCAGACCCCTTCTAACCTGTGCATAATTACCCTCATGTAGTCTTATTATTTTGCATGAGTATTTCCCCTGGAACCCCTTTATCTTTTAGGGATTTCCAAAGCAGGTTCCTAGGGATGAGGTCAAAGGCGGCCTTTAGGTCAACAAAGGCAATATACAGATGGCCCTTCTTAAAAACTGTATATTTCCAACTCGTACAAAGAAATCTAAAGACCTGGTCAATTGTGCTCATCTTGGCTCTAAAACCAGCCTGATATATTGATAAAATACTATTCTCCTCAATCTAATCGTTTAATTTTATTAATATTTGTAGAGCGTAAATATTTTGTAAAACATTTATTAAACTAATCGGTCGGTAGTGCGAAGGGTCCTGACGGTTACCTTTTTTTTTTAAAGTTGTAATTTCAGCCCCTTTCCAAGTTTGCGGTATTAATGCACCTGGGGCGAATTACAAAGAAGATTAATGTAAGGGCCCCCAAACATTTTTATCATGCCTAAATAGATCTCCTGGTATCTTATCTTGGCCTGGTAATTACCCTGGCTTTACTGCGTCAAATTGCTGCCAGAGTATCTTCCAAAGTAAAGTGTAGAGGAGCTGCACTTGAGATTATTATATAATCTTGCAGATTAAATGCTGTCACTCGTTGATGGTGAGTTAAGACGGGAAAAATGGTTAACCCAAGTTTCTGCATCTAAAAAACCGGACTTACTACACCTTCCCGCATTATTACCTTTAGATATCAATCGCCAGAAACCAGCGTGATCTTTGGCTGCACTAATCAATTCAGTGCAGATACTATCATCCCAATTTTTCTTAGTTTTTACTAATAATCTCTTATACCTATTCCTTTTCTCCCTTAATTCTACAACATTTTTAGTTTTGGTGGCAGAAAAAAGTTCTTTTTTTGCCTCAAGGCACTCTTTATTGTACCAGGGATTATCTAAATTACTTGTTTCAACTTTTACAATCTTTCGGAATCCTACTCATAATAGGTTTGAGGGCATCTACCAATGCACAATGTATATTTATAATTGGGAACTCTGTGGTATGCAGGTCAGCATAAGGAGAAATAGTGTCTATAAAATATCATAAATCTGCTTCATGGCCTTGTCATTTCCCACTATAGAAGGCCATTTTAAGGCTCTACGATTATTACCTAATAATGGTTCAATGACACTACAGTTAGTGTCTCCATTGTTCAAAGGAGGCAATTGGAAAAGATGAGCCGATAGTGTCAGATGTAAGGGATGATGGTCACTCTCATTTCTTAACTCAACAACCAAATCATGTAAAATTGGCCAAAGGCCGATAGATACCAATATATAATCAATACTGCTCTTGCAATTACTCCTATTGAATGTGACAACATTCGGGCTGTCAGAGGGTAGTCGGCCATTACAAGCTCTCAGTCCATGTCTTGTGACTAATTTTATCAATTGTGCAACGGCGGTTGTACAAGGTACTACTGGACTACTTTCCAGGGGTGGAATATTATTTACCATGTCTTCCTCTTCGAAGACATTTTCAAATCCCACAACTGGCTCAAATTTACGATGATGGACCGGCTGCGAGAGATTGGAGTACAGGGCTTGGCGTGGAAATTACTTAAATCATTTTAGTCAGACAGACGACAGACAGTCACCCTAGGCGAATTCTCAACCAAACCATACTCTCTGCCTTGTGGGGTCCCCCAGGGGTCGTCCTTAAGTCAGACACTTTTTAACATCTATGTTTCGCTATTGGCTCCCCTAATTGAATCATTTGGGTTTCATTTGACCTCATATGCAGTTGACACCCAAATTGTGGTGTTGTTAAGGCCAGGAGAGTTACAGGGAACGGCATCCAGATTTCATGACTGCATGATGGCGGTGGGCAACTGGAGGGCCCAAAACTGTCTCAAACTGAACTCCAGTAAGACGAAGGTAGTCTTGTTCAGTAAAGACGTCAATTTTTGGATCCCGGCGTGGTAGCCTGACACACTAGGTCCTCTTCCCACTCCTGTTAAAAAGGCAAAAAATGTGGGAGTCTGGATAGAGAATAAGCTTAGCCTCAAGGACCAGGTAAATGCAGTGGTCTCATCCACCTCCTACATTCTAAAAGCTTGTAAGAAAATCATGCCAGTCCTGCCTAAAGATAGCCATCAGTTAGTTATCACTGCTTTAGTGCTGTCCAGACTGGATTATTGCAACAGTTTATATGTCATTATCCAGGAAGGACTGATGAATAAATTACAACTTTTGCAGAACACAGCGGCCAGATTGCTGACTGGCACCCCAAAACATGCCTCCATCTCAGCTGAGATCAGAAGGCTTCACTGGTTGCCAGTGCAAAAAGGGGTGCAATTTAAGGCTCTGTGCACAGTACACATGCCCTTTATAGAATTGGGACCTACCACCTCAAAATGCAATTCCAATGGTATATACCAACTAGATGTTTACGCTCTTCAGAAGCTAAACTGGTGTCTGTACATTTTGCTAAAAAAGCCAATTGGGGTGGAAGAAGTTTTGTGGTTGGTGCAGCCAAGGCATGGAATGGCCTCCTGCTGCATCTTAGAGCCTTGCCAAGCCAGCTCGCCTTTAGAAAGGCTTTGAAGACTTGGCCCTTTACTGTCTAGTCTCAGGTTTTGATTTTCACCCCTTTTTGCTCAGGACTCTTGTAGGATTTCATGTAGCGCCAGGACACCTTCGGGTAGCAGTTCGCGCTTTAGAAATGTCAATAACATTAACATAACGATTAAAATCACCCCCACAATTACCATTGCCCTTTGATCGATTGAATTCAAAAATTGATCTAGCTGTTCTATCACCAATGATTCCTTACTAGCTGGACTCGGTCTGCTATATATATTTATTACGTATAATTCAGTTTTCTCCCGTGTTCGAATCAGCACTCCAACTATGTCCTGTGATGAAAAATCCAACTGAAGTATATCAATACATACCGTAACTTTTACCCGAATAACAAGGCCTCCCGAAGGCCTACCTCTAACAGAGGGAATAGCATTCACACTATATGTTTTAAAACCAACTTTATGGGGGATTTCCAAAGCCCAGGTTTCTTGTAAAAGACATATTTCACTTTGTCCAATATATGCCTGCCATTCTGCATCCCTTAGATTCCTATTCAGCCCGCTATATTACAGGTTGTTAATCGTATATGCACTTCCTCCCCAATTTGCTGATTGAGTGCCTTTCCAATCTGATTCCTTGTTTCCAAAACTTCGTGGCTGTTATTAGCAGGATCAAGGAAACCCATTCCATTATTATATGATGGCTGGTCCACCTCAGCTATGTCCATACGCTCATCATACAAGGGCACTAACGGTACGTTTAGAATTTCATGGGACATGGCTACATCCTGTTCCGTTTTCAGGCAAGCCTATCCTGGTCACAATTCCTCAGCTGGGGACCTCCTATATCCCTATTTAAAATACTCAAATCGGTACCTGCCTTAACCTTAACTGCAGTTAGCTGACCATCTTGAACATCAGTTGGAGAACTAGATAAAGGAACATCAGTAATCAAAAAGGTATAGTTCAGGTTCTAATAGTGGTAGTTTTCAGTCTTGGGTGTCTAAATCTGATAAAGCCTGGAACCTATTAGACAATGGGGTAGGAACAGGTCTATTTGCAAAAGGCCCAAAAGAAGGTTTATAAAAAAAAAAACAAATGGAGAGCGCAGATACTAGTACTTTGAGTAAAGGTTAACTCATTGAAACTTAATAGACAGCAGACCATCTGTGGCCTGCGGAAGTTAAATATAATGCAATCACCATCAATACTTTTGGGTGATTGGCCGACCCAACCGACCCTGCGGACCATTAAGATCTCTCTTGTAGCAGACAGGTGGAATCTTTTATAATTAGTTAACCAGTCCATAGGGACACCAGCCAAAACTATAACATAAGGGCAAGTAGCTGGAGGTAAATTTAACACATCAGTATTGGGCTTAAAGCCATTGTTCCTTAAACCAACCTCAGTATTGCTGGTTGAAGTACTTGGTGTAGTACCTGGAGCTAAGCATTAAAAATTGGCATTGTGTGTGCTCAAACGTTTCATTTTAGCACCCTGGGTTACTTCACGTGTTTTTCCTTTCATAATGCTATGGTTTAAAGTACGAGGTTCCTTAGCTTTATCATTTAAAGTTTGTGAATTCTAAGCTGAATTAGCATTTTCTACTGTTACCAAGCCCTCCCCCTCAATAGCATCAGATTGCTGAATCATATTACCACTCAAATTATTTATGACAGTATTCAAACGCTCCATTTTTTCCCATAAGATGGAGAAATGTATTCCAATCAATTCTTGTATACAAGCTAGCGCAGTACCCAAAGCAGATTCTTCAACAGTAGCAATAGTATTACCCCCAACAATATCATGACTTGGTAGGGGAAGAGAAATAACCACATCGGTCTGTGTGCCAACAGAATTAGTCTTTGGTACCCCATGGTCATTAACACAGTTAGCAGATTGGGATTCTTTTATATTCCTTGTTGTTTTTTTTTTTTTTAGTTCCAGCACCCCGCTTTCGCTTTACAGAAGGCTCTATCACTTTCTTTGCACTAGGGGATTTAGAAACCTGTGTTCTCGTGGCTATACAAGATGCATCTGAGGTAAATCTGGAACTGGCTCAGGGGAAGTCGATGGCACATTCGGAGGTGTTGCAGGTATAGTGACCACACCGTCATCCGCTTCAATCAACACGCATGCACAGACGTCACCCAAGGATAACACTGACACTTTCTTTGTGGGTGAAGAACTGCTGCAGGTTTATTTCATACAACATAAGTATGACGATAAATGGGTTATCTTACGGGCGATCCAGGGCAAGCAGCCCCTAGCTGCTCCGCCCGCCTGGTGAGCCAGCACACACGGTGGGTCGATGCCCGGCAGTGTGGCACATATTTATTTTCAGATCATCCACTGGGTCACGTGATCTGTCTCCTACTCCCGCCCCTTCTGACAGGGGCGGAGCGTGTTGTGGCACACCCCCGGTTGGTCAGGCCCCCCAACCGCCCGAAGGACTAACGGGGCGCCGTCGCGGTCTTCCCAGAACCTCCTTCGGCTCCTGGACCTTGGCTCGGGCACCCTTACTGTGCCGGACAGGGGTACCCTTACTGTACCGCCTGTCGCAGAGGTACCCTTACTGTACCCGTCTGCCTCCAGATCGCCCTGTAACTCCGCCACAGCTCTGGGGAGGCTACCGTCGCTGCCAGAGCCCCCCCTACCCTCCATAGGTGTTACTGATGTCCTTTGCTAGCTAGCGCCTCTTGTACGTCGAGCAGGAACATGTCCATCCCTACCCTGGACAGGTGCACCCCATCCTTCTCGTAGTACCCCTCAACCTTCTCTTGGATCAATGCATGTCTGATGAAGCCCATGCCCCTACGCTCCATAAATTTTTGCATGGACCTATTGACCCTTCTACGTGACCGCTCTACTGCTGCCGGGGACCTGGCCCCCCCTCCAAATCCTGCGGGGTACAATTTCAGACCACCAGACTTCGCATGACCCCCCAGCCTGGCTAATGGCCGGCAAGTCCGTTTGCATGAACATGAGCAGGGCCCTCCTTCCCCTGGAAACCAGGTCATTACCCCCTAGGTGTAAGATAATAATGGAGGGCAGAACCCCCACAACAGCCAGGCGCTGTTCAATTATGCCCCGGGCTTCACTCCATTTCATCCCCGGGGAGCCCAACCACACGAACTGTGTGTTAGCAAAATTCTGCGACCAGTTCCTGTGTGTTGCCCAGCGTTCCAGCCTCGTGATGTAGGAGTGTCCCATCAACCAAACCTGGTGACCTGTCAATGAAACGATGAAGCAGCTTTTAGGTAGTCGTATCTTTATTACACACAAAATTAGATACGTTCATCCAAAAGGAACAAAACCCAGGGCGGGAAGAGTCGGATCTGCACATACCGCATCAAGGGCGAACATACCTCTTAAAACAATCAGACTCCCAACGCCCCACCCCTTTTACCCCCTCTGGGCCCAGGCCGGCTTTCGCCGCTGAAGTGGCAGCACCAATTCTGAAGGAGTGCGAGGAGAATCTGCGCCCACTCCCCGATAGGCCAGCCTTGGACAGGGTGGCACCCAGAATACGGTCGAACTGAAACTTGGTGAGGGGGGATCCATCTGCATGAATCAGGAAGGGACCCGGGGACGCTGGACGCAAGGCCAGGTATTCCTTGACCATGTGAACCGGGCAGTACCTGTTGTCCCCTAGAGTCTGTAGCACAACTGTCTTCCCCCTCCCCGCCTGGTCTGTCTTGGATCTGCGAATCCGTAGCTCCAGCGATGCATTGAGGGCCACATCCGCAATCCCCAGCGCTGTGTCAGACAGGTCAGCCTTAGATTTTGCCACTAGCTCGCTGACCCTAAATGCGCCAAAGAATGCCAGGCAGAATGCCGTTGAAAACAGCCTAGCTTCGAACGGGGAGAAAGTAATCAGAGGTACCGTGTCCAGGAGGAGCTGAAGGTCTATGAATTCAATGGGTGCCCTGGTGTCAGGTTGTCTAACCTCCTCCCTGGCCCAGCCCTTCAGGGCCGCCCTAATCTTGGATGACCCCGTTGGGTCGACACTCACATCTAACCTGGCGTCATGGCGCACGGCTGCCAGGTGACCACAAATCCATGAGTGCGATCTGCCGTTCTCCTTGGCCCACACCACAAAAGCCTCTACCTGTTCCTCTGCCCCCAAGGCTAAGCAACCCAGCGCCTCCACTACTGCTCTGAAAGTTGCTAACTGTGAGTCGTACTTCCTCCGCGTCGCTGGCGCCAAGGACCTCTCCCCCATCTTCCTCAGTCTTTCCCCCACTGAAGCAAGCGCCAGAGGTGGTCCGGGAATGGTGTCATCTCCGCCCTTGCCCGCGGCCAGGCCTCTCGAAACCGGAGCCACTGAAAGCGAGAAAGAGCGTCAGCTGCCACATTCCGTACACCCGCGATGTGCCGCGCCCTAAACTCAACGTTGCTGCGCAGACCCTCTTTGACTAACTCCCTCAGCAGACTCCGGACTAGCGGGCACGAGGCAGTAAGGCCATTGATGGCGTGCACCACCGCCATGTTGTCTGACCAGAAGACCACCTTCATGTTGCTCAGTGTGGCCCGCCAGAGATGCAGCGCTACTAGAATTGGGAAGAGTTCCAACACTGCAATGTTCTGTGTCATCTTCTTTCTACGCCACGCATTGGGCCACCTTATAGCGCACCACTCTTCCCCCAGTATCACACCAAAACCTTCCCTTCCAGACGCATCAGAAAACAAGCAAAGCTCCTGGCTGGCTATCCACGGGGCCCTCCAAATCACCGTCCCATTAAAACCAATGAGGAATTCTGCCCACATTGCGAGATCAGCCTTCAAACCGGCGGTCAGTCGTACAAAATGGGGCTTCTGAGTTACATTTGCCGTGACCCCTGCCAGCCTCCTTGAGAACACCCTGCCCGCTGGAATCACTCTTGCTGCAAAGTTCAATTTGCCAATCAAGCTCTGGACAGCCCCTAGGGTCGCTTTGTCCTTGCCCAACAGCGCCTGGATGTCCTGCAACAAGCCCAGTACCTTATCGGCGGGGAGCCTCGACTCGCCTTTTACCGTATCTAGCTCCACGCCAAGAAAGGTCAAGACCTGCGCCGGCCCCTCGGTCTTACCCGGGGCAAGGGGAACTCCTAGAAACTCTGCCAGCTCCTCAAACCGACTCAAGCCTACCGCACACTCGTCCGTCCCACCCGGACCGAAGAATAGGAAGTCATCCAGGTAGTGGGTCACCTGCATGATCCCGTGAAGGTCCCCCAAGGCCCACTGAAGGAACGAGCTGAAGGCTTCGAAGTAGGCGCAGGAGACAGCACAACCCATCAGCATGCAGCGATCATAAAAGAACTGTCCCGCCCACTTGAAGCCTAGCCGATGCTGACTAGTTGGATGCACCGGCAGCAGGCGGAACGCGGATTCAATGTCCGCCTTCGCCAACCACGCCCCCTTCCCTACTCTCCTGACCATGTCAATGGCCATGTCCAGGGAGCAGTATGCCACGGAACAAATCCCCTCGTCCAGCCAGTGGTTCACAGAATTTCCCTCGGGGTACGATAGGTGGTGAATTAAGCGGTATGCGCCCTGTTGTTTTTTCGGTACCACTCCCAGTGGTGACACCAAGAAATGGTCCATGGGTGGGCTGCTAAAAGGCCCAGCTACCCTTCCTGCTGACAACTCCTTTCGTACCTTTTGGTCCACTACCCCGGGCATGTCCCTAGCTGACTTCAGGTTCTGTGCATCCCTGGACTCCAACGGCCCCTTGTAGGGAATCCTAAAACCATCAATGAACCCACCCGCCAGTAGGGCCCTGTCCTGAACCAGTGGATAACGCCTAATTAGCGGGAGGATATTTTCCAGGATGATGGGTGAAGGACCCTTCGCGGGGCTGGGGCGCTCTGTGGTGAACCCAGAAATGCAGGCGGCGGTAGGGTTGGTGGGGAGGACTGACGGGGGGGGGGTGGCACCTGTGTGGTCTCATAGCCGTTGGGAGTCTGTCCTGTTGGGTGCAGCAGACTGTGGTGCGCCCTGGCTGGGGGGGCAAGAAGTGGCAGGGTGTTGTGCGCCGCACTTGCTGCAGGCGTGTGAGAATTTGCATGACCTCCCCCAGGTGCAGTTTCCCCCGTTGTAAAGGCGGCATGTGCCTGAATTGAAGCGCTTGCCCTGCCGCTGCCCCCGCCCCCTGCCACCGCGAAAAGGCTGCTTAAAGGGGCGCCTGGGAAACTGATCCCTCTTTCTGTCGACTGCCTCCCCTTGCCCCTTATATGCCTGATCCTTCTTATCCCGGGTGGGTCGGCACATGTGTTCTACCCAAAGCTGAATCTCCTTCTGATCCCACCCCAGGTCCGGGCATATGGCCATTCTTTTCCTGTAATCCTGGTCGTAATAGAACCAACCCAACCCCCGAGAGAGCCTAGCCTCTTCTTGGATCGTGCTGGCATACTGCATTAGGGCCTCACTCTGTTCCAGAAATTTCTGCACTACTACAGCTGCCAATATATTAAATGCAGATGTCCAATTTTCAATCGTCTTGTCCGGCCATCGCTGATATCTGACCCTTTCCTCTTCCTTACGCCCCATCTTTCTCGTGTCCACCCCTGCCGACCCATGCATAAGTAATGTCAGGATGTCTATATACTCTCGCCTCCATATCCTTTCTTTAGCGGCCTGTGGTACCAACCATGCCAGGGAACAGCGGCCTGATGCCAATGGCGCTTGGGTGACAAGGGGCTTAGGAACCTGGGCCAAGCCCTCCCCTCCTGACACAGCTCAATCCGATGCCACGGCGGGCGTAGACTCAGCAGCAACAGGGGTGGAGGGCGTAGCAGCCGCCGGTGTGGGTGGCGGAGACGCCAACGCGCTAGCCGTGGATGTACTCGCTGCATTACTTGTGGAGGGACCTGTGTCCCCTGGAGGTGACAACCCCGGGGCTCCCCCAGGCTCACCATTGCGCTGTTCCACGGTTGTACTCTGCCCAGCCCAGACTTGGAGCACGGGTGCCTGGGCTGGTGCGGGCCCCGACGCTGTGGGCAACTGTGGCGGTGCAGCCAATGCGTCCAAGCGGCTCTGAAAGACGGACATGAGGCTAAGCATGTGGTCCATGGCTTTGCCCATCTGGGCCATGTCAGTGACTCCTGTGGCAGAGTCGTGCACCGGTGTTGTTGCGACTGCCGGGAGGACGGTACGTGGTGCGGTCGCCTGTCGTTTCCTGGCCGGCAGGGCCTCAGGCATGTCTTTAGATGTGGGCTTACGCACCCTGGTGGACCTCCAGGGCTCTGACCCCGAAAGGCCTGGGGCACCCTCGGATGGGGGGGGGGGGTTACGACCACGCCCGAATCCTCCACCCTGCGACCCTCAAGGAAACCTTGGGCCCACGCCGTGCCCTTCTCACGGGCGAACGCCATAAAGTCCGCCCAAACCCCCTCCTGTGGTGCGCTCGACTGCGTCTCCTCGACCGACGTCTCTTGGGAGAACAGTGGACCCGGTGTCCTGATATTCTCCATTGCGGGTGGGCTACTCCGAAATCACAGCTAGCGTGCGTCCCCTTTGCGCCTTCTCCTTGGATCCTGGCCCTACGTTTGCGGGCTGTCCATCACCGGATCTGTAATTGGGGAAAGGAGCGGAGTTAGAACGAACAGAGGAGCAATGCACTAAATATACCCATAACCACATCGCTGGTAACCCGACACACTCATGCGCCGCGTTGCCTGTGTCCACTCGTGTCGCAAAACTGCCCTCTCAAGGAACAAAGATAACAGCATCTGTGAACACCCTTATGCGCAGCCTGGCCTTTGTCCGACCGGGTTTGTTGGCCGTACTCATGGAATTAAGACAGTAAATGACCTCCCCCCAGCGGCCCAACCCCCGGCCCTGGATACCCAACGCTCTGCCCGAGCAGGGGCCACGTGACTGCAGGCTACCCGCACGTGGCGACCCGGGCCCGAGACCCTCATGTCCGTGAACGCGCCACATCGTTCGGTGCCCTGGGTAGATATAGCGGGAAAGCGAGCCTTCTTATTCGGATGCCTATTGATCTGTAGCGCGACTCAGCCCGCAGGTATTGGAGCCCTATACTCGATCACCGTACTTAAATTACACATTCAGGAATGGGAGGGGTCGCGTTTACTGGCCAGAATCACAGGATGAGGACGCGACGTCCAAACCAACCCCCACCCCACCGGGGTCTAATTAACGCGCCACATCGTTGATGGTCCGTGTAGATGTAACAGAAGAAAGGTGCCTTCTTATTACTGTTGCGTGTTAATATATCGCGTGAAACCAACCAGCCGGTCTTGGCACGCTTTACACGATCACCGTATTTACATTACACATTCAGGCACTGGGAGGGATCGCGTATTGTCCAGCAACACAGGGTGTGGACGCGACGTTCAAACCAACGCACAACCCCCGAGGTCTATGTAAACGCGCCCCATCCTTGATGGCCCGTGCAACTTTCACGGGAAAAAGGAGCATTCTTATTATTGTTGCGTGTAATATATATCGCGTGGACCCAACCCGCCGGTAATGGCGCGCTTTACCCGATCAACCTATTTACGTTACACATACAGCTACGGGAAGGGGTCACGTTATTGGCCCGGCACACAGGGTGTGAACGCGACGTTCAAACCAACACACAACCCCCCCCATGTCTATTTAAACGCGCCACATCGTTGATGGCCCGTGTAGCTTAACGTGGAAGAACGAGCATTCTTATTGTATTCGCGTAGTGATATATACCGCGTGAGCCTAACCCGCCGAGATTTGCACGCTTTAAGCGATCACCGTACCTGCATTACACGTTCAGGTGCTGGAAGGGAGGCAAGTTATTGGCTAGAAATCCCTCGATGTGGACGCGACGGTCAAACTAACCCCCCACTCTCGCGGTCTGTTCACGCGCCACAACATTCGCTGGCCTGTGTAGCTTTTGCCGCGCCAGGGAGCATGCATTGTTAGTGTTATTGCGTTTTGTTATCTAGCGCGACTCAACCCGGGATATTGGAGCGGTTCACACGATCCCCGTAATTACATTACAAATTCAGGCTACGGGAAAGGGTCAAATTATTTGTCCAAAATCACAGGATGGGACACGACGTCCTACAGCCTCACAACCCCTGCGGCCTGTAAACGCGCCACAACATTCGATGACCCGCATATATTTCGCGGGACAAGGGAGCATTCTTAATTATGTTGCGTAACGTATATAAAGCGATTCAAACCCCCGTATCGGATCGATTGCACTACCGCGCCTTCACATTACACATACTGAGACGGGCGGGGGGGTTAAGTCATTGGGCAGGAAAAAAGTACATACTGCCACACTGTGATTCAGCATGCTGATGCAATGCGAGCATCTGCTCTCGACGCGCCAAATCTATCAGTGGACGCGACGCCCACACCGATACCCGACACCCCCGAGGCCCGCCATATTGCGGAGAGGCCCCCACACTCTACCCGCGATGCTTCCTGCTGCCCGGAATCAGCCCGACTTGCGTTGTGTCACGCATACCATCCAGGGCCTTGTACCTTTCGAACGCGATGGACCCAAGGAAAAATGGCCACGCATAGTGTGGGGGGGAGAGGGGGCGGTGCCTACAAACACGCGTACAATTGGACGGGAAACGCGCCTGGCCGCTACGACTCGCAACCATCCGCCCGGTCCGATACTGGACCTCCCGTTACCCTGCCACCCCGCAATCGCGCCACGAAAAATGCCCCCCCAGCAACACCCGCATTGCCCCGCAGGGACACGGGCCACTGCTTGCGCCCCCCACACCCATGGCCATCCGGGCCACAGGGCCCCGTCCACCTGGTCATGCCCAGGGACAGGGCCGGGGTGGGAGAGGTTAGCAAGACTCACCGAAAGTTGATGATATCCCGAAAAGCACGACGACGCTGGAGGGGGCCCCGATCGAAGTACCGTGGTGCAGACGGCAGGCAATACGCGTGTCCGAGCAGGAGCGGCGCGCAGGAAGCAGAGGAGGAACTGGGCGAGAGGGACGCCTAAGTAGGGGGGGCTGGCCTCGCACCCCCCCAACGGCCCGCCTCCACCTACACACTTATTGGGAGATCTCCTCCCTGGGCGTGGCCTCGCGCGCGAGGCAGAAGAAGGGGGAGGGGGAAGGCTGCGACGGGCGGCCACTAGAGAGCTGCCCTGCTGATGTCCCACTGCGTGGGACGCGGGCAGCGGCAAACGTATTTGTGCAGAATCCCCCAAGATGGGTCTAAAGAAAGACAACGTTCCGCTATTTCAATCTCATGAGTCAATAGTGACTCCGCCCTAACGATGAATGCGTCCAGAGTCCCAGCTACACCTTTACGCTTGTTCATGATATTCATGGTGTAGCTATCTGTTTAATTTACAAATATACGGCAGTACCTGCACACTGTAGCTTATCTCAATGGCGTTATCCAAGTGTCCAGGGGGGGGGCCCAGCCTCTTCCGGCCGCTGATGGGCCCGCCCTTGGTCCGGCCTGGGCACACCCACGCACGTCCCGCGCTGCGGGAGCCCTGTGATCTTTTTAAGCGCCTCCTGCCGCTTGAATCAGGCGTGGGCGGCGTGCGCACTGCTTGGGCTGATGGGTGTTGTAGTTCCTGGTCTGTCTCCCCACTCGTAACTGGGACCGGTATCGGAAATGCCCCCAGATGACTCAGTTGGCGGTGGCGGCTCGGCTGACGCGTAGGAAATGGAGGGATCCCGGGGCTGGATCTGGAAGGTTCGGCACGTCCCCTGGAAGCGGCGGCCGTTGTTCTCCACTCTCCACTCTCTAGACTGAGCGCCTGAAGGAGGCAGAGCGTTGCATCTGCTCCTGACAGTATATCAGATCTCTGACCCAATCCTTAAACTTGGGAGCTCTACCCCGCCCCAATCGGCATGCGATATGGTGCTTGGCCATCAACAACATAAGTGTGACATATTCACGGGAGGGTTTGTTTATTAGTGCAGTGTATCCTAATAAGGCTTGAAGTGGGAAAGGTTCTAGCGTCAGGGACGTCATCTGTTCCAGCGCCTGGTACACCTGGCGCCAGTAGTCGTCAACACTCTGGCACCTTTCATGCCAGGTGAAGAAAGTCAGCGTTTATCATGCCACATCTGTCGCACCGATCAGTATTGCGCAACTTGAACTTATACATTTTAGCAGGTGTATAATACAGGCGGTGCAAAATTTTTAAATGAATGATCCTTAATCTACTGCTAGCTGACACCTGCTCTATTTATAAACAACAATAAGACCATTGCTCATCAGAAATTATATTCCCAGCTCCTTTTCCCAGTGTGTACGAGAGGGGCACTGTTCCCTCTGCTGTTGAGTATGTATTGCATGATACAGTATTGAGACAGTGTGCCCGGGAGATGTGGCCTGTAATAAAGTATGAAGCGGGGTGAGTGTGGTAGGTTCTGACGGATAAGCCGGAGTAATGTCTTTGACACCCTGCCGAACCCGCACATAGAGGAATACGTCTAGCGGAGTAGTCACACAATGCCCAAACATCTGTTCCAGTGTGCAAAATTTACCATTATGGTATAGTTCTCCCCGGCACTTTACATTAGCTTTCGCCATGGTCTTTCCGAATCCAACTTCTTGCAACAGTTGCAGTCGTGGATGATACGATAGTGGAGGCAATGGCGAGTAAAGCATAGGGGCTTGTCAAATTTTAGTATTAAGTGCCATGCAGCAACTGTACATGTCACTGTCGTGTCCCCTGCCTCGCGAGTCAGAGGTGGGCTACACAACATGCCTGCCAATGGTATTGGGTCTGCTAGCCACTGTTCCACCGCTACCTGTGGCATGTACTTGGGCAGGTGGAACCAGTAGTAGGCATAGAGTGCCTGGGCGCATATGTAATATAGTTCCAAATCTGAAACATCGAACCCCCCTTGAGCGTATGGTCTGGTAATTATATCCCACTGCAGTCTCGGTCTCTTAAACCCCCCCTCCCCTCCCCATGTCCCTCTGAACAGTTCAGACCTTAAGGCTGTGAAGAAGTGTCTACCTGGATAATATGTTATATTCATAAACAAATACAAGAGCTGCGGGAGGATTACCATTTTGATAAGAGAGGTTCGCCCCGCCATTGATAGAGGCAGAGAGATCCAGCGCATTATACAGCTAGTAAGGTTGTGCAGTGCCCTGCCATAGCTAAGGCGCATGAGCTCATCCTTATCCTTGGTAATGCGCATACCGAGATATTTAACCTCCGAGCTGCACCACTCTATAGGAAATTGTGTGGCTGCTGACGTGACTTGCCCCAATTGATGTGAATCCCCGAAAGTCTTCCGAAAAAAAAAAAATTCACGTAGGATAGGGTTTAGGTTTTGTTGTGGGTCTCGGCTGTATAGTGTGATGTCATCTGCATAAAGTAAGATCAGTATCGGTCGCAGGGGGCAGCGTAATGCTTTATCTTGGTGATGTTGTCGTAGCTTTGACTCAAGCGGCTCGACTGCCAATGCGAGTAATAATGGGATAACGGGCATCCTTGCAGAGTCCCCCTGGTGATCGGAAAGGCCTGTGATGTTTGCCCATTTATCTGGACCTTAGCTGTCGGGGAGTGGTATAGGAGGCGGATCCAGGATAGAAACCCTACTGGCATTCCCATGCATTGCAAGATCCCCAGTAAGTAATCCCATTCAATGGAATCTAATGCTTTAGTGGCGTCTAAAAAGACCGCCACCAGCGCAAGGCTAGGGTCCGCATTTTGCAATATAGAGAAGAATGTATGTAGATTGTGGGAAGTAGCCCGCCCAGGTATAAATCCCACTTGGTCCGGGAGGACTAATTTATCCATCAACAGGGTCAGCCTATTGGCCACTACCTTAGCCAGAATTTTAGCGTTGATGTTAATGAGGGAGAGCGGCCTGTAGGAGTCGCAATGATCCACAGCCTTTCCATGGAGAAATGATGAGTACTTCTTTCATGGAGTGCGGAAGCATACCATTTTCTTCTGCTCGTTCATACACCTCCTTGAGGATAGGAGCAAGTTGGTCTATGTATGCCTTATAGAAATCTATGGGAAGCGCGTCTAAGCCCGGGGCCTTCCCTGATGACGTGCATGAGGGCCTCTCGGATCTCTAATCTTATTCAAATGGAAGCGCTAGGAACTCCCTTTGGGAGTCTCCCAGCCAGTCTACATCATCCAGGTACTCTGTAAAGGGAATGGGCCGCGTCTACTAGTGGTGTACAGGGTGGTGTAGTGAGTGGTGAATGTATTCAAGATAGCGGCCGTATCTCTGTATCTCGCCATCTGCGCCTGCTTTTTCTATCACATGATTAGAGAATCTAGGATGGCGGACCTCCTTCAAACGTAAGATGCTTTTTGTCACGCGCCACACTGAGGGCCACATCCCGGTCCCGGTAATTGAGCAGCCTCGCGATGATTGGGCGGGGCGGGCTGCCGGGCGGCGGTCGGGGGTAAGAGAGTGATGTGCCCGTTCAACTATAAATTGGGAGGATAAGCGATCAGTGTCCTCAAAAAACCACCTCAGGCCGCAAGTCAGAGGGTGATTCACGGATTCTCACCGCACGACAGTCCAGCAGCAGTCAAACACGGGCTCAGTGAGGAGAGAATAACATGAGCAATACTTCCTCCGCAGTAGTTCTCCCGCTTCTCACTCCAGCAGCAATCAGGCCACATCCATCGTCTCCTATGTAGGAGATGCCCAGGTTTTCTGTCAGGTCCGCAATATGGCGTGTACGTCGCGTGGGTGTTTCAGGTGCCTTGCGTGTATTGCAGTCCCCAACCCACAGCACTAGGCCACAAGTCTTCTTTCCGGCCGTTGGGCCCCACAATGGCACTCCGCTGCTGCGCAATTCGTACTTAAGGGGGGCTTCCGAGCGCTATTCCACCACAGCAGGGTCTTGCGGTAAAGCCGCCCGAGCTGGATTAAGGGCGGTGCGAGGGAAGCACACGTGGTTACAGCGCAACAGATCTCAGTGACGTGCCTGACGATGCGGAGTGGGGTGTCCAGATCTATCTTCCGTTCGCGTTAGTAGTGAACGTCGAGCTCTGTGTCTTGAGATCCGGCTCCCACCTTCACGTTGTTGAGGCACCGAGGTTGTCAACCAGCTCCGATTCGCTGCCTAGACGCCTCGTGGGCGCCTTGGGTGTCACGCACTGTGCCCTGCCCACCTCGGGAACCACAGCTCCGCTTCTCAACCTCGGCCCCACTTAACAGGCTGTTCCTTGGCCCTCAGCCTTGGCGCAGGACTCCAGAAATGGCACCGCACAGCGACAAAGTTATGTGCTCCACTCCAACTTTGATTGGGAACACATTGGAGTCCCCTGAGCAGGATAAGTTGAAGGATAAATGTACCAGGCTGCAGGAGCCTCACGCTAGTGCGGCCATTTTGCCTGAGCGCCACCTAGCGCCCCCATCGGGAATGCATATGTAAGTTGAGTTGATGGGTGCAGCAAGCTTGATAGGGGCTTGTTGGAAAGAGAAAAACAGCAAGAAAGGGAGGGCAATTTACAAAAATAGGCATGCATCTTAACCCCTTCGCTGCTATCCCCCCCCCCACCCCCTTCCTCCATGGTAATTATTTTTTGGCTATTTGGGGTAGTTTGCACTTACACCCCTGTATCTTTTTGTCCACATAAGGTATCAACGTCAAATTTGCGCCCTTTTTTTCCAACACCCTGAGGATTCTAAAGGTACCCAGGGTTTGTGGATTCCCTTGAAGGGAACCCAGAAATTAGCCAAAATATAGCATTTTTTAAAATTGTTTTAATAGGGGAAAAATTGCTGCGGAAGAAAGCGTATGGTTTGTTCCCTGCAAATGGCATCAACAAATAGTTGTGGTGCTGAAATCACCAAGTTCTGGAATCTGCGTGGATCAATAAAATTCTACCCACCCTGCATTCCCCAAAGTCTCCCAATAAAAATGGTACCTCACATATAGGCCTAGTGGCCACGACCGGATACGGCCCCAAACGCAACGTGGACACACCACATTTTTACTGTGAAAACTGACCCTTTTTTGGCATTTTACTCGGGTAGCCTGAGGGGGAATGCTGTGTGGTAGGACATTTGTGCCGACACAGTACCCACGGAAAAATATGTGGGAAATTTGTTTTTGTTTTTCCAGAAAAATTTGAGTTTTGCAGGGGATTCCGGGTAGAAAAAAACGTTGGGGGATCCACACAAGCCATACCTCCCTGGACTTCCCCCGGGTATCTAGTTTTCAGAAATGTGTGAGTTTGGTAGGCTTCCTTAGGTGGGCGCCGATCCTTGGGCCAAAAACCCAGATGACCCTTCCCCCCCTTGCAAAACCAGGTCTTTTTGTGATAGATAATTTTGATGTATCATCAATACGTTTTGGGCCCTTGCCTGGCCTGGTTACTTGGCCCACCCACACAAGTGAGGTACCATTTATATCTGGAGACCTAGGGGGAATGCTGGGTGGTAGGAAATTTGTGTCAGCCCAGTGATCCCACAACTTTTCCACACAGAAATTTGAAGAAAATGTAGGTTTTTTCAGCTAAATTTGAGGTTTGCAGGGGAATCTGGGTAGATAAACGGGGGGCCACGCAAGCCATACCTCAATGAACTCCCCCGTGTGTCTAGTTTTCAGAAATGTGTTGGTTTGGTAACTTGATGGCCGCTGAGCCCGAGGCCAAAAACCCAGGTGCCTCCCATGCAAAACCAGGTCACTTTGAGATAGGTAATTTTGATGTCTCCACAATACGTTGTGGGCCCTAGTCTGCCGCGGGTACTTGGCACACCCACATGAGTGAGGTACCATTTCTATCAGGAGACCTGGCGGGATTGCTGGCTGGGAGAAAAATTGTGGTTTTTCTGATACCAGAAGATAGATACAGTAATGCAAGACAAATGTGTGACTATAGTCACATTTTGAGGTTTGCATGGCATTGTGAGTAAAAAAATCTTGTTGGGATCAATGAGAGGCACACCACCCAGTACTCCCCATTTTTTTTGGTTTACAAAAATATCTGAACTTGGTAAATTTTCTCTAGAAACAAACTAAACTTTAGCGCAGAAAGACAGATAAGACAAATATGACTGCCTATCCATCTGTTCCGCAAGTACATACACATACTGGTTGGGTTTGGCACGAGGGTGAGTGAAAGGTTTAAAATGTATATGTTATTAACGAGATTTTACAAAAAGGAAATGCACTGTTAATAATTAACAGGTTAAAAACCTGCACCAATGACTCCCATCTCGTGAGCTGTAAAGCCAAGGCACCAACCTCTTTACAGGCCTTTCACACACCTTTCATACTTGATACGAACAATCACACCACCAGCTTTGGCCCCAGCACATTACAACACTCACATCAACAGACAATGTAGAGACAATGTACATCCTACTAGAGAAAGACAGCTAAAGACAAATATTACTTCAAAAGATCTATTCCTTAAGTACACACACATACTGGTTGAGTTTGACACGTGGGTGAGTGAAGGTTCAGGCGTAAAATTTTATTAGCAAGAGTCACAAAAAGGAAATGCACTGTTAATAATTAAAAGGTTAAAAACCTGAACCAATGACTCTGTTTGTGAGCTGTAAAGCCACGGCAAGGCACCAACCTCTTTACAGGCCATTTACACACCTTTCATACGTGACACACAATATCATTCACACTGCCAGCCTCAGGCCCAGCACATTACAGCATACACATCAACAGACCGCGCCAGCAGCAAGTCACTACTCACACACTGTCAGACAAATGCCAGTCCATGCACACTGCCAGCCAAACACCAGTCCACCCACACCGCCAGCCAAGCACCAGCCCAAGCACACCACCAGTCAAGCGCCAGTCCACGCACACCGTAAGGCCAGGGCCAGTCCACGCACATCGCCATCAATTTCTTTTTTTAACAAGAAAGAAAACACAGATCAATTGAAACTAGATATAAAACTAGAACTACAAACACAACAGTGGTAACTAAAGAGATCATTCTACTGCCAACCGTGAACGTAAACAAGAAATATAAAACCATACAGAACACAGTACGCTATTAGACTCGCGGTTGCTCCCCAAACTCTTTTGAGTGTGATACAATCTGGAACATGTGGGCACACGCAGCCCAGGATTAAAAGGACAATCAGCACAGTGCATACAACTCTCCTTCCACATACCTCTTCGCAAACATACTCTATATCTCTTACCAAAT
Organism: Triturus cristatus; assembly: GCF_964204655.1. Lineage (NCBI taxonomy): Eukaryota > Metazoa > Chordata > Amphibia > Caudata > Salamandridae > Triturus > Triturus cristatus. The sequence goes on from NC_140583.1 coordinate 1,161,236,622, forward strand.
GTAAGTCTTACGAACAGCAGTGTAAGGTTCCAACCTCTGATCTACTCTAGCGACACCACCCATGTGCCTATTATAGTCTAAAATGAACACTTGTTTGCGCACTTTCAGCAACCTGACCACAAACAGTCACAGGTGAAGTACTGTCATCATTGATGGTGGTCAGCATGTGCACATCCCTCCTGTCCACAAATTCCACAGCTAGCAGTTCATTACTACGCAGGGCACTGCACTGTCTCCTCTGAAGCTTTTTGCAAACAAGCTATTTTGGGTAACCTTTACGGTTAGAGCGGATTGTGCTACAAGCAAGAGAGTCCACTTTGAGCAATTATTTAAACAATTGCACAGCAGTGAAGAAGTCATCTAGGTACAAATGTAGACCGTTGTTAAACAGTCCTCTAGCAAGTTCCCACACAATTTTCTCTGAAACTCAAAGTGGACGGACAACCACAAGGGTCAATAGTGGAATCCCTACCGGTGTACACCCGGAAATTATAGACATATCCTGTCCTACTCTCAGACATCATATACATGTAAATTCCATAACGTGCCCTCTTGCTAGGAATGTACTGCCTAAAAACCAAACTGCCCTTGAACAGGACCGAAGACTCGTCAACAGCTATTTTTTTCTCTGGAGTATAGATCTCTGAGGATCGATCTACAAAGTGATCAAGAACAGGCCGAATCTTAAAAAGACGGTCACAGTCAGGGTGATCTTTTGACAACACCAAAGCATTATCAACAAAATGCAGCATCCAAAGCAAAAGTAAATACAGATCACGATTCATAGTTGCAGGAAATATGGCCGTTGCCGGTCCTTCTGGTATCTAGCCGCTAAACTGTGGAATTCCCTCCCTATTCAGATTCGTCTCCTGGATTGCTTGCTATACTTCTGTAAGGCCACCAAAACCTACCTGTTCCCCTTGGATTAGTCCCTAGCTTTCTACTGACACTACTACCAGCGCCGGGACGCCTCTTCGCTAAGGCAGCTGCGCGCTATATAAGAATACCTAACATAACATAACAATGGACGGGTAGACCAATATGAAGCCAGTGACAGCTTTCTTATCAGGCCCATTAGAAAAGTCAAACCCAAAAACTTTTTCATCTCATCCAGATTTGTGGGAGTCCACTGGATAGCTCTAAAGCGGGGCATAAGTCTGGCACTGTTGTCCCTCAAATACTGTTTAGCATACAAATTAGTCTGCTCAACAATCTCAGCCCAAAATACATCATCCATAAACAACTGAAAAAACTGTATAGGCAAAAAACTTTCACAATTCACTGCACCATGTTTGGATCAACCCAGAGTCCAGAACTTACAATGGGAATCCTTGAAGCTCCAAGCTGCAATCCAGATGCCTCTTGCTGTACCATCAACACACCAGTGTCCTCCTCTAAAAACAGGCCCTTCATCCGCACTGAGAGTAGCTTCATCCGCACTGAGAGTAGCTTCATCATCGGATTCCTCGTGGACAGAAACCTCACTTGCACTCCCTCCTCTCCCTCAAGCGCACGGCCAGTCTCATAACCATGGTGAAAAAGCATACCAACCACCTGCTGAGCAGGAATTCTGCAGCTAGCCATAATCCTTACTAATAAAGGTAACTTGTCAAACGAGTCAACAACAACAAACACTTTGTAAAATAAGTAATAAACAAAATTTGGCTTTATCACAAAGACCTATGTACTCCAAAACTATGCCACTCACTTGCCAGAAGCAGCTAGACTCACCACCACCTACTCTGCACAGACACAGCAAGGACCAACAATATCCCACTAAAAAATAAAATAAAATTACACATAAGACAAAGAAAAAGACGTTGCAAAGAATTTCACAGTCTAAACACTAACTAAATATGCTGCTATCATGACACCACTTACAAAAACTTCATTAATGCATGACAATAATACTCTTTTGGAGTAAACACAACAAAAATATATTTCTTACAAAATAAATGCAACTACGCAAAACTGCAGATCAACCACTGCCGAAACCGCAAACAAGAATCAAAAGCTTTGCTCCAGAATAAAAAGGAAAAATAAAACATTACAATCACATATGCAAATAATAAACTAGTCCACACACAATCCACAAGCCAAGCTGGGGGTACGTGGGCCTAAAAGCATGAGGCCAATCTGCCCCTAAGGGGGTCAGAAACAGTCAAAATATTCACCCCCGTAAAAGGGGAGCGACCCTTGCCCAAGGGGCCGCTCCCCAACAACATAAAAACAACCCCTGGAGTCTAATGGGTTCTGCCCCCCTTGAGGGCAGATGGGCCTGAAAACATAAGGCAAATCTGCCCCCAAGTGGGGCAGAATTGGCCAAAATATTCATCCCCATTAAGGGGAGTGACTCTTGCCCAAGGGGCTGCTCCCAAACAACACTAAAACAATCCCTGGTGTCTAATGGCTTCTGCCCTCCTTGGGGGCAGACGGGCCTAAATAAACGGGCCTAAGGGGCCACTCCCCACAAACATATTTAAAAATAAAAAACTGGTGGCCTAGTGGGCACACAATAATAATAATACATTATTTGGGCCGATGCTCCCCTAAATAAATGCTCCACAAAGGGGAGCGGACCTTGCCTAAGGAGCCGCTACCCAAAAACATATGTAAAAAATAAACAAAATCCCTGGTGGCCTAGTGGGCACACAAGTAAATTAATTAATGTTTTAGGCCGATCTGCCCCACAAGCTTTTTAAAAATAAAAATCCCTGGGGTCTAGTAGGCATTCCCGCTGCACGATTGCCATGCGCAGTCGTGCAGCAGGAATGCTAAAAAGAGGCATCGGAAGAAAAGGGAAACCCTTTCCTTACCTCCAATGCCTCTTTTATTAATCCCCCACCCTCCCCAAGGAGAGACTCACCTCTCCTCCTTGGATGCGCTGGAAGCAAATGGCTTCCAGCACGTCCAGTTGCCTTTTAATAATGTCAGCGCGCGGTGTGCACTGACTTCGCGGAGGGGAAGCGGGGGGCATGAAGGGTGGCCCACGGGGGAGCGCCAGCGTTTCCCCAGGGGGTGGGTGCTAGGACGGCCGGGAGCCATCCGATGCACACGCCCTGCGTGATGACGGATGGCTCCCAGCCATCGAACACACTGAAAGGGTTCAAATGTGTTTGGCTGAAAATGTTTATAGGTGTTTTAATGTAAACAGAAATTGTGCATAACCCCTTTCGCTGCTATGCCTTTCCCCCGCTGTGCTAAGCCTTTTTTGGCTATTTGGGGTAGTTTGCGCTTAGTCCCCTGTAACTTTTTGTCCACATAAGGTATCCACGTCAAATTTGCGTCCTTTTTCCCAACACCCTGAGGTTTCTAAAGGTACCCAGGGGGTGTGGATTCTCCTGCACAGTTTTGGCATTTTATTGGGACATAGCCTATTTTTGCTTTTATTTTGTGCTTTTAACCTCCTTCCAGTTAGTGACAGAAATGGGTGTGAAAGCAATAATGGATCCCAGAAAGCTATACATTTCTGAAAAGTAGACAAAATTCTGAATTCAGCTAGGGGTCATTTGTGTAGACCCTTCAAGTTTTTTTTTATAGAAACCAACAGTTGAAAATAAAAAATATTGAAATTGAGTTGAAATAAACAGCCATTTGGGCCAATGTTTTCACCTCTAACTTCTTCTAAGTATGACAGATGTTTTAAAGCAATAGACGTTACATCCGCTGGACACTTCTGGTTGTGGGGACAGATAGGACTTGTAGGTTCACCAATAACCCGAGGAACACAGAGCCAATAACTGACTTGTCTTGCAATGGTTTTTCATTGTGTACCGGGTATATAGAAAGTCATTTGGGAAAAATCTAAAGAGTGAAAAATAGGTACCAATGAAACCTATATTTTTCTGAAATGGCAACGACATATAGAATTTAGATGCAGTGGTTATTTGCACATCTCCAAAATTGTGGGTACCCATACAAGCATGTGAATAAGAGGTCATTTTTGAAAATGACTTCTTTTTTAACAAATTGTCTTACATTTGGAAGTGAGAAATGCAAAGAAAGTCGATTGGTAATAACACTTGTTCAACTATTCTGTGTTCCCCTGAGTCTCCCGATAAAAAATACTACCTCACTTGTGTGAATAGGCCTAGTGCCGCTGACAGAAAACGGCCCAAAAGGCAACGTGGACACATCACATTTTTCCAGTAAAAACTGACCCTTTTTTTGCAAATTGCCTAGCTGTGGATTTTGAACCCTAGCTCAGCTGGCACCTAGGGAAACCTAGCAAACCTATCCATTTTTAAAAACTAGACACCCAGGGGAATCAAGGATGGGGTGACTTGTGTGGGTCCCTCCATAGTTTTGGAATCTGCATGGATCCACAAAATCCCACCCACCCCACGTTCCCCAAGGTCTCCCGATAAACATAGTACCTTACTTGTGTCGGTAGGCCTAGTGCCCGCAGCAGGAAACAGCCTAAAACGCAACATGGACACATCAAATTTTTCCAGTGAAAAACACCCCTTTTTAGGTCTCGGCTAGCGAAGGCTGCGCTTGCGCAGTCTCGCTCGCGAGATTTAATGACTTGGAGAAGAGGGGCTTGAACCCGCCCCTCTTCTCTCCTCTTCTCCATTGGCTGGCTTCTTAAATGCTGGTCAGCCATTGGAGAAGAGGCTTGTCTCTCCAAACAAGCCCCGTCGTTTTGCGATTCGCGGGCGTGTTTTTTGTCGATTTTTCTCTGGGCGTGTTGTTCAAGAAAAACACGCCCCCGAATCCGAAAACGCCGCTGCCTTTCTCCGAGGCATTTCTGCTTTCACCTCGGAGAAAGGCAGTGGTGTGCTTGTTTTCTTCTGGGAGTAAGCCTCTCTGTATTCAGATGCTGCCTATGTGCCTGTTTTCTGCCTCGACGTGTGTTGGAATCCAGAGTTCGTCTCTCGGGGTCGCGTCCACATCCTTCCCCGTGCCTGAATGGGTGACGTAACCGGCGCGCATGTAAGGCGCTAATAATCTCCCTGTGCCGAGATGTGTAATGAAAAAAACGGTGCTATGTGGCGCGCTCCAACACCTTCCGGTCGAGTTCACGCTATATCATTGCTTTGTCCGTCGGCTAGACTGCCGACTTTTGTGCTGGAGACCGGAGTTCGTCCCTCGGGGTCGCGTCCACATCCTTCCCCGTGCCTGAATGTGTAACATGACCGGCGCTCATGTGATGCGCTACAAATCTCCCCGTGCCGAAATGTGTAAGGTAAATACGGTGCTATGTAGAGCGCTCCAATACCTTCCGGGCGAGTTCACGCTATATCATTACTTTGTCCGTCGGCTACACTGCCGACTTTTGTGCTGGAAGCCAGAGTTCGTCCCTCGGGGTCGCGTCCACATCCTTCCCCGTGCTTGAATGTGTAACGTAGCCGGCACTCATGTGGGGCGCTCCAAATATCCCCGTGCCTGAATGTGTAATGTAAATACGGGGTTATGTAAAGCGCTCCAATAACTTCCGGGCGAGTTCGCGCCATATAAATATATAACTCTGCCAGCTGGTGCTTTCGTTCTACTGCTGCCTACATCGGGAGAATAAAGGGGGTTAAGAGTGCTGGTTAAGTGTTGTGTTGAGGGTCGCGTCCACATCCTTCCCCGAATGTGTAACGTAACCGGCACTCATGTAAGGCGCTCCAAATCTCCCCGTGCCTGAATGTGTAATGTATATACGGGGCCATGTAAAGCGCTCCAATACCTTCCGGGCGAGTTCACGCTATATCATTACTTTGCCCGTCGGCTAGACTGCCGACTTTTGTGCTGGAAGCCAGAGTTCGTCCCTCGGGGTCGTGTCCACATCCTTCCCCGTGCTTGAATGTGTAACGTAGCCGGCACTCATGCGGGGCGCTCCAAATCTCCCTGTGCCTGAATGTGTAATGTAAATACGGGGTTATGTAAAGCGCTCCAATAACTTCCGGGCGAGTTCGCGCCATATAAATATATAACTCTGCCAGCTGGTGCTTTCGTTCTACTGCTGCCTACATCGGGAGAATAAAGGGGGTTAAGAGTGCTGGTTAAGTGTTGTGTTGAAGATTTGTGGTGGGGGTTATGAGCAATGCCAATAGCTCGAACTTTAACAATTCCGAGACCATTGCATTGTAAATGCTTGTTTTGCAAAGTGCCTCGCTGTGGATTTTGGACCCTAGCTCAGCCGACAGCTAGGGAAACCTATCAAACCTAGAAATTGTTTTAAAACTAGACAACCAGGAGAATCCAGGATGGGTTGACTTGTGTGACTCTCACCAGGTTCCGTTACCCAGAATCCCTTGCAAACCTTAAACTACAAACAAAAAAAACATTTTCCTCACATTTATGTGATGGAAAGTTCTAGAGTCTGCCTTGATCCACAAAATTCCACCCACACAGCATTACCCAAAGTCTCCCCATAAAATCTCACTTGTGTGAGTGGGCCTAGTGCTGGTGGCAGGAAAGGGCCCAAAAACGTACTGTGAAGATATAAAAATTAGCTAAATAAGAGGTCACGTTACACCACATGTGTTTAGAACGGATGCCATTGCATCACGGTCATTACATTAACCACCTTGTTACTTCGCAACCCATTCTTAAGTCATTACATCGACTTGCTGTGGGGGGGCGCTGAATGTTGGAATAATATAATTTACTATTCCAACTCCAGTATGTGCAACAGTAGGGAAGCTGTTGGAGCTTTCCTCCCTTCCCAGGAGCCGGAGCATCCCCTGCCCAGCTTTGTGCACTTTACGAAGCTCTCCACTCCATCTTTGGGCAGCCCGACTCCACCGGCACGGCTTCGGGCCCCGCAGACTTGTCTTGGGGCTCTAGGCCTTCAATGCTGGCGGCTTCTGCCCCGGCGCCGCAGGCCCCCCAGGGATCCAGGCCTGGATTCAGATCGATGCCGGTCGACCTTACCACACCTTCCCCAGCACTGATTCCTTTGATGACACCTCTGACAGCCGGTTGTGTCCCCAGCCGGTGTTGACCCCGGCCTCCCCCTCGATATGGACACGAGGCCGGACCGGCGCCGGGGGTGACTTTTGTACCATTGTTCATCCCTGGCATTCCTGTTCGCCCTCAGTGGCAGCCAGGTGAGGATGAGGAGGACTGGGAGGGGTCTGTTGACCCTTTGACTGACCAGCTAGAGGAACCGGACTGGAGAGAGGAGTTGGGTGAAACCAGTGGTCTTGGTACCTCCCCAGACCCTGGTATGCTTTCTCCCCCTACCGTGGCCACGGAGGTGTGAGCCTCTTACGCTGTGGTGTTGCATAGGGCGCTAAGGCCATGGGCCTTGAGCTTCCTACGGTGGCAGTGAGGACTGACCTCCTGACTGAGGTTCTTCAGCCGGCAGCAGCCTCTTCGGAGCCGCTGAAGTCTTTCAATGAGGCCCTCACGGACATCCTACTGGGCACTTGGTCCAAGCCCAGCACAGGGGCCCCTGTGGACAGGATGGTTGCCCGACGCCACCGCCTGGCACTTTGGTGGTCCAAGCCTCAACCTCAAAAGGCACGTTCCCTACTGCTCCCCCAGATAGGGAATCCAAGAAGCTGGACCATCTTGGGAAGAAGATATTTTGTTCCGCCAGCTTAGGACTGCGGTCGGTGAACACTGCATGTCTCTTGGGCCGTTATTGCCACTCTGTGTGGGATACGGTTGCGCAAGTGCTGCCACAGTGCCCGGAGGAGGCCCGGACAGTACTCTCCAGTTACTTTTTGAGGGTAGAGACGCAGCAAAGTTTGCCATCCGCTGTGGGCTGTACACCGCCGACTCACTGGGTAGGACGATTTCTACGTCGGTAGCCCTGAGACGCTACGCCTAGCTGAGGTCCACTGGCTTCTGTGGGGATGTCCAATCGACCCTTTTGGACATGCTCTATGATGACCGTCGCCTGTTTGTCGACAAGGCAGACATCGCGCTCAAGCGCTTCAAGGACTCTGGGGCTACGGCCAGATCCTTGTGCCTCGCTAGGACCTCGCGCCCTGTGCAGTCTGCCTTTCACCCCTTTCGTGGCTACGGAAGGAGTGCCCCACCATGTTCCCCCACAGGCTGTGCAAGCTGCTCAGCCTCTGTGTGGAGAGAGACGTGGAACCCAGCATCGTGGGTCTAGGGGCCTGCGGGCGGTCCGGTCCACCAGTGCCCCCTCTGCAGCAGCCTCCAAACCATGCTACTCCGACCTTTCAGGGCCACCAGTTTCAAGTGGGCGGCAGGGTCTGCCATCACCTCCCCCACTGGCACAACATCACGTCGGACAGGTGGGTTTTGCAGATAGTCCGAAGGGGCTACTCCCTCCCCTTCGAGACTACCCCTCCCTCCATGCCACAAACACTCAATCACATGTCTGAGGATCACTTGGCCCTTCTCCGTCAGGAAGTTGCGGCTCTCTTGGCCATGGTAGCCATCGAGCGAGTTCCTGTGCCAAAAGTAGGTTGTGGTTGTTATTCCCACTACTTCCTGGTGCCCAAGAAGGACAAAGGCCTGAGTCCTATCTTGGATTTCAGGGACGTCAATTGCTTCCTTCGGAAGGAGAAGTTTAAAATGTTGACATTGGCTCAGGTCTTGTCTGCCCACGACCCTGGAGACTGGATGGTAGCGTTGGACTTGCAGGACACTTATTTTCACATCCCTGTCCTGCCGGCCCACAGGCGTTACTTACAGTTCACGGTAGGCCACAAGCATTTTCAGTTTACTGTGCTCCCCTTTGGCCTTCCCAGCACCCGTTGGGTGTTCACGAAAGTGATGGCGGTGATCGCAGCTCATCTATGCAGATCAGGAGTTCCAGTCTTGCTCTATCTCGGCGACTGGCTGTTGAAGGCGAGTTCGCTTCAGGCTGTCGTTTCCCACCTCCAGACTACGGCGAACCTGCTTCACTCGCTGGGGTTCACTATCAAAGTGCCGGAGACACACCTGATTCCCTCTCAGAAGCTCCTTATCATCGCAGCAGTTCTGGACACAGCACAGTTTCAGGCCTATCCTCCCAAGCAGCGAGACTTGGATTTTCGGGCTATGATACAGATATTTCAGCCTCTATCCCGGGTTTCTCTGAGGATGACCCTGAGGCGGCTGTGCCTCATGGCCTCCTGCATCCTGCTTGTGGACTATGCCAGGTGGCATATACGGGCTTTGCAGTGCGACCTGAAGTTCCAGTGGGTGCAGCATCAGCGGAATCTTTCCGATGTCAAGATCTCAGTTGCAGTGATGGCTAACGAACCAGTATTGGGTCGACGGCAGATCCCTCACCCTTCCCCAACCAGCCTTCACAGTGGTGACTGATGTGTCACTTCTGGGATGGGGCGCCAACATGGAAGAGGCAGAGATCAGAGGCCTCTTGTCTCTGGCGGAGTCCGGGCTCCACATCAACCTGCTGGAGCTCCGGGCAATCCGTCTTGCACTGAAAGCATTCCTTCCTTCTGTCAAAGGGAGAGTAGTGCAGGTGTTCACGAACAACACCACCTCCATGTGGTACTGCAACTAACAGAGCGGGGGGGGTTGTGGACCTTATGTCAAGGGGCTCGCTGCCTCCGGACGTGGGTCGAATGTCAGGGAATGTCCCTGGTGGTTCAACACCTGGCAGGTTCCCCGAACGCCAGGGCGGACGAACTCAGCTGCTGGTGCATGATGGATCACAAATGGCGTCTTCACTCAGAGGTGGTGCTAGATCACTTTCAGCAGTGGGGAGTGCCTTGGTTAGATCTGTTCGCCAACGAAGAGAACGTGCAGTGTCAGCAGTTCTGTGGGTTGGAGTTTCCAAGGCGGCACTCGCTCTGCGACGCTTGTTGTCGCGAGTGGAATTGCGGTCTTCTATACACCTTTCTGCCTATACCACTTGTGCCCCGGGTGCTGAAGAAGAGTGCTGAAGAAGATCAAGCGGGCCCAAGTCATTCTTGTGGCTACGGATAGGGCACGAAGAGTCTGGTATCCCGAGCTCTTGAACATGGCCATTGATCCTCCGAACAGACTGCTTCTTCAGGAGGATCTGTTGTCGCAGCGGGCTGTGGTCGGGAATCTGTGAATCCAGAGGGACGTGAGTCTGGAGCGCATGGCGCAGCTGGAGGTATTTATAGAATTGCGAAGGGTGCAACGAGAAACGACCCTGAAGCTCCTGAAAGGAACACATGCGGCTCCCCCGCCACAAGTCACCCAACCGAGAGATCCCAAGAAGGTCCCATGGTCGAAACCCCTCCAGCCCCGCTACCTCCCGCAGCCAAGTACCATGCCAAAGTGGTGTGACTAGGGTCAGTGTCCTCGACCAGCGGGTATGCCGTAGGGCGGCACGCCATGCCGAGAAGGGGGCCCGCATAACATCCGAGAGCAACAAAGGGATCACCGCCCCGTAGAGCATGTTTTGAATGGAGGAGAACCCCAAGATCTGAACCTCTAACCTATATGCCGGATCGTCCCACCCGCCTGAGAACCAATCATGAATCACCAGAAGCCGAGTTGCAAGATAGTACAAATAAAGGTTGGTCATGCTCAGGCCTCCGTCATATGAGGGAATCCGGCAACGATCCAGAGCCAGACGGAGCCTACCGCCACCCCAGAGGAACTTAGTCACAATCATGTCCATATCCCGGAACCAGGAGCGGGAGAAGGAGCAAGGCGTGTTCTGCAGCATGTATAGGAACTTAGGGAGTATCATCATATTGTAGAGTGCTATCCTCCCCAATGGGTTCAGCGGGAGCGACTGCCACTTCACCAAGTCCGATCTGGTCCTATTAACCACAGGAGCCACGTTGAGGGCCCAGCAGAGCTCCGGAAGAAGGGTAATCCAGATCCCCAAATACTTAAAGGAGAGTCTCTGGAGGGGAATTTCAGACTGCCAATCGAAACATTCCCTAGACGGGTGCAACGGGACCAGGACAGATTTTTTGGGGTTCAGGTGAAGACCGGATGCCTGACCGAAACGGCGAAGAATCTGGCGAACACGAGGGCCCGAAACAGCCGGATCTGAGATATAAAGGACGCCGTCCGCGTACAGGGCGATCTTATCAGGGACCATACCTGGCCAATCCCACCCACGGAGAAAAGGGTCCGATGGGACCAGAACGGCCAGAGGCTCCATCGCCAGGGCGAAGAGGAGGGGCGAGAGCGGGCAGCCCTGCCGCATTCCCCGCCCTATGGAAAACGTGTGAGAGAGAGCTCCGTTCACCAACACTCGGGCTCGCGGCGCCGCGTACAGGACACGGACCATGGCACAAAACTGGGGACCGAAACCCATGCGCTCCAAGACCTCTCCGAGATAGACCCACCCCACCGAGTCTAAGGCCTTTTCAAAGTCGACCAGTAGAAGAGCCAGATATTCAGATAGGCCCTCCCGGTGGGCCAGATGTAGGCGCCGCAAGCAGTGCCTAGTCCCCCGAGCCGGCATAAATCCACACTGGTCCGGGTGGACCGGTGAGACAAGATGCGGGCGAAGCCGTTGCGCCAGGATGGTAGCGTATATCTTAAGTTCGGTATTAATGACAGATATCGGCCGGTAATCCGAGCAAGATTGAGATGGGGGTTGTGTTTTGGGAAGGACTACTATCGTGGCCGTGTCCGTTTCCGGACCACCACTTCAGCATAGATATCCAGAAGCCTCGGTCGAGGGTTTCACGGTAATTGGTGTAATATTCCTGCGGGAAGCCGTCCGGCCCCGGGGTCTTCCCGGATGCCAAGTGACTGATCGCTTCACCGATTTCCTGCAGCGTGATGGGCAGGTCTAAAGTCTCACCAGCCTCCCGTCCCAACCGCCCAAGACCGACCCCGCTCGCCCCCATCATCTCTGCAAGAGAGGTCCCCGGTGCCCGAGCTCGGTACAGTTGGGAATAATAATCTGCAAAGGTCTGTGCCACTGCCACGGAGACTGTATGAGACACGCCAGTGGAGTCCACAATGGCAGGAATAATCCGGTTTGCCCGAGGGTAAGTAGCCAGCCGATGGAGGAGCGTACCGTTCTTGTCTCCCCACCCGTACACCCGGGCCACCGAGGAGCGCCAAAGAGTCTTAGCCGCCTCCATAGATTGCATACGTATCTCCTCCCTCAGAAAGGCCAGCCGTCGAGCCCGCGCGGTGTCACCCAATGCCTCCTGGTCCCGTGCAAGTTCCAAGGCCTGTGCTTCGCAAGCGTGAGTCGCTGGAGCTGTGCCCGGCGTTGCTGTTGCACGTGCCCCCTGGCGGCCCCCCTAATAGTCGCCTTGCCGGCCTCCCAGAGGATGGCCGAGGAGGAGACAGAGCCAACATTATGAAGATAATAATTGGTAATCTCGTCTCCCACTGTCTTCCGGAATTCTTTGTCCTGAAGGAACCAGGCTTTCAGGCGCCACATCGGGCGGACTGAGAAAGGAGGCGGGCCGAGAGCAATAAGCATTGGTGAATGGTCCGAAAGGCCCCTTGGAAGAATGCGGGTGTCCTGAACACCCAAACAATCCGTAGACGGGACAAAAATTAAGTCGATCCGGGCGTGCAAATGATGCGCCGCCGAGGTGTGAGTGTACTGTCGAGCATGTGGATGCCAAACCCTCCAGACGTCGCCCAAGCCCTGGGCTTCAGCCCAACTCGACAACTGCTTCGCGCGAGCGGCTCTGGCAAGGGAGATCGGGCCCGTCGAGTCCATACGGGCCGTGTAGACAGCATTGAAGTCCCCCCTTAGAACGAGCGAGCCCTCCGGAAGCGTGGACAACAAATCTGGGGCGTAGGAAAGGGCAGCTTGCAACAGGGACGGCGCCGCGTACATGGACAGCAAGGTGAGTGGTCGCCCCTCGAGAGTGCCACAAACTGCAACAGCCATACCCTGGGGATCTAAGTGCACCTGGGCCAGTACAAAGGGAAAAGACCGTCTGATCAGGATAGCCACCCCCCGGGAACCCCTAGCAAAGCCTGAGTGCCAAACCCTATCATACACGTAGCGGGTGAGAAAGGGACATTTGTTACCGAGAAGATGGGTCTCCTGAAGGAGAAGCACGTCGATCCCCATACGCTGTGCATATTTGAGGACTGCCATGCGTTTGAAACGGTCCAAAAGATCATTTACGTTCCAGGATAGTATGCGCATAGCGGCCCTGGGAATGGGTGTGTCAGCCATAACTATAGTCGGGGGCAGGCCTAGCAAGAGTTCTCGTCTTCCGGAAGTGAGGGGACGCATCCCTCAGTACGCAGGGAACTCCACAAGCTAAGGGGAGCTAGCCCGGAGCAGGGAGCAGAATACGACGCCACCCCTGAGTGAGGCGTGAACGGGCGCCACTGTAAGAAGCACATCCCTTGTGAGGAGCGGGTGAGCCCGGAGTGAATCGCAAGGAGGGCCGGGGAGCACGCAGAAAAGGGACCCCCGTTGGGCACGACACCCACACCAGAACTGAAGGGGGCGCAGGCGCATGCCCTCCCCGGAGGGAGAGACATCGGGAGAGCGGACAGGAGACCAGGTCAACAGTGTCGTGATGCCATAGAACAACAACAGCAAGGAAATCATCCCCCACCAACAAAATCCCCCCTAGGAGGAAGAAAGAACCCCAAACCAACCCCAGCCCCCCCACCCTATACTTCGAAAACAGAAGCATCTGTTGCCCTAACGGTATATAACAACAACCAAGCTAAAACGCTCGGGCTTGAGCACATAGTGGACCCCTCAGTAGAGCGGAACAAGACAAATTCTCCTGCCCTGGCCTAGAGCTGCGATTATAGTGGAACACTGAAGCCCAGCCCCTCGCATCGTCAGCCTGGTAAAGCAGACCCCCTCCCCCCCGCCAAGATCCACATGCAGTAAAAAGGATATCAAATGACTGGACTGCGGGAAAGATCCGTGAGGTCCATTTGTGTGTCCGGCTGGGCTGCAGAGCCCATCCGCGGGGGGGACTCATTGTGCCGTCCAGTATCAGCGGGACTTGTAGGTGCAGCCGAAGAGGCAGATGAGTCCCCAGACGCCCGGCGCGGCCGGCTCATGGAGCGTGTGACTACCGCCTCTCCTTCTGCTCGCCTTTGGGGCTGCGTGCATCTCCGTCGACGGGTTCTTGACGGCCGGGGCGCTTCCTGTCCCCGATGTCCAGCCGCCGGTGATCCCTGTCCGGATCGGTGCAGAGGACGCTCCTCTGTCAGCCAGGTCCAGGCTGCTCTCGGCGTGTCAAAAAATATTGTTTTGTTTTGAAAAATGACCCGGAGGCGGGCCGGGATCTGAAGCTGGTACTGGAGGCCCATAGCCCGCATCTTCTGCTTCACCTCCATGTAGGATTGCCTTTGCTCTTGGACCTCCTGGGTGTAGTCCGGGAAGATCATTATAGTGTGATTTTGGTATGTGAGAGTCCCTTTGCGCCTGGCCTCACGTAGAATAGCGTCCCTGTCTCTGAAGTTGAGGATCTTTAAGATGAAAGGACGGGGAGGCGCTCCCGGAGGCCTGGGAGCCAGCGAGCGGTGGACCCTCTCCACTACAAACCAGGTTGACAGGCTGTCTGCCGGCATCCAGGACTTAAACCAGCGTTCCAGGAAATCATCCGCACGGCCTGATTCAGCTCCCTCCGGAAATCCCACCAGGCGGAGGTTACTACGCCGGGCTCGGTTCTCAGCATCTTCGGTCCAGCGGTGCAGCTCCTTAGATTGGGTGGTCAGTTCTCGCACTTGGTCCTGTAACTGACGGATGTCGTCCTCGGCTGTCGAGATTCTTGATTCGGTGATGCGGGCAGTGGCGTTACGCAGGTCCTGCCAGAGAAGGGCAACATCGACCTTGACCTTCCCAACCATACCCTCCAGGGAGGAGCAAAATGGCTGCAAGATCCGTGTTGGGGGCCGAAGCCGCCTCCCCGGTCGGGCCCGCCCCCCTCTCGGAGGTTGTGAACTGGTCCATCCTGGTTTGGGTGGCTGCGGGTGTCGGTTTGGGAGCCCTGTCCTTACCCAAGATGGCCGCAACACAGTCAACTGGGGGCGTCAAAGCCAGACAGTGAGCAACTTGGGTACCCTCTGGAGACCCCACAGGGACCGGGGAGGCGAACGACAGGGGGGAGGGTGCGCGTCCGGGGCAACCCGCCCGTCCAGGAGGCCAAAGGCAACAGGCACCGTCAGATCACGGCCCCGTGCACCGCCCGATGAGGCAGCCGAGTGTCCCTCAAGGCCTGCCACCGACTTGTATCCGCAGACCCGTGGCCAACCGGTACCCAGGGCGGCGAGGGTCTCTCACGGCAGCTGAATTCTCCTTCCCCGAACACCGTCCAGTGCGACGTGCACGGCAGCGACACCGAAGCCACCGCCCGTGTCCGCCCCAGGGTCCCCGGGGCACAGATGTTCATAAGCGCTCCCATAGGTAGGCAAGTAGTCTCCGTAGCCCCCAATCGGCCCCGACCCCGGGCGGCCCGACCAGGAACTGCAACACCTCTCCAAATGGCTCCCAGTTCAGGTGGCACGGGGCAGAACCACTGTCCAGCCGCCCATGGCCGTCCGCCTCCTCCCACCGCACAGCACAGCCAAGGCTAGATCCACGCTGCCACCAGCGAAGTCACAGAACCCGGGCACTCCGTACAGACGTCAAAGGACATCAAGGTGGTACCCGGTACACAGGCAGGATGGACCGCCCCCACTCCAGGCGCATCGTGGTGGATCTCCAGCCACTGATGTCAGCACTCAGCCCAGGCCGCGGGCCCAAAAAACGGTTCGTCCCCCCCGCCCGGGACCTTAATGCCTTCACAGCCGACAGCGTAAGTCCTGTAGCCAAGGGGGGGGGGGGGGGGGGGGGGGAGGAGCCTCACACACTTGCCGCAGCGAAAGCAGGGGGGGGGGAGAGAGGGAGGAAGCCGGTCCCCGGCCGTCGACACCCGGCCCGAAGGGGGGGCCCCCACCACTCTCTGGCCACCTCAACAGCCAAGGCAGCCCCAATTGCACCACGCCTCACTCAGTGCTGCACCTGCCGTCCACCACAGCTCGGCTCCCCGGGGCCTGCTCCGCACCCCCGCACCCACCGCCGGCAGTCCGTTGGCAGGAACACCTCTCCTCTCGTGGGGGGGGGGGGCAGCAGCACCAGTCAAAGTGCCTCCCCAAGACCTCAGATGTCCCAGCAAGTCCGGGCCTAGATACCTTGCGGGCGCTGCGGGCTCAATTAGCAGCCCGCCCGGTTCCCGGCACCAGGATTGCCACCTCCAGCCGCCGGCCCGCCTCCAAGCCGCAGAACTCCGCTCGGGCCGGGCCGAATCTTTCCAATTTCGCACCCTGAGCCGTGTGGCAGGTCAGTGTTCAGGTGCGCCCAAGAAGAGTCGGCCATGGCAGCTCGTCAAGGATCGGTGAAGGATTTGCGGGGTCAGGTGTCCAGAGCCTCACCGCGGAGCGGCCATGTTGGACCGGCGCCACCTCCTTTCATGGACAGCTTAAAAGAAATTTCATTCAACCCATTCTTGCTATTTGTTCATATTATATTAATGTTGCCTATTGACAGTATTGAATTTGT
Source organism: Triturus cristatus (assembly GCF_964204655.1). Lineage (NCBI taxonomy): Eukaryota > Metazoa > Chordata > Amphibia > Caudata > Salamandridae > Triturus > Triturus cristatus. Next base: position 1,161,252,967 of record NC_140583.1, read on the forward strand.
GGAGAACGTCTCTCCTGCTGTAAGGGCACCTTGTTCTCCTTGTGAAGTCAATATAGGTCAGTCAGAATTACTAGGTCTGTCTCTTGAACGAATTCTCCAGGTTAAATGTAGCATCTGCCTCGGACGTCTGCCAGTAAGTGGGTATTACTTTGTCTTTAAGGATTTGTGAAATTCAAACTCTACTGGTTGTTTAACTCTGGATAGTGTTCTGTGCAAATAGGCTATTAATGACAGTCATTCTTCTTTCCTCCCTAGAGTGGTATCAAAATGTACGTTGAACAAATCAATATTCTACAAGTTTTCTTTATTAATACATCTTTACAAGCTGAGCTTTCCTTAACCCTTTATCAACTACACTCATATTTGCCACACTCTAGGCACTTCAACATAATCCATTTTCCATGGGATTGTATCCTGCATCTTGTAGTGCAATGAACTGGCGAATAAACCCCTGCCAGGAATACACGTAGCCCATTCTAGTAGAGGGAAAGTGGGTACCAAGACTGTGTAAGAAACATTGTTTAGTCAGACAATTGCAAGTCAGTCTCTACTGTCTAGACTCAAATACAAAAATGTATTCTAATGTTGGGTAAGCTACTCTGAGAATTGTTTTTGGTAACTCTTCATTCAGAGTTCCTCCTAACTCTGCCAGTTAGAAATTCTGTTCCTTATTCCCAAGAAATACAATATTACTACTGGTTGTTAGCTTGCTATTGTATTTTTTAGATCCTACGATGCAGTAGAAAATGTTACTTACTTGTAGTACTGGTTGTACATCATAGGGATCTTCATCAAAGTCATAGACAACTCCACCCTCCTCCCTGTTTTATTTTTTGGGATATAAAAGCTTCCACATTTTTTTCCGGTCCCCACTAGTTCCATGTTAAACATGTTGACCAAACTGTCCAACAATTTTACATTCTGAGCAGTGGTTTCTCATATTGCATAAGCGGTTGTCAGATTGGTGGAGCCCCTAGTTTGTGTGAAATTGAAAGTTCTCATTTAATGGCCAACATAAATTTTTTTCATAGCTAAAAGTGGCAGTTCATCAGGCCTAAGAATGGGAAAACTGAACTTAAGTGACAGGGAAACCTCAATAGTTATTTTGCATATGTAGAGAGAGGATTAAGAACAAAATGAGCAATATTAAAGAACACACCAGTTAAACTGCACTCACTATTTTTATTTTAATATCTTTTAGTTATGGATAGTGCTTTCTCCTTTTCTTTTTTTCTTTGAGTGATCTTACATGCATGAACTAATATTAGCTGATTAATTTGGGGTGATTTAAAGAAGAAAAAAAAAAGACTATATTTTTTCCAAAATCAGGATCTGGAGATGTATTCGCAGTTGCATCGATTGGTATTGATGAAGACGGGGAGACCTATCCAAATGATACCCAAGACTGTGCAAGAGGTGAAAGTTCAGGTGAGGAACCTATCATGCTGCAAACATTTGAAAGTAAAATGTCATGTCAGTTTACCATCTAGAAGATGGTTGTGCTATTCTATAAGAATCTAAAGCTTCCTCTTTCTTCCATGAAGAAATTCCTTTAGTGGGATATTGGTGTCTACAAAAAGATATTCCTTCTCTGGCTCTCATAGGCCTGCCATGATAATAAGCTTATTGTCCGTAACAGCTTCAAAGATCTCCTATAAAGCAGTATGAAAGTGAAGACCCATTAGCTTTTTTTAAAAGTCTGTTTATTGAATTTAAAATAAAAAAAAAATACAAAGGCATCCAGCTTTTCGTACCGAGAAGGCATAATGGGGACATGGATACATAATTTGCATTGTTTGGTAAAGGACATAGTTCATAAGAGTCCGCCACCAAACAAGTAGAACGCGGGAGGCGGGCTGAAAAGGAGAATAGGGTGGGGGAAGGCAGTCACTTAAGCCAGGGGGTGATATTCACTATTTAATGACAATACACCTAAGCCCATGACAAGCAGTGCATATTAAAATTGCAACAATACTGATATAATGTAGTATAGGTTTTATTTCCATAACATCTTATATTGCTGAGGGCACAGACTCAGAATCTGCTCGACAGTTCTCAGCAACATCCACACGGGCATTGAGATATGTTTCGAGGGGTTGCTATATTTCAAGAGTTCAAGAACGCATGGGCATGAACTTCCAGTAGGCAGTGAGCCTGGTCCTTACAATACACTTATTCCTGTAACCTTTTTGTACCCGCAGTGAATGCCTTCTTTTCAAGCAGAGCTAGAGAATCTAAATGAAAAAGCAAGCTCCTGAAATGAACGGTGTCCTGATGCTAAATCCCAGTCCCAGACGATAGTGTAAACATGGTGAGCTGGTGACCTCTGCGTGATCACCACCACGCTGAGGTCATACATCTCCCGGGTTAATTTCTTAAAGGTAAAAAATAAGCTTTTACGGGCTGTAAGGTCAAACTTTCCCATCACTGCATCCCTACAGCATGGCAGTTGCTGTAAATAACAAAGTGCGCTGTGCTGGCAACACTAAACAAAATGGCAAACTAGCACATTCTTAGTTCATAAACAGTTTAATGCCTTCCCTTGACCCTGATAGTGCCACTGGCCTCTGCAATTATACTGTTCTATTGTTTTGTGAACCATAACTGTGCCAGAGGATGTGGCGTAACAGCCAGTGTTGCTGACTTTGTAGTTGGGGAACCAGATTCGATTCTCTGGGTCAGCTCATCATCCTGTGATTTTAGGCAAATCACTTTTTATCTCCTCGTGTCTACCAAAAATGAATATGTCCATCTGTAATGTAACTGGTGCTCATGTATCATGTAAAGCACTACAATACCTTCGGGTGGAGTTTGCGCTGTATAGAATCTGCAAAAGAAGTTCAACAAAGCTTAGCAATAAAATGCGTCCAAAGGACAACGTGCCCAAATGGATTACGTCAGTTGTATGTGGTGTTTGTTACCTTTAAAGGTAGTGTATGTTTTTTCCTCACATGGCACTTGCCCAAAAATTCCTTATACATGCACCAAATGTTTCTTTGACATTATTGCTTTAAAACTGCTCCACTGGAGGGCAGGACTGCAGATGGGGTGTGCTCGCTCGTATATAAAAGTAAGTACTGAAGTGGAGGCCTGCTTGGGCCCTGGGTGGGGTTGGGGGGGGGGGCAGTGGAGTACAGGCAATGACTAATGCACTCAAGTGGATCCCTGCTTATGCCCCGGGGACACTAGGTATGCATGCTTCGTCTGGAGCACGAAGAAGGAACAAGCCCAGTGAGTCTAGATATACAGCGCTAAAAAAAGCTACAAGCAAAACGCAGACAAAAGTTGTTACAATCCAATTAGTGGTGGTTAATGTTTAAGCACGATACAAGCAGCATACAAGTCCTGCACACATGAACACGGAACAAAAGGAGCAGCGAACAAGTCCAGCACACACATCAAACATAAACACTGACAAACAAAAAGCTTCCACCAAAAACACTTAAACACAAAAGCGGATGTTTTCCAGTCGTTAGTCCCTATTCCATGGGCGTAACCAAGCACAGAAAAGAAGGGATAAACAAATAACCCACTAGCAAAGATGCTATTTTTAACGACTGTACAGCAAACCAATAAAAGCCAAGGGGCTGGCTGGAAAGCCATAAACTAATTACAGCAGGTCTTGAAGAGACAGCTCATGCACTGCCTAGGCTCGACCTGAAATTGCTGCTCAATTGGGTGTTGCGAACATGATTAGGAATAACCTGTTCCTAATCAGGAAACACGGTTTTCGGGCTCCTTGTTTGGTTTAAAATGCACTCCTCTATGGGGAAGGGACCCAGATAATTTAAATAAAATTTGGCAGCCAGGTTTAATTCTTCGCAGTGGTACAGCTGGTGATGGCAACTTTTCTGCCAGAAGGGAAAATAAAGGTGTTTGGGGCAACTCATGGTTTAGATTTAAAATAGTGAAGCTTTATACATCCCCTGCATTGGGCAGGACACACTTTTCTCATAGGGGGCCAAAGGGCTTGCAACCAACTTTCTCAGATGAAATTTATGTCTCCAGTAAACTATGAAATTCCCTTATAAGTGCACCTAGAAAAATCGTTTTTACGTTTAGAGAATGGTATGGTTCTGATATATATATATATATATATATATATCGGTCGCCAGTAGGTAGTTCTAGTTAGGACCTATTATCCATAGGAAATCCGCAACATTCTATTTGGAATAACTTTGGCGCCGGTTGACGAATCTTTGCAAAATTTAAAAAACTGGTGGGGTGCTCCGCTCCTTTCCTGAAAGTCTCAGGGTGATTCGTCAAGCGGGGACCGAGAAAAAAGGGGGGTCCCAAAATGTGTTTCCCCCGTGCAATTTTCCATAGGAACTGTTAATTGCAGCTGCAGCCCGAACTGCTGAATGGAATTACACAAAATTTGGCAGAGGTAGCCCTTGGTTCACACTCGTGCCTTTTGGTTAAATGGTGTAAATCCGTTCAGTAGTTGCTGAGAAAATCAAAAGTAAAATCATAGATATATCTGGGCGGAGCGTCACCACACATCTCATCATGAGATCGGATTGGCTGTCAGCACTTCATCCAAGAAGTGTTGGCAGCCATCTTGGGACCAATATACATGATAGCACCTCATTAAAAAGCATTGCAGTTCATAGAAGGTTTTAAGACTTTAGTTACATTATAAATCATTTGTTGATGGTACCATACTCATTTTAGGAATTGTGGTGTGTTCTAAGGTGATTTTACCATGTGAAAAAGCCTTCTGCTGGGATATCATGAATCATGTTTGAGAGAAAACTATTTTCTCATGCTTTTCCCACAGAGGTGATCTATAAGCTAAACTGAGAGCATATTTTCTGTAAATTCACATTATCTTTCTCAGTCATGTGAGAATGAAGTCTGACATTCTCAATAAAACATGTACATCCAACAAGGGCAGAGACTGTCAGTTGATTCCTTTGTGTTCTACTGCAGCTTCCCAGAGTGTTCTAAAGAACAACTAGAGCGCTAACAGTCCTACTTATGACAAACGTATGGCACACCTGAAGCCATCTTGATTGGAATAAAGTGGTAACTCTTAAAACATTTAATTTAAAAAGAAACAAAATGAGGGGGTTCATTTTGCCATAGAAAGTATGATTAGTGCTGCAGAAAGAAAAATGAGGGCACATTTTGAGTGACTTCTCAAATACTCTTCTATTACATTAAAAAAATCTGACATGCAGGCTGAAACATGCACTTTCAATACCAGAAGCAGACTTCCCTGGTGAGCAGTAGCTTTACTACAGTGATCTAATGAGCAACTAGTGTGCTAACATTCTGAATTAATGGCAAATGTGTGACACATCTGAATGCCTTCTTGATGGAATCAAAGTAAAAAACTGAAAGTATTTCCTACTAAGGAGACTGTAGTAAATGAGGAAATTAGGAAACTTCATAACAAATAAGTCTCCCAAGATGGCCACCAGAGACAAAAGATCCCAAATGTAGCACAGATATCACCCAGATGTAGCCCAAGTATAGCCCAATGACAGAATGTCCCAGAGTGTTCTAAAGAACAACTAGAGCGCTAACAGTCTTATGACAAAAGTATGGCACACCTGAAGCCATCTTGATTGGAATAAAGTGGTAATACTTAAAACATTTAATTTGCAAAGGAACAAAATGAGGGGGTTCATTTTGACATACAAATTATGATTAGTGCTGCAGAAAGAAAAAATAGGACACAATTTGACTTCTCAAATTCTCTTCTATTTCATTACAAAAATTCTGATATGCAGACTGAAACATGCACTTTGAATACCAGCAGCAGACTTCCCTGGTGAGCAGTAGCTTTACTACAGTGATCTAATGAACAACTAGAGCGCTAACATTCGGAAATTATGGCAAATATGTGACACATCTGAATGCCTTCTTGATGGAACCAAAGTAAACAAGCTTTGAAAATGCAATAGGTCTCACCCTCATTTAAGTTAAAGCAATTCTGTTTGTAATTAGGTGGCTTTTTAGCTTTGCTTTTATTAGTGTTTTACAAACTTTCATGTACATAACATGCATATGTATGCATATATGTATATGTATGCGTGCATTTATATTTGTATTTATATAGATATGCAGATTATATATATGTTTATATATGTATGTATATATATATACACACACACATATATATATATGCATATATATATGTATATATATACACACATATATATACATATATGTTCATATGTGTGCGTGTAGAGAGAGGTAGAGGTGTAGAGAGGTAGAGAGGTAGAGAGAGAGGTAGAGAGTAGAGAGTGAGTAGTAGAGAGAGTAGCAGAGAGTGAGTAGTAGAGTGAGTAGTAGAGAGTGTGTAGTAGAGAGTAGTAGAGTGAGTACTAGAGAATAGTAGAGTGAGTACTAGAGAGTAGTAGAGAGTGAGTAGCAGAGAGAGTAGGAGAGAGTGAGTAGTAGAGAGTGAGTAGCAGAGAGTATGAGAGAATGAGTAGTAGAGAGTTGTAGAGAGTGAGTAGTAGAGAGTTGTAGAGAGTGAGTACTAGAGAGTGAGTAGTGGAGAGTAGTGGAGTAGTAGAGAGTAATAGAGAGTGAGTAGTAGTGTGAGTAGTAGAAAGTAGTAGAGAGCAAGCAGGAGAGAGTGAGTAGTAGAGAGTGAGTAGTAGAGAGTGAGTAGTAGAGAGTGAGTAGTAGAGAGTGAGTAGTAGAGAGTGAGTAGTAGAGAGTGAGTAGTAGAGAGTGAGTAGTAGAGAGAGAGTAGTAGAGAGAGAGTAGTAGAGAGTGAGTGATAGAGAGAAGTAGAGAGTGAGTAGTAGTGAGTAGTAGAGTAGTGGAGAGTGAGTAGTGGAGAGCGAGTAGTAGAGAGTGAATAGTAGAGAGTGAGTGGTAGAGAGTAGTAGAGAGTAGAGAGTGAGTAGTAGAGAGTAGAGAGTGAGTAGTAGAGAGTAGAGAGTGAGTAGTAGAGAGTGAGTAGTAGAGTAGTAGCGAGTAGTCAGTCAGTGTCAGTCAGTGTCAGTCAGTGTCGGTCAATCAGTGTCAGTCAGTGTCAGTGTCAGTCAATCAGTGTCAGTCAGTCAGTGTCAGCTAGAGCAGCTCTGCTGACCTGGTTCTCTGGCTCTAAAGCAGCTCTGCTGACCTGGTTCTCTCCCTCTAAAGCAACTCTACTGTCCTGGTTTCTCTGGCTCTACAGCAGCTCTGCTGACCTGGTGCTCTGGCTCTAGAGCAGCTCTGCTGACCTGGTTCTTAGGCTCTAGAGCAGCTCTGCTGACCTGGTTCTCTGGCTCTAAAGCAGCTCTGCTGACCTGGTTCTCTGGCTGTAAAGCAGCTCTGCTGACTTGGTTCTCTGGCTCTAGATCAGCTCTGCTAACCTGGTTCTCTGGCTCTAAAGCAGCTCTGCTAACCAGGTTCTCTGGCTCTAAAGCAGCTCTGCTGACCTGGTTCTCTTCCTCTAAAGCAGCTCTGCTGACCTTGTCTCTCTGGCTCTACAGCAGCTCTGCTGACCTGGTTCTCTGGCTCTAGAGTTGCTCTGCTGACCTAGTTCTTAGGCTCTAGAGCAGCTCTGCTGACCTGGTTGTCTGTCTCTAAAGCGGCTCTGCTGACCCGGTTCTATGGCTCTAAAGCAGTTCTGCTGACCTGGTTCTCTGGCTCTAGAGCAGCTCTGCTGACCTGGTTCTCTGGCTCTAGAGCAGCTCTGCTGACCTGGTCCCTTGGCTCTAAAGCAACTCTGCTAACCTGGTTCTCTCCCTCTAAAGCAGCTCTGCTGACCTGGTTCTCTCGCTGTAAAGCAGCTCTACTGACCTGGTTCTCTGGCTCTACAGCAGCTCTGCTGACCTGGTTCTTAGGCTCTAGAGCAGCTCTGCTGACCTGGTTCTCTGGCTCTAAAGCAGCTCTGCTGACCTGGTTCTATGGTTCTAAAGCAGCTCTGCTGACCTGGTTCTCTGGCTCTAGAGCAGCTCTGCTGACCTGGTTCTCTGGCTATAAAGCAGCTCTGCTGACCTGGTTCTCTCCCTCTAAAGCAGCTCTGCTGACCTGGTTTCTCTGGCTCTAGAGCTGCTGTGCTGACCTGGACACGCACAGAAATTCACAGGAAAAAACATAGGTTTCAGGGGTATTGTAGTTAGCTGGCCATTTCACTCATACAAAACCATAGAAATTCCTCTGTTATAGTTAGTTCTGCTAACTATAGCTCGCTCGCCCGCAATGCACTGCTGATGATGTCACTGACCATGTCATGAATGACGCAATATGTGACATCACTGATGACATCTCAAATGACATCACTGATGACATCACTGATGACTGAGCAATTTCTATGGTTTTGTACGAGTGAAATGGCCAGCTAACTATAACACCCCTGAAACCTATGGTTTTTTTCTGTGAATTTCTGAGGTTTTTTAAATGCTAATTTCTAACTATAACGTCTCTGAAACCTATGGTTTTTCAGTGAATATATATATATATATATATGTAGTTCTAGTTAGGACCTATGTTCCATAGGAAATCCGCAACATTCTATTTGCAATAACTTTGGCGCCGATTGACGAATCTTCGCAAAAGTTTCAAAGCTTGTGGGACGCTCCGGTCCGCTCATATCCTGAAAGTTTAGGGATGATTCGTCAAGCGGGGGCCGAGAAAAAAGGGGTGTCCCAAAACTCGTTTTCCCCATGTTATTTCCCATAGGAAATTTTAGACACGGTTACAGCCCGAACTGCTGAACGGAATTACACCAAATTTTGCAAAAAGGTAGCCCTTGGTTCAGAAAGCGCTTTTTTTTTTAAATGGTGTAAATCCGTTCAGTAGTTCCTGAGAAATTAAAAAAATAGTGGTTAAAAAATCATTTTCCCATAGGGAACTTTTAGACACTGTTATAGCAAAAACTGCTGAACGGAATTACACCAAATTTGGCAAAAAGGTACTGCTTGGCTCAGAAAGCGACTTTTTAAAAAATGGTGTAAATCCGTTCAGTAGTTTTTGAGAAATTAAGGAATAAAAATATATATATCTATGGCCGCACTGGATCGGCGCACCCTGCCGAGCACGAGCTGTATGCTAATTGGCTGTCAACACTCCAAACCAGGAAGTGTTGGCAGCCATCTTGTGCCTCGGTAGAACTGAGGCACAAGAAAACAGAAGGAAAAACACGCAAAACGCAAAAAGGGGGAAGGGTAGAAACACCCTGACCCCCTAGGCCTGCTCAGGGCCCCCCCCCAATTTTTTTATTAAAAATCAGCGCTGGGTGCGCGAATCCTTCCGAAAAATAAAAAAACGAAGTGCGGGCTCCCACGCTTCCTTGGTAATTAGCCCCCAGGTGGGTCAAATCCCGGGGGCAATATTGCTTATGTAAAGGGGGGCCCAGAAGGGCGCCCCGGGGACCGCCACCCCCGGGGCTTTTTTCAATTATGTGCGGGGGGCTCAAAGGCCCCTCCCAAGCCCCGGGATCCGCCACCCCCTGTGGCTTCAAGAAAAGATTGGCCGGGGGCTCACGGCCCCCCCGCAGCCCCGGGGACCGCCACTCCCCCAGGGCTTTTTAAAACAAAAAAAACCCTGTGTGGGGGGGGGGCTAAAGCCCCCCCACACGCCCCGGGCACCACCACCTCCCCGGGGCTTTGTAGATTGTGCGAGGGGGGCCGCATGGCTCCCCTCCTGGAGTCTTGTCATGGCCCTGGGGACCGCCACCCTCCAGGGCCGGCTCCTGCAGTGTCCCGGGGTGCCCACCCCCGGGACACTGTAGTTTGCTATGGCAGTGCGGGAGCCTTGAGGCTCCGGCCCTGCCATAGCAAACTTGGTTTGGATGCGGGGAGCCGGCGGAACCGTGGGGGAATTGGGCCCCCCCCCCACGGTCCCCAACGAAGAGGGCCAGTCCCGGGGCTATTAGTGGCACTCTGCAAACGCACCCCCTGGCACGTTTGCAGATGGGGAACTAATTCCCCTTGAATACTGGGGGTCCCTGGGGGCCAACTAGCCCACCAGGATCCTCCAGTATGCGCCAGGGAGCTGCGTGGCAGAGAGGTGTTCTGAGGCCATGCCCCTTTTTACACCTCTCTGCAACGCAGCTCTGTGGTGCGTAGTGGAGGTAGCTGGCGGGCTAGTTGCACCCCAGGGACCCTCAGGATTCAAGTGGAGTTAATACCCCAACTTAAAACGCGCTACGGGGCGCCTTTGCACAGTGGTGAAGGGAGGGGGCGGGGCCTGAGTTGACATGTGTGCAAACACACCCTGTGGCGCGGTTTAAGTTGGGGAATTAATTCCTCTTCAATCCTGAGGGTCCACGGGTGCCAACTAGCCCTCCAGGTACCTCCAGTAAGCGCCACAGAGGTGCGTTGCAGAGTGTTGAAAAAAGGGGCTTGGCCTCTGAACACCTCTCTGCGACGCAATCAGTAACTGACTGACTGATTAGTCAGAGTCAGTTACCACCAGTACCCATCTGAAAAAGTTGAGGGTACAGGATGATTTTGCCACAAAAACTCTTTGTGCTCCTCTGTTTGTTCTTTCTGCACGTCTTCCTTCTTCCTGCACTTTTCTTCGTCTTTGAGCATCATGCAGATAATAATAATCCACATTTGTAAAGCGCGAACAATCACCCGTAAGGGTCTCTAGGCGCTGAGGGCCGTTGGGAAGATTAAGCAAGCTATTGCCCAGAGTCACATGGTGCTGCGCTAATCTGCCACTGGCGCCGGGGATCGAACCGTGATCCCCAGATTCCGTAGTCAGTTGCCCTGGGGGCGGCGCCACACCTCTTCCTTCCTCCTGCGGACTTCTGTTGCTTCTTTCTGCATTTCTTTTTCTTCTTTCTGTGTGTTTTTTCTTCTTTCTTCACATGTCCTCTCTCTGTAGGCATAGTTGGAAACTAGCATTTAAAAAAGCTTTGAAATTTACTTAAAAAAACATAGGTTTCAGTTACGTTAAAGTTAGATATTAGCATTTAAAAAACCTTTGAAATTCACTTAAAAAACCATAGGTTTCAGGCACGTTATAGTTAGGAATTAGCATTTAAAAAACTTTAGAAATTCACAGGAAAAACATAGGTTTCAGAGGTGTTATAGTTAGCTGGACATTTCACTCGTACAAAACCATTGAAATTCCACACTTATAGTTAGTCTGGCTAACTAGAATTTGCGCGCCCGCAATGCACTGCTGATGACGTCACATATTACATCACTCATGACATGGTCAGTGACATCACTCAGGACATCACTGATGACATCTCAAATGACATCACTGATGTAAATGTTCTGTTTGTGAGTACTTATTCAAATTTTCCCGCATCTCAGGAAAGAAACCGGAAGTGCTATGTCGATCTACAGGATACTTACTTTCAAATTCTAACAGAGAAGAGACATAGAAACATTCTGAGTTTTGTATTGGGAATATCCCACTACCAATATGCAATGCTTCCCTTTGACTTGGGTCCCCTCTTTGTACTACCTTCAAGTGGATGGTAGTAGTAGCAGTCCATCCTCGAGTTCAAAGAATATTGATGTATTCATTCCTGGATGCTTGACTTGTAAAAGCCACATTCCCAAGAAGGTAACCAGCGCAACATACCATGATCTCAGTCCAGTCCTCACAAAATAAGGGTGTAGAATCTTTTTCCTTTCATCCAAATAAGAAATTGCCATCTGTCTCGGTGAAGTGTTGTCTTTTTCTAAAGGGTAATACCACAAAAAAAGAGTGAGAGGATCATGAACCTTGTCGCACAGCCTCCCCATCTATACAATATCTCACAAAGAATGCAACAGTTTATTTGAACACAGTTAATAGACCCCTAGTAAGTCATCAGTATCTAAAGATATTGGAAAAAGGCATCTCATTCACATTGTTTTAGTATGCTTCCTGATTGGTATCCTTCTCCCATCTCAGTAAGTAAATACTAGTCGGATGGACTCAACCTTTTGAGAAAGTTCGATACAAGCATCAGCTGAATTATTGCAGGGATCCAGATATAATAAAAAAAATACCTCCGGTTAAACCCAAAATATATCTCTTTTAATCATGTGTATCCTAGGTATGTTTTGAAAGGAAATTCTGAGATGTTGACATTAATGCTTCATACATGCACTGTCTGTTGCCATCATGTTTCTGTCCTACTCAGTGTGGCCTTTGTCAGAGCTGAGCAGATCCCTGGTTACAAAGAACTCATGGATCTCAGCAATTGCCCAGTTGACCCTTATATCAAATGCCTTCACAAGGCTGAGTCAATCCAAGTGGTATCTACTTACTAGGATAGGAGAAGGACGCCAGTGATGATGCATGTAAAAACAATGTGGGTGAGCTGTCTTTTTTTCAGTATCTTGTAATACTTATGGCTTTCTAGGGTCTAATAACCGCTTTCTACTAAACTGTTGCACTCTTTGAGAGATATTCTTTTGAATGCTCTCAATCCTACAGCCCACCAAATTAAATACGTAGAGGATTTGATGGCCTCCTGCATTTCATTAGTCTCACATGAAGCCAATGTCTGGAGGATGAGTAGTCGTAAAAGGAGAACAAATGGGATGACCATCTCCTCATCTCAATAGCGGCAAAACAGTCTCTCTCTCTCTCTCTCTCTCTCTCTAGGTGGTACAAAACAGCAAAACTGCTTGCTACAAGGTCTCCTTTTTCAACATTAACTTCCAACATAAATGATTCTGAGCTTGACTTTCAGGGTGAGGAGCCCATCTAGGCATTCCTCCTGTGCAAGTTCTTTGGTCAGAAAAAGTCATCATCACATCAATATCTGGGAACTCCAAAGGGTGCATTCAGCTCTGAAGACCTTCCTTCTGTATCCGGTACAGGAACAGGAACCTTAAATCAGACAGACAACACAACAGCAGTGGTCTGTTGCAACAAAATAAGAGGCATAAGATCAAGACCATTCTTGTGAAAGATGCATAAATCTGGATATAGGCCTTGTCCAGAGGTCTGTCAATGAAAGCAGTTGTTACAGGGAATCCTAAACCAAGAGGCAGATTTCTTAAGCAGGTTTTACGAAGAAAACAACAAAGGGGTTCGGAACGACTGGGTGCTTTAAAAAAATCTTCATAGAATGGGTCTGTCCAACATTAGATCTCTTTGCTAAGTCTCATAATGGCAGGACTTCACAACCAGGCTTCCAGGTTCAAGACCTCAGGGCAGTGCTATTTTAATGACTTTGTCAAAGACATTACACTATGCTTCTTCTCCGATACTATTTAATTCCAAAATTCATCCTGAAGCTCAAATTGTCAAACTGCAATTGTCATCATTGTTTGAGTGGTCAAGGCAGCAGTGGTGTCCAGACCTGCTATATATATCTGTGACCCCACATTAGAAACTGCAGTTCAGACCAAACCTCCTCACCAGAATGCAGGTTCAAATATCCTTTAATTTGAAATCATGGGTCTTGACTTCAGACAGCATGGTCATCTGAATCTTCCCCAGTCTTGCATGGACAGCTTAACAGAAATTTCCTTCTACTCATGCTTCCTTATTCGTTCATAATAAATATATTTTGCTTATTGACATTTTTGAATTTGCGAAAAACGTTTCTCCTCCTGTAAGGGCACATTGTCCTCCTTCGGAAATCAATATAGTTCTGTCAGAATTAGTAGGTCTGTCTTTTGAACGTATTCTCCGGGTTGATTGTAGCATCTCGATGTATGAAAAACATGATTGTACTTAAACACCAATCCTTTTCAATTATACCAGGGGCAGCTTAATAATATCTCTGCCCAGAGGCTGGCTTCATAAAGTATGCCAGTCACATCTGGATCCAAGTGTTCAATTTTCAATGTTTGTCAATCCACCAAACTGCAAATCCTCTTGTAAATGTGATCAAGAAGAAAAAATGTGAGAAAGGTCAGAAAGTATCTCACGTAAGCATCACCAAGGGAGCTGCTGGTTGGTACTCACCAGTTTGCTCATGCTTTCATCATTGGTGACTTTCATGACAGTGAAAAAAGCAAAATAGTGTCAAAAAATAATGTTTAGAGTTGAAGAGAGAGAAAGAGACAAAAGCGACATGTGCAAGAATGCACAGAAAGTGCTTGTGTCGTTCTATACCAACTGGACCCCATAGTGAAAAAAAGAAGAAAATTGCTTCTCCAAGCTTAAATGAGTTGTGACTCACTTGCAAACATACATACTTTATTGGATGCCGTGAGCACACTCAGATTAATAAGAATGGCGTATTTTAGACCATTTAGATTAGGAGAGGCCAACATATTTCATTGCTAATACCTTGCGGCAATTTCATCAGGGCTCCGGGACCAGTCTTCACCTCTCTGGTATTTCAGGCTTAGCCAGGTGGTTGCTATCAGAGTTCATACCAGCAACACACCCCCTGGGGAGTATTCTCAACCTTTTAGCCACGCATCCCCTGTAGGTAATCACAGTAACCGCACGTCAACCGCGTTGCAGGTCGCCTCCAGCTTGCACTTGTCCCCTTTATACATTGTGATTTAATGAGTGGAGGGCAACCTGATTGTTAATTCCCTCTGATGCACCTTGTTGTGTATCATTGTACCATCTGCCTTGGACGTCCACTAGTCTAGTGGGTATTACTTTAGCTTGAAGAATAAGTGAAATTCAAACCGTTTTAGCTGTTGAACTAAACAGTTCTGTGCAAATAGGGTATTAATGACAATCATCCTTCTTTCCTCCCTAGGGTGGTATCAAAATGCATACTAACCAAACCATTATTCTACAAGTTTTCTTTATTAATACATCTTTACAAGCTGAGCTTTCCTTAAAACCCTTCATCAACTACAACAATCCATTTTTCATTGGATTGTCTCCTGCATCTTGTAGTGTGATGAATTGGCTAATAAACCCCTGCCAGGAATACACATAGATCATTCTAGTAGAGGAAAAGTGGGTACCAAGACTGTCTAAGAAACATTGTTCTGTCACACATTTGCAAGGCAGCCTCTACTGTCTAGACTCAGATACAAAAATGTATTCTAATGAGGGGTAAGCTACTCAGAAAATCTTTTTGGTTAACTCTTCGTTCATAGTTCCTCCTAAATGTAATGCCAGTTAGAAATTCTTTTTTTAGAAAAGCTTTTTTCTACCGTTATTGTTGAAAATATAGGGGCTCTAGGAATAGAGAAATGTATAATGTGGCAGACCTATTTCACAGAAGAAAAAATTGTGTTCGAGACGGCCATGTTACCTATTCTACCACACTTAAAATCCGTATTGCAAAATATTTTAGAAAAATCTATTTTACATATACAAAATAGGACATATCTTCTGTTGTGTATACTTTTGACCCTTCCCCCTCAATATGGCCTATTAATTGCCCCATTCCCTACCACGTTACAGCCATACCACCCACCCACACCCACCCCCTCCTCTTTCCACAATTTTATTTACAGGATAAGGCAATTCTATTCCTTATTCCTAAGAACTACAAGATTACGACTAGTTGTTAGCTTGCTATTGTATTTTTCAGACCCTACGATGAAGAAGAAATTGTTTTTTACCTGTATTTCTGGTTCTATATCATAGGAATCTTCACTGAAGTCACAAACAACTCCACCCTCTTCCTTGATTTATTTCTTGGGATATAAAAGTTTCCATATTCTTTTCCAGTCTCAACTAGTCCCATGTTCAACATGTTGACCAAAATGCCTAATAATTTCACTCTCTGGACAGTTTTTTCTCATCTTGCATAAGCGGTTGTCAGATTGATGGAGCCCCTAGTTTGTGTGATATTGCTTAGTACAATGTGTATCTTCTATTTTGGTTGACATAATGCTCAAAAAGTTAAACATTCAGAGAGGTTCTCATTTAAGGTCAACAGAATTTCTTTTCATGGCTAAAAGGGGCAGTTCATCAGGCCCAAGAATGGGAAAATTGAACTTAAGAGACAGGGAAACCTCAATAGTTATTTGGTAGATGTAGAGAGAGGGTTTAATAACAGAATGAGGAATATTAAAGAACACACCAGTTAGCCTGATCCCACTATTATTATTTTAATATCTTTTAGTTATGGATAGTGCTTTCTCTTTTTTTGTTTTCGTTGAGTGATCGTACATGCATGAACTAATATTAATTGATCAATTTGTGTAGATTTAAAAAAAAAAATACCAACTATATTTCTTCCTATAGCAGGATCTGGAGATGTATTAGCTGTTGCATCGATTGGTATTAATGAAGAAGGGGAGACCTATCCAATTGATGTCCAAGACTGTGCAAGAGGTGAAAGTTCTAATAGTTCAGGTGAGGAACCTGTCTTGCTCAAACATTTGAAAATAAAATTTCAGTGTGCCATCCAGAAGATGGTTGTGCAATTCTATAAGAATGTAAAGCTTCCTCGTCCATTAAGAAGTTCCTTTAGTGGTATATTGGTGTCTACAACAAGATATTCCTCCTCTGGCTCTCATAGGCCTGCCATGATAATCCGCTTATTTTTCTGTAACAACTTCAAAGTTCTCCTATAAAGCATTATGAACGTGAAGGCCCATTAGCTTTTTTTTTTTTTAAAGTCTGTTTATTGATTTAAAATAAAAAGAACAACACGAAGGCATACAGCGTTTAGTACCCAGAAGGCGCATTGATGACATGGGGAGATGGGAGAAGACAGAAAAGGGGGACAAGGCGGAGAAAGGCAGTCACTAAACAAGCCAGGCGGCGATATTCACTATTCAAATGACAATACACTAAGTCCCATGACAAGCAGTGCATGATAAAATTGGAACAATACTGATATAATGTAGTACACGTTTTAATTCCATCACATCCTCTATTGCTGGGGGCACAGACTCTGCATCTGCTTGACAGTTCTCTGCAACTACTCAAAAGTCCTTTGCAACATTTACATAGGCATTGAGATATGTGTCGAGGAGGTGTCAGATATCAATATGTCGAGAATGCATGGGCATGAACTCGACACGTGAGCTGTTCCTGACAATACGCTGCATCCTATAGCCAGTCAGTTGCAAGCAGCAATGTATGCTGACCCCAGCGCATTGCGACCCTGTGCTTAACGAACAGAAGAAGAATTGTCGTCAGTTTACGCACCTCGGGCGGTACCTCCTGAACATAGCCATACAGCGCAACTCAGGGGGGTGGGGAGGAGCGCTCAAGGGGGTGTCCCGTGATGTTGTGAATCATTGTATAAATGGCAGCCCAATAATCAGCAATTCCCAGACTGTCCCAAGAAAGATGCATGAAGCCGGCAGGTGGGAAAGAGCACCACACACACACAGCGCGTCATGCATAGCCTCTCAGCAGTGTGGTACAGTCGGTGAATTCATTTGAATTGATGAAACGCAAACGATTGTTGTGGGAGAGCGCGCGTGCCTGGGCACAGCAATAGCGCCACTGTCCATCCGTAAGGGGCGTCGCCAAATCTGCATCCCACTCGCCCCTGGTCATCGGAAATGCACACAGGAGCCGAGGTCTGCATCGCAGTATATAATCCCGTTATGAGTTTGCAGGAAGATGGAGTCATCGGGGACGGCTTGAGCACTTGAATGTAGGCGGGGCACCAGGAAAGGAGGCTTGTAGCGCACGGATTGCAGGGCACAGTTTATAATATGTGAATGTATCAAGCAAGTTATCAGCACCATCCTGTAGAACTTCTTGCAGCAAAATGAAGGTACTGTTAGGGTAAATCTCGCCCATAGTTGTAAGGTACAGTTTGCGCAGTCTCGAACATGTGCCAGGGTCACGCAAGATAGGGAGGGCGGGATGGCCAATGAGTGGCACAGATAGAGCAAAGAAGTGTTCAACCTGTCCCCCACGTCTGAGCTCACTCGATGCCCATTCTGTACATGCAATCATATCAACTTACACGCGCAGGTGCTTCAGGGCCATAAACATTGCCATTTGGTCAGTCTCGGGGGCTGGGTGGGCGAGAAACTTTGTGTGAAAGAGCCAGTAATAGACATACTGGGCCTGAGCACAGAAGTAATACAAGTCCATGTTTGGTGTGTCTAGGCCTCCATTCCCAAGGGGAAGTGTCATGACCTCTCAAGAAATGCACAGCTGTCTACCCACTCAGGCCAGAGAGATGAGGTGAGATCGGAGCTGTTGATGAAAGTGAAGTGGCAAGGGAAGGGGGTAAGTTGATAAAGAGAAAAATACATTTGGGGAGGATTATCATTTTAGCAATGGCTAATCAGTCAGTCAGGGACAAGGGGAGTCTCTTCCAGCCCTCAGCTCTATCAAGCCATGTAAATAGAAGCCCATAATTTAGATTTTATAATTCATCGATATTTTGCTGAGCCACACCCCAGGGTACTTGACGGGTCTTTCTGCCCACTCGAGGAGCAATTCCAAGTTGAATCTGAATGTTTCGTATGTCGGAGGGAAAATGATTGACTTTACCCAGTTTATCTCAATACCAGATAACCCTCTGAATCTGGTGAACTCCCTAACAAGAGGAAAACAATGTTTAAATGAGTCTCTGGCATAGAGGGTGACATTGTCAGCATACAGCAATACAAAAACTCTGCGTGGGGTGAATGTGAGTCTGCAGTGAGCCTGGTGCTGGCGAAGCCCCAGGCCACGAGCAGCTCCATCACAGTCGCAAATAGGATAAGAGACAAGGGGCTCCCCTTGCCGACACCCCTTGTCACCGCACAGGGGGCTGAGATTCTACCATTAACACATAGCCGGGCCACCTGCTGAGAGTAGAGCAGGGCAATAAGTTAGATCAATGTGAGGCTCAGGCCTAAGTGAGTCAACAAGGCGAAGAGGTATGGGCGCTCAATAGAGTCAATAGAGTCAAACGCCCAAAAAACTGCCACTGCGCGCAAGGATGGATCAATGGTATGAAGTATTGCAAAGAAGGTGAGCAAGTTATGAGATAAGGACCTACCAAGTACGAAGCCCGCCTTATCCGGCCTCATCATGGCAGGAAGAAGTGGGAGGAGGTGCAAGGGTATAAGCTTAGCAACGATCTTGTTGTCTGTGTTGATCATGGAGAGTGGGCGGTATGAATTGCAGCAACGGGGATCCTTTCCAGGCTTGAGAACAGTTACAATGAGAACTTCGCAGAGATAGGGGGTAAAACTCAGGAGAGTGATTCTGCATATATAGCGAGCAGATGTGGAGCAAGAAGGGAAGTGTATTCTTTATAGAACGCGCCAGTAAGACTATCAAGACCAGGCGCCCTGTCTACAAGCATAGCACTAATAACACTAGTAACTTCTTCAGTTGAAAAAAGCTCATCTAGATAGCGTCTGTGTCCATCCTCTAGCCATAAAAATTTAATTGAGTCTAGATAGACCGAAAGGTCCATGAAAACCAGGCCCTGGGGAGTTTGATACAAGGAGGTGAAGAAATCCACCATGGCTCCTTGAACTTCTTCTGCGCCCGTATGCACATCTCAGTTGTCATCATGTACCTCCATTTTGTAATCGCTAGCCCATAGGTAACGAAACAAATGAGTGAAAGTCCTACTCGACATGTCTTCCTCCCCGTCAGGGCTGCGCCTCTCTACCGAGATAATGCGCCTCCCGCTGTTCAACCCCCTCAAATTCCGAAAGTTTTCTCCGATTGAATGCAAGCGTAGAGACGTCTTGATCGTCAAAAAACTTAAGTTCATGGTCCCCAATTTCCATCTCTAAGCGCGTACGGTCGTCTCTTAAGGCGCAGAGGACACCCGCCCACTTAGCTATGCAAGCATCCGTGATGACCACCTTGAAGGTTTCGCAGAGTCGCTAGATCTATCTTTCTCTGGATTGAGCACAACATTAAAGTCCCCTCCCACAGAATCACACTGAGACCCAACGTCCCAGCCAACCGCCATACCTCAGCAAAGAACTGAGGGCCATCAGTACTGAGACCGTATACTGAGAGAAGTTTGACAGGGTAGTCTTGTTAAATACCAGAGAGGAGAACAAATCTACCCTGAGTGTCACAGATAAGACTGCGCATACGCCTAGGAAGCCCCTTCCTCATAATAATCACCACTCTGCGGCAATAGTTGGAATTGGTGGCTATGTGTCACTCCCCAACCCAACCAGAGTGCAGCCATGCTAGAGTCCCCTCTGTAAGGTGAAGTTCTTGCAAAAGGCAAATAACTATGGTGTGGCTCTGCAAATACGCAAAGACCTGGCATGTCTTGCAGCGATCATTAAGGCCCCGGACATTCCAGTTTTTAGCTTTAATGGAACAGGCTAGTGGGTGAGTGTTGAGGGACAGAAGTAATGCGTGCCATTTGCAAACCATGTTGATGGTGGTAAGAGGTGTGGACTGCGTGACATTAGGGAAAAAACAAAACATATAGTAGCCAAGGAGGCTGCATCAACCATCCAAGGAAAAAACCCCACCCCCACCTACTTTGGTCCCCCAAACTGACCAAATTGACCATTCCCACCCTCCCAGAAACCCCCAATACCAATAGAGTGAGTAATACGGAGAATCATCCCTTGGAGGCGAGCTAGGAGACTGGCACTCTTCCCAGCTACCAAGAGCTGGGTGGCCAGAGAGCAACTAAGGAGGCACTGCACCCTCCCCCTGACACCACCATCCAGGCCCAATGATCCACAGCAAGTACCGCACCAGTGAGAACCATCCCACATCACCTCAGCCGTTTCAGTCAAATTTGTCTTAATCAGTTTCACCCAGGTGCGTCTCTTCTCGCTCATCATCCCCGAGAGGGAACCACCTGATTTCAGAAGGGTAGTTTTGGCAAACTTAGCTGCTTTCTTAGGGTCAGTGAAGATGAGAGTTTTGTCAGCATGTGAAAATCGAAGCTTTGCAGGATATAGTAACGAGTAGCTAGCGTCAGTTCGTTGAAGGGGGCATTTGATCCGCGGGAAATCTCTCCGTGCGGCCTGCACTGATAGTGTGTGCAAAGGTCTCCTCTCTCTCGCAAGAGGCAGGGCTGTATTGCGATCTCAGTAGTTTAATACTGGGTCAATAATAGGGCAAGGCAGAGTAGCCGGAGGTGGTCGGGGGCTGAGGGACCTGTGGGCACGTCCCACTATGAGCATGGGGGGAGAGGTTGGTACTATGAACATGGGGGAGAGGTTGGTACCAAAGGGAGTGCTCAGCATATTTTCCACATTGTCCTCCATTTTGGCCATTTCTGTTGACTCTGACACTCCAATAATGCGTAGGTTGTTCCGCCTGGAGCAGGCCTCCAGGTCCTCATTGTTTTTGTGTATCACCTTTAACCCCTTCAGTGCCCATGACGAGCTGGACTCGTCATGGGCTGCGGTGGCGCTGTGCCCATGACGAGTCCAGCTCGTCATGAACTCCGCCCGCTAATACAAAGCGCGGCACTGGGCGGGGAAAGGGGCGGGCATGCAAGGGGTTAAGATCTTTTTGATGCGCAGAAGCTTTTCCCGATCTGCTGAGTGTTCGTCCTCTGCCTGCATCAGGCGTGTGATGTTTCAGTTGATCAATGCAATAGTCATGCTTATCAACCTTCTCTTTCAGACGATTAAATATGTCCGCAAGCAGATCAATCTTGGTGTCTATTGCTGTCAGGCTTTGTTTCAAGTCTAGGGATATTGAACGAATGTCAAGGTCAGGTGGCAGGCCTTGCGCCCCGTGGCACCATCCGAGCGTCTCCAGTAGGAGATTCCATGGGGAGCATCTGCAGCAGTTATCAAAAGAGAGTTTGGATTGCCTGAATTTACCCCTCCCCATCCTCTCTGGTTAGTTGCCCAGACTACGGAGACATGCAGCCAACCTCTGAGGTGTGAGGCCACAAGTACAACTCCAGCATTAGTGGGGCTCCAGTGTTTGTGCATGGAGCGGGAACTGATAAAGGAGGATAAAGTTACATCCACCATAACGTTTTCATAAACAATCCGGACAGTCGCTTGTTGCCAACACACCTCAGGCAGTGCACGTCGCGGATCCGCCTCCACAGCTAGACCGGCCACACCCTGATTAGGCACAGGGGAGCAGGTCCGGGGCGAGCAGTAATTGAGAAGGTGCCAAATGTGGTCTCCAGCTCCGCAGTTTAGAGCGTCACACACGCCAGGTCAGTCCAGACCACGCCACACCCCAATGTCAGGGGGGCAACGAGCAGGTCGACTAGTGTTCCACCAGTGAGGCAGGACCAGGTCATCAGTTATCGGAGATCCCATCCAGTATTGGAGATTGCAGTCCAGGGGAGAGCAGGCACGACCCAGCAGTTACAACCTGAACCTCAGGAGAGCAGGAACACCAGGGCAAATGCCACGATTAATGGGAGCTATGGTGCACCGTCTCCATCACTTCCATCCAGACAACAGTCCCACAGGCAGTCCATGCCCTCTCTAGGGGGCCCAACACACCAACAAGAAGGATATCCAGTCTCCACTGGCCTAGGGCGCAAGTAGTGCAGCACGCCGACTCTGGAGGCCACTCTTTGTTAGGCAGCGCAGCAGTCAGATCACACAGGCCGCGCGGCACAGTCAGGCCTCAAATCGCCCCCATGCGCCCCCACTCACCTGAGGTATAGGACTAGTCGGCCATTTTGTGCGCATTCCAAGAGCATACCCTGACGAGATACCACAGAGAACAGACACACCTTTGCCCAGCCGCGACTCCAGTCGGTCTCCCGCAGAGCCCAGCAAATACACAGTGTTCCAGCGTTCACAACAAGAATTTTTGATTCTATCAAGGACACGAAGACGAGGATTATGCGTCTCAATTTCTTTACTACTCAAATAGCAGCCAATGAAAAAACAGTAAACATTGTAAAACACTACATATCTCATGAGGCTTTGAACCACGCCTCCTTCATTAACCAAGCAAACATGTCCATAGTATGCAAAATAGCAAGGCACCATCTTGACTACCTCTTTCTTTCCCAAAAGCAGTCTCAAGTGTTCAGTAAACAAAACCAATAGTTCTGGCTCTCAAAGGAGATTGACTCCCAACAGGTCCCAGACGAGACAACTATCCTCCAAGAGCGAAGACTTCCTTGTCACGAGTAATTGCAGATTCAGCTCTGTTTGGACTCCGATCCTGAAATCAGAAACAATTTTTGAAAATACTGAACCAAAAAATCTTTTGGTATCACAGGGCGGGAAACAACATATATTTTATACATCATCAGACAACATGACAGTTGTAAATCTTACCTGTCCCAACGGGTGGGATAATCCTCGCCTCGTGTCCTTAATAGAATCTAAAATTCTTATCGCGAATGCTGGAAAATATTGTATTCTATGGCAGGACCGGAGGCTCACATTATCCAGGTTCAAAGCAGACCAACAACAGAAGAAACATGTACAATGGGCTTATAATAAAATACTTTAAACATTGAATACTTTAAACATTGAATCAGACGACCAATCTGCAGCCATCAAAATGTCTTCTAAACGAGACCCCTTTATGAAGGCTTTAGACGCCATAGCGCCTCTTGTTGAATGCGCCACATAAACAGAAATATCTATACCAGCTTCAACCATAACCCACCTAACCCAATGTGCTAGAGTGGCCGCTGAGACTGGGCGAAACGTTTTCTGAATTGCCAATAGTAACTGACCCAGAGGGTCAGACTTGTGAGGTAAAGTATGTTCTTCATACATTTTTAAGCATTTCAAAACACATAATTTATCATTATGAGGTAAAGCGGGATACTCAACCGAACGAGACATCGATTTCGTTCTTCTAGAGATGATGAAAGAAACACCGTGGGGAGAAAAACCCTTCCTGCCAAATCTAAAGCATGTACATCAGACACTCTATGGCAGGAAATAAGACACAACAACATAGTGAGTTTTGCAGATAATTGCTTTAAAGATAAATCTTTATTGTCCGGCCATGATTCTAACAAAGCAAGAACTTTAGATACATCCCATAATGTAGTGTATCTGGGTCGTGGCGGACGAGCGACTCTGATGCATTTTAACACCTTACACACCAACGGGTGCATTCCCACTGGTTTTCCATCAATGTGATAATGTCCATCCCATAAAGCCGACCTGAAATTATATACAGACCTATAAGACAGACCTGATTCAGCACATTCAGACAAAAAATGTAGTATTTGCTTCAAATCGGATCCCACGGGATCCACCTGTCGTTGAAGGCACCAACCTATCCAACGCTTCCAGGATGCAGAATATCTCTTGCGGGTGGATGGAGCCTAAGCCTGCTGTATAAACTCGACAGCCGCCGATGCAAGGCCCTCAATTCGGTTGTGTCTCCTGAGAGCGTCCAAACCATGAGGGTTAACTGATTCTGAAGAACCAGAGGATGTGGGAAGCCTACTGGGTCCTGGAGCAGCATTGGGAATACAGGCAGTTGAAATGGCAGGTCCACTGACAACTCCAATAGAGTCGGAAACCACGAGTGTGTCTTCCATAACGGTGTGACTAATACTAATGACGTTGCCTATCGCCGGACCTGAGCTGCTACTCTCGGAATCAACACAAAGAGAGGAAAGGCATAATTCCTCTGGGAACCCCTTTGATGGAGAAATGCATCCGGTCCCAGCGCCATCGGAACCGGTCTCCAGCTGTAGAAGCGGGGAAGCTGAGTGTTGAGGCGAGATGCAAAGAGGTCGATCAGGCAAGGGCCTTGAATACCCATGATCTCTAGAAACACAGAAGGGTGGAGTCTCCAGTCGCTGAAGTCCCTCAGAAACCTGGAGTTCCAATCTGCCACCTGATTGCTCTTGCCGGGAATGTATTCTGCCACAATCCTGATCTTCTAAGCCAGGCAGAAGTGCCAAACCTCCCTTGCAATATTGGTCAAAAGTCAGGATTTCGTTCCTCCTAGGCGATTTATGTAGCGTACCGCTGACACATTGTCCATCCAGAGGAGGATGCAACAATTGCTCTTCAATTGGGAGATTGATCTGATGGCAAACGATCCGGCTAACAACTCTAAACAGTTGATGTGTAATTTTAACTCTTCTGCCGACCGCCAGTGGCCTAGTCTCCGCATCTTGTGCCCCAGCCCCATCGATCGGCATTTGTCTCGACAGTTACGTCGGGAGAGGCTCCGAAAATGGTCTTGCCATTCCAGGCCTCCATGTGAGTGAGCCACCATTGCAGCTCCTCTTGTGCATCTAGAAACAGCGATCAGATGATCGTACGAGAACCTTTTCTGTAGATAATGGATCTTGAGGCATTGTAGCGCCCTATAATGGCGAGGTCCTGGAAAGATGTCCTGAATCGAGGACGCAAGGAGACCTTCAATCCTCACGAGGGACCTTAAAGAGACCATCTTCTTCGACAGAGTCGTTTGAATCTCCCTTCTTGTGGATTTGATCTTGGGCACCGGGAGAAGCAACTGGGCATTCACCAAGTCGATTTGAAAATCTAGGAATTCTACAAGTTGGGACGGGATCGTCATGGATTTTTTGGTGTTGATCACAAAACCAAACTCTTGTAACAGAGAGATCGTCCATTGTGAGTGCACAACAGAGTAGGGTCCTCTTTCTAGGAGAAGCATGTTGTTGAGATAAACTATCATGCAGAAGCCCATCTCTCGAAGGTGAGTGAACACTGGTTTCAGCAGTTGGGTAAAAACCCACGGTGCTGAGGAAAGGCCGAAGGGAAGGGACAGATAATGGAACCATTGCCCCTTCTACTGAAATTGGAGATATTTCTGATGACAAGGGCAAATGGGGACTGTTAGATAAGCATCATTTAGGTCCAAGCGGACCCTCCAATCGGTTTCTAGCAATAAATCTCGTAAGAGATGGATTCCTTACATCTTGAAATGCCTGTAGACAACAAAAGGATGGAACTCCCTGAGGTTCAGTACCAACCTCTGTCTTCCTCACTTCTTTTGCACCAAGATAAAAGCTTGTTCTTGTAGGAAAAAATGGAGAGGAGTGGGGGAGATTGCCTGAAAGGGAACATCGATTAACTCTATTTGATACCCCTGAACAGTGTGAATGATCCATGCATCTGAGGTGATTTGTGCCCCATTGTACAGAAAATGCATTAGTCTGCCCCCCAGAGGAATCCTAGGAAGGAGAGGTGGAATTTCCTGTGGAAACCCCTGGATCTCGTGGGGTAAAAACCAGCCTGGTCTGGTTCATGAGTGTACCTCCTACGTCTAGGGGTGAAGTCACGTTGAGGACTTTGGTTATTGTATCTGCCGGTTGAGCGTCCCCTGCCACGACCGGCCCTGCCAGAGAGGGGATGGATCACCCTTTTGAGGGAGGATTGCGACTTGTCCAAAGAAGTGAACGTATTGACAAATTTCGCAATGTCCTTAACAAAGCGTTCTCCAAAAAGCTGTCCTTCAGCCAGAGGACCTGGTTCGGCAGAGGCTAATTCTATGAGTTGGGGATCAATTCGGAGGAGGACTGACTTGTTTCTGTCTGAGGAAAGGGCACAATTTGCATTTCCGAGAAGACAGATCGCTCTCTGGGTCCAGCCTGCAAGGACCTCCAGATGGATAGCGGCACCAATCTCCTGTGCTTGAAGTGCTAGCTCCAAAATCTTAGCTAAAGGCCCGAGACATCTAAAAGCTTGTCTGGGCAAGCCCGAAGTGCCCGATCTATGCCCTTTTTGGAGTCTTTTTTTATATTTCTTTAAGAAGGTCTGCATGGAAGAATCTCTCTCGGGTGTAAGGGCAGTTTTATTCGCAAGATCTGGTCGCGGGCATTCAGATCTCAAGCGGGCCCGGACCTCCTTATTTAAGCTCTTGCGTAAATTAGTTTGCATGTGCTCTGCAACTGCAGGGGCAGGGGCCCAATCAGAAGAATGGGGGTGGACGATATTAGAAGCACAAAAGTGAAGGGGGAAGGTTGGATGGGAGAAAGGGAGTGCTTGCGCTTCTTGGCGCGTTTACGAGGGCGGGATTCATGTGAGGAATCCGTATCGGTATCCGTGTCAGTCGGAGGGATGGGGCGGAGGAGTTCGGAACCAGGGAGGGGCCACAGGATGAGAGTCATAATTATGTTCCTTGGCGGTCCTTAATTTGGAGTAAATTTGCTCATGTGGCCAAGGAAGGCCCAGGGGCTCGGAGGGGGGAAGAGGAGAGGTGTTAGGAGTACCTGCAGGAAGGGTAGGGGTGGTACCTGCTAGCTGATCTAGATGGAGAGAAATAGGCAATAAGGCAGAGAAAAGAGCCTTACAAAGATTTGTATCTAGAGTCTTTTCAACAAGGGACTCTACACTCCCGTCATAACAATAATCTTCATCCTCTGCAGGACAATAAGCAGCAAGTTCCTCCTCATAGACCTCACAGTCTGACATCTTCATTAATATATGTATAAATACACCAAACTCAAAATTCAAAAGGGAGGCTGCCGGCGTGTGCAGGCTCCCGAGGCAGATGTGAACAGCCCGTGCGGGCGTCTCTACGCGAGCCTCGCTCCCAGAGGGGGGGCCAGACCCTGCCGTGAGCGTGGGGACCGCCTTTAACTCTGATACTTATCTTGCACCTGCGAGCGACACGGCATGACAAAAACGGGCATAATTATTGAATTGTAAGATAACGGGGAAGCGCAACACGCGCTGGAGTGAAAGGAAAAACACCAGTAACTCACGCTACTGCCGCACGATCGCGCTAAGCAAGAAACACAGTACATTAAAACCACATATCATGAAAAACAATATCCTTATGAAGCAAACATGCCATAAATATGCACAAAATAACGAGGCACTAATCTTGACTGTGGAGCAGCAAAGAAAGGTAGTCAAGATGGTGCCTCGCTATTTTGTATACTATGAACATGTTTGATTGGTTAATGAGGGAGGCCCAGTTCAAAGCCTCATGGGATATGTAGTGTTTTACAATGTTTACTGTGTTTTCATTGGCTGCTATTTGAGTAGTAAAGAAATTTAAAAGCATAATCTGAGCCTCCGGTCCTGCCATAGAATTTGGGCGCCGGTAGTCCCGCTAACAAAATGACGATCACAGGCAGCCTTCGTCACGGGCCCGAGAGTCCCTGGCCCATGATAATTTGAGTAGGTCAGGCCTCCGCACCCGCAGGGGCCAAAAGAGGAGGCAGCCGGTGAGGCAACAGTTAGCTCAAGCCTGGTCCGCTCCACGCGCCTCCTGTACTCCTGTTTGAATTTACAAACCAGTTCATTTTAATGCTGTGCAGATGCAACAAGATTTTCTTGCCTCATGGATAAGATATTTTGACAAACACTTTAGCATGTTAGATAACCTGGGGTACTCCTCCATAAACTCTTTGTTAGTCATAAACCAGGTGGGCAACGCCCATTGGGCTCAAAGAACTTCATCCCCCACCCCCACCTGTTGTGTGTGTGTCAGCCTGAGCTGAGGCAGCTTTCCGGGCACACAGACAGCCGCACCCGAGTACTTCACAGGTCTTGAAAAGACCATTTACTTGTTAACAAGGCTTTGTTGTTCTTTCACCCCTTCTTAGAGCCCCTGCATCTTCACTCTGCCGATTTCTGGAAGAATTAGCCCCTCCCCCCTTCGAAATTTTTATTAGCCCCCTCCCCGAAATTTCACTCTAGTTGCGCCTCTGTCATAAACACTAAATTATGCCACTCACTCTTTGGATCTTAGAGCACTTTTTACAACAACAAAAATGCACATATTGATACAACACGTTTTTCTTTTTTGAAAAACTTTTCTTGTGTTAAGGAACTATTTTTAGCAGCCTATGAAAAGGGTATATTAGTCCGTTTTCACATATTTACTATAAAAATGAAGCCAATTTTAAATGTTGACAAGAAGATTATTTCGCACACTTTCTTTTTTTTTTTAAAGGTAGTGAGAGAGAAAATAGAAACAATGTAGCCTAACACAAGTGTGAAAGGTTGGTAAATCTGCTGGTGAGCTTTTAAGGAATAGCACACCACAAGTATTCCATTGTGACCTATAGGTGGCAGTCGAGCCATATCTCTTTTTTGGCTCCTTCTGACAGAATCCTGGAGGACTGAGAACTTCTAAAGGTTTTTTTTCTTAATATAAACATTTTACAACAACTCCACTTGATGCCTTTAGGGGCAGAGAGTACATTTTTTAAAGTTTTCTGACAGGAAAAATGTTTTATTTTATTCACAAAAAGCCATCCCTTTTGTGAAGTGCCCCACTTGCAGGAAACAAAAATCCCAAACGGACACTCATGCTGTCTGTATTGTGTGCCTTCCTGTCTGTCATTGTCAAGGCTACTGTGAAATCTGTATGAAGATATCTAGGAGGACTTTGTAGGACAGAGAAAAGATCAGACTTCATGTACTGTAGAGAGACCAGCCCAGGCATGTAGTGGGAGGTCTGCAAATTCTGACGGAGGTGGAAAGAGTGCCCCCCCTACCACAGCTCTTTCCACCATTTCCAAGGACCACTTGAGAGAGAGATCCAGGGAAAGATCTCATAGGTAGAAACAAGGACGCAACCTTTAAATGTTGAAGTTAATTATGTCAAAGGTAGGGTCAGTGGCCACCTGTCACAGTTAAGGGATTGCTTGATTTCTAGGAAGTCTGTGTGAATATCTGGTATTGCATCGAGGGTGAGGAGGCTCTCAAGTTTGACGGATACCTCCAGGCAGAGACTTCCAGTCGTGATTGAAAAGGGTCCATAAAAGAAAGGAGCGGAGGGTGGTATGTGTGCCAGACTCTTGGTTCTCAAGACTTACTCCATTCAGCGCAGTCTCACTAGCATTAACACTATTCTCTGCCTCATGCTGCATCAGTGCTACCTGTTCCTCTGGTATCTCTTCAACCTGTCTTTCCTGCATCTTAGATGGAACATCAACCTGCGCTACCACACTCAGAGCTTTTCCACCTCCATTTACTGATGCTCCTTTATCTCCTATCACAAGTCTGAGCGCTTCAAGAGGAAAAGGAGGCATTCGAGGAGTTTTCATTATAGGAGACCTCCTCGTTCAAGGTCCTTTAAGGGTCACTCCTCTCTTCCAGATCCCGCTGCTCCAGATCTGCTCACGATCCACATAAAAGTCTAGATTTTGTCTTTGCTCAAAATGTTCTCACCCACATACTCTTTGTATTTTTTCATCAGTGAGGTAATGTTCCTCTGTGTGATTTGCCACAAGTAAGAATTTCTCCTATTGAAGATGTTACAACAAGTTTTGGTTAGTGGTGCAGCAAAAATTAACAAATCGATTCCAACTCAGCCAAAGACTTAGTCATCTTTGAGTTCCTGAACCACCATTGTTCTGTGCATCCTGTGCTCCCCTTGGTGCCAGCACTGTTAGAAAATGCCATGCAGCTGTTCTTAAGTCCAGCCGCCACAAAATCTGCTACTGTACACTTGCAGGAAAAATACACGTCCCCCGAACAAGGCCCGTTCTTCCTGTATACAGACCCTCTTCCTAATTCCGTCATATTGCCTGCTGCAAGGAGTTATCATATTCGTCCTCCATTTTCAGTAGAAAATAGGCTTAGTTTGTGGCACGCCTGCAGCTGCCATGTAGACTGCGAGCACCACTGCCATACACAAGCATTGTGATCATTTCTCCAAAGCTTTCATGGTCTGGCTTTTCATTGCTCTGCCTTACCTGTTCGAAAACAGAGGCACAACCGAGGACTGCAGACCTGCTGTTGTCTGGAACCTGTATGTCTGGAGCCCATGCAGACAAGGAAGTGCAGCACTTGAACACAGAGTTGGAGACCCTCAAAGCTGTGGAGGTAGAAAAATATAAGGCGCCCCATAAAACACCTGTACACACCCTATGACAAATGTTACCAGCAACTGAGAGTTCAAGCCCCTCAGCAGCTGCAACAATACCATCAATAGCAATAACACAAACAGTCCTTCCAACTTTGTAAGTGCACAAAAGAAGCAGCCATCAAACATCAGCTGCTGCAGGAAAACCAGCCAAGCAGAGGCTCCCTAATATTCCCTCTAGTGTTCACCACTCCAGTGAGGAGATATGTCAGCAATCATGTGGAAGGAAATAACAAAAGACTGGTGTCTGCTGAATGTTGTGCAAAATGACTGTTCTCAGACGTTTCGGTAATCTCCTCCATCCAGTCCCCCGAAGAAAACCTCTCCATGGCAATCATAAAGAGGTACTCGAGTGGAAGGTTAGCACCATTCCAATCCAAAAGGCAGTGGAACTGACCTCACAGTCCCAAAAAGAAAAAAGAGTTTACACCCTTTGCTTTCTGGTTCAAATGAATGGATCACAGCAAGGGTATTGTCCTATTATAGAACTGACAGTAGCAAACAAATGTATGAAGAAAGAGAGGTTTTGTATGTTGCCACTTACCAAATATACCCTCACTTCATCATGGAGAGCAGGCGTTTGCCACAGATCTTCAAGATGCATATTTCGACATCTTGATTAGATTAATTCAAGCATTCCACCCACCACTTTTTTGTTTTCTTTAGTGTTACTCCCTGAGTGCGATGGATATGCCCAGACGTCAGTCCTGTGCTCACTGCCACTGGAAGCAAGCTGCACCTTAGTGACTAAACCCCTATAGGCTGAAACCGATCTGTCATTGCCTGTATACAAGATCAGAGTGTACCTGGCATTGTAGTTCGGACTGAACTGTTCCTATTGACACATTAATAGGGCTTATATGCATATGGCTGGTTCTTGTCTGAGGTGCCATGGTGGGCAAAACATAATGGGCTGGAATGCGACTGAGTAAATGTCAGTAGCTGAGATTAATTCAAGCATGCCACCCTGTGGCACATCTGTTCTATCCTGCCCTGCTGCAACTGTTCTGTGCTACGCTGCCCCACCTCTGATAACCATCGGTGTGTACCTGTACTCCTTGCATTCTGTGTCACTGCCTACCACCCTTGCCTTTTTTGTGGTCCTCACTCCCTGCAGCCATTATGCCATCATGCTTTGCCACTACAGCCCTTTTGTGTACCCTTGTGGCCACACTATATCTTCTTTGTGTGCCTCTCTTCTTTGTGCTCATCTAGTCTGCCTGTCCCTCTAAAACCCTCTGTGCCACCCGAAAGTCCTGCAGCCACTTTGCCTGCCGTCATCCCCTTTAAGTACTGTACTTGCTCTTTCACTCCCTGTGGGCTGCAGTGCCAAAACCCTGTTGGCTTTCTGTCTTCCCCCTCTAGCCCTCCTATGTGGCATCCTACCTAGCTCCTGCAGCCCATATATATGCCCCATTCCTCACCTGTTCCCTCCAGAACCCCTCTAATTGCCTCAGCTCCCTGTAGCTCCTCTAGCTACTCTTGCCACCCTACAGGCCCTGTTTGTCACCATACCATGCCCTTGCAGCTTCTCTTATTGCCCCTTCTCCTGCTTGCACTGTTTTATTTTATTTTATTTTGAAGGTTTTATATAGCGCGAACAAGACTCTTGCGAGTATCAGAGTGCTTTACAGGATGGAAGGAGGCAAAGTATAGTATACATAGATAGCAGACAATAAGAAAAATAACAATGAGTAGATATAGAGTTCAAGTGAATTTAGCCATGAGGATAGCTTTCACTTCTCTTTTGAAGGATGAAGTGGAAGGGTTCATTCTTGTTTCACTGGGCAAAGCGTTCCAAATCTCGGAGCCATACCCGAGAAGGAACGGTTATAAGTTTTTTTCTTGGCAAATCGTTGAGGTTGTAGGAGAAGGGTTTTGGCACTCCTAGAGGCTCTGTTGCCCGCAGAGAGAACCAGTTTCTGTGCTAGGTATTGTGGGGTTTTGTGGTAGAGGGCCTTGTGCGTCATGCAGGCAATTTTTAGGTGAATTCTGGCTTCAAATGGAAGCCAGTTGATGGCTCTCAAGTCAGGGGAGATGTGAGCGTTTCTTTTTGATCCTGTGATGAGTCTCGCAGCTGAATTGATCGTGGCTCTTAACGGTGCTGTTGAGGATCTTGGGAGGCTGCATAGGGTAACTGCTCCGTATTCCACTCGGGGAATTACTAGGGTTTGAACTGCTTATTTGAAATCGTGTGCAGGCAGAAAGGGTTTCAGTTTTCGCAGGATCTTTAGTTGGAAGTTAGCTCCTTTAGTTGCGGTGCTAATGTGTTTCTGCATCTTTAAGTTACTATCTAGCGTTATCCCCAGAGATTTCGCTGAGTCGACTATGAGCGTGTGACCATTTAGAACTGTTAGGAGCTTCATCCAGTCCAGGATAGTGTGGGTTTTGTTAGGGGGGGCGATTAAAAGGAATTCCGTTTTGAGAGAATTAAGTTTCAGATGGTTTTCTGCCAACCATGTTTGGGTTTTTTGAAGTGTGGTGTTGAGCGATTTGATGTCCTCTAGTGAGTGTATCTTGATGTATATTTGTGTGTCATCTGCGTACATGTGGAAGTGTATCTTGGTAAGGCTTAGGAGATCTGTGAGAGGTTCCATGAAGAGGTTGAACAAGGTGGGTGAGAGAGAGGAGCCTTGAGGGACTCCTAATGTGACTGGCATAGGGTTGGACAGGGATTGGTTGACCTTGAATCTTTGGGATCTATTTTGGAGGAAGGAGGTGAACCAGTTCAATACATTTCCAGATATTCCCATTCTGTGTTTTAGGAGGTCAAGTAGGTTGTCGTGTTTGATGGTGTCAAAAGCTGATGACAGGTCGAGTAGGATTAGTAGACAAGCTTCATTTTGGTCTAGGATTTTGATCGCGTCGTCTACAACATGAGCCATGGCTGATTCGGTGCTGTGACCTGCTCTGAAGCCTGATTGAAATTGGTTCAGCAAGTTGTATCGATCAATGTGACTGTTCAGCTGTAAGTTAACACATTTTTCCAGGAGTTTGGCTAACATAGGGATATTAGATATCGGACGATAGTTGTTGGGGTCCGAGGGGTCCGCTGTGGTTTTCTTAAGGATAGGTGAGACCTGCCCAGTTTTCAGGATGTCAGGGATGGAGCCTTGAAGAAGGGAAGTGTTAATGATCTTGATCCAGCTGGGTAGTATGAGAGGAATGAAGTCTTTTAGGTAGTTCGCAGGGAGCGGGTCAGTGAAGTGATTGGAGGGCTTCAGAGTGTTGAGTGTTTTTAATATGGAGTCTTCAGAGTAAATGTCAAAATGAAACCAAGTTGCATTGTTTTTTAGTTTAAATAATGGGCGGATATTAGCTAAAGCACCATCAAGGGGGAGTGAAGGGCTCTTAGTCAAATCTGATAAGGATCTAAGGTCCATGAGTAGGTCCGATTTAATGGATTCTGTCTTGGAGGCAAAGAAGGAAGCAAACTCCTCACAGTTGGGTAGAGAGAGTGGGCTGGCGTTGGGGGCATTAGGTAGGCTTTTAGTCTGGGTTTTGATAAGGTCGAATAGCTTTTTGGGGCGGTTCTTGGCAAGGTCTAATTGAGACCTGAAGAAATCAGTTTTAGATTTTTTGATCTTTCTAAAATAGGCGTTTCTGGATGTTCTCAGAGTTTGGAGGAGGTCCGTTGAGGGAGTATCTCTCCATCGGCGTTCTATTAACCCCTTCGGTGCTCATGACGGAACGGTTCCGTTATGAGCCACGGTTGAGCTGTGCTCATGACGGAACCGTTCCGTCATGACCACGCCCGCGCAAGATTCCGTCAGCACAGCGGCGGAATCTGCGCAGCATGGAAGGGGTTAATCTAAGCGAGCGTCTGTCATCATTTAGCCTCCCATCGTACCATTGTTTAGAGTCTTTTGAGGAGGTTCTTTTCAGTTGTAATGGGGCCATTTTGTCAAGCAGGTTGTTCATGGAGTGAAAGTAGTGATTTGTCAGCCCCTGTACATCATTCATGTCTTCCGGGGGACGGAGAGGGTTTGCGTTATCTAAGGATGAGAGGTCAGATCCGATGTTTTTCAGGTTTCTCTTCCAAATCTTAGTTCTCAGGGGTTGTGTCGGGAGTCGTTTAAAAGATTCAAGGATTTGGAAAGTAATGATATGATGGTCAGACCAGTCGCATGGGTGTATCGAGTCTAGCTGTGTGGAATCCGCTTTGGAGATAATTAGGTCGAGCGTTGCACCCTTGTCATGTGTAGGGCTGTTGCAAATTTGAGTGAGATTGAGGTCTGTGAGGAAGGCTTTGAGACTGTTAACCGCAGGGTCATTCTGGTCATCCCAGTGAAGGTTAAAGTCCCCTAAGAAAACTTGTTTAACATGTTGATTGTCATTAGAGGCTAATATGTCCATGAAGTGTTCTATGAAGTTGAGGTTATCTCCCGGAGGATGGTAGAAGGTGTGGAGAGAACAGATTTGTTTGTTGTTGTTGGCGATGTTTAAGTATTCGCAGGATGGTGTAGCAGGGGCATAGGAATTGGTCACAGTTAGGTTGGTCTGGTGTATGCAAGCTATCCCACCGCCTGGCCTGTCAGTTCTGTCAAGTCTGGTGATGTCATAGTTAGGAGGTAACAAGATGTCCAGGATGGGAGTAGAAGTTTCATTTAGCCATGTTTCTGTCAAGATCAAAATGTCTGGTTTGTTCGTGATGAGTAAGTCGGCAATATCAGCTGCGTGTCTGGAGGCGGACCTGCAGTTGAGGAGTATACATCTTAGACGAGGCTGGGTGCTTACAGTGGCAGGTTCAACTGTGATGGGGATTCTAGTGAGGTTATTTTCAACAATGCCTCTGGAGTTGAGTCTCGGGGCTCTGTGTGTATTGATCGGGATGGAATGAATTTGGGAGTCAGATTGCGTGCAGACTGGTGGTCCCGTGTCGAGGAAAGGGTAAGCTAGATCGTAGGATTGGAGGAGGGCCATTAGGTCTAAGTCAGATAGAAGGTTTAACCCCCTGGCCGGGCGGGATGTGGCATTAGGGAGTGGGACTGTGATCCAGCGTGGAGAGCCATGTGTTTGGGAGTTTGCAGGATGATGTTGGATGAGGTTAAAGATTTTAGGGTGTGGGGACGGGCTGTATTTTTGTTTAGTACAAGTGGACTTAGGTTGGTGTAGGATAAGGTCTTGAAGGGCTCCAATGTCTGATTTGACTTGTTGAAGGGTTGATAATATCAGGTCAAGTCTCGTATCAGGCAAGATGGATTCGTTAAAGGATGGGGGGACCAAGGGAGTGTACGGTGAAGTAGTTTCATTAGATATGGCTGTGTCAAGAGCCGTGGGAGTATGTGTAGGGTTTATGTGTCTAGGGGAGGAGCTGTAAGAAGAAGTGGAGCAGGGGGGGTGAGATATGGAGAGCCAGGTGAGAGTTTCAGGTGGTGTGGGGGGGGAGTCCTTACTGGGGTCTAAGTGAGTGATAATGGGGCTGATAAGCTGATGAGAGGCGCCGGGAGAAGAGGAGAGGGGGGAGGGTGCTATAAGGAGAGCGGTGGGAGTGGGTAGTGGGGTGTCAGTGCTGGGGTCCGAGGGGGTAATGTTGGGGTTGTTGCAATGAAGGGAGGTGTTGGGCGTAGCGGTGAGGGGGCAGGGGGGGTGCGAAAGTGAAGGGAGTGGGGGGAAGGGGAGTGAATTGGCGATGTTAAGAAGTGGGGTGGTGGTAAGGTGGTAATTGTCGTTGGGTGGGTTGTCTTCGGGGTCTGAAGATAAAGTTGTGGTGGGTAGGGTCATCTGTGAGTTCTGATTTATTTCAGTCGCATGATGAGAATTGTAAGGGACCAGGTGAGGAGAGGGGGGGGAGGGGAGAGCAAGAGTGACTCTATCCTTAATGAGCGGAAAGATATGATCGATCAGATTAAGGTTGTGGTTGGAGGATTGGATTAGGATGATACCATTATGATAGATAGTGACGGTGGCAGCAGCGTTAAAGAATATGGAGGGAAGGATAGATAGGGTGATACCGTGAGCTGTTTTCTTTAAGTTAGAAACCTTAAAGAGAGCGATAAAGGCTTTTCTCCATTGAGCTCTCCTTTTCGTGTAGAATATGATATCGTTCTTAATGAGCCCCTTGTTCATAGAGAAGTAGGGGTCAGAGATAGGGGTTTCTGTTTGGTCCCTTTCCTCTGCAGCCTCTGTGTGTGTATCCCTATTGCCCTTGCAGCTCCTGGGAGGCGCCTTTTCCCCCATGCTGGCCCTCTCTAGCTCCTCTGTGGGATCCCTCTACACCCTGCAGCTGTTTTGTGTGCCCACTGCCTCCGTTCAGTCTCCTTGCATCACACTCTGCCTTGCCTAGTGCAAGCTCTCTGCCCCTTTTCCGCCTTTTTGTGTGCCCCTATATCCCAGCACCACCTGGACAAGACAAGAATGTATGACAGCATTCCTCCCCCTGAGGGGTGTGTAGGAGAGTAGAATCTGCTTCTTATGGTTACCCCCACTTTTTGCTGATGTTTCACTGTTTTTTTACTTTAGTCTGGCTGGGGCCCTGCTAAACAGGACCCCCCCAGCCTAGCTGCTTCCTCTCTAAATTGATTACCAGTACTTTAGGTACACTCCAGATTGGATTCTGGGGTACCTTTATAAGTCCCTATTATATGGTATACTATGTACCCAGGGCATAGATACCCCAGAGGCTTACCAGGGGCTGCAGCATGTATTATGCCACCCCTGGGAAGCCTTCCAAAATGACACCACTGGACTGCTACTGCAGCCTGGGTAAGGTGGTGCATGCACCCCTTACTGAGATATAGGTTCACTATATCTCTCCATATCACTGCACATGTAAACCTATCAGTCACCCCTATGGCTGGCCTTAACAATCCTGAAGGCAGGGTGCTGGGTTTCATGTGAGAGGGTGCCCATGAATGAGCAGAGCCCCTCTGCAGCTTTCGGAACCTTTATTCCGGGGTTGTTTGTTATGCAGCCAAACCATATACTCTTAAGTGCATTATAACCAAACGGTAAATGCTAACTTTGGGATGGAAACATGTCATGTTTGGTGTCAAACACCTTGGAATCATACCCCCACACCAGTAACTGGTGTGGGAGTATGATCCCACCCTTCTAGAAGGAGAGACATGACAGCACCTGTATACCCGGTACCAGCTAAACAGACCCTGGCATCACAAAATGGATGTTGCTAGCCACAGACACGAGCCTGTCCTCCTGCTGCTGGACGAAACTCCGGCAGGGGAGGCCTGGACAATAGGTTTCTTGTCACAGGGAGGTGTTACCAGTGTATTGGGGCTGGGTTGGTGCACTCCAAGAGTGCTTTGAAGTCTTCACTGGGGGCACATTTGGTGTCCCTGTGCATAGTCAAGCTCAAACCGGTTGCAGGGGCTACCAGTCCCTGCTCTGGCGTGAAACTGGGCAAAGGAAATGGGTGCAGACACCCCTCTTTCCTGACCCTCCCATAGGTGGGTCTTTAGAGTTTGTCCCACCCCTTCCTTGGGTATAAAATAGTAACCCCTGGCTACAGGACTTTAGATTTACCTGGACTAAACTCTGATACATAATCCTGGAACTTCGACGATATACATTGAACTAGTTGACTGAAGAATCTCCCTTGGAGTAAAGGAGTTACTCCCCTGCAAGGCAGGCACCAAAGACGCATCTGACCGGTTTGCATCTCCGAAGCTCCTGAGGACTCCGAAGAACTTTGCAACACAGGAGGTGGGTTTCCGTGGTCTTAGAGGTCGATCAGTGCCCACAGCAAGTCTGAGGCCCGTATCTCTCGTGGCGACCGTGCAACCCGAACCCCTGGACACCGCGTCACTTTGCAGAAGCATCAGCTTTCCAGTGACTCCTGCAGCTGAGCTTTGGGTTACTTGTAGCCCTGACTCCAGAGCAGCAATTCCACCGAAGATTGCCCGCCTACACTCCACGAGTGTTCCGTGAGCTGGCCCTTTGTGTTTTCTCTCGCTGTCCCTTCACGATCCCTGGTCCATCGACTGGTGGGTCCCTGTTAAGGCAACTCTAACTTTAATTGGGCTTACCTGGTTGCCCCAGACGTGCCCTGACTCTCCATCGCTTGGGGAGTCCCCAGGACCTTGGCTGGTCCGCACCGAAGGATATTTTCTCTTCCTGCGTGAGCTGCTGTTGCCAAGGCTTGTTGTGTTCAATCTAAGCACCGACACTGCAGCACTCGTCATCCTTCGTGGGACGGCTCGGATCCAGCTCCTGGTCATCGTCTACGCCTCCTGGTCCTCGTGGCTGCAGAGTCAAGCTTCACCTCTTCGCACCTGAAACACCCGACATCGGTGGGCATTCGTCTATCGTGCCCCTGGTTACTGGCAAGTGACCCAGACTCTGTCCCCTCTGCTTTCAGGTTCTTCTGATCTTCAATCCAGGCTTGGATCACACCGGACACTTTTCTTCTTCCTGGCAGCAGCACTTTGCAGCAGATCGCCATTGAAATCAACGACGATTCCCGACACCATTTGACACTTATGCACCCGGCGTCCCTGGGTGAGGTAACTCGAGTACTCCGGTGCTCCCCTGGGTGCTGGCCCTAGAACCCCCTAAGTCTAAAGGGGTTTGCTCAAAGTTCTCTCCTAAGTGTCCTTAACTTCTAAAATTCCAACCGCGACTTTCCCATAGAATAGTACGGGGCTCGCGCCTGTGTTCTCACACTGCACGCGTCCCCCGTGGGTCTCCTGTGTCACTATCTTGGGTGGTTCCTTGGGGTCCCATCGATTCTATGTGCTGTAGGCACTGTGTCTAGTCAAGTCGTGGTTCTTATACCACTTTCTTAATATATGGTTTGGTCCGCCCCTAGGGCCCATTGTATATTGTGCTATTTACTGTAGTTTTTGAACCGTATTATTGTGTATCGTGGACTCTAATCTCATAAAGAGATTAGTAGTGAGTCTCATAAAGAGATTAGTAGTGAGTGTTTAGAAATAAATACATATATTTTATACATACCTTGTGTGGTTCTCCTTTCATTTAGTAAGTCAAGAGGTTATAATCTGGTAAACCGAGCTGCTTTACACTCCTTCAAGACTTAGCCGGAAGGCTGCTCTCTACAGCTACCTCTAGGATAGCTTACTATAAAGGTTGTCTTTTAACCTATCATCAATAAAGGTTGTTTGGACTGGTACATGGTGCCCACTATAACTAGTGGACAGCATATGCCAGGCCAACTTCTCACAGGGTGTTCAAGGCAGCATCGCCCCTCGCCCTTGCGCTAGGTGAAGGGGGCTGCCTAAAGAGATGGGGGTATGTTGACATATTCACTCTTGCCATTGGGCAAGGTGGTGGATAATTTCCCACCTTATCCTGCAAGGGTATTATTATGAACGTCCTTTGTCCTTGACATGGAGAGGGGGAGTTGGGTACATGCACCAAGCCTTCTATAAGAACACTTTGTTGAATAGCCATGTGCTATTGCTAATGCCCCTCAACACTTAATTCATCTTTTAATTCATTCAGTGCTGTTTACAATTGATGGGAGGACGTTGGTTGCATTGTCCCTCCCTCGCCCTTAGAAAGTGCCAATGGGAAGTCAAAAACCTCATCCCCCTGCTTCTGTGTAAAGTGAGAAGTGGGGGTGCTTGTAATTACCTTTCAAAAGAGAGTGTAGATTTCTCTGACATATAACCCCTGACCTTTTTCTCTGCTTCTCCTTATAGTG
This sequence comes from Triturus cristatus, assembly GCF_964204655.1. Lineage (NCBI taxonomy): Eukaryota > Metazoa > Chordata > Amphibia > Caudata > Salamandridae > Triturus > Triturus cristatus. Next base: position 1,161,293,039 of record NC_140583.1, read on the forward strand.
CACCAAGTTACCACGTTTTCCCCATGTATATGCCACAAGCTTGATTTATTTCTGTGGTGTAATTTAAAGATATGCCACAAATGTCTTTTTCCCCTAACAAAACATTGCCTACTGTTGTGTTACATTGTATTTCCACTAATCAGTAGAATTTTGGCATTTGTGGGTGACAAACTTTGGGATGGTGCCAGACGGATTACATGCAGCCTTGCAGAGTTGTTGTCCAGGTAGCACACAGTGCCACCATAAGCCACCCTAACCTAGACAGGGAGCGTACAGTTCTGACAACCACTGAACATGACAACTCAGTTCCTTCAGGAACCATGGTGACAGACCTAGAACCTTTTGCTCATACACTCATGCTCTCGTTTGCTCATAGAATATACAGAGAATACACAAATGGACTTTTTAACCCTTTCGCTGCTAGGCATTTTCCCCCCTGTGCTAAGCCTTTTTTTGGCTTTTTGGGGCTGTTTGTGCTTAGGCCCCTGTAACTTTTTGTCCACATAAGGTATCCACGCCAAATTTGTGTCCTTTTCTTCCAACATCATCTGGATGTTAAAGGTACCCAGGGTTTGTGGATTGCCCTGGAGGGGACACAGAAATTAGCCAAAATACAGCTACATTTGTTTTTTGGGGGGAAAATGGAGATAAAAGGCTTCAGAAGAAAGTATCTGGTTTTATCCCTGCAAATGGTATCCCAGCTTTCCGGAACAGAAAGACTTTTGTCAGAAAACCAAAATTGTTTTGCACATTTTTGTCATTGTACTGGGACGTAGCCTACTTTTTGTGCTTTCAACCTCCTTCCAGTTAGTGGTAGAAATGGGTATGAAAGCAATAATGGATCCTGGAAATCTATACATTTCTGAAAAGTAGATAAAAATTCTGAATTCTGCAAGGGGTCATTTGTGTAGATCCTTCAGGGTTTTTTCAATAGAAACTAACAGTTGAAAATAAGAAAAATTTAAAATGATATGAAAAAGCAGCCATTTGTGCCAACATTTTCACCTGTAACTTTTCCTAAGTATGACTGATTTTTTAAAGCAAAATTGGATTACATCCGCTGGACCCTTTTTGTTGTGGGGATATATAGGACTCATAGGTTCACCAAGAACCCAAGGAACCCAGAGCCAAGAGAGGCAGAGAAGAGCAAATTACAACATGCAGGGTCAAGGACCAGCTCCGTCTCTTTGAGACCTGGGCCTCTCCAGTGAAGATGAGGACAACGTCGCCAAAGGGCCTGATGGCGAAGAGGACGTGCACGTCACAGTCGTCGAGATCTGAAAGAAAACTCTGAAGGAGGTAAGAGAAGCATCGACCCCCAAACAGTCAGCCGACCCACAAAAAAGTGACTCCAAGTCCTTGAAAGGAGCCTTGGTGTTAGAACATTCGATTACCAAAAGTGCGTCCAAGGACAAACAGTCCGTCGTTCCTTTGACAAGGACTCCCTGACGGCAAAAACACTAGGAAATACAAAGCAGGCGAAGAGCAGTCACGAAAAGGACTCTTCGACGTCGAAAAAAGAAAGGGTTAAACAAGCTTCGACTTCGATGTCGACAAGCTCCAAAAGAAAGGCAAAAAATCTTGATGCCGAAAAACAAGTGTCGGAGTTGGAAAAGAAAAGCAAAATCGCGAGTATCTTGTGACGCAAGAAGGATTTCAAGGAGAAAATGAAACAATTCAGAACTCTGCCGAAAATTTCGACCAATGCGAAAGACGTCGAAGAACTAGAGCTGCCGACAACACCAGAACCAGTCAAGGAAGAGGAGGAAGAAGAGTAGTACTTCTAAGCCGAAGGAGAGGAAGGGGACCGAACCGATCACGGTTCGGCGACTTCGGAGGCGCAAGACATGCAGTGGCAAGATCTCGACGCCGAATCACCAGAAGAAGGGGTAGAATCGTACCCCTCGAGGCCCTCACCACCAGATGACATTGGGTTGTACAATCAGGTGATAAAGAAGACTGCAGACAATTATGGAGGGCAGTTAGAGGAAGAAAAAACGCAATCCTGTTTTCTCCTAGAGACCTTGCTGCCTACACAAGCAAGGAGTCAATTCCTTCCCATGCTACCAGGTGTGCTGGACCAGGTTAAGGAAGCCTTTAAAGAACCTGCTACATGCAAGGCTGTAACACCAAGGTGTGAGAAAAAATACAAACATTCCTCCTGATTCTATGATAACTTCCACAGCTAGGAAGAGAGCTAATGTACTCACTAATGTGGGGCCATCACCAGACAAAGAGCAAGAGAATGGATCTCATGGGGAGAAAGGTGGAACAAAGTGTGGCAATTCAGTGGCGTATCGCAAATTCAAATGCATTAATCAATAGACATGCATAACAGCACTGGGAGGAAGTAGGTGAACTACTAAAACATCTGCCTGGCCAATTCCAAAGTAGGGCAAGCCACTTAGTGGAATAAGGGAAGAACATTGTGAACACATGTTTAAAATCAGCCCTAGATGCAGCAGAGACATCTAGCAGACAGATGATGATCGGGGTCACTGAGAGAAGGCACGCCTCGCTAAGAATTTCAGGTTTCAAACCAGAAGTAAAAAATAACATATTAAACACCCTGTTCAATGGTGAACAACTATTCGGAACAGCTATGGACTAGAAATTAAATCAATTAAAGAAAGAGAATGAGACTGCAAGGTCCATGGGGGCCCTACAATTCAGAGGCATGCATAGGGGGGCACCATCACGGTGACAAGCAGACAGAGGTAACCACCAGCCTGTAGCCTCACACCAAACTTTTCAACAAGGTTACCAAGGAGGAAGCCAGGGCCAGCAGCAGGGCCAACAACAACAAGATTGGCAATACCAACACGGAAGACAATCCTTTCGAGGGCGCCCTTGAGGAAGAGGCCAACTGCAAAGAGGGGGACAGCAACCCACCTCCAAGTGTCTTCACTGCAAGGTTTACGCACACTCAAACAAGATCTCAGAGGGTGCAACAACAGACAAACATAAAAAAGAACATATCCCAAAGAACAAACAATTCCTCCAACATATAACACCAGTGGGAGGCAGGATAAGAAACTTTTTCCAGGAGTGGAAGAAAATTACATCTCACAAATGGATATTAAACATAATACAATACGGATACTGCATAGAACTTGCAAAACAACCTCCAAGCAAAAGACCAAACAACAAGATTCATTCAGCAAAAGAACTATCTCATTTTCTCGAAGAAGCACAAGAGCTTCTGAACAAAAATACCATAGAGTAGGTACCATACAAGGAAAGGAACAATGGTGTGTATTCCACGTACTTCCTCACACCAAAGGTGGATGGAACGTTACGACCAATACTAGACTTAAGGTTCCTAAAGAAGGGGGGGGGACGCTAGAGGGCGCGCTGCGGAATGGCTGCACACTAGTGCTGCTCCGCTGGTCGCACAATGAGACACCGGTGTTGAATATGCAGAATATTGTGTCATTGCAGTAAAAATTGTCTCTGAAGTTGAGACATATCGCACTCTCCAGCTGAAACAAAATGGCGGTGACAGGCGCAGTGTAATCAGTGAAAGTGAAACTAGGCTTCAACCACCGAACCCGCTCGTTACCGGAGCTACTGCAGCCTAATCGAAAGCTCCCCCGCACTGCTGCAATTCGACATAAGAGTGCGCTACTAACATTTGTCCTGCTGGGAAGCGTTTCATGGCCCCATACGACTTCGGAAGACAGCAGCGGAAAATGGCGGCGGACCACGAAGACTAGTCCGCTGACGTGCCTCGCCTGGTGAAAAGGCCCCACATCGTCCAGAAATTAGACATCGGAATCACAGAGGAACATCTATCTGGGCGAAGTGAGCTGATCCGTCACGCTTGAAGTGAAGGTTTTACTGTTCAGGCAAGTGCTGCGCAGTTATCAAGTGGCAGGGCGCGGCACTCCCAATTACCAAATAGCGCATCACCGATTTCGAGGATACTACGCCTATGAATGCGGGCGGCACCTTGATACATACGCTGATGAGCTTCAGAGCATAGACACTACCCAAACCGCAGTTACCAGCTGATACAGAGCCCTATATTCATGGCCTCCGTGCACTCCGGCAAATAGCGCTGCGGATCCTCGCCAATGAAAGTATCTTGCAGGAGTTTGGATGTAGAGAACACACCTGCTCTCGATCGCCGTCATTAGAGATGCAAAGCGTCCTAGTGCCCAAAAATTGCCACATACGTAAATTGGCAGCTGAAGGCTGATATTTGTGTATTACACGTTCCACGTGAAACGACACAGTGCCTATTTCATCAAGGTGTGCCATAACGCAGTAGGGTGCGCATACCCACCATCACAGAGGAAATCTATGCTAAGAAGCGCAAGTTGCGAACTGGGCGCTAGCTGGCTTGTTAAACATCAGTGGGACATACGTTCGCTGGTGGCGCAATAAGAAGCGTAGACCAGCTCGAAAGCCACACCACAGCTGCACCAATTGCTTCCAAATAGGCTCATTAATGCAATAGTACTCTACACCACGGCAGCTAAAAGAATATACAGCACACGAACAGACGAAGTCGCAAGTTCTACTCCCTGTCGCGCTCACAAGATCGCTGGTGTCATGGGTAAAACGGACAAATAAAACCGAAACTCTCCTTTGACACCCTCTGCATGCCTAAAGTAACAGCGGCGCATTCGGACACTGAACTAGACACGGAACAAGCAACGAATTCCGCCTTGGAAGTGGCCCTACAAGCCATACAGCTAAGCCTACGAGTCATAGATGGCAAGCGTGACGCACTCACCCAAAGAGTTGACAATATGGCTGCCAAGCTTGACAAACAGGTCGAAAGACTAGACACAGCAAAAAAACGCATATCTGCGGTCGAAGACGCATCAAGTACGACGACATGAAAATGCACCGAAATGGAAAGGATCCTAGACATCATTAAAAATAAAAATGAAGATTTAGAAGCGAGATCTCGCTGGAATAACGTGCGCATTATGGGAATTCCGGAAAGTACCAATACGGGAAGATTAGAAACATATGTGGAAGATATGCTGCGAGATCTCTTTGGAGCAGACAACCTTTCCCCTTTGTTTATCATTGAACGGGCCCATCGATCGCTAGCGCTTGTACCACCACCGGGTGCCCCGCCGAGACCCATCATCTCCCGTGTCCTTAATTACAGGGATCGTGAAGCGATCTTACGCTTGGCGAGGAAGAGACAGCAAATTACCTATCAGGGCAATAACGTGTCATCTATCCGGATTTTACGATGGCAGTGCAAGCAGCACGTTAAGATTTTAATTCTGTGAAAAAAAAGCTGAGAGATATGGGCATTGAATACGCGATGTTGTATCCGGCGACACTGCGCATAAACCATGATGGACATGCAAAAATACTACCAATGCCAAAGGCAGCACATGACTTCATCAAAAAGACACTCACCAGAAGAAAAGCACAGGGACAAGTAAACACCGACCCGGAATCAGACTGAAAAGGCTAAAGCTGGTGGTAATGTACATGACTTGCTCTGTAATCACAGTTACCATAAGGGACTTTATATGCTTACATATGGCTATATCTTGATCTATCTTGTACAAGCTGGTAGGTACGTAATATCAGTGTGGGCTATCGGGTACACGGACATTATGACTTCTCATGTACATATATGTGTCACCCCTATTTACTACTTTGACTAATTGATGCTCCACCATACAGTGGTGAGCGGATGTCTCTTGATTATGTGCCTAGATAGTGGATCACAACTAGCCATTTGGGGTAATAATAAGAAACCATCAGGAACTGTATATGATGAACAAAGTATTAAGGTTTTAAAATGTTAAAGTGACACTGTGACCAGGGCTCGAACTATCACTAAGTACTTATCGTAATCATCCATATATATATATCAGCCAACACCCGACCACATCCGCCTTTACGGTTGTAGATGCGAGTTCTTAGAGCCCCCACCGAGGGTGCTCCCCGTAACTGTTTGCACAATGTTAGTGTTGGTTGTAAGGGTGTGTCTTTGGCATAATTGGGATGCTGAAGTGGATGGGGGGATTAAGGGTATGTTTATTGTTCTTTTACAGGCAATTACAAGCAGAGTACACTACAAAATTCCATGTCATAAATGGTCCTCTGTGTAACCTGACGTTGTTCTATATTGCACACAATGTATACATGAAGAGAAGGTATATCATATCCAAATATGGGGAGAGGAGTTGGCCTAACGGCTAGGGCGCTCGACCTCGGACCTGGGGTACTGGGTTCGAGTTTCGGTAATGACGCTAAACATCCTGTGATTCTGGGCAAATCACTTAATCTCCCTGTGCCTAACAAAAAATGAATGTGTGTCCTCATGTAACGTAACTGGTGCTATGTAAAGCGCTCTGATACCTGATTGGATTCGGGTCAAGTTTGCGCTATATAAAACTCTGCAAACAAAGAAAATATATATATATGCCTCTTATATTAGAGTATGGAGAATAGATTAAAACCATTGCAAATTAGATTATTGTCTTGGAATATCAGAGTCCTAAATAACCCCAAGAAAATATGCCAAGTATTTGCCTATCTATACAGACACCGCATTGATGTAGCCCTTTTGCAAGAATCACACCTCGCAAAAGCAGATAAATGTACCTTAGGAAGCAAGTGGGCTGAGACTGTAATAACTTCGTCATACTCCACTTACGCTAGAGGAGTCATAATACTCTTGAAGAAGGGCGTACAGTTCCTTATAGACCGAACTATAACAGATGACCTGGACTGATGTATTATTGTCACTGGTCATGTTAAAGGACACCTTATAGGGCGGATTAATGTATATGGGCCAAATGTAGATGATCCTGAATTTTTCAAGAACATATTGGTGAAACTAAGAGACCTACTTGAAATGGAGTTGTTGTGGGGTGGCGACCTAAATTTGTCCTTTAATGAAGACCTAGATAGATCAGGGGTAACATAGGAACCACACAAACGGGCAGTGAAGGCAGTAAAGGATGGTATGATAGAATTCAAAATGTTGGATATCTGGAGACTGCGGCATCCTCACCACATGGAAGCCACACATAACTCCACAGTGCATAATAGCTGGTCACACATTGATTACTGGATAGCGACTGAGGGGGCCACTACATGGGCACGAGACATACAACACTTGCCGAAAACACAAGCCAGTGCTCTTATCTATTGAACTCCCCCCATTATACACCACCACCATACATATGGCGGTTTAACGCTAAAGGATTGTTAGATTCCTCATTTAATAATACCATTGCACAGGCTACAGTGGAGTTTTTTCAGCTAAATCAGCCCTCAGTCGACAATCCTAGCCGCTTATGGGAGTCATTTAAGGCCACCATACGTGGAGTATGTATTAGTACAAATGCAGGCATTCTGAAAGACATCCGCAATTATCTTACCCAACATGAAACAAAGCTTAGAGTCCTAGAACAGGAATATGATCGCACTCAAAACATGGCCATACTGGCTGACATAAGGAAAGTAATGTCTGAATATCAGGAGTTTGCAGAGGACGAACTTAAGTAGATTTTGAAGAGGCCTATTGCTCGTGCATATCGGGAGGGGGGTAGACCAGGGCATGTATTGGCACATAAAATATGCAATGGTCATACTGCACATGCAGTACTTAAAATCAAAGACTATCAGGGTATCCTGCATTATGATACAGAAGGCATACTGAAGGCCTTCATGGATACATACGGAGATCTATATGCGTCACGTGGCACGGCTAACTCCTAAGAAATTTTAACATACTTAGATGACATTGCGATAGTCTGGCTATCGGGTGCTCAACCGGAGTATCTATCGCAGGCTGTCACAGTTGAAGAAGTTACAGATGTGATTAAAACACTGCCCAATGGTAAAGCCCCTGGACCAGATGGATTTACTAGTGAATTTTACAAAGAATACGTTCAACTGCTAGCCCCTCACCTTGTAGAAATAAATGGTTGAAGTACTGGGTTTTTAGAACCCAGCGGTGCAGGGGAACACACCCGAAGACTTCGAGTTCTTCCTGTTTCAGACCCACAGAAACACAGAGTCTTCTAGGTGAAGTCAAAGATCGTATTTATTAGCTGCAGACCAATTACTGGTATCCGAGAAGTACAACACAATGTATGTTCTCAGGAGACTGCTCCCGAACCAAAAAACAGTCTTTACTTATATACAAAATATTACGCTTCTGGGCAACACCGCCCCTATTTTACAAGTGGTCATTCACATATTTTCGTTTCAAAGGAACAGCAGAGCCATAATGACAATCCCACATTTCAATTCGTTAAGCACACAATCATTTCACCCCGCAAGGCTCAGAAACCTTATCAGATAACAGCGGACCCCAATAAAACGGGCACCTCCTGCTCGTAAAACAAGCCACAAAGTAGGAACAGAAACAGGTGTGAAAATAGCTAAGTCAGAGATCGTGTGTGAACAAGGATTTTATGATGGGTCGAGCCCTGATGCTAATCACATTAGGCTGCGAGGAAAGGAACTGGCCGGACAGGATTGACCTCGGGCAGCGGAGTCGGTTTGCACAGGTCACAGAGAAGTCACAGTAGGTGTACATGTCCTTTAGGCCTAAGCATGATCTTATAGCGCAGCCTATGTGAGGGCAACCATAAAATGGCTACTGTTCTAAAATGGAAGCCGAGGGTCCAATATGTAGTATCGCATACACTGTGAATCCGCCGATGAAACATGACGAAAACACTTATACATACCGCTTAGTCATTTGCGGTTTGCTGATACCAAAATCGGCATGGTGGGGCCATGCCTCCAATGTGGTTCCAAATTTTACAGTACCACAGACCCTCCTTTTGCCCTTACATAGGCAAGAACTATACTAATCTGAATCCAGATCTATATTCATGAGGTCATGGAGATGTTGCTGTAGCATCATCCTGTTGCTTAGCTCGTCCCTTGATACAGGCCTCCTTACGCATGATGTAACACAGAGGCTACACATTACAGGAGCGCACTGTATACATAGACAAAACGTGAAAAGAATGGCCAAGATCATCCCAACGACTATCAGAATCTTCCATCCCCAGGCTGATATCAGTCCCCAGAACCACCCCATCATTGACCAATCTCCTTTATCCACGTGAATGGATTCGGAAATCTTATGTAGTTTGGAAATGGCTTGGTAGACTGTCGGAGCGTTATCTGGTATGAAAATACAACAGCTCGATTTGATGAACTTGCATACCCCACCACGGTCTGCAAGTATAACATCTAGAACCATGCGGTTCTGCAACGTCATGAGGCGATCCGCTTGGAGCTCAGCTGTCAAGTTACCAAGGGCACCAGCCGTTACATTAACAGTGGTTTCCACTACACGGGTCAGTTGTCTCAGGTTCCTTCTATTGACCATTGGTCCCCAAAACGGCAGGAAACCTAGGAAAGAGTCTGCTGCTTCCTGACCGGCAGTATCCTCCTCACTAACAACGCCTCTCACAACTCTGGTCTTGTGATAATCAGAGGCGGCAGTAAATGTCGGCAGCAAATTTGCAATATAACACGTTCCGAGAAATCAGGGGGCAACCATGTATATGCTCGATCACTACAAACAAAGTATGTACCCTTGGCAGCCAAAAACGCAGGGGAAAACTGTGATGGAAAAGTGTATGTTTCAGTACAGTCACTCTTCCCTAGTTGAGCTCTTGGATTCTGACCATTGCCTTGTAGACAGAACCGACCTATGTGGGGTACGACCCTAATCGGGGATGAACTTTTACGCTGTTTCTCACCCAAACTAATGCTATACCCCGTCGCGTTCCATCCTACATAAGCTCGCAACTCATCCTTGGGAATAGATGTATATGCATCGATATCTCTACTCATATCTGCAACTCCTCTCATCAAGGCTTTATTGTTCGAATTAGGTCTAGTGGAACGCGGGGGTCGCGGGGAGTAGGTTTCAAGCGCAAAAAGAAACATAGTCTGGAATGCCCATGATGACCCATTATAACTAAACGGCAGTACTAGATATGGGATACCCTTATTAATGGTATGCGGCATCAAACCACACACCCAGCAATTTGTTGTATTCATAACTAGTTGATGCTGGTGCAGGAGTTGGATGAACGAATTGTTCACGAACTCAGAACGTCTAGCTAGTTCGTGTTCTGGCAGAGGGTGAAAAGAGTGTGGGAAAACAGTAGGAGGAGGTGTGGGCTGTACAGTGGGTGCAAATGACACTTGGAAAGATAATAATACACAACCTACAGAAAACATCATTATGCTAAATAGTACAAACAGACACAATATTACAAAACGTTTTCTATTCATTATTTCACATATTCTGCTTTTGAGATTTATTTCCTTGGTGGGCCTCTCCATCTTGAAAAACTCCATCCTCTAATCGTGCTGCTCGCGGCGGATGAGTATCTTCTGCTAAGGACCAACCAGAACCGTTGACCTAACGCCTTTGGCTTGTACCCCAAAGTCTTGGCACCGCGACCCTGCAGCTGAACCCGGATGGTGGTTCAAAAATCAAAAAGTCCTTCAGATGGGAGAGCTGTAATATCAAAAAGAAAATAGCATGGGAAGGGAATTTTTATTTGTCCATAGGCCTTGGCCTCAAGTTATAGCGGTTTCTGCCAGGTACTGTCTGGTCTTGAAACAAGAGTTCAGGCTCTGTGGTGTCCAATCGAATTGACGGTGGCACAGCTTCCTGCAAAATATCGTCGTTTTCTCGTTCTGAAGTTGTGCCTTTTACGTGTGCATCACTAAATGGCACAAAATGAGGGACAGTGTCAGTTTCAGAATCAGCGATACCCTCCTGGACCCACCGGTCATATGGTAGAGGCAAAGGGATCCGTTTGCAGTGGGCGCCGTGTATCCAATTCTTTTTCCCTTTCACTCGAACTGCTGATCTTGTCGATAGAAGTACGAGGTGAGGGCCGATCCAATGGGGCTCATCATTCTTTGTACATTGAACATTTTTAATAAGCACCCACGAGCCAGGGTCGATAGGGTGTCCTGGAGCTTCAGAGGCCTGGGGCAGAGTATCGTGAACCTGTTGGTGTAAGACACGCAATTTAGCCGTCAATTCATACAGATAATCAAGCAGTACTGGATGTTCGATTTCACTGAATTTTGTCGGTCTTGGCACACCCCATACATTGGCCGGGCGGCCAAATACTATTTCATAGGGACTAAGTCCCACTCGTGAATGCACACTCATTCTTGTTGATAGGAGTGATAAGGGCAGAGCGTCAGGCCATTTAAGACCAGAACTCGCCTGAATCTTGGCCAACTTAAGTTTCAGAGTGCCATTGTAGCACTCTACTAATCCAGCTGATTGGAGGTGATTTGCAGCGTGGAACTTCTGCTTAATGCCTAGTCCCTCACACACATTCTTCATCACTCGACCTACAAATTCACTCCCATTAACACTCCACACCATTCTTGACATTCCAAACCTTGGGAAAAATTATTTCACAAGGGCTTTGGCTGTTGATAAAGCAGTGTTGTCTTTTAGGGGATATGCTTCTATCCATCTTGAAAAAGCGCAAACAACAACCAGTACATATTTCAAATTGTTGCACCTTTCCATGTGGATAAAATCTAGCTGCAAAACCTCAAATAGATATGATGGAGGCACAAAATGACCAGCTGGAGTTGGGGATCCCCTACCAGGATTGTATTTCAAACATACCATACAATTTTTGACCACATTCTCTGCACACTTGGGAATTCCAGCATTCTGCCATACTGGAGCCAACAACTTACAAATTCCTTTCACACTGATATGTGCCATTCCATGTGCCATCGTAACCACTGGAAGCACATATGCATCAGGTAACAACCATCGCCGATGTTCTGACAAATCAACCCAACAACCATTCTCATCCAATTTACCCTTACTTTCTCTCCACATACTCAATTCTTTCTCTGTGGCTTCAGCTTGAAGGGACTTCACACTCTCTATCGTGTCTTCACACATTCCAACATCACCAACCCATCTTGCAGGGCCTGCAACATACATTCGAGTCTTCACATCTTTTGCTGTTTCTTTCGCGATTTCGTCAGCAAATGCATTACCACGACCAACATCATCGGTGACCTTCTTGTGTGCACTGCATTTCATAATCGCAACTTGTAACGGTAAGGTCACCAACTGACCATTCTGAATTTTAGCTCCATGCGAAGTCAGGAACCCACGTTCTTTCCACAAGCGCCCAAAACTATGGGCCACGCCAAAGGCGTACTGACTGTCAGTGTATATGTTCACTTTCATTCCTTCAGACAACACGCATGCTCTTGTAAGGGCAATTAAATCTGCTGCTTGAGCCGAATTATGTGGTATGCGTGCAGTTTCGACAATCGTGTGCAAAGTCGTGATAGCATATGCAGCAGTCGTATCACCATTCGGAAGCTTGAAGCACGAACCATCCACCCATAAGGTACCATCACACTCAGTTAGGGGAGTATCTTTAAGATCCACTCTCCCTTTCGTCTCTTCATCTGTTCTGAACAGACAATCATGCTGCTCAATCTCATCTATGTCTGCTGGAATCGGCAATAATGTAGCTGGATTCAACGTGTTGCATCTCTTTATGTGTATATGGTTTGCCAACAGTGTCAATTCATACCCTGACAATCGAGCACTAGTTAAGTGCTGTGTCTTGGTCCGGTTTAACAATGTGTCCACAGCATGTGGAACCATTACAATCAATGTGTTATTCATCACTAGTCCAGCAGACTGTCGAATAGACACAGCTGCTGCGGCTGTAGCTCTCAAACAACTTGGCAGTGCCCTCGCTACCGGGTCCAAAGTTGACGAAAAATACGCGCATGGACGCGGTCTGTCTCCAAAAGGCTGTGTTAACACTGATAATGCGCAACCTTCCTTTTCATGAACATACAATGTAAAAGGCTTGCTGTAGTCAGGGGTACCCAACACAGGAGCTGAACATAATGCATTACGCAATTCCTAAAAACTTTTCTGACACTCTTCAGACCATGGGACAGGATTCGGTGTATTTTTACAGGTTAATGCTAACAAAGGTTTTGCCAGCAAAGAAAAACTCTGGATCCAGTGCCTACAGTATGAAGTAATGCCCAAGAAAGCACGCACTTCTCTCTGTGTTCTTGGCACGCTCAATTGTGCAATGGCTTGAATTCTTTCTGGGGTCAGTTTCCTTCCCTCCTTCGATAACAGATGACCTAAGTAGGTCACTTCTTGTCGACAATATTGCAGTTTTGAGAGAGACACTTTGTGATGAAAGTCAGACAAATGATGCAACAATGACAATGTAGCTTCTTTACAAATCTTTTCAGTATCCGCGGCGATTAGCAAATCGTCAACATACTGAATAAGGGTAGCACCACTAGGTAAAACAAGTGCATCAAGCTGCGCCTTTAAAGCCTGACTGTATATTGATGGACTTTCACAGTAGCCCTGTGGAGCGCGTTTAAAACGTAAGCTTCAACCTCCTAAACTGAAGCCAAAAATGTCCCTGCTCTCCTCTGCAATTGGGATGCTAAAGAAAGCATTCTTTAAATCGATCACTGAGAACCATGCAGCGGAAGCTGGAATCATAGTTAACAAGGCAGTTATATCAGGGACAACTGGAAACTGTGGCACAACTATTTTATTGACCTCTCTAAGATCAATCACGAACCTGTAAACAGGTGGCTGAGAAGGGTCCGTACGTTTTAAAACCGGTAAAACAGGACTATTGCAAACTTTGCCTCTTGTCTCTTCAATTACACCCTTTTTAATCAAATCACTGATAATTGCTAACAACGCTTTCTGACCTTCATTGGAGATCTTGTACTGGGGAATGCGTGGCAATCTGACATTGGCTTTTAAAGTGACCACATATGGCGGTATTTCCAAGAGACCCACATCATTGGGACCAGTAGCCCAAAGGACATCCGGAAGGGATGACAATTCAGCTGGCAATTTATTCTTCGACAAATACATTGGGGAAATCACTTCCTTACCCAATGTAAGTTGTACTCCTGAGGGAGAACAATATAGTGTCGCATGCAATCTTTTTAACAAATCCAACCCTAACAAGTTTTCACCACAACCTGTCGTTAGGATGAGGGGTGCTTTTAGCTCACAAGGTCCAACAGAAAGGGGCATAGGACTAGAAATCGGGTTTGTTGGACCCGGCCTCGTAGAATGGCCCTCCGTGCCCCCGAAACCTGGTGCCTGCAGCCCAAGCACGCGGCCCAGCCGACCTTTCCCACCAGGACACTTGCACCAACCCCGGACATCCCCGTCCATGGCCTCTCTCCTTTCGGCCACCCCGGGCCCGCGTGCCCACTCCCTGCAACAAGATGGCCGCCCGGCTCCAGCGCGACCCGGGCCTCGAGGCGCCACTCTGGCTGGAGGACATCACGCTTCCAGGGGATGAGAGAGGGAGGAGCAGTTTCTCTCGCACCTCTGAACTCCCCTGGGACGATGGGTTTCGATCGGCCCTCCGGCCTCCCTGCGGGCTGGCTCCGTGCCTGCTGGGTGTCTGAGACTCCTCCCGACCCGGCCCTGAAAGGATCAAAAGACAATAGCAGGAAACCCCGACAAACGGCCCCCAGGTGACAAGACCCCTGCCTGCGCAGACTCCGGACATCAAAGCGGGGTCGACCTATAACAAGGGGTGCTCTGAGACTGTCCGGCAGATTCGACGCTGGAACAACGAGAGCCTGCTGACGTGGTCGCGGCTCCTGGAACTGGAACCCACCTGAGCCCTGCTGAGTGACTCGCGGCTCCCTGAAGATCGTAAGACCTCCGAACTTGTACCTGAGCCCTGCTGAGTGACTCGCGGCTCCCTGAAGATCGTAAGACCTCCGAACTTGTACCTGAGCCCTGCTGAGTGACTCGCGGCTCCCTGAAGATCGTAAGACCTCCGAACTTGTACCTGAGCCCTGCTGAGTGACTCGCGGCTCCCCCAGACTCTCACGGTCCCGCCGGACCCCGACTCCGACCACGTATCCCCCAGCTCGAGGATTGTGAGCTGTGCGCCGGATACGTCCCTGCTTGGAACCGTTACCAGAGACAGTCCCGCTACCCCCTACCTTTCCGAGACTCTTGAGCCCGTGCTCACCTTGTACATATTTGCAGTGATACCTATTTGATAAAGCTTGTTTCTGAGAATACCCAGTGTGGTCTCCCTGTGTCGTGTGGCGCCAGAAGTACGATCCTAGTTCCGAGATTCCTCCCCCTGGGGAATCTCTCGCCAGTGCCCGGCTACAATACTACGCGGGTGGGACTCAGGGAAGTCAGGACCCCTTTCCGGGCTCCTCTGAGATCGCCGTCTAACATTGGTGGCAAGCGACGGGATTCGGGCCCATCACCTAGAGATCGTACAGTGAACAACGGACGCACGACCAACAAAGATGGCAGAAGGAAGCGCCATGAGCTCCGCAGAAACCAACACCAACAGAATGTTCCAGGTGGAGCATCTGGAAGAATACACACACAAAGAGCTAAAACAATTTTGCAAAGAACTTAAAATAGCTACCACTGGCCTCAACACTAAGGAAGACTTGCAGAAAGCACTGAAAACTTGGGTGGAGACCGGGGCATCCCGCCCGGAAGGCACGGGGGAGCGCCCCGACGAAACCGAACCCCCTCCAAGTGAAAGCAGCGACAATCAGGTGCAAGGCATCGTACCAGACGGGGGCCTATCCCCGGGAGAACTCGCGGACAGAGAGAGACGCCGCAGTCATGAACTCGAGTTAGCCAAACTCAAAATCGAGGGCGAATTGAAGTTAGCGGAGAAAAAGCTAGCGGTAGAGCAAATGCGCGTACAAGGCGAACTAGAAGAAAAGAAGCTCCAACGGGAGCACGAAGGAAGAAAGCTCCAACTAGAGCACGAACGCAGCTTAAAAGAACTCGAGCTCAAGGCCCGAAATGAGGACGGTAGGCCCTCGGGGAACCGAGAGACGGCCCCCCCAGCGGAACAGAAGGTCCACATCCCCAAGGATGTGGTCAAAGAATATTATAAAAACGATGACATTCAGCAATGGTTTCGGGCCTACGAGGTCGCCATGACCTCCCATCGGATTCCACAGCAGGACTGGGGGGCGGGGTTGTGGGGGCGGTTTCTGAGCGAAGGAAGGGACACCCTGCTCGACCTACCCCTCTCCCTGCAGACCTCCTACAGCCACATGAAAGAGGCTCTCCTCACAAGATACGGCCTCACCCCAGAAATGTATCGCCAACGGTTCCGGGACTGCAGGAAGATCCCGGGCACCACCTGGGTGGAGTATGTAAACTTTTTTAGTCGGGCCTTCGATGGGTGGGTCAAGGGCAGCAAGGTCACCACCCTTGCCGAACTCACTGACCTCATGTTATGGGAACATCTGGCTGCGAACTGCTTCATAGAGCTGCGTCAACATCTGCTGGATAGCAAGCTCACAGATCCCCGGAAGCTGGCTGTGGAGGCCGACCGCTGGACCAACACCCGGGTCTCCCGGGGCATGGTAGGAGAGTACCCCCGAACCAGTCAGGGACCACCCCGCCAGAGAGGGGGAGGGAACCAGGGAGGGCCGAGAGAGTCCCAGCCTAGCCCCCCGAAGACACCACCTCCACCTTTCCCGGCGCCCCCCCCACCAGTAACAGGGCCCCCTGGGAGACGAGGACACCGGGTGACCGTCACATGTTTTCGTTGCCAGAAACCCGGGCACTACGCCAATGACCCAGAGTGCCCCATGGCCACCCAAGTCACCCCTGCGAGACAGATAGCCAATGTAGCCCTGGGGGAGGAGGTTGAGGAAGCCGAGGAGTGGGAACCCGCCGCTATGGCCCTAGTATCCCTGGGAGATAGGGAAATGATCCCTGGTAGCCTCCTACCGTCCAACACACAGAAATATGGGCAGCTCGTTAAGATCAATGGCCACCAAGTAGAGGCCCTGCGGGACACCGGGGCCAGTATCACCGGTGTCCTCAGGCACCTAGTTCCCGAGGAGCAGATCCTCCCCAATGTCTTTTGCCCCGTAATCTCTGCAGACAATAGGGAAAGTATGTGTCAGGTAGCCCTGGTGCCATTTGAGTGGGGAGGGGTGATAGGTAAACTCAAGGTGGCCGTAAGAACCTCCCAGCCGGTCGACTGCCTCTTAGGGAACGACCTGGAGAGTTCTCCCTGGAAGCACGTAGAGCGCAAGGCCCACCTAGGAATGATGGGACTCCCCGAGTGGGTGTGTGCCACCACCCGATCTATGACAGCCCGACTCACTCCCCGGAGAGAAGTCGAGAGCACCCCGGTCGAAGAAACCCGTACCGTCCCCGCCGAGGGTCCTCCCGTTCCCCCATCGGAAGGGTCCGTCGCCAGCGACGAACCCGCACCATCCGACCCCGCCCCGGTCCCCGAGTTGGGGGATCTACCCGAGTTGGCCCATTGGTGCCACGAGGGCGGGCCCACCCGGGAAGAATTTTGCCGGGAGCAAGCCACCTGTCCTTCCCTGGTCGGGCTGCGGCGCCAGGCCGAGGGCCAAGCCGCAGGTGACCAGACCGGAACGCACCGAATCTATTGGGAGAATAACATCCTGTATAGTGAGCAGAAATCAGTGGAGCTGGGATCCGGACGGGTACTGGTGGTACCCCTCCGCTTCCGGGATTTCCTCCTGGGCTTAGCCCACGATGTCCCCCTCGCCGGTCACCTGGGTCAGGACAAGACCTACAGCCGTCTCGTGACCCATTTTTATTGGCCTAAGATGAAAGCAGCGGTAGAGGCACACTGCAAGTCCTGCCCCACGTGCCAAGCCAGTGGGAAGAGTGGGGGGAAGCGCAAGGCTCCCCTCCAACCCTTCCCGGTCGTCAGTACCCCCTTCGAACGAGTCGGAATCGACATCGTGGGGCCACTGGACCCCCCCACCTCCCAAGGTCACCGCTTCATCTTGGTCCTAGTAGACCACGCCACCCGCTATCCAGAGGCTATTCCCCTGCGCACCATTACGGCCCCCGTGGTGGGCCGGGCCCTGATGGGGATCTTTTCCAGGGTGGGTTTCCCCCGCGAGGTCGTGAGCGATCGCGGCACTAATTTTATATCAAGGTATATGACGTCCCTGTGGCAACAATGTGGGGTGTCCTATAAGTTCACCACCCCGTACCATCCCCAAGGGAACGGCCTAGTAGAGAGGTTTAATAGGACTTTGAAAGGGATGATCGCTGGCCTAGAAGAGCCCCTCCGGCGTAAGTGGGACGTCCTGCTCCCCTGCCTCTTGTTCGCTTACCGGGAGGTCCCCCAGAAGTCCTTAGGGTTCAGCCCGTTTGAATTACTCTATGGGCACCCCGTCCGAGGTCCCCTCAGTTTGGTTAAGGAAGGGTGGGAGGCAGCACCCCAGACCACCCCCCGAGATGTGTTCCAATATGTCCTGGCCCTCCGGAACCAGACCAGGAGGTTCCGAGAACTGGCCGAGGCCAACCTGGAGGCGAGTCAAGAAGAAATGAAGCGCTGGTACGACCAGAATGCTACTCTGGTCGAGTTCCAGCCGGGCCAGCAGGTGTGGGTCATGGCCCCCGTGAAGCCTGGCGCTCTCCAGGACCGATGGACTGGGCCCTACAAAGTGGTTGAGAGGAAGAGCCAAGTCACCTACTTGGTGGACGTCCAGTCGCCTCGGGATCCCCTCCGGGTCCTGCACGTGAACCGCCTCAAGCCTCACTTCGTGCGGACAGAACTGAGCCTCCTGCTGGCCACCGATGACGGGGCCGAAGATGAGTCGGATCCCCTCCCGGACCTCCTGTGTGTCAAGGAGCAGGATGGCTCCGTGGAGGGAGTGAACCTCTCCCCAGCCCTCACTGCCCAGCAACAAGCGGACTGCCGCCAGCTCCTCAGACAATTTTCTGACCTCTTCTCCCTTACCCCCCGGGTCACCAACTGGTGTGTTCACGATGTGGACACCGGGGACAGCCCTCCGGTGAGACACCGAGCCTACCGGGTTCCTGACCGGGTCCGGTCCTGTATTCAAGCCGAAGTCTCAAAGATGTTGACCCTGGGGGTGATCGAGCCCTCTGACAGTCCCTGGGCCAGCCCCGTGGTCCTGGTCCCGAAGGCAGCAGCCCCCGGTGTCGCCCCCGAGCTCCGGTTCTGCGTGGATTACCGGGGGCTCAATGACGTTACCCGAGCCGATGCCCACCCCATTCCACGAGCCGACGAGCTCATTGACCGACTAGGGGCCGCCCGGTTCCTCAGCACTTTCGACCTCACCTGCGGCTACTGGCAGATTGCGCTCACCGAAGGGGCCAAGGAGAGGTCTGCTTTCTCCACCCCCGATGGGCACTACCGCTTCCGCGTGATGCCCTTCGGGATGAAAAATGCCCCGGCCACTTTCCAGAGACTGGCAAATAGGGTCCTGGCCGGGCTAGAACAGTTCAGCGCGGCCTATCTGGACGACATCGCTGTCTTCAGTTCAGAGTGGAGCGAGCACCTCCAGCACCTCCGGAGAGTGCTAACCGCCCTGCGCCAGGCGGGCCTCACCGTAAAAGCCAGCAAGTGCCAGATCGGGCAAGGATCCGTAGTCTACCTGGGGCACCAAGTCGGGAGTGGCCAGGTCGCTCCTCTACAGCCAAAGATCGACGCCATCCTGGCCTGGGACCCACCCATCACCCAAACGGAAGTCCGAGCCTTTCTGGGACTCACGGGCTACTACCGCCGATTCATTCGGGGGTATGGCAGCCTGGTCGGCCCTCTCACTGAACTCACGTCTAAAAAACAGCCAAAGAAGGTGCAATGGACGGCTGCCTGCCAGGAAGCTTTCGATGCTCTAAAAAAGGCCATGTGCACGGCCCCCGTCCTCCAGGCTCCCGACTACACCAAGGAGTTCATAGTCCAGACCGATGCCTCCGAGCATGGCATTGGGGCCGTCCTGTCCCAAGTGAATGATCAAGGCCTAGACCAGCCCGTCGCCTTCCTCAGTCGGCGGCTGCTACCCCGAGAACAGAAGTGGAGCACCATAGAGCGCGAAGCCTTTGCCGTGGTCTGGGCACTCAAAAAACTACGACCCTACCTGTTCGGCACTCATTTCAGGGTCCAAACTGACCATCGGCCCTTGCGATGGCTCATGCAGATGCGAGGAGAAAACCCCAAGCTACTGCGGTGGTCAATCTCCCTCCAGGGAATGGACTTCACCGTAGAACACCGCCCTGGGACGGACCACGCCAACGCTGACGGCCTCTCCCGGTTCTTCCGCCTCAGCGAAGAGAACCCCCCAAGGTGATGGGCAGTTCTCTCCGGCTTTCAGCTGGGGGGGACGCGTGTTGGACCCGGCCTCGTAGAATGGCCCTCCGTGCCCCCGCACCCCCGAAACCTGGTGCCTGCAGCCCAAGCACGCGGCCCAGCCGACCTTTCCCACCAGGACACTTGCACCAACCCCGGACATCCCCGTCCATGGCCTCTCTCCTTTCGGCCACCCCGGGCCCGCGTGCCCACTCCCTGCAACAAGATGGCCGCCCGGCTCCAGCGCGACCCGGGCCTCGAGGCGCCACTCTGGCTGGAGGACATCACGCTTCCAGGGGATGAGAGAGGGAGGAGCAGTTTCTATCGCACCTCTGAACTCCCCTGGGACGATGGGTTTCGATCGGCCCTCCGGCCTCCCTGCGGGCTGGCTCCGTGCCTGCTGGGTGTCTGAGACTCCTCCCGACCCGGCCCTGAAAGGATCAAAAGACAATAGCAGGAAACCCCGACAAACGGCCCCCAGGTGACAAGACCCCTGCCTGCGCAGACTCCGGACATCAAAGCGGGGTCGACCTATAACAAGGGGTGCTCTGAGACTGTCCGGCAGATTCGACGCTGGAACAACGAGAGCCTGCTGACGTGGTCGCGGCTCCTGGAACTGGAACCCACCTGAGCCCTGCTGAGTGACTCGCGGCTCCCTGAAGATCGTAAGACCTCCGAACTTGTACCTGAGCCCTGCTGAGTGACTCGCGGCTCCCTGAAGATCGTAAGACCTCCGAACTTGTACCTGAGCCCTGCTGAGTGACTCGCGGCTCCCTGAAGATCGTAAGACCTCCGAACTTGTACCTGAGCCCTGCTGAGTGACTCGCGGCTCCCCCAGACTCTCACGGTCCCGCCGGACCCCGACTCCGACCACGTATCCCCCAGCTCGAGGATTGTGAGCTGTGCGCCGGATACGTCCCTGCTTGGAACCGTTACCAGAGACAGTCCCGCTACCCCCTACCTTTCCGAGACTCTTGAGCCCGTGCTCACCTTGTACATATTTGCAGTGATACCTATTTGATAAAGCTTGTTTCTGAGAATACCCAGTGTGGTCTCCCTGTGTCGTGTGGCGCCAGAAGTACGATCCTAGTTCCGAGATTCCTCCCCCTGGGGAATCTCTCGCCAGTGCCCGGCTACAATACTACGCGGGTGGGACTCAGGGAAGTCAGGACCCCTTTCCGGGCTCCTCTGAGATCGCCGTCTAACAGGGTTCCTAACCGGGGCGCCAGAAAAACCTACTGAAACATTCATTTCGCCAGACAAAGGCGCGCCAGGGAGTTTTGAATGCATAATTGAACTCTTTGCAGCACCAGTATCCAGCAGAAAGGGCTCTGACACACCCGCTGTAGTCACCTTAACATACGGTCCACTCTGATCCACTGGCACTGAAACAACTCCCTCTCTCTGTCTATGGCTGTCCTAGTAATCATTACCTTCCACATTGTCGTCTTCTGCATAATAGTCATTATTATAGTACTGAGCTGTATTACCAGTTGCATTGGCTTGCTGATCAAAGCTGTTTATCGTATTTTGAGGCGGAAGAGAACGCGCGTTTTGGGGAACATTTCCACGCCCTCTACCTCTAGGAGCTTGCTGACCACCTCTACCTCTTGCGCCATACACATTATTAGTACGCTGCAACAATTTAGGACAACTATACTTAAAATGACCTTCTTCTTTACAATACGAACATTGATTGGGACCTACAGGAACACGCGGTTGGGAATACTCGAACCTTTGCATGTTTCTCTGAAACTGTTGAGGTTGCTGATAGTTACTCTGACTACCACGCGGTGGGTAGTCCTGCTGTAACAGAACCTTCGTCTTTAATTCCTTCGTTTTCTTGTCTGCTCTATCCTTCTCATCTTTATCCCTATTTTCGTAATACTGTGCAGTAGCCAGTATTTGCGCTGAAGAGGAAACAGCCCAAGAACTCTCTGAATCTTTTAATTTCTTACACAACTCGGGAAGCAAATTATGCACAAATTTATCAACAAATAACCGTTGGCCACCTTCAGTACTCATGTCTTGACCACTGTGGTCGATAAATGTTTCTTCAAACCTGGTGAAGAAATCAGACACCGTTTCATCTTTCTTGTGTTTGCATGCCGATAGTTTATCCCAATTCACACGCATCGCGGGCATTAAAGTTTTCATGTAGGTAATAATTCTACCAGGGAGTTCTGCTACTAGGGGCTCAGGTTTCGCACCACCAACTTGTCTAGTGTCTGCGGCAATGATATTAGCCCATGTGTTACCTAATTCTGCAACGTGATCTACATTACGAATGGATCCCCATAAAGGCTGTGGAACAACATTCCCGAACAACATATCTATATCAGCTAGATTCATGACACACGATTCTGCAGTCTGTGATAACTCCTTATAATATCCTGCAGGGTTTTTACGGGGGTCAGGCAATGTCTGCTTAAGCGCTAACACTTCAGAACGCTTCCATGGGACATGTACCCAAACACGCTGAAAATGTGGCAGAACAGGTGGAACAGCAGTAGCATCACCAAGCCCCCAAACTGGAGGAACCTCTCGCATCGGATATTGGCGCGCTTTTACCTTTTTCCCCACAGGGAATCCCTGTTCGAACAATGATTGTTGACAATCATCATTCCTGAAGGACAGTAAAGTCGCAACTGCTTTATCTACATCGGGACCCACAATCGTACCTTTTCCAAAATCAAATCGCACTCGACACAACTCCTGCGGGTTTGAGTCTAAACCATGATCTTCCAATTCCTCACAGAGGAATTCACACATTTTCTCAAACACATACCTCTGTTTTGGGGCTTCCCATTGGTGAAAAACATTAACAACTGATTCTACATCATAGTTTGAAGGGAAAACAATCCATTTATATGCCATGCGGTCTAATACTTCTTTCTCTTCAGAATCAGGCAGCTGACTACGCAACTGTTTACGTTGTAAACCAGGGGTCATACTGGATGACCCAAAGAGAGGCGATATTAAGCTAGTGACCGCACTAGCTATTCGTTGTCGTGTAGAAGGAGAAGTTGAGGCGAAAACGGGGGGAAAGACAGAGGGAAGAAAAACGGTTGCAGATACAGGTACAGGGGCAGTATCAGGAAGAGCGCCAAGGGAGGCAGCTGATGTACTAGGCAAAGTCGCAGGATAAAAGAGGAGACAAGTAGCGAAATTGGCGGCCCTTGAGAGGGCTGCGCTGTAGGGATAGGAGCCAGCTGAGGGGGAGCTGGCGGCTGCGGGAAAGCTTGCGGCAAATTAACTGCAGGCTGTGCATTTAGAGGTTGTGGAGGTGCTGTAGCATTTTGCGCATATGCGGGTGGCGAATTTAATAAATGTGCCATCAGGGGATCTTTCTCCTTTTCTTTTGATGCACCTTGCTGAAGGGGCAGCAAAACTGGGTAACATTTATCAATAACTAGTTTGCGTTGCCTGTGCAACTGCTCATTCATTTGGTCCTCTTCATTATCTTTAAACTGCACAGCTGCTTGCATTATCGACATACCTCTCTCTCTTTTATTTTTCTTTGACAATTTAATTTCTTTCTGTTTGGCTTCCTTTCGCCATAGGCGGAAAGAATCAAACATCGCCGGCCGGGCTTTCTTCTTAAATAATTTAACTTCTAAGTTATCTAGGATTTCTGTGTCGAAACTACCATTTTGGGGCCATTTTAAAACACCATCCTTCCTGGTGTATCGGACCCATACTTCATTATACGTAATGGGGCCCACGCCATGTTTCACATAAAGCTCATAAGTTGGAGTTCCAATTGGAGGAACCGGATACGAATCCTCCAATCGGGAGTCCTTTCTACAACCCAAACAAAACAAATTTCCAAATATACTAGAACCAGGCATCTTCGCTCACTAGTCTAGTTTCAAACTTCAAAGGATTATCGAATACGATAGTCTCGTGAATACACGAGTCCTCTGGCTTTGGCACTTGCAAGTTCCAAATCAAAGCGATCCCGAAGGATACCAAAATCCCGAAGGATACCAAACAAACTGGGAGACGCTCCACTTATACTTAACTGAGGTATCGATGATCGATGGCGTCACCAGAAGACTCTCTCAATTGTTTCGCTCTACCAAATCGTCAAGGGTCCAAAACAGGGCGATTAATCAGGGCAGCAGTCCTTCGTAGCCGTCGGGACGCGGAGAACCTCGCAGAAAAGACTTTCGGACCACGTCGACATGCAGGGGTCGATGAAGTGGCGGCCTTCCTCCGAAATTTCCACACGAAGCTCCTCACGAACCTCTGGCTTGTACCGGTACCGCTGAAATCGCCCCACGTTGGGCGCCAACTGAAGTACTGGGTTTTTAGAACCCAGCGGTGCAGGGGAACACACCCGAAGACTTCGAGTTCTTCCTGTTTAAGACCCACAGAAACACAGAGTCTTCTAGGTGAAGTCAAAGATCGTATTTATTGGCTGCAGACCAATTACAGGTATCCGAGAAGTACAACACAATGTATGTTCTCAGGAGACTGCTCCCGAACCAAAAACCAGTCTTTACTTATATACAAAATATTACGCTTCTGGGCAACACCGCCCCTATTTTACAAGTGGTCATTCACATATTTTCGTTTCAAAGGAACAGCAGAGCCATAATGACAATCCCACATTTCAATTCGTTAAGCACACAATCATTTCACCCCGCAAGGCTCAGAAACCTTATCAGATAACAGCGGACCCCAATAAAACGGGCACCTCCTGCTCGTAAAACAAGCCACAAAGTAGGAACAGAAACAGGTGTGAAAATAGCTAAGTCAGAGATCGTGTGTGAACAAGGATTTTATGATGGGTCGAGCCCTGATGCTAATCACATTAGGCTGCGAGGAAAGGAACTGGCCGGACAGGATTGACCTCGGGCAGCGGAGTCGGTTTGCACAGGTCACAGAGAAGTCACAGAAGGTGTACGTGTCCTTTAGGCCTAAGCATGATCTTATAGCGCAGCCTATGTGAGGGCAACCATAAAATGGCTACTGTTCTAAAATGGAAGCCGAGGGTCCAATATGTAGTATCGCATACACTGTGAATCCGCCGATGAAACATGACGAAAACACTTATACATACCGCTTAGTCATTTGCGGTTTGCTGATACCAAAATCGGCATGGTGGGGCCATGCCTCAAATGTGGTTCCGAATTTTACAGTACCACATGTGACGCCCATAGTAAGCAGATACTACCACCCACATTAAGAGAACCTATGCTCATAGCTCTCTTGAAACTTGACAAAGACCCAGAAAACTGTGAATCTTATAGGCCATTATCATTAATTAACACGGACGTTAAAATATCAGCTAAATTAATCGCCAAACACCTACAACCGCTAATGCCCAACATTATATTGCCGGATCAGTCGGGGTTCATACCCCATAGCTGCACAGGCCATAATTTTTGCCCCTTATTTGCATTATCACATCAATTAAACCCAGAACTCAAGGCAGCTGTTGTCTTCTTAGATGCAACTAACGCGTTTGATTCTGTCGAATAGACATATCTATTCACAGTATTACAAAAAATGGGTTTGCCCCCGAATCTCCTGCAATGGATTAAAAGACTTTATACAGCACCTGTAGCCCGAATAAGAGTGAATCAATATGTGTCAGACACGATACAGATTACACAAGGTATAAGACAGGGATGTCCCCTATCATCACTTCTGTTTGCAATAGCACTAGAACCTTTGGCGTGCAAAATAAGACAATGCCACAAGACTGCGGTCCTGCCATTCCCTGAACGTCCTTTAAATATTTCATCATATGCAGATAACATGGTGCTGTATGTCTGTAACCCCACTGATAATCTATCCCCCCTACTAAGTGAATATATTAAACGTGGACGACATTCGGGACTCCATATAAACTGGAGTAAGTCTACAATTATTCCGTTAACAGAGGTTACTCAACCGCACCCTGCGGAATTTTCTCTTGAATGGCAGATTGAGCCGGTTAAATACCTAGGGGTCTGGTATCACAGAGACCCTGAAATAGTTATACATACAAATTATGGGGCAGCCATTAGTAAACTTGATAGTGTGGCACCATCTGCTGCCGTGCTAATCATTTGGTTAGCTACCAGGGATCCTTCTGTAATGACCTCCTCAAAGTCCTTTTGATCCTCCTTTGGTAGCTTATCCTTGAAACGATCCAAGGAGTCCCATAAGGCCCTGTCGTAGTGTCCTAATAAGGCTGCTGCGCTGGAGACTTTTAGTGATGATGCTGCAGACCCACAAACCTTCCGCCCCCAAGAGTCCTGGGACCTACTCTCTTTGTCCGGGGGGACCAAGGAATGTGCAGAGACTGCGTGCGTTTTTTGTGCCGCCGCTACGATAACTGAATCTGCAGGCGGATCTGTTTTTAAAAATAACGGGTCTGTATCAGCCGGCTTGTATTTTTTCTGTATTCTGGCAGGTGTAGCCTTAATAGCAGAGGGGGTAAGGAAAATGTCCATCACTGGTTCCAGAAGCCCAGGAACCAGAGGCAGCAACGGACGAGATGCAGATCTTTGGTGCAGCGTCTCAAAGATTACCATTGTTGCGACCTGAGGAGTGGACATCTCAATGTTCAGCTTCTGAGCCCCTCTTTGTAGCACATCATGATACGTGTTAATATCATCTATCGGAGACACTCTCGACTGTGGGCTGTCCGATAGGGTAGGTGAATAGTCTCTTTTAGAGGAGCGGGTGGAGGAAGATGACCAAGTAGGAGACCTCCTTCTTTGGTGATGGGCAGTAGAAGGCCTGCGCTCTCGCGATCTTCCCGCACGGCGCTGACGTGTAGGTGAAGGCGATCTATCCACCTCTTGTACTAATCTTTGTAGTGGAGATCTGTGTATCGGGCTAGTATATTCTTCCTCCTTTCTTGATGCTCCCACCGGATCCTTACTCCAGTGATGGATTGGTAAAAGCCATCTTGGAGATAGGTGAACAGAAGGGGAAGCTCTCCAGTGATGTGACAGAGATCTTTGTCGTGACCTCCTCGAATGACGCTCTGGGGACGCAGATGGTGAATGCGTTGAAGGACGTCTCGAGGAATGAGAGGATGAGTGCCGTGACGCTGACTTAGTCACCAAACCACTGAACCTTCTCACTATGTGGGTCTCGACGTCGAGCGTATAACCTGCTCTGACGCAGCCCTTCTCGACGTTGATCTAGATCTTCTTCTAGCCGTCGAAATTCAACCAGGTGTTGGGATCGACGTCGACTCCGTGTGTTTCGACGGCGAATGTCTAGACGTCGAATGTCTCATCGACGACACCAGGGTACTTCTGCGCCTCGACGTCGAGCGTCGCTGTATCGACGACGCCGAAGGACTTCTTCGCCTCGACGCCGATCGTTGGTGGGATGACGACGGCGGAGGGCTTCTGGTCCTCAACGCCGATCGTCGCCGGGTTGACGTCGGCGGAGGGCTTCTGGTCCTCGACGCCGATCGTCGCCGAGTTGACGTCGGCGGTGGACTTGAACTCCTCGAAGCCGATCGCCACCGGGTTGACGGCGGAGGCTCACGATTCTTCGACGTACCTGTATGTCTGCGAGCCCGCCGTCGAAGGTCTTTTCTTGGACATATGTCCCACCGGTGGTTGTTTTCTCAGCGCCGAGCCCGACGCTGATGGATTCCTGCTTCTAGAAGAGGAACTGGGCCTCTTAGAGCCCTTTCTCACCGGAGACCTGCCTCTGGAAGCCTTTTCTGCCAGCCCATAAAGATGTATATGCTCCCTGTCTTTTAAAGTTCTTTTTGAGAGAGACTGGCAATGAGGACAAGTCTTGGGAACATGATCTTTAGGCAGACAGAGAATACAGACTGCATGAGAGTCTGACCTGGCATTCTTTTTTCCACAAGAAGGGCAGGGATCAAAAAGGGATGGCATTTTGAATGGTAAAAAATGCCAAAATTAGTCAGAAAAAGTGAGCACCTTACTTGACTAGATGTAAAACGTCGAAGTAAGATACATTTTTCATGAAAATTGAAGATTATTTCTGAGTAAAACCAGAAAAAAGTGGAGCTGTGTAATCAGGGTCCTGTCTGAAGGAGCCGGAAATAACAACTGACCTAACTGTCACCCCTGAGGCATGATGGGAAGCTAGGGGTCATGGCTGCCTTAAAGGCACGGTGCCAGTTTATTTCTATGTTGCTATGAGTTAGCTTTCCAGCCTTTCTAGGCTGTAGTTTTTCTGCAACGCAGCCTGTGAGCTGTCAATGCTTTCAGTCCTATCTGAGGGATTGTGCTAAATGCTAAGCATTAAAACAGGTTTCAAACATGCTTTGCTGTTGTTTTTCCCTGGTTTGTACTATATTGTTTATAATAAACAGGGGAGTCCTTACAGCATTATTCAGCTCTGGTTATGAAAGGCTGCATTTGCTTTTTTATTATATATATATATATATATATATATATATATATATATATATATATATATATATATATATATATATATATATATATATATATATATATATATATATATATATATATATATATATATATAAATTCTATTTTGAATAACTTTGGCGCCGGTTGACGAATCCTCGCGAAATTTTCAAAACTAATGGGGCGCTCCGCTCAGCTCCTACCCTGAAAGTCTCGGGGTGATTCGTCAAGCGGGGGCTGAGAAAAAAGGGGGGTGCCAAAACGCGTTTTCCCCATGCATTTTCCCATAGGACCTTTAGTCGAAGGTACAGCCCGAACGGCTGAACAGAATTACTTGAAATTTGGCAAAGAGGTAGTCCTCAGGTCAGGCATGTGCCTTTTGCATATATGGTGTCAATCTGTTCAGTAGTTCCTGAGAAAATTGCATTTAAAAGCACATAAATATCTATAAGTGCGCACGGTGCGCGCACCATAACGTGCGCAAGCGTAATTCTGATTGGTGGTTACATGTCAGTCAACATTCGAATCGGTCGAAATCAGGAAGTGTCGGCTGCCATTTTGTGTGTTTTGTGTGTGACAGTGAAAAAGAAAGGTGGAGAACGTGAAAAGGGGGCAGGGTAGAGAGTTCCTGACCCCCTAGCCTTTGTCAGGGGGTCCCTGAAGGACCCCGAAGGGTGAAAAAAAGATTTTATTTTCTCTTCAAAAAATCGCGGGGTGCGCGCACGGTGAAAAACCTTAAAAAAACAAAAAACATTTTAAACGAGCCATTCCGTATTACAGGATACAGTCAATCTATAACTATATACATAGGTAGCTTATTGTAAAATAAATATATAAAAAATATAATAAAACATACATAACTTAGCATTTAAAAAACCTTACAAATTCACTTAAAAAACCATAGGTTTCACACACGTTATAGTTAGGAATTAGCATTTAAAAAACCTTGCAAATTCACTTAAAAAACCATAGGTTTCACACGTTATAGTTAGCTGGACATTTCACTCGTAAAAAACCATTGAAATTCCCCCGTTATAGTTAGTTCAGATAACTATAACTCGCGCGACCGCCACTCTATCACAAGGATGATGTCATCAGTGATGTCATGAGTGATGCCACTGACCATGTCATGAGTGATGTAATATGTGATGTCATCAGCAGTGGATTGCGGGCGCGCGAGTTATAGTTATCTGAACTAACTATAACGGGGGAATTTCAATGGTATTTTACGAGTGAAATGTCCAGCTAACTATAACATGTGTGAAATCTATGGTTTTTTAAGTGATATATAAACTCCACACAATCTCGTCGTAACGAGAAAAACTCGGACTCCAGAGTTGAATGCAGCTTCGTTTATTTTCACAAGTGCAAAACGACGCGTTTCGCCATTACGGCTTGGTCACGCTCGAGAATGCAAAAAGTCACCATGTTTAAATATACAAGTTCATTAAAAGACGGACTCATCACAACAAAAACATGCTATCGCTTTCGCGGCCATCTTGTAACGGTATAGAATCAAAAGTTTCACTGCATAGTATGTGTAAATACAACAGTTTAAAGCCAATACAAGTTCAATGGCGCACTAAATGTAAAATCCAATCTTACCTTAGCACATAGAGTTACACAGCAATGCCGCCCAAGTGGGCGTAAGTGCACAATAATTGACAGCCCAATGTAACATTGTGGAAGCGCGAGAATCCCCACATGACCTATGTACATACTGGTTTCGTAGTAAATTGCAAATACAATTTATGTAACATAATAAGTATGAAAATAAAACCTCACAATAGCGCATCATATAGAAGTTTGCATCTTGCCCAAGTGGGCAACCCCAATGGTTGTATCGCTGATCTCTGTCAGTTCAATAAAGTTACATACTTCAATGTCGCCCAAGTGGGCACAAAGGCTCAATGGCTAACAGCTCAAATTCGAGAACCCAATTCAAATCCAAGCAAACTCCTGAATGACAACCTCAATAAACAAATCCAACTTTCATACTACATTAAATACATATAGTCACTAGTTAGATGTATCCTCCTTCAATGATTAATATTCATGTTGTGTAAAGTTGTGACTCCATCTGAAATACAAACAAATATAAAAAGATTCATAAACCTTAAAACAACCTTGCCAGACAACTGTTATTTCATTATTGTTGCAGATGTATAGCTAATTCCTCGCTCATGTTCAGCCCTTTCGGTGCGAGGCTTTCGAAATCCACAATATAACGGGATTCCAATTTCCTCAGTGACAGTTCTCTATTTCCACCTCTTATCTCCAAGTCCACAGAGTCAATTACCACCATACGAACCTTGGTCTCATCTTTGAAATGTTGTTCAGAAAAGTGCCTTGCTATGGGGTACAATTTGTTGTTATTGCGTATAGCACGTAAATGCTCTAACACACGTTTCTTAGCTGCATGTTTCGTACTGCCAACATTCCATTTGGCACCTGGGCAGATAAGAACATACACGCAGAGACGCTGGTTGGGTGGAAAGATAGAGGATTGTTGGAACAGGAGAAATTCAATTCTCTATATTGTGCACACCCTAGAATACCAATCTTGTATCTACTTCCTAAGATACATGAGGACATGCAGAACCCGCCAGGTCGACCCATAGTGTCCTCTTTTGGTTCATTATATGAGAACACTTCAAGGTTTATTGATTACTTTCTCAGACCCTATGTGGTTGCCTTACCTTCATATCTAAGGGATCTTTGGGAAAGATCTGTGTACATGAAGAAAATTAAACGTTTCCTACTAAGCCTTACTGGGACACATGACACTTTCTTTGGCTTATTTTGGCCTGCTCCAGTGCAGTTCTGTACTTCAAAGGATGTGCGATTCGCTTTGTTTCAGGTACCTTGTTATGTTTTCAGATGATTATTTTGAAAGGGCAGGTTATTTTGTTTTAGGGCCTGATTTTGTTTATGCTAAGTTAGATGGCAATTTAAAACAAGCATTGAAAATGCAATAGGTCTCGCCTTTGATTAAGTTAAAGCCCTGTGCTTTGCTAATGATATTGTATAGCAAAGCAAATAGCTTTAACTTAATGAAAGGCGAGACCTATTGCATTTTTAACGGAAGGGAGGAGTATGGAAAACACGGATAACGGGAGGAGGTGTGAATAAAGGGATCGGGTAATACAAATAAACAAGGCATAATCTGAAAAGCAACCGAGCCTTAGTCAAACTGCAAGGGGGTGAGCGCAAAGCCCAACGCCATCTACATTTGTAGCCACCTATTTCGCACGGCTCCGAAATAAAGTAAACCAGCACTGTAAGAAAAAAAAAATCAAGGCACGAGCCGATGCAAATAGGTAGGATTGCATTCATATTAAAGTTCCATTTAGTTTGGCAGTTTCTATGCCCCTCGTTGACATGGTCGATGTTGACTGGTAATGTTTTAGCAACAAGAAATATCAACAGAGTAAAAAGATCCCCCGTGATCTGGCTAAAGACAAACTGGTGTGCAGAAAATGGAGTCAAGAAAGCAAAGGGCAGCTGTCTGACAGCTCGGACAGCCTGACGTGTACTCACTCCCACCTGTCCTTCAGTGTGCTAGTAGATCGAATCTTTTTTTTATTTTTATCTATCAACTGATATTCAGTGTGGCCCTAGGCAGGTACGACACTCACTTGCAAGCATGACAGTAGCTTTCCCAAGTGTCATTTTATTCCTCTGCTCAGATCCTCATGAAGAGACACCACCGTTAAAGCAGGGAACAGCCGGGTAAAGATCTACACAAAGCCAAACAATCAGAACTGAGGTCGCACCATCCCCAAAGAGCGTAGGTGCACCAGGTAACAATGCACCCATAATACTACTACCAATTATTACGTACATCCTGGCAACTGGCCCATCCCTTCCCCGACTCTAGCACCAAGTGCAGACTCGCATGATCTTCATCACTGGGGCTTCCGGTGAAGTCTGATGGCGGAAGATCATAACACTACAAGTAGCTTCATTTGTAAGAACCTGCTGGTTACGAGGGAGGGGGGGCAGGTGTAAGTAGGTCAGCAGAACACGGTAATACACAATAAAAGGAGCCTCCACTCTCCTTCCTTGTCAAGGTTTTACATCGGCCTCGAGTCACAACGAATTGATGGATTAGCCTGGCAGGGCTGAGTGAGGGAAGGCAGCTGGCAGGAGCCGCAGTCACAACTGACGTATGGCTTCAGGGCAGAGGGCTTCGTGGACAGCACCCTCAGTGTGCCGCCAGGGCCTTTGCACTAACTCGAGCTCACCGAAGCCCAGATATCAGCTCTGAGGCACGCAGGCCTCATTGAACCACCTCGTATGCAGTCAGCACAACTGTACTATTGCTTTACCTCAATGAAGTCCAGCTATCAGCACCGAGGCTAGGGTGACCAACTGGCATAGGTGCAAATTCAGGTCGGTAAGGGACAAAATTCAGGACAAAAATTCAGGACAAAATGTAAGTTTTACAGATACGTCAGAGGAGGTTGCGCAATAGTATATAAGTAAGTAAACATATAGCCACCTAACTACAAGTCCAAATACGTTTATATTAATTAGGTTGAGACAATCGTGCACTTCATGGTTTTTCAGTATGCACGCAGCTTGCTACCTTAGACGATTCAACATTTGCATGTCGCTCCAGCAGGTACATTAGTCACCAGACAATGGTGAACCACACCTGAATATAAGTGAGGCCGCTTTTATTGTTGATTGAAAACTACTGGATATACAAGGAACTTTGCAGTGCCAGCCCCCAGTAACAAAACCCAGTGCCAGCCCCCCCCCCCCTTCCTGCCTCCGATGCCTGGTCTGGCCAGTCTGGCCTTGCTACCACCCTCCAATGGTGCCCCTCATCTTCGCATAGACCGTCTCTCATGTGTATTTAATTTCTTTTATAGTGTTACTCATCCCAAGTATGTAGGGCAGGGTGTCGGAGTGCGTTACATCACACACACATTATATAGAGACAATGACTCATATTAACTTGAAAGTCAATGTATCGGAAATGTTACTTAGGATAATGGGTGCTACAAGGTGTAATAATTCTTTTATCTATAATTCAGTCTTTCACCATTCATTCTGTCCTTCCATCTCTGTGCCCATCTATATCCAAACATAATCAACCATTTGCAAACCTATCCACCATGTATCCTTCCATCCAATATTTCACTCATCCATCCCTCCATCCACCCTTTCCCTCATCCATCCATTATTCATCTACCCACCCATTCACCCCATCCATCCGTACAGTCAACCATCCACTCTTCCACCCATCCATCTATTCACTCATCCATCCATTTACCCTTTCACCCATCCAGACATCCTTTCACTTACTCATTCGTCCACCCAATCACTTATCCTTCCACCCATTCAACCTTTCAGTCATTCATCCTCCCTTTCTCTCTCCATCACTATGCCCCTGCACATAGGCAGTCTGAAAACTTAGAAGTCGAGTCATGCATGATGCACAGTGCCAGGATGTGAGATGACTGTGACATGGTGTTGTTTAAAGGGCTTTAAGTGGTGTAAAAAACTGGGGGGTCTCTTGAAAGGGGGTGTTCATTGTAATTAAGGGCAGGGTTTAAAACACCCAGGCTAAAAATCTGCGCTTAGCATAGTGTTCCGCTCGACTGGTATTATATTGTTTCTGTCATTGCATCCAGATATATAATACAGCAAGTATCATTACACCAACAAGCCAGGACTATTGGCTTTTTCAATGGTTGTTAGTTGCTTAAAATAAAAATGCAGCAACCATGGCTTTGTTGAATATAATATTGAAAATACTTCAGTTCTAAAATGATGAGACAGTGAAAGAACGATATCCCGTTCTTTTTAACTTGTTTTATAGGTTTCTTCATCGAAACTGTTTCTAACGTTGCAGCATTGGCATTTTACGGTTTGTCTAACAGAATGCCCTGCTGTACACTGAGGCCGGAGGAGGCCGCCACATGCTTTAACAGCCCAGACTGCCCCATTGACATTCAGTATGTGGCAATTACCCGGCATACAGAATGACAATGGGCAGGTGGGGCTGCTCTTGTGCTCCAGGAGGAGTGCGAGGTGGCCCCATTGGGGGTGGGGGTGAGGCCTGTCACAGGGGAGCAGTGCTGCTCTCTGTGATGGCCAAAATTACGGACAAAAGGCGTCCGTAAAAGGGATCCTCACGGCCAACGGACGTGAGGTCCAAATTACGGACGGTCCGTGAAATTTACGGACGGTTGGTCACCCTAACCGGGACACGCACGCCTCATTAAAGCATTCCTTGTATTTTCAACGACATCGAAACCTAGATATTGGCTGAATGCCACGCAGGCCTCACTAAACCCACTCGTCTGCTCAGGTTTCAGGTTTTGTTTTCATATTTTTGCATACATTGGCCCAGATTTTTGTTTTGAATCCAATATGAAAAGTCTGTCAGCTGAATCCGTAGACGGGCCTGCCAATCCTGTGGAAACAAGGGTCTTTTTAGGTCATGCCTGCAGACAACTTTAACAGTTCTTTAAATGCTTATTGTGTACAAAACCAGTACTGAGTGTAGACTTTGGGTGAGTCCATTACTAATCATTGGTTGCCCTTCTTGTCAGTCTCGTTTCCTTACTTCTTATTGATGACCTTCGTTCCTCTTCTTATGCTTATCTGACACCTGGAGCCTAGCTGTTCAATAGTGTTGTGATGAGTTACATTATTCCACTGCTTACAATCCAGGAACTACTTTCCTTCTGTTTCAGCACTCCATGTGCTTGTTTAGTTTTGCTTATTTTCCTAGCTCGATCTGCTGTGCGTGTTGTTTTCCGAACTTCTTCTATTGCTTTCACATCTTTACCTGTTCTTCTGTTGCTTTTCATTCCCTGCACCTGTTCATCTGTTGCTTTGCCACTCCTATTAAACACACAAAGAGAACTGGGGGTCTAATGAAAGGAAGCACAAAGAAGCAAATATATATGTATAAGGAATCAACACATAGAATCTAAGAGCAGAGCATGGATTCCCATCAATCTTACTCTCGTGATCAGTCTTATCATTTGGTCATCCACCCAATTTAGGAGGTCTGTCTCTTGATCATAGAGACTACCTCACTGGGAAGCTCTCTTGCTCAGGATAACTGGTGGAGCTAGACCTCACGTTAAAGAAAAAAGACAATTGTGTCTATGATTGATGATCCTATGTGGTGCAGTGCAAAAATATAGTAAGTGAAATCTAAAAAAGAGTTGTGCAGAGAAAAAAGCGCTTCTATGAATTAAACAAACTCCTCACACCCTTATTAAAACCAGTGCAAAAAAACACAGCAGTACTACCAGATGACTGCTATTTGTAGGTCGACATGTTTCAGCCAACCGGGTGTATTGCCCACGGCTTTCTTCAGGACCTGTATACGTCAAATCAGTGCTACTGCAACAAATGTTCACACTTCTTACAGAAAAGTGTGAAACACATTTTAAATAGAATTTGATAAATAAAGGTTGGAATCAATACAACCTCACTTGGTTTCAATCCTCCGAGTCACAGGGTGTAAATATCACCCATCTTGATCAGGGATTACACCTCACCTACCCTAGAACCTGTCTCAGGAATCTGAGGCCCCGCTCTGTCCGTCGTTGCCTCCGGTATCGTCTGAATCAGGGAGGGACGCCACTCCTCCCCACTCTTCTGTTGCTTTTCATCACCTACCAGTTGCCCTGCCTCCCTTCCCCTCTGTTGCTTTTGGTCCCCCAGCTCCTCACCGTTTAGCCCTTAGTGCATGTTGCTCTCCCCACCCCTTCCTTCATTGCTTACCCTGCTTCTATAATGCTTTTCGTGGCTCGTCACCAGTTCCCTCATTGGTCTGCTACCCCATCCATCTCTTCTGTTGCTTATGGCCCCCACAAATTGCTCTGCCACACCTCCCTCCTTCTTCGTTGCTTTCTGTCCCGAGTCGACAACGCCTTGTCATTGCTTTCCACGCCACTCCCGTTCCCTCTTTTCTTTTCTACTTATTATTTTAAATGTTTTATTTATTTTGCATGAGCCTGGCAGCAGCACACAGGCCCCGGCCAGAACAGTCCTTCATTTTTAAGCACTCGTGCTTGCTTTTTTGTAATTTAATTTACTAGGAAAAATGGACTTCTGCCAGCTTGGAACATTAAATTAAACTTACAAAAAAAGCCTAGATGGCTTCTCGCGCGTTACAATGTGTACACTTGCATCTTTATGCATGTGGATGCAGTTGTGGCTATTTTTGAGTTGCTTTTTTCCCCTCCAGAAACACTTTTCATTTCAAAAGGGTTGCATATGCATGCGCCTTGACGCTCCAGTGGCCAAATCTTAAAAAGGAGTTTCTCAAAATGACAAAACATTCCAAGATGGCCACAGGTACAGCAGCATGCCACACTACAGCTGCCATTTTCAAATGAATGTATTAATTTAATACATATATATTTTTTCACCATGTATTACAAATGAGCATTAGCTCGGTCAGTACTTGTTTACTTTAGGGACTATGCAGATCTGCGAATCTAAAACAATAGGGTTCACCTGGGGATTCACGGATGGGTGAATCAGGTGACTACATTTATAAACAAACTCCCCTCCTTGACTAGCTGCGAGCTTGGATTCAGAGAACGTGAATAAATTCCTTGAGTTTAGTTAACTAAATTATGAACTGTTGTTAGGGAGTCACTCTATTATGAGATTCTGGACCTACTTTGCTGTGAAACATACCTCTTGGGGGTTGAATCCTAATCTGTTTCCTTTGTATTTTCCCTTTCCAAAGTACAGGTTTTAAAAAAAGATAAAATCAACACAGTTGGGCCTTTACATTTCGTTTTGATTTTTTTAAAAAGCATGGAAAGTTTGAACATGAAAAGGGTTCTCCTTACTAACGTAGTTTAGAGATCCCATACATATGTAATGCTTATGAATTTTTTAATGACAGGAATGTGATATAATTTGTTCATGTTGCTTCCGTAGTAAAACATAAGGATTAGGTCCTGCAGAGAAACATTCTATCGTCTGGAGCTTCACCTGTGCTAGATAGAATTTGGGGTCTTTTTTTGTCATCTCTTTCCTGCCTCATCACCATTTTCGCTCATACGATTATAAAACTGTATATCTTATTTTTGGGCAGGTTATTTGGGCCAATATGTGTGGCATTCCCCCTATAGTTGTCTGGAGCAATATGTGACTCCAGTGGGTGAATTATATCAGTTTTGATGTCACTTTCTAAAGATAGGAGTAGTAATGCTCCTATCCATATGTTCATAGCACGTGTGGCTGTAAATACACATTGCTGTGTACACTGCTGCTGTCTAGTGTTGGGCACAGACGTTTACAAGTTGTTTTTGTTTCGAAGAACTTTTGATCATAAGATGTTCTGTGATCCATCCCTTTGCACAAAATGCACCAGTACAAAGACTCCACCACAGATTGCTTTTTTTTTATATCATTGGGAACATACATTCAGCTTGAGCTCTGCTTCAGTCAAAAGAGTTCCATTCCTTTTGGCTCCAAACTCCTTTTGGCTCCAGTTGTCAAGACTTCTGCACTTCATTGGAAGAAGAATCACCGCTTGACACAGACAATCATGGTTCGCGGTTCCTGGACTTGCTGCCAGACCTTCAAAAACAAGAAAATACACCACTACCAAATCGTATGACATTGGGCCCACCGCAATATGTGTTGCCAGGACCAGAACAATGTCGCCAGAGAGGAAAGCTGGGGCCCATCAGGATTGACACCGCACCTTGAATAACGGCTGATAGTTGGCCACCATCCCTCTACTTCAAATTGAGGCTCGACACATGGGAATGGCCTCAAAAAGGTCTCAGCAGAAGGTAGAACTACTTCTGATGAAGTCAGACATGTACTCTGAGCCCAGGTTAAAAAAAACTCGAACCTTCAGGGTCTGCTTCCAGTTCCAAGACCTCTTGAACCCAAAAGTCCACCCCCTGCTCCTGGGAAGTCTTTGGTGAAGAGTACAGAGCCTTGACACCAGTAGGCCTTCAGCAGTTGCCTCACTTTCTTCAGAGTCGAAGTCAACTCTAAAAGTCATCTCCAAGTATGTTAAAAAAAAAAAAAAGGCGTCCATGCCGACCTTTGAGACCAGTGAGCCCCCCAGGTGCCAGAGATCTCCTCAAGGAAAATGCAAAGAAAGATCTTTTTATTCCCCACTACAGAGAAGATCCTTGCACACCCACCCTTTCAGGAGGGAAGACCTATACATCAGCCACAGAAACAGGTTAACTTTCAAGAAGCAGATGTCAGAGGAATTCCAGTTCTGCCCAGTGGCTAAGAGCAGGCACAAGGCTGTTTGTCCTCCACCACAGTTCCCTACATTCACTCCCAGCCTCTGTCACACACACAACCAGGACCTCCCAATTGCCTCGGGAGCCAGTCGACTCCTCTCAGACTGTCTCTGATCAGGGGAGTACCTATGAGAAACAAGAACCAGATCTAGAAGTCCAGCCAACAGGGAACAGAGCGAACCCTAGGAAGATTACCACCTCGATCCACAAGAGGACTCATTTTTAGAGCTTTACCCTTCAAACCCTCCCTGCTGAATGACACCACGTCATACCATGTGTTCATCCAACGAGCTGCAGTACATCGTAAAGTCAATCTGCATGTTTTAGAAAAAGAGGAGGATTTTTGTGGTGGAAACATTCCAAGGCTGGAAGGTGCGTCAGGTATCTACCAGTGCCTAAGAGCATGGTGAAAGGCAGCATGGAGGACTTTAAAAGTCTTGTAAAGGCACAAGTGTGTGTCTGTGTGTGTGTGTCTGTGTTTGTCTGTCCCCGGTTGTGCACATGGCCAGGGATCAGGGGCCCAAGCACAATAAAGACAAGCATTTGCAATGCAATAGGTCTTGCAGTTACACGTGTTTAAGCTATTGGCATTGTAAATGACGATGCCTTATATTGATGTTTTTAAAACGAAAACAAAAATAAAAGGCATTGTTATTTGCAATGTCAATAGCTCAAACTTGCGTAAATGCGAGACCTATTGCATTGCAAATGCTTGTTCCAATGGTCCGATCAGAAGGGGTGGGGAAGACACACATCTCAGCGCTAATTGAGGCTGTCTGCAATTACATCGTTTATTGACCTCCGCTGACCAGGTATGTTGCTGCTGCACAGGGGCGGCTGGGGAGGACCTTGACACGGTGTGGGAGGAGGGCAGGCTGGAGAAGCAAGGCACTGTCAGACCAACGCAAGAGCAGGGAAAGAGACACAGTATAGGGAGAGAAGCGAGGCAAGACTAAAAAAAAGACCAAAGAGGGACGAAGAGAAAGAAATCCTTGAGGGCGGAGATTCAATAGGAGAAGAAAACAGTAAAGGTGGAGATATATACGAGTGAGAGGCGAAAAGGGGGCTTTTGAGGGGGGGTGTTTTTCCGAGCACACTCCAGCCGTACTGTGCTACTAGCAGCCAGCCACTATTAAAGTGAAAGTGCGCATTACGCGCTCTGTATACAAATAACGCCCGCATTGTCCCGCAAGTGCTGGGGGGGGGCGATGTTGCCCACTATTAAAGTGAAAACGTGCATGGCGCACTCCGCATGCAAGTAGCGCCCGCCATTGTCCAGCGAGTGCTGTGTGGGCACGCTACAAATTCAAGCGCCGCCATTGTACACTGTACCTTATGGATGAAGTATTACACATTTTTAATATTTTATCTCCCTGTTTTTAATTCTTGTATGATTTATAGATGAACTGTCTTATTGAAATTTGTGTACTTTTATGACCTGTTTTGTCAAAGTTATTATTGAATATAAAGATGCTGTACAGTATGATGGGAGAGTGAAACAAAAAAGGCAAAGGTAAGCCATTGATTAATAAGGCGTCAATTGACAGTGACAAAGCCAACCAATGGTAAGTAATGGGAGTGCTCCAAGCTCACTATGTTTTTGATATGGTCCACAAGAATCTTTTGGCTACAGATAGCTAAAAGCTGTCTGAAAGGTTAGACCTAAAAAGAGAGACGGCAAAAGAAAAAACATGGCAGCTCCAATCTGCCTATAATCGCATTGTGTGCAAAGAGAGCACAGAGGCAAGCACGCTTGTGAACTGCTGCTGCAATCAACCAGTGTCCGCCTAATCATCTGTCATGAATCCCCAAATAGCGAATTCCAAGAAAACAAAAAACACAAACTCACTGTGGACAACAGACAGCCCTTCACATATACATCCAGCAGTTTTGATTTGAAATAGAGTAAATCATGTCCGTAACATCAACAGCACTTTCTGGTCCATTAGTATTCATTATATAGCCTCACATATCAGCCTTCCAGGCACCTAAGCATACAAGCCATACCGCCAAACGTTATTTGGCTGGAAATCATAACGAGTGACCTTTAATACCACTCGCATTTGCGCACAGTACTGCAAAACCACACAAATGATTCGTTTGCGCAAAACAAGTGCCTTAGGGCAAGCACTGGACAGCCATGGACTCCAGGGAAATTAAAGTACCGGTCTTTGGCACAGACACCCATACGCAGCAAAGCTTCAAAGATCCCATGATAAGCAAAAGATTACTAAATAAAATCTTCACTATCCAGTGTCAATGATTCCAGACAACCTCGAATCCAATCAACGAGAATTCCAATTCTGCAAACGTCACCCAGACTTCAACAGTGCTACACAAAATGGTTTATCAAATGCTGCTGACAAACATATAGACCTTATAGGATAGGAAACAGTGTTTTCTCTGGAAATAACAGGCCAATGATATTCCAAATATATAAAGAAAATTCTAAACAATACTTCTGTGTGAAGTGTATGACCAATAAGTATTCTCACACCCTTATTCTTGTCGCTGCTCTTGCCTTCCGTATACTAACATGAACCACTGGTCACTTCTCAGCGATGGTCCGTCCCCATCCCACACCCGGATTTGACAGCTCCACCTCCTGCAGCCCGTCTGACTACCAGTAGCCCTCACCAAACCCCAGGGGGTTCGTCACAACCGCCCCACCCCTGACATCAACCCCAGACCCTGCACGACAATGGACAGGTGTCTGGCTTTCCCTGACTTCGGTGTGGTCTACTATAATCACACAGACACTACTCAATCCTGAGCCTAGTTCCCCGAAAATCCCAAGGACTGCTGTTAAACATCGAGAGACAACCTGAATCCACGGCAGTCAATGTGATATGTTTCACATGGTTCCGTACTAACTGGGGCTGTTGTGGCGGTGGCTCTGTCGATCTGCGCCCTTCGATGGCCTGGGGCTCCTCTGCGGCGGGTAGCCAACTTCCTCCGACGCTCCCCGCTCATACTGCCAGTGGAGCGGGCGCGGGTTACTCGGTGACACCAGCAGCCCCAACCACAGCAAGCAGCCACTTCCGGTTACACAACACCGAGCGCCCGACATGGAAACAGAAGAAAGACTGGCACTTACCGGCAAGAAAAGTGAGGGAAGGGAGCACGGCAGGCGCCATTTAACATTTTCAGTAATGGTGTATTCAATGTGTAGAACTACGGGACACTGCTGTTTATGCTTTCTATCAAATGTATATTAAATAAACAGTTTTCAATAGGAATGGGGCAGATAGCTAGCTTCTATGCATTACTTACATCAGCATAACAGCCTGCTGTACGACTCTAATCAATTTACCAAAACTATTTGTGCAATATAAACAACCCAAAGACTTACCCAGTGTGGGGTTTTCACGTGAAACCCCACGGAGACCTAGGCGACCGCTGCTTCGTTGCAACTGAGAAGAAGGGGCCCGGAATCACCGCTATTTCTATGCCTATTGCAAAAGAGAGCCCAAGACGCCTTTTAATTTTGACAAAAGCGCAGTTGAAGAGTGCCCATTGAGCCAGTTCAAAGTCATCGGCTAACAAGGCGGCCATATATAAAGGGTGTTTTTCCATTTTAAATAAACAATTATGTCAAAAACACAGATCAACCTACCTTGAGATAAGCATTGAAGAACCATCGATATTTAACACAATAAGCAGCCACACAGTGCTAAAATAACTATAAGTGAAAGCGCGGCATGCGCGTTGTGCGTGCCTGCAGTGGAAAAAAAACAAATTAAAGAAGTAGAGACTAACTACGGAAACATGTTCTGTCACTACACGCCTCCTAAAGATGAGAAATACCCTCATGACAGCCGTCAAGCACATGATCCAGTCCGGATGGGCCGTCCCAAAAGGAGATAGGGTGGAAACAAAGAAGCCTCATTTTCAATGGGAGCCAACCATTTAGCATAAACGATGACGCCAGCCAATAAAAATAATGGGCGGGGCTTCAAGTCCCCTTCTGAAATCCCCTCTACCACAATATGTCTCGCAGAGCGAGCAACGTGTGCGTGCTGCAACACTAGGTCAGACCCTCAGTGGAGGAATACTTCTTCCAGAGATTGTTGTTCCTTTATATTCAAGATCAATTGGAAGATATGGGACAAATGGCCGAAAGAAAGACTGTTTCCAATGCAAACATTTACTGCATGCTGGAATCATTTTATACCACATCACCGAGGATGAATACTAGCGTATTTCTGTACTGCCATGCATAGCTTACTGTGTCTGGGTTCGAACACCCCAGTAATGTCCCCTTTGATGGAAAGCATTTGTTTGCACCCCAAATTGATAACATGCTAGAAAAATATCAAAAAGGAAACCAAAAGAGCCAAAGCGGTGGGGGCAGTTTAGTGCCTGCAACTGTTTTTCATTAGCAAGAATCAAGAGGGGGTGTGCAAAGTCGTGAACCCTGTTTATGAAACGGCGACACAGGAGCAGAGGTACTTTCAAGAATGCATGGCGTATGAGGGCTTTGGAAGAGGTGGCAAACATAGTAATGGCAGAAGGAAATTTAAAGGTGGCTCCTTCAGGGGTGTCTCTATTTCAAATCAGTGACTCGCCCCTCATTTCCCCCAATCACACTGCACCTGTCGACCCAATGGGTTCTCAAAGTAGTAGGTTAGGGGAACTACTTACAATGCAACAAAATATACCACCGTATTGCTGAGCAATAAATCAAGACCATCTGGCATTGTTGCAGGATGAAGCACAAGCTCTTTTCGTGAAAGGTGTAATCATGTCCCTGGCCCCACACCAATGGAGCAAAGGAGCAAAGGAGCTCTACTTCCTCATCCACATAAATGATGGCATTCTGTGGCCTATCTGAGATCCTCTCTTAATAGGGGATCGCATGACAACCCCGACCTGAAGGATGCACACTTCCACATCTCCTTCCACCCGGCGAGCCTTGCTACCTACGTTTTGTGGTAAGTGAACAACAGTACCAATTCAAAGTTCTTCAGTTCAGCGTTCTGAGAGCCTCAAAGGTATTTATCAGATTTCTATCGTGGTAGTTGCACATTTGCACAGAAATGCCCTTCAAATGTTCCCTTACCTGGCTGATTGACTGATAAAGTGCAGCACGAGCAGTGCCTAGTACCCACTCAGACAACAGTGACCCTGTTGTACGGGCTAGAGTACGCAGTCAAGGTCAAAGTTACATCTTGTACCACAGCAGATATACTCTTTTCCAGGGAATGTGTTGCATTCCATCACAGGGAAAGCGTACCCAAAGCAAGAGAGGGAGATGGCATTGTAAAAGCTCAAAGACTCCTACCTCTTTTTCAGTCACCACATCTCTTACAGTGAGGACAGTAATGAAACTGCTGAGGATCATGGCTTCATCAATAACAGTGCCACATGCAAGACTCCAGATGCGTCCAATGAGGCAGTGGTCAAAGGTGGAAGGGTTATGGGAATGTCTAGTACTTGTAGACCCCAGAATTCAGCACACACTCTTATTATAAAATGACACACTTGTTGCTGGCAGGCATTTTCTGGATCCTGGGCCACAAGTGACCATTATCAGACACCTCACTCATGAGGTGGGATGTGGCACTATAACCATATAGCTATTCAGGGGACCTGTACGCAAAAGAAACAGGGGTATCACATCGATTTCTTGGAGCAATTGGCACACTGGGCCTTTTACTCTTATTCACGACAGGACAAGTCTGGTAGAGATGGACAACATGACAGTAATCTGTTACAGCCAGACG
Organism: Triturus cristatus; assembly: GCF_964204655.1. NCBI lineage: Eukaryota > Metazoa > Chordata > Amphibia > Caudata > Salamandridae > Triturus > Triturus cristatus. The sequence goes on from NC_140583.1 coordinate 1,161,337,540, forward strand.
CAAGGGAGAGTCACTCCTACAAACTGTTAGCATTCGCCCAAAGGTTTTGGCACTGGTCTTTTCGGAATCAATTATTCCTTCAGTTGGAGCACATGCCATGAGTGGACGGCTATCTGTCTAACCAGTTAAGCAGGATGCATAAACAAGTCTACAATTGGGAGATGAATCCCCAAGTACTTCACAAGCCTTTCTACAAATGGGGCATTCCCACAATTGATCTGTTAACCTCCACTTTGCAGAACTCAAAATGCTAATCCTTTGCCTGTCAGATACCCACAGTCTATTGTCAATGCATTATGATGAACTGGTCCGGGATAGTTGTCTGTGCCTTTCCTCCACTGCCTCTGACCACATACATTGTGAGGAGAAGGCAGCAAACATCAGTGACCCGTATCCTTATGGCACCAACTTAGGTGAGATAGCAGTGGTATTCCAGGTTGCCAGAAATGTTGGTGCATATTCATGTAAATGCCAGATCTCCTCACTTCGCATCAAGGTCAGCTTGGCCATCGGAACCTAAGCAACCTAAATAGAGCAATCTCGCACCTGAGATCTGAGAGTATGGTTACCTTTAAGTCCCAGAGGAGTGTTTTCAAATTCTGTGTGAGGCATGTAAAGCCACCAGGCTCATCTGCTACAATATTATGTAGAATAAATGTGTCCATTAATGTTTGGGAATTATATTAATTCCCCTTAAAGCCTCAGTTAATGACCTCATCTGCTGTTTACAACATTTTTAGGATTTACATACACTTTTATTCATTTATGTTTAGCTGCAGTCACTGCTTGCTTTCAAAACATAACATCATTTTTAAAATCCCTATTGTGGTTCAGCCCTTTGTGGAAGGCCTTAATAGAGTGATTGCTCTAAAAACATCTCTATTGTCATCTCTATTGTCCCTGCTTGTTGAGCGTCAGTGAGACGGAGGAGGTGAAGATGTTTTTGGGCACATTATTTTGTTAAATTCTTTCGCTTGCAGAGATGGTAGAGGGCGCCATATTATGTTAAACGAGTCTGTGGAGTGCGTGAGATTGGCATGTATTCTCTCCATTTCGATGATGTACCAGAGTTTGTGAAGTCATCCCGTGTGTGTAGGACGAGTTTGCGTGCCCCATAGGGAGAGGATGTATTGCACCGCTGCGCCCATGGCCAATTCCATTTGTTTCCCCCTAACTGACTTCAGTGGGAAGGTAATAGAGTTTGGGAGCCCCAGTATAGTATAGGCAGGAAGGCGAGGTATGTCTGTCTCAAAGTGCTTGTTAATGTCATCTAGAACATGAGTCCAATATCCTGCCACTTCCTTACATTCCCACAGTAAGTGGAGTAGGGTACCCTCCCCGTCACAACCCCTCCAACATGTCGGGCTGCGGTCTGGGTTACCCTTGTGTAGTCTGGCAGGTGTCAGGTACCAGTACGTTGCCACCTTAACTGCTGCTTCTCTACTCGCTGTATTTCTGGCCGTGTGGTTTGCCCTGAAGTAGATTCTCTGCCACTCTTTCTCCGAAAGGTCTCTCCCCAGCTCCTTTGCCCATCGCTTCTGCCCAGCGGAGAGCCCTATCGCAGCTGGTGGGCGTAGCATTTTATATAGTTCAGAGATCATCTTTTGGTCTGAGGTTTTGATTAGGAGCCATTTCTAGTAGGTTTTCAGTTGTCTACCAACCAGGGGGCGCACATTTGGATGCATAAGCCTGTGCCGGATTTGGAAGTATTGGAAACGTTTCGGATCCTTGATATCATGAATGTGTGACATGTCGGAAAACTTAAGGAACCCTTCTAGGTCAAATAAATGTCCTGCTGACTGGCACTCCGAGGACCTCCATTGCGGGAACGCCCGTTCTTCTCGCCCTGGCAGAAATTCCGGATTGTCAAACAGGGGCGTTAGTGGGGATGGAAAGGAGGTAAGGCCCCGTTTGACAGCCACCGTGTCCCATACCCGCAACACAGTGCGTGTAATTGGGGAGCCCTGGAGGTTCGGTGGTCTATCGGGCTTTTTTAGAAAGGGCACCTTCCAGAGGGATACCTGTGCCAACGCCCTTTCCGGAAAGAGCCACCTCTTCTCGGACTCTGGTCTACTCCATTCGACCAGGTATCTAAGTTGAGTCGCCCGAAAGTATTCCGAAAAGTTTGGAATCCCTAGTCCTCCGTCATCTGGGGGACGGTAGGATAAATCTCTGCGCATCCGCGGCCGCTTCCCAGCCCATATAAAGTGTTTCACTGCAGCTTGCAGCTTGTGGATGGCGCCCGGCGGGGGCCCAATCGGGATGGTCTGGAAGATATACTGCACTTTAGGCAATATGGTCATCTTCACGACAGCAATGAGGCCTAGGAGTGACAGTGGCTGTTACTACCATCTGCAAAGATCCCCCTGTATTTGTGAGAGGAGGTTGGTGTAGTTAGCCGCCACTGTCTGCCTAATAGAAGGGGCCAGGACTATCCCCAAGTATGGAATCGTACCTTGGGGTTGGAGTTCTCCTTATTCCCTGCTCGCTCGTTTGGGTAGGTCCTCATTGCGTCCTAGAGGTAGGATCATCGACTTCCCCATATTTATTTTAAACCCAGATACCTCGCCGAAGATGGTCAGTTCCTGAAGGAAGGCTGGCACCGAGCGCTTGGGGGCTAAAAGAGTCGCCAGAATATCATCCGCATACAGACTGAGCGTGTGCCATTCTCCTCCGAAGGGGATGCCAAGGATATCGGGGTTATCTCGTATCCTCTCTGCTCGGGGCTCAACGTATAGTGCTAAAAGGAGGGGCGACAGGGGGCACCCCTGCCTCGTGCCCCGCTGGATGTCAAAGGGCTGCTAGAGTATCCTGTTCACCCGTATAACGGCTTTGGGTGTGTCGTAACAACTCGCGACCCACGCCCTGAACCGATCTCCAATACCGAAGTGTGCCAACGTTGCGTCCAGAAATCCCCAATCCACCCTGTCAAATGCCTTTTCGGCGTCTATCGACCGTAGCAGGGCATCCATCTTGGTACGATGGGCTTTATCAATAAGGTGTAGGATGCGTTTGATGTTGTCGCTGCTCTGTCTATTTGGAATGAAGCCAGACTGGTCTGGTTCAATAATACCGGGCATACGTGGACCGAGCCTAGATGCGAGAACCCCTGTAAGTAACTTCAGGTCTAGATTGAGTAGGGAGATCGGCCGGTAGGAAGCACAGTGGGTAGCATCCTTCTTGGGAAGGACGATGATATCCGCCGCCAGCATATCTGGGGGGGATAGATCCAGGGCCAGGAAAGGAATTAAAAAGGCCAGTGAGGATCAGGGCACGGAGAGGGCAGAACATCTTATAAAAGCCGGCCGAAAAACCATCCGGCCCTGGCGATTTCAGAGGCTTAAAACGGGAAATTGCACCCACCACTTCGTCAACCCTAAACTTCCACCCCCGCCGCATTCAATGCTGTGGTCGCCCCTTGTTGAAGTTACTCCTCCCCCTCAGGGGTTTGTGGTGGGTCCTTGCTGTATAGTGAGGCATAGAAATCTCGGAAGGCTCCCACTATCTGGGTATCTTGCTCCACCTTCTCTCCTGTAGTAGTCTGAATGGCCGCGATTTTAAAGCGCCGAGTGAGGGCTCGAAGCTTACTCGCCAGGAGATGGCTTGTTTTATCTCCCCCTATGTAATATGTATGTTTGAGCCGCAGGGCTGCGTATTCTGCTCGGTCAAGATCCAGGCTTGCCAGTTGCGCTCTGTCCTCCTTCAGTTGACGCCACACCCGGGGGGCACCCGTTCGACTGTGTACTCTCTCCAGTTCCACTACTTTGCCGTGAGTGAAACTCTTGTCTCTTGCCTTTCGCGGGCCTCCGCAGCGGAGATGGCTATTAGTTCGCAGGGGTGTGGAATTTAATAAAATATCTACTTGTCCATGGGGCAGGTTGCTTCATTAATCTAATTGTCCTGTAACAAAATCCACTTGCCCCTTTGGTGCCATGTAGTGCAATGACAAATTATGGTTGCAATCTCATAATAGAAGAGCTCTGATATAGCTTCTCTGATTATGCCAGGGCTCTTACCATAGTAGTGTTTGAATACTTGCAATCCCCTTATGTTGCGCTGTTTCTGCAGATCTACATACTGGTGCTGAAGGTAGTGGGAACCAATAGTTCCAGGGTTAGAATGCCCTTGAAAGTCTGTGCAAACCTACTAACTTGCATGTTTTAAGGGTTTTCAACAACTCTTCTCAAATGTTTCACATATTGAGAAATATTGAAAATGTACTCCTGAAAATGGTAGACGTAAACCTTCTTGGGGGAAAAAGTGGTTGGAGGGAAAGTGAACTTGCAAACACTCAGATTTTTGCATGAACAAATCTAGATATGCATATTTACTCGTGCTAAATGCAGTTATCAAATATTTTCTAGGAGTACTATTTCTTGTCCTACTTCTGTAAATTCTAGGGAATTAATGAAAGCCATAATGCTGCACTTAATGCAAGGACATATACCATGGGTGCACTTTTGAGACTTTCTTTAATAATTGGCCCCCAAATTTGGTCTGGTGTTGATCGTGACCTTTTGTGTTTATTAAAATTCTGTCTCTCTCTCTGTATCGGCTGGCTTCACTGAGTGACAGCATTCTGCTCTTTCACAAGGAGCATATTGGCACACAAAGTAGTTTTGTTCAGTGCCAGTAACTACTGTGGCAGTGTGTGCTTTTTTTTTTTTTAGACCCAAAAACTATTTTTGTTTTTTCCAATGTTTGTTATAATGGTGAGGGCCCAGCAGCTCCCACACCAATAAGATTTTACAAAAACCATGCCAAAACAAGTCACACATTGACAAAACTAAAAAGCTGACCTCCATTTCAGACCTACTGGCTTTGCCAATGCTTGTTTATTTTTGTTTCCCATAATCTTATTGAAACTGGTTACACTGATTTCCCATTATGAATAATTTTGGGAAATACTAACATGCATCAACACATGTTACTAAATGATGCTGTAAAAAAACGGTACCTGAAATTTCACAGTAGTTTAGCAAAATGTTTTTTTCCTGCTTTCATTTTTTTATGAACATTTTATTTCGAAAGCAAAGAATCCTCAATCTTGCTTTCAAGCTTCTGCAAATATTTGCATCAAATCAGAGAGCATTCTGGGAGCATTATGCATAGCTTCACAATGCTAAACTTTAAAAACGTGTAGACATTTTTAACGGGAGCCACTGTCCGTAGTGCAGTCAGAGCTTACAACAGTTACTTAGAGCGCTCAGCCTAATAATAAAGGATTTAAATTGATGAACCATAGATGCAAGTTTGAACAGCATTACCATATGTACAAAAATATTACCTGAACTGCAGACAGTGTCCTTCCCTGATCCATAATGTGGTAGTGCAAACTGGCAGCCAAAGGGTTTGTGCTGCAGGGGGTTGGGCCTACTTGTCGCAAGGACAGAATACACATGAAAACTTGTTGCCCTTGACCCCAAACAATATGTCCTGGTTGTCGGGCTATAGGAATTCCACATCCCTGGTTCGCCCCTCATTACCGGCTTGAGGGCCCCCCAGATGGCTGCCAGAGAGGTATCCGGGTTATCATTTGTCTCAAGATAGTCAGTGATGCATTTGTGTATCTGATTGGATACACCGTCGTGTTTGAGCAGGTTCTCACGAAGTCTCCACCTCCCTTTCGGCCTGTGAGTCGGGGGAGCGTCAAGTGTCACCATCACTGCTTCGTGGTTAGAGAGTGCCACTGGGGTAATTTCCACTGAGGTTACTAGTGCGTTTACCTCAGATGACCCAATGAAATGGTCTAGTCTGGCGTATGTGCGATGTGCATGGGAGTAAAAGGAGAACTGTGTGCTCTAGGGATGGGCCTCCCTCCACAGGTCTACAAACCCTCTGTGTCCCAGTCATTCCCTCCCGTTCATTGACAGGGCCCCCGCTTGGCCAAAGCGGTGACCTGATCTGTCTTTCTCTGAGTCCATGACCAGATTGAGATCACCTCCCACCACTATCTGTCTATCTTGGGTGTTAAGAACCTCTGATAGGGCTCCCTTGAGGAAGTTCTCCTGACTCAAGTTGGGGGCATATATGGTCCCCACCACCATAGGAATCCCACCCACCCATATCCTGTACGCCAGTAGCCGGTCCTTAATCTCCATCACTTTGTCCCCCATCTGGAAGTGTCTGGCAAACAATATGGCCACCCCCGCCTTTTTATCCAAAGTAGAGGAGTAAAGTTGTTAGGGGAAAGCGCGGGACTTCATTCTGTGCCAATCCCAGGAGAGTAGATGCGTTTCAAGATAAGACAAAATAGCACGTCTTTTAACGGGATTGTGTAACCCTTTGACGTTACGTGTGAGTACCTGAATGGTCGGTCGTGACATAGTGTTTACCTGGGTGGTGTCTGCTGTGACATTAGTGGCCTGCCCTTTCTGTTGGTGTATCTGTGGACCCGAGCTGTGGTCCTTTCTCACCCTGATCCAGGCCCTCGTCCGTGCCCCGTCCCCCTCAGCACACCGGTTTCCCCTCCCCCTCCCCGAGCCCCCACAACCTGTGAGTTCCCCCCTCCACCCTAACCCCCCTGTGCCCTCTCCCGCTCCCTCCCTAACCCCAACTGAACAACCCCAACGTTTTGTCATAGTCCAATGCCTGCCATCCACAACCGCGGACATGTGGGAAGGAGAAGTAAGGTGAACGTGTGAACCAGGCGACCCGCCCCAGCCCCCCCCAGCCAGCGTTAATTCAATGCAGTTGTGTCCCCCATGCCCTTAAAGACTGTCCGGCGATGCAGTATCCTGTGACACCGCTTCTAGGGCTGCTGTCATGGTGGTGAGATCCGGTCGTGTTTCCACCTGAGCTGTACGCCTGAGGCCCACTCTCTGCCATCCTCCCCTTGACGACCTCTGTGTGGTTGGATGACAGGTCTGCACTTCGTTCTAGGCCTAGGAGGGCCTGTGCTTCCTGGAGAGAGCGCATTTGATGCAGTTTTCCGTTCCATTTGAAGATCAGGTGGAGACCCCACGAGTATGGCACTCCCTTTTCTTTCAAGAACATTGTCACCTCCATGAATGCCTTTCTCTTCTGCAGAGTAATGGAGGCCAGGTCCTGATAGAGCGCTTTGGAGGGGCTGCTTCACCCGCGCTTCGCGCAGTATGCGCTCTTTGAGTGGGAAGTCGGGTAGGAAGGCTAGAATGTCTGGCGGAGGGGCTGGTGCCCATCTCGCTATGCCCACCCGGTGTGCTCGGTCAATGCGAATGTCGAAGTGGAGCCCCCCGAATGCAGATGTTGTTTCGCCTTGACCGATTTTCGAGGTCTTCTGCGTGGGCTTGCAGGTCCACCTGTAGGTCTTTTAGGCGTATGAGTTCCTGCTGTAGTTGTTCTATCTCCTCACTTTTGGTGTGTTCATTGTCTTCTATGGCGGCTCCCCGCTCCCCCAGTTCATCGACATCGAGGCGTATCTCCTTCACCTCTCCCGCCACTTCATGCTTGAGCGTTTGAAAATCCTCCCTTAGGGTTTTAAAGAGAGTTTCGAGAAATGTCCGGGTGATTGGCACCTCTCCGTCTTCTCGATCTGCTTGTGACGCAGGAGCAGGGGAGTCCCGACCTCCTTTTTCGCCCGACGTGGAGCCTTTAGTGAGCATGTCTTTCACCGATCTTTCCCCTTTCTTCCTCACGGTGGACATAGTGGGGACCTCCAACTCCTGACAGCGAGCCACTGCCCTGAGCAGCACATGCGTTGTATGGGGACGCTTCTATTTGATCCACAGCAAAGTGTTTCTGTGAGAGACTTCCTCCCTGATAGTCTTTGTTGGGTGTGTCGCTGCTTCCGGGGTTCTCTGAGGTCTCCCTCTGTTATAGCTCATGTCCCGGTGCGGAGTATGCCTCAGGGGAGCGCGTGGAACGCTGGTTGTGCCCCTATCCTCGTTTGTGCCTGCCTGGTGGTCACAGCAGGCCTTGCCTCCAGACCACGGAGATCCCCCATCGGCATTTCTCGGGGCCTGACTCTCCCTATGCCGCCAAGGTCCAGCCCCGTGTGCCAGCTGTGTCCCTTCTTTCAGTGGCTGTCACTCAGTCTATAGTGGCTCACGCTGCCCGGGTGGTGGCCACCCCCAGCCGATGCATGTGCCTACACCGGTGGCACTTGTTAGTGGTCCGGGCTACCCTTGGATCCGCCGCTGCCTCTGGTGATGAGGGGCGTATGTGCTTGTGTGGGCTTCGCTGCCCTCTCCCTACTCAGTCCTGGCGCCTTTCCTGGCGCTGCCGGGCCTGGTGCCTAGGCCTTGGCTCGCGTGTGCCTGCTGGTCTCTGGTGTTCCCCCAAGCCCCACAATGCCGCTACTGGACTTGCTGGCCCCCCTGCCATGTCCACGCACCCATGCAGGACTCGCGGTAGTGCGCGGCTGTGCTGTGCGCAGCCCACATGGCCTGGATGCAGGGGCCTTGGGTATTGTGTGGTGGTCAGTGGCAGCGTGTCCCCCCGGAGCCGCCTGCCTCGCCTACAGCGCTGTGTGGGTGGGCCCTCGGCTCTGCCGTGTCCCGGCGCCTGGCCTCAGAGGGGAATGCGCTCCACACTAGGCCTGTAGGCCGTGCCCCCGGTTTTCGCCTTTGCCCAGGTGGGGCTGGCCATCTCCCTCTGCGCCGCTCAGGGTCACATCGGAACCGCTGCACGGTCCGCAGAGGCTCACTCACCGCGGATTGCGGCCAAGTTGTTTTCAGCCCACAAGGCCTGAGATCCGGGGCTGATGCAGTAGTGGTGCCTAAGCTAGCGGGCCCCCTGCCACCGACCACCTCTCCATCTATGCCATGCGGATGGAGGCCCCCAACGCGGTGTCCGTCCCACTGCTTGCCGCGGTCCGTCCCACTGCTTGCCGTGGCTTGAGGAGGCGCACCAACCCAGGCTCGCAAGCCGCGCCCTCGAATGCCCGCCACTGCCCAGGCGAGGTTTGCTGTCTCCCGGTACGCCACTCTGACTACTGCGGGGCTGCCGCCTTCACCGCTGGTACTCACGCCCTTCTCCCTGTGTGCCTCCTCCGGTTGCCGCCGTCTACGCCTGCAGTGCTCCCGCCATCGAGGGGTCCAGTCTACCTCCCCCGGATCACCGCTCTACTGGAGTCGCCGCCTGGGCGCCAGCGGACTACCGGGCTGTAGATGCCGTTGTCCGTGGGCTCTCCTTGCCGGTGCTCCCACTCTGGGGTGCCTCCGCCGCCTCGTTCGGCAACCCGCTGGTTGCGGTGGCACAATGGAGGGATTGCGAAAGTATTTTGTCTGGATAAGGGAGCCCACGGCGGGGAGCCTCGGAGTCCTGCGTCTGCTCAGGTAGCCATCTTGGCCACGCCCCCCCATGAAGTATTTTTTAGAACAAATTTGAAGATTTCACCTTTTCACGTAAACCAAACAGTTGAGTTGCCTGTTCTCTTCCTACACCCATGAACTACAGTAGAAAGGCCATTACATACCCTTGATGTCAGGAGTGCACTAATATACTCTATTGAGTGAACTAAACCACCCGCAAAGCAAAACAACTCTTTGCTGCCTTTATAAGACCACACATAGGAAATTACTTTCCCAAGGGTGGGATTGCAAGATGAATGGTTAAAAACAAAGTGTTGATTACTTAGAGTGCCTTCCACGCAGAAGAAGGCATCTACTGTGTCATACTTGAAAAACATTACAGTTGCGAGCATTTATAAACCTTCTGCGTGGTCACCTCCACACACCTTCGCCGAACACTACTTTGAGGATATCCCGGCCCATCAGGAGTCTTTAGTTAGCTAAATAATAGTAAGTACTTTGTTCCAAATGTCTGCATCATCTGCTTGCTACCAGTGCTTACTGGAGGCACTTCTTTACTGTTTATGCTGAGCATGCCACACATGCTATGAACTATTAAGGTGACCTTGTAACTATCTTTGCGTAGCTTGTAGTGCTGTACATTTACATGCAGCATCACACTTGTGCGGAAGGTATCAGTGATCCAAGATATTTCGTTTTACTTGTCCATTCTCAATACACTGTACATTTATTCTGTACCTCTTGACTACATTGTACCAACATGACTCATTCGCTGGGGAAAAAATTATCTGAGGTGGAGTTTTTGTCCTTGTGTATTGTAGGCTATGGAAGGGCTCACAGGACGTTTTGTGACCAAAAGTTTGTAGAACAAAAACTTCTTGTAAACCTCTGCATCCAACACTAGATTGCAGGAATGTGCAGAGCATGTAAATCTACAACACAAACCAATGGTTACAGGGTAAGTAACATTTTCCTTCTGCTGCTCATATTCTACTTTGATGGTGATTGATTTGTGAATGGGACGCTCTAATTATGTTAATGTTTTGTTAATGTTGAGATTGTTTGCTTATCACTTCTTGGCACGGAAATAGACAGTTCATGACCTGCTAATTAGTGGTAAACTGGGATTATTAGCTAGACAGTGACAAAAGAATCTGTCCCTATAGGTGCACGTATGAGATTTGAGAACAGACAAAAGAAACTGGTGCTCTTAATTTGGAGATCCTGTCGGTTTGTACTACTTAGATTTCTTTGCCATGAAATCTGGTATGCCTTGACAGACAGCTCTATATGCAATTATCTTTGCTATGAAAAGAATTTGATTGTGTAGAGGCGACTAATGTGGCAGCCTAATGGTGGTAGAAATATGGTTAAACGTTTTTAAAGATTACTCTTAACAGTGGTCTCCTGCATTCTGTATGAGCTGAAGATGAGTTATTAGCATTTGCCAAAAAAGTGTCACTGTGGGTATTATTGTTATACAAAGTTTGGTGGTGAATCGTGCAGTGGGGACCAAGAATTGTGGGTGCGAAAGAAGGTTGCGTTTGTAATGTTAATTTCCATAGGAACCTTAAGAGACCTCTACAGCCTGAACTGCTGAACGGATTTACACAAAATGTCGCAGGGAGGTGGATGTCGGTTAAAGGAAGTGCCTTTTTCTTATTTGGTGTAAATCTGTTAAGTAGTTTTTGAGAAATTTAAGTTTAAAATTATGGTGATATCTCTGGCTGTGGATATTTCGCTACGGTTTTGTGTTGAATCGCGAATGCACGCGCCAACTGGAATGCTCTGATTGGCTTGACGCAACCTGAATAGAAAGTTGTGCCTGCCATTTTATCTTCGGGAACGGTTCCTGGGGCTGAAAATCTGTGTGAAAGCCCACATAAAGGGTCAGTGTGGAGATACTCTGACCCCATGGTTGAGAAATGGAGGTGTTAGTGACGCAAGTTATGTGTCCATAATAGATTTTTTTCATTGCGCGCGATATTCGCAATGATGACGAGAGCTCCAGCACGGCCCAGTGTACCATTGTGGGGACATCGAGACTATCAGCGTCGTCACAAATATTGGTGAAAATATTTTTAAAAAATCAATGAGTTATTAATATGCATTGTCATAGAGATATTGATAAATGTTTTTATAGAGTTATTTATATAGTGAGTTATCTACTGTGATGGTTAGAATTAATTATATAGTTATAATTTTTAAATGTGTTGATGGCTATTGAATCCCTACTTTTGCTTTCTGCTTTCATGACGGAACCGTGGGGATCGCGATGACCAACGTCCTCGCAATTTCTGTCCTCAATGTGAAAACAGAGAATAGGTTGTGGAGATGGTTGTTCTAGAAATACACTTGAAAAACATGACTTTGAAGTGTACAGTGATAAACCTCTAGTGTGTAAAATACTGTAATGTGTGTGCATATATGCGTTTTCACTTTATGGAAAAGGCGCAACGTCCTCAATAACAGCTAAAAAAGAAATTAAGTCTGATAGTTGGTTTGTAACGAAACTTAATACAAAAATATGAGTTTAAACAGGCTTTGAAAGAAGTATGTCTGTAGTAATATATGTAGGGAGATGTTCAGAATGGATTTTTTTACATATGATTTTTGAATGTGTTGGTGGTCATTGAATCTCTGCTTTTGTTTTCCGTTTTCACGACGTATTCATGGGGATCATGACGTTGTCACGAAGATCCCCAAAAAATTTTTAAAAAATCTTTTTAAACAAAATTAACAATATTTCAGGGGCTAGGGTGGCTCCGACATGAGCCGTTGTGTTGACTGTGTGTATATGGCTGCTATACATAAGACCGGGTGCAGAGTTTAACGTTACTTAAAAACACCCTGTTGCCTTCATCTCTAAAGTGCACACCATCATTTCTATAAATTCTATGCACGTCAAAACACAGATTTTTGTTATAGATACAGCCCTTGCGATGGTCTCTGAGGAATGCAGAAACAGGTTTATCAGCATGTTTCCTGGCTTTGTCAGTCTGTGGACAGAACTGATTTGACCACTTCCATTTCTGTCTTTGGCATATATTAGAGTACTCCAAGACAGTGTGAGGGAAAAGTGACATCAGTTCTGCAAAGGTATTCTTCATTAATATTTCTAGCCCTACCCCACTTAATGTGCCTAGGTCATTTCCACCACAGTGCACAATCATGAGGTGAGGAGCTCGGCAATCCACAATGGTTTTAACCAAATTCCTTGTTAAAATAAAGTTAAACCAATATGTTATTAAACAGCTAGACTCAAACTTTATGTAAAATATGTCTATATATGCGTTTTACACTTTGTCATTTGTATATGTGACTACCGACGTCATCACGACCTCCGGTGTCACCATGAACAAGAAAAATTTGTTTTTGATGTAGTTATTTCGACAAATGAATACAAAGGGGATAAATTAACATCTTACTAAACAGCTAGACTGAAACTTTTGATAAAGTATGTCTATAAATGTGTTTTACACTTTCTCAAAAACATGCGGTATTTGCTGTCTGTTGCACTCCTAGAATCATACAGGCACTGCTTATGCAATCATACAATCACCAAGGCGCTACTCATGCACTTCCGTAATTACCCAAACATTACACACTCGATCAATATTAACTTTATTTTGGTTCAATGAACCATAAAAGTGCACAGCGCCTAGACATTTATCAATACATTAATTAATCCAAACATATTACATGATAGTGTACATCTATTTCCAACATTGTACATCAACCTATAAAATGCAGCTCTATAACTACAGTTCGACCCAGGGAGAAAACAACCTCAAAGTGAGAACCCTTGCGAGTGGGCTCCTAAGGGTCCGTCATGTGACCCGGGTTATCTGTATTATTTCCAAATGAGGGCGTCTCAGGTACACACTCACTCACAGACCCATACAGCCACTCACACACCCAGTCACGAGCTATACATTCACTGTTAAAGTTTACAGGTTACAGTTAGGAAATAAAACTAAAAATGGCTACAAAAATCACTGAAAAAAGCAAAGGGTACAGGGCCGTTATAGTTAGGAAATATTATTTAAAAAACCTTAGTAATTCACTGAAAAAAAACAGAGGTTACAGAGACCTTATAGTTAGGCTGAAATTTCACTCGTACAAAACCAGAGAAATTCAGCAGTTATAGTTAGCTGAGCTAACTATAACTCGCTCCCCCGCAATGCACTGATTATGACCTCACATATTCATCACTCATGACAAGGTCAGTGAAATCACTGATGACATCTCAAATGATATCACGGATGACATCATCCAGTGACATTAAGTGTTTTTAGAAAGATTGAGTGTTAAATATATATACCAATGTGTATTGGTGAATCAGTGTGTGTATGAGTGGCTGTACGGATGATTCAGTGGTTGTGGGACTGACTGTATAAGTGAGTGATTAGGTGTCTCAGTAAATGCATGGATGAGTGACATACAAGCTACATTTTATCTCCAACATTTTGGCAGGTAAGCACAGTGCGTTCAGTAATGGCATTATCAACACCCCTAGCTGTATTTTAGCGTCTTGTAGAGTAATAAACCCTCTCTCAGCCCATAATCTACCAAAATTGTGGGAGATACCAAATGCATATTGAATATCTGTATAACTGTTCGCCCTTTTCCTCACGGCCAGTTAACAGGCTCTGGCTAGTGCTATCAGGTCCCCTGTGTGTGTAGAGTTCTAGGTTATTTTGTATGTCTTGACTACGGTATTGATCATGGTGATAGCATATGCTGCCATAGTAGTGCCATTTGGCAATTTAAAACAGGACCCATCTACCCAGAGGTTTCCATCCCTATCTGCCAAAGGCACATCTGACAGGAGATCCGCCATTTTGCTTGCTCTTCTGTCTCTAACACGTGGTCATTCACCTTATCTGTTCCATCACACGTAACATTGTACACTAAAGGCAATAAGGTAGCAGGGTTAACAGTCTTATATTGGTGGAAAGTTACATGTGTGCTAAAAAGACACAATTCTTAATGAGTCAGTCACGCATGATGTTGCGTCTTTGTCCTATTCAACAATAAATCCACAGAATGAGGTACATAGAGTTGTACAGTATGTCCCATAACCAAAGTTTCTGCTTGTTGAAGGGAGACTGCAGCTTCTGCATCCGCCCTAAGACGTGGGGGAAGTTCTGAACAATATGTCTAGTGTTGCAGAAAAATAGTAACATTGGTGCTTATGGTCACCCTACTGTTGGGTGAGGACGGACAACGTACAGCCCTTTTTTTCATGTATAAACAAGAAAAAGTCTTTCATGTAGTCCGGCAAACCCAAAGTTGGTGCACTACACAATATGTCCTTCAGAGTCTCGAAATTAGCATGCTCCTCATTACAAGGGAGGGGCTCCTGGTTGTCTATTCTCATCAATCTTAACAAAGGTTTTGCAATTATTAAGAAATTAGGTATCCAATATCGACCGCCCATGCCCAAAAAAGCACGCACCTGCTGCATGTTTGTCTGTTATTGGACCAGTTGAATAGCGCAAGGGTTGGGAGATGGGACTGGCGCACATTAGTAAACCCCACAGACATATTTACTTTCTTGGAGACTTGAACCTGTGGCATGATCTGTTAAGTTAGTGAATGGTTGTAGTAGAAATGTAACAGGGGTGTTCTCTACTATCCCCATCACATATGGGCCGCTTAAATCTAGGGACAACACACTTGTATTCACCAACCCTCGCAGGCCTCCCTAGTCATCATATTCCCCATAGTAATTATAGCGTGCTATTTTGCGCATCGTCACCGCGGTCATTTGGGCTTGTGGTTGGCGCATTAATTATTATTCTATCTTGAGTAATTTTCCCCTGGTTGCATATGAAAGGAAAACGATGGTTGGGATCTACCTCTGCCTCTACTGCTACTCCTCCTTCTCTGTGTTTGGGGGGTGTGGACATTTTCACACCCAATGATCAGGGCTGCCACAGTAATGGCGTGTACCTGGAGGAAATGTTTCCTAGTCGGGAGAGGCTGAACTGGTCCTCATCTAAGCCCCCTCCGTCTTCCACTATATTCCGCTATTGTTGTGTCTGTTGTATTAGTACTTTGTTTTTATACTCCCTATGTTTTTTCTCCTTCATCTTATCCCCCTTCTCTAATTTCTATTAAACATCTATTCTATATCATCCAATGTTATAGGATTGACTCACAATGTTCGTTCTGTCTGGTAATACCAATCCTCTGGGTTTTCATATATGTGTGTATATATATATTACCTACTGGCGGTCGCCAGTAGGTAGTTATAGTTAGGACCCCTTTTCCATAGGAAAACCTCAACATTCTATTTTGAATAACTTTGGCGCCGGTCGATGAATCCTCGCGAATTTCTCAAAATAGGTGGGGCGCTACGCTCCGCTCCTACCCTGAAAGTCTCGGGGGGATTCGTCAAGCGGGGGCTGAGATAAAAGGGGGGTCCCAAAACGCGTTTTTCCCATGCATTTTTCCATAGGACCTTTAGAACGAGCTACAGCCCGAACGGCTGAACAGAATTACTAGAAATTTGGCAGAGAGGTAGTCCCTAGGTCAAGGAAGTGCCTTTTGTAGGTTTGGTGTAAATCTGTTCAGTAGATTCTGAGAAAATAGCCTTTAAATCAATATATATATCTGAGCCCGCTTACGGTACGCTTACCGTACGCTTACCGTAAGCGTACGGTGGCGTGCGCGAGCGCGATTCTGATTGGCTCTTAGATCTTAGTAAACATTCGAATCGGCCGAAACCAGGAAGCGGCGGCCGCCATTTTGTCTCTCGCACTGAGTGTTGTTTATCAAACAAGATGGCCAAAAACATGTTACGGGGCTGTTTTGACAACTCCCTCCCACATAGTCATGTTGAGGGAGTCCCCAAACATCCCCCAAGAGCAAAAACGGTTTTATTTTTTTTTCGGCAATTTCGCCGAGTACGCTTACCGTACGCTTACCGTAAGCGTACGGTAAAAAAAAAAAAAAAACACTATCCACACTTACCCCACCCCCTGTGCTTTTGATGGCCGTAGGCCACCAAATGTACAGGGCTTATTAATAGGTAAAAAAAACTAAATTTTGGCAACATGAAATTATAAAATCGAAATAAAAAAAACACTATCCACATTGACCCCACCCCCTGTGCTTTTGGTGGCCGAAGGCCACCAAATGTACAGGGCTTATTAAAGTTGATAAAAACCGTGCACGGAACGAACTGCGTTAAGTGGGCGCGCACGCCTCGAATGGCGTAAAGTAACTTAGCATTTAAAAAACCGTACAAATTCACTGAAAAAACCATAGGTTTCACACACGTTATAGTTAGGAATTAGCATTTAAAAAACCTTGCAAATTCACTGAAAAAACCATAGGTTTCACACATGTTATAGTTAGCGGAAATTTTACTGATAAAAAACCAGTGAAATTGCCCCGTTATAGTTAGTGCTGGCAACTATAACTCACGCGACCGCAATCTTCTGCTGATGACATATGTGTCTTTATGAAAAAAAAATATTTGTAATATATGTATAGCTAAAAATGTATGGAAGAAGACATGGGCAAATAAGTGTCTAAATACAGTATTAGCATCAGCAGAGGATTGCGGTCGCGTGAGTTATAGTTGCCAGCACTAACTATAACGGGGCAATTTCACTGGTTTTTTATCAGTAAAATTTCCGCTAACTATAACATGTGTGAAACCTATGGTTTTTTCAGTGAATATATATATATATATATATATATATATTTTCACACACAATCCTTTTCAGGGGAAAGATTAAGTCGCACTCACAGACGGTGATTTTCCAAGCTTTTATTTTCAAAATTCCTCCAGGTTGAATGCCAACCGACGCGTTTCGTTCTCACAGAGAACGGTTGGTATTTCAACCTGGAGGAATTTTGAAAATAAAAGCTTGGAAAATCACCGTCTGTGAGTGCGACTTCATCTTTCCCCTGAAAAGGATTGTGTGTGAATAATTTATGGCATGGCTCTGCCGAGAAGTATGCACTGGTGTCGGATGCGCCAGGGGTCCAGCGATATCTGAGCCAAAAAGGAGGATATATATATATGCACTTAGATCGGTGGCCTTTTTGTATAAGTAACTTTGCATTCATGCAGTAAATATCAAGTTGGCCCGCTCTTTCATTATGCGCTGCCTATTGAAACATACAGAGGGCTTCCCAAATTTATTAAACAGTTAGCATTCAGTCTTTAACTATATCATGTTTATATATTTTTATAGGATGTGTGTTAAACATTTGATTTACAACATTGTCATCAAGTGTATTACGATGCTTCATATTACTGTTACACATGGAATATGGTCTTTCTTCTTTTTTGCAGGAGAACAAAAAGTGTATATTATAGTATATCTTCACTGTCTATCCATCATGTGATATGGGTGCTATCACTTTGAAAATCGCTTCTCGCAAAGTCAGCCTCATGTGATCAAGGCCGTTTTTCGTCCGAAACGCGTCATGGCAGACAGAAGGGAGTTAAAAATACAATAAAATAACTTTATTCACCGACGAAGAGGAGTTTGTGCGTACATTCTCGCTATACGCTGGAAGTTTGTGAATGCTTGAAACCAATATATATATATATTCACTTAAAAAACCATAGGTTTCAGGCATGTTAAAGTTAGGAATTAGCATTTAAAAAACCTTAGAAATTCACAGAAAAAAACATAGGTTTCAGGGATGTTAGCTGGACATTTCACTTGTACAAAACCATTGACATTCCACCGTTATAGTTAGTTCAGCTAACTATAACTTGCGCGCCCGATTTGCCCAATGCACTGCTGATGACATCACATATTACATCACTCATGACATGGTCAGTGACATCACTGATGGCATCACTGATGACATCATCCAGTGAATGTGTGTCTTTCTGAAAATTTTATATTTTTTATATATGTATATCTCAAGGTCGATGGAAGAATAAATGGGTAAATAAGTGTCTAAATGGATGTTTTTTTTGGTAAAATTGTTTGTATAACTGACTGATTAAGTGTATCTTAGTGAATACATGGGTTAGCGAGTAATGTTTAAATATGTAAATATCTGTATCAGTCTCTCACTTTGTGTATAAGTGACTGCATGGGTTGGTGAGTAGCTACATGAGTGTCTATATGGGTTAATAGTTGGTTTTTTGAGTATCAGTATGAATGTCTGAGTGTCTGTATGGTTCGGTGGGGGGTGTTACTTAGCGCATAGATGCATGAATGAGTGACTCACTGTTTGTATGTATTGAAGACAGCATGTGTGCAGAACTGTATGGGTGGATGAGTGTGTGTATGGGTGTGTTAGTGAGTGAATGACTGTCTCAATAGTGTCTTTATGAGTAACTACATATGTTTTAAACTAGTATGTGTGAGTATTGGTGTATATAAGTGAGTATATGTGAGAGGGAGAGATTGGAAGAGTTCCTGGATAAATAATTATGTGTTTCTATAAGTGATTGTTTAAGAGTCTTTTTTGGGGGTTTTTTTTACGAAGGGGGGCTTTGTAGCCCCCCTTCTTTTTCTTATTTTTTGGCCCTGGGGACCCCATCCACCAGGGCCTGCCCCCTTAATTTATTTATTTGTTTAAATGGAAAAATTCGGAAGGGGGCCGCGTGGTCCCCCTCCCGAGGCATTAATTGGCCCCGGGGACCCCATCCCTCGGGGCATGGCCTTTTTTATTTATTAAATTTTTGGGGAGCGGAGCTGCGTTGCCCCCCTCCTCTGGCCACTTATGGCCCTGGGGACCCCATGCCCCGGGGCCGGCCTTTCTATTTAAGAAAAAAAAAAAATTGAATTTTTGGGGAGAGGGGCCACGTGGCCCCCCTCCCGGGCCACTAATAGCACCGGGGACCCCATCCCTCGGGAGCCGGCATTGCGTTTCCACATTGGGTGCTGCTAACATGCAGCTCACCGTATAGAAAAGCAATTTGGTTTGAATTTTGAAAGAGAGAGCAGGTTTCCCTGCTCTCTCTTTCAAAATCCAAACCAAGTTTGCTATGGCAGGGCGGGAGCCGCGAGGCTCCCGCCCGGCCATAGCAAACTACAGTGTCCCGGGGGTGGGCACTCCGGGACACTGCAGGAGCTGGCCCTGGGGGGGTGGCGGTCCCCAGGGCCATGACTAGGCTCCAGGAGGGGGGCCACGCGGCGCCCCTCCCACAATCTACAAAGCCCCATTGGGGTGGTGGTCCCCGGGGCTGGGGGGTCCGTCACGGACTCCGACATTTAAATATTTAGAGGAGCGTGTGGGGGGCCGTGAGCCCCCCGCCAATCTTTTCTTGAAGCTCCGGGGGTGGCAGTCCCCGGGGCTTGGGGGGCCTTTGAGCCCCCCCACCCATTACTTTCCGAAGCCCCGGGGGTGGCGGTCCCCGGGCTTGGGGAGGCCTGAGAGCCACCCACACATAATTGAAAAAAGCACCAGGGGTGGTTTCCCCCCCCCCCCCCCCCCGGGGGCTAATTGCCAAGGAAGCGGGTTTTTTTTATCGTCAGGATCCGGCAGGATACGCGCACCCAGCTAAATGCTAATTCCTAACTATATCAGGCCTGAAACCTATGTTTTTTTCAGTGAATTTCAAAGGTTTTGTAAATGACAATTTTGAATGTATTAATTGTTCTACTGATTTTTTTGATACTGATTTACTACATTTTTTAAACTATTTATTTTTAGATATTTTTTTTTAATTACATTATTATACATTACAATACAAAATATACTTTCTCAGAATGAATTACTTTAGTTGAAATACTTTGCAAATATGCAATAGACTTTTAAGTACAGTAGTTACAGTTGTTGCAATGGGCAACACAATTTCAAACACAATGCAACATTGAGCTCAATGTGAATTTCTAGTCAAATGCAATTAGTTACTTTATGGATTACTTTTCTAACCACAGGACTGGATCCTAGATTCAGTCCTTGGACATCTCCTGTAAACAGTTGAGTAAAAGCGTTTTGGTTACAGTAGTGATTTTTAAGGAATATTATTGTATTTTAAAAGTTGACACTTGGAAGTATTTTCACATAGAATCACCAATGTTATCCTATGGCAGAAAATTCACTTAGCAGGTAAGTAGTTTCATCGTTACTTTTTCTTACTCAGTGGTGGTTCCTGGATCCAGCACTGGTGAATCTCCTGTAAACAGTTGAAAGAATGTGTTTAAGTCATACAGACGATTTTTTAGGAATATTTTTAGTTTGTGAAAATAGACACTTCGAAACTTTTCTGCTGAAAACCACACAATGGATTTCTATGGAAGGAAATACAAGTTACTGGTAAGTACGCTTAGAATTACTTTTCAGGGTCAGTGCTGGGCTAAAAAATGCAGCCCTGGGTTCTCTCCTGATAACAGGTGAGTAAATCGGAATTCGTAGTTCGGCTGATTTTAGAGGATTATTTGTACGTTTCCAAAATGGACACTGTGAGAAGTTTGCCTGGCATATGTTGGTCACTAGTTTTTGTGGCCACTTTGCACCAGTCCAATTCGACTCTTATGGTAGATAGGTTTAAGACAACCTTTTAAAGAAAGCTATCCTAGTGGTAGCTGTGGAGAGCAGCCTTCAGGCTAAGTCTCAGAGGATTGTAAAGCAGCTTGTTTTACCTTATAATCTCTTGAATTACCAAATGAAAGGACACCACACAGGTATACATATCAAATATATATGTATTTATTTCTAGACACACTCTACTAATCTCTTAATGAGATTAGAAGTCAGGAACACATTCAAATATCAACGTTTCACAATAAGTTAAGCACATATATGGCTGGGGCCCTGGGGGCGTACCAGACCGTATACTAAAAAAAGAGGTTTAGGAAAGTCGACTTGCAAGGGGACAAGGCCTAGGGCCTGTAGAATCGCTGGGGCTTCACTAATCCACCCAAGACAGGTAAGTAAAAGACCCACGGGAGACGCGTGCAGTGTGAGAACACAGCCGCGGGTTCCCTATTGATTTCAATGGAGCAAGTAGCGGTTGGATTTTTAAAGTTTTAGGGTACTTCGAGGAAGTCTACAAGAAAGCCACTTACAAGGTAAGTAATTTGAGGGCCAACACACACTAGGGCACCGGAGTGCACAAGTTACCTCACCCAGGGTAGCCGGGTGCATAGGTGTCTTTTGGTGTCGGGTCGCGTCACTGTTTTCTATGGAAGCCAAAGAAGATTTGCTACTTGCGAAGACTGGAGAAGTGTCCGGTGGAATCCAAGGCTGGATTCAAGATGAAGATGACCTGAAAGCAGAAGGGACAGTGTTCACAGTCACTTGCCAGTGACCCGGGGCCAGGAAGATGGATGCCCACGGAAGTCGTGTGATTTTAGGTGATCAAGGGTGTTTTGACTCTTCGCCCACGAGGTCCAGGAGGCATCGATGATGACCAGCAGCTGGATTCGGAGTGTCCCACGACGTCTGCAGCTTACTGAGGGGTCGGCAACCGGATTGGAGCCAACAAGCCTTGGCAACAGCAAGTCTCGTGGAAATCCAAGAAAGTCACCGGTGCAGACCAGCAAGGTCTGAGGTACTCACCCAGCGAGGGTAAGTCAGGGCAGGCCTGGAGCAACCAGGGGAGCCATTTGGTTCGATACAGAAGTCTTCAGGGGGACCCACAAGCCAGCCGGCAAGGGATCGCGAAGACGCCTCCTGAGGATTCGCTTCACAGGAGCCCACAGTCACTCGGGACGAGGTAGGCCTATGATTTTCGAGGGAAATCCTGCTGGAGGCTTGGACCACACGTGGTCTAATGCACGAGTTCGTAGAACGTTGTGAAGGGGTTGCACTCGACAATAGTGCACGGTACCCAGGTATTACTGTTCCTCGTCACTCGTGGGGTCCACTCGCCTTAGCTCTGCTGGGGACTCACAATGGCCGCCGAGAAGTCAGGAAATCCACTTCCGGGGCTGCAGGGACTTCAGACTCTGGCGGGAGCGGGAAAGTTTGCGACCGTTGATTCAAGTTTTTGGTGCCTGTCAAGCAGGGGAGTCACTCCTTGACTCCAAGGGAGATTCTTCCATCTTCCAAAGGTAGTGGAACGTCGAAGGGCCAGGATTCTTCTCGTAGAGCGTCGTCCAAGGATACCTGATTTGCAATGGCAAGGTTTACCTATCTTATAGTAAAAGAAAGGGAGGGACTAGCTCTATGACCACTCCTCTAGGAGGGTCAGGGGGGTGGGTGGTTACACCCACTTCCCTTTGACCAGTTTCGCGCCAGAGCAGGGGCTGGTAGCCCCTGAACCGGTTTGAGCTGGCATATGCACAGAGGAGCCTACTGCTCCCCCAGTGCAGGACTTCAAAGCACTCTAAGAGTGCACCCACCCAGCTCCAATACACTAAATCCTGTCTGGAAGGTGGTGACACCTCCCTGTGACAGGATGCCTATTGTTGGGCCTCCTCCACTGCGAGTTTCAGTCAGCAGCAGGAAGGCAGTCCAGTGTCTGTGCTGGTGGCATCCATTTTGTGATGCCAGGGCTCTTTCAGATTTCTACCGTGTTTCCACAGTGGGTACATGTCGTCCCCTCTAGAAGCGTGGGATCATACTCCCACACCAGTTACTGGGGTGGGGGTATGATTCCAAGTTGTTTGACACCAAACACAACATGTTTTGATGCAGTCATTCCAAAGTTACCATTTACCGGGAGGTTATAATGCACTTATGAGTGTATGGTTTAACCGCATCCACAAACAGCCACAGGGAATAGACCCTGCCAGCTGCAGAGGGGCCCTGCTCAGGCAGAGGCACCCCCTCACATTGTAAACCAAGCACCCTGCCCTCAGGATTGATAGGGCCTGCTTTAGGCCTGACTGATAGTGTGTGTGTATGGTGAGATATAGGAACCTATACCTCTGTGAGGAGTGCTAACACTACCTCACCCAGGCTGCAGTAGCAGGCCTGAGGTGTCAGATTTAGTCTGCTTCCCAGGGGTGGCATAATACATGCTTCAGCCCCTAGTTGGCCTGTAAAGTACCTATGCCCTTGGTACCTAAGGTACCATATACTAGGGGCTCATAAGGCACCACAGTATCCAGTCACTATTGCATCTAATCTGCACTCCAAGTCGTTTAGAGAGAACAGAGAGACTGGGGCCCTGATTAGCAGGGACCCAGCCAGACTATAGCCAGAAACCAGTGTTAACATCAGAAAAAAAGTGGGGGCAACATAAGTGCGGTCCTACTCTCCTACAGACACTTAGAAACTTTTCTGCTGAAAACCACACAATGGATTCCTATGGAAGGAAATACAAGTTACTGGTAAGTACGCTTAGAATTACTTTTCAGGGTCAGTGCTGGGCTAAAAGATGCAGCACTGGGTTCTCTCCTGATAACAGGTGAGTAAATCAGAATTCGTAGTTCGGCTGATTTTAGAGGAATATTTGTACAATGGTGAAGGAAGGGGGCGGGGCCTGAGGTGACATGTGCAAACACACCCTGTGGCGCATTTTAAGTTGGGGAATTAATTCCTCTTTAATCCTGCGGTCCCCTGGGGGCCAACTAGCCCACCTGGTACCTCCAGTATGCGCCATGGAGCTGCGTTGCAGAGAGGTGTTCAGAGGCCACGCCCCTTTTTTACAACACTCTGCAATGCAGCTCCGTGGCGCTTACTGGAGGTACCTGGTGGGCTAGTTGGCCCCTAGGGGATCTCTGGATTGAAGAGGAATGAATTCCGCAACTTAAAACGCGCCACAGGGTGTGTTTGCACACATATCACCTCAGGCCCCGCCCCCTACCTTCACCACTGTGCAAACGCGCCTGTGGCGCGTTTTAAGTTGGGGGATTAAGTCCCATTGAATCCTGAGGTCCCCTGGCAGCCAACTAACCCACCAGGTACCTCCAGTAAGCACCGCGGAGCTGCGTTGCAGAGA
This sequence comes from Triturus cristatus, assembly GCF_964204655.1. NCBI lineage: Eukaryota > Metazoa > Chordata > Amphibia > Caudata > Salamandridae > Triturus > Triturus cristatus. The sequence continues at coordinate 1,161,361,597 of NC_140583.1, forward strand.
GGTGTAAAAAAGGGGCGTGGCCTCATTCCACCTCTCTGCAACGCAGCCCCCTGGCGCATACTGGAGGTTCCTGGTGGGCTAGTTGGCCCCCAGGGACACCCACTATTCAAGGGGAATTAGTTCCCCCACTGCAAACGCGCCAGGGGGGCGCGTTTGCTGAGTGGTGCAAAGAGGGGGCGTGGCCTCCGGCCCTATCCCGTCTTTTAAAAAAAAAAAAAAAAATTTGAAGGGGGGCTGTGTAGCCCCCCTTCTTTTTCTAATTTATTGGCCCTGGGGACCCCATCCCCCAGGGCCTGCCCCCAATTTGTTTTAAAAAAAAAATCGGGAAGGGGGCCGCGTGGCCCCCCTCCCAAGGCCATAATTTGCCCCGGGGACCCCATCCCCCGTGGCATGGCCCTTTTTAAAAAAAAAAATATTTTGGAGGGGGGGCTGCCTTGCCCCCCTCCTGTGGCCACTTATGGCCCCGGTGACCCCATCCCCTGGGGCATTGCTTTTCCACATGGGGAGCAGCTAACATGCTGCTCCCCATGTGGAAAAGCAATCTGCTTTGCTTCATTGAAGCTAGAGCAGATTTCCCTGCTCTCACTTCAATGAAGCAAAGCAGTTTGCAATGACAGGGCGGGAGCCGCCCTGTCATTGCAAACTACAGTGTCCCGAGGGTGGGCACCCCAGGATACTGCAGGAGCCGGCCCTGGGGGGTGGCGGTCCCCAGGGCCTATACAAGGCCCCCCTCCCAGATTTTGAAGTTGCCCCGGGGGGCGGTGGTCCCCGGTGCTGGGGGGGGCCTGAGAGCTCCCCCACAACCCATTTTTTCAAGCCCCAGGGGGCCCCCCTTTACATAACTATTGCCCCCGGGATTTGGCCCCCCGGGGGCCAATTACCAAAGAAGCGCGGGAGCCCGTGCTTCTTTTTTTAAAATTTTCGGCCGAAATTCACTGGGTGCGCGAATCTCGCCGATTTAAAAATAAAATGCTTTTTTTGGCCCTGGGGGTCCTTGTGGGACCCCCTGAGCAGGCCTAGGGGGATCAGGGTGTTTCTACCCTGCCCCCTTTTTGCACAAGATGGCTGCCAACACTTCCTGATTTGGAGTGTTGACAGCCAATTAGAATACAGCTCGTGCACGGCAGGGTGCGCGCTGGGTGCGCATAGGGTTCGCGGATCCTCCGAGGCCATAGATATATATGTACTTTTAAATGTCATTTTCTCAGGAACTACTGAACGGATTTACACCATTTAAGCAAAAGGCACGGGCTGTAGCTGTAGCTAAAGGTCTTATGGGAAATTGCATGGGGAAAAGGCGTTTTGGGACCCCCCTTTTTTCTCGGTCCCCGCTTGACGAATCACCGTGAAACTTTCAGGATAGGAGCGGACCGGAGCTGGCCAAAAGTTTTGAAACTTTCGCGAAGATTCGTCAACCGGTGCCAAAGTTATTTCAAATAGAATGTTGCGGATTTCCTATGGAAAATAGGTCCTAACTATATCTACCTACTGGCGACTGCCAGTAGGTTATATATATATATACACACACACACATATATAGGGGTACTGAGTGGGGAAAATCGAGTGGTTTCAGTGCGTGACCATGGGACATGTCCATACATAGTTTAATTTGCCACCTCCAAGTCGGGTAATTCTCTAAGTTGCAGGGCTTTACCGCTCATAACGTACGAGGTGGAGTTACTGTCTGTTCTACATTTTCTTGGGAGGATGATTCTTCCTCATCCTTTTGTAGTTGCAACGCCTGGGCATAGCACTCGCATTCATTCTATTTGATCCAATATCTTGTCTACCAATTTGGTAAATGTCGATTTCTGATGGATACATCTGCCTGTGGATTCCTCACCTTTTGAAAACCCCCTGCGCCAGCATTCCGCAGAAATTATTTTCCTAGCTCTCCCATGGCGATGAGGGTGTCATAATAGCACAGCTCCGCTTGCGACTCGTATGACATCATCGGAGCCATAAGACCTCGTTGGCTTGCTGACGTCCGTTCCCTTTTTTCCGCGCCTTCGACGCATAACGTTTTTTTCTAGGGACTCTCCATTTTCATGGTGATCGCTTTGTTTCTTCGAAATATTTCAAATATGGCTACTTCTAAGAAGTCTGGATTCAAGCCCTGCAGGGAGTGTGGCGGTTATATGTCGATGACTGATCCCCATGATGATTGCCTTTTGGTGTTTGTCTTCCGACCATGACGTCGAAGGGTGTCAGTGCTTCAGGAAAATGAATTTTAAATCTTTAAAGGAACGTGAGGCAAAGCTCTTCATGGCTAAAGCGAAGAAGAAGAGGGGTCGAAAATGTTCGAAGTCGTCGACTTCGTAACTTCAAAATCAAAGATGCGCAAGAAGTCAAAGAAGAGGCATAGTTCTCAGCGTCGTTCTTCGAAGGGCAAGGCATCAAGGTCGCCTTCACCGGCTCAGCAACGTCAGAGAAAAGACTTTGTCTCTCCATCACCTTCTCTTTCTCCGCAGCGACTCCGATTCACTCGCCGGCTCCGATGTCGCCAGCTTCGAGGGGATCTTTGATGCCTAAAGATACTGCGATGCCCAGGAGATCTCCGACGCCCAGGGAGTCGTCTCCTGTTCATGTGGCTTCGCCTGTACGGGTGCCGGCTCCACAGCTTCCAGCTCAGCCTCAGGTGAATCCTGTTCAGGAAGGTGCGGATCCTTATCCTCCTTTTCCTGGCCCTGGAGCGGATCCTACGCATTTTTTAAATGCGATGTTTGGCATGTTTGCCAGGGCCTCCTATCCTACTGGTGCCCCTTCGGGCCCCGTGGGGCCATTGACCTTTAATTTGGGTCTGCCTCATCAATACGCCCAGATGACTTTCATGCCATTCATGCCGACGACTCCGGCTTGGCATTTTCTGGTGCCGAGGTCTTCCACTCCAAATCCTCGGACTCCATCTGTTGTTGAGTCAGCGCCCCCTCGAATTCGATCGGCACCAAGGCTTGATCCTGAAGGTCCTCCTTCGACGCCGATGCCGTCGTCACCGGTGCGGCGTCTGGCGCTGCCGTCGCCGATCCTGAAGCAGCACTCTAGGAGGGATGCTCAGAGACTGCTTGAAGAGGAAGACTAGAGGCAAGAACAGGAGGAGGGAGAGATTTTCGACTCTGTTGACGAATTTGAAGGTCTACAAGAGGCCAGTGGGTTGAATACTTCCTCTCCAAAGGTTGGGATTTCACAGGATGTTGCTCCTTATCATGTAGTCGTAAGGAAAGCAGCTGAGTTGCTTGACCTGCAATTACCTTCAGCTGAGAAAAAATCTAACATTTTGACTGAGGTTCTTAATACGTCTTCTTCAGTATCTGAGCCTCTTCTGCCCTTCAGTGAGGCTTTGACTGAACCTATTTTGGAAGTTTGGCAAAGACCCTTGACTGCTCCAGCCGTTTCCAGGTCTATTGCGAGGAGGTACAAGCCAGCTCCTGGGGATCCTGCTTTTCTGTCTACTCATCCATCACCTGAAAGCTTGGTGGTCCAAGCTTCTTGCTCCAAACAGTCATATGATTCCTTACTTACCATCCCGGGGGATAGGGATTCTAAAAAGATGGAGCAGGCAGCTAAAAAAGTATTTTCATCTGCAAGTATGGCATTAAAATTTACTAATGCTACCTGCTTACTTGAAAGATATATCCATGCTCTTATGGACTCTGTTAAACAGCTAGCCCCAAAGCTACCTGAGGATGATCGGATTAATTTCCTTGAGGCACTTTCTGACTCTCAGGCTTCTGTCCGTCAAGTTATACAGTCAGGTTTGGACACGGCTGACTCGGTGGCCCGAGTAATGGGATTTTCTGTGGCTACAAGGAGACAAGCTTGGCTAAGATCATCTGTATTTTCTCCTGATGTTCAGGCAACCCTTTTGGATTTGCCCTTTGATGGTATAAGACTGTTTGCCACTAAGGCTGACTCTGCTTTACAACACTTTAAAGATAGCAGAGCGATTGCAAGATCTCTAGGCCTTCAAACGCGGATGTATGACGTTACAACGCACACTTTTACAACGCATGCACTTACAACGCATTTTTTACAACGCATAATCCATTACAACGCATGACATTACAACGCATGACACTACAACGCATTTTTAAAAACTACCTTTACAACGCATTTCCATTACAACGCATAATACCTTTACAACGCATACCATTACAACGCATAATATTAAATTGCATTTAAGGTAAGTATTAGATAGTATAGGGGTAAAAGTTACTTTTCTAACTCCAGGGGGTGCAACAGTAGGGTAAGTGTTGGATAGTATAGGGGTAAAAATTACTATTCTAACTCCAGGGGGTGCAACAGTAGGGTAAGTGTTGGATAGTATAGGGGTAAAAATTACTATTCTAACTCCAGGGGGTGCAACAGTGGGGTAAGTGTTGGATAGTATAGGGGTAAAAATTACTATTCTAACTCCAGGGTGTGCATCAGTAGGGTAAGTGTTGGATAGTATAGGGGTAAAAATTACTATTCTAACTCCAGGGGGTGCAACAGTAGGGTAAGTGTTGGATAGTATAGGGGTAAAAATTACTATTCTAACTCCAGGGGGTGCAACAGTAGGGTAAGTGTTGGATAGTATAGGGGTAAAAATTACTATTCTAACTCCAGGGGGTGCAACAGTAGGGTAAGTGTTGGATAGAATAGGGGTAAAAATTACTATTCTAACTCCAGGGGGTGCAACAGTAGGGTAAGTGTTGGATAGTATAGGGGTAAAAATTACTATTCTAACTCCAGGGGGTGCAACAGTAGGGTAAGTGTTGGATAGTATAGGGGTAAAAATTACTATTCTAACTCCAGGGGGTGCAACAGTAGGGCAAGTGTTGGATAGTGTAGTGTAATAGTATGCGTTGTAATGGTATGCATTGTAATGGTAGTATGCGTTGTAATGGAATGCGTTGTAAAGGTAGTTTTTAAAAATGCGTTGTAGTGTCATGCGTTGTAATGTCATGCGTTGTAATGGATTATGCGTTGTAAAAAATGCGTTGTAAAGGTAGTGCGTTGTAAAAGTTGTTCCCCTTCAAACGCAGTCTAGAGGGTTTGACTACAAGCGGTATTGAGGTTTTGGAAGGGCAGCTTCCTTTCGTGGCCGCCAGCAACCTCAGCAGAGTCAACAGCAGCAGAACCCTTTGTACAAATCGTACAGGTGTAAGAATAGAGGCCGTTTTCGAAGAGCCGCTCGGCAGCATTCCTCCTCTTCTCCTTCCCCCACCGTTGGAGCCACAGGAAAGCAGCTCTAGATCCCCATCTTAGAGCATGTTGCTCCTGTAGGAGGTCGGGTGTCCCACTTTCTACAAGGTTGAAAATCGATTACTTCAGACCTTTGGGTTTTGAATCTTGTGGAGAATGTGTACACCCTCCCTTTTTTAGAGTTTCCTCCTCCTCCTTACCCTCATCGCCAGGGTTGGTGTTCTGAAGACCACTTGCTGCTTTTGCAGCAGGAGGTTCTTGCCTTGCTACAGAAAGGTGCGATACAGGTGGTTCCAGAGCAGGAAAGGGGTCAGGGGTGCTACTCCGAGTATTTCCTGATTCTCAAAAAGGACGGTCTATTGAGATCAATCGTGGACCTAAGGATTTCGAATCTTTACCTCAGACAGGAAAAGTTCAAAATGTTGACCTTGGCTCAGGTTCTTCTCACGCTGCAACAGGAAGACTGGATGTCGTCCATCGATCTGCAGGATGCGTATTTTCATTTTCCCATCCTGAAGTCGAATCGGAAGTATCTCTGTTTCACGGTAGGATCACAACACTACCAGTTTGCGGTGGTAGCGGCACATCTCAGAAGGTCAGGGGTTCCTGTTTTCCCCTATCTGGATGTCTGGCTGTTGAAGGCAGAGTCTCCAGAGTTGGTGTTGCGGCACTTGCAAGCAACAAACCAACTGTTGTTCAACTTGGGTTTCTCGATAAATGTACCCAAATCTTACCTGGTGCCTTCTCAGCGCAGCCTGTTCATAGGGGCAATACTGGACACTACTTTGTGTCGGACATTCCCGCCTCCGCAGAGGATTCTCAACATTCAGGAGATGATTCCTTTGTTTCACAATAGAGTGGTTGTTCCAGTCCTGAAGGTTCTACGTCTGCTCGGACTGTTCGCTTCCTGCATACTGTTGGTCAGTCATGCACGCTGGCACATGAGGGCACTCCAGTGGTGCTTCCGCAGGCAGTGGTATCAACACAACGGAGATCTCGGGGAGAAGAGCAGATTCTCCAGTGACGCTGCAGCGGAGTTGACTTGGTGGTGTGTGCAGGGCAACCTCAGGGAAAGCCCTTTCAGCCTCCTCCTCCGGTGGCCACAGTAATCACGGATGCCTCCACTTTAGGGCGGGGTGCTCATCTGGGGGATCTTGAGGTCAAAGGTCTTTGGTCTCCAGAGGAAAGGTTGCTTCACATCAACCTTCTGGAATTGTGGGCGATACGTTTGGCACTAAAAGCTTTCCTTCCTTCCCTTCACGGTCAGTCAGTTCAGGTCCTGATGGACAACAGTACCGTGATGTGGTACATCAACAAAAAGGGAGGTGTAGGGTCGTATCGTCTCTGTTGAGAGGCTCTGCAACTCTAGTCCTGAGCTCAAAGCCATCAGATTTGTGTTTGCAAATCATCTAGCCGGTGTGCTGAATGTTCGTGCGGACAGTCTCAGTCGGCATTACTCAGCCGATCACGAGTGGCGGCTTCATCCGGAGGTGGTCCATCACATCTTCAAACTGTGGGGGGTCTCCTCGGTTGGACCTGTTTGCCACTCACAAAAAACGTTCACTGCCCGTTGTTCTGCAGTCTCCAGTATCCGATGCAGGGAGCGATGGGGGACGCATTTCAATTGGATTGGAGATTGCAACTTCTTTACGCGTTTCCTCCCATACCCTTGATTCCTCGGGTTCTGAGGAAGATTCGCCAAGACCGGGCCCAAGTTATATTGATCTCTCCAGATTGGCAAAGAAGGGTGTGGTACACAGATCTTTTTCACCTCTCATCGCACCCTCCACTCCGTCTCCCTTTCAGGGCAGACCTCTCGCAATCGCAGGGGCTGGTTCTACACCCCCACCTCCAGAGCCTGCACCTTCGTGCCTGGAGATTGAACGGGGCAATCTGAGTTCGTTCTCTCTCCCTTCGGATGTGGTGGATGTCATTTTATCATTCAGGAGGCACTCCACCAAATCTGTGTATTCTTCCAGGTGGTCCAAATTTGTGAAATGGTGTGGAGAGAGGTCCATTGATACTTTGACGTCCCACTTGTCTGATGTGTTAAGTTTTTTACCTTTCTTTGGCCCAGCAGGGTTGTGCTGTGGCTACAGTTAAAGGTTATTTATCGGCTTTGTCGGCTTTTATTTGTTTGTCGGATCAGCCGTCTTTATTCAAATCTCCAGTTGTTATGAGGTTCATTAGGTGCCTTACAAATAAGTTTCCTCCCACTCCTTTCATTATGCCTCAGTGGGATTTAAATCTTGTTCTTACCTTTTTAATGAGTTCTCCATTTGAGCCTCTTCATAGTTGTCCTTTGAGGCTTCTCTCTTTTAAGACAGTTTTCTTGATTGCTATTACCTCGACCAGGAGGGTAAGTGAGCTTCAGGCTCTTAGTTCTACACCTCTATTCTTGACCATTCATGCAGATAAGTTGGTTCTTAGGATCAGGGCTGCTTTCCTTCCTAAGGTGGTTACTCCTTTCCATTTGGGACAGTCCATTACCGTACCTACCTTCTATCCTCCCCCTCAGCTTTCCAAGGAGGAGGAGAGACTTCATCGCTTGGACCCAAAGAAGGCTGTCAGTTTTTACCTAGACAGGACCATGGGATTAAGGCTGGATGATCAGCTCTTCGTGGGCGACATTGGTCGGATGAAAGGAAGAGCTGTACACAAGGGAACTCTTTCCAGGTGGATCATCTTGTTTATCAAGATCTGCTATGCTCTAGCCAAAAAGGACCTGCCTGAAGGGATCAGAGCTCAGGCATCTTCTTCTGCTTTGGCTAGAGGTGTTCCTGTTGTTGATATTTGTAAGGCAGCAACGTGGGCCTCCCTCCACACCTTTGCAAAGCATTACTGCTTAGATTCGGATGTTAGGAGGGGCGGCCATTTTGCTTGTTCTGTGCTGCAAGATTTTTTGGTCTAGTCAGGTGGAAACCTCCTCTGGGTGAGGTACGACTTTGGGATTCTATTCAAAAGGTGAGGAATCCATAGGCAGATGTATCCATCAGAAGAACAAGTTACTTACCTTCGGTAACGATTTTTGGGTCTCGCCTAGCTATTGCGTTTACGCAATCGCTTTGCGAGCCTCTAGTAAGAGGGGCATTTCAAAGTGCTCCCAAAAGTGGATTGCATGGCGAGCACGCGCACAATCACGTGCATCGTGCCGCCATGCAATCCGTTTGGGGAAGCGCTTCAGGCCACTGGCGCGTGCACGTGTAGCCACAGCCTCGGCATCGTACTTCAATGGGTCCACTCCCCCGCCTGGAATGCGCTCCCCCACCCCGCCACAGCATGCCGAGAGATTGTTTCCTGAGCGCGAAGGGGAGCGAAACACCAAATTGTCAATTTTCAACCGTTTCCGTTTTATATTGCGTTTTAACTAAAGGCGATCTTGCTATACCGCCATGGAACCCCCAACTTAACCTCTTTAGGTTTGGCAGCTTAATGGAGCACTTATTAAAAACTTTGATTTTAAAAATAAACGGATTTCAAATAAGCTGCAGAAACCTAGATGCTTGTCGTAGTGCCCGGAATGCTGAGCAGTTCGCGTTAATTTCTCAATTTCGTTTGTATTTTGTTACTTTAACAGAACATTAAGGTCCCAAATAGAGTGCTTTTTTTCTAAATATTCAGATGGTTAAACGTGGTCTCAAGCCTTACCGTTTTTGAAGCACTTCGTATCGGCAGTTTATCAAAGACTGAAGAAGCCAGACTGAGGTAAACGTGCATTCATTATTGCTTCTGCTTTTTTCATCGTTACTATACAAAATACTCCATGTCAGTGCACAAAGAAGCTTTCCTTCAAATGTTTCTATTTAGGAAAAAATCACCCCTCATTTCATTGTTAACCGCTCTTTAACCGGCAATTTAATTAAAATAAGAGAGATTCCATAGTGAAATACCAATTTGGAGGTTAATTGTGTAATCTGTGCAGATCGTTTGTAAAATTCAAACCGCATAAAAACTGCTTGTCTGCCATTGGAATTGACAAGGATTTTTTCTTTTTATTCTCCGCGGCAGCACCTGATGAGCTGGCACTCTGCACACTGACTGCTGCACAGGTTCTTTGGGCGCTACACTCAGAAGATTCATTCATCATTAGGCACATGATGCGTGATGGGCGCGATTCTTCCTGGCACAAGCCACCGATATTCTGCTGAACACCACAGTTTATACTCTTCACAACATCGTTTATAGATTCATAACTATGTTTCCTGAAACGACTGAATAATGCTTCTGTGTAGTAAATCTTCGAGCACTAATTGCAAAATAAACGCGCATAACCTTTTGGCTGTTAGCTTTGATGCTTTATTATGCACCAGTTGGTTTCATTTATTGCCCACGCCTCCTGAGTAAATAAACTCCCCACAGTCCCTTTACACAGGGTTGGTGAGCTGTCTCCTCTGTTCACAAGCCCTCCCCATAAAAGTGACAGGACCCTCGAGGGCTGTAAATCACCCCCTTTCTATGGGGCTCCCTGCCCCGTCCTCTCTAACTGCTAATGACTGGTTTCTTTTCGTGATGCTGTCAAAGGAGACACTGAGCAGAATCCGGGTCAGTGAAGGTGTTTACTTGTGTTCTTAGGGAAGACCTGGTGTTATTGATGGGTCTGTGTGTGTTCAGTCCCCATTACTGCTGTGACTTGCGGCTGTTAGTGCACTGAGAGAATTACTTGTTTACTTATGTTCGTGATTTTATATAGCGCGGACTTGACCCGTGGACATCAGTACAACTTACAATAGGACCATAACGAAACAGTCATAGCATGAATAACAGTTACAACAGGTTCAGGGAACATAGGTCACATTGTTGGTAACAATTACATAAGGATCACAACAAAGACATCAGTCGTGACTAACAAAGTCTCAAACAGATTACACGTAAGTGCAGGTGCTTGAATGGATTGGAAGAACTAGCCCAAGTGAGTATCGACGAGTGGAGCTTTGAGATCTCTTCTGAAGGTGGCACGGCATATGGCCAGGCGTAGGGACAGACGTAGGAAGTTCCCAATTCTCGTGTCACTTCCAGAGAATGATTGGCTCATGAATCGTCCCCGAATAACGGTGGGAGCCGAGGCCAGTTATGCGCCACCAAAAATTAAAACTTATTGAGTTAGGTATTTATTTATTTATTTTAACCAACAAAAGGATCAAACCCGTCAACCTCAGCACTAGAGATCGCTGCCTTATATACAACAAGCATTGGCATAGCCAATAGGTCTCGCTTTTGGGACCTTATAAGTTTTTAGTTATGCAGCACAATATGTTTGGTGCAACAACATCAACTGTTGCATGGCTTAACACTTATAAGGTACAAGGTTTAGCCATGCAACAGCGGATGTTGTTGCACCAAGGATATTGTGCTGCATAACTAAAAACTTATAAGGATATGCTTGGCTTTCGGCTTTTGACCTCTAACCACGCCCCTTTCAGATGTCTCCTTGTGAACTTCCTGGATTCCACATCGCCTTAGCGGTATTTCTTTTTATTTGTTTTCTCTACATTGACTGCTACTAAAATTTTGTTAGCCTTTGATTTGGCTAAGTAAACGCGGCCGCGTTTGAGCCATATTCGCGACCGCGTCTTAACTTTTGAATTACGCGGTTGTGTTTGTATGTACACACGACCGCACCTCTATTTTTCTGTTGCGGTCGCGTTTGTTGTTTATTCGTCGCAGCACCCTGGTTACTGCACTCACGTTTAAGTTTTGTACGCAAGGCCGTGTTTGAAGTTAAATCGCGGCCGCATCTTTATTTTCAGCACTCGCGGTTGCGTTAGGAATTACGCGACCGCATTTTTGTTGTTTAATATACTTGCGGCCGCGTTTGGTTTGGATTTCGCGGCCGCGTCTTTGCCCATTTAAATGCGACCGCGCTTTTGGTGAGGAAGCAGTCGCGTCTTTGTTTTCTGCATTTATCTATTGCCTTTTTTATTTGGGCAAACATTTCTAGTTTGAACTTCCTCTCGACTCCGACAGCATATTTGTTTCCTTTTGTGGATACCTTCTAATCTGCATTTTGGAATACTCCATGAAGTCAAGATTTCAGCTCATTGGATGATTTTAAAGAACAAAGCTCATCAGGAAATTGGACTACTTTTTGTTCTTTGGAATTATCAGCCACTTTATTCGGGCTACTTTAGACTGTGTAACACATATAGGTCTTTTCTGTGTTGGCCTTATGTAATCGCAGCCTATCTCTTGGTGTTCTGGAGAATCTAGCTGGTAAGTGGAATCTTTATCTCTGCAGAACAGGCATACGATTGTAAATTAAAGTCTGTTATGATAATTTAGAGGCAGAAATTTATTAGACTTATTTTTGTTTTCTTTCTTAGGCCCAACATCCTTGAGTCTTCAGGGGGAATTAGACGTGGCCGTTTGATTTGGACTGATTACCCACATCTCCTTAGGTTAGCCTTCTTATATGAGAATTATCCCTTACCATATTAGAGGCTGTCTTTGGGAGTGTGGGGAGATTCTCTTCGTTCTTGTGGATTGGGCACAGTCACAGGTCAGTGATTCCTGCAGCATCGGTCCGCCCGTTTGCCTCGAAGGCACGGAAAAAATGGGTGGAACTGACGTCAGCACGTCGATGAGGTCTTCTTATGGCTCCAATGACGTCATACGGAGTCGCGAGTGGAGCCGTGCTATTATGACGTCCTCGTCGACGTGGGAGAGCTAGGAAAAGAATTTCAGCGGAATGCTGACGCAGGGGCTATTCAAAAGGTGAGGAATCCACAGGCAGATACTGTATCCATCACAAAAAGCGTTACCGAAGGTAAGTAACTTGTTCATATAGGCTGCCTGGGCCGAGAGGGGTAAATGAGTATCTTTTAAAGGTTCCTCAGTGTCTTTAGCATCTTGGGAGTGGGGATAACTGAGAATAGCCCTGACTTGGGGGGTAAGTTATTAACCAATCCTTACACATATAATATATTTGATCAAAGATCATTCGTAGTAGGTGGTGCTTCATCCAAAAGTTAAAATTGGCTGGTAAACTATTATCATAGGCCTTTGAACATATGGCATGATACATGTGTTCCACCCTGTCCTTTTCTTCTTGGGTCATCTGAGTGTCTAATCGAAGTCTAATCTAAGTCTTCTTGTTTCATTGTCAATCCCTTCTACCTCCAATAATCGTTGATCAGTGGGTGAAGCTTCTAGAGGAGGTGTAGTATGAGAAGGATGTCTTTCTTGCAGTTGCACCTATCCTGCAGGGGTATAAGGAGGAGGTCGGGGACTATTAGTTATTATATGTGCTATCAGGAGGTCCTCTCACTGCTGGGAGCTGAGAGGACAACTGATGTATGAACTATTGGTTTATGAGCAAAAGCTTTATGAGCTGACATTTCTGCTTCTCGTCCTATCTCTACCAGTTTTTCTTCATTCTTTTTCTTATCTTATTCCCTTTCTGTTCCCTCCCAGGGCACCCTATAGTTTCTAGCCTATGCATATTCTTCCCAACAATGTAAGGCATCATACTGTAGCTGTCAAATATTTCCCGGTCTTTTCCTAGCCATAAAATATTGTCACAAATAACCCAACTTCGCTTCGTCAAAAGATCCTATTTCTGTCGATTGTAAATCTGGATTGTCTTTAGTATAATCATGCCACTGTTTAAGAAATAGACCTGCCTGAAGACCCTTTATCTTCATTACATACCACGCCGAACTTCTTGCTGGAGGTGTGGACTGTGCCACTTCTAAATACTTCTTGTGACAACAAGTTCTATACAGGCACAATTTTTACTAACACAACAACCCATGGTAAGGAGGAACAAAATCAATACTCAAACCACCTGTAACTTTATATGAGGCCTCAATCTGGTCAGGGGAAGCGAACGACCCGCAAACAACCATTCAAGGGGGACTTGAACTACTCAAAATTTTAAACTAGATGTCTCCTTACCTGGTCGCCAATAACTGTATTTTTCCATGTTAAGACAACACATGCCTGGTTCGTTGGAATTCAGTCATGCGGGTCACGTGTCGATGGGTGTCCCAGGAGATTCTGTGGACTGTGACTGCGGGAAACCGTGCTTCCCTCTTCAGTTGTATGCTTCAGAGTCATCAGGATTTCCTGGCGCTTCAACTGTGGCAGTTACTCCAACTGGGCTCCGACTTGGTGAATCCCGGGTGTCTGCACCATTTGTCGAATCAAACGTCTCATTCTAAACAAAGCATGGACAAACACAGTTGTAAGCAGTCAGAAAGCAAAGTTCATTTTCTGTAGCTCGAGCAAGAACAGCCAGCGACGAGCTGCACTGTTCTGCTGGGGGTTACAATCAGCAATGTTTTATTAATTACAAGCTACGTAGGAGAACATTACACTGATGACAGTTGGCAAACAATAAATCATTGTGGTCAGGTGATAATCAGGAGGTGCACCCAGAGTCACTGAAATTGCCTTCAAGCACATTCTGAGAAGACCCATAGCTAAAAACATTGTGCACCTGATTTTTGCATGCCATCAACAGCACGTACACAGGCTCAGTCTCTCCAAAGACAAAGAGCAAAAGAGTAATGTAATAACATGAATTGCAAAATGACATACAACTTATAAAATGGATCAGCAGTTCACAAAATATATCTACTTCCACAATGAGCAGTTGCAGCAGCTCATTTATAATTCAATGCTACTCCAAGGAGGGCCCAATAATGCCCTCCAAGGGCTATTTACATATATTTTGTTTTTGGTAATGTCCCTAGAAGGAGCAAGGAAACCACCAATTCTTTTTTAATGTTGTGCGGGACTGCAGGGAGTTCTTCAGCCCCCCAGCAGTGCTAGAAAAAATAGTAAGTTTCGTGGGTCGTTTTAAACCATAACTCCAGGAGAACTTTCGATATTTTTTTAAAGCATTTCCCAAGCTGGAGCTTTTGCTCTACAGCTGCAGTGCCACCTAGGGGATGGTTGTATGGTTACACTTTATGTGGTCTCAAGATGTACAACATAAAATACAAGGCCCTTTTTTTTAAACCTAGTTTATTGATTTTTCTATTTGTGTACAGTATGCAGACTTATTTTATCTCGTTATACGTTCAATACATGTGTCAAGAGAATTAGCCTTTTGCTGCTTCTGCCGCATTCAGTTAATAATCTCAATCAAGTCTATTCAGTGTTCAATCTCCCTCCCCTCCCCCACCCCTCCTAACTAGAGACCCAACTACCCCCGCCCAACCCCGCACTTCTGTCCTCTATGTTCACAGGTCGTATATTAACAACTGCTTCCGTGTTTTTCTGCACTATCCTTTCGCTCCCTTCTGACACTGGCCCCCTTCCAGTCTTAGGTTTCTAAGGATTCTCATCCCTTGGTGTCTGCTCTATTACCCCTTCCTGATTCTGTGTCTGAGAACTCTCCTGCTGAGACGGTCCCTCAGGGGTGGTGGCGTCGGACCCTGGGTCATTGTTCCTCATTTGTTCCATCAGCACTTCCCATGCTTGAGCTCTCTCCACCATACCCAAGCCCTTTCTAGCATTTCTGAGCAAGATTATGCCCTCGCACCCCGCCTGTTTCTCTAACTCTCGTTTCCATCTATGGATGATGGGGCCATTTGGTGCTTTCCATCTGCTAGTAATTTCTTGCTTTGCTAAGATGAAAGCGAGCTCCTGTAACTTATCCGTGACTTTAGTCTTAGCTGTGTGTGGGAACAGATTGAGTAGGACATGCGCTGGAGTACATGGGACTACCCTTTCTGTTATCCTGGCCGTCTCCCTTATTACCTCCTGCCAATATCGCATTAGGTACTGACAGTTCCATATTATGTGAATAAAATCCACCCCCGTTCCGTACACCTTGGGCATTCGGCATTCTCTCTGTGAAAGAACCGATTAATACGTTCCGGTGTTATGTACGCTCTGTGTAACGTGTAGAAGCTAATTAGACTGAAGCGTGCATTTCTAGACACCTTATGAGTCCGCAGTAATATGTTCTCCCAGTCCTTATCTTCCAGTGGCCTGCCTGTCTTCCACCCGCCTATGCCTCAATTGGTCTAGTGGTTGGGCGGAATCCCGCCCTATGGCCCTGTATAGACACGTGACAGCTTTTATGGTTCCCCAAATAGGCCTATATATTCGCAGGTGTCCTGCTCTGCCGTGCCCATGCCCCAGTGTCGCTGTATTGCCCCCGTGATCGTTTCATATAGTAGAAAGTGCCCCTGTGGGATGCCCCAATTAGTACTGAACTCTTCAAAGGGGAGTAGTTCCCCATCCCAGTATAGATCTCCCACTTTCGTGGCTCCGGCTTGTTCCCAATCTGAGTATGGGCGCCTTGTCCTAGTCTTCTGCAGATATCTACCCCAGCATCGGCGTATCGCTTAGTGCTCATTACTTTGGACCTGCTGTGGTTTCGCAATTCCCAGCAGGGTGCGGAATACATGCAGCCGAACCGGGGTGAAGGGAGGCGTTCTCCTGTCCGGTGTCAGGCACCCTGCCACCCACTGCGTAAATCTCTGCTATTGCCCAGCCAAGTAATAGGCCTCCGTGTCTAGTACGGCGAGGCCCCCTTCCGCCCGTGTGCTTTTCAACATGGTTAAGGCTATCCTCCTTCTGCCTGTCCCACATATGAATGTAGAAATGCATGAGTCCAGCTCTTGAACCATGCTTCTGGCATCCACACCGGCAGCATGGTAAAAAGGTATAGTAGCCGGGGAAGTGCCACCATTTTTAGTAGGGAAATGCGTCCCGCCACTGAGAGGGGAAGTTTTCTCCAGAATGTCATATTGTCCTTGAGTGACCAGAATGCCCCCTACAT
Organism: Triturus cristatus; assembly: GCF_964204655.1. Lineage (NCBI taxonomy): Eukaryota > Metazoa > Chordata > Amphibia > Caudata > Salamandridae > Triturus > Triturus cristatus. The sequence goes on from NC_140583.1 coordinate 1,161,377,516, forward strand.
TCCCTTCCTGCTCATCCGCCCTAGAGTGAAACACCTTCACTCCCAGGTACCGAAAGCATCGGGGTTCCCAGCGCAGCTCTCCCAGGTCCTCCGGCAGCGGGGTGTCCGCCTCTAATGGAAACCACCAGGACATCTGCCAGTTAACCAGCAGCCCGACAGTTCGCCAAACTTTTCCATCATGCGCTTTGCTCCTTGCAGCTCCCTTCCACCTGTTTTAGGAAGAGCAGAAGATCATCAGCGTATAACGCTATGTGGTGCATTTGCTCTCCCAGCTGAAGTCCTCTAAATTCACCCCTGGATCATGCCTTACACACTAGGGGCTCTATGGCCAATGCAAACTGTAATGGGGAGATGGGACACCCCCGGCGTGTGCCCCTCTCCACCTGATACTGCTCGGATATCGTGCGTCCCATACAGACCCTTGCCACTGGGCCAGCATATAACAGTCGCACCCATTGTACAAAGCCCTGGCCTATCCCCATCTTAGACAGAGCGGCATAGAGAAACCTTTGTCTATTGTAAATATCGCACCCTCCCGTTCCATTGTCGCACCCAATTCTATAATGGAGAAAAGACGGCGTATATTCAGGGTCATATTTCTGATTGGGATAAAGCCTGCCTGATCCTGGTGCACCAGGGACTTCATATGTGGGGGTAACCTCGTTGCCAATATTTTGCTTAGGATGGGGGGCTTGTCGGGCTTAAGCAGCGGGATTATCACCGCTTCCTGGGTGGTGTTTGGCAGTTGATCTTTGTCTCTAGTCTCCGCATACATCCCCGCTAACCTCGGGCTAATTCCTCTGCATACGCTGCATGAAACTCTTTAGGGAGTCCATCTGTGCCTGGGGTTTTTCCTCTAGCCACTCTGACTTCTCGCTATGAAATTTCAGCTCCCAGCTGGTCTGAGTCCTCCTCTGACAGGACATGAAGAGGAAACTCCGATAAGTATTCCTCAATTTCCCCATCCCCTCTAGGCCCCGAAATCTTGTACAGCTGTGCATAGTGGCTATGAAATCTGATTGTAGCATCCTGCCTGTATAGTGGCCGCCCTGTCGGGTCCGCTATTTCAGTTATGGTGTATGAGATTGGTTGGCAAGCCATGCTAGTAGTCTACCCGTCTTGTTCCTCTCGGCATGGGTCCTGTCTAGTAATGCTTTAAAGTCAAAGCACCTCAGCCATTCCTCTTGCACGGCTACTTCTTCCTTTGCCTCCAGTAACTCCTGACAGAGTTCAGGTTGATTCGGGTGTCTGAGTTCAACCTCCCTCAAAGCTCAATTTGCCCTTTCGATGTCCGTGAGTAAAGTGCGTCTCACCTCGATAGACGTTGCCATGCACCTCCCCCTCATTACTGCCTTAAAGGCCTCCCATTCCGTTATCCTGTAGTCAGTGGAGTGAGCATTATCCTCTAAGTATGTTACAACATGTCCCCTGATCTCATGCAAGAACGCTGGTCCTCTAGGACCTCGGGTTTAAGGCGCCAGGTAGGGATAGGTTGCTGTGGTGTCCCCCAGTATAGTCTGGTCAATATTGGGTTGTGTTCAGACAGTTTGCGTTAAGTATTCCATACCCTGAAGCAGTGCATGCATGTCTGGCGAGCAGAGAAAAGCGTCTAGCTGCACGTGTAGGTCGTGGACATATGAAAGGTGTCAATATTCCTTCTCTAGCAGGTGGGTGTGTCTATAATCCCCCATCGGGCCTGCCAGGCCCTAAAGGCCCTGGCTGTTCTATGTACCTGGGAATCGCGGAGAGGTGGGTGTGACCGATAAATACAAGGTCCTTTTGTGGTTATTTTTATGATTGATTTTTGGGGTGAAAAATGTTAAAAAGGTAGACTCAGAGACATGTTTGTTTTATTTTTTTATTTTCGTGAAGAAAAAATAATAAATCTCAGACTATTTTCACATTTTCACCCCCAAAATGTCATAATGAAAACTGTTAGAAGGGTCACAGATGTAGTTTAATATAACGTTTTCAAATATATTTTTAAGTAATCACTATTATTTAACATTACATTTTGTGTATTTTTAAAATATTAATTTGTTTAAAATTATTGGTCATTTTGGGAGAAAGATGATGGATCAGTTTTATTTATAGGGGGTTTAATGTGGTCGGTGAGTAGGGGGTTTGGATGTAGAGCCTGCAGCCAAACCATCCCTGCGCACGTCCAAAGGACGTGCATAGTGGAGGCTTGATTTTATGTATGGTAATAAAATATTGCTTTATGTTAAAAAAAAAAAAAAACTAGAAATTCACTGCAATGAACTAAGGTTAAAGTAACGTTATAGCTAGGTGAGAGTTTCAATGACAACGTAACCTTTTAAACGTACAAAACCACTGAAATTCACCAGTTATAGTTTTGGCACAAATTATAGTTACCAAAACTAAAGTAACTATAACTCACGACCTCGCCAAGCCATGCTAATTACCCCAAATATTACTTCACTGATGAGATCGTCTTTGACATAATTGATAATATTACTGCAACATTTGTAATACAATTATTGATGAGATAACTGAGCGTGACGGGGGTGCAAGTTAGAGTTACTTTAGTAGACGAGTTAAAGTTACCAGAGCTAACTATAACTGATGAATTTCAGTGATTTGAATCTTTAAAGCGTTATGTTGTCACTGAAATTCTCACCTTATTATAACGTTACTTTAACTTTCGGTTTTTTCAATAAAAAGTGTATATAATATATGCACAATAACAAGTCCTCCGACCTAAGAAAACACGCTGCCCAAGAATAGTGAGGACAGTGAATTTAATTCCTGTTACAACAATAGAACCTTCCTTATTTTTTTAAACCCTCAAGTGAACATTTGAAAATTTAAAACCCAAAAATTCATTTGTGTTCCAGAGAGGCTGTGATCTCCCACCGGACCTAAGAAATAATCATCCGTAGTGGGCCATCTGAATTAATGCGATATTGCAACATGTTTCTACAAAATAACCTCCCCAAATGTCTCAGTAGTACTACAAATGCATTTTGGCCCAAGTGGGCAGACACTAGACATAATTAATTTCATTGTTGTCACAATACATTACAATAAGTTATCAAGAGCTTGGGCAGGGAAGTATTTTGTGCTCACACCTGGCTGTAGCAAAAAGGCTCCTGCCAGGTGAGGGCACAAAGGTTTCTCCCTGCCCACGGTTTTGCAGGCAAGGAAACATAGAATTTCACCCGCCAGAGGAGAACTATTGGGGCCTTCACTATTAAAAAAATTGTGTGGGGTGCCATGGGTGGGCACAGAGGCAATCCTGTGTTTAAAAAATAAATATCCTGTAGCTGGCTCCTGAGCGGCCCATGGGGCTACTTGCAGGGAGCCAGTGAGGCCTAGAGGGGCCCCCCCAACTAAATTTAAAGATGTGAGTGTCCCGGGTGGGCACCATGGGAGCCAAAATGAAAAAAAACAAGAATGATAAATGAGTGACAGGAACCGCTCAATTATTAACTGCTCCGGGATAGAGCGCCCCATAATGCCCTATTTTCTATTTTATTTTTAGCATGTATTTAAAAAAAAAATGAATGTAGAAGGGGCACCACCAAACATTTTTTTAAATTCTGTATAGTCTGCAGGGAGTGCAGCAGCCCCCCAGTAACATTGAAGAAAAACACATTAGATCAATGACCCCAGGTGAGCTTACCATATTTTTTCAAAGCACTCCAATCTGGGGCTCTATGCTCTTAAACTAGAGTGCAGGGACTCGTTGTGGTTGTTTGTATTACTGCAGTCTTTGGCCTGAAAAATGTTAAAAGAATGACTAACATGTTGATGTTTAAAAAAAAAAAAGACTTTATTAAAACATTTTATGACCATCACTTCTAAAGACCATAAGTCTGCTTTATATGTGTTTAATATGCTGACCCACATGACCCCATGAATAGGCCTCCATTTTATATTCTGGTGACCCTTTGACAAAGTCAGTAAGTCTGGCTTACTTAAAATAACACACTTTGTAATGTAACATCATAAAAGTCAGCTTGCAGGGGTTGGCCTGGCCTGCACCAGACCACACACTGTGCACAGGCTTCGGTTGTGCTTTGCGGGGGTAGGGTGCTCACAGGGGGTTTGTCGCAGGGCCTGATCAGAGGCCAGGCCCTGCACCCAGCCCTATGCTGCGCACGACCAATGGCTGTGCAGAGCGATGGCTGGGTGCCAACGAGGAGTTGACTGAAGGGCCTGGCCCGAGGCTAGGCTTTTCGCCAATGCATTCTCGCACATGGACCAGGACAAAGATTTTGTTCTGCCTTTGGGTTTAAATGTACTTTCGGAGCTTTGGGACTTTTAAGACAGAGAACGCCAGATATTCCACTTCAGGCACGTAAATCCTCTCCACCCAACAAAGAATAAACCGTCAAATGACTTTGAATCGTCCCAGACAAGAGGATTTTTTCTCAGGCTCAGGTTGCATGAAAATGACTCATTGGGGCGGGGCATCTGTGTGGATCAGGAGTTCCAGACTTCCCCTATCTCGACGACTGGCTGTTGAAAGTTGACTCGCCCCAGGCTGTCGTCTCCCACCTTCAGACTACGGCAGACCTCTTGCATTCGCTGGGGTTCATGATCAACGTGCCGAAGTAACATCTGACTCCGTCTGAAACGATCCCTTTCATGGGGGCCGTTCTAGACACAGACTTGGTCATCAGTGGTGGCTGTAATAAGCAACCTCGTGCCTGCCCCTAACATGGCGGTGCAGCTCCTCTAATTGCTCTGCCCGACCACGAGGCATGCAGCCTGCTCTGCCTGTTCCAGCAACATCGGGCCTCTAAGTCAATGACCAGCCAGTGTAAAGTGCCATCCACCTTCCTTACTCCACCAGCGCACTTCTTTTGAATAATCCTGCTGGCTCACACCCACCATACTTACCTGCCTATGTGATGGGCATCTTGCTCCAATTACCCCCTCCAGCGGTAACACTTAACTATTTGGCTTCATCTGCGACATTCTGCTCAATTCCTCATTGTTTTGGTCATCCCTTACATCCAGATTAGCTGCCCTCCCCATCACATATAAGTTGTGGGGCGATTTCAATTTGCCAATGGACTCATTTTTAGATAGAGACTGGATTTTCAAATCTCGTCCACCGAAGTCACATTATGCCATGCACGAGTTCTGTTCCGCTCTCTGCTTAGAAAACCACAGATCTCTTCCGTGGCATGGAAGTAATCATGAGAGTGGAAAAGGAAGGTTTGGGGATTTGTTATAGATATGATAAGATAGTTCCGTCCAGTGATTACACCATCTCAATTCAGTAAGGCTGGGGAGTTTGTGATCACTCGATATAACCTAATAATTCTGATTGACTTAGAGCCCAATATTGAGCACAAAGAAGTTTGAAGTCTGGTCGGTGCTTATTGGTGGTATGAGACAAAAAAAGAAAATGTCTGGAAACTTCATTATCCCACTGGCAAAGACTTCACTTTTTTCTCTCACTCACACCAGAGCCTTTCAAGAATTGATTACTTATTGCCAGATCCCTCCTTTGTACAGCATACGCCGAGTCACTTTTGAAAGAGATTATAGTCCGAGAAAGTCGATTTAGGCATTCTAGTGACCCTCTGATCCTAGAATCCTGAAAAAAAAATTTAAATAATAATTCATTGCAATTGTAAGTAAAGAGACACATCTCTGGATCAATGAAGTGAAAGGGAAAAAACTACTTTATCTCAACAGAGCTGGTAAGTCTTTAGCGGCCTACCTAAAATTTATAATAAATAAACTCTATTTCGGCAACTAAATGCCTTCAAAAGTTGTGAACATCCAAATAAAATACAATAAAACAAAATAAAAATGGATACATAAAAACCATTGCAGGACACAAAAGTCACAAAAACATTGAAAAAGAGACAAACTTCATAACAAAGCGACACAATAAATAATACCAAAAAAAGCACAGTACATAGTATACGTTACACCCAATACATAGAGGGGTTGTCGAGTAAAAACCGAAGCTCGTCTTAAAATATTAAAATCCTTGAGTAGAAGAAAAATTCCTCCTGATACCCTAAATATTTGGTCACAGTACAAACATATAAAGTGGACGGGTCTGATCTTAGAACCCTTATGGCGAATAAATGACCCAGCGGCCTGCAGATAGGTTCCACACACTTTTCCCGAGTAATCCTGTAAGCTGGGCATACAAACAATACATGGGCAAAGTTTGTGGGAAAGGTATCAGTAGGTGTATGGTCCCACATTTCAGGTAAAACAGTGTCAGCCAACACAGATTTTAGTTCCAAAGCCATGCAAAGTTTTTAGATTTGTCAACAGTAATTACCCCTTGAAAAGCCAAGGCATAGAAAGATAATTAAGGCGTAAACCTGATTTGCCACCAATAGTAGTAACGGTGTGCTTGAAGGAGCATTCACCAGGTTCCTCAGGAACTTATGTTCTATACTGGCTACTTCATTACGTCTTTCAAAGCCCCAGACGTCCCCCCCCATACAGTGCTCTTCCCAGTGCTTTAAGATTGTACATTTTGAGCGCTGGAGCAGCAAGTTTGCTGAATGAGGTTCAGTGTGTGTTCTTACAGGAGTGTCCCAACTGTTTGCCTAAGTTTAAGAGACATCTTGATAATGTGCTCTTTTCAGGACATCCTATCTGACAATTTGATACCCACATATTGAAACGTATCAACCCTCTCTAGGGAAACCCCACCCAGGGTGTGCTTCCCCCTATCTGCTTTATGGTGCTTATTTTCCATATACTTTTTAGTGTATTTATCTCAAGACCCCACATGGCACAAAAGACTTCAAACTGGTTCATTAGCAACTGTGGGCCACCCGGGGTTTTTGACACCAAAAGGGTGGCATCAGCAAATAGGTGTGTCAACATTTTCTCCTTATTTGGAGACAGAGCATATACAGGTTTAGATGCAAGAAACTGGCCAAAATCATTCGATAGAAAGAAAAAGGGTTGAGGCCAGAACACATCCTTGGCGAGCACCCTTGGACACATTGAATGGTTCTGTAAGCTGACCTTGATTCCTCTCCCACCCAACTCTGGCACTGTTATCCTCATGGAGTCGGATTACAAAAGTTAGAATCTCAAAGGGCATGTCCATATCACACAACACACACCAAAGATTTCCTCTGGGAACTAGGTCTAATGCAGATTTCAGATCAATGAAAGTGACATTAAGACTCCCTTTCTGAATGACCACCACTTTCCAATATAAAAGAAGGAAGCGTAAAAACTGATAAATGGTGCTTATCCTTCGCCTAAAACCAGCTTGTAGGGGTGACAATATACACTGTTCGTCTATCCAGTCCTGGATCTTCAACATCAGAACTCGAGAGACGACCTTCTGGACTGAGTCGATGAGACCGATAGGCCTATAGTTCATTGGATTATTCCTGTTCCCCTTCTTATATATTGGTATCACCTCAGCCTCCTTCCAGGACCCAGGAATTTGAGCACCACCGGCTATGGCATTGGAAAGTAGTCTGATGTATTCGGCCCAGCTATTCTTCTCCTGTTACAAAAAAAAGGCACCCGGAATGTCGCTTTATGCCGCACAATTGTATCAATAGAGGTTTGTATTTCCCCTAGATCAAATAAGTTATCATCAAAGCCAATTGGACTGGAAGAGGTACAAGGATGACTTCAGAATTAAGTAGTTTGAAGTAGGCATGCTAATCCTCTACTGCAATATGATTCTCGATCAATGGTTCAACTCTGGCATCATCATGTGAAATCAAAGACCAGAATTTATTGGGATCTTTATATTTGCAGGTCTCTTTTAGAAGCCACCACTCGTCTTGATCCCACTCCTCTTCGCCTTAAACTGGGTCTGTTTAAAGAGCTTCCCAAATGATCTTACAGGTGTACGTCGTTTGATTTAATGGCCTGGAAAAGTCGTGCTCGCATTGATCTACATTCTATATTAAACCAGGTGTTCATGGCCCTTAGGTGCTTAAGCGGCTTGGTTCTTACCACAAGGGCTGTAAAATAATGGAGCAGCCGCCCAAGAAAATTCACATCAGTGACTGAGGTACTCTCAAAAAGATTAACATATATAAAGCAGGAGTGTCTGTTATCTGGAATATATTATCCAGAGTAAACAATAGTATATCATAGTAATCTTCATCAATTTCTTACATAATGTTTCCAACATCAGTAATATCAAAGCATAATCACTTGTATCCGCAATGTATATAAACAAGCCAACCCAGATCAACGGCAGTAAACAATAGTAATACAGCGGAGTCACGTGGTCTCAATGAAAAATTCTTGATTTATTTATATTCTTTTGTGGATACAGAAACAATCAGCCCAGCCAACGCGTTTCGTCCTTGCGGACTTCATCAGTGCTGAAAAAATGAAAACGTATACAAAAATTTGGTATACTTATTAAATATATACATATTTACAAGCAAATTCATTAGCATCTTCATACAATGAAAAAATAATTACAAAAAGACCGTGACTCCACCTGCAAAACAAAGTCCTATATATATTTGTACAAGATCAAATACCTGTAATATACAGATCCTAAAGATATTAATGCATATCAAAATTAGAGACTTAGGTGAATTCATTACATTCGATGAAGCTTTCAATTGATACACACGCGACTCCTGTGTATTACTATTGTTTACTCCCGTTGATCCGGGTTGGATTGATTATATATAAATGCTCAAAATGATGCTGACTCCTCTAGTTAGCTTCCTCTCCTTTATGATTCCAATCCAACTTTCTCATAATCTTTTCTCTAATATAGAGAAATCTATGGTCCCATAGAAGAGGTAGAATTTCCCTTAAACAATGGCTATCCAAATTACAGCTGCAAATTCCATCACTGCTACAGCTACCAGATGGCATATCTTGCATTTCAGGGGGCCCAATGGTTCTCGCTTAATTCCTCTGACTACCTGGCCTGGCCCAAAATTGAAAAGGATCTTTGCTTTCTCTTCTCGCTCCAAGCACTCCCCTCAATGGATCGCTTACCCATTAAACAATCTTTACGTTTAATGCTTGCCACAGTCTTTGCTCATCGATCCATTGATAGACAACGTCCTTATCGCATTAACAAATCAAACTTGCAATCCCTGTGGCACTACAAAACTCTAGAAATTCAGGCTAATCGTTCTATAACCTCGTCCTTGGCAGAGAACAGTATCGACTTTGTTTGCAACCTCTTCTTGGGCAGAGAGCTTCTATCCTTTTCAACCCTTGAATGCTATTTTGATATGCCAAACATCGAATTATATGATTTTCTAAAAATCAAAGCCAGAATCGCCAAATGTGCTCGGCTTGATTCACCCTCTCTCCCCTAAACTCTGAACAGTTTGGCAAGCTAAGGGACATGTGGTCTCAACAATCTGTAAATTCCTACAAAATATTGCTATTAAGGGGCCTTTAGTCCTCCAATCAAATGGAGCCCACATTTAGTTCAAATGAGAAGACTTCTCCTTCAGAACAATAGTCTAAGACTTGCTCCTCTGCTGTATCAAATAAGAAAGTTTCTGCACTTTATCCAACCAAACTGCTTGCTTTATACCACACTTACTGGTCACCGGACAAGTTACAGAAACTTATCAGACTCAAATCTCTGCTGGTTCTGCAAAAATCCCTATTTGACCTAGAGCGTATGTTCTTCTATTGCAGATTACATTCCCCATTTTGGGACCAAATCACATCTCAATTAAATGCCATTTTAAAACTAAATCTTACGTTAGATTTTCCCACCATAATCTTTGGCCCCCGTGCAGACCCGACAGAGCTAATCCTTACTTACCATCACTTTTGAAGTCATTCTCCTGGACTGGACATCTTCCAACTTTATTTCCTTCCACACCTGGTGGGCATGCTTACCTACCTGCGTAGTTAACACTTTTCTCTCTACTATCACCCGAGTCACCCAATCATCTAAAAAAAAAAAAAGGAACCCTAGTCTTGTTCCTCCAAGACCATAACTGATGGACCCGTGCAACATAAGCATCTCTCAAATCCTAGTGCACACACTTCTACCCTTTCTGAATTCACAACACCCTCCTTTGTAACTAGTTTCTTTTTGCACTGTCTTTGTCCCCTCCCCCCCCACCCCCTCCCCACCCCTTTTGTGCCCTTTGTCGCCATGGCTCCCCAGTTGCTATCTAGTTCTGGTACGGCTATTAATAAGTAGGATTGGGAAGGTAGGCTGCTTAGTGAGTATTATTAGTAAAAACAAGTCCTAGATTAAAGACATCAAAGCTTTCCTTAAAAGTCATGGTAGAGACTTTGCCATCTTATAACCCTAGTTTTATGTTTCCTAACAATATTAGATTTCTTTTCTGCAGGCATAGATTGTCAAATCCATCAGCTATTGAAGAGAGTGTGGTTAAAGATAGATGTGGAGGAAGATAAATTAGGAGAAAAGATGTAATACCTTGTTAGCTTGGTATGATGAAATTATACTGTCACAGGAGAGGTTCAAAGGAGAAGGTTCCCGAGTGTAGCGCGTCAAGGAAGTGTAGATGTTGTATTATAGTACTATCAATATTAATTGCAAGTAATGAAAAAAGTTGTTCATTTGCTGTCAGACCATCCTCATCCGATGTTTCTTTGATTTTACATTTTTTCATTGGGCTATTACCTGCACAAACTTAATGCAAATGAAATTCATATTATATTTGAGTCCTAAATCTGAAATAATTTGAAGAAGTTTCTTTTATGAATGTTATCTGAGTACCCTTCCTCCTGAAACAATATATTTTCCTACCATGAGAGGGAAGTGGCACAATTGGTGCAAACAATGCATTTATTCACCTCCTAACGCAGAGTAATTATTTTGTCCTCAGGTCTACGGCAATGTAATTAAGCTAGTTTAACTTTATTTTTCATACTAAATCATTAGAATTTGTTCTCTGACATTGCAGAACACACACCTTGATGTCAAAATATTGTTGTTGTGCATGTTTTCCCATGTAAAAATCTCACTTTGATCATTTAATTTTATTATTGCAGGAAACCTAAACAACAGCAGAACGAAGAATAGCTTTGAGTCTAATGATAACATGAGCCTTTGCAAACCAGTGGCTAATATAAAAGAAAAATTAAAACCTACTCTGATTTACTATCCGAAAAGTGATTCTGAACTGAAAGAGGAGAACACTCTGCTTTGGCAAAACGACTGTAAAGAGCTCACACATTACACTTTATATCAAGAAGCACCCCATGAGCCAAGATCAGAAACATACAATGTATGTGTAAGTAAAATAAGAAATGAAAACATTACTTCACGCCAGAATTATTCACTGCCAAAATGCAAACCATCTACCTCATCTCAAAGTGAGCTAATTCATTCAGTGACCAGCCGTAGCGGGCTCCAGCGACTACATAAAGGAGATGGAAAGCGTGCATGTTCTCAGTGTGGAAAAAGCTTTACAACATTATCAAATCTTAGAAAGCATGAAAGAATTCATACTGGCGTAAAACCTCCTCCTTGTACTGTATGTGGAAGAAGCTTCAGTCAACTTGGAGCTTTACAAAGACACCAAGTATTGCATACCGGTGAAAGACCTTATGAATGCAATGTATGTGGGAAAAGCTTCAATCGAACGGACACTCTTTTCAAACACAAAAAACGACACGCAACAGCAAAAGTATGAGATGTTAGTTTGAAAATTGGTAGCCATTTAGCGAGAAAATAAATAAATTATCTTCGTGGAGAGAAAACAGATAGGGGTTTTCAGCCTTGATAGTCTATGAAAAAGTGATGAGTGCAAAGATGTATTTCCATGATACTGTGTATTAGTAAGTAACATCAAAATTTTCATCTGCCTTACTATATTTTTCTGGAAAAATAATCTTTAGTGTGATTTAGATACATTGAGGTATTGAGTGTGCACAGGAATATATACATTTAAATTGTGATACTTTTTTTTTTTATAAACAAATTTTATTGTGTTAATAGTCACATTGTGTTCGGCGCACCCTAATACAGGAAGCGGTCGACATGTATCAAACCATATTATTTTGATGTTGACAACTCATTTAACATTGTTATATATACATGAAATATAAAACATTATAACGTTCTCAAGTTATCAATTTGAACCCCTCCCCTGTGTGCGGCCCCTATTCTGCATCCTTTGTCATCCAAAGTGTCCTGCCCCCCAATTGATTTGTGTATAGACTACTTACACCCTCCACTGTCCTGCGATCGCCAGTGTCCCCAATGATGTGTTTATCCCCATCGAATTGCAGGTTTCAAGTATAGGCCCCAATATTTCAGCCCATCTCCTACAGAGAGTGCTTCTGCGGGCACCCTCTAGCCTTGAAGACTGCCCATATAAAAATCAAGTCCTTTTTTGCCATGCTGACAGTGATGGTGGGGTGGTTGCCTTCCACAATCTTGCAATATTTCTTTTGGCTAGTGTGAGCCCTATTAATAGTAAGTGGCCTTTATACAGGTTGCCTCCGACAACATCCATGATGTGTAAGATACCTAATCTTGGTGAGGGAGGGCTATCCCACCCTAGGACCTCTGAGAGGCACATCATGACCCCTCGCCAAAACGTTGTGATTGCCAAACAGTGCCATAATTTATACATTAGAGTACCCTCCGCGTGCCCACACAGCAGGCACTCCGGAGACAGCACCAGGCCTGCCTTCCACAGTCTCTGCCTGGTGTAGTAGACCAGATGTATATACTTGAATTGAAGCATGCGCGGTCGAGTAGCTATCGCCGCCACTCGCGGGTAAGACAGCACCTCTGCCCAATCATCTCAGTCCAATGGACCCAGATCCAGCATCCACGCCACTCTTAGCTTGTTTACTGTAGTGGGGCTATCTGTTACCAGGGACTGATATATTTTTGCTACTTTGTGTTCCCCGAGGTCTCCCATAAACATCTTGGCTTCAATTGAATTATATTTGTGCAGGGCATCGAGCTCTGCAATACCGAGGGAAATGGCATGTCTAAATTGGAGGTACCTAAAAATTTGGGTTTGTGGCATACTGTATTCTTTTTGCAGGTCTTGGAACGATTTCAGGGTCGATCCTCTCATGACATCCCCCAATGTGGAGATACCGATATTATCCCATCCCCAGGACCCCGCCAGTGTGGTCAACTGTTTCAATCCTCCGTTGTGCCACAACAGTGTTTCCCCCGCTAATCTGCCCAACCATCCCATCTTGCAGAGGGATTGTTTCCACAGCCTAAAGACCACTTGTGTTGCAGGCGGCAAAGTTCGGAGCATGGGGCCTGAGTATAGAATGGTATGGAGGCTCGCATCCCCCATGCGCCACCTCTCCACTGTGTATGCCGGGTCCTGTCGGTCCCCGTACCACCATTCATTGAGCACAAGTAGGTGTGATGCCATGTAGTAGGATTGGATGTCAGCTGTGGCAAGTCCCCCGCAATACGTCGACTGGAAACAGGTTGAAAGGGCAACCCTAGCTACTCCTCCACCCATAAAAACTGTCCCAGTACCACATTTACGTGTCTGAACCAGGTTTGTGATATTGGATATGGATAATTCTGCAATTGGTATAGCAGACTTGGGAGTGAGACCATTTTAAAGTTGGCTGATCTACCATAGATAGTGAGGGGCATATGCGACCACGTTTTCATTTCCTCTTTTACCCATGCCCAGACTGGAGCAATTTTCCTTTCCCACGATGCATGTTGCAAGGCCGCTACAAACACCCCCAAATACTTCACCCCATCCGACACCATCGCGACCTCCAATGCCCAAGGGCCAAGTTCGTTAGCCCCCTTCAGCGGCCACAGGGTAGACTTAAAAGGGGTTCATGAAAAGACCAGAGGACTCACCAAATACCTGCATAATACGAAGCAGTCTCGGGCCTGTCCTATTGAGATCCGTTAAGAAAAACAGCACCTCATCCGCATCAATCCGACCATTCAAAGCCCTGTACTTAGGCATCTATTCTCACCCAATCTGCCAGGGGCTCCATTGCTAGCTCAAATAATTATGGTGACAAGGGGCACCCCTGTCTGGTACCCCTTCCGATTGGATATGTATGGGAAGTAGATCCTGCCACTCACCGAAGCTGGAAGATCTGTATACCGCAACTTTAGGAATGCTAGAAATCGGGGCCCCAGATTCAGGCGACTCAAAAGAGCAAATAGCTGAGGGAGTCGAATGCCTTGTCCATATCTGCGAGTAACACCGCAGTCGATTCCGCATATGTGTCAATCACCATGATGGCATTGTGGGCTCTGCGGATGTTATGCTGCGTGGCTCTCTGGGGCATGAAGCCGGCATTGTCCGGGTGGACTAGATGCGCTGTATGTGGCTGTAGGCTGTTGGCAAGTGCCTTAGACAGTATTTTGGCTTCGACGTTTAATAGTGAGATGGGGCAATATGATGTATGCTGTTCCAGTGGCCGCCCTGGTTTGTGAAATACCACTACCTCAGCATGCTTCCAGTCTCGTGGGAGACTGCCCAGCTCCATTGCTTCGTCCACTACAGCGAGGCAGTGGGGTCCTAACTTGGAAAAGAAATTTGTGAAGAATCCACATGGGAATCCATTTGGGCCAGGCGCCTTCCCTTAATTCAGTTCACCCAATGCGGTGCTTAAGTCTTCCACCGTGAGGGGGCATCCACTGACGCTCTTGCTTCGTCAGACAAGGCCCGTGGCGGTAAGTCATCTATACACCGCTGTTCGGGGTCCGGCAGCAGGAGTTCCCGGGGGGCATATAACTCAGTGAAGTAGCCCGCAAAGCGAGCACCTGCCCGTTGGAGCTAACTATACTGGGAATATTCTGTGGTTGCGTTGCCCCCTGACATAGTAGGTGCAATAATCTGCTGGGCTTACCCCCCCTTGATAGATCCCACTGCGTTCCTGCCTGATTAGCATTACATCGGAGCCCATCGCTCCTATCTTGGCATCTAATGTGTCTCTGTCTTGCGTGTGTCAGGATACGCTCCACAGGACCCAGTAGCAGCAGAAAAAGGTCCACCTCCCGATACCACCAACACCCCCTGGTAATTACAGGGTGTTCAAGTGATCAGGTGAGGGAAAGGATAGGAGAGGGACTGCAGGGGAATAGAACCTGTAACAAAAAAAAACACAGATATAATCAAAAATGCAAGAAATCCTACGCTCAATTGGTCTTACTAAATGACTCGGATGTACCTGGATGGAACAGGGCAGTCTATCGTCCTAAGGAGTATACCCAACGTCGGTAGATGAAAAGCATATTTGAAACGAGACACTAAAGGTCATTACCACACTTCCCATAAGCCATCCAATCATTCGAACTTATACACACACATACGTACCCCAGGTTCTCGGAGAGAAGACAGTACAAATCTAAAAGGGTACTAAACACCCCGGAAGTGTGCCATCTTCCAGGAAGAATGGGGGAGATAGGATCCACCAAGCAAAAGATCAAGTCAAATCCGCTCCGCACAGAGGTAAGAAGATTCAGACCCCCCTCTAATTGTTCGTGGGGTGTTTTCCAGATCCAGCAGTTAAATACACATGCGTAAGTTTTCCAGGGCCACGGGTAATGTTTGTACGCTCTCACCAGCACACATGGAAGTACGCGGTTCCTTCACTGCAGTACTCTGCTGTGCATCCAATAGTTCCAAAGCACACACGGAAGTACGCGGTTCCTTCACCGCTGTACTCCGCTGTGCATCCTATGCATCTCACCAATAGTTCCAAAGCACACACGGAAGTACGCGGTTCCTTCACCGCTGTACTCTGCTGTGCTGCGATGACAAAAAAAGGCTTCAGTCTCCACACACGGTAATACGCGGCAGCCGCTCGCAGTATTCCGCTATGGTAATTGCCCAAACAACACAGAAAACCCCGTGAATGGCCGCGGCCGCTCACAGAACTACTCACGGGGCGGGATACGTTGACGCCTGAGTTCAGGAACCTAAACCAGTCCACTGAGGCGCCAGGACAGGGCTTCCGCTACCAACCAGCACTCCCCACCTCAAGGAGGAGCCAAGCCAACTTCAGAATTACGTGCGCAGGCCGCGCATGCACAACGCTTTTATCCCCTCCCCTTCAAGCATCATGGGAGTTGTAGTCTTTACAGGGATTCGCGAAGTAGGCGCCGCTACCCCTGATCCCTGACAGTAGGTCCCTCTCTCCTAGCGCCTTCTAAGCCCAGGCTTCCCTGGATACCGCCTGTGGAAAGCGCGAACGGCCGCCGGAGCATGCACATTGTGGCAGGGTTCCCAGGAGTCGCCCTCTTCCACGTAGCCCTTCCAAGACACCATGTACCACAGCACACCCCGTCTCATCCTGGAGTCCTTAATGCACCTGACCTCGTACTCTAATCCCCCATCACACAGCACAGGTGGGGGCGCTCTCCTGCGCGCGCTCGCAGCCGGCTTCAGGAGACTGCAGTGGAACACCGGGTATATGCGCAAAGAACTAGGCAGCTTCATTTTGTAGGCGACTGGATTGATTTGCCTCACAATGGCGTAAGGGCCGATGAACCGAGGATGGGATATACTCCGCATTTTGAACCTAATGTTCTTAGTGGACAACCATACCTTGTCCCCCACCGGATACTGAGGACCTTCGCTCCGATGTCGATCTTCCCATTTCTTGTACGTAACTTTAGCTTGTACCAGATGAGCCTTAACCTTGCGCTGTGCTGCATGCAGTTTCCGCACTTGAGACGCCACAGAGGGTGGTTGGCCACCACCTCAGGTAACGTGACTGGCAAAACACGGGCATCATAACCAAAATTGGCATGGAAAGGAGAAACCCTTATAGAACTGTGCCAGGCATTGTTGTAAGCCAGCTCCGCCATCCACAACAGGTCCACCCAGGAGTCTTGTGCTTATTTCGCATAGCACCTGAGGTACTTCTTCAGTGTTTGATTCAGCCGCTCTGTTTGTCCGTCGGTTTGCGGGTGGAAACTCGTGGACAGTGCGGCTTCTATGTGCAACGCCTTGCACCACATCTTCCAAAACCTTGCGATAAATTGGGGCCCCCTGTCGGATACAATCACTTCTGGTATTCCATGTAAGCGGATGACATTACTTAGTAGCAACTGAGCTGTCTGTCCAGCGGTGGGTAGGTTTATACATGGAACGAAATGCCCCATCTTAGTGAGTCCATCCACAACAACCAGGATGGCTGAATTCCCTTTTTCCATGGGTAACCCCGTGACAAAGTCGAGGCTTATACTTTGCCAGGGTCGCTCTGGGGTAGGCAGAGGTATGAGCTTTCCCTTCCTGCGGTGTTCTCCGTCTTTGCTCTGGCGCAATCCTCGCACCGGGCCACCCAGGAGCGCACATCTCTACTTAAAGAACTCCACCAGAAATGGCGTTGTGTCAACTGTAAGGTTTTTTGGATTCCTGGATGACACGCCAAAGGGGACTCGTGACACCACGTGAAAGTCTTCAGTCTGAGTTCCTTTGTGGGAAGGTAGAGCCTAGTCCCCCAAAAAGGCAGTCCGTTCTTTACTGCACGCCCCGCCGCCTTCTGAGCCCACACCTGCCATACAGCGCTGGAGGCGTGTTCACGCACTTTCTCCAGGAAATTTTCTACTCAAACAGCACAAAGCACCTTGGACGGTTCAATGATAGAGTCTAGAGTCTTGTGTTGTTCAGGGATACACGTTGTTTCCTGCCGAGACAATGAATCGGCCATGCGGTTCTCCACCCCAGGCCTGAAACTGATTACGAAATCGTAACCTGCAAAAAACAACATCCATCTCATCTGGCGTTGAGATAAATGCCTTGCAGCCTTCATGTACTGTAGGTTCCTGTGATCCGAGTAAACCATGGTGGGTTGACTAGCCCCCCAGAGGTAATGCCTCCATTCCTGGAACGCTTTCTTGATAGCCAACAGCTCCTTCTCGGCTATAGTGTAATTCCTCTCGGCCGAGTTCAGTTTCCTAGACAAATAGGCCACTCGGTGTAACTGTCCTGTATTTTGATTCCTTTGCGACAAGATGGCCCCGATGGCGTCATCTGAGGCATCCGTCTCTACTATAAAAGGATGCTCTGGCCTCGGGTGTGCAAGCACGGGGGCCGTGTTAAAGGCTCTTTTCAGAAAGAGGAAAGCTTCTTCAGCCTCGCTGGACCAGTGGAATGGCGCTCCCTTCCTTAGGAGTCGAGATATGGGAACGGCGAGTTGGGAGAAATGAAGGATGAACCACCGATAATAATTTGCAAAGCCCAGGAAGCACTGCACATCGCGGATGTTCTGGGGAGTGGGCCATTCTTGCACTGCCTTAATCTTTCTCTCTGCCATGTGCAACCCCTCTGGACATAGCATAACTCCCAGAAACTCCACTCTTTCCACACTGAACTCACATTTGCTCAGCTTGCAGAACAACCTATGAGCACACAGTTGGGACAGGACTTTATAAACATGGCTTGTGTGTTGTTCAACCGTATTGGAATAGATGAGGATGTCATCAATATATACAACAACAAATAGATCCACAAAATCTTTCAAAACGTCGTTTAGAAAATACTGGAATGCCGCCGGGGCATTGCAAAGGCCGAACGGCATAACAGTATATTCAAACAACCCGTAACGGGTCTTGAAAGCCGTCTTCCACTCGTCACCCTCCCTGACACGTACCAAATGGTACGCTCCCCTCAAGTCCAACCTAGTGTAAATCTTGCCCTCTCTCACCTGGTCAAGCAACACCGAAATGAGGGGCAAAGGATATCTTTTTCTCACAGTGTTTTTATTCAATTGGCGATAATCCACACAGGCCCTCAAATCGCCATTAGCCTTGGCTATAAAGAACAGCGGAGAAGCAGCTCGGGACCTTGAAGGTCTGATAAACCCGATTTTTACATAATGATCCAGGTATTCCCGCAAATGCGTGGTTTCTGGCACGGACAATGCATACACCCTACACGCCGGAATCGTAGCTCCCTCCACCAAATCTATGCGACAGTCATACTCCCTGTGTGGTGGCAGTTGCTCCGCCTGGACCTCACAAAACACATCTCTGAACTGGGTGTATTCTAAGGGTAATATAGTCTCCTTCTCTGCCGCAGTGGCTATCACGTATGGATGTGTTAAAGCCGTGGCCGGTGAGAACGCTATGGGCACCAGATGACCTTCGCATTCCTCTGAAAGGAACCGGATGGTCTTAGTTCTCTAGTTTATAGTGGGATTGTGGTGACACAGCCAAGGCATTCCTAAAATAACCTCATATTGAGGGGCCTCTATAATATTCAAAGATAACTCATCGATATGTCTTTCATTACCGACAAGGAGAGCCAAACAGATTGATTCCGTTTGCTCTATAATCAGACCAGAATTCTAGGGTTTACCATCCACCGCCAGCACCTCTTCTGGCGTCTCTCTCTGGACTCTTTGTAATTTAAGGGTTGTTACCACACCATCATCACTAAAGTTTCCTGTAGCCCCGGAGTCTATCATGACCCGAACTCGATGGCTCAGTTGGTTACACTCGAGACTCATGGGGAGCACTATGTGAGACACTGTGTCCTGCAAGCCCGGGGTAGCTAAAGAAGGGATTTTCCAGCCTTTCACTGCATCCCCATTTCCCTGAGAGTCTGACGCCGGTCCGGTCGGACGCGAGGTGGATACCGCCACCCTTTTGTTCCGCAACCAGGCCCCCGAGGTTTTTGGTTTGGAAGGACATTCCCTCACGTAATGCCCGCCTTTCCTGCAATACATACACAACCCCTGCACTCGTCTATTTTCCCTCTCTTCCCTGGTCAATGGGGCTCGGACCGCCCCTATTTCCATGGGCTCAGACCCAGGCACTGACGTTTCTACCGGTTGATGAGGAGGCCTGTCAGATCGCAGGGATCCTCTGTCCCATCGCTTCCTTTCGCCGCCTCTCTCAGACATTCGGCCATCCAACCGTAAGGTCAGATTTATCAGCTCGGTACACGTAGTAGGTTGTGGGTCTATTTGGGCCAAAACGTCCTTCATTTCTTCCCTCAAACCCTGATAAAACAGAGACATTCGTTTTTCCTCCGGCCAAGCTGTCTCGGCCACCAACTGATTGAACGTAGTTAGATACGTTACCAAATGGTTTCTACCTTGCTTGTGATCCAAGAGCTCTCTATCTGCACTAAAGGTGGTGGCCCTTCGGTCAAAAACCCTCTCAAATTCCGCCCTGAAAGCGGACCAATCCGAAAGGATTGCATCGTTATTCCTAACCAATGGAACAGCCCAATTTGCCGCATCCCCGACGAGATAGGAAATTGCAAACGCGACTCGCGAATGGTTGTTGGGAAACGAGGCCGGCTTGCAAGAAAAGTGCAGCATTATCTGTGTCAAAAATACCTGGATTTTCAATGGGTCCCCCGCATACCTCTCCGGGCTAGCCAAAGGGATAGGCGGAGGCACCATAACCTGTATCGGCGAAGCCGCCGAGGAGGCGTCAAAGGGATTCAGAGACAATCTCTCCACCTTGTCCCTCAAAGCGGCTGTCTCCGCCTTAGAAGAAGCCAATTCCTGTTGAACCACTAGTAACGCCTGAAGGACGTCATCCATGATAGCCATTTTTCTACCACCCCTGGGCCGGGCAGAGCTAAACACGTGGGCGCGTAATTCTGTCAGGATACGCTCCAGAGGACCCAGTAGCAGCAGAAAAAGTTCCACCTCCCGATACCACCAACACCCTTGGTAATTACAGGGTGTTCGAGTGATCAGGCGAGGGAAAGGATAGGGGAGGGACTGCAGGGAAATAGAACCTGTAACAAAAAGAACACAGATATATTCAAAAATGAAAGAAATCCTACGCTCATTTGGTCTTACTAAATAACTCGGATGTACCTGGATGGAGCAGGGCAGGCTATCGTCCTAAGGAGTATACCCAACGTCGGTAGATGAAAAGCATATCTGAAACAAGACACAAAAGGTCATTACCACACTTCCCATAAGCCATCCAATCATTCAACCTTATACACACACATACGTACCCCCAGGTTCTCGGAGAGAAGACAGTACAAATCTAAAAGGGTACTAAACACCCCGGAAGTGTGCCATCTTCCAGGAAGAATGGGGGAGATAGGATCCACCAAGCAAAAGATCAAGTCAAATCCGCTCCCGCACAGATGTAACAAGATTCAGACCCCCCTCTAATTTTTCGTGGGGTGTTTTCCAGATCCAGCAGTTAAATACACATCTGTAAGTTTTCCAGGGCCATGGGTAATGTTTGTACGCTCTCACCAGCACACACGGAAGTACGCGGTTCCTTCACCGCAGTACTCCGCTGTGCATCCAATAGTTCCAAAGCACACACGGAAGTACGCGGTTCCTTCACTGCTGTACTCCGCTGAGCATCCTATGCATCTCACCAATAGTTCCAAAACACACACGGAAGTACGCGGTTCCTTCACCGCTGTACTCCGCTGTGCTGCGATGACAAAAAAGGCTTCAGTCTCCACACACGGTAATACGCGGCAGCCGCTCGCAGTATTCCACTATGGTAATTGCCCAAACAACACAGAAAACCCCGTGAATGGCCGCGGCCGCTCACGGAGCTACTCATGGGGCGGGATACGTTGACGCCGGAGTTCAGGAACCTAAACCAGTCCACTGAGGCGCCAGGACAGGGCTTCCGCTACCAACCAGCACTCCCCACCTCAAGGAGGAGCCAAGGCAACTTCAGAATTACGCGCGCAGGCCCGCGCATGCACAACGCTTTTATCCACTCCCCTTCAAGCATCATGGGAGTTTTAGTCTTTACAGGGATTCGCGAAGTAGGCGCCACTACCCCTGATCCCTGACAGCGTGATGGCCGTCATGAGCGCAGCGTTGTCTAGCATAGCTCCCGCCGTACCACCCTGGTCCGATGTCGGGCCTCCTGCTCCTGTGTATCTGTCTAATGTGCTCCGTTTAGAGGGCCCCCCAGGCACCTTGTCCTTTGTCATGCTGGTGCACCCAGCCGGGCTACCACACCAGGCGCGGATACCCGGGGTGACTGCCTGTTGGTGCTTCGCGTCGACCCTCTGCTGCTGCTTCGCCAGTGCCGCTCGTGGGCTGCTGGTTGTTTCTTGGACTGCAAAGGCTAGGTATGGGGCCTCTCACCCAAAAGCCGCACCAGGACCTAGCCCAGCCGCTTCTGTTAGCGGTCGCAACCTGCCCCCGGCCCCCGATGAGTGCCCTGCTCACCTTCTTGTCCTATATTCGGACTTCTCAGTAATTTGTGCCAGGTCTAGATCGAGACTGGGTCCAGAGAGGGAGGCTGCCTCTTTTTGGTGAGCAGTCTGTGCGGGGTGCTGTACTCCTATGGGCCTCCCGCTAGAATGCATTCACTGTCTGGGGCCCAGGCCCGCTCAGCTTGCCCACTGCCTCTGCAAGCTGCCACCCTGTTAAGCCCAGGAATGTGTATAATGGGCCACAGTCGGTGCAGTCACTCAGGCCGAGCTCTAGCCCAGCACCCGGCTCTCGGGCCCACTCCTGGCGGTGTTCTGGACCCCAGTGCCGGCCCAAGGCCCCAGCTCCATACAGTACGAGGATCGGCTTCCGAGCAAGCTGTCTCCGCGGCTTGGGGCAGACGCCGTCCGCAGGGGCCCTCGCCCGACCCCCCCCTCCTGGGTGTCACTCGCCGGACACCCGTTTCGTGGTCCCCGTCGCTGCACACGTGTCTGCCGCAGTCGCCGAGCCTTCCCGGGAGTCACCAGCGCAGCCGGCCGGCCTTTGTCACTACCGCACTCGCGTTAGGTTTTCTTCCGTTCCTCCTGCCCTCGGCCGCCGCTCCGATTCAGTTCCGGCTTTCAGCCTCCTCACCGCTGCATTGCTGCCCGGCCACACCCCCAGCAGGCCTCGAGTTCCACTGGTCTCGCGTTTTCGCTGCCTGGTGCTCCCGCTCGTCTCAGTGACCTTCCGCAGCACCTGCCATGTCTGTGGTGGTCTTCCACGGACTTCCATTGGACCAATGAGATAGGATAAATAAAGGATAAATTAATGGGCTGCTGGAGCTCGCCTAGAGTGCTTCCGTCATATTGGACTGCTAGGCCAAGCCCCCTATATTGTGATACGTTTGGTGAATTGTTGGGCAATTTTCACTGCTTCAGTAAATGCTTGCCATTTCTAAGGGCCAAAATGATAGGCATACAGAATATCGGCTACCTTGATTAGTGCGTCACTGTAGATGCAGGTTGCCTGATTATGATTTGAATATTTAGTCTGGGCTGGGTGCTGATAGCATTACTTTTTATGTTGGAAACACAAATGCACAGCTCTGTACCAATGCTTTCCTAATGTAATGCTCAAACATTATCAGTCTAAGCTTGAAAATATAATGACTTTTGAAATGGGTAAATTTATTAGCTTTTATTTGCATCACCAAGTAATGGCAGATAATATGACTCCAAGCTCTAAAGAAAAAAACATAGTTCTTCCAAAGCATATTGATTGATCGTGAGCTGGCTACTTAGTGTACATCGATTCTGCAGAGAACCAAGTATAGGTAGTCAGTTTTGAGGTGCACTGGCAGAATTCTGGCTATTCTTATAACCTCATTAAAAAACAAATAGGCTTCCATTTGATTCATGCATTGCATAACACAAAAATATTCACTTGGCACTCCACGATTTAGTGAAAAGAAACCCTAGAAGTAACCAATTTGTTTTTTCCTAATCCAAACATTTGCTCTAAAATGCATTTACCAATATTTGTATGTCTTATGTTTGTAATGTATCCCAGAAATGTTTTTCATTCTTTATCAACCTTAATCCTAGTTTTATTCTACTGCACATGAATAATGTTGACATTATTTGATATGAAGTTCTCTGCAGTTTGATGGAAGTAGGGTTTCCTGCCCCTACTGATCTATTCTGGCAGGTGTTTTAAGAGTGGCTGGCATACAGGTAGTTGCCTTTAACTACCCATAAAACAGAACTAATATCTGTAAGACCTCTGAAAACCATTGTTAAGGAGTGTGGATGGCACGCTACAAGTGGGACAGATCATTATTACGACCCTCAAGAAAAGGAAAGGCCTTCGTATATTCATATGAATATCACCCGATCAAGAAAGAGCAAGGAAACTTGTAGATTAAAATAAGTGAACTCTGAATCCGAATTCATGTTAAACACCACCCAAACATTCATGTGGGAACAAGAACTGATTGATCAATGAACGATTTATTGTGGTGTACCACACTAATTAATGTCATTGTTTATTTCTATACCCTATAACGTCATGGATAACACTTTCTAGAATCATGGTGCCAGGGCTTGCTCATAGTTACATTTTGAGGTCCAACAACCATTTTTAAGCTCTTGTATCGCAATTGTCATGTGTACTGGACAAGACCAATTTAAATAGAAGTATAATACAAGTATTATGGGTAGGATCTGTATAAACTTAAAGAAGCAATTCATGTTAAAAAATGAATATTAATTTTGTGATTTCTTGCAGTTTTACTTTTCCAAATATTCAGTGATTACACAGATATGATCCTTAGTAAACCAGCCTACAATAATGTCACAATTTGTACCCTCTGATATTAGACTGTAGTTATTCTCATGAATTGTAGCAAAGACAGTTGCTTCCGTTAACATTGCTTCCCTGGTCGAGTTGAGCCAGATTTCCATCAAACTGAATGGATGTGTGGATCCCCAGGTACTCAGGCTAAGACTTATCTCTCCCTTTTGCTTCAAGATCTATTGATACAGGAAGTGGTGCATTGTTACACTTATCACTGTTTATGAATAACCTCAATCGAGAAAATCGTTACAGGTAAAGTGATAATTGTACCTACAAACAATGCTCCTTCCAGGGCAGAAAAACCACTGGACAACAAGTCAAGGCAGCCCTACAGCACATAGAGACCCGTTTCTCCTGTGGACTCTGTCTTCCCCATCTCCTTTCACATTGGCGAGATAAGTAACTACATTGTTTTGGGTATGGAGCCCCAGGACTGCTCTTAGGTATCCAGTAATCCGATTACTGTAAGCATTCCCTGAAGAGACAAAAACTAAAGAAAATGGAAGTCCAGAGCAAAAGTCACAAAGAAATCAAACCAAACCCCAATACTAGAAAGAGTAGTATCAGGTGACAATCCAGAACTGGCAATTCAAAAGAATCGAGTAGGTCATTCCAATGGCTACCAGGGAATCAATCATTTAGAGGCTGGAGTTGGGAGGGGGGATAATTAAACAGCGGTCAAAAAACAACCGACGAACAAAGCAAGAATCAAAGCAACACCTTTAGCCAATGGCAGCACTTTTGGGGAGCACAGATTCTAGTATCTGTTGTTTATAAACTAGCTAAATCCTGGACTAATTGAATACTGGAATATTTAGTTGTGGTCCTTGCATATACTGGGATTAATATGTCAACCTCGGCACTCTAGTACAATTGTATTATCAATTCATATAGTTCTTTAAGCATAAACAAATTCAAACTATCCGCAAGACAATAATTCAGTTCCTACTATATCAATTGAATGTAGATGGCAGCCAACACGCGTTTCGTTTCTTGGAAACTTTTTCAAGGCTTAATCTTTATCTTTCATTGGCAGCACATGAATTAAAGGTAGAGTTGTCCAAGTATTTGACATAAAAATAGTTTTTTTCCCTTTTGAGTTCTAGAAATGTTATTGTCCTCTATTAAGATAGACGACCACGTCACGTATTATGCGTGTTTAATCCGCTGACGGTTTTTTTAATTTAATACGTGACGCGGTCGTCTATCTTAATAGAGAACAATAACATTTCTAGAACTCAAAAGGGGAAAAAACACTATTTTTATGTCAAATACTTGGACAACTCTACCTTTAATTCATGTGCTGCCAATGAAAGATAATGATTAAGCCTTGAAAAAGTTTCCAAGAAACGAAACGCGTGTCGGCTGCCATTCCAACGTTCAAAAGAGAAGGACTGTCAAATGAAGCTGTCTATTCCTAACCACATTGATATTGTGTTTTATATTAAAAATCTGTGATTTACAATCTGGTGATATATCTATATTAAATTGATATAGTAAGAACTGAATTATTGTCTTGCGGATATTTTGAATTTGGTTATGCTCAAAGAACTATATGAATTTGTAATACAATTGTACTAGAGTGCCGAGGTTGACATATTAATCTCACGTTTACACTGGGTCCGGTGGGGCTTCAGTGATTTAGCACCTTGGGTGGTGGGGTGCAGCTAGCTGAACCTTGAGGGGCACCAATACTTGGATATATAGACTGAATGCACTCTAAGAATAGATGTGCTACCAACTAAACCACCACTGTCATCTGTAAATATTGTCATCCTTGCATACACTGGCAGCTTTTTGCTATTACCATACATACGTAAAACATCTCCTATCCCTAATTTTGAGACAGAAAAAGGGAACATCCCGCAGTCGGCTATAGCTTGAACTAAAAATCCACTCTAATTTGCTGTGCTGCCAGAAAAAACAAAAACACCCTTATGTTCAGACAATATCATATAGCTAAATTCACCCTTTGCCCTGCCAAAAATCCATCAGTAGTTCTAATTGCAGTAATATTAATCTAAAACGGGATTGCATGCCATCATGAACTACTTGGTCACAACATGAAAGGCTGTATCCATCAAAGCTTCAGTTCATCACACCAGGTCCTTGTACCTTCTGTTCTTTGGTGCATATTAAAGCATGATGCCCCACTGATGGTGAATATTGATTGTTGGTGGTTGTGGCAATATAGAGACCATTCTTTTTCAATGAGTGCTTCATTTTACATCTATGCATGAGCTTATCTTTTTTCATACAAAATTATTAATCTCAAACTTAAATATTTGGGCATTAAATCACAAAGGTGCACCTGTGACTAAAGACCCATAGTAGGGTGTAGATCTTTTCCTAACATATAAAGGTGCCTGAACACATGCAACAAAAAAGGATCAGGGGGATGTTCTCTTTTTTTGTGGAAAAATTAGAGCTTTTCAGACTTCTGCATCCCATGTCGTTCCATGTCTTGGAGAGATGCATTTCTTGTGCATCTGAGATCCTTGAGGTGTTAGCGTCAGTATAGAGAAAGAATCTTAACACCAACTATCCAGTAAGAGGCTCACAAAGGAGGTTGTTGAATTTGGAAAATTTGCATGCAGACAGATTCTCACTGGAATTTTAGACAGAGTCAATATGGCGCTTGGCTCTGAGAACGCCGCAAGGAGCCCTATCTGAGCTCCCGAATGGGTGCCGCCATCTAATATTTACTTGCCATGAACTTTCAAGTAGAGAGAGATAAGGGAAAAATAAACACCTCACTGTGGATTGATGGAGTGCTGTGCCGGCATATTACAAATGGCAAACAAATAAGCGAAATGAACAGAAAGCGAATCTTACTTGACATGCCGTGATTGCACTGGCCTGGGCAACCCGGCGATTGCTCCCTCTCTGTCGTGCAGAGTAGAAGCGAAGTACAACGGAGCAGAACCCCAAAGGTGCGAGATATGTACTTTCACAGAAAGATGGGAAGATAATATTTTGCCCAAGTATGGATATGAGTTCACACTTTCCAAATCCTTAGTGTTTACTCGCCACTAGTAGCTTTCCAGTTTTCTTCTTCGTTCATCACAGAAGATCATAACTCTACTCTTATTGATATTCATTCTTAAGTATTGACTATCAGCGTGCTTCTGGAAACTACCCAGTCAGCTCTGAAAACCTCTTGGAGTAAGGTCCAAGATCGCAATATCATCCGCCTAAAGTAGTGAAATGATAGTCCGATGGCCGGCAAGAAGTATATGACACCAGTTAGAATAAAGTTGAATAAAAAGGTTAAGCTAGGGATCAGAATTTTTTTTAATTCTAAGCTTTTGGCAAGGAGTGTGTTAGCGGGACGGTATGAACTGGCACGACTCCTTGTGGTTTTAGTGCAGGTTTTATTTTATGCAATACCTGTTTCTTTCGTGCTGCCAGGATATATACACAATACAACAAGGTAATGGGGCTGGTCTTGGGCTCCCGGTATCCTGTCTCCTTTTCTCTGCGTCTTCCAGGCGTTTTTCAAGGTCTTCTGGGATTCCAGCCTTGGTCCATGACATGGGGTTGCTAGAGGAGAAAAAGGAAATTGAGAGAAAGTGGGTGAGTGTCAGGTTTGGTTATGTGCTATGGGGAAGGGTAGTGAAGGGACACCTCCAAATGAGTGACGAAGCCTTAAACGGGGAAGTGGTAGTGCGGTGGTGGGATAGTGAAACACACAGGACTCAGGCGAGAGGCTATACCCCCTAAGCGTCCGGTTTCTTCCGCCGCCTTACCCAACCTGTGAACCGCTTGTGTACCTGGATTGCATGGCTGGGCGAAACGCGGTTCTGGTAGCCCCTCGGCTCTCCTGACATCTTCGGACTCCTGACGTCTTCTCCACCAGATGGAATTTGCGTTCCTCGTCGTTCTCCTTCTCTCTCCTCGATTTGGCTTCCGATCTCTTCGCTCCTTCAATCCTCTCGCTCCCCTCGTCCTCCGGTGAACAAATACACATTCTTCCGGGATCCCTCGTCTCTTGTTGGAGCGGTGCCTGCCACTTGACGACAGAGGGCGGAGTCGTTATCTTTGTCGTTCCAGTTAAAGGTATAGTAACCTGCGGGAATCTCACAACCTTCTTGTGACGTTGACAGCCATTCATCTTGCTGTGTGGAAAAGAAAGGCGAATGATCAGGTTCTGCCTCCCACCAGTCTATTGTCCTTGTTAACGCCTCCCTGGGAACACTGGCCCTGTGACAGAGTGGTACGGTCTACACGGTTGAAAGCAGTAGAGTAATAAATGAATGAGGCATAGACTGGCATATTATATGCCACCACATATTTCTCCAGTATTAATTGGAGGGCTGTAATATTATCTTGAGCAGCTCTGATAGATTTAAAACCAGCTGGCTCCAACATAATGATGTTATTGACCTCTGCCAACTCTTGAGGTGAATTAGCAAAAAATTTCCCTAGTGAGTCAAGTTGTGCTATTTGCCTGTAATTCTTAGGGAGAGTCCCTAATGCCAGGTTTCAAACTAATATGCAATAAAGGACTCCTCTAGTATCCTGCTGAAAAGAGCAACTAACTCAAACAAGGTAACACCAGCACACCACACCTTATATCTGACAACTCCGCATACCTCAGAAGGCGAGGAATCTGAAGAGAATTCTATGAGCTCCTCACTAAACAATATTCATAACTATTTAAGGTAGGTTTGATAGATTAAAGCTAATCAAATCACTCAGACTGCCAAGTTGGAAAGACTTACTCAACAGGTACTATAATTTGAGGAGCAATTATCAGTGTTCGTAGAAAAAAAACAAGGACACTGAGGATAAGATCTCACACCTAGAAAACGCCTCCTCACAACATCAGCTGAAACGAGAACTATTGGACACATGGATTAAAAACCTCACACAGAAATATGAAGACCTAGAAAATCGCTCATATATAGCTAACCTACGGATAGTTGGGGACCTGAAGGTGCTGAAGGGACTGAAGTGAATATAATTGACTGGCTCTGTCACTTAATTTCTTACAATGTGCTTGGAGATCAAGCTGAAGCTAACCGGGTGGGGGGGGGGCTTTCCTTCCTAGCTAGTAGCTAAGCCCTGCATCTTCCTTGCTTATTTCAAGGACTTCGATATTGAGGAGATAATCTTTAATATTGATAGAGAATGGAGGAGATTCACCACTAAGAAGGGCTACTCATTTTCCATCTTCGAAGACTTAGCCTGGGAAACTGCCTCCTGACTTAAGGAAATTAGGGCCCTGATACCAAAATTAAAGGCAATCTCAATTTCGGCAACTATGATAGAGGAGCCCTGCCTAAAATTAATTGGTAGAGCTTTATAATTTTATCTGCTCTCCTAATGATCTAATTTTTAGATTACAGACATTAATGTAATGAGATATGACATGACGTCCTAATCTGAATGCGTAAAAACTAAAATGTGAACCTTTTGAATGAAGTATTGAGTGGGTTTAAATCGGATATGAGATGTTTAAACTAAAATCTGAGTAATAGGTTGTTAGACATACAGATGAATTATTGAGGCTTGGAGGTCACGCCCCACCCATAAATATTGCCCAGATGTTAAGTTTGACATCTAAACAGAATTTAGGTTCCCTACCCCTTGGTGAAGCTGAACCAGGGTGTTGGAGGCAGCTGGGTTGGAGGGAAAATGGTGGAGTTTGGGAAGGGGCAAGGAAAGGAGGGGAAGTAGAGACGATGCATAGGCGTGACCTTGCAAAAATAGGAGTAAAAATCTCCAATGCATTTTCTTAGATTTTCTTTTTTTTAGCCATCTTGCTACCTTCTCAATAATAAAAGGTATTCTCTAAAGGTAGGCATCTGTGATACTTACTTTTACCTTCCACATCCCATTCACTACCACCCATTCATAAGCACTTGCTGCCAATACAGGCAGCCTGAGAGAGTGAACCAGGACAAGTAAGTGTATTTATAATAGATCGGAAAAATCTGTGTGATCTTTTTGACATTCATTTATCAGAATCAAGAGTGTGCACAGTGACTCTTAGTATATCAGAATCACTGAAAAACAGGATGTGACGAAAAACTATTGTGAGGCTCAGCCAACACGTGTTTCACCCACAAATAACCTGCAAGCCTGGGGCTTCCTCAGGGCTGTAGTGATGATGATATGCCACGATATGAGTATATACAAAACATAAATCCAGTATGTTAAGAGAACACATTTGTGGCCTGTGAGTTCAATACATATTTGAAACAATCACATTGGTTTTATATAAAACAATCAATATTGCATATCATACCGGTCGTTGGGCCAGTAACGGAGAAAGGAGTAGAGAAGAAAACAAAAAGTCATACATTATCACAGTTACACGCAATTGCATAGTCATAGTAAATAGCATGGCATTAGATTATGTGTGTTAGAAGATCCACATCTAGTTGAGGTAATGTTTTGCACGTTATACGGAATTCTCACACAGTAATAAGACACAGTAATTAAGCCCAGGGACGAATAGAATACAAATACAGTCAAAGATATTTGTAAAAATATATATAGTAGTAAATTAGACCGTGTACATACGTTTATGTAAGTGTTCCGGTCAGGTCAACGGTCATGTTCGCATGTAAAAGGGATTTAAACACATGGATGGTTTCCACAAATAATTGATTCAGCTTCGTATTAGTCTGATCTTTAGTGAGGCGGGGCAGAGTGAGGTTCAGGGGGCTTTATAGTCCTAAGTCGCCCGTGAGTCTGGTTTGGAATAACCGGTTGTGATATATATATATATATATATATATATATATATATATTCAGTGAAAAAACCATAGGTTTCACACACGTTATAGTTAGCTGGACATTTTACTCGTAAAAAACCATTGAAATTCCCCCGTTATAGTTAGTGCAGGCAACTATAACTCACGCGACCGCAATCCTCTGCTGATGCTAATACTGTATTTAGACACTTATTTGCCCATGTATTCTTCCATTAAATTTTAGCTATACATATATTACAAATATTTTTTTTTCATAAAGACACATATGTCATCAGCTGTCAAGAATTCCTGTCATACAAGGGAAACACGCCCTTATGTAAACAGGAGAGCTGTTACATAACTCAAGGGAAACACGCCCTTATGTAAACAGGAGAGCTGTTACATAACTCAAGGGAAACACGCCCTTATGTAAACAGGAGAGCTGTTACATAACTCAAGGAAAACACGCCCTATAAAGGGAGGAACCGGGAGGTACAAGGCTGTCGGATATTGTGTTTACACCGACGTACCTGCTTCGTGAAGAGCAGTGTTCCGGAGTGGTGCTCCAGTAAGGCAAGAAACGGAGGTAGGTCGAGTCGTTACTCCCTGGGCCGTGTCTTGCCCCATCGTCACCTGTGAAGGACCCGGAAGCTCTACCGGTCAACCATTGAGCTTCGCTTTTTGACTCGGCTGAGTCCAAGCGCAGTGGCGCTTTTGCTGGTTGGAGTCGTAACTCCCAGCCCGACCAGAGACACAGGGACTGCCAGCTGTAACGCACACCAGGAGGTGTTTGCCGCGTTACAGACTCGGAAGTCCACAGGATCGATCGAGCGGCTGCTCTCGGTTCAGTCTTCTTGCTTGTGATTGGGGTATCGGTGACGCATCACCAGGAGGTGACTCTGCGTCCCGGTGCAGTCTGAGGAAGAGGTTGAGCGGCTGCTCCCTTCAGGTAGAGACCCCGGCTGGGTGTTTCCCTGACTCCTCGATTCTCCCCAACACTCTTCGTGCCCCTCACAGCCTACCGATTGGCATTGTCGGCCATTTCATTTCTGCCCTCTGTTGGCATACGCCGGGATCGGCGTATATGCAGAGGACGGTTAGGACCATCCGTGCTGTGGGCTGGTAACGTACTTAGCCTGGAGGATTCCAGTGACTATAACTTTTGTTTGTTCTTTGTATTTTATTTGCCTTCATTAAAAGAACTAACCCTTCACAAGTGGTTGCGTCCTCATTGTCGTGTCTGTTAAATGATCCTGAGACGTTCAGGGCGTTACATCAGCAGAGGATTGCGGTCGCGTGAGTTATAGTTGCCTGCACTAACTATAACGGGGGAATTTCAATGGTTTTTTACGAGTAAAATGTCCAGCTAACTATAACGTGTGTGAAACCTATGGTTTTTTCACTGAATTTGCAAGGTTTTTTAAATGCTAATTCCTAACTATAACGTGTGTGAAACCTATGGTTTTTTCAGTGAATTTGTATGGTTTTTTAAATGCTAAGTTACTTTACGCCGTTCGTGGCGTGCGCGCCCACTTAACGCAGTTCGTTCCGTGCGCGCACGGTGCACGCGGTGCGCTTCGCGCACCGCGCGCCCACTTTACGCAGTTAGTGCTGTGCACGCACGGTGGGCACGCGGTGCGCTACGCGCACCACGTGCCCACGTTACGCTGGATGGGCCATGTACGCACGATGCGCTTCGCGCATCGTCCGCACACGGAGGACATTATGCGCTTCTTGAGAAACTTAATCTATTAATTGTTCCTATTAACAATATGCCATGCACAAAAGGTGCCCTGCGGGCAGCTTTTGAACACGGGGGTGGGGTGAATGTGGATATTTTTTTTAAATAAATATTTTTTACCGTACGCGTACGGTAAGCGAAATCGGCGTTTTTTCGAGAAAAAAAAAAAAAGATTTTTTTGCCTTGGGGGGGGTCTAGTGGGGCGCCTTAATCAATGCTAGGAGGTTAGGAGCTGACTACAAAGATGCTTTACATATTTTCCACCTTTGTTTTTCTTCCCCCCCTCAGAGTGCGAGAGAGAAAATGACGGCCGCCGCTTCCTGGTTTCGACCGATTCGAATGTTTACTAAGATCTAACAGCCAATCAGAATCGCGCACGTCACCGTACGCGTACGGTAAGCTTACGGTAAGCGCACCGTAAGCTGCCACAGATATATATATATTGATTTAAAGGCTATTTTCTCAGGAACTACTGAACAGATTTAAACCAGACCTACAAAAGGCACTTCCTTGACCTGTAGACTACCTCTCTGCCAAATTTCAAGTAACTCTGTTCAGCCGTTCGGGCTGTAGCTGTGTCTAAAGGTCCTATGGAAAAATGCATGGGAAAAACGCGTTTTGGGACCCCCCTTTTTTCTCAGCCCCCACTTGACGAATCCCCCCGAGACTTTCAGGGTAGGAGCGGAGCGTAGCGCCCCATTAGTTTTGAAAATTTCGCGAGGATTCGTCGACCGGCGCCAAAGTTATTCCAAATAGAATGTTGCGGTTTTCCTATGGAAACAGGGTCCTAACTATAACTACCTACTGGCGACCGCCAGTAGGTAATATATATATATATATATATATTAAGCATAAGAAACCAGTGCAATCAGTATTGTCATAGTACCTAGTCGAGGTAAATCAGTGGTGATCCGCATATTTAGTGAAAGTGACCCGTCACCTATTTTTAGTGATAAATATAGGTTCTTACCGTCTTATTGGTTAAATTTTACTATGTGGTCAGCATGACAATTCGAAATAAATTCTGGCAATATGTGAAGAGACTAACTTAGCATTATTGTATGAATCGAAGTCAAGGTCTAAGCCCCATATTGCTACCTATGGAGTAAAAGAAAAACAATATGCGCAAAAAAACTGTAAGCACCTCGGGTGCTCCGTAACTATATTCAGAAGATCAGTTAATGGTAGTCCATCATATTGTGTGTTCGAGTGAAAATGTCCGGAAGCAAAAGGATAGTGATTATTATCAGAGCCTAAATCACGAAGGCGATTGGCACCAGACTTTCAATAACTTAATCATACCTGTTGGTGGTAAGTTTAGTGGTCTCCGTCAGTCAGCAGGAAATTGGGCAGGTCAGCGTGATTTGTTGATGCCGGCAGCATCCCGGTCATGAGAACTCAGATATGGAAAAATGGGTGACATCTTGGAATGGGGCATTCCACTATGTCAGTAAAATCCCAAAAATGTTATTATGAATGTGAATTAATAAAAGAATTGAAGGTAAATAGAACAGGGGGGGTTTCATGAAAAGTAATAGAAGTGGTATGTGTAAAATAGTGAAAGGGTTGCAAGTAAAAAGGACAGGGTTTTTTTGGGGAACAAATTAGTAGTGGTGTGTACATCGACCTCCCTGTAAACTCGTCCACGATGTAACTACAAAAAGTATTCATTACATCTCAATTAAAAGTGTTGGTACCTATCAGTCATGCGTATTCCACATTGGTCATAAGCAGCCTCTCATTGTAGCTTGAAATGTGAGATAGATCCCAGAAATCAGGGAGTGGGACAAATACCCTACGTGACTACTATCTATGCAGGCGATGTTAATAGTGGAAACATCACAAATGGAATTCCGATTGAACCTGATCAGGTAATATTACAATATTGGATCTACATAGATTAAGGTCACAAGTTTTGGAGTAGTCTCCACAAACGAATTATACAGAATTATTATTCGAGCACTTAGCCTAAATTTGATTAAAGAAACCATATCACTCCATACTGATCAAAGTTACAAATATGGAGCACGCTCTAGGATAACATTTGCTCAGATTGTATGTAAGGATGTTATGTCTTCTTGATCATGTTCATTGTTAGTTAGAGCCGCAGTAGCCTTGTCCTTAAGTACTGTGGATCTGTCAGTCCCCTTCTAGCCAGTAGTGCATATCTACATCCTTGTTAAGTCAATTTTTTAATGGGTTGTACTTCAAGATTAGTTCCATCTCTCGTCTGCTTAGTCGCAGTTCGCGATTTCCTCCTCATTTATTTCTGTGTACTATTTTAATGTCAAGGAAAGTGAACATTTTCTTCTGAGGGTGTAGTTCATGGCAATGGTCAGTTAGTGGATAGCCTGTTGTAAATTTGTTGATGTTCCTGTAATGTTCTTGGATTCTGGTTCTGAGTGGCTGGATGGTGCTCCCATTGTAAGGCCAGTTGTAAGGACAGAAAATCACGTAAACCACCAACTTGTTGTTGCAGTCTATCCATTCCTTTATTCTGATGGGTGGTCCAGATGTCATAGAAAAGCATGTTGTATTGTTTTGTCCCAATTTGCATATATTGCAGTTGCGGTATGTATGATAACCTGCCGGTCTGTCTAAAAAGGTACTGGTGGGTTTTCTTTTGTCAACAAACTCAGATTTGTATAACAGCTGTTTTAAGTTTGGCGCTCTGCGAAAACCTACTTTAGGGTATTCACGTTTTCTTCCCATTATGCCTGGCGTGTTCCCTATTAGATGCTAATGGCGTTTTAGAGTTGTCCTGATATTGTGATGACCATTGTGATAGTAGGTTATAAAGTGAATTTGGTCTTCCTTTTTCACAGTGGGTATTTGTTTTTTTACATACATAGTGTGGTAGATCTGTTCATTTGGGAGATTGTTTTCATAGCTGACTTCAGGGGATGAGATTTATACCCTCTATTTTGCAGGCATTTCATTAATTCCGTTCCTTTTTTCTGAAAGATACTATCCTCACTACAATTCCTTTTGATTCACAAAAACTCTCTTTTGGGTATATTTTGAATATTGTGTTTGGGGTGACAACTGTCTGCACTGAGAATAGAATTCACTGATGTTTCTTATTGGTAGATTTTACTAAGCAGTTGGTCATCTCGTGTAGAGTGTGAGGTCGAGAAAGTTGACTTCAGATTTGGAAAAGTGGTGGGTCGTTTTGATCTGTCAGGTATTGTCATCCAATTGACTTAGAAATCTCTGTAAGTGTCTTGCTCTCCCTGCCAGATGCAGAGAATATCGTTAATATACCATCCCCAATAAAAGATGTTTGAAGTAAAGTCAGAGAAACTCGAGTCCCATAACCAAAACTTTTCTACATGGCTCATAAAGATACATGCATAAGGTGGAGTAAATTTTGCTCCCATCGTGGTTCTACGTA
The DNA here is from genome assembly GCF_964204655.1 of Triturus cristatus. Taxonomy (NCBI): domain Eukaryota; kingdom Metazoa; phylum Chordata; class Amphibia; order Caudata; family Salamandridae; genus Triturus; species Triturus cristatus. The sequence continues at coordinate 1,161,413,724 of NC_140583.1, forward strand.
CTTGTTGACAGAATTTGTGATTGAAGCTAAAGATATTATGGGTCAAACAGAATTCGAGCATTCCAAGAAACATTTCAATGGACTTGATAAAGTTTGCTGGTCTAGTCCATAGTGTGCATTTGACAGCTGTTAGGCCATCTTGTTGTTCCATAGTGGTGTATAGACTCACAATATCAATAGTTGTTAAGAAGAAATTAGGTTGTTACTCAGTTTTGTAAGTATATCTTTGGTATCCTTAATGAATGATGGTATGTCCTTCATAATGGTTGTAATTTCTCATCAATATATTCACCCAGTCTTGGGCAAATTAAGTTGACACCAGCTATTATGGGCTTTCCTGGTGGTGGGGTCACTCCTATATGTATTTTGGTAGGTAGGTAAAAGGTCGGCATTGTTGGGTGGGAGATCAAAAGGTATGTTTTTTCTTCCCGGCTAAGTAAATCATGTGTATATCACTCCTCCAATTTGGTTTTGAACATATTTTGGATGTCTGAGGTTGGATCCTGAGCTAAGGGATGGTAGCACGACAGTTGTGGTTGGGTTTCAGGAATGTAATCATCTATATGTAGGACCACTGTGTTGCCCCTTTTTTTTTTTTTAAATTTCTTTATTGATTTTCAATCAAACAATACAATGCAAGTATTTATGCACAGTCGGCACAATACCAATATAGTAAATCCGCAGAGTCCCATGTTGTTGGACTACAACAGTGTAATACAATAAGGCACAGTACAGTATCTTCATATAAACCAATGTATAATTGACATTACATTAGGGCAGTACATAGGGCCTCAGATATCAAGCATTGCTAGTTATTTGTTATTAATTCTTAGCTTAATTATGCTATGTTTTCGCTGTTACGGTAGGTTTCAAACGCATGTGTGCATGGCATGTCTGGGCCTGCTAGGATGGAGTACCTGTACTTAGGGATAGCGTCACTGTTATTCGCAAGGGAGGCATATACATTGTAGTGGTGCATTCCCTCGTGACACTTTAGGGTGCAGGCGCCTCAGTTTCAGCAGCTTGGTTCTCGCGTGGGTGCGCCAAAAGGTAGCATGTCAGGGGACCCCAAATATCTCTGGGCCTGGAGGTCCTGGGTAACAGTTCCACATAAGTGGTGAGTTGTTCCTGACAATAAACTAAGTCATCGAGCCAGGCCTTGAATTTGGGTGCCCTTCCCCTGCCCCAGCGGCAAGCCACTCGCCTCTTGGCCATGAGCAGTGCGAGGGCTACATACTTACGATGTTGGTTTGACGTAACCCAACAGGGCCAGCAGCGGTGTGGGTTCAATGTGGGTGCCTATCATCAGTTTCAAGGCTGCGAAGACATGATTCCAGTAGTCATGCACTCCCGGACACGCCCAGGCCAGATGCAGAAAGTCCACTCCCGGTGCCTGGCATCTTTCGCATCTGTCTGAGTCCCGTAGTTTGTGTCTGTGCATCCTGGCTGGGGTCTAATACAACCGAAGGAGAAACTTGTAGTGCGTTATACGTAGCCTGCTGCTGGCCGAGACCTGTTCAGTCTGCGAACAGTAGTACTCCCATTGTTCATCTGTCAAGTCAAAGCCCATCTCTTCGCTCCATCGTGTGCGTGATAGTGTAGTCGGTTCCACTCTTTGTTAGTGCACTGTGTGGTATATCATGGAGACGAGGCGGCTTGCCTCCGTGTTTTTTAGAATCAATTGTAGTGGAGCAAGCACTGGGGTTCGGCCGGAAACTCCGGGGTTAGAGAGCGGTCTGAGTCGTATATATAAAAAGACATCAAGTAGAGTTTGTTGTATTCCCCGAAATACATGCTCGGCCTTGCGGAACTGGCCATTGTGGTAAAAGTCCCCCCAGGTTTTAATGTGAGTTCGTTCCTGGAATTTATGGAATGCTGTCTCTTGAAGAAGGGGCATTTTAGGATGATACATGAGCAGCAGCAATGAGGAGTAAAGCAGGGGGGCTTCCAGCATGCGACCTATACGTTGCCACGCTGTGATTGTACATGTAACAGTGGTCGGTGTCTTCTCCCTAGCGCCAGGTATATCATATAATGCACCGTCGATAGGAATGGGGTATGCGAGCCAGTGCTCCACCGCTACTTGCGGCATAGATATATATATATATATCAAACCCTCCTTGCGAATGTGGTCTGGTGAGAATATTCTACTGCAGCCTCAGCTGTTTACCTCCCCACACCAGACGTGTCAATTCTGACCTGAGTGTTTTAAAGAAATATCCCCCTGGATGGATTGGTATGTTTAAAAAAAGATAGAGTAGTTGGGGGAGTATCACCATTTTAATTAGGGACACCCGCCCTGCCATTGAGAGGGGTAGTGTTATCCAACGGGTAACGTCTGTTATGCGAGTCAGTGCTGTGCCGTAATTAAGGCGCATCAGTTCGTCTCTATCTGGTAATACGAATGCCCAGATAATGCAGATCCTCATCACACCACTCTAAGGGGTAATCCAGCGGGAAGCGAGTCGTCGCAGTCGTCAGGGGAAAGACACAGGACTTTCCCCAGTTAATTTGGATCCCCGAGAGTTTCCCAAAGACAATGAATTCTCTGAGGACCGGATTTAAATTTTGTTGTGGGTCTCGCATATATAGAGTGATATCGTCGGCATATAAAGATATAAGTATCTGCCTCATATTGCACCGTAGGGCATTATCATAATGGTGTTGCTGCAGTTTCGCCGCCAACGGTTCAACCGCAAGCGCGAAAAGTAAGGGGGATGGGGGCACCTCTGTCGGGTGCCTCTGCTGATCGTGAATGCCTGGGATATGCACCCGTTTATTAGTACCTTAGCAACTGGTAAATGGTATAGTAGCCGCATCCAGGAGAGGAAGAGGGGTGGGAAACCCTTTCGTAACATCACACAAAAGATATAGTCTCACTCAATTGAATCAAAAGCCTTAGTGGCATCTAAAAAAACAGCCGTCGGGGGTAGCTCAGGGGAAACGTTATTTAATATGGTAAAGAGGGTTCTTAAATTATGGGAGGTAGCTCTCCCGGGTACAAAACCCGATTGGTCGGGGAGAATCAGATTTTCCATCAATAAGGTAAGACGGTTGGCAATAAGCTTGGCTAGTATTTTTGCATCACAATTAAGGAGGGACAGTGGCCTATAGGAATCGCACTTACGGGGTGATTTCACGGGCTTCAAGAGCGAATTGATGAGAGCCTCATGGATGGTGGGAGGCGGCCAGTGTCCAGAGAATCTTCGTACACCTCGCGCAGTATAGGGGCCATCTGATCTATATACGTTTTATAGAACTCCATAGGAATGCCATCCGTACCGGTAGCCTTTCCTGATTGCATGTGCATGATGGCCTCCCTAACCTCATCTAGCTCGAATGGGGCGCATAACAACTCCCGCAGCACATCACTCAGCCATCCCAGTGCTACAGCTTCCAGATAACCCTCTAGATTCAAACCATCTTTCCTGTTCGTGGTGTAGAGTTGGGCATAATGACTTGTAAAAGCATTGAGTAGAGGAGCCTAGCGCGCATCCATGATGGTCGCGTGAGCACAGGGCTCCCCGGACCCTCGCTGCTCCTCGGAACTTATCCTGACTTTATCCTGACTTGGTTGACGGATTCTGGAAGATGAACGTTGGCTGAACCCTAAACTCTTTTCAGAAACCAAATCGGACCTGGGAGACCTGATCTATGGTGGTTTGAACTTTTGAGGCCCAACTGCTGGCTGTGCCCGGTGCGAAGGTGAACTGTGGAGCCGGGGCATAGTTGAACAACAACGGCATCGGGGCTGTGCCAGCGGCCGTCCCATTACTTTCGGTTTCACTTTTGGATCTCTGAGTGGCTGGACCGTGGAGTTGCTTTGTGCGGCTGGGTTTTCACTCGGCCTTCGCTTGGTGCCTTTGCCTCCTTCTGATACCAGTGTGCCCATTGACTTTGATCCTCTCGCACCGCCACATTGCGGTCTCTGGTACGGCTCGTGTCTGCTTCGCCTGTGCCCCTTCGACGCTCGCTCGGTGGTCCCCTTCGGTGAGCGTGGTTCAACATGGGTGGCAAGGGGGATCCCGAGAGGCGTAAGACCAAGACATCCCTACGTGGGGGACCGGTCCAGACTAACAACATGGACCGCTACACTCAGGGTAAAGGGTCCCCTGGGACGGCCAGTGTTCTCACGGATGACGCTGGTGGTGTTCCGTCCGTCCCTCCGGATTTGTCATTGCAGGACATCATGGGCGCCATTAACGGCATCAAGGAGACCATCGCTAAGCAGTACGAGGCCTTGGCCCGTAAAATCGACACGGTGGCCATTGATGTTACGCTAATTCGGGCGGATCTCTCTAAGACCAATGAGAGGGTTCAATCGCTGGATTTGCGGACGTCCACCCTTGGTACGGATGTGTCGGACCTGCAGACTGCTCTTGGCGACCTCAAGTCGGCCAACGACCTGATGGCCCGGCGGCTGGAGGACTTCGAGGGACGGGCTCGACGCAATAACATCCGCGTCATAGGTGTTCCAGAGACCTTCGACAATCGCCCGGTTGATCTTATGGTTGAAGATCTCATCCTCAACCAGCTTGCCCCCGCTGGCCTGAGTAAGTTCTTTGCCGTGGAGCGGGCCCATCGAGTCCCAGGCGGTCGGCCGCGACCGGGAGCTCCCCCGAGGCCTATTGTTGCAAAACTTTTTCACTACAGAGACCGAGATGCGATTCTGCAGGCCTCACGGGTACATGGCCCGGTCCGATATGAGAACTCATCCGTTAACTTTTTCCCGGACTTCACCCAACTTGTCCAGAAACAGCGGATGGGTTTCCAGGGGGTGAAGCGCCGTCTCCGGGACCTGGGTTTTAAGTACTCCATGCTTTTTCCTGCTAGGCTCCGAGTGGAATACGAAGACCGGACTACCTTTTTTGACTGTCCTGCGACTGTGAGTGACTGGTTGGATTCTCTGCCGGACCGGGGTGACCGGCCTGGGCCTTCTGGTGGTACCGAGGGTGGCGGGCCTCCTTTGGAGTGACTTTTGGTCCTTAACTTTGACATTTTGTTTTGTTCGGCGGGGTTCTACTTCTTTTGTACATTTTGTTTAATTATGATCTGTGTTGGGGGCGGGCAGGGACGGGTCCCTCTCCTCCTCCGGGGTCTTTTCGTAGAATGGGGTTTGTAGGGCGACAGGCACACTGCAAGTTGGGGGGGTTTTTTGGACCGCAGGGGTGCAGGGTGGGGGGAGTTGAATTTGGGGGGGGGGGGTTGGTGGGTGGGAGGGGTTGTTTGGATTTGTGTTTTTTGTTTTCAAGGCGAGGTATTGGCTCTGTTTCAGTTTCAGGTGTCGTGCTATTTGCTGGGGGACCCTTGATCTACTGGGGGGGATGGGGGGGGACGGGTTGAGATTGATGTCTTGGAACGTCAACGGATTGGGGGATCGTATCAAACGGGGGGTTGTGCTGCAATATTTGCGTCGTTTGACTCCTGATGTGGTATTCTTACAGGAGACGCATTTGGTTGGTAATGTTTGTCATGCCATGAACAGGGGGGGCTACCGACTTGTGGCCCATTCCGGTTTCACCACCGGCTCTAGAGGGGTGGGCATTCTCCTACGATCTTCACTTCCGCTAGAGATCACCAGGGTTGTCCTAGACGATAGAGGGCGCTATGCGGCCCTGACTGGGAGGTGGGAGGGACAGTCCCTTTCCTTGGTTTCGGTTTATGTTCCCCCGGGCCTCCAGAACTCCACTTTCTCAGACTTGGGTCGTATGCTGCTTGAGCTTCCTGACAGTCTTTTGCTTATGGGTGGGGATTTTAATTCGGTTGTTTCGGGTGATCTGGATCGCCACCCGCCCAGGGCCCTCCCTGCTGCCCAGGCGTGGCTCGGCGGGCTCTTGGATACCTTCGGTCTGGTGGATTGTTGGAGGTTAATGCATCCGACACAGTGTCAGTACACATTTCACTCTGGGGCCCATGGGAGTCTCTCCAGATTGGATTATTTTCTTATGCCCGCGGCCCAGACTGCCCGGATTCGAGAGGTTAAGCACCTGGCCCGGGGTATCTCTGATCATTCCCCACTGTGGTTGCTTTTCGACACAGGGACGTGGTCCGCTGGGCGGATCGCCCCTATTAACCCTTGGTACTTACGAGACCCCAAGATTCGTGATAGCCTGGTTAAGTCGATTGATCAGTATTTTCTCGAGAATGAGGGGTCGGTGTTGTCCTCAGTGTCCCTGTGGGAAGCCTTCAAAGCAGTGCTCCGCGGGCATGCCCTATCCCAGATAGTGGAGGCTAAGAAGGTCAAGAATGAGGCGGTGGTGAAGCTGGAGATCGAAATATCGGGGCTGGAGGCCGCTTTGGAGACGGGTGTCACTCAGGATGGGCTTCATGCCCTCAGCTTGAAGCAGTTTGAATATAAGTCTCTTGTCATGGACGCTGCCAAGACCATGTATAGGGAGCAGCAGGGTAGGTTGTATGATGCCGGGGACAAGGCAGGTAAACTGATTGCTTGGTTGGATAAGAAGGAGAGAGTGAATCGTGTGGTCCCGGAGCTTCGGAGTTTGGATGGAGTGTGTGTGACTGACCCTGGTGAGATTGTGGAGTGTTTTGCGGACCACCTCCGGGCGGTGTACTCCCCGGTGTCTGATAGAGATGAGGATGACTCTCGTCTCTTGCTGCGGGATATTGCCTTGCCCGGCTTATCCGTCGAGGACCGTGAGCAGATGGAGGCCTCACTGTCTGTCGACGAGATTGCTACCGCGATTCGTTCCCTTCGCTCGGGCAAGGCTATGGGCCCCAACGGACTGCCGATTGAACTGTATAAACTACGCCCGGATAAAATCGCGCCCTTCCTCCGTCGTATGTTTCTGGAGTCGCTCGAGCGGGGTTCCCTCCCCGACGACCAGCGTCTGGCTACTATAGTTGTGATTCCCAAGGACGGTAATCCACGAGACCGCTGTGCCTCATATAGGCCTATTTCCCTACTAAATGCCGAACCGAAAATCCTCGCTAAGGTCCTCGCTAATCGCTTGCTGAGAGTTATATGTGATTTGATACATCCGGATCAATGCGGCTTTATCCCTCATCGGAATACCGCTCTCAACTTGCGGCGTCTACACGGCGTCCTCGCTAGGGCGGAGTACCTCTCTGAACCGGCCATATTGGTTTCCTTAGACGCCACGATGGCCTTTGATACCATCGAGTGGCCATTCCTTTGGGCCGTCTTGGCGAAGTTTTTCTTTGGGGAGGGATTTATTAGTTGGGTTAAGCTCCTCTATGCTGGACCAATGGCTCAGGTTGTTGTCAATGGGCGGGTTTCTCGGCCCTTCGCTCTCGGGAGGGGTACTAGGCAGGGGTGTCCGTTGTCCCCTCTGCTCTTTGCTCTCGCCTTGGAACCGCTCGCTGCCTGGCTCCGCTGGGAGCCCTCGATCAGAGGGATCCGGTGGGCCCCGGGCTTCGAGGATCGGGTCTCGTTGTACGCGGACGACATTCTTTTGTACCTCACCTCGCTGCGGAAGTCGCTCAATGTGCTTTTTGATGTCCTTACTTCCTTCGGGAGGAATTCGGGGTTGATAATTAACTGGTCCAAATCTTGCGTGTATCCTATCTCCGGTGGCCTTCCTCTCTTACCGCCTCGGCTTCCGATTCAAACATCTCAATCCGGCTTTAAATACTTGGGGGTGTACGTTTCGTTGGATCCGGCGGTCCGCTACGAGCAGAATCTCCTGTCTCCCCTCCGGCGTTTGAGGGTGGATACGGCTCGGTGGTGTAAGTTGCCCTTGTCTCCACTTGGTCGCGCAGCACTGTTTAAAATGATGTCCCTCCCCAGATTTCTTTACGCACTCCAGAACTCCTTCGATATCATTCCGGCGGCCTACTTTAGGGAAGTGGAGAGTTTGCAGAGGAGACTGGTTTGGGACGGTCGGGCGCGTATCGCTTTGGCAAAGCTGACTCTTCCCTGGTATGACGGGGGCATCGCGCTTCCTGACATTAGAAGGTACTATTGGGCCTCCCAGCTGTCTGCCATTAACCATGCTACGTACGCTCCTGGTTCGAACCCGGCATATGAGATGGATAAATTCCTGCTTCCCGGCGGTAACTATAACAGAGCGCTTTACTCTCGATCTGCCGGGAGGACCCTCACGGGCCCTACTAGGATTGCGGTACGTGTGTGGAAGGCGGTGAATGTAGCTGTGGGCTGGAGTGAGCGTTTAACGTGTGCTACTCCTTTGTTCGCCTCAGAGCGCTTGGGAAGCCTCTGGACAACGAAAGGCTTTGAGCACTGGGATACGATCGGCATTAGCAGAGTGGGGGACCTATGGGTTAAAGGCGCGGTTAAATCCTTCGCGGCGCTTCAGAGCGAGTACGAGCTTAGTGAAAGGGAGTTCTTCCGCTATGCCCAGGTTCGGCACGCCCTACTCTCTGTCTTTGGGGAGGGGACCACGGTCCCTGTTGCTTCGCCTCTCGCGGACCGTATACTCGACGGACACGTGCCCGACAGTACTATCTCTCTGATTTATAAAAAACTAATAAATAATCGGGCTGATCTCTTGGTGCGTCTTCGGGAGGCGTGGACGGGGGATGGGGTTGAGTTGGATGACGAGGACTGGCAGTCTGCGCTGTCATCCCCTAAGGAGGTTGCCATCCCGGCCCGTCTCCGTCTGGTCCAGCTTAAGATTCTCCATCGTGTCTATGTGACGGGTCCCCGTTTGGTCTCGATGGGGTTTTCTGACGATGGGCTCTGTAAGCGTGGCTGCGGGCTCAGTGCCACCTTTCTCCACATCCTCTGGGAGTGCCGCGAGGTGGCGGAATATTGGCGCCAGGTGCATGATGTTATGAAACGAGTCACTGGGGTCGCTCTGCTGCCGGAGGTGCGCCGATGTGTTCTGAATGTGTGGGAGCCCAATGACTATAATGCGGCCCAGGCTCGGTGGGCGGCCCTTGGGAACATGATTGCAAAGAGAGATATTGCGCAGCTTTGGGGTTCCCAACGGCCTCCCACCGTGTCCGTATGGAAGGAGAACATGGACTGGTGCATGTTCAGGGAGAAGACGGTGTATGTGGCTCGTGGTAAACCGGGGGCATGGGGTAGAATCTGGGGTCAGTGGAATGTGTATCGAGGGACTATCTGTTCTCCCCCCCTGGTGGATGCGTCTGAGGTTGCCTTGTCCCCCTGATCCTTGAGGGTTCCTTGCTTAATTTGTTCATCTGTGTATAGGTTTGGTTTTCCCGTGGCCCCCCCCTCCCTCTCAGACCCCCTTTTTATTGACCACCCTATGGTGGTCGGGTGTGGAGTTCCTCTGCTGTGGTTAAACGCCCTTTCAATGTTTCTCGCCTTGCTTTTTGGTTTTTTATTTAATTTTTTTTTTTTTTTTTAAAGGGTGTATCCTGACGTCCCTTATGTGCAGTCTGATCTCCTGTAATTTAGCGGAGCCCCTGTGGGCCAGTCATTGTTTTTTGAACTGCTTGAACATCTCTGAATACTAGCGGCCGGCCCAGGAGGTTGTAGGCCCGTGCTTGTACCCTTTTTCTCTGCACAATAAAGCTTTTTTACCCAAAAAAAAAGGGAGGAAAAAAAAAAGAAAGAAAGTAAAAGCATTGAGTATATTTGCGGTGTCTCGGTAGACCATTTTGTCCGACCCGTCGAGCTCTAATACATAGTTGGAATAGCATGGCTTTCTAATCGTGTCTGCCAATGCCTTGCCCGGCCTTTCTCCCTCCCCATAGCGACGGGCTACCCAGTATTTTCCCCTGAATCGTGTTTCTCTCTGTGCTGTGTCCATGTAGTCTGTGAGCGTCTCTCTGAATTTAAGCTGAGTGGGACTGTCGGGGTCCGTGGCCATTTTCGCTTCTAGTGCTTTAAGCTCTGTTTCTAGTTTGCGCAGTGTATTAGTGATGTCTTTGAGTACACCGGAACCCTTTAATATGCAGAACCCCCGGAGTGTGACCTTGAATGCCTCCCGAATGATCTCCACACTATCTGATTTCATTTGAAAAAATCCTTCACTTCTTCCCCCAGTTCTGCCTGAAATACCGTGTCTAATAGGATAGGAGCATGTAATCTCCAGTTGCTGCATGGAGGACCATAGTCTGATGAGGACAATGTGAGTTTGACCGGGGCGTGGTCTGAGTAGGTTCTGGCCAAGTGCTGCACCTTAAATATAGCTGGACCCAGCCCTCGGGACAGAAACCAGTAATCCAACCGCGCCCATGATGCTGTTTGCGCAGTGTAATGCGTTCCCTCCAGCTTGTGGGGATGTGTGTGTATCCAGGCATCTATCAGTTGATAAGTAGTCAGCGTGTCCTGCAGAACGGCACGTGCTTTAGTGTAGTGATGGGGAGCAGGGTGGGACCTGTCAATGGTTGGGTTACACATGACATTGAAGTCTCCTCCCCCAAATTATGTGTTTGGAGCCTATGTCTAAGATCTTAGCCCATAGGGAGGTGTAAAATTCTGGGGCGTCCACATTTGGCCCGTAACAGCAGGCTAAGGTGACTGACTCAGATTCTAGTCTCCCCCAGGCCAAGCAGTATCTTCCTTGCATGTCCCAGGTAGCTCCAGCTAGGCTGAAAGGGGTATGTATTTTTATGAGTATGGCCGTTCCCCTTGCATAGGATGAATAAGAGGAACAGATTCTATATTCCGCCCACCTGCATGCAAATTTTTGGTGTTCCGAGGATTAAAATGCGTTTCCTGTAACATAGCTATGTGTACTTGATGCCTGTCTAAATAGGCCAATATGTGTTGCTTTTTCCGTGGGTCCCCTAGTCCCCTGATGTTCCATGTGATACTATACAGTTTCTCGGGATCGCTTTCAGCCATGGACCTTTATGTCTTCCAATAACGGGCCTTGTGCCTTTAGGGTGTATCCCAACTCATGGATGTGTGCATGATACAGAACGATACTGCGTGCCGATTGCACAGAAACTAAATTGCGCGCAATATATACTCAACTGTTAAAGAAGACATCTTGCTTTGTTAAAGACATGTGTAAACTTAAACATTCCCCCTGTGTCCCCACCCCCACCCACTGAAGCAGCCCCCAACTTGGCAGAAGTGATCGCCCACCCTCCCTCCCTTGTCCCCATCAAAAACATAAAAAACAAACATATGCCGCAAGATATATGCAGTTGACAACAGCGGGGGAATGCCCATTGGGGGGGGAACCTCTAGGTGCCAGCACAGGTGCACCTCGCCCGTAGAGTCCATGTCAGATGGAATGGCTGGGCTCTGGGGGGCAGAGGGTGCCTGGCGTGCCATTAGAAAGAGCTCAGATTGTCCTACCAGCTGAACAGGTTATGTGTCCCGTGAGGTAGTCCCAACTGTCAGGCGGTCGTCTCATCCCGTCTTGTCTCTCAGGCAACGATGAATATCGGTATAGCGTTCATTGTGAGTCATCTTCCGCTCCCATCGAGGAGGATTGCTGAGACGACGCCAATGACCCAATGTCGCGACCTGTACGTTTCAAATGTTTTAAGAACTCGTCCACTTGCTGTGGTTTAGTGAAAAAATTTTGTTTGCCCTAGTGAGTGACTCTGAGGCGTGCAGGGTATAATAGCGCATAATCAATTTGGGCCAGTTGTAGCTTGTTTTTAACTTCCGTGAATTTGCGCCTCTCTTCTTGAACTGTAGGGGTAAAATCTGGATATATGGAGAACATATTGCCATCATAGGGTAGTTGTTGTTTGCTTCTCGCTACACGGAGTGCCACGTCCCGATCCCTATAGTTCAAGAGTCTCGCTATGATGGGGCGTGGTGTGCTGCCCTGTGGCGGGCGCGGGCCCAGGGTACGGTGCGCACGTTCAACTATAAACTGATTGGAGAAGGATTCCGCTCCGATCGACGACATCAGCAGTTCCTCGAAGTATTCCCCCATCTTTCCCGTATTGGTCGACTCAGGTATGCCTAGAACGTGAATATTATTGCGTCTACTTCGCGCTTCAAAGTCCTCATTGTCCGCTATCCGTGTGTTTGGGTTGTAGGCAGGGTGCGGCCCCTCTAGAGTACCGGTTGCGAGCAGGCCAGTGTAATAAGTTCTTCGTGCCCTCAAGCACTTGCTCGCCCCTGGGAGGAATCAGGTCGGTCTGGTGGACTCAAGGAGGATGGTAGACTGTTCTCGGCGAGTCCCTGTGGTGCTACAGAGCGCCAGCACAGTGGGAAGTCAAGTTTGGTGCTGGAGCAAGTCCCCCAAATAAGGCATGCAAGGGTTGGGGGAAGTCCGGATCGTTGTCTGTTTTATGGTGCTGTGGCAGGAGTCCCACACCTTCAAGCGCGTCTGCATCCAAGCGCAGATTCTCGAGCAGGCAAAAACAGCATGGGGAGAAGGATCGCGTTGCCCGCCCAGCATCACGCAGCACAAGATGGAGGTCGGCAGCACCTGGTCGCGAGATGGCGCCGGCTCAGGGATTTCAGGCGCTCATATGTAGCTGGTAGAAGGGTACAGGTAAGCGGTGACAGCTGGTGAGGAGAAGGGCTGTGTCCGTGGATCGCGCCACTAAAAAGGCAGACCGTGTCTCACACCATGGCGACAGCAGGAGGTAAGGACAGATCTAAGCGCTGAATTGCGGGTGTTTATGCCAGTGAGGGCAGCGCGAGTGCTTTGGGTGGCCTCTGGGTATAGGAGATCATGCCAGGATGGTAGGGGTTACATGTGCTTGACTGCCAGGAAGTCCAGGGCAACAGTAGCAAAGGTCTCGTGCAGCACTCCACCCACCTCTTCCGATGTCGCCAAGTCCGGTGTAACCCGCCCCAAATGGCAGTCTTGCAAGGCAGAGTCTTCGCTCACTGTACGGGGAGCTGTTGCGGCAGGCGGTGTGCTGAGCCAGTCTCTGGCCCCCGGTTCCGCTGTCCGACTCGTGAGGGGGTGCGGGCTCACGTAATTACTGAAGCCGCTCCTGGGCTCCAGCTGCTCCGCCCGCTCCTGCAGCAGAATCTTGGCGGTGTCGTAGTAGGAGCAGAGATGACCCAATCCGGCTGATTTTCACAGCGGAGCCTCAGCAGGACGAGAGCTGTGCCAGGCTGTATTTTTTTTAAAACTAATCTCGATACCTTGCTTGAACTTGTTTTTTCTAACACGGATTTTACCATTCTTGGAGACTTTAACTTCCATTTGGAAGAGTTAGAAAACAAAGATACGCTGGGGCTTTTGGATGCACTAGGAGCACTAGGACTCACTCAACTTGTGCAGTTACCTACTCATGTAGCTGGACACACGTTGGATGGCGTTTTCTCTTCAGGCCACGGCCTTACGATAAAAGAAATCTTCCCGCTGCCGTGGTCTGATCACTCACTTATTAAGTTTAGTCTTCCCTATTTCAGGGTAGGAGAGACTAGCATCACCAAACTGCCAGTTTCCACTTGTAAAGCCTGGAACAAAGCGGATAAACTACTCCTTTATACCCATTTGGAAGCCTCTAGTCCTCTTTTTCAGGACCATGTGGACTCAACCGTCACCAATTATACCAATTGGATTTCGGGGGCAGTTAACGCCTCGGTACCCATAAAAACATTATCAGGCAATAGAACTATTCCATCTGCCCCCTGGTTTTCCGAATTCCTTCGGAAGGAAAAACAGAACTGTCGTCGATTGGAACGGCGCTGGCGATTAAACTACGATGAGCCAGGAAAAAAAGCTTACAAAACAGCTTTACTAAATTATAAAAAACTCCTGATTTCAGTAAAGAAAAAATACTTCACACAACAGATTGAGTTGGCTGTCAACTCACCTAAGGAATTGTTTTCGGTGATTAATAAACTGGCCATGCCCAACAACATAGGCAGGAGGGCTAATCAGAAATTTTGCAATAATATTGCAGCCACTTTTAAATCTAAGGTTCTAGAAATTTGTAAAGCTTTTAAGGATGGTTCCGACCCCTGCTCCTTGCCCCACTCTTCTGGTTCAGACTTAAACAATCACATTTTATTTACTTTTTCCCCGGTTTCCACTGAAGACGTAGGAAAGTATATAAATAAATCTAGGTCAGGATCACCTATGGACCCATGTCCACCGACATTTCTTAAAGGAGTGGTAGACCTAGTGAGCCCTGGGCTTGCAGAAATTTTCAATCTGATCTTCGCTTCAGGCATTTTTTCGACCAGCTGGAAGGAGACATCTATTCTGCCCAATCCCACTAACTACCGACCTATTGCCAGACTACCTATACCTGCAAAGATAGTGGATAAAATTATGAACACTCAACTGTCGCAATTTATCAATACGAACAGTCTGCTTGATCATTCTCAGTTCAGTTTCCGTAAAGATCATAGCACGGAGACCGCACTTATTAAGGCAACAGAAGAGATCAGAGCGGTGATGGACGGAGGAGGCACAGCGGCTCTTGTGCTCCTGGATCTGTCCGCCGCTTTTGATACGGTTGATCATTCTCTCTTGCAAAGGCGTCTGGAGAAGATGGGAGTAGGGGAAGTGGCTCGGGCACTATTGGCCTCTTTTTTAACGGATCGGAAATCCACTGTATCTATTTACAGTTTTAATTCAGCCCCTTACGTTTTGCCTTGTGGTGTTCCTCAGGGCAGTTCGTTGAGCCCCTCGTTGTTTAACATCTACGTCTCTGAACTTGACCAACTAATCCGGGAATTTGGGTTTAGCCTGACCACATATGCCGATGACACCCAGATTGTGGTAGCTGCACATAAGCATCAAAACTCCCCTGCTCTGCAGTTTCGAAGCTGCATGAGCACTGTTAACAAATGGATGACAGCGCACTGCCATAAACTCAACTCCGATAAAATGGAAGTTCTGATTTTCGGTAGCTTGCAGCCCTCCTGGAGTAATTTGTGGTGGCCGGCGGAGATGGGTTTACCACCAAAGCCAGCGGCAAAAGTAAAAAACTTGGGTGTGCTGAATGATAATAGATTGACACTTTGCCAACAAACCAACGCCGTTGTTTCTGCTTCATACTTCCTTATAAAGAAAATAAGGAAGATTTTCCCGTATATTCCGGAAAATACCAGGAAAACAGTAGTTTCTTCTCTTATTCAATCTAAATTAGACTACTGTAATGGGCTATATCTTAACACCCAGAAGCAGTGTCTGAAGAAACTCCAGATGATTCAGAATTCGGCAGCACGTCTATTGCTTAATATTCCCAGACACCGTCCAGTTTCCAACGATATTCGCAATTTGCACTGGCTCCCGGTGCCTCAGCGTATAAAATTCAAAGCCTTGTGCATTGTTTATAAAGCCTTGCATCACATAGGTCCTTTATTTCTTCAGAATCTCTTCGTATGGTACCAACCGACCAGACACATTCGGTCGATGGGGGCAAGATAATTGTTGGTACCTAGAATTCGCACGGCTCATTGGGGACGCCGTAGCTTTTATTATGGCGCATCAAAACTGTGGAACGCCCTGCCTCTTGAACTTAGGAATATCAGTTCTTTGACTGGCTTTAGAAAGCAATTAAAAACCTAGCTTTTCCAGTACTAGGTGTTAGCTCGCGGCTTGTATTTCCTAGCGCCAAGGCACCTTTGGGTATTTGTGCGCTTTTATAAATCTCATTAACATAACATAACATAGTTTGAGCTGTCAACGGGGCCGCTGAGCAGGATAAATTAAGGATTTAGTCGCCAGGCTGCAGGAGCCTCACGATAGTGCGGCCATCTTGCGTGTGCGCCACCTAACGCCCCCACTGTGTTGCCCCCTTTGTCTGTCTCTTTGATAATCAGATCTTTGCGGTGTTGCAAGTTTTTGACAGCCAGACGGTCTCCAGAGGTGGTTTTCCTCCTTTTCAGATATTTTCGATGTTCTATTTCCAAGTCATGTGAGCCTGCTAGATGAAATGCATCTATGGTGTTGCCTGCAGGTAATTGTGTGCAGAATGTGGACTTGCTAGTCAGTTGGGTATTTTCCGTAGTGTCAGTGCGTATGCCCAGTTCTGCTGCGGTGGGTAGTACAGAAGTTCCTGCCTGCCTTTAGAGGATTCTTAGGTGAGCTATGATGGCCAATGATGAAGAATGACACCAATGGTGGTGTATGAGGCCAATCCATACAATGTTCTGTAATTATCTGGTTCTATTTATGTATTTTGCACTTGCTGGAATACCATGACTCTAAACTATTACTAAGCATTGTCCTTTAAACATGGCTCTTGTTGCCCATTCCTCCTATTTTAATGGCACGTCTTCAACTCCATTATCTGACCCTTCTTTATTCTAATTGCCCTCAACTACAAGCCTTATCTGAATTCCTTGAGTATCCAGCTGCGAGCGTCTGATTATCCTTCTTCAATAATCTACGTAAAGAAAAGACACCAGGTGAAGGGTTAGTGCTGTAACATTATTTGAACTACACAATCAAGATACAGAATGTTCAGAACATCACCATTGTTAAGGTTAATAATTTGGTTATACTTGTTTATCTGAAGATTATAAAACTCTGCTTGAAGGAAATATCCACACAACCCTCTAAACTATACATATTGTTTTTAAAAAGAGGAACAAAGTAATAAAACAATTGATGCCAAAATGTAGAACTAGTTGCAACTCCACTTCGTCGAACTAAATAATGACATAATAACTACATGTTTTTGATCATCCTTCTCAAGAGAATGGTACGACTGAACATTTAACCCGGTGTGTTCTTCTGAACTATTATAAGGTCAATGTGGGTTCCAGAAATAGTTCACTGCCTGATAGTGCTTGTGTACAGTAACTACTTCATTGAAAGGTTAATCATTTGCTTTATTCTTATTGCATTTGACAACCGTTTGACTACCTAAAACCATTATCTTCTGGGACAAAGGAAGACATTCCCCCAGCAGGCGGGAGCATTATTAATGCTTGCGTTTCCAGTGGGCGGGAGCATTTTTCATTCTTCTGCCCCAGAAGAATGAAAGCGAAGTTTTGAAATTGCTCCCGCCAAACAGGAGCAAACACAGGGTTTCCTGCCTGCGCCAGTGCTGGCAGGGAAACCGCTATGTCTCAGGAGTGGCTACCCTGGGACATAGCCTATGAGCATGTAATAGGCCCTGGGGGATGGGTACCCAGGGCCATTAATGGCTATGGGAAGGGGGCTCGCAGCCCCCTCCCAATTCTATATGTGGCCGGGGATGGGGTCCCCAGTGCCAGAATTGGGCTGCATGCCCCTCCCCCTTTGGATTATGGCTGGACCCCAGGGAATGGGGTCCGGGGGTGTAAATTGGCCCAGGAGTGAGGCCGCATATTCCCCCTTGTTTTCAGAAAGCTTGGCCTTGGGGGTGGGGTCCCCTGGGCCTACATCAGCCCGGGGAGGGAGGGCTGTGGATCCATCCCTCTGCTTTTTACAATTG
Organism: Triturus cristatus; assembly: GCF_964204655.1. NCBI lineage: Eukaryota > Metazoa > Chordata > Amphibia > Caudata > Salamandridae > Triturus > Triturus cristatus. The sequence goes on from NC_140583.1 coordinate 1,161,430,950, forward strand.
TTTGGGCCCCGGGGGGGGGGGGTCCCCAAGGCTGAATTTTCTTGGGGGCCTCAGACATCCCCTTCCCCCAAATATACCTATTGTCGTCGTCCCCCCCCCCCCCCCGGGACCTGGCTCACCTGGGGGTGTAAAAATGCAAGTGTGTGATGCCATGCTTTATTTTTTTAAATCTTGCTGCAGTTCTACTGCGAATTTGCAGCAGAATGAAAACAAAAAATTTTTGGCCACAGGCAGGTTCCCTGTAGGACAACGCCACTAGGCCTACGGGCTAAAGGTGTACCTACCCTGCCCCCTTGTTGGTTTTTGTTTGCCTTTTTACTTGGGACTTGTCAGAGTCCCAAGACGGCTGTCGCCACTTTCTGGTGAAGTGGTGGCAGCCAATCACTGCATTGCTGTTGGCATGTGGAAATGTGTTCCACATGCCAACAGCAATACAGTGATTGGCTGCCACCACATCAACCAGAAAGTGGTAGCAGCCGACAATTTCCAGACAGCAGCTGATGTGAGAAACAAACTGTTTTGGAAAGAATATACTACTCGTGGTTGCCAGTAGGTAGTTCTAGATGGGACCTAGTTTCTATAGAAAAAGCGTTTTTTTGTTTTGCTATAAACTTTGGCGCCGTTTGACGAATCTTAACGAAATGTTCGAAACTAGTTTGCCTCTCACTTCAGCTGCTGTCTGGAAAGTGTTGGGATGATCCGTCAAGCAGGGGCCGAGAACAAGAGGGCATTCTCCATGCAACTTCCCATAGGGCTTATAGACACAATTACAGCCCAAACCGCTGAACATATTTACAAATTGGGCAGAAAGCTAGATCTTGGTCCAGAAAGTGTGCATTTGGTAGTTTGGTGTAAATATGTTTAATAGTTTTGGAGTTAATAAAGTAAAAATATTTATGTACATCTAGAGACCTGGATCCACCATGGCGGAGCTGCAGTGCAACGCGCCAAAATCAATGCCGTGATTGGCTGGCCGCAACCTGAGAAGGAAAGTTGCAGCCGCCATTTTGTGCTTTGGGACTCGGTTCCCAGCGGGTGGGGAGGGAATACAATTTAAGTAATAGAAGGGACTCTTCATGGGCAAAAATGTTTTTTTAGAGCACGTAAGGTTCTGGATCCACTGTGGTGCTCAGTGTAAGCCCCCTGTGTGTACCACCGCAGATCCGTGGTACAAAGCACACACACTTACAGACCCACACATCTCACTGAACCTCTCAAACACCGACTCGCCAACCTATACAGCCCCTTACACACCCACTCACAGACCGAAAAAACAACTCACAGACCCACACTCCCACTAACACGGCCACTTACACACCCACACAACTCACATACCCATTCAGCTACTCACACAGCAACTCTGACTCACACAACCATTCACACACCCACAAAATCACTCACATACCCACTTATAGACCCACACAGCCACTCACAAACCTACTCGCACACCCATTTACACAGCCACTCACTTACCCATCCAGCCACTCACACACCAATACAGCCCCTCACACACCCATCCAGCCACTCACACACCCATCCAGCCACTCACACACCCATCCAGCCACTCGCGCACCCATCCAGCCACTCGCGCACCCAGCCAGCCACTCACACATACACAAAACCACTCAGACCCACAAAACCACTCACAGACCCACACAGCCACTCATACACCTACTCAAACCCCCAAAGCCACTCACACACCCATACAGCCACTCACAAACCCACACATCCACTCATCCACAACCACTCGTATGCCATACAGCCATTCACAGACCCACTCATACAGCCACTTAAATACCCATACTGCCATACACCCATATAGCCACCCACACACAGGCAGTGATACACTTATAGAAATTGAAATAGCATATATTTGTATTCAATGTGTTGTTGTTTGAGTATTCAATGTGTGCTCGTGGTTAGGAATGGATCCCCGGATCCATAAAATGAATTTAACAAAAAGAAACGCTTTGTGCATTGCATTTATAGAAAGACTACCTAAGTTACCTAACCTTAATTTTTATTTCTAGGATATATAATAAGAATGAACGTGTGAATAAAATGTATTTATAAACTTGTGAAAATGTATATTAAAATTGAATGTATGGATCAAATTGTAGCCCAATTTATATATTTTTTTAAAATAGTGAAATTCATTAAAAAACCAAAGGTTACAGGGACGTTATAGTTAGGTTCAGATTCAAGACACAAAACGCCATCGAAATGCAGCTGTTGCAGTTATCTAAGCTAACTATAACTTACTTCCCCCACAATGCATTGCTTATGACCTCACATATTACATCACTCATGACGTGGTCAGTGACATGACTGATGACATCATCCAGCTAAGTAAACTTCAATATACTACATAAAATACCATTTATATTTTTTTAAAATAGGAAAAGGAGACGGTGGGATACATACAGCAGAGCGCTCACTGTAACCCTTTCAGCTACTACACTCACTTATCACCCAGGAGAGAATTCTCAGTGGAAAGTCCTGTCTCTTCTAAACTACTACTCTAAACACTGTTGACCAAAGTAAGATGCCTAACCATAAAGGCTAGTCTATTGCTAACCACAACAGCACCATTCGTCAACCTGAAAAGAGGTTTTAGTGCAGTCATCAGAGAAACCACTACAACACACACTCAGTAGAGAAGTCTTGGCAGACAGGCCACTGTGTCACAAACCACTAATAAAATTGTTCTTCATCATCACTCTGCTGCTCAACAGCCCGTATAATGGTTAACGTTAATATATCCGTCTACATGGAGGGGTCCATCTCTGCCATGCCCATGTTCCGCTAACCGTTTTAGCTTAGAATTCAGACTTATTTGTTGTTTTGTTTTTTGTTGTTTTCCATTTCAGGGCGACAGATGCTTCAATTTCAGAAGTGTAGGGAGGTGGGTGTTGGGGTGCCGGGGGGGTGGGAAGACCGTTGTCTTCTGATTGCTCACTGTTTTCAGCCGCCTTTGGGCCAATGTTTTTCGTCCTTTATGGCAGCTTTCTGTGCACACACACCACTAATGACGGCATGAGACCTATTAACCCACACAAGCTCGATCCCCACGCCCAGGCCACGGGATGTTACCTCTCCTGGGATCAGAGTCTATCCACACGGATCCACACATACACTACCCATTCTGATGGTGTCCACCATTAATAGACCCCTCCACATGTTGTGGAACGTCAATGGCCTAGTAGACTGTATAAAGCGAACATCAGTTCTCTGCAGTGCCCAGCGCCAGGCGCCCGAAACCCTTTTTTTTTTTTACAAGAAACACGCCTTCTGGGAACTCACTGTATCTTCCTGGCCTGTTATGGGTTCGATAGGGTCTGGCATTCTGGTTTCACACGGGGCTCCCAGGGAGTGGCCATATTGATTCACAGGGGGCTCCCCTTACGTTGATGCAGGTCAAGACTGTCGCACAGGGCCGCTACGTGGCCCTGACCGGCAGGATCGAGGGTCACGTTCTTAATCTTTTGTGTGTATGCATTCTCCCTGCCACAATACCCTCCACCATCCGGCGTCTCACGCTATTAGTCTCAACCTTCCCTCAGGGTCTGACGGTCATTGGGGGCGACTTTAACGCTGTTATGCAACATTCGCGCAACACGGCAGACACTCCCTCCGCAACCCACCTCGCTTCTGCTAAGCGCCTTTCTGATTGGTCCTCCGCCTTAGGGATGCCTGGAGGATGGGGATTCCCCGCCGGGAACAATATAATCATACTTCTGCGGCCCCCGTACTCACTCCCGTATTGATCTACTCCTATTGCAGGCCATCGACTGTTAGTTGGTGTCAGGGGTTACAATCCTGCCCCGTGGTATCTCAGACCACTCTCCTGTCTCACTCCATCTCGGGAGCGCCCCATGTGGCGCCCGTGCGATTTGGCGGATGAACGCATGGTTTCTGCAGGGCGTGGAATTCGTCGAAACCCTCGGACAGGAACTGAAGCAATACTTTTTGGTCAATAAAGGATCGGTCCCCTCGCACGGTACACTGTGGGAGGCCGGCAAGGCCACTATGTGAGGGGTGGCTAGAGGCTTAGTCCACGCGAAGCGCACAGCTCAGACCGCCCGCCTTGTGCAACTCGAGGTCCACGCTGCTCAGCTGGAATCAGACCAGGCAACTGCCGAAGGTGCTGGCTCCACCCGCCAACTCACACTGTTCCGTGAGGAGATCTGACAGATCTCTCTGGAATCCGCTAAAATGCTATGGCGCTTCTCAGTGGCGCGTGTATATGGCTGGGGCGAAACAAATTGTAAACTCTCGTACCCCAAAGCCAACCGCATAATCCCTGAGATCTGCGATGCGGCCGGCGCTCATCATTTTGCCTCTCAGGCTATTGCCCAAGCCTTTGCCGGTTATTATGCAACTCTGTACGCGGTCCGGCCTCCTGTGGCCCCCCTGGCTGCTTTGTTATCAGAGACACTGACTTAGCTGCCTCGTCTTCCTCAGACAGTCTCGGAGACTCTGGACCTCCCTCTCACCCTGGAGGGAAATACACACTGCCATTTCACTTTTACATTCCGGCAGGACGCCGGATGGCTACCCTCAAGAATACTACGTGACCTACCGTGACTTGTTGGTCCCGCACCTGGTGGACTTGTTCCAACATGTGATGGATGTAGGGTCCTTTCCCTCAGAAACCGACGTGGCCACTATTGTGGTTCTTCCAAAGAAGCAACCGCCTTCCCTCTCCTGTGCGGATTACCGCCCCATTTCCCTCATTAACACCGAGGTGAAAATCTTTGCCACAACTTTAGCCCAACGTCTCCGTCCCCCCTTGCACGACTTGGTCCACCCAGTCCAATGTGGCTTCATGCCTGCCCGGGCTACACGGCACTGCATACGCCGTCTCCAACTCGCCCTCCGCCATCGACTCACTCCATACTTGGCCCTGCTTTTCATTGATTTTGAGAAGGCATTCAACACGGTCGACTGGAGCTACTTGGAGGATGTGCTGGAGGTGAAGGGCTTTGGCCTTCCCTTTCAGCGCCTCATCCCTGGTTCTATACTCCAGTCCCAGAGCAAGGGTCCTAATTAATGGCGTGCTCTCAGAGGCGTTCCCCATCCAGAGGGGCACTCACCAAGGCTGTCCGCTCTCGCCGTTTTTATTTGCGCTAGCGATGGAGCCCCTGGCCTCTCTCATATGACAAGATCCCCACATCCGGGGTTGGGTTTGGGACCCCAATCAGGTGGACAAGGTCGGCCTCTATGCCAATGACGTCCTCCTGTTCCTAGCGGACCCCGAGAGCTCAGGCCCACGATGCTTGGACGCTCTCTCCGCCTTCGAACGGGTCTCAGGCTTTCAGCTCAACCCGGCAAAATCCACTCTGGTTCCTCTCCATCCATCCCGTGCCTGCTTCGACTGTCCTTCAAATACCTGGGGATCTGGGTTACCCTGCTTCCAGAACTTGAATGGGCCCTCAACATTAAGCCCCTGGTTACCAAGGCCAAGGTGGATCTCAGGTGATGGCAATCCCTTCCTCTAAGTCCTCTTGGCAGGAGTGCCCTTTTTAAAATGATGGTTCTCCCCCGTTTTTTATATATTTTACAAAATATAACCTGTCATCTCCCGGAGTGTTGGTTCCTCAAGATTGATGGTTTCCTCACCCGGTTTCTCTGGAGAGGTGGGAGATCACGAATGTCCCTTGCTCACTGCCGCATACCTCCGTATGATGGGGGCATGGGTGTGACCAATCTTCACCTTTATTATCTGGCCACGAGACTTATCGTGGTTCACGATTGGTTCGCCGGCGGCGTAGAGCTCGGATCTATGGACTTTTCACGGCTCCAAGCCTACTTGTATGGAGCCCCTATACTGCAAGTCCTCCCCCCCATCACCAAGACGGTCCTGCTGGCTTGGCGTACGGCCCTGCGCCACACGAAATGGGATGGGAAACTTACCGAACATACACCTCTGTGGCACGGTATTTGGCTGCGGGAGGCCTCGACTCTTCGGAACTTGCGACGGTGGGACCACATTGGGATCTCGCTTCTCGGGGACGTTTGGGCTGGGGACCACATCAGATCCTTCGCAGATTTGCAGCAGCGCTACTCCCTCCACTCCTCCCAATTTTACAAATATCTACAACCTAGGCATGCCCTCAGGTTGCACATTCCGTCCCCCACCTCTCTCCCTGAATTTAGTCCCCTCGAAGCCCAAGTGATGATGGGGAACCTCGGTAGAGGGGGGGTGTCGTGGATTTATCGCTCTAGAGTGAATAATGGCCCCGCGTCCCTGGAATCCATGCGAGCCTGCTGGGAGGGTTGGTTGGGTCCCCTAGCAGATGCGGACTGGAGACACACTCTCATGGCCCCCAAGACCTTAACGACCTCTTCCAACCTGCGCTTAATCCAACCCTATTATTTACATACAGCATATCTAACCCCTGCGCGCTTATACAGAGCCCGGCTGTGGCCCTCCCCGACCTGTACACGCTACAATCATGCTCCAGCTGACTTTTACCACATGGTCTGGCAATGCCCTGTCCTGACACCATTCTGGGCAGAGGTGGAACTGGAACTTACACAGATCCTGGGGTGGACGGTTCCCCACGACCCATTACGCCTGATCCTAGGTGTGTTTGATGGCCTGGACGGCTCTCAGGCTGACAATCGCTTCCTTGGGACCACACTGGCGGTAGCGAAACGTGGCATTGCGACACTCTGGTCTCAGGCCAGGTCCCCTACTGTACGGAGGTGGAGGCAGGGGTGGATTGGTGCGAAACTCAGGAGGAACCCCTCTTCGAAGCCCGGGGATGCCCTGAACTATTCGGAAAGATTTGGGGTAAATGGTTTAATTTACTGCCCTGAGGGGTGTAAATGTGCACATGTACCATGATAACCTCGCACACGACTCTAGTCTTATGTTCGATTTACAGGTCTCTGTCATCTCCCGTACGTGTGTATATCACCCAGACATTGTGCTTGATTTTGCTGCCATTGTATATTTGTGTTGTGTTTTAAAAATCAATAAACTTGATTATCAAAAAAAGAATTGTTCTTCATCCTGGAGAGAGGTCAGTCTGTTGCAAACCACTATTACACTGAGCCGTCACCCTAGAGAGAGGTCTCACTAAACAGATGAATATATTGATATATTGCAAACTACTACTACACTCATTCATCACAAAAGAGAGTGGTCTAAGCAAAGTGGTCAGTATGTCAGAAAACACAACTATACTCCGCCATCACTGTGGAGTGAACAGCTTACACTGTCACAAAGCATTACCATATGCACACATCAGCTGGGGACACGTGTCAGCATACAGGCTAGTTTACTCATAAATAGTACACCTGCTTTAAAAACAGGATTATAGTTCAGATGATATATGTTAGAAATACTAACACTCAGTAGTACATAGAATAGTAATTTAACTTGTGAAGTAGCTCAGTATATATCTTTGAGTGTTAGAAAGGTTTACGAAACACGCTCACTGGATGATGTCAACAATGATGTCATCAGTGATGTCACTGACCATGTCATGAGTGATGTAATATGTGTGGTCATAAGCTATAGTTATCTCCGGTAACTATAACTGCTGAATTTCTATGGTTTTGTGTTTGCACAAAATTTAACCTAACTCCCTGTAACCTTTGTTTTTTGAGTGAATTTCGAAGGGTTTTAAAATTATATTACCTAATTATATCGTCCCTTTAACCTTTGGATTTTATCAGTGTGTGTGTGTGTGTGTGTGTGAATATATTCACAGAAAAAAACATAGGTTTCAGGGACGTTATAGTTAGTTGGACATTTCACTCATACAAAAACCATAGAAATTCAGCCGTTCTACTTAGTTCAGCTAACTATAATTCACGCCCCCGCAATGCACTGCTGATGACGTCACATATTACATCATTCATGACATGGTCAGTGACATTACTGATGACATCACTGATGACATCATCCAGTGAATGTGTTTTTCTTTGAAATTTTAATATGTATTATATAAATACCAAGCTGTATTGAAGAATGAGTGGATGTATAAGTGTCTGGATGGATGATTTAGTAGGTGTGTGACTCACTGTTTAGGTTACTGATTAAATGTGTCTTACTGAATACATGTGTTAGTGACTAAACTGTGTGAATGTCTGTATCAGTCTGTCTGTTGTTGTATAACCTGCTGCATCAGTTGGTCAGTAGCTCCACGGGTGTCTATATGGGTTATTCATTAGTTGCCTGAGTAATTGTATGGGAGACTGAGTGTGTGTGTGGTTGGGTGGGGAGTGTGTGACTCTGTGCATAGATGTGTGTGGTTGATTGGGTGTATGACATTAAGAGTGCATGTGGAAACAGTTCTATGGGTGAGTGAGTGTGTGTATGGATGTGTTGGCGAGTGACTGGATGTCTCTGTGGTAAATGTCCAAGTAAGTACAAAAGTAAAAGGTAGTGTATGTGAGTTGGAGTATATAAATGACTATATGGGAGAGTCAGTTATTGTGGGAGTAGCTGTATGGATGAGTGTATACTTGTATTAGTGATTATATAAGAGAGTAAGTATGCGTTAGTATCCGTATTAATAAATGAGGTGGTGTGTGTATAACTGTAGGTGAGTAAATGGAACTGTGATTGATTCTTTGCATGACTGACTACGATAGGTGCATGACTGACTAGGATGAGTGGTGGTGTGTGAGTGTCTGTATAGGTGCATATGATAGTGTTGTATTGATCAGTGACTACATGTATGAATGGTTGTACGGATGAATGAGTGCATGTGTATGTACACCTAGGAATTAGTGAGTGTGTTTGTAGTTACTGGTATTGGTGTGTCGATGGTTTTGAAAATGGTAGTCTGTATTTTACAGGGGGTGTATCAAAGGTTATATTAGGGTGTGAGGAGGTACATCAGATTGTCACGTGGATGATGTTATCAGCGATTTCATCTGACATGTCATCAGTGATGTCACTAACCATGTCATGAATGATGCAATATGTGACGTCATCAGCAGTGCATTGTGCGGGCGCGAGTTATAGTTAGCTGAACTAACTATAACGGCGAAATTTCTATGGTTTTGTATGAGTGAAATGTCCAACTAACTATAACGTCCCTGAAACCTATGGTTTTTTCAGTGAATTTCAAAGGTTTTTTAAATGCTAATTTGTAACTATAACGTACCTGAAACCTATGTTTTTTACAGTGAATTTCAAAGGTTTTTTAAATGCTAATTTGTAACTATACGGTACTCGAAACCTATGGTTTTTTCAGTGAATTTCAAAGGTTTTTTAAATGCTAATTTCTAATTATTTTCTTCTTTAAACTTATAGTTTTTTCAGTGATTTTAAATTATCACTTCATTGTCAACCTAGTGAAAACAGCCAATATCCCCAGTTTTCCAGCAATAGCTTCCACCCAAAAAAATGTGTCACAAATGAGAACAACAACTAACGGTGATATACAGAGTAGACGTCCCCGTGCAAAAATTAACACAAAAGCACCAGTTCCCGATATTTTCAACGAGCATCCAGATCATAAACCTATCCATCTGTACATATACTGCTGGTGCTTGTAGTGTTGTGCACAATAGACGCAACCATGTTACCTCAGGGAGTGGGGAAGATCTCGGACATGTAGCTGGGTTGTCCTCCCCTGGAAGCGGAAGCGCAGTGGGCTGATCCAACGTACGCCACTCCAGCGTAGGAGTATGAATAAATAAGCCGGGGCTCTGGGCGTGGTTCACTTGTGAACTGTGAAGACCAACAAGTCTGCCAGAGCGGTGGGCCTCACCCTGCCACGTGGCTGCCGCCATGTCCGCGGGTCTCCTCGACACAGGCCTCCTGTGAACCCAGCGGCACAGCACCGCAGACTTTTGTCTGTACAGACTACTGCCTTCGATCTACACTGCGGACAGCAGGCATCACAATTCAGATGGAGTAGCGACTGCAGATGACGCAGTCCAGTACGCAAGATACATTGCTCCCAGTACGGCCCTGTCGGACCACGCATCATCGCAGTTTGCGCACACCCTGAGTGCTTCAGGTGCCACTAACTCAGTGCACCACAAGTTATCGCCACGTGGCCTTATTGAGGTAGAATTAAATAGACAAAAGACATTGCTCTGAGTGCGGCCCCCCGGACCACGCATCATCGCAGGGTACGTACATGCTGAGCGCCAAAGGTACTTCTAACTCAGTGCAGCTTAAGTCATCGCCACGTGGCCTTATTGAGGCAGAATTCAATAGACAAAAGACATTGGTCCGAGTGCGGCCCTCCCGGACCACGCATCATCGCAGGGTACATACACGCTGAGCGCCAAAGGTACTACTAACTCAGTGCCCCATAAGTCATCGCCACGTGGCCTTATTAAGGCAGAATTCAGTAAGCAAAAGACATTTCTCCAAGTGCAGCCCGCTCGGACGACGCATCATCGCAGGGTGCGCACACGCTGGTTGCTTCAGGTGCCACTAACTCAGTGCACCACTTATCATCGCTGGCTGCACACACGCTGAATTGCCAGTAACTGTGCAGCTCTACTGAACGCCACGTGGCTGTGGGCCCTTGCTGACCCCTGCCTCTGGCCTACACTGCGGTCAGCACGACTCACAATTAAAATTGAGTGTTTATTCATTAATTACAGAGTCCAGTAGGCAACTAACTACAACGTCTTCGAATCCTAAATAATATCCTTTTAGTATTCTTGCTTCAAGAACTTTTTTGATATCAATTATAGCTTTAGTACAATCACGAAATTCATCTTGCAAGTCCAAAGGAACACTGAATGGCAGTCTACACTGCGGCCAGCAGAGCTCACAGTTCGTATTCAGTCTTGATTCATGAATTTCGGAGACAGTAGGCAACTAGCTATAACGTCCCCGAAACCTACACATTTTAACAATGTATTTCATACAGATTTCATCTTTTGTTACCTACACAGCGGTCAGCAGAGCTCACAATTTACATTGAAACATGATTTATTAATTGCAGACAGAATTGTACTCTGTCCTCGGATTTTGTCAAGAAGAAATGACAAAAAGCATTCCTCGATGTCTGTGCTGACTACTACCTTCCATCTACATTGCGGATAGCAGGGCTCACAATTCACATTGAGTTGCAATTGCAGATGAAGCAGTCCAGTAGGCAAGAGACATTGCTCCCAGTGCGGCCCGCCCAGAACAAGCATCATCGCTGGCTGCGCAGACGCTAAATGCTTCTGATGCCCCTATCTCAGTGCAGCACAACTCATGCACCCTTTCTGATATAATATTTTGTGTATAATTTCACATCTGCTGTCCTACCTCAGTGTATCGCAAGTCATGAACCCTTTACGATAGAATCTTTTCTGTATGATTTCATATCTGGTACCCATTCCTTAGTGCAGCACAAATCATTGGCCCTTTATGATTGAATCTCTGTGTCTGATCCAATGATTACTGTTGTACTTGTTGCCAACACCAACCATTCCCGTAGGGTTGGCTTACAATCACCCCACATGCATCCACCACAGACGTCACTGGACATGTGACCCTGGTAATAAAAAGGAGTCGAGTGCATGTGCCTGTACCCAGTACCACTATCCATCTGTGTCCGTGTGTTCATTATGTATGCAGCATGCTGACCCTAGGCCCTACCACATTAAATAGTGTTCTGGACAGCGTATGCAACCATCTTACCTTTGACACTGGGGGAAAACTTTAGTTATGTAACTTTGTCTCGGTCATTGTACAAGTACGTACATAGAGACTGCATCGTTAAAGTACTGCAAGCAGAGTATGTAGTGAATTTATAAGTGCGTGAGGATCGTCGCAGTGATTGTATAAGTACATATGTTGGCGCAGCCTAATTCCGACAATGAGCTTGTCTCTTAATTGGCTGCCCTCCATGTTCAAAAACTGAAACTTCAACTTTCCATGGCCCTGTTTTGCTACAGCTGCAACACTCCACTGAATGTGCAATAAACATTCATATCCACACAGATGTCTCATGTCCACCATCTTTCTTGTGTGGAACTATGGATGAATATAGGGTCAGTAATTCCCCGTACCTTCCATGTTGCCCATACTGTTGGACTTTGCCCACAGAGTGACACTTTGGCTTTTGCAACCCGGGTGACGGTAGCACTCCAACACGGACACCCGCCACAGCCACTCCCTCATGGCTGATATACACCCACACCACACCCATCCAGCACAGGCGTCACAGAACATGTGACGCTACTAATAAAAAATACCGGGCGCACGTGCTCTACGCCATTTTAGAGTTGCTCGCAACGCATGCACTGCGGCCGGCAGAGTCACACCGCCACGGTGATGGCCCGTCCCGGTGGTCTGGACACTTGATGTTTTGTTTGCTCTGCTGCACCGCAGTGTAGGCCTGAGCCCAACAGCGAGGGCCTACCGCCACTTCTCACTGAGTTAGTAGCACCGCAAGCACTGAGCGGGTGTACAACCTGCGATGATGATAGGTGCACTAGTGTGTCCTCTGCCATGGCGATATCAAGACTCAATTCCAAATGTGAGACCTATAAGCTTGCAGAACGGAGCTGCATGATGTGGAGGGTACCCTGACCCTGAAAAAGTGAGCAGTGAGGCCTTGGTGCGCAGAGTTGGACAAGTACCTCTGGGCGGCGGGAGTGGATGGGGTACAGCAGCCTGAATGCAGAAAGACGGCAAAGCGATTTAGGCGTACGCACTCGTATATACTCTGCCACAACGTCGGATTGGTAACGCAAGCACTGGTGCAATTCCCGAGGAGCCGGTAGCGAGTTCCAACTGTGGACTGCTTTTTGTAGCAGCCTGGGGGCAGATTTGGGCGGTGTCGCTGTTTTTTGGGTACAGCCAGCAGCCCAGTGGGTCTCTGAATGGCCTTTCTGGAGACAGATGGGCGTCATTACCTCACGTTTAGCAACAGGCAGAGGTGTCACTTTCTTTCTCTCACAGGACTGCCCATTAATGTATGCCAGCAGTCTCTAACCGGTGGATCGCGAGCTACCGGTAGCTCGCCGAGACCCTGTGAGTAGCTTGTGCCGAGTGCTGCTCAATTTAGTAGCCCTTTAGTGTTGTTTGGGCTATTTAGGCTTTTTTCAGTGTCTGTTGCCTGCCCTCACCCAAACCAGCTGCTCCGATTGGCTTTGAGCTTAGCTGGGGTGGGGTGGGGCGGGCTGAAGAGGATGACGTTTCTCTCCTGCAGTCTCGTGGCTGTTTACGCGCCCCCTGCCTTTTCCTCACTGGCACCGCACTGTCCATTGTGCGATTGCGACGGGTGCCAGTGCGGAGCTCAAGCAGGCGTGGCAGGGCGGAGCATTGCAGAGCAGCTGGTTTGCAGGTCACGCAAGCAGTAAAGAACTGATGGGACCCGCGCGTACAACCTTCCACCAGAAGCAGCAAGTAAGCCACAACACTCTTAGTTTAAGGTCCCCCGGTAAAAAGTAAAGACTCGAGTGAGTCATACCATGTTGAATGACCCTGCATGGGACTGCTCTCATGATGACCATGGCTGCCCCGTTCCTCTCCTATGTGCGTTGTGACTGCCTCTACGCACCCCTGCCTTTTCTTCGCTGGTTTTTAGGTCACGCAAGCAGCAAAGAACTGCCGGGACCCGAGCGTTCCTTTTTCCTCACTGCCCCACACTGTGTAGGAGTGCGATGGCCTGATATATCCTTAGCTGCGCAGATTCAGAATCACAGATAGGAGTGCCATTGTACATACTCCTTGTGCCTCGTGTGATTTTTTTGCGCTGATTGGAAGCGCCTCAGGACCAGGAAATTGGTCATTTCTAGGAAATGGGTTAATATGTAAAAACCCGTATTTGTATCTCAGTCATAATTCACCAGCATCGACACCCAGAAACTTAAGGCCGCAAGTCTGCTGCACGGCCAAACAAGGAGATGGTGGCGTTCGATCGGTAGGAACACCGTGCAGACTGCAGAGCCAATGTGCAGAGCACCCCCACTTCCAGTGAGCAGGTAATCAAACGCTCCCTCCTCCGCAACTGCTACTGTACTTTTTTCTGTCCTTATCTTTCTAATCTACTGCTAGTGTTTGGGTTTCGTGATTATTGTCTGCAAATGCATAATTCGTGAGCTAATGGTAGTCATATCTGTGTGTCAGGAAACCCCTATCTATCTGGTCCAAACACATGGGTGAAGTTGTTGCAGCAGTAGATTCCTGGGCTGCTCCACCCCTGGTGACGTTATAGCAGTGTTTACTTCACCCAGTCGAGGGGCTTGTAAGGCACGTGTGTCCATCCGCTCGCTATGAACAACCCCCTTATCTGAAAGAAGGTCGGGTGTTCTTGCTAAGTAACATTGAGTGGTGCAGGACTTCCTTCACCATGCCAGGTCAAATGCAGCCTTGTATAGAATCCAGCCTCAGTTGACAGATAACCAGAGCACTGGTACCACATTGCGGTGGCAGCTGGGGTGCTTCTTTGTGTTGCAATCAGGTGGCCGAGCTCTTTTGCGGTGTCAGCAGCACACACAGTTTTAGGGTACTCCTCAGTGGTGCAGTGACCCGGTGATTCAATTATGTCTTTGCACCCAAATTCATCTCAGAGTTTATTGTGGGCCCCCATTGCCACCCTGGAACCTTGTTCGGTACCTTAGCCACACCACACTGCTTCAGTTTCCCTGGGGGGGGTGGGGGGCTGACAATAGATACCCGCTGGCCCTGGTCACAGTGTACTCCTCCTCACCATCCCCTCTGTCCTCCACAGTTCCACTCTGCATTGGCAAAGGCCGCACTGAGTCCAGACTCCAATCCAGACACACCCACCCCCAGGCACCAGAAACTGTTCAGTACAGGGCCAGCAAGCCACCTGGGCCTGCACCTGCTCTACCTCCTCACACAGCTCACAGTCCTTAGCTTCGTCACCACTTTGCACTCACTGGCCACTGTGCGCTCTTCATGTACAGGCAGCGCTGGCTTACCAGCTCCGGCCTCTCCACAGTGAGGCCTTGACTGCTCCCATGGTGTCGTGTGGCCACTCGGGATGTTATATTGGATGTTTTTGGGACGATTTTATTGGTTGGTGGTCTGTGCCAATGCTTCTCTGTAGTTTTTGAGCTATTTGTGGGCCTATTGTATTGGCTGGTGGGCTTTTTTTTATTGTTTATTTTCCTGATATTACCAAACATTGCCTGCTGCAAGCCCAAATAGCCTAGTCTTCCATACCTTGAAAAACACCTCCTATACAACATGTCTTTACAAGTTTAAAACTTATTTTGCAAATGTGGGCCACTTTTTTTAGCTATTTGATTTTCCAACTATAATATATTTAACAACATAACATAACAGGTGTAGTTGTGAAGCGCACGATTACCCGAAGGTGTCCTGGCGCTGAATAACAGATGTTTATTGTTACCCAACTCAATGCTACTCATTTTATCGACCTCAAAGGCTGAGTGGACCCGCCGGGGTTTAAACCTGTGACCATGAGGTCGAACACAGGCCCCTGCAGTGGCTGCTTTAGTCCACTGAGCCAGCAGACACGGCTTATGGGGCTACTTCTAATTTGGTGCCGGGGCCTCTTTTCTGTCCCATTCTGACAAGCATTGGCCTCCGCTTTCACGGCTTGTGCTTTTGTTGTCTCACTGTTGTGGCTTGTGCTTTAGTTTTTTTATGTCACTGTTGTGGCAGTGAATGCACTGCATTTAACATAATATGATGCATTCCTATTCTTTCCCTGCACTGGCACACAAACTTCTGCCCCCTAGTGCCAACACAGGCACCCCTGTGCCATGGTGCAAGGGTGCCTGTGTTGCAGACAGAATTGTTCTTTACACAGGGAGGGGCACCTTCTTGCACAAAAACAATCCTCTGAGGCAATTTCCTCTTTCTATGTGTGCTGCGGAAGGCAGTGCACATTTAAAAAGGGGAACAAAAGAGTAATAAAGGTATTTCTCCTTATTACGCCTCACCTGGGGGGGG
The DNA here is from genome assembly GCF_964204655.1 of Triturus cristatus. Lineage (NCBI taxonomy): Eukaryota > Metazoa > Chordata > Amphibia > Caudata > Salamandridae > Triturus > Triturus cristatus. The sequence goes on from NC_140583.1 coordinate 1,161,446,824, forward strand.
GGCGTTATAGAATTTGTACAGATCACCCTCAACTTATGCATTTCGAGGTGCTGTCATGTGTGATAATGAAGAAAGGGGAGGCATTGTGTTGCAGTATTATTAGCGTAGGGCACACATACTCAGTGTGTGGCCCTGAAGCACTTACCTACATGGGCAACAGGCTGTGCCATGTAGGGTGTGTGGTTGAAAGTGTTTTTCTTGGTTTGTGATCCTATGTAGAAAGTTTTTCCAAGGCTTGTCTGATGAACACCAAGGTGCGCTTATTTAATTTATTATCTGATAATAGCATAATAAAACGTTATCATGTTATGGGACACACTGTATAGCAGTGTGGTGCATGGAGAGGTGTGAGACAGATATGCAGTTACTCTTTATGATTTTTCAGTCTGCTGACAGCTTTGAATAGCTATAGGTCCCATTGGTATTTCTTGTGGTTGTAGTAGTCTACTAGCAGCCTTATCTGTGATTGGTTCCAGGTTTTCCGGTTTCGTGTTGTAAAGTTCACCCACTGGGTATCCCTTCTCCCTAGAGATGGCGTGGCCATTTTTAATGCTTCATTGAGTGAGTTGTGACCTATCGCCTATTGGAGATTAGACACAAGCAGTGCACCATGGCAGTTTAGAGCAGCAGCGCTCAACGACCTGGTTGTTCACAACAGGGCCAGTCAAAGAAGTGTTCATCATTATACCGAGACATTTTTACTTCTAAGTATATTGGGATAATCAGATAACATTATTCCTTGCCTCAGTCAGCTGTGGGCAATCTTTAGAAAGGTGATATTTATTGGTTTGAAATGTGGGTGATCCCAGTCACCATAAGACTGAGGTCACTGGGCTATGTCACAAAATCTGCAGCTGTCAAGGAATATCATTATGTAGAGTAGTTTTGAAAGCTTGTCCTAATTCCAAAAAGTCCAATGTTTGCTACAAATGTAGGAGTACCCAATAGAAATGATTTGCAAAACTTCCACTTTTGTGAATTGGGTGCTTGGTGTGGTACAATTTTAAGTCATCTTCCTATTTACAGAAGTCAACTAAGGTCCATACAAGCCAAAAACTACGGTTTGGGCATAATTAATCAAATCTCAGGTCATTTGTGAAAAGCAGCCCTCCTGTGTTCATAGTTAAACATAGCTAAGGTGAGTTAGTTATCTCACTTTCCAACGGTGTTGTTTAATTTACCAACATGGCTGCTACTCACAAATGGTCTGTAATACATTATTATTTAAAGGTGTCCACATGGTATTCTTGCCTGTTATGGATTATTGGATGTTGACTTCATCAACATTTTTACTCTTGCTTACAGTCTTAACAACTAATAATGGATGAAGAGTCAGGTCCCTCCGAAAGGGCAAAGAACAAGACTTAATACTTCCATCAAGAGTGGGGGAACAAATTTTTATTTACACAAATTAAAGACAACTGTGTATGTTCAATCTGTGGAGCAAAAGTTGCAGTTGGAAAAAAGGGCAATGTTGAGAGGCATTTTTCGACAAAGCACATGCATTTTGAGAGGAAGTTCCCTAAAGGAAACAGCCGGAGGTCACAAAAAGTAAACAAACTGAAATTTGCATTGCAGACACAGCAATCTTTTTTTACACAGCCCACGAAGAAAGCCACTGCGGCAACTGAAGCATCCTTCATAGTGACTCATCACTTGATTAAGCACAAAGCAACATTTTCAGATGGAGCCATTGTGAAGGAAGCAATGCTTCTAATGGCCAACTCCTTATTCAAAGACTTTAAAAATAGCCCTGAAATTATGTCTGCCATTTCAGATGTGGCAAACACTGTGGCAAGAAGGGTATCTGCATTTTCGGCCAACATGATAGAGCTGTTAGAGTGCGGTTTAAAGACATGCAAATATTTTTCTCTTCAATGTGATGAATCTGTTGATGCAAGTGGTATTGCACAGTTGGCAATGTTCGTTAGAATGGTTTTTGAAGATTTTACTGATAAAGAAGAATTGTTAACGTTGTTGCCTCTGAAAACCACAACAAGAGGATCTGGCATCCACAATGAGGTGAAAAATATTTTGTGAAACAAAATGTCCCATTGAAAAAGTTAGTGGCGATAACCACTGATGGTGCACCCGCAATGATAGGGCGTCATTCTGGCTTCATTGCCAATTGTAAAGCAAATCCAGGTTTCCCTCCGTTATTGAACTACCATTGCATTATACATCAACAGGCAATATGTGCCAAGGTAATGGGGTTTGATCATGTGATAGATAACTCCTGTTAAAATTATTAATTCAATTTGTGCAAAGGCCAAGCAGCACGAACCTTCAAATTGTTCCTTGAAGAACTATCAGCCGAGTATAGTGACCTTTTACTGCACATTCAAATCCGATGGCTTAGCAGGGGAAAAATACTGCGAATATTCCTTTAGCTACTGCCAGAAGTCAAAGCTTTTATGGAGTCTAGAAATGAAGATACCACACTGTTATCAAATACTCAATGGTTGCTCGATTTAACTTTGACAGATATGACAGAAAAATTAAATGTATTGAACTACAAGTTGCAAGGCAAAGACAAGATAATAACCAACATGGTAAGTTTTGTCAAAACATTCAAATCAAAACTTAACCTTTTCACACAGCATGTACAGAAGAGAAAGATGCAACGCTTTCCCTCTGTGCTCCAAATCCTTTCAGAAAACAAAGCTGAGGCTGAGGTCCTGGACATAGAAAAATACAGTAGCCTCCTCATGAGGCTTAATCAAGAGTTCAGTGACCGATTTAGTGATTTTGAGCAACTGGAGCCCTGTGTGATGTTCACGTCAAACCCCTTCATGGAAGTGGATGTTAGTGACATTTCAGAGAAAATTAGTGTGCTTTTGAACTTTGACTCTGCCACCATGGAAATGGAGATTGTCACACTTCAAAATGACATTGAATTGAAATCAAGGCAATCTGACATTAATTTCTGGAGTCTTGTAGATGCTGAAATGTTTAAGAACATCCACACAGCTACATTGAAACTTTTTTCCCTATTTGGCTCTACCTATCTTTGTGAATCAGCATTTTCTGATATGAACTTCGTAAAATCTAAGTTTTACACACATCTGACTGACGAACAGTTAAATGACTCCATAAGAGTTGCCCTCTCAAGCTACACCCCAGATTACAAGGGATTAGTGGACATCATGCAGTTTCAAGTCTCTCACTGAAATAATTTGAATGCATTCGCAATCAATACTTGTTCAATGACAGTTCCTGGTGAAATCCCAAACCTAGGTATCTGTTTCATTACGAACACCAAGATTAAAGTCGCAGCAGAGAAGAATCTTCAGTGCCCAGTTTTTTTTATTAGTTGAACAAGAACAAACCAATGTGTACTTCAGGCCTGGGTTTCAGACACCAAGAAAAAAGTAGCTGGAGAGAAGAATCTTCAGCACCTTTCCAAATGTACTTTATTTACTGCTCAAGATAAGAAAAAGCAGTGTTTACTGGAGGCCTGGTATATTGACCTAAAAAAAAAAGAGCTAAAGAGAAGAATCTTCAACATCTTTCAACTTTCTTTTTAGTTGAATAAGAACAAAGCAATTTGTACTGCAGTCCTGGTTTACTGACACTCCTAAAAAGTAAAGGGAGCAATGAGAATACAACTGCGAACATGACTGGTGCCATAAAAACCTTAAAGTCAAAACGGAACCTTCTGAAGAATTCAGAGTGGAGGACAAAATCGTTACTTTCCAAACAAAGCTGATGTTCAGCTTATCTGGCAAATGAAAAACACAGGATCTTGTCAAAGCTACAGTAGAAGAATCCATCTGCAATTGTGATTCAGCAAAGCTTTGCACAGGCTGACTGCCACACATTGTAATTACTACTACTTCACTACTATAATGACTTCTTCGGAACTGCCCCCGCCACGCTACCAGATTACACAGCATTAGAGGACATCATACAGTTCCACATTGAAGGTAAGATTGCTTTTCATGTTTGTTTGTTAATTGAGCTGCATTACAATGATTATTTCAGTGACAGCTATTGAAAGGTCCTATTTTTGAAGCTATTAATTGAAAGGTCGTAAAGTGGTTTGACAACACAAATCCAAAGTCATTCCTTTCAGTGTTTCTAGGGAACTCTTAAGTATTGTGTTCAAACCACAGTATGGGCTCTGAAGAAATTAGGCTTAACGCGTCAATGAAACTGGGCGTGGGAGGTCTCTTGGAAAAATGCGCGAGTTGCTTGGGGTTTAGTAGCTCACGACGATTTTCACTGACCAGAAGTAGCTCTCACTACACAAAAGGTTGGAGACCCCTGATGTATGCATACCTAGCAGGGCAGGGGGCCTGAGCAGAAGTGGCCTCACTTGTTTTTAAGTCACCAGTGTAAACGAATCCGTGCATTTTTTTGTATCTCCCCCACCCCCCCTTTTTTAAATAAAATTTCACCGAAGCAGTGTTTTGAGGAAAGGCAATATGCAAATGTGGGCCACTTCTTTTTTTTAGCTTGCCCGGGCCGATTTTGAATCCTAATCCAACGCTGATCTGCCATTACTAATTCTGTACTATCTTTCAGATGTAGGAACTTGAGAGTACCACTAGGTCGCGGCACATGGTTGGAGACAGATCGGTGGCGTAAAGGTAAGCTGTGACAGTTTTGTATACAGTGTGGGCACTCACTGTCCCTCTTCATCTCTTCCTTTCTCTCCTTCACACTTTCTATCTCTCTTCCTCTCACACTGTTTCTCTTTCTCTCTCTTCCTCTTTCTCACACATCTCTCTCTCTTCCTCTCTCACTGTTTCTCTCTTTCTCTCTGTCTTCCTCTCACTCTCTCTTTCACTTTCTCTCTATCTCTCTTTCTCTCTCCTTTGATGGACGCATGACACACAATCTTATCTTGCTTTTTGTCTAGCAGGCCTGCGATGATGCGTGGCCATCCTGTAATCAACACTCAAACTGAATTGTGAGCTCCGCTGCGCCGCGTGTACACAATGGGTGAGGAGGTTTCTTCGGCACGTGGTGGATCCTCTTCGACACACGCCGGTGGCAGAAAGGTGAGCTCTGAGGATTTTCTCCACAGTGTCAACACTCCCTCTCCATCTCTTCCTTTCTGTCACTCACATTCTCTCTATCTCTCTATCTCTTACACTCTTTCTCTCTTTCTCTGTCTCTTCCTCTCTCTCTCATTCTTTCTTTCTCTCTTCCTCTGCCTCACTCTTTCTCTCTCTTTCTTCCTCTCTCTCACACTGTTTCTCTCTTTCTCCCCCTCTTCCTTGTATCTCACTCTCTCTCTCTCACTCTTTCTCTGTCTTCCTCTCTCTCTCACTCACTCTTTCTTTCTTTCACTCGCTCTTCCTCTCTCTCACTCTTTCTTTCTTTCTTTCTCTCTCTCTCTCTCCTTTGCTGGACACATGACACACCATCTTATCTTACTTTTTGTCTTGCAGGCTGTGATTCACAAATTGTGCACTTGTATGTACTCATCCATTACCGATTCCATACTATGTTTCAGATGACTAAGCTTGAGGGCTGCCCTATATCCCGGCACGTGGTTGGAGACACACCGGTGGCACAAAGGTGAGCTGCGAAGATTTTTTTCCAGTGTCAACACACCCTCTCCATCACTTCCTTTCTCTCTCACACTTTCTTTCTCTTACTCTCTCATTCGTTCTTTCTCTCCTTCTCTCTCTCCCTCTCTCCCTCTCAATTTCTCTCTCTTCCCCTTTCTCTCTTTATCTCTCTCTTCCTCTCTCTCACACTGTTTCTCTCTCTCTTCCTCTATTACACTGTTTCTCTCTTCCTTGTATCTCACTCTTTCTCTCTTTCTCTGTCTTCCTCTCTGTCACTCTTTATCGCCCTCTCTTCCTCGCTCACTCTTTCTCTCTTCCTTACTCTTGCTCTTTCTCTCTCTCTTCGTCTCTCACTCTTTCTCTGTCTTCCTCTCACTCTTTCTTTCTTTTTTCTCTCTTTCTCTCTGTCTTCCTCTCACTCTTTCTTTCTTTTTCTCTGTCTTCCTCTCACTATTTCTTTTTCTCTCTATCTCTCTTTCTCTCTCCTTTGACAGACGCATGACGCACAATCATATCTTGCTTTTCATCTAACAGGCTGTGATTCACGAATCGACGTTCACCCCCCCAACACCACCAAAGCTGAACACGTGAAAAATCTGCGATGATTCGTGGCCATGCTGACAATGCCTCAGAAAGTTGCTTCGACACATGGTGTACCCTCTTACACACATGCCAGTGGCGGAAGGTAAGCTGAGAGGCTTCTTTCCACAGCAGCGGGCAGTTACCTCTGGGCGGTGGGAGTGGATAGTGTGCAGCAGCCTGGGTGTACGAGAGCGCACAGACACCTCCGAGCAGTGGGAGTGAATGGGCTGCAGCAGCCTGAGTGCGCATTGCAGAAATAGAAGAATTAGGCATATGCAGTTGTATGTACTCTGCAATTACTAATTCTATACTATCTTTCAGATGACTAAACTTAAGGGTGCATTATGTCCTGGCACGTGGTTGGAGACACACCGGTGGCACAAAGGTGAGCTGCGAAGATTTTCTCCAGTGTCAACCTCTCCATCTCTTCCTTTCTCTCTCTCACACTTTCTCTCTTTCTGTCTCTTACTCTCTCTCATTCTTTCTTTCTTCCTCTCTCTCACTCTTTATCTCTCTCTCTTCCTCTCTCTCACACTGTTTTTCTCTTTCTATCTTCCTTGTATCTTACTCTCTCTCTCTTTTTCTCTCACTCTTTCTCCTCCTCTCTCTCACTCTTTCTCTCTTTGTCTCTCTCTCACTCTTTCTCTCTTCCTCTCTCTTTCTCTCTCTCTCTTCCTCACTCTCACGCTTTCCCTCTCTCTCTTCCTCTCTGTCATACTGTTTCTCTCTTCCTTGAAACAGAGAATTACGCGTGTGCACTTGTATTTACTCTGCAGTTACTAAATCTATACTATCTTTCAGATCACTAAACTTGAGGGTTCACGTGGTTGGAGACACACCGGTGACACAAAGGTGAGCTGCGAAGATTTTTTCCAGTGTCAACACTCCCTCTCCATTTCTTCCTTTCTCTCTCTCACACTTTCTCTGTCTCTTCCTCTCTATCTCATTCTTTCTCTCTTCCTCTCTCTCACTCTTTCTCTCTCTCTCTCTCTCTTCCTCTCTCTCACACTGTTTCTCTCATCTTCCTCTTCCTCTCTGTCTCACTCTTTCTCTCTTTGTCTGGCTTCCTCTCTCTCACTCTTTCAATCTTTCTTCCTCGCTCTCACTCTTTCTCTGTCTTCCTCTCTCTCACACTGTTTCTCTCTTCCTTGTAGATCACTCTCTCTCACTCACTCTTTCTCTCTTCTCTCACTCTTTCTCTCTGTCTTCTTCTCTCACACACTTTTTCTCTCTCTTCCTTGTATCTTACGCTTTCTTTCTTTCTCTCTCTTACTCTATCTCTCTTTCTCTGTCTTCCTCTCTCACTCTCTCTTTCTCTGTCTTCCTCTCTCTCTCACTCTTTCTCTCTTCCTCTCTCTCTCTTCCTCTCTCTCTCTTCCTCTCTCTCACTCTTTCTCTCTCTCTCTCTCTCTATCTCCTTTACTGGACGCATGACGCACCATCTTATTTTTCTTTTTGTCTTCCAGGCTGTGAATCACAAATGGACCAGAGATGACACGCCACGGCTGTACAAAGTTTTATTTGTTGTTTTGTTTTAATAAAATATTTTATATGTAAATCTATACATGACTAAGATTCTTATTTCTCCAACCTCACAAGCATCTTTTTATTAATAGTTCATAGAGGGACACTTCCGGGCCCAAGAAGGTTGTTGGGGGATGCTGGTGATGTGGGAAGAGGGTTCGTTACCTGCTAATGTGGGGTGATGCAGCGTGAAAGGGGTATCTCTCACAGAAAGAGCTCCGATATGTTTTCAGAAATGTCTCGGACAGATGCCAGCTGATGGACTGAATCACAAAATGGCTTTTCAATGCTCATATAGTGTGACTTATGAACAGTTCGTACCCAGGCTCACAGAGACAACTGCAGCCCGTCCGCTCAACTCACAGAGGCAGAACTATGAGCCGTCCGCTCCCAAAGGAACAGCAGCGTAGTAGCTCGCAGAGGTAGACAGCTGCGAGCCGACGGACTGGCTTCTAAAGGCATAGCTGCAACATGGTGATGTAAGGCACAGTGAGCGTGAAAGGGTTATCTTCCTACTGGTGTCTTGGAGTGGAAGTCATGCTGCCTGGCGCTCACCTGTTTCTCCTTTATTGTTAATAAATCTGAAACTGTTAATAAATCAGAACTCCGCTATATTAAATTGCCCAGGTACCTTTCTTTTATATTTTCACTCGATGCGAGGCACAAGATGGCTGCTAACAGTTCCTGGTTTCAAGTGTTAGCAGCCAATCAGAGGACACTTCATGCTTTGAAGTGTTAGCAGCCAATCAGAGGCAAGCTCGTGCTCGAGAGTTAGGCACCGACCAGATATATATATATTTTTTCCTTTAATATCTCAAACACTACTGAACGGATTTACACCATTTCTACAAAACCGCGCTTTCTGGACCAAGACCTTTCTCGCTTCCAAATTTGGCGTAATTCCGTTCAGCAGTTCGACCTGTAGCGTTGTCTAAAGTTTCCTATAGAAAATGAATTGATAAAACACGTTTTGACACCCCCCTTTTTTCTCAGCCCCCCCCCCTTGACCAATCACCCCTAAACTTTCAAGATAGGAGCTTATCAAAAAAGAGAAACTTTTTGGAAAATTTCATAAAGAATTATCAAACAACGCCAAAGTTATAAGCAGATGAAGGGCTCCAGGGTGGGGCCGCGCAACCCCCCTCCCAACATGAGTAAAGCCCCGAGACTGCGGGGACCCCAGTGGGCACCCGCAGCCCCAGCGAGCCCCGCTATTATTTTTTAAGAAATGTCCCCGGGACCTAGCCCACCCCGGGGTCTCATTAAAATAAAACACAGGAACCCGCGACCCCAGCGCGAATTGCGTCGATTTTTTATTGTTTGTAAAAAAAAAAAAAATTTGACCCTGGGGGTCCTTCTGGGACTCCCTGAGAAGGCCTAGGGGGTCAGGGTGTTTCTACCCTGCCCCCTTCTCTGCTTTTCAACCTTTGTTTCTCTGTTTTCTAGCGACTCGCTTCTACCGAGCCACAAGATGGCTTCCAACATGTCCTGGTTTGGAGTGTTGACAGATAATCACAGTGAAGCTCATGCACGGGACTTAGGCTCGGCCCAGATATCAAAACTTTTATTTTTCTAATTTCTCATCAACTACTGAGCAGATTTACATCATTTAAAAAAGGTCACTTTCTGACCCACACACTACCTTTGTGCTAAATTTGGGGTAATTCCGTTCAGTAGTTTCAGCTGTAGCCTTGCACAAAGTTTCCTATGGGAAATTGATTTTTTGACTCTTATTTTTTGAATTTCTCAAAAACTACTGAATGGATTTACACCGTTTAAAAAAAGGTCGCTTTCTGAACCAAGCTCAACCTTTCTGCTAAATTTGGGGTAATTCCGTTCAGCAGTTCGGGCTGTAGCTCGTCGCAAAATTTCCTATGGAAATTAACATGGGGAAAACGCGTTTTGGGACCCCCCTTTTTTCTTAGCCCCCCCTTGATGAATCACCCCCAAACTTTCAGGATAGGAGCTGACCTGGATAGACTTTTTTTTGGGAGAATTTTGCAACGATTTGTCAAAGTTATTAGCAAATCAAATAATGCTTTTCCTATGGAAACTAGGTTGTAACTAGGTTGTAACCGCCAGTAGGTAATATATAACATGCACACACCCTTACCCACCCCTAAATCCTAAAAGCGCCCGTCCAACCCAATAACCTTACCCACCCCATAACCCTAAAAACACCCTTACCACCGAAAACCCTGACATTCCCTAAACTCAAAAAATACTATATCAACCCAATACCCTTATCTACCCCTGAATGGATATATAACCTACTCGCGGTCACCAGTAGGTAGTTCTAGTTAGGACCTAGTTTCCATAGGAAAAGCGTTTTTTGATTTGCCAAAATCTCTGGCGCTGTTTGACGAATCTTCGTGAAATTTTCAAAACTAATGGGGCGCTCCGGTCAGCAACTGTCTTGAAAGTTTTGGGGTGATTCATCAAGTGAGGGGCCGAGAAAAAAGGGGGGTCCCAAAACGCATTTTCTCTATGTTAATTTCCTTAGGAACCTTTGTCGCAGCTACAGCCCGAACTGCTGAACGGAATTACACCAAATTTGGAGGGGAGGTAGCTCTTGGTCCAGAGTGCACTCTTTGGTTTAAATGGTGTAAATCCGTTCAGTAGTTCCTGAGAAATTTAAAAATAAAAAATATCGATATCTGGTGAACGAGGAGGATTTGGGAACACTCCAGATCACGAGCTTGATTTTGATTGGCTGCCAACAATTCAAACCAAGAAGTGTTGTCAGCCATCTTGTGACTCGGTAAAGAAAGGGAACAAAATTATTATTATTTTTTTAAATAAAAGGGGGCAGGGTATAAATACCCTGACCCCCTAGGCCTGGTATAGGGGTCCCACAGGGACCCCCAGGCCCAAAAAAAGCATTTTTTTAAAGAAATTCGGCTGGCTCCCGCGCTTCATTTTAATGAGCCCCCGGGTGGGCCAGGTCCTAGGGGCAATGTGCATAATATATGCGGGGGCCGCGAAGGCCCCCACTGCCCTGGGGACTGCCACCTCCCCGGGAATTTATTAATGATGCGAGGGGGGCACGTGGCCCCCACAGCCCTAGGGACCACCACCTATCCGGGGCTTTGCAATGAAATGAATGGGGGGCCTCGCGGGCCCCCCAAAGCCCCAGGGACCGCCACCTACCCATGGCTTCAATTTAAAACAAGAAGTGTGTGGGGGGCTCCTGCCCCCCTACACTGCCCCAGGAACCACCACCTCGCCGGGGCACACTTTATTTAAATGCAGCAGTCCATTGCGGACCCCGGCCCCGGGGACCACCACTTTGGGGAGGGGGGCCCCTCCTGGAGCCCTAGATGGCCCTGGGAATCGCCACCCTCCCTATGGCCGGCTCCAGCAATGTCGACATTACAGTTTGCAATGGCGGGGGGAGCACTGCACCCGCCCTGTCATTGCAAACACTGTTTTGCTTCGTGAAAGCGAGAGCAGGAAACCCGCTCTTGCTTCGATGAAGCAAAGCAGATTGCTTTTGGACATAGGGAGCTGCATGTCAGCAGCTCCCCTTGTTCAAAAGCAATGCAACACGGCCCACTACCCTTTAATTTATTTATTTAAAAGAAAAACGGAAGGCCGGCCCCGGGGTTTGGGGTCCCCGGGGCCATAATTAGCCTCAGGAGGGGAACCACGCAGCCCCCCTCTAAAATAAAAAATAAAGGCTGGCCAGGCCGCCGGGGGATGGGGTCCCCAGGGCCAGAAGTAGCCCGGGAAGGGGGGCCACGCGGCACCCTCCCGAAATTAAAAAAAGAAATTTAATCGAGGCCAGGCCTTGGGGGATGGCGTCCCCGAGGCCGAAATCAGCCCAATGAGGAGGGCCACGCAGAACCACTTCCCTTTTTTCCCAAAACATTTTTGGTTAATGGCTCAGGCCCTAGGGGATGGGGTCCCCAGGGCCCACAACATTTTAAGAGAAGGTGTGCCACACAGCCGCCTTCTAACAAAAAAGAGTAAAGCTGGCATCTCGCCAGTGGCCCCGTCCCTTCCCTGTACCACTCTGCAAATGCATCTCCTGGCACATTCTAAGTTGGGGAATAAGTCCCCTTGAATCCTGAGGGTCCCTGGGAGCCTACTAGCCCACCAGATACCTCCAGTAAGCCCCACACTGCTGGATTGCTGAGAGTGGTATGAGGCCATGCCCCTTTCTTACTCCACTCTACAAAACGCGCCTCCTGGCACACTGCTGCTCGGGGGATAAAGTCTACTTTAGTCCTGAGGTCCTCAGGACACAAGAGGACCTCCTTGCCCCAAAAGCAGTGCGCCAGAAGGCGTGTTTACAGAGTGGTGGAGAAAAGGGGCGTGGCCTGTGGCCACCTGTCAGCATTACCACTATCTGGGGCATACTGCAGGTATCAGGTAGGCTAGCTGGCCCCTAAGCACCCCCAGCAGCAAAGTGGACTTTGATCTCCATCCAAGAGCACGCCAGGAAGTGCGTTTGCAGAATGGTGGGGAAAGGTGGCGTGGCCTGCAATGAGAACTTAGCAATCCTGCTGTGTGGGACTTACTGGAGGTAATAGGGGGGATAGTTGGCCCCCAAGTTTACTACCCCTCCTGTTACCTTTGGAGGTCTTTGGAGCCCACACTCACCTTTCTCCACCACTCTGCAAATGCGCCTCCTGGCACATTACTGGGGGAGGCACCGGACCCCTCTATCATCTGCTTCGAGAGACCCCGCGCCACCATCCCGAGACTCCCACTGCAAATCGGCACCCCCGAATGTCGATCTCTCCCCCTCTGGCAGACGACCCGCCCACACCTGCCCCCCCATCCCATACCTACTTACAGGATGGAGCATCCTCATCTAGCTCAACCCCCTTACAACCCACCGTCCTCATACCACACGAAATCCGACACCTGTCTTGAGACAGCACTCTCTCTGCCCTTGAGCCCCCCTCAACCAAACCTGGCAGCTCCTCCCCTTATAACCATCACGACCGGGTCACACACTCCTCCTTTAGCAACCATCTCTACAGGGACCCACCCTCCTCCCACCTAGCCTTCCTACCTAGAGCCAAATCCTCTGAGAACAGGAGCAAAGAAGGACCCCCCGTCAACTGCATGCTCATTAACTGCAGATCAGCCTCTAAACATGCAACCGAACTAGCAGAAGCCATCCTCTCCCATAATATAGACATAGCATTCATAATGGAGACCTGGCTCAATAATCTCTCCTACCCCAGCAGGGACATGCTGGTGCCTCCCGGATACATAATGATCAACAAAGACAGGCAAATGAAAAGAGGTGGGGCATAGCAATCATCCACAAAAACAACATCTCCATCACAGAAACTTCCTCCTGTCTGTATAGCTCCTTCGAATGTCTGTCACCATCAAAACACACGACACCAGGCCCACACTTTGCCATCTTCTTTACCACCCCCCAGGCAACTCCTCAGAATTCGGGGTTCACCTTTCCGACCTGATTGCCCATTGCGCACTCGGCAACTCTAATAACATAATTCTGGGCGACCTCGATCTTAGATGGAATGAAACAAAAAACCCGCTCATTCAAACCCTAAACAACCTACTACTAGAAAACAATCTAACCCAACACTGCTCAGAAGAAACTCATCATAGATGTGCAATCCTCGACGCAATTATAGCCGGAAGCAATGCAATCTCCATCGACCACATCCTCCCCGTTGACTGGTCCGATCACCACATAGTTCTTTTTCACATCAACCACACGTTCTTGTCCAAGCAAATCCCCACGCAAGACCCCCCCAAATGGGTCAGGAACACAGCCCAGATCCCTCGTGCTAACCTAGAAGAAAGAATTAGCGCGCTCCTCCCAAACACCGCGGACCACCTCTCAACTACCGAACTCACCTCTCTCTACAACTCCAATATGACGCGCACCCTGGATCACCTTGCCCCCTTGAAACTAAAAAAATCCAGGATCATTCCCTCCAGATCATGGTTCTCCTCCGACATCAATGATGAAAGAAGACAGCTAAGAACCGCTGAAAGAATTTGGAGGAATAATCCCTCCGCCCTCCATCGGGATCAACTCCAAGTAGCACGCAGGAAGTACAAAAAGCACATTAAGAACAAAAAGACAGCTTTCTTCTGCTCTGCTCTAGATACCGTTAAAAACTGTCCCAAGAGCTTTTCAATATCATCAGGAATCAAACCTCTAAACCTACACCCTCCTCAACACCAGCATCCAAAGAACGAGGCGACAACTTCGCCATCTTTTTCAACGACAAAATCGCTAAGATAGATCTCTCACTTAGCTCAAATCTAATCCCCACCACCGAGATCAATTCGAACGAAACTCTTGTTGGCTCCTCCGTGAACCCCCCTAAACACTGATCCTTCTTCATTCCCATCCAGGAAGCAGAGATAATCAAACTAATCTCCAATGCTAAACCCTCATCCCACGCCCTGGATATGCTACCTCCTCATCTGACCAAAGACATGAAGCTCGTCCTAGCCCTGCTATGGTGCAGGATCATTAACAGCTCACTGAGCTCTGGAATCATACCTGACTGCCTCAAAGTAGGCCAAGTCACGCCACTGCTGAAAAAACCAGGGCTAGACACTGAGGATCTGAATAACTTCAGATCTGTATCGAACCTACCTCTTTTGTCCAAGATCTTGGAAAGATGTGTACTCCCCCAGTTGACCCAACACTTGGATGACATCAATCTCCTTGATCCCCATCAATCGGGCTTTAGAAAAGGCTGCAGTACCGAATCCGCAATTTTCAATGTCATAGACGATCTACTCAAATCCCTTGACTCGGATCAATGCTGCCTTCTCATCCTCCTAGATCTATCGGCCGCATTTGACACAGTTGACCCCAAACTGCTTATCAAGGCTCTTCAAGAAAGGGCCGGTCTTCAGGAGACGGTCCTCCATTGGTTCACTTCCTTTCTCCACAACCGCTCACAAAGAATTAAAAACTTCGAGTCCGACCTCCACCCCGTCATCAGGGGAGTTCCTCAGGGATCAGTGCTTTCCCCACAGCTTTTCAACATTTACATTGAACCCCTCACCACTCTACTCAGGAAATCCAACATCTCCTTTCACTTATATGCAGACGACACGTAGCTTTATCTGGAAACCACTTCAACTGACGACATCCAAAGACTTAACACCACGCTTATGGAGGTTCAACACTGGCTCACAAGTAATCACCTGAAACTCAACCAAGAGAAAACGGAAATACTCCTCATCTCCAACAAAGACGAAAACCCCCAAATCGAAGAATGGCTCAAAGCAATTGACGCTCTCGATGGTAACCTCACCTTAGCGGATTCGGTAAAATCCCTTGGGATCACCCTTGACCCGAAACTGGACATGAAGAGGCACATTTCAAGAACCGCTAAAAGTGTCTTTCTCAACCTGAAACTACTATATAAAATAAAACCCTTCCTCCCACCCAAGGACCTTCAACAAGCCACACAAGCACTAGTGCTCTCCAGAATAGACTATGGGATTGCGACCCTGACAGGGACAACAAAATCTCTCCTCGCCCCACTGAAGACAACCTTCAATGCAGCTGCCAGAATGGTTACGGGTACTAAGAAATTCGAACACATCTCTCCTGCTCTCCAAGAACTTAAATGGCTCCCAGTTGAGTTGTGAGCCAGCTTTAGAACAGCTTGCATCACGCACAAAGCTCTACACACAGGCAAACCGGAATACCTGGCCGCCAAACTTAAAAGGGCCGGCCAGTCCAGAAACCTCAGGAGCTCCAACTCTTTACTACTCATCCCGCCAAAAACTCGCAAGCAGAAAACCGCAGCCAAATCATTTGCTGGAAACGCACCTAAAATATGGAACTCCATCCCCCCCACATCAGAACAACCCCCTCGTTTCCAAAATTCAAGACACTACTCAAAGCCCTCTTCCTCGACCGATCTCGAACAAACCGATAGAGCATAGGATGTTCCTCAGCCAACGCCCCACCGTACCTTAATGTGGGACTGATGTCACTGTCACGGATCATGAAAACTTTCTTTGTAGGAACCAACTAAACAATGAATACGCTAGGATGATCGTCTGGTTCGTATTGCATCACCCTCCCCTTTGCTTATGTACCTGTTCCCCACCCTGCGCGATCCCTCTTGTTCTACCTTTTAACCTGTACCGTCTATTCGCTCATAATTGTATATTCTGTAAAGTGCTCTGATACCCCCAGGTCCAGCCAGCACTATATAAAACTCCTAAATAAAGAATAATAATAATAATAATTACTGGTTGGGGGATGAAGCCCACTTTACTCCTGAGGGACTTTGGCGGCCAAGTATCCCTCCTGGTACCTTCTGTAAGTCCTATGCAGTTGAATTCCTGAGTGCTAGTCGGAGGCCCAGCCCCCTTTCTCCGACACTCTGCAAACACGATTACCAGTTAAAGAAGCATTTGCAATGTAATAGGGCTCGCATTTGCGAGACTTGGAGCTATTGGCGTGGTTAATGTGAAAGTTTTTTACTCATGTTTTTTGGGAGTGGAATGGATGTATGTTGTGTGTAGTGAAATTATGTGGTATGTTGTGCAGTGAAAATATGTGGATAGAAGTACGTGGTATTTAGTGTATAGGAATTATGTCGAGTGGGATTATGTGTTAGGGAGAGTAATTATGTGGTATGGTAGTCTGTTGTGGAGTGGTAACCTCAGGTTTAGTCTTCCTCGTTTCCATAGAAGCTAAACTATAAACTCAATGAGACAAAAAAAGAAGGAACCACTGACAAGCACTTCTGAACTTAGTCAGAGGTATGAGCAGGGCCACTGGAATTATGCGACTGTTTGGCTGCACCAACTTTCACACTATTTTACATTTTCTGCATTCGCCCCATAATCCATCATCTGCTGTCTAATCTGCATATTTGAACAATAAAACCCTTATTTCTAGCTCAATTGACGCACATGTTCCCAAAAATGCAGCGACAAGTGGTATAGCGTGGCAGAAGGCCCTTTGCAAACCTAGAATGGTCACCTCTTACTTGTTGCTAAATGCTGGTGTTAGATTGGTACTAATGGTGTGCAAACCACTCTTGCTTGTTTCCGCGCCTCTTGCCTCTTTCTGCATTTCTCTTGCTTCTTTCTGCACCTTTCTTCCTTTTTCTGCATGTCTTTTGCCTCTTTTTGCACTTCTCTTGCTTTTTTCTGCAACTCTCTGGCCTGTTTCTGCACTTCTCTTACCTGTTTCTGCACCTCTATTGCCTCTTTCTGTACCTCTGTTGTATTTTTCTGCACCCCTCTTGCTTCTTTCAGATGCCCTCTTGCCTCTCTCTGTACCCCTCTTCCCTCTTTCTGCACCTCTCTTGCCTGTTTCTGCGTCCCTCTTGCCTCTTTCTGCACCTCTCTTGGTTGTTTCTGTACTGCTCTTGTTTCTTTCCTCACCTGTCAAGCAAATTTCTGCACCCCTCTTTCCTCTTTCTGCACCTCTGTTGCTTCTTTCTGCACTTCTCTTTCTGCACCCCTCTTGCCTCTTTCTGCACCTCTGTTGCTTCTTTCTGCACTTCTCTTACTTCTTTCTGCACCTCTATAGCAAATTTATGTGCCCCTCGTGCCTCAGTGTACACCTCTCTTGCTTTTTTCTGCTCCTCTTACTTCTTTCTGTACCCCTCTTGCCTCTTCCTGTGCCTCTTTTGCTTTTTTCAGCCTCCTATTGCTGCTTTCCCCCCCCTTGGCTTATTCTACACCTCTGTTGGTTGTTTTTGCACTGCTCTTACTTCTGTCTGCTACTCTCTTTCACATTTCTGCACCCGTTTATTTATTTCTGCACCTCTGTTGGGTCTCTGTTGGGTCTATCTGCACCTCTCTTGCCTCTGTCTGCACCCCTGTTCCCTCTTTCTGCACCCCTATTCCCTCTTTTCTTTCTGCACCTCTTTTGCCTGTTTCTGCAACTCCTTTGCCTCTTTCTGCACCTCTATTGCTTCTTTCTGCACTTATCTTGTCTCTTTCTGCACCCTTAGTGCTTCTTTCTACACCTCTCTTGCTTCTTTCTGCACCCCTCTTGCTGCACCCTTCCTCCCTCTTTGTGCACTTCTCTTGCCTCTTTGTGCACCTCTTTTGCTTCTTTCTACACCCCTTCTTGCCTCTTTCTGCACCTCTTTTGCTTGTTTCTGCACTTCTTTTGCCTCTTTCTGTACCCGTGTTGCCTCCTTCTGCACTTCTGTTGTTTTTCTACACTGCGCTTGCTTCTTTCTGTACCTCCCTTGCAAATCTCTGTACCCTTCTTGCCTCTTTCTGCACCCCTCTTGCCTCGTTCTGCACTGCTGTTGGTTCTTTCTGCACTGCTCTTACTTCTTTCTGCACCTCTATTTCCGCAACTCTCTTTCCACTTTCTGCACCTCTGTTAGTTCTTTCTTGACATCTGTTGGTTCTTTCTGCACTTCTCTTGCTTCTTTCTGCACTTCTCTTGCTTCTTTCTGCACCCCTCTTGCCATTTTCTATACCCTTATTCCCTCTTTCTGCACCTCTCTTGCCTCTGTCTGCACCCCTGATCCCCTTTTCTACACCTCTCTTGCCTGTTTCTGCTCCTCTGTTCTTTCTGCACTGCTCATGCTTCTTTCTGCACTGCTCATGCAAATATTGGAACCCCTCTTGCCTCCTTCTGCACCTGTGTTGGTTCTTTCTGTACTGCTCTTTCATCTTTCTGTACCCCTCTTGCCTCTTTCTGCACCCCTCTTCCCTCTTTATGTACCTCTCTTGCCTCTTTATGCACCTCTGTTGCTTCTTTTTGCACTTCTCTTGCCCCTTTCTGTACCCCTCTTACCTTTTCCTGCACCTCTGTTGCTTCTTTCTGTACCTCTCTTGCTTCTTTCTGCACTTCTGTTGCTTCTTTCTGTACCCCTCTTGCCTCTTTCTGCACCCTTCTTCCCTCTTTCCGTACCTTTCTTGCCTCTTACTACACCCCTGTTCTTTTTTCTGTACCTCTCTTGCCTGTTTCTGTAACTCTCTTGCCTCTTTCTGCAGTTTTCTTGTCTTCTTCTGCACCTCTGTTGCTTCTTTCTGCACCTCTCTTGCACATTTTTGTACTCCTCTTGCCTCCTTCTGCACCTCTGTTGGTTCTTTCTGCACTGCTCTTGCTTCTTTCTGCACCTCTGTTGCTTTTTTCTGCACTTCTCTTGCCTCTTTCTGCACCCCTCCTGCCTCTTTCTGCACCTCTCTTGGTTGTTTCCATACTGCTCTTGTTTCTTTCTGCACCTGCCTCGCACATTTCTGCACCCCTCTTTCTACACCTCTCTTGCCTCTGTCTGCACCCTTGTGCCCTCTTTCTGTACCTCTTTTACCTTTTTCTGTAACTCTCTTGCTTCTTTCTGAACTTCTCTTGCCTCTTTCTGTGCTCAAATGTGAAGTGCAAGCTGTCAAGTTTAAAGGTCTGCATGGTCTCATGACTGATATATATGTCTACTTGTATATGTATTCTTACATGTGTTATGCAACTGAAGATGGTATCTTAAAAAGCGGGTAACTTCTCCTATAGGTGGTCAAATCTTCTCAGTTCTGCTCTGTCATTCGGTTGCACAGGCAGACATGTCTTATGTATATATGTGTTACAGAGCCCCTCAAATATACTATTGAATACCCATGTGCCCTCTATGGTGAGCATAAAGAAATGCATACACCTTTTTTGCACAAATTTACAGAGTATGGTGCTTGAAACAGGTTTTCAAGCGTTTGTATGTTTATTTTCATTTAACATGTCACTAGGTAAAATTATATACACACATGCATACCTTCGCAAACTTAGACTTACAACAGTGATATGCTTAGGATTGCTGTTTTATATTTGGTAGGCCTAACATTCTGAGCAGTTGATTAATAGTGAACCTTCAAGAGAAAAGTGAGGTTTAAGACATCTTCGGAGAAGGATTAGAGATTAGGGTAATTTGTATGAGCCTGTTGTAAGGTACAGTGAGAGTAGGCCTGTTTCTGCACCTCTGTTGGTTCTTTCTGCATATCTCTTCCTCTTTCTGCACCTCTCTTCCTCTTTCTGCACCTCTCTTGCTTCTTTCTGCACCTTTCTTCCTCTTTCTGCACATGTTCTACCTATGTAGGCATAGTTCGAAATAGCATTTAAAAAACCTTAGAAAGTCACTGTAAAAACCACAGGTTTCAGGGACGTTACAGTTAGGGAGTAGCATATAAAAAACCCTTAGAAATTCACTGAAAAAAACACAGGTTTCAGGATGTTATAGTTAGGGATTAGCATTTAAATAACCTTAGAAATTCACTGAAAAAACCACCAGTTTCTGGGACGTTATAGTTAGGGATTAGCATTTTAAAAACTTTAAAAATTCATTAAAAAAACCATAGGTTTCAGGGACGTTATAGTTAGGCTGACATTTTGATCATACAAATCCAGAGAAATTTGGCCGTTATAGTTAGCTGAGCTAACTATAACTCGCGACCCCCACAATGCACTGCTGATGACGTCACATATTACATCACTCATGACATGGTCAGTGACATCACTGATGACATCTCAAATGACATCACTGATGACATCATCCATGTGATCATCTGATGCACCTCCTCGCACCCTAATATAAACTTTGATACACCCACTCTAAAATACAGACTACCAATCTCGAAACCATTGACAGACCAGCTAGTACATATCCGCTCATTGATTGGTACGTCTACACACACATCTACTCACTAACTCATACAGTCACTCATACACACAGTCATTCATCAATACAGCCACTGCTATATACCCTCATACACTCATACAGACACTCACACACCATCACTCACCCAGAGTTACTCAAATACCTAGTCAGTCACCCAAAGAATCAATCACACTGCCATTTACTCACTTATACAGTTATACACACACACCACCTCACTTATTTATACAGATAGTACCATATACTCACTCTCTTCTTCAATCAGTGACATAAGCACACACTTATCCATGCAGACACTGTCACAATCACTCACTGTCACATTTAGTCACTTATATACTCCAACACTCACATATACTTCCTTTCACATATGTAGTTATTTACACATACACCACTGAGACATCCATTCACTCAACAACACAGCTATACGCACACTCGCTCACCCACACAGCTCCTAACACATGCACTCATGAACCCATACACCCTGTAAATCACCCACCCACACATCCATGCAGGGAATCACACCCCCCCACAAAGACAATGATACAGGTAATCAGACAACCAATCATTAACCCATATAGACACTCATGTAGCTACTCACCAACCCATGCAGACACTTACGCACTTACGTACCAACTGACAGACTCATACAGACATTTACATAGATTAGTAAGTTCACCCATGCATTCACTGAGATTCGTTCAATCACTCACTTATACAGTCAGTCACACACCTACTAAATCATCCATTTAGAAACTCATACACCCACTCATTCTTCAATACACCATGGCACATATATATATATATATATATATCTCATTTGTAACTTTTTAGAAACACTCATAGTCACTGGATGATGTTATCAGTAATGTCATTTGAGATGTCATCAGTGATGTCACTGACCATGTCATGAGTGATGTAATATGTGACATCATCAGCAGTGCATTGCGGGGGCGCGAGTTATAGTTAGCTCACGAGTTATAGTTAGCTCACCTAACTATAACGGCCAAATTTCTCTGGTTTTGTACAAGTGAATTGTCAGCCTAACCATACCGTCCCTGAAACCTATGGTTTTTTTCAATGAATATATATATCTCTATTTTTATACATATATATATATATCTTTAAAATCTCATCAGTAATACTACTTTTTAAAGGTTCACAACTTACAAAATACATTTTAACACATACCTTCCATTTAATTTCATCATTGGGCAACTTCAATGGAGCCCAAAGCAACAACAAAAACACAAAAAGAAAAGGGTATTGGGTGGTAAGGGTGTATTTAGGGATGGGTAAGGATGTGTGTGTATGTGTATATATTTATATAAATACTACACTCCTATCCAAGAGGACCCCACTAATCGGCTCAAGACACTGATCACGACTATGGTCTTCCATGCAGAAACCCAGGGCTTGATCACGGAAAAAGAGGCTACTTTTTTAGTCACTGATGAACCAAGAATCCCTTACTTCTACTGCCTGCCCAAAATACATAAGGGAACCAATCCGGTTCCTGGGAGACCGATCGTCTCCGGAATTGGATCCCTGCTGGAACCTCTTTCCCAATTCGTTGATCACTTCCTCAAACCACTGGTCCAGGATACTCCCTCATTTCTGAGAGACACTACTGATGTTCTCAGGCTTCTAGAGGGTACTCAACACCAGGGAGAAGTTGACTTTCTCATCACCCTGGATGTTGAGGCCCTTTATACAGACATTCCACAAAGGGCAACTCTTGATGTCATAGAGGATGTGCTGAGCGGGCTAGATTGGGTATCACCCACCCCCCGCCCTTTTATCATTGAGTGTTCATCTCTAGCTCTCACTGAAAATGTTTTCGAGTTTAAAGGCCAATTATTCCATCAGATACAGGGCACCTCGATGGGGAGCACCTTTGCCCCGAGTGTGGCCTGTCTCTATATGGCAGCCTTTGAGGAACGAGCCATTCTCAATGAATCGAACCCTTATAGAGCCAATATCCTACTATGGAAGAGATTCATTGACGACATCCTGATCATCTGGAAGGGTGACCAGGCCCATTGTGATGAATTTTGCAAATGGATTAACACCTTGAATCCATACCTAAGATTCACAAGCACTATTTCCGACCAACAACTTCCCTTTCTGGACCTCCTGATCCGATTAGATGATCACAAAATGAATACCACACTCCATCGGAAGTCCACTGATAGAAATAGTCTATTACGTTTCGATAGCTATCACCCCCTGGCCCTAAAACAAAATTTACCCTTTGGCCAATTCCTCCGAATCAGGAGGAACTGTAGCTTTGTTACTGACTTTAAAAAGGAATCTAGGGTCCTGACGAACAATCTCCTCCAGAGGGGTTATCAGAGTCGAGATATCAGGAGATCTTAGAAGCATGCCCGCAATAACAACAGGGAAGGGTTACTTGAACCAAGAGAAAAAAAGACTGAAGACTGCCTCACGTGTGTGACCACCTACACTCCTAATTCCTTCCAACTCAAAAAAATTATCAAAAGACATTGGGGCATCCTTCACACCGGGGAACTCTCTATGTCGAACCCCCGGTTTGCGTTTAAACGCACCACTAATCTAAAGGAGAGACTGGTACACACGAGACCCAAACAATCTAAGAACACCACACAGTCCACTTTATGGGACCTTCCCCCTGTCACGGGTCACTACCCCTGTGGTTCCTGTGTGGTCTGCCCACTAACCAAAGTAACTAAGAACATTGAATTTTCCAACGGGGTCACGTGGGAATGCAGAAGACACACCAATTGCAATACCTCTAATTGCATTTATTTAATAACTTGTCCATGCAATCTCCCCTACATAGGGATGACGACGAGACCAGTAAAAACCAGGATCATCGAGCATCGGAGTAACTTCCGGTGTAAGAAAGTGAATACGAAGATGTCTACACATTTCTTTGAGAAAAACCATTCTCCCGATTCTCTACAGTGGACAGTTCTTCAATCCTTCAAAAATATCAAAAAAGCAAAATTATTCACACTGGAACAAAGGTGGGTAATGAGACTATCGTCCCACCATGAAGGCCTGAACGAAGACATCCCCTGGAGTAGTCTTGTAATTATTTGATACCTTACAGTGATAGCGACCAGCTGGATAGTTTTTTTCCCTCTCCCCCCCTTGGTCTTTACTTTTTGGGTGAGATTAAGAGCCTTCTATCACTAGAAACACTTTTTGTTGTAATTACGTCCAGGATGGGCCTGTCTGCCCCGACTTATTACAGTCTCTACTCCACATGATTATACCACCTTCCGCACCATGTGGTTAATATACGGCTGATTCAGGATGTTGTTGCCCAGATATACTCTTAGCCTCCGTACTGAATAATTATACCACTCAACACACCATGCGATTGATATACATACACTCCATAACTCGATCGTTTGGGCTCCACACCTCAGCGTCACATCAACAGCTAACACAGAGTGACGCGGGACGCCCGCGATTACAATAACGTTGCCATGACAACAAGCGGGTTTACACTATCGTAAGAACTCCTTACTGTTTACCAATCACACCTCTGCGTCAGATCAATAGCTGACACAGAGTGACGCGGGACGCCCGCGATTACAATAACGTTGCCATGACAACAAGCGGTTTTACACAATCGTAAGAACCACTCCTTACTGTTTATGAATCACGTGTACCCCCCACGTCACTTCCAGGTAATGATGCGGCACGCTCCACTACACATGAGCGTCACCAGGCGAACTCCCAAGCTCATGTGACCGGAAGGATACTCTGCTTACTAGTCTTTACCCTTCCGATCAATTAGTTGGTTCTCGTCCCCCATTGGCTCCCCACCGCTATGAATTCGACCCGCCAGGTTCTGACAGTGTCCCCCGAGCCGGCGCGGACACAGGGTAGGTGGGAAGGCGTCCCGCATTGCGGACTTGAGTAAGTAATCCTTGAAGTCGTGACACCTTTACTTCCGCGTTCTACTAGATGCGGACTTTGTCCTGGTATTTTTCTGGGATACGCTTTTTTAACAACAGATCCCTGCGGCTACATTGTCTTCCTCCTCCATCTTGTGCCCCCCCCCCCCCTCCTTTTTTGTGCTTACAGGACACTGTACTATTCGGTGTCTCCTTCCAGCGCCACCTCGTTGAAATTCGCAGCCTTGCTCTGCAGGGTGAGTTGATTATTCCAATTAACCTTTGGATCCCTTAGTTTTGTTATGATTATTCCCCCTAGTAGGCAAATTGTAGTTTCTACAAGAGCACTCATCACACTATGGGCACGATTAAGTCACTATTAAAGTTGTTCTAACATATCGCTACCACACAGTTGGCCACCACTGTAATATGAATACTGCATGACACCCACTGGTTGCAGTTTTTTTAAAGGCGATTTCTGTGATACCGATGTTATCTAGTTGATTGTTTGATATGTATGTTTGTCCCCCTGTATTTCCTTTGCAGGCGGTTTATCTCCCCTTCATAAGTAACCACTTATTTGGGTGATGTACCAGTGGTAAGTGCCCCACTAGTCGCTACCACTACCAATAAGTGTGTGAAGTACTTGGTCCTGAAGAATTGCGGTTACATTTAACCAATTGCAAGAAACATGTTGACCACACATCACTATAGCGTAAAACAGACATTACAACTGTAGTATTACGCACGTTATTGCTTTTAATTAAGAGTGGGACCCCCTCTATTAAATAAACTTTGTTACTTAGGATTCCCACTACTTACTTTTAACACACTTTTTTCACCACACACTTTTTTCACCTTAGGGCCCTCACCTGCACTCACCTACCGGCAACTAAAAGGAATAAAGATCTCCACTAAAAGGCGCCACTCAGGTCGCCGATCGGGGATTGCAGCGCCGCCCCGATTCGGAGCAGACCTAATGATGAAACTTGACATCTGGGCCACGTGCTGACGATATATGACAGCCAGTCTGCCGGATGTGTGAGGGTCTTTTTCCTAAAAGGAGGATTCTCCTCCTGACTGTGTGGACTCATACATCTCTTTACTAGCTCTCTTTGAGGAACTGCATACCTTTGTATTCATATACTTTCATTTGGGCCTTGTATGCTGGAGCTATTATAAATAGCCCTTGTTCCTTCCTTCTTTGGTTTATATATTTATATATCCACCCCAACTTTGTGCCTGTCATTTGATGTGATTTTGACTGGAAGTGGACTGGAGATCTGCTAATCAGGTCTCCAGTGCTAAATCTCTTTCCCAAAACTATACACTTTTTCCCCAATTTGCAATGCCATTGGTACTCCCTGTAATCCACTAATTAAAGGTACCCCTGGTACCTAGGGCAAGCAAGAAGCCTAAAGAGGGACATTAATGGCTGCAGCACTAATTGTGCCAACATAAAGGACCCCTCATCAAACACATACAGACTGCCACTGCAGGCTGCATGTCTTGGTGCAGATAAAAGTGAACACACAACATGGTCTAAGTCTGTGTGTGCCATGATCACAGACACTGCGTGCTGTATAGGTCAGTCAATGCTACGGCTGGCCTTACATCCCTAAGGCAGGATGGACAATGCTACATGTGAGGCCATATCTGCACAAGCAGATATGCCCGAGTGCTGGTCAGCTCTATTGCTGCCAGTACAAGTGAATAGGGGAGTGATTTTAAGTACATGTGCTAGACACTGGTGAAAACAAGTTCCCCAGGTACATGATGGCTTCACTGAAAAAATTGATGTTTGGTATCAAACATCTCGTATTAACAAACCCACACTGATGCCAGTGTTGGATGTGTTAATATTAATACATGCACCCAAAGGGCACCTTAGAGGTGTCCCCTGAAAGCCTACCAGCTAATGGTGTGCTGACTGGCTGGTTTTTGCCAGCCTGCCAACAGAGACAGGTTTCTGAACCCCAAGGGTGAGGGACTTTGTTCCCAGGAGGCCAGACATCAAACCTGCTTGGGCAGAGGGTGCTGACACCCCCTCCCACAGGATGACCTGCAGATTAGCATTCCATGACAGGGGGGCTTCAAAGATTCCACTGCCTTCGGTATGCAGATCTGACTTCACTGACAGGGTAGGAAGCAAACCCCTTTGTCCAGAGCCCTTTGGCACCTGGACAGGGGGGTAAATTGGCTTGTCCAAAAGGCATGTCCACCCTCAGGTCGGTACCACCCCTAAGGTGGGCTACCTGAAGTGGAGGCAACATTTCAGAGTTAGCCATAATGGTGATGGAAAACTTAGGAACTCTGGACGGGGTTTTGCCCACTTACCACAGGAAGTGGTCATTTAGGGGGACGTAGTGACACCAGGGGTAGGTAGCCCATTGGCTACTACCCTGCAATCCCCTAATGCCCTTATATTCAGAATATGTTACGTTACAATGCCACATATCACATCGCGGTAGGTAACAACATTACCTTTACAACGCAAGTCGTTTCTACGACTTGCACTAGATGGCGCGCTGTATTTAGGAATAGTACAAATTACTATTCCTACTCCAGTTAGCGCAACAGCAGGGAATGTGTTGGATTTGAAATCCAACACATTCCTTGGTCTTGCATGCCACCTAGCGCAAGTCGTAGAAACAAACTTGTGTTGTAAATTCACGCGTGGTAACAACGCGGTTGTTGTAACGACCGTGTTGTTACCTACCTGCGGGGTAAGAACAGCGTTTACAATGCTGTTTCACCTATATTCAGTATTTAGGGGAGTCCCTGGCACCCAAAAGTAGATCCTGATGACCTACGAAGAAGAACAACACTGAAGACCCGCGAAAACAGAAGACTGGAGAAGAGCAATAGACTTGGCACCAGCCCTGCTGGCCCGTCTGCTGTCGAACCTGCAGCAAAGAAGTCTCATCCTGCAGCTCTTTTGCCTTTAAAGCCTGGGAGGACGGCATGCCTTCAATAAAGACTTACGAACTCCAGTGGAGCGGTGGAACAGCTCCCCTGCATCCTGCAGGCACCCCAAGAAGAACCGTAAGGACTCTGTAACCGCCAAAACCCTACGGCACCAAGCCCCACTGCACCCAAGTCGAATTGGGCCAACGGTGTCAGCGTGTTCTCCCATCCCTCCAGGGACAGAGTCCGCTTTGGTTTCACCCTTGTGGACTCTCCAACGTTGCCTGAAGCCTCTGTTTGCAGGCCCCCTCAACCTTGAGTGCTCCCAGACAAAGAAACCCGACACCTCAAAGACCCTCTGCACCCAGCCACGCTGGCCCGAGGAAAAGAGGCCCACCGGTGTCCCCACGTCCCCTAGCATTGCAAGACTTGATCCCTTTGCTTGGTTCAACCCTACTGGCCTCCCAGTCCAAAGCTGCAGCTTCTTTTCCCGCAGACCGAACCCCATTGACTAGCCTTGGGCACCCAACGCTGAATTGTACCCATGCACCGGCCCACCCTAGTGCTGCTGGAGGTGACCTGCTTGTGCTGCCTTGGACCTTGCCCCATATTCACCTTAATTCCAGGAGATTGGTCTCGTAAGTTGCTGTACTGTACCTGAAGGCTGTACTTGTTTTTTCTCTCATAGGTTAACATTGCAGCTTCTGAAAAATGCACTGTCGACTTTTTAAATGTAAAAGTATTTCTCTTGCAAAACCTACTTACCTGAACATATTGATCCTGGTGCCTAAACATATAAAAAGATACAAGTTAATGCTATGAATTGGTGTGGATCACCTTATTGAGTCATGTGCATCATTTATTGATGATTGTGTGTATTTGCAGATGTGTATCACTCCTTTCTGATAAGCCTAAGGCTGCTTGACCACACTACCCCCTAGGAGATCACCTTGGGATTGCTTCAGCAAGTTCCTGTCCACTCATAAGGGAACCCCTGGATTCTTTTAAGATATACCTCATTTCGGTATATCATATAAAGAGTCAGCTTCCTACAATTTGTATAAGTGTATATATATACATACATATATAAACACACACACACACATACATATATATATATATATATATATATATATATATATATATATATATATATATATATATAGACACACACGCACATTTTCTAATTGATCCCGGTACTGTAATACTTTATTACATAACGTATTGTACTGTTTGCATTAACATATCACTTAGTGACTTCACCCAAACATTCAATTAACTATATCTCGCCATGTTTGTATGCAGCAAGTGTGAAAATGTTTTAATGTCAACATACATAACAAGCAGATGTATTATTAATTTATTAAGTTATAGTTTGTTTTTCAAAACTTTATTTTCCATTTCTATAATACAGTACATTCCGCATTTGTTACTCACTGCTATGTATCGACATAAAACGCCATGATTGTGCCATATAAAGAACAATTAAATACATATACTACAATCCTTGTTCCCTATCCAACCAGTCCATCTCTGACAGTGTGGCACCCTTTTTCTTGATCCTACAGTCTTTGGTACTTTTCCCAGCTGCTCCATTTAAATTGGAAAAAGCTTCTATCCTCCAATACAATAAAGTATAATTAACAGTAGATACATCAAATGTATTCACCCTCAGTGTTGCACTCTATCCGACACCTGTGGGGACAAGACCATCTGACTGTTGTGAGGTGGGGTAGGTGTTCAATTTATTCAAGTATGCCTTAAAGGCCCCCATGTATCTTTTGGGCGAGACGCAGGAGGTTGGGTGTCTCCATACAGGTGGCTATTCATATTGCAATGGGCTAAACTGTGAAGCCATGCCGTAACTGTAGGTAAAGCTTTACAGCCCCATTTAAGAGCTATCTCTCTCTTTGCGAGTAAGAAAGCCATGGCAGTGAACCTACAAACACTCTTGGGGAAATCAAGCACACAATCCAAGAGGGCCGATTCAGGAGAAGGTGTTACGTCCAGCTCTATCATCTTATTTATTTTGTTGCAAACTGAACGCCAGTAAGTCCCAATCTTAGCAGAGTTCCAAACAAGATGTGCAAAATCAGTATATGGAGACCCGCTTTTACAACAGGAGTGTGGTCTAGCTGGGTCAATGTTGTGTATTCTTTATGGGGACATGTACACTCTCCAAAGGAATTTAAAATGTAATAACCTGTGCCAACTATTTAAGGAAACTTCTTTGGTTTGTGCGCAGCTAAATTCCCAATGTGAGTCTGGTATTGGATGCCCTAAATCCTGCTCCCATGCCTCCAGAATCTTAGTGTCTTTGCTGGGGACTATGGCCATACACGCTCGGTACATTTTAGAAACCAAACGTTCGCCTCCAGGGGTTGTAATCACAGTGGTTAATGGGCCAAAGGTTCTAGGGGAAACTCAGCGAACGTTGCCCTAAGTGCACATCGGACCAGGTTCAAAATGAAATGGTCCATAAATGTAGCCTCACTGAATCTACACTCAACAGTTCCAGAGGAGACATGGCCTTCAGTAAAGAGGTCCCCAACTTTACTTATTGAGAATTTAGCTAACATGCGCTGCACTAGCTTTTCTTGCATGATGGGGAGCCATGGGTTATTTATTATCAGGATGTCCTGATAATATAATGCAGTCATAGCAGTAAATCGAACCAGCTTCCGCCATGCCCAACTGGTGGTTGATACGGTTTGAATGTCACGGGGTCTCTTGGGGATTCCTGGGGTAATATTGTGAGTAGTGTTGCAGGCCTCAAGCCTGGTATAGGGGAGTCGAGCGTCTGGATGGTACCAAGAGTGTGCAAAACTGCACTGTGCTTACAAGTAATACATTTGAAGGTTAGGAACCCCAAATCCCCCTCTATCATAAGGCAATGTCATGGCGTCCCAGCTGACCCTGGGCCTCTTGCCACCCCATGTTAGTCAGATCAAGTGGGAACGGAGCTTGAGAAAAAAACTATTAGGAAGTGGGATCGGAATGTTGTTAAATAGATATAAAAATCTCAGGAGGACTATCATTTTTATCAATGCCACTCGGCCTGCGAGGGTGAGGGGAAGGCGAAGCCATCTGTCTACTTGTGACTTAAGATTATGCATCGCAGGACCAAAGTTCAATTGGACAATTTGGTCTGTATCCATGTGAATGTGGATGCCCAAATACCGTGTCGAGTCGGAGCACCAGTCAAGAGGGAATTCGCAATCCCAGTTCTTGGTGCATGGAGTGATGGGAAAGATCACTGATTTGCCCCAATTGACGCCCAGACCGGAATACCCCCCAAAACGAATGATCTCCCTGATAAGAGGTTCAAGATTCTCTTCAGGAGAGCGCACATGAAGGATAATATCATCTGCATAAAGGGAAAGGAGTAGAGGGCCTATCCTAAACTGAAGTCCTCTATGCAAATGGCGCTCTTGAAAGTGTCTAACCAAAGGGTCCATTAATAGGAAAAAGAGCAACAGAGAAAGCGGACACACCTGTCTAGTAACACGAGAGAGGCGAAAGGACCTCGATATTGTCCCATTCAGTCGAAGTCGGGCAGTGGGGCCACGATATAATAATGCAGTAAGGACAATAAATCCATTTGGCAAACCCATTCTGTGCATCACTGCCAAAAAGAAAGGCCACTCCAACGAATCGAAGGCCTTTTCAGTGTCAAGTAGTATTGCAGCTGCCGGCACCTCCGGCGATATTTTATCAAGAACCGCAAATAACATCCTCAAATTGAGGGCGGTCTATCTATGAGGGATTAAGCCCGAATGGGCAGGGGAGATTATCCAATCTAATAGACGGGCTAAGCGCATCGCCATCATTTTCGCCAACATTTTAAAATAGAGTTTTAGGCGTGAAAGGGGTCTGTATGACCCACAAGCCATCGGGTCCTTACCAGGTTTGGGAAGCAATATGATTACCGCTTCACGTAATGTAGGGGGCAACTCTCCACACTCCAGGGCTTCGTCATAAACCTCTAGTAAGGGCAGAGCTAACAGATCTTTGTATGCCTTGTCGAAATCCCCCGTGAAACCGTCTAGCGCAGGGGCCGAGGATCCATTCATGGCATCTATCGCACTAGAAATCTCCTCTGCCGAAAAGGGTTCTGCGAGAAACTCTTGCATGAATTTTTCTCGCCAAACTAAGGCAATCTCTGACAAATATCCCTCTTGGTCCGAATTGCTGCACTCCCCCCCGAGAGGTGTACAGATTGGTGTAGTATGACAAAAATTTGTCACATATGTCCGGGGTGCTCGTAAGAACCTGACCCGCCGAAGAATGAATCTTGGTCATGTCAGCACGGCCTGATGGGGGTTTCAAGAGACGAGCCAATGTCCGCCCCGGCCTGTCGCCCTCCCAGTAATGGTGGGCGTGATATACTTGGTTAAGAAAAGAGTTTCCCGCTCTGCGGCCTCCCTAAATTCAGTCATTAAGGACAGTTGCATTTTGTACCTAGCTGTATCAGGTCGTACCATCTGTTCTCTGTCTAAAGTGTCCAATTTCTGTCCAATGGCAGCTATTGTGGCTCTAAGATCCTTCAAAACCCCGTATACTTAGAAATGCAGATACCACGCATATAGGCTTTAAAGGCCTCCCAAAGTGTAGCCCAACTGGCAACGGACCAAGTGTTAAGTTCAAAGTAATCTTCTAGAACCGCTTGAAGCTCCGAATGAAAGAGATTGTCAAGCAAGGCGCGTCCAGGGAATCTCCACTGCTTCTCAACGCCCTCCGGGCGAGAAATGCAGAGTTCCAAAACCACCGGGGAGTGGTCCGAATATGTTCTGGGAAGGAGTTTGATAGCTTTGTACCAGGTGGCCAAATTAAAGGGTGATCAGCCAATAGTCCAATCTGGTCAAAGTGTCATAGTGGGCTGCGTAGTGGGAGTAGGCAGGCTTGCTCGGGTGACGTTGATGCCAAACATCAATCAACCCAGTGGAGTCATACAAGTCTAACAGAGCCCGACGTGCACGCGGCTTAGTGTCTGGGGACCTGGAGGAGGTATCTAACACTGGGTCCATTAACAGATTAAAGTCCCACCATGCAAATAAATTCGGCCTCTAACTGCAAAATGTGAGAGTGTACATCATGGAAATACTCTGGGCAATCGGTGTAAGGAGCATATATATTCACCAAAGCTATGCGGTGACCCATTCATTGCCCTGCTACCATTGTGTAGCGACCTTCTTTGTCATTGTGCACTTGAAATGGTATACGCTTAATTATTAAAATTGCAGTACCTCTAGCTTAAGTGCTGTACTCAGCGAAATACCTGTGGGGACCCCAACTGGTCGCAAATGCAGTAATGTCAGCCCTAGGGAGGTGGGTCTCTTGCAGAAACGCGATATCAATCCCGTATCTTTGTAAATAGTGTAATACATTCCTCCCTTTCTTTCCATTATTCAGCCCTCTGACATTCCTGGTGATAAACAAAAGGTTGGAAAAGGTGGACAGGTTATCCAAAACTGGCATTTGTACTATAAAACAGTGATTTCTGATGTGCCGCGGCACTAGTATTGCACAATGGGCAGTGAGCAAAGTATATCATCAATGAGTGGAACCATATACTGAGAAAAAACCCCACCCCATCCATCCCTGCTCAACCTTGTGCAGGGAACAACCCCATTGAATATACCATTGCATACCCCTTGCAAATTATTCAAGAATGAATATACGTGGAAAACAATACACTCTACAAACATCTTACACACTTAACATGCTAAACACGGAGGGGGTGGCATGCCACACCGGAGACCTAACTTTATGGATGTCTAACTAGACCAATGTACACCCATCGCCGTTCATAGCAAGACAATAATTGTGAAAGTTAAGCTAAGATCTAGACTCTGGCATATGTGTTATTCAGAGAAAAAAAGTTCCACATTGGCAACAGAGCCACTGTGCGAGGGAGAAGATCTGGCTGCATCCTTGCTTTTCTGGCTGCCGCTGCCTTTGTAGCCCCTGCAGAATTCCTGGACTGCCGTAGGGGATTAAAAAATCCCAGACCTTCCCTCGAAGCCGTGCTGGGTATAGCATCCCATACCTGAGCCTCAGATTCTGTAGCGTGGCCTTAACACCATTATATTAGCGCCTTGCCTCTTGTACCATCACAGTAAAATCAGGGTACAGGGACAATGTGGATTCCTGCCAGTTATAGTGCCCTTTTCTCTTGCAAGGTGCAGTGTTGGGTCTCTGTCGCAAAACTTTAGGAAGCACGCAATTATAGGCCTGGGAGGGCAACCTGGATTAGGGCGAAGACCCGATTAGCGCACTCATTGAGAAGGCTTCTCTTCCAAATATGACAGTTAGCAAGGTTTCCACAAACTGGTCCATGCAACCGATATTGGAGGATTCGGGCACGCCCAGTATGCGGCGGTTGTTGTGCCTACTTCTCGCTTCCAAATCCTCATTTTTTAGTGCCACTTCTTTAAGGAGTTTTTCAACTTGATCTAGACGTCGGACTGATTGAGCAGATCTGTCTTCCAAGTCCGACACGCTCCCTTCTACTGTGTCCAAGCGTCTGTCATGTACGTCCAGTTTAGCCCCTAGGCAGTCTAATCGCTGGTCTAATCTGTTGAATCGGCTATCCAGGGCCTTAAAACCCACTCGCAACTCAAGCAAGAGAGAATTCAAGCCTGTCGAAGGGTCCACTGTAAGACCTATGTCGGAGCCCTCCTCACCCATGTTTGCTTCTGATTCGGGGCCTTTCTCAGTAGCTTTACCGAACTGTGGGAGATGCTGTTTGGGGTCATTGCGACCCATGCCGTCTCGCCCTCATCAAATGAAAAGCCACTACAGCGGTGATTCAGAAAATAGCCAGTGAGGGGACTGGGGAGGGAGAAGCTGTGGGCCTCAGTGATGCTGGCAACCCAGATTTGCACACCAATATTTGGCGCTGTAGTGTCACAAGGCCTGTCCAACAAATCTACCAAGCAGCACACAAGCAACCTGTTTCGCACACTGTGTTACTCTGTACATTATGATCCTCAGCACCAGCCAGGTGCGATGTCTTCTCATTGCGGTGACGTGATTGAATTTAGGGGGCCAGACAGTCCGCGGCGTACCATGCCTTGTAAAATATGGTGGATACAGCTGCAAGGCCAGGGTTCAAGGACACAACCCCCAGGTATGTGCGCATTGCAGGCCGGCTCTCGCAGTCGTCTGTGGTGATAAGGCGAGGATTCCCTGATTGTAAGTGCCCCCCCTCTTACGGTCCACACGACCGGCCGGATGGCCGTGTCCCAGGCTCACCCACGGCCCCTGACGCCGCGGGTCCTCCGGGACTCAGAACCGGGCAGGCCTCGATGGCAACGGAAGTATGCCCCACTATGGCAATTGTTGCAGCTGTCGGGGAGGGCACGGGATATGCAATCTCTCACCTCGCCAGATGCTTCTCGGGGTATTGAGTCTCTGCGGCTGCTGTATGGAGCCGAGTTCGCCGCCCGAAGACCACGGCTCACGCAGTTGTTATCAGGCCGCGATCCGAGGCCGGCATCTCCTCCGTGATTGGCTCTGCCCAGTTATTTTCCATGATCCAAAACGGGCCGATTATCTCAGAATTGACCGCACATCTTGGGATCGCCCAGTCGCTGATCTTTTAATTGTGCAGAGATCACCTCCGCAGCAACATTCGGGGCTTCATTAGACCAAATTGCAGGAGTTTATCAGGGTGCTCCAGCAGAACTTCAACGCTGCGCGGCCATCTTGGTCTGCTGCCTGGCCACGTCCCACCACGGCAAGTTATAGTTAATTGAACCTTTCATTGATGTTACTAAGTAATATGTTAATGTAAAGTGTACAATAGGTTACGTAATAAAGTATTAAAGTATTGGGTTCAATTAGAAACTATAACCATAATATTTGTAATGTTCGTGCAGTGTGAAAGTGTTGCTGTATAAATGTAGTAATCCCTAACTATAACGAATGTAACCTTTGGTTTTTTGTGTGAATATGTTGGGTTTTTATGACAATTAATATATATTTTTTAATAAGTATGTGAAAATTGTATTTTTGTTTTTTGTTGACTGTTTTGTGGCAGTTCTTCTCTCTTCCATCCGGGGAGACAAAAGTGAATGCCCACCAAGTAACTTGTCTGTGCAGTAAAGTAATATCTTGGGGCACGGGGCAACAGTATTCCCTTGGCACCTCCTCTGCACCATGCATGAAACCTGTTTGGCACATGCGGAGAGAAGGTGTAATCAAGAATCGCTGGAATTGGACCAAGATGTTTCTGGTGTTTCTGGAAGCACAACACATTCTCCTATTGCTTCAATTTTCAGCGTTCAGAGGCAACCTGCAAGCATCCAGTCTTCCTCTTATGCTCCACCGACCATTCCAGCAGCTGGCGCTCAGGTTCCTGTCAACTGTCTTCGGCAGGAATGGAATACTGTTGAGTCATATGCGGGGACAGCATCTTACTGTCTTGAATGCAACGCAGCCATTGTTGCAGGGGATTGCGATCTTTATTTTCACTGCAAGCTGGTTCTTGCTCACCGTTGTCCTTCCCAGAACCCCTAGTTAAAAAAATATATATATATCCAGGACTTGGGTTGAGACCCTGTTGGTTGCATTTAGGTTTCTGATTTTTCTGGGTCACGTTGACCTACAGGTCCCCCCCCAAAAAAAGGTACTGGCAGTAAGTGAATGCGATTAGAATGTAAACAAGTAGGTAATTGATTGGAATGTATGTATAAAAACTGGAGTGGTGTGGAATTTGGTCGCATACAGTAGAGTGGCGTACAGTCAAATAGCGTAAAGGTTTGTGGCATACTGTACAGTGGCATATACTGAAGTGGCATAGAGTGGAATAGTGTTGAGTGGAGTGTGATTACGAACAGTGTAATAGAGTACAGTACGGTAGACAGGAGTACGGTACAGTGGTGTGTCATTCACTGAAGTGGTGTACAGTGGAATTTCGTACAGTGGAGTGCTGTACTGTGTAGTGGGGTACAGTGTTGTAGCATATGGTACAGTGGCATAGAGTGGAGTAGCGTGCAGTATAGTGTGGTACAGTGGTGTGACGTACAATGGAAAAGCATACAGTGTAGTGGCATTCACTGTAGTGCCATACAATGGAATACCATACAGTAAACTAGCATACACTGAAATCGAGTACAGTGGAGTAGGTTACAGTGCAGTAGCGTACACTGCAGTGCAGTACTTTTGAATGGTATTAAGTGGAGTGGGGTTAAGTGCAATAGTGTGGAGTCCCGCACAGTGGAGTAGCTTACAATGTAATAGAGTACAGTGGAGTAGTGTATAGCGAAGTGGTGTAGAGTAGAGAGGCGTACAGTAGCTTAGAGTGGACAGCTCTAAAGTTCAGCTTTAAAGTTCAGTGGAGTGTGGTAGATTGTAATAGTATAGTATATTTCAGAAGTAATGGACGTCAGTTGTACTGTTTGTGCTATACGAGCAGGCCAATGTTATTTTAAACCAATCAGCATGCTTCTTTTTGCAGTGTTCGAGGCATGTGGGCTGCTGAATTCATATCTGTGCATAGATCGCCACCTAGTGTTGGGTCCGGATGATTGCATATTGTTGTCCTGGAAGAGTCTTCGAAGTATCACGAGATAGGTGGCTCCTCCCCTGAACTACAGTGCGCATGGGCATCCCCTCCATCCTTAGATTGTTTTTTTCCGCCATTGGGTTCGGATGTCCTAATCTTAGCTCTTTGAGTATTTAGGAAAAACTTTATTTTTATTAGGCCAAAAGGCCTTTAAACTCGTCGGTATTGTTTTCGTTCGGCGCCAAGTACTTTTGTCGAGTTAGTTCTCAAGAAGAGCATCGAAGTTAGCCGTTTGCCCTTCGACACCAGAGGCCCGATCGAGATCGACGATGGAATCAAATAGTCCAAAGAAATCGAATAACCCCTTTAAGCGTTGCCCTCTTTGCAATGCTAAGTATGCTCGCTTCGACGTACACCCAGTGTGCAACAAGTGCCTCTCTCCAACACACGACGAAGCCACCTGTAATGGCGTGTTCCAGGTTCCGATCGAAGAAAACTCTTCGCATTCGTCGAGCAGCTCGGTTCGAGGCGCAGAAAGCGGCGCCAAACCCGGACAACATCTTCGGGACCGAAGTTGAAGAGGTCGTGGACCTTGAAGTTCAGGAGGGAATATCGGATCCGGCTTCGGAGCGTGAATCCGACTATGATGCCGAAGACGAGCGTCTAGTAGATGAAGAGGAAGATGATGTCGACAAGGTAGGAGATGACGAAGAGGCCCTTGGGGCCGAGGAAGATGGCTCAGAAGATGAGCTAGGCCCAAATGTCGGTACAGGGCCCGAAGAGGCACTCGATAAGGCTCAGGTCGAGGGATCGCCACACGGCCTTACCCAAGATCTTTCCTCTCGTTCTACAGCCCCGCCTAAAGGCCCGGCTCCGAACTGTCCTAAAGAGCCATCGGTATCGAAAGCACCATCATTCGATCAAGATAAATCGAAACTGAAGGCACAGGCACCGAAATCAAAACCGAAAGAG
Organism: Triturus cristatus; assembly: GCF_964204655.1. NCBI lineage: Eukaryota > Metazoa > Chordata > Amphibia > Caudata > Salamandridae > Triturus > Triturus cristatus. Next base: position 1,161,484,340 of record NC_140583.1, read on the forward strand.
AAAATGTCTCTAATCGGCAACAAGGCCTCGAAGCCGTCGGAGCCGAAGACACAAAAGACGGCACCTAAGACCAAGGTCAAGGTGGTCGACCCGATAAAATCGGCGCTGAGGATCGTCGATACAGAAAAAGAAGGCGAGCCTCAAGAGCCGACCCCTCCCAGTCCTCGTGTCGAGAAACCGACGTCTGGTACGGGGCTCCATGCCACTACAAAGAAGGTCTCAAAGGACCATGTCGAGTCGACAACACCATCTCCCTTCTTAAAGAAGACGGTGTCGGAGTCGTTATTACGCATCCAAGACAGGGCTTCGCTGCTCAGCACGAAAACAGCCCCACAGCCGAAAACGGGCAGCACGGTTCAGACCGCGTTGACACACATCAAGTTCGGATTACCACCGGCGATTCGACCGAAGATGTTCGACGCAAAGAAGGGTCCCGAACCGAAGAAAGGTATCGACACGAAGAAAACTGTCGAAGCGCCAAAAGGGGTATCAATGGGACAAACAGCTGTTGAAGTACCTCAAGAAGATGAGGAGCCGAGGCAGTTTATCTATGCAGGGACTGGTCAACTTTCAATACATAAAAGAAAGATAGTGCCAGAGAAATCTATGGAGCCATACAAAATTCCATTAAAGAAAAAAAGAACCACATCACCAGTTCTTGTGGAACATATTCAATATTATAGCCAGGAGCCTCGGTCATTCTCACCCACACAGTCTGATGTGGATGCGGGGGATGCTGGTGATGATGAGGGCACTTATCCATTGACCACTGACCCTGAAGGCCTAAACCAACCTTGGGTGGACAATACTGGTACAGGGGACCCACATACTGTTCCAGACACACAAGAATATGCGGTGAAGACATCTCCAACTGAGGATACTGCTGCCTTCAATGCATTAATTGAGAGAGCAGCTGAGAACCATGATGTACAGCTCCACACTGATCCTATTGAGGAGGACTTTCTGATGGATACCTTCTCTATCTCAGAAAGATCTGTTAAGACTCTGCCCATGCTGAAGGGTGTCCTAAAACAGGCTAATGACATTTTTAAGGAGACCACGAGGGCGAGAGTACTAAACCCTAGGATTGAGAAAAAATATAGGCCAGCTCCGGTGGACCCTACCTACATAAGAGGCCAGCTGCCTTTGGACTCGTTGGTGGTTTCCAATGCTCGGAAGAGGGCCAACTCACAGACAACGGGTGATGCTCCTCCCCCTGACAAGGAGTCTAAGGTCTTGGAAACATCAGGAAAGAGAGTTGCTGCACAGGCAGCTAACATATGGAGAATTGCCAACACTCAGGCACTTCTGGCTAGGTACGACAGGGCGCATTATGATACCCTGGAGACACTGCTACAGCACCTCCCAGATCAGTATAAGGAAGGAGCAGAGTCACTAATTACAGAAGGGAAGCTCATAAGCAACGCTTCCATTAAGTGCACTCTTGACGCAGCTGACACTGCAGCTAGGGCTATTAACACCAGCGTCATGTTAAGAATGCATGCTTGGTTGAGAATCTCAGGATTCAAACCAGAGATACAGACAACTATACTCAATCAAACTGTCAACCCTCACTCCCTCTTTGGCCCCGAAGTTGACACCACCCTAGAAAAAATCAAAAAAGATACAGAGACTGCAAAGTCTATGGGGGCTCTGCAATCACAGCAGTTTAGGAGTGGGTCCTTTCGTCGCTCTACCAACAGAGGACCATCTAGAGGCCAGAACTCCCAACAGTCGCATTACTCTAAACAAGGTACACAGACCACCTATAATAAGAATAACAGAGGTGGATACCGTGGAAACAACGTCAAGGGCAGGGGCCGAGGAAACAACAACTCCAGGTCCTCCGCCACCAACAAACAGTGACGCCTTGTCACTGCACCCCGACCACATAACACCTGTCGGGGGGAGACTCCAACGGTTCCTGCCGGTCTGGAAATCCATCACTACAGACAGGTGGGTGAGAGAAATTGTCCAGTACGGTTATTGTCTGGAGCTAACATCCACTCCACCAAACATACCACCACGACACCGTCCTATGTCCGCAGAGCACTTGCACTTATTGCACCAGGAAGCGCTCAGTATGCTCCACAAAGGAGCCATAGAACTCGTGCCTGTACAAGACCAAGGATCAGGGGTGTACTCACTGTATTTTTTGATCCCCAAAAAGGACGGGTCTCTGAGACCCATACTGGATCTAAGACCTCTGAACCGTTACATTCTATCAGAGCATTTTCACATGCTCACCCTGCAGCAGGTGCTGCCGTTGCTCAGTCAGGGAGACTTTCTCGCAACACTAGATCTCAAAGATGCGTATTTCCATATACCCATACACCCATCACACAGAAAGTATCTCAGGTTCACTATTCAAGATCAACATTACCAGTTCAAAGTCCTCCCTTTCGGAGTAACAACGGCACCAAGGGTGTTCACCAAGTGCCTGGCAACAGTGGCGGCACACTTAAGGAGACAGCACATACATGTCTATCCTTATCTGGACGACTGGCTTATCCAGGCAAAGTCAGCCCAGGAGTGTGCCAGCCACATATCCCACACCATTCACCTTCTTCACAGCCTGGGATTCTCACTGAATTATCCAAAGTCCCACCTTCAACCCGCCCACGTACGGCAGTACCCAGGCGCGACCATAGACACTCTGGCAACCACGGCACAGCCAAATTCCATGAGGATCAACAGCATGCAGTTGCTAATAAAAAAGTTCAGACCTCAACACTCACTACCGGCACGAGTGTTTATGCAGTTGATAGGCATGATGGCTTCCTGCATCTTCATAGTCCTGCACGCAAGATTACATATGCGCCCGCTTCAGGAGTGCTTAGCACGTCAGTGGAATCAGGCTCAAGGACAGTTGAAAGACCTAGTGTTGGTCAGCGGTCGGGCATACAACTCTCTGCATTGGTGGAATCCACAAAACCTTGCCAAGGGCCGACCGTTCCAAGAGCCTGTACCACAAATAATACTGACGGCGGACGCGTCTCTCCAGGGATGGGGAGCTCATGTACTCAATTACACAGTGCAGGGACTATGGACAACACAGCAGAGGGGGATGCACATCAACCTACTGGAACTGATGGCAATCTTCCTAGCAATGAAGGCATTCAAAGTACACTTGTGCAACAAAGTCGTGTTGATCCGGACTGACAACATGACTGCCATGTACTACATACAGAAGCAGGGAGGAACACACTCTCCACAGTTGTCTCATCTGGCTCAGAGCATGTGGAAGTGGGCCATTCAGAGAAACATCTTCCTCATGGCGGAACACTTCCCGGGCAAGGACAACCAAATGGCGGATCTGCTCAGCAGACACAGCCACCAGACGCACAAATGGGAGATACATCCATCAGTACTCCAACCATACTTCCAGCAGTGGGGTCATCCAGAGATAGACCTATTCGCCTCAAGGGAAAACGCAAAATGCCAAAGCTTTGCCGCCAGGTTCCCACATCCACAGTCACAGGGCAATGCGATATGGATGAACTGGTCAGGCAGATTTGCGTACGCTTTTCCCCCAGCACCATTAATACCGCTAGTAGCACGCAAACTGAGGCAACACTCGATGACGCTCATCCTGGTTGCTCCAACGTGGGCACGCCAGCCATGGTACACCACGTTTCTAGAACTCTCCGTGGTACCGCATCAAAGACTGCGGCTAACACCCAGGCTTTTAACGCAGAGCCATGGCGAGATTCAGCACCCAGATCTGCAACAGCTAAACCTGGCGATCTGGCTCCTGAGATCTTAGAATTTGGCTACCTAAACTTGCCTCCAGAATGTATGAATATCATCAAGGAGGCAAGGAGACCCACGACCAGAGCATGCTATGCGGATAAGTGGAAAAGATTTGTCATTTATTGTAAAAATAATGACATCAATCCGCTGGATGCATCAACTCAGAACATTATCTGTTATCTATTACACTTATACAGATGCAATCTAGCATACAATTCCATCCGTATACATTTAACCGCACTGGCAGCTTACCTTCAGAACAGGCAGCACCTCTCACTGTTCAGAGTGCCTGCCATCAAAGCCTTCTTGGAGGGACTCAAACGAGTGATTCCTCCTACACACCCACCTTCACCAGTCAGGAACCTAAATGTGGTCCTCACCAGACTCATGGGACCACCTTTTGAACCTCTACACTCCTGTGAGATTCAATTTCTAACCTGGAAAGTAGCTTTCCTAGTAGCCATTACTTCACTAAGAAGAGTTAGTGAACTCCAGGCACTAACCATTCAAGAGCCATTTATACAGGTTCATGCAAACAGGGTCGTACTACGCACCAACCCTACATTCATGCCCAAGGTGATATCGCAGTTCCATATGAACCAATCCATAGAACTACCGGTGTTTTATCCTAATCCTGAGAATGTAGCAGAGAGAATGCTCCACACACTTGATGTCAAGAGAGCTCTCATGTACTATATTAACAGAACACAGACTTTCAGGAAGACAAAACAACTGTTTGTTGCCTTTTCTCCACAGCACAAAGGCAACCCCATTTCCAAAGCAGGAATAGCTAGGTGGATCGTTAAGTGTATACAGATTTGCTATGAAAAAGCTAAGCGCACACTAACGATTCCTCCAAGAGCCCACTCCACACGAAAGTTAGGGGCCTTCATGGCTTTCCTAGGGAATATTCCTTTACAGGAGATATGTAGAGCAGCCACATGGTCCACTATACATACATTTACAAAACACTACTGTGTAGATGTACACTCAAGACAGCAGGCAGCTGTAGGACAGGCTGTTCTCAAAACTCTTTTTCAGACTGCTGCAGCTGGCACAGACAGCCGCCGCTAAATGGAGGGACTGCTATATAATCTATGCACAGATATGAATTCAGCAGCCCACATGCCTCGAACCGAATATGCTACTTACCAGTATGCATCTGTTCTTGGCATGTAGGGCTGCTGACATTCATATCGCCCACCCTCCTCCCCGGCGCCTGTAGCAACTGTAGCATTCAGTAATTACTAGTTAGCATGGTCATCATTCACTATATTACACTCCATTTATGCCACAATGGCGAAAAACAATCTAAGGATGGAGGGGATGCCCATGCGCACTGTAGTCCAAGGGAGGAGCCACCTATCTCGTGATACTTCGAAGACTCTTCCAGGACAACAATATGCAATCATCCGGACCCAACACTAGGCGGCGATCTATGCACAGATATGAATGTCAGCAGCCCTACATGCCAAGAACAGATGCATACTGGTAAGTAGCATATTCGATAAGATGCTATACAGAAGATAATTTTTCTGGTACATTTGTAATCATATTTTGGATTGGTTCATATGGTTCTATAACCTTAAATTCTACTGAAATAGCGGTGTGTAGTGAGAAGTATGTTAAAAGTTAACAGTCTAGTTTTTGTAGGAATAAATGGTTTTGTCTTGTACAGTTTAAGCTATGTTTCCAACTCAATGTCCTATTAAAACAATCAGCATGCTTCTTTTAAAAGTGTAATATGTTACAAACCACATCATTTAGTGGTTCATTTGCAATACTATTGTCTATTGGTTAATATGGTAATTTGACCTTCAATTCAACTTAAGTAGCTGTATCTACTCAGAAGTATATTCAAAGTTAACAGTCTCGTCCTTCTAAGAATCAACTGGTGTAAGTTGTACTGTATGGGCTATGTTACCAGCCCAATCTCATACTGAACCAATCAGCATGATTCTTTCAGAAGTATAATATGTGACAAACAAGAACATTTGGGAGTGTTGTGGTGTATTATCTAAAAGTTTCACTTCACTCCATTCTGTACCTGCTTCTTGAAGGTATTACGTTGTGGTAAACCAGAATGCTTTGTATGTGGCTAATTGGACACAGCTTTATATTTTGGGCAAGAGAGTATTCCAAAAATAAGAAATATAACATAATTTATGTATACCAAAGAGGTTTAAGATGGAATAACATCCTACCTCTAATCTCAGCACTTCATATTTGTCAGCATCCTTATGTCATAATTATTAATTGTGGAGGCAATGATATTGGTCACTCAACAGGTGTATGACTTGAAATTGACATAAAAGCAACTTTTACATCTTTGATGAGTTTCTTTCCGGACACAAATTTTGAGTATTCGATTATTTGCCAAAGAATCCAAGGGAAATGCTCTCTAAAAAATGATGCGAATTAGAAAAAAACCTGCATATATAGCAACAAAGCAGGGTCTGCATTCCTAAAAGATCAAAACATGTCCTCCATATATGACTTTAACATTCAGTTTTCAGATACTTCCCTTTATCGTGCTGATGGTGTCCATTTCACTACAACTGGCAATAACATATTCATTACCAACATGCGCCAACTCTTACTGTACCATATGTAAATTACCAATATTTAATTATAACAAAAGGTTCTTTTAGGAGCTAGTCTAACAGGAGGTTTAATATTTGTCAGTAAGTATGGGTTCTTATTTTTTTTTTTTTACTTTTTCAGTACTGCGGTACTCTTTAGAGTCCCATGAAGCCGTACTGTGATACTCTGTAAATTAAAAATAAAAACATCAATACATCTCCAAACTTTTGACTATATAAGGCAATTGTAGCAACCTCAGTCCCATTACAATTACAGCCATGAAGCATTTTTTAATACAACATTTCATTGCATATTATAAAACACAGTGAAAGTGCTGTGTAAAACAACATGGCTGCCATAAAGTTTCTCAAAAGTCCTCATTCGCCAATCACATTACCCCTTGTCATCACTATGTACCAAGGATGTACTACAGCGAGAGATATAGCTTTAAAAAAAAAACTTATAACATAATGTTTACTTAATTTCATTGTTTGCAGTACCCAGAAGTATCATCTACACCACCTTATATGCAATACTGCCGCATTTTACAAAAATCCAGCTGACAGTTTTTGTGCTATGCGAAATACAAAAATCTATGGAAAAATGCATTGGATTTGAAGCTGGCTTTGGGGCCCCCCATTTTTCTTCGCTCCCCCTTCACAAAACTTTCAGGACTCTGACAATCACATAGGAGCAGCAGGCCTGCAAACCTTTGCGAACATTCGCCAAATGGTTGCTAAGTTATTAAGGGACGAAAATCACAAAATGTCCTATCTCTGGTCACCCTAACTATAACTACAGAGGGACTACTTCTTGTGGACTAGAAGTATCACTAGCCTCTTTCTAGCTCCCTGCTCAGGATTCACATAGTGCCTGCCAACCACTGCTTTGCAGACTTGTTCCTTTACTTCTTTCCGAAGTGTCTCAGAGTCTGCCCAGATCTGCTCATTATCTTCCTTGGATCTAGGAAAATCTGGTATACTTGCTCTTTTTCCAAGAATCGGGTGCAGTCTATGCTCTGGTCAATACAGCTGACATTGTCAGAGCCATGTATGCTTTTAGTCCTGGCTCTAAACCAGAGGCAATCAAAAGATTGCCCAGGAGACATCTAGCACCTTGTTTCTCTTATACCTGTTCATCAACTATGGCCAACTTACTATTGATTTTTACCTCAACCTGGCAATTGGGTACTACATGTCATCCCTACTGGCTACTGCGCCTGTGTCATTGGAAACAGGAAGCCCATCCTTGGATTAGAGATGCTTCCTCTTAGTCCCATAAGCACCTGTATCCCTCAGGGCAGGAATGTTTTTCCCCACTGATACTAGCTTCCAACACAAACCCCTTGGTATTTGGATTGATGGTTTTAAGGGCATATTTGTCCCTTACCCAAATGTCCATTGATAGCAGGTTGAGTGCACTTTGATCATCTCAGGTCCCAGTCAAAACACTTGCTGTGATGGGTGCAGCTGGTACAGGGCCTTTCACCTGACAGTCTCTTTTGTAATGCCCCTTGTGAAATGTACACCAGTTAATCACCTTGGGCTCAGAAATACCTTCCTGTCCTACTTTATTTTTTGTTGTGTTCCTGACTTGGAACCCAATTTTCTTTCTGCTTGTGTCCTCCTTTACATCTTTGGGAATTACCCTACCCCTTATCTAGTTCGGAACTAGTCTGTCTATAGTTCATTTCTCCCTTTGGAATACAGTCATGCTGCGCCAGCCCTTTGTTAACTGTGATAGCTAACCACTAGTCATTCAACAATGTAAAGATTCTTTGGAACCTTCTCTATCACATTTGACAGGTATTACTTAGTTGGGGTAGAGCATTCATCCTTAAGTCACTCAATCACCATCAAGTGGGTAAGGGCATGAAAATCTTTGGCTTCTATCGCTTTCATCATGTATTTCAATCACACAATCCAAGTTTAAATAAGAACACCATCTCCTCCATAGTTCTATTTCAACCTCTGAAGGTTTTGAGCTGGCTTTATCTGCTTATAGTTCATTTGATCAGCTACAAATATTCTTCAAGTGACTGCTTGATGTACCTTCTGTGGACAAACAACTCTTTAAAGTGGCTGCCTTAGACACTTCTCATTTCAGGCATATAGTCTACAAGTAATTTTAAAACTCACAAACCATTCTGAATTGTATACTGGATTTTCACATGCATGTGTTTAAGCTCTTTTGGAACCTTGGCAGGTACACCTGTAGAGTTGGACTTGCTTTTCCCATAGTTTGCTGTCTCCGCTGCCATCTTGAGCTTTTCCATCTCTAAAGCTATCTTCTCTCCAATTCTCTCTTTCTCTCCTTTCTGCCTTTCCATTTCCCATTGCTCCCTTTTTGTTTCCTCACAGGCCCATCCTCAGGGCCGGATTTAGTGCTGGGGGTGCCCGGTGCGACAATCACTTTTGGCGCCCCCACGTCCCATGACCGCCTCCTCAGATTCTCTCCCTACCACCTGCAAAAGAGCCCCTCATCTCTCCTATCATAAGATGTTACTAAACACAGTGCCCCCCTCAGGTCACAGCGCCCCCCTCCACAGGTCAGCGCCCAGTGCGTCCGCACCAGCCGCACTGCCCTAAAGTCGGCCCTGCCCATCCTTTCTGTATTTTATGCCCCCTTTCTTTTGTTTCTAGCGAGCTAATCACAGTTTCTCCCTCTGAAACTGCCAGGCCTTCTCCTCTTCCTCTATGCTATCTTTCTGGACAGCCAACAGAAATTTCACAGTCTCCGCTAGACTTAACCAATCCAAGAGAATAACTCCTGGAGTTGGTGACAGTTCAGTTTCAGGGAGGACCTGGCCTGGCAGTTTGGGCTGGACTTTTCTCATGAGGTGCAGAGTCAAGGCTGATTTACATATGGCTGGGTCCAAACTGAGGTGGCATGGTGAGCAAAAGAACAATAGGTTGGTATGCTACCCTGAGTGATTGATAGTAGCTAGACAAATTGCAAGCATTCTTCCCATTACCTTTGTGTGCATGGTGAAAGCACTGCCATTAAATGGTCTAGACTCTAATGTCTTAGGGAAATACTCAATAGCAAATTTTGGGATATACTCAGGGTGTGTCTGGAAAGAATCTGTGCTAAGGGGCTGACATAGTCTGAAATAACAGCACTCCATCACTTACTTTCTATCATGGTACCCTCCTTAAAGTTCAACAGAGTTTCTTCCCTGCCACCCATTTTCTCTAACTGGTCTATATCAACACAAGGATCTCCCTAACCTTGTTTGTGGAAGCCCTCCACCATCTTTCCAAACACAGGTATCTTAATTGATCTAAGGACTGGATGCCAAGGACTATCCCCACCAACATTGTATCTGGTTATGAATTGAGCATGTCATGCTGTATTAAAGCTAACTTATTGTTCACTTCATGAAAATTGGCATTGACACTTTGTAGATCATAATACTGAAACTTTCTTTGATTTCTCCAGTCCCTCTTCCCCCCTTTCTAAGCTAGCCTCTGTTTCAGAAGGGCCTCTTAAAATTAATGATGAGGAAGATTTCCAAGGGACTTTGCAAAGTCCCAGGCCTAATAGAACAGGCTGCGTTCTTCATGCCTCTCCTGGTTCAATTGCCCCTGGAGAAGGTTAAGGCCAGCCTGGAAGTGATTATAAAGCTGTTGTGGAAAAGGATTTCAAACGTGCTAGCAAGAATAAAGAGCATTTCATTAAATCTTTTGTTGCTGCTGGGGAAGGAAAGTAAGGGCTACAGAACTGTTAACTCATTCAAGTAAGCCATTTCAAAAGGTCATGCTCCTGTAGTTGGGCTCCCAGCTGGGGATTACCCATTGATTTTACTTTTAGCTTGTTTTGTAAAGCACTGCATATCATCTAGCATAGTCTTTTGGTGCTCAGGGATGGTTACAAGGAATGGAAAAATAGTAATAGTCCAGGAGAACAAGTTGTTCAGTTGATCGTCTGACCCCTCCTCCCATCTGCATGTGATTAATGATGTCAAATCCTTGAATGTATGAGCCCCATTGTCACATAATTGTTCTTAGATCATGAGCTAGTAGCCAGTCTAAGGCGCCTGATGAGCAGAGGAGCAAGAACACGTACTTAAGAGTGGTTCATCAACCTTTACATAAACATGGAATGTTCAGTAGCAGGGGGTATAGGCCTGGATTATAATGTGAGTTTAGTCTACAGGTAGAAACCTTTCACATGGAGTGATCCATCACTAAATGTCTTGCGCTTTATCATGTGAGTGATAAGTAGAAAGAATAGACAGGTGTTAGGCTTTTGGGTGGTCAGAACTGAATAAACAGAATGGTGGGATAGTGTGGTGAAGGCGGAGTTTTAGATGACACACATTGCTATGTTAGCATAAGCGTCTTAGATGTTAGAAACGCCATCTTGCCACTTTTGCTGCTTTTGCACACGACACTGCAGATAGATGTTATTATTTGAAACCTGCTTGCTAGCCTTTTCTTCACATGAGAACTGTCGGTTGTTCACATCCCTAGACGTGCACTGCGACCTTGGTCTGAACATTGTGTGCAGAAACAGTCTGAGCCACCAAACAATGTATGTTTTCGAGTTCAGGTTGATCGGCCCACGCTCTAGCCATAACACGCACACAGCTGCAAATATCTGAAAGTCGAGTGCCTTTAATATTGCAGTTTGCATGCACTAGACACACATTCTGGAGAAGAACTTTTCCAGGCGCAGAGCAAAGCTGATCCTGTGATGTGATTCACCTAAGCAGATCTTTACGGTATGGGGTTCCCCATTCAAAGCTAGAGACCTTCTATTAGTCTAATAATACTAGCTTACTAGCGAAGAGAGGGTGGTTGTAATCCACTGTCATTTGTAATATGATTTCTCCCTTCATTTTCTATGGTATTGTAACAATGCCGATGGTTTTAATTGTAATCATTTGTCTGCTTATGTTAGCTAAAGTACTGCATCTTAGGACACGTAGTTTATAAAATAAACATTTTAAACTTTACTGTGTCTCTGAATACTCTTGTGGACTGATATAAGAATAATAACGAACAGGTATTTCTGATTCCCACCATTCCTGAGAGTACTCTAAAGTCGCATGTTCTGGGTTGTCTAATCATTGGTAGCTTCTATATGGTATCAAGAGCGAATGAGACACTGATGCTGGTCGGATAGAGGTTCTGGGTACTGAGGTGAGTTTTCGGTACACCACAATTCACTGAGGTCCTGGTTTCCTGCTCATAGTTCTGTGCATGAGCAGAATCCCTGCAACATGGCGCACCTAACGTTTGGTCTTTTGATTTGAGACGCCTTAGTAGTGCTTATATTAATCCACGACACCCTCACTCTTGTTTCCGGATAGCGGGAGTGACTGTTTTAGCCTACCTATTGGTACGATAGGTTCAATCAAGCTTGTCAATTAAAAAGGTTTTTATATTTTTTAACCCTTGTGCTACTGTAATATACATTGTTACTCTTCTCTGTGTCCTTATGGCGGTCGATATTGCAGCACATAGCCGGACACCTCTGCAACGTCATTTGACGCAGTTTGGGGTGCCGGATGATGGGATGGCCGTCATATTTGTGGTGAGTGCCGATGCGTCATACCCCTACGAGTTGTTTTACTCTTGGGTGACTATTCCGGCGGTGAATGCGGATGATAATAAGTTTCACACCTATACCCCCACGTGGCTCCCAGCAAATTATACACAATATAGGACGCAGGAGATTCCTATTTCAGCTTGGCAGCATCGCATTTGGTTTAATGGTGCCCTTCCCCATGCGGTTACACCGGTTCGAATGGGCCCTTTATCAATTCCAGGGGCCACTTGGCCGGTATTAGCCGGATTTACGCCTCATCTTCGTTATTTGAATGTTGCGGTGGATGAGTTGCGTGTCCTCCATACAGCCCTGATTACAGTATATCGGGCTTTAGTGCAATACGTCTCACGCAACGTGCAGGTGGGGGCACCTGTTGTTGCGGGACAGCCAGCTGGCCCGGCCGGGATTGTTATTAGTCCCGTCATGGTTAATTCGGTTATGGGCAAGCGCCCCCAAAATAAGGCCAATTTGCCTTATTGGCTTGCTGAGAAATTTGACCAGCTGGAGGCAGTATTTCCGCACTCTACTCGTGTTGAGAAACACAGGATCCTCACCATTAGTTTGCAGAAAGACTTAGTCCCAGAGGTATCCGATTGTGACAACTGGGGTAAAGTTTTTGCAGCGGTCTACTCAAAGTGTTTCGGCACCCCATCTATGGCTGTGCTTCCGTCCGTCATTAAACGTGTTCAAGATCAACACGGACCGGAGGCGGCGGTCGAGTTGGGGATGTGGCTTGTCGGTGTGTTCGACGTAGTTGCCACTCTTGTCCTTGGTAATCTCAAGGGGGATGCGGTACACTTTCAAGTGGCTAATGGTTTAGCCCTCGTTGATGAACTCGATAAGCCCCGTGAGTTGCCTAAAATTATTGTGGAGGCTTATAGAACTATTGGCCGCAGTAGTTTGGGGATTAAGCCTACTATTGTCATTCCAGACATACAACAGCAAACTAAGGTGAGTTCGTCTGGTAAAGACGATCGTCCAAGTTTTCCTAAACAAAATTGGAAAACAAAGAAACAGGGAAAGCAGCAACAGAAACAGGGGTCTTGTCCTGCGTCACCGGTACAGGCAACTGGTGAACGCAAATATGATTTGCGCGATCGCACTAGTATTAGGTCACCTGATAGATTTCAGGTTACTGAACAACGTTCTCCTCGTTCTTCACAGGAAACATCGGCCTCACAGTCCGGTGGCGGAGAACGTGGCAAAGGTCGGGGTGCCCAACAAAGACGTGAGCAACCCCGTCAGCCTGACTAGCAGGACGAGTTTGCACATCAACATCCCCCGTTTCAGAAGAAGAAAGTTGCTGCATTAACAGCGAGGTATGCCACAGATAGTGCCGACGCAGCTTCGGAACCTGACATGGGCACTAACGCTGCTCGACAGCACAGCGGAGGTTACAGTAGTGCGGCAAGCACTGCATCCATATCTGGAGGCGACAGCAACTGATACGTTCATAACTGTAGAAACTGCGGATACCAGAGTGGCTCCCCCTGTCAGACTATATGACATAGTCCTTTTAATTGAAAGTGACATACAACGTACGATACAAGGGATTTTTTGGGATATTCTAACCTCTTCCTATGCTATTCTCTTAGTGGAGGCAGACTGGCCCCGGCTTTCATTTTGGATGCTCCTAGAGGGGAGGAGGTAATCCTTCCATCCTTTGCTCACACAGTGCCGAAGGATTACGCTGAAAGGTTTGCCGAAGAGTTGGCTCAGGTGCTTGCTCCGGCTTTATACCGTACTCAGGTTGGGTGGGATAAACTGTCTCCGAGCCATGAGATTCCTTTACGGTCTATGCCCCAGCCACAGCCCCAATATCCCATGCGTCGCGAAGCTAGATCACACATCGCCGAAATCCTTGACCAATTGGAATATCAGGGTGTTATTGAAACATGTGTGTCACCAATGAATAATCCTTTATTCACTGTAACGAAGCCTGATGGGTCGTACCGCCTAGTTTTGGATTACCGGCATTTGAACTCTCACTGTCGAACATGTGCTGTACAGAATACCCACAGTTCTGCTCTCGTTGATAGTCTCGTGAGAAAAAGGTTTAAAACCACACTTGACATATCCAATGGCTTTTATAGCCATAACCTGTCCTCTATTAGTAGTCAGTGGACAGCGTTTACTTCTGGCGGCAAACAAAAACAGTTTAAGAGATTAGCCATGGGCTATAAAAACAGCACTGGCGTCTTTGCCGCACGTGTAGTCTCTCTGTTAGAGAGCATAGACCCTGATGCGTACTCGTATGTTGATATCTATCTCACGGATGGCGAGTTATGGCCGCATCTGTGTGGCGTTGATTGCATCATTGTTATGTTTGCAGACTTCGGTTACAAATTTAACTTTGCGAAGTCTCACATTGCAGAGTATACAGTGTTGTTTTTAGGCTACGAGCTCAACAATGAGGTTAGAGGGTTAGCTCCTCACTTTCTGGAGAAGTGTGCATGCTTGCGTGCTCCAACAACACTGAAAAAATTACAGTCTTTGCTGGGCTTTCTGAATTTCGGTCGTACTTACATTCCCGATTATGCCCAGCGTATCAAGCCGCTATATGCCTGTCGGCGTGTGGGTATTGCGGGCCGGAAAGTCAGACGAGGAGGCCAGATATAGTGGGCTATAGTGTTGTTTTATTGAACAGAAGTTCTGTTTACACAGGTGTAGGGTTTTGATGTAGCTGTGGAAGAACTCCTCGTCGCGGTCGGGTCGTCGGGGTCGGTGTTTCAGGGACGTCTCCGTTCTGGGTTGTAATCGGCGACCCTAGACAGTGTGGAAGTTCCTCGGAGGACCGGAAGAGAAAGAAAGAGGAGCCGTTAGTCCTGCTGGGACTCAGATGAAGACGCAGGCCCCGTTACCACAAGGTGAAGAGGAGTAAGCAGACTGTGTGGGGAAAGGGTAAGAGGGGGAAAGGCAGGGGTTGGTAAAGGAAGAGTGCTCGGAAGGTTCGTGAGAACAGGGTCTGTACACGGTGTAGGGTGCTGTACATAAGTTACAAGGTGGCGGGACGGGATGGTGAAGAGAGAGAGGCTATATATAAGGGAAGATTATATGGGTACATAGAGTACTCTAACAGACTGAGGGTATGGTGGAAGGTACTCACGCGCTCCGCCGTAACTCTCCTCCGAGTTACGGCCGCTCTCCAGCTTCCTCCGTGGGACTCCACCACTCTTCTGACCACTCCTCGAGTTCTCCACTTCCGTCTTCGTTCTCCACGTGCTCGCCAGCCGAGAGTTCCTGCCACGATCTTTCGACTCCTCCAGTCTCTTCGGATCCGCTTTTTCTGTGGGCGTCTGGTTGTAGGTAGGCGGGACTTCCGGGGCATCGGGCGACTCCTTCCGCACCGTCGTCACTCCTGATTGGACCCTGAAAGAGAGAGAGGGGTGGGGATTCCGTTGTCACGGACGCTTTGGAGATCCTTCGGAATCGGGAATCCGGGAAGGGACAGTTCCGGAGAGGAGGTAATCCGGGTGGTGGGCGTGAGGGATTGGGGACCGGGGGAAAGGATCCGTCACATCCCCTTCCCCTAGGAATGTTTCGTGTACTTGTTGAGGACACGGGATAACGGGACAGGTAGTCCGCGTTCCCTTGGTCCGCCCCTTTTCGGTGTACTGTGGTGAAACGATAGGGTTGGAGGGCAAGGAACCAGCGGAGGACTCGGTCATTATGTCCTTTGTTTCGGGCCATCCATTCCAGAGGGGCATGGTCGGTGTATATAGTGAACTCACGACCCTCTAAGTAATAGCGGAGACTGTCCACTGCCCACTTAATAGCCAGGGCTTCTTTTTCTACCACAGCGTAGTTGCGTTCTCGGGGAAATAACTTCCGGCTGAGGTAGAGAATGGGCTTCTCGTTACCAAACAGGTCCTTTTGGGATAATACTGCCCCCAAACCCTGTTCTGAGGCGTCAGTCTGCAAAAGGAAGGGTCGCGTATAATCAGGGCTCACAAGCACGGGACCGGAGGTCAAAGCACGTTTGAGGTCGGAAAAGGCCTCCCATAACAAGGGTGTTGGGTTTTGGAGCAATGTCTCCGTGGCTGCAGAGTTTTTTAACAGGTCTGTGAGAGGGGCTGCTCTTTGTGAAAAATTGGGTACAAACCTCCGATAATACCCTAGGAGGCCTAGGAACGCACGGAGGTCTTTTTTCGTTTTCGGGAAGGGGAGGGAACGGATGGCTTCGGTTTTGGTAGATTGGGGTCGGATGAGGCCCTCCCCCAGGAGGTAACCCAGATATTGTACCGTTTGTGCGGCCAGGGTGGTTTTGGCGGGATTGATTGTGAAACCATATGACCCCAGGGAGGTGATGACCTTGTACAGGTGGTCCAAGTGTTGTTCCCAGCTATCACTATAGATGATTATGTCGTCTAGGTATGCCCCCGCGTACTGGGTGTGGGGTCTTAAGACGTGGTTCATGGCTCGTTGAAAGGTGGCGGGGGCCCCATGAAGGCCGAACGGGAGAACAAGGAACTGATACAACCCCTCAGGGGTAGAAAACGCTGTTTTCTTTCTGTCCTCTTGCCTGAGGGGTATCTGCCAATACCCTTTACAGAGGTCTAGCGTGGAGATGAATTGCGCATTCCCTATGCGTTCGATCATCTCGTCGACGCGCGGCAGGGGATACGTGTCAAAGGATGAAATTTTGTTGACTTCCCGGAAGTCAATGCAAAATCTGACTGATCCGTCGGGTTTAGGAACGAGGACGATTGGAGAGTTCCAGTCGCTTACCGAGGGTTCTATTATGCCCATCTGCAGCATTAGTTCGGTTTCTTTTTTTATTACCGCCCGACGGGCTTCAGGAACTCGGTATGGCCTTTGCCTGACCACCTTCCCGGGTATTGTGGGTATAGTGTGTTCGGTGATGGTCGTATGACCTGGTACCGAGGAGAACACGTGCCGTAAGGGGTATAGGTGATTTTTGAGGTCGTGACAGTGTTGGGGTGTTAGCCCCGAGTCTATGCAGGGGGCAAAGGAAAGGGGTACCTGTTCTACGGTGGTAGAGAGGACGGGAAGGGGGCCTTCCCATTTTTTAAGCAGATTCACATGAAAGATCTGTTTGGTGCCTCGTGTAGGATCCAGTTCTATTTCATATGTGACAGGGGTTACCTGTCGAAGCACGGTATACGGGCCCTGCCACTGCCCTAGGAGTTTGTGATCAGAGGATGGCATCATCAACAGTACCAAATCCCCGATGGCAAAGTTCCGGGTTTTTGTCCCCTTGTCATACTGTACTTTCTGTTTATTCTGGGCATTTTCCAGGTTTTGGTGGACGATGTCTCTCATCATTGCCAAGTGGGTTTGTAGGTTGGATATATACTCAGGGAGGGGCCGAGTGCGGTTAGGCTCGGCTTCCCAGGCTTCCTGGGCCATATCTAACAGGGTACGTGGTGGCCGGCCATATAGCAACTCATATGGTGAATAGCCTGTACTACTCTGGGTTTTGCAACGTATAGCGAACAACGCTAGGGGCAACATATCTTCCCATCTTTTGGCTTCTAACCCCAGTAACTTCTTCAGTGTTTGTTTCAAGGTGGCATTGTAGCGCTCCACCAGCCCGTCGGTCTGGGGGTGGTAAGCCGAGGTCCGGATTTGTTTGATACCTAGTTGTGAACAAACCTGTTTCATTAAGGCTGATACAAAGGGGGTGCCCTGATCGGTTAGGATCTCTCGGGGAAATCCTACTCGGGAAAATACGGAGATGAGGGCTTTCGCTATGTTCTGGGTAGTTGGTTGTCGTAAGGGCAAAGCTTCCGGGAAGCGTGTGGCGTAGTCTACGAGGACCAGGGCATATCGACAGCCGCTACGAGAGGGCAACAAGGGGCCTATGAGGTCCATCCCTACTCTACTAAACGGGATGTCAATGATAGGGAGAGGTTGTAGGGGTACCCGAGGGGGTCGATATCTACTGTTTTTTTGACACACCGGGCACTCCCGGCAGTATGTTTTTACTTGTTGGTGGACCCCGGGCCAGTAGAATCTCTCTAGAATGGTTTGGCTGGTTTTTTCGTCACCAAAATGTCCGCCCAGCAGATGGCTATGTGCGAGAAACAGGACCTTCTCGCGGAAAGGGCCGGGGATCAACAGTTGGGCCTTTTGCTGGGCCCCTCCCTTTCGGTATAACAACCCCTGTTTCTTGAAGAAGTAGGGACCTACGGTAAGAGGATCCTCGTTTTCCAACGCCTTAGCCCAGGCTTCCTGCAGAACGGGGTCTTCTTGTTGGGCTGCTCGAAATTCTTGGTCTGTCTGCCATGGATGTTCGTCCGGGATCGCTGGGAAGACGTCGACATAGTCCCTTTTCTCCTTCTTTTTCTGTGCTTTGGTTTTCAGGAGCTTGGGTTGTGTTGTTGGAGAGGATGGCCCCTGAGGAAAGGGTGCTTCTTCCCACCATTGGTTGAGGGAATCCGTTGAATCCTGAAGAAGTCCGGGTAATCCGGGATAGTCACTCCCCAAAATGGCTTCTTCGGGAAGAGAGGGAATAAGTCCTACGGTGAGGGTGGTTCCCGGATCCTTTGGATGTTGGACTTGGACTTGGGTGGTGGGATATCTTCTCGTATCGCCGTGCACACATTGAATGGCAACCGTTCCAGAGGGAGGTTCGGCGGGTGTCTGCAGGGCCTGGGGTCGGAGAACACTCTGTCGACATCCAGAGTCTGCCAACGCTGTGAGGGTTTGTCCATTTATGGTTACGGGTCGGTGGAAGGAGGGTGGTTCAGAACCGGGTACGGAACAAACGTAGTTCCTGGCCAGACCAATCTCCATGGGTTCTTCTTTGTGGGGACACATGCGAGCGATGTGACCAAAACCTCCGCACCCGTAACATTGGGGTCCAGGGTTGGTAGGTCGCGTAGGCACCGGTGTGGGAAACAAATGGGTCATCACGGGTCTTTTAGGTAGAAGAGGGCGGAGAGGTCTGATGCCGGTGGTGAGAGGAGGTTTCTGGGGATGTTCCTCCTTGCCTCGTGGGGTCTCCTGTGCTCGACTGTAGGCACTGGCTATTTCCACGGCGGTATCCAAGGTGAGACGGGCATGTTGACGTACCCACCTTTGGGTACCGGGGTGTAGAGACGAGAGAAATTGTTCTAGGTGGATCTTTTCCAGGATCTCTTCCTTGGTGGACGTTTCGGGTTTCAGCCACCGAGATGTCAGATCCTTGATTCGGAACGATAGTGCTCGAGGAGTCTCTTGTGGTCTTTCTTTGACCTGACGTAACCTCACCCGGTAGGCCTCTGCGTCGATGCCCAATCGTTCCAATATGCACGTTTTGATATCCGCATACGGAGTGGTGCCTTGCACGTTGGCTTGTTGGTAAGCGGCTTGTAAATCACCAGTCAGTAAAGGGCCCAGGTAATGGCCCCAACGGTCTACAGGCCATGACGCAGCCTGGGCTAACCTTTCAAAATTCGTAAAGAAGAAATCCGGATCTTCTCCCGGCACGAACTTCTGGAGGACCACCGAGGGTAATGAGGTTGTGGGTCTCTGTTGCTCGAGGGCGGTGGTCAATTTTCCCATGGCTTGTTCGTGGGTGTCTCCCTGGCCTTTCAGGACATCGTGGAGTTGCCCACGATCGTTTTCGGCGGTTTTCAGGAAGCGTTCCATCAATGTCCCTAATTGTTCTTGGGAGGTAGCCATCCTTTGCAGTACGGCCTCCATGTCTCCAGCTGATCCCACTTCTGACACCACCTGTCGGCGTGTGGGTATTGCGGGCCGGAAAGTCAGACGAGGAGGCCAGATATAGTGGGCTATAGTGTTGTTTTATTGAACAGAAGTTCTGTTTACACAGGTGTAGGGTTTTGATGTAGCTGTGGAAGAACTCCTCGTCGCGGTCGGGTCGTCGGGGTCGGTGTTTCAGGGACGTCTCCGTTCTGGGTTGTAATCGGCGACCCTAGACAGTGTGGAAGTTCCTCGGAGGACCGGAAGAGAAAGAAAGAGGAGCCGTTAGTCCTGCTGGGACTCAGATGAAGACGCAGGCCCCGTTACCACAAGGTGAAGAGGAGTAAGCAGACTGTGTGGGGAAAGGGTAAGAGGGGGAAAGGCAGGGGTTGGTAAAGGAAGAGTGCTCGGAAGGTTCGTGAGAACAGGGTCTGTACACGGTGTAGGGTGCTGTACATAAGTTACAAGGTGGCGGGACGGGATGGTGAAGAGAGAGAGGCTATATATAAGGGAAGATTATATGGGTACATAGAGTACTCTAACAGACTGAGGGTATGGTGGAAGGTACTCACGCGCTCCGCCGTAACTCTCCTCCGAGTTACGGCTGCTCTCCAGCTTCCTCCGTGGGACTCCACCACTCTTCTGACCACTCCTCGAGTTCTCCACTTCCGTCTTCGTTCTCCACGTGCTCGCCAGCCGAGAGTTCCTGCCACGATCTTTCGACTCCTCCAGTCTCTTCGGATCCGCTTTTTCTGTGGGCGTCTGGTTGTAGGTAGGCGGGACTTCCGGGGCATCGGGCGACTCCTTCCGCACCGTCGTCACTCCTGATTGGACCCTGAAAGAGAGAGAGGGGTGGGGATTCCGTTGTCACGGACGCTTTGGAGATCCTTCGGAATCGGGAATCCGGGAAGGGACAGTTCCGGAGAGGAGGTAATCCGGGTGGTGGGCGTGAGGGATTGGGGACCGGGGGAAAGGATCCGTCACAATGCCTTGGTACAACCTACTTTTTCCAAATCGAGCTGGCTGCCAGAGCATTCAGCTATCTTGCAATCTCTGCAGGCTGACCTTGCTTCGAAATACTTACTGACACGTGATAACCACACTAACCTGGTCATAAGAATTGTGCCGGGCGCAGTGGTTTTCACGTACTCAATGTTCAATGAGGGCGATACCGTCCCCATTGCCTACAAATCACACCTGTACACTTCGGCTGAACTTCGCTTTTCCTCAGCTGAGAAAGTGTTGACTGCGGTGCAGATGGCGATTCTTAAAGCGCTGTCGCAAGGGAAACGCATGTTGGTGGATACACCATATCCTGCTCTAGAGGCAGTGACGAAAGACAGTGTACCTAACTCTAAAGCTTTGCATCCACGGTGGATACAATGGGCCACTTCTTTGACATCGCCAGATGTCACATATCTTTGATGCCTCATTGCAGACTCAGGAGTACCTGCAGTATGAATTTGTTTATCCAGCTCCTCTGTCTTTGCGCCCGCTTGAAGATTATCATTGTGTCATTTACACTGACGGTTCGGCGCAACCGGCGACGGAATCGAAGCATGCCTATTCAGCAGCCTGCGCAATTGTAGAGGGTACTTTCGTGAATGGAGAATTCAAGTCCGGTGTCGTGCATACGCAGTCATATGCAGTCATTGGGTGATTGTACCGCACAGTTGTCAGAGCTTCATGCTCTGGTGCTTGCACTGGAGTTTGCTGATCCTCGGGTTACTACTCTTATAGTGAGTGACTCATTTTACTGTGTTCAGTCTTTTAACGACAATCTATTCTTTTGGACTCAGAATGAATATCGCGATTCCAAAGGTAGCACAATTAAGCATAAAATGCTTTGGGTTCGAGTGGCAGAACTTAAACAGAATCTGCCTCTTGTGAATGTAATTCACGCTGTTGGTCACCAACGATTTGGTGTCCACGCTGTCGGCAATTGCTTAGCTGACGAAGCAGCGAAAACAGCAGTGGCAACATATTTAGTAGCAGCAGTTACAAGATCCAAAAGTAAGATCGATGATGACATCTTGGCAGCTATTGCTGCAACGGAGAAGGGAAGTAATTACCCGAGAGGTTTCCCTTCTCTGTACTCTTATCATTTAAGTCCTGATAAAGTCCCCAATATGAGAATTAACGACGTTGGTGATAGATTGATTCCCAAGGCGGACTGCAGACCTTCTTTGATTGCAGCGGCTTACGAAGGCATGGCCTCTGCCCACGCCGGCGTTTCAGCTACTGTTACTCTGTTACAACAGCGTTACTGGTGGCGCGGGTTGTATAAGCAAACTCGCACTTATGACCTTGATTGTGACATTTACCAGCAGATTAAACCTTCAACTGCTGCGCGCCCACCACAAACTCAGTTGTACATATCTAATAAACCACTTGGGTGCGTTTATTTAGATAACTGCAGTCCTTTCTCCTCTGATACTGCGTACAAGTATATCTTAGTTGCAGTGGATTCGTGCACACGTTTTCTTTGGGTATGGCCACAAAGGAGTGCTGATGCTCGAACTGTCATAAGGGATTTGCGTGTCTTTGTGGGAATTTTTGCATGTGGTACCTTTCATTCTGACCAGGGCCCTGCGTTCGCCTCTAAGGCGTACAAAGAAGCCATGAGATCTTTTGGGGTCCAAGTCAAATTTTCGTCTCCATACCGGCCTGAGGGTAATAGTGTTGTGGAGCGAATGAACCATGACTTAAAGCAATCTCTGACAGCTAGGGTTTTAGGCACTGGACGAAACTGGTTTGCCCATCTGTATAACGTACAACGTGCACTTAATAATCTCCCTAGAAGGTCTCTGGGTGGGCGGGCCCCATACATGATACTCTTTGGCATAAAAATGTTTGTCCCGGACCTTGATGGTCCAGACATGACGGCGTCAGCCGCACCCTTTGACGTAGATGATCACTGTGCTGTATTACAGAATCTACAAGAGACCAGTGACAGTCTTGCGAAGGATCACTTGCCCTCCACATCTGATGCTGCGCTTCAGATTCCGGTAGTCGGCTGGCTACCTCGAGTTGGTGACCTGGTCCGTGAGAAGGTGGAGAACAAGAAGGAGTTTGGCCCCTCTTATCGTGCACCGGTTCCAGTGCTTGGCGTGCAGGGTACAAGAACAGTCATTTTACCTCCACTTCCTGGTCGCAAGGCTAACAGGTACATCTCAATTGACAATGTCAAATTACAGCGAGTGGCCGATTCTTCTTAGTATGACTCCAGCGGTCTCTTGCCCTGCGATGCTGAGAAATTCTGTTTTGGCTCCGGATTCTACCACCATGCCTGATATTGCCATCGAGATGCATACAGTTACTAATCCTTTGCTGACACCACCAGCTGGTGGTCCACCTGAAGATGCTGAGTATGCTTATTCCACAGAGGTTACATTGCCTGTTTTACAATCAACCACAGTTAACCAGTCACATTTCTCCTTTGACACTGATTCTATGACTTCCAATACTCCATCGAATGTTTCTATTTTTGCTGTTTGGTTTACAATAACATTTTTAATTCCCTCTTGGACTTGCATTTGGCTGGTGCTCATATGTATTTTTTTGTTTATGTCCATTGGATTTGTGGTGGTATTTTTTCATCTTGTAAATGGACACTACCTGAAGGAAAGATCTGCAATTAGACTAATTGATGGAAGTTTGGCCCCCCACTCCTCATCACACATCATGAAGAGGGACCAGACTTTTGTGAATAAATACTGCCTGGCCTGTGTTAGATGGGATTGTGTGGGATGCTGTTAAATTTCAAATTCATGGACCCACTGAAGTTATTAATGTTCCGAATGTCCTTCGTGTCTCTATGGGTGATGTTGTGAAACAAAACATCCGTTCTGGTGATTGGGACGTTCAGGCCATAGAGGCACTGTTTTCTGATTTGAAATATTATGCTGCCTTTGATGCTGAAGATTTGTATTTAGACACTGCTAATTATGGTGAACTGTTTTGCTATCAACATTATGACAATCATTTCCTACATAAAGCTGATACGTTTCGGAATTTTGTAAATTATACACAATGGGAACATTGTCCGACGCCCTTGCAAGGCAGCGCCAACACTTTGGTGAAACAATTTGCATATTTTAATGATTTTAGTATCTCAGAACCTACCGCCTTTTATTTTAAATTAGCAGCTGAGTCTGCTTCGAAGGTGTGGCTGACACACACTAAATTATTGTATTCCAAATCTTTTATGGATGAATTGGCTATCGGGGGTTATAATCTGTGGAAAACTACTATTGATCTTAAATATGTTTGGGGTTCTAAGACGTGGCAGGTACGAGGAACAGAAACTCTGCATCGTGCCTGCCTCATCCCAAACCACATGTTGTTTTTGAATTCTTCTATTTTTCAGACCACCTGCTTTGGATTGGCTACTTCTAAAAAGTTGAATTCCCCCTCTATTCCTGATCTGGGTGCTTATCCTAATTGGGATAATCATACAGATCTGTCCCTTGATGCGTTGCAATCATACATTATGAATGCTTCCTTCAATATTTCCAAATTAAATCCAGAAGGATGGTTAAATTGACAAACGAGCTCCGGTGCCTGTCAGCATCGTTTTCTGGGTCTGAAACCTGGGTATACGCAAATTCGCGTAGACCCACGCTTTGAATCTTCCCATTCAGTTACTACCTACTCTGTAGGGAAGTTATGTCAGAATTAGCTACAACATTCGACCTTGGCATCTGTTAAACTTCATTTATCAAAATTAAATGACAAAATAGATTTGAATGATTTTGTTAAGGGTCCTGTGGGTGGCAGGTCCAAGAGATGGGTGTATGCTGTTTATAACGAAGTTTGGAAATTATCACAAATTGAAGCGGCTTCAAGATTGAGAGCCATTGATGAAGCCAGTTTGGAAAAAGTACTAGCTGTTATCGATAATAGCATTAACACCCTTTCTTCTAGAATTTACACATTAGGTAATATTGTTTCATCTGTTGTTGATATTATGCAGGATGATATGTCTGTTTTATATCATGGTCAAAATCAATTGCGTTCCATAATGCAGTTTGCATGGACATTGCAAACGTTAAAGGCTGGGAAAGTTCCCTGGGACTACATGAATACATCTTCCTTATTCCTTCCATTTAATCTGACTGCGAAACAGCAATTCATGTCCATAAAGGATGCAACATACTCATTACTGCATATTGAAAAGTTAGAACCTTTGCCTTTCTCTGTGGCCGAATTGAACTCAGCTGCGTGGCTTATCCACGGGTTAATCACTTTGCCATTTCCTTTGTTTAAGTTCAGTTTGTGCATGAAACATTATGCCCTAGGCAGATATGAACCGTTGATTACTGCTTTCCTGCATGAAGTTTGGTCACTCCCCTTTACATACAGATGCATGAGAGAAGGGAAAGAAGCTTATTTGAAAGGTGAGGAATGCACTTCTACACCTGATCACTCAGTAGTCTGTAGGCACATCCAATTGCATGGTGCATGCAAATTTCAGGCACCGAATTTAGCTTGCGTCCTGAAAGGGATTCCAGTGCCAGCTATTACGCCCTCTTTTACATTATTAGCTAACGGTAGTTATTTGCTTTTAAATAATGAGGCTTGCTGCGGGATGCTAGTTGGAATTCCCTACATTGTGACTGTTTCACAAAGAGTAGTTTGCTGTAAAAATGTCCTTTTCCCACCCCCGCATGGGCGGCTGGATGTCTCCATCTGGCCTTCCATCCCAACCATGAAAGCAGAGTTCAACAAGATGAGCAGAATAAGGGCGCTATTGTCTCAAAAAGAGGTCGCTCTGACTTCCTCCTGTGAAACATTTGTCCTTCATGTTGCTAACACTCGCACCGAGGTGCATGCACTTTTAAATACTGATCTGCCCCTTCATTTCGGTGCTCTGATACACACCATATTCAATGCCTCGTCAACAACTGGCTTGTTGCATTTTTTCAAAGTTGTGGGCTCCGGCCTCGTGACCTCTTTCCAAACTATCTTTGGTGTGATACCGGCATTTTTTCCATTCTATTTTTCCCAGTGTCTTTGGCGGGCTCCCGTTACTTCTCGCCCTCACGGCTGGTGTGCTGCTGTTGGTGTGCTTACTGCACAATGGCTGCACAATTTGTGTCACACGACAGCCTGTCACGGCTCCTCCATCTTCGTAACCGGATGCTTGAATATTATGGAACATTGCCACTGGCCACTTTAAGCATAGCCTATGGATTGTCCTTCCGGTTTTCATACTTTACTTGCGTACAACCTGTTTTTCATTGCCTAGATTGTCCTTTCGAATGGGCTCTGGATTTGTGCTTGTCAAACTCGGTGTCTCCTGCCCCGGATTATGATCGACTAATGAGTCCCTTAGTGGCTCATGAGTTGTACTGTTCGGATATCCGGATTATGGCCTGTGGAGCGGCACATGGAGTCCTGGGAAATTGGGACATCGGTACGGCCGCGTATGACTTCTTGGCACGAAGTTATCTTGAAGAACACGCCAGTTGTCCTCTAATTGTGCTAGAGGCTCCTGTTGTCGAGGAACATGTATGTTCCTTTACCGTGTTAGACTGGATGGCGGAAACTTTTGCAGGCTGTTCTAATGACTTCCTCTTGGAGGCTGTCGCTACTTACTGTGCTTAACATGGATGTCATCCAACTTTCCTTATACGAACTACACATTTTTTTTCCCCTCCAATTTCCTTTATTTTTACGCAGTTTTTTTGTTTTTTATTCTTCTTTTTTCTTCGAACATTCACTCCCCTTTATATGCTTTTCCAATTCACGCACTTGGTTCCGCTCTGTCGAACTTGAACTCTGCGTTCCTTAAGTGTACCTCTAATAGTTCGTGGTCCGATCAAGGGAGGGTGTAGTGAAGGCGGAGTTTTAGATGACACACGTTAGCATAAGCGTCTTAGATGTTAGAAACGCCATCTTGCCATTTTTGCTGCTTTTGCACATGACACTGCAGATAGATGTTATTATTTGAAAACTGCTTGCTAGCCTTTTCTTCACATGAGAACTGTCTGTTGTTCACATCCCTAGACGTGCACTGCGACCTTGGTCTGAACATTGTGTGCAGAAACAGTCTGAGCCACCAAACAATGTATGTTTTCGAGTTCAGGTTGATCGGCCCACGCTCTAGCCATAACACGCACACAGCTGCAAATATCTGAAAGTCGAGCGCCTTTAAAATTGCAGTTTGCATGCACTAGACACACATTCTGGAGAATAACTTTTCCAGGCGCAGAGCAAAGCCGATCCTGTGATGTGATTCACCCAAGCAGTTCTTTACGGTATGGGGTTCCCCATTCAAACCTAGAGACCTTCTATTAGTCTAATAATACTAGCTTACTAGCGAAGGGAGGGTGGTTGTAATCCACTGTCATTTGTAATATGATTTCATTCTTCATTTTCTATGGTATTGTAACAATGCTGATGGTTTTAATTTTAATCATTTGTCTGCTTATGTTAGCTAAAGTACTGCATCTTAGGACACGTTGTTTATAAAATAAACATTTTAAACTTTACTTTGTCTCTGAATACTCTTGTTGTGGACTGATATGAGAATAATAACGAACAGGTATTTCTGATTCCCACCATTCCTGAGAGTACTCTAAAGTCGCATGTTCTGGGTTGTCTAATCATTGGTAGCTTCTATATGGTATGAAGAGCGAATGAGACACTGATGCTAGTCGGATAGGGGTTCTGGGTACTGAGGTGAGTTTTCGGTACACCGCAATTCACTGAGGTCCTGGTTTCCTGCGCATAGTTCTGTGCATGAGCAGAATCCCTGCAACAATAGTTTGGGCAGAGACCATGTACAGCACTGGTCTTCAAACGTTTTTGCTCTAGCCTCCCCTAAGTAAAATGTTTTGAACTCGAGCCTCCCTCCAAAACTTTATGGCAAGGATTGGAGGAGCGTATGAGATTGATCTGAACGTAGGTGGCAGAATTTATTAGATCATTTCAGGGGTAATTTGTCTGAAGCTCATAATCCACACTAAATGTGAAACTTGTAAAACAGCAAATGCATCAAACAAAACCAGCAATTGACCCAAAAATACTGTTCCCAATAATTGGTGTGTTGTGAGCCTCTCACACTCCTGGGTCTCAATGCAGCTGCACTAGTGATAACTGAGGCTCTGAGCAACATACTGTCACCTCTGCCTCTTGCACCCCCTTCCCCGTAATGTCTGATCATTCCTCCAATGTTGAAACAGGCTCTCTGTAACTTTCAAGAAAACAAATGAGTTCCCACATGCTGTTCCCTTTTTGTCTGCAAGGTTGCCATCAGCCCTAATGTTCAAAAGGAAAATAAGCCACCATGCCTCTATTTAAAGTGAGAAAGTCATAAATGTGATACAGTGGGTCCACCAGACACCTGGACCACAAGGCCACTGCACCTGCTTCACCAATGAAAGCTACTGCCTTGCAGAGCAAGCTGTCTTCTCCGCCCTGTGTTTAATACAAGGCTCTAATCTTTCCACACCCCCTTCCTGTCTTGCCTCTGAGGCCGAACTAAGCGGTCTCCTCTGCTTCAATATTACCCTCACCTGGGCTATTGCTCTGAGGTCCAAAACAACACTGGCATAGCAAGTGCACACTGGCCACTAGTGCAAGCAGGGAAAGCTAGTAAACAAGGCATTGCTGCGTTTTAGTTGGCTCCTCATACAGCTGGGCCCTGGTGGCACTGTACCTGCATCACCAATGATACTTTCTGCCCCTTTGTGTTAACAAACTGCAGCAATGGTAAACTGGGCTCTAATTCTAGCAAGGACATTCCCCCCCCTCAGCCTTTTCATAGTAAGACAGTCATAATTGCGGTGCAGTGGCCACTTACACCCTTGGCTCCAGTACCTGCTGTACTAATGGTAGCAATAGTCCTTTTAAAAAAAGCCCCCATATATCTCCTTCCTTGCGGACATCTCTCTGAGGAAACTGTCTCTGCCCATTTGTAAACAGAAAAATGAGCCCTCACATAGTGCCCCCTCTTCAGGGCTATCTCTTTGACACTATCCATGGATCTTGTTCCTCTTACCTGGGCCATAACTCTAAAGCCCCAGGGGTCCCGTGGATTAGGGGTTTGCATCTAAATACATCCCCGATTGCCTAGTCCCTGCCACCCTCTTGACTCAGTTTTTCAAAAACAGCTGTCCCTAAACGCTTAATGCTGACCTTGAGGTGCTTCTGCCTGAAAGTGAAAGGAGGTGAAGGTGGAGAGGTACAGAGAGCTGAAGAACAAACTTCTCCTCAACCTTAAATTGATGGGGGGGCACTTAAAGTTTTAAGATGTAACGTAAGGGTGTTATTAGCTGAGTTCTGGAGTAATGGAGACACAAAAATAATTGCACTAGGTACAGTCTGATTACTTATTGCTAAAGTATATATTTTAAAAGTACTTATTTCATTAAAGCCAGTACATCATTTTGCAGCAGCCCAGCTTATGTGCGCAATTAATTCTATTTTAACATAATGACTTACCTAGTCACAGTGCTTTCTGTCACAAGCATTGACCTCGTAGCACATGTCCCTTTTCCCCACTGTGACAATTAGGATTCAATTATGTGCTTCTGGTCTCATATACACAGACTTCTATAGTGATCACATTAAACAACTAGGGTTTCATAACGTAAGAGTACATTTTCAATGTATTAATTGTATTTGCATCCGTTTTTCATTTCAACTGTGTGCAATTTTATAAGTTGTAACCTGCAGGCAAAAAAAAACAAAATTCAGATTATTTTGTCCTATTTAGCCACCTCTTTGACCTTGCCACTGCCCCAATGGTGCTCATCATCATTGTTCACATACTTGTGTTTTTATGCATTTTTAGGGCTGCTTGTAACAGCTTGGACTCCTGATCCTGATCCATGTTTTCACGCTGACTATTCAGCGAGTGAGAGGAAGACGCGGGCTGCCTCGCGGCTCCCTGCTTCCAGCCCGCGCCCCCCACTGATCTTCACACAGCGGAGGTTTAACAAAGCTTCATTGAGTTTCGCAGCGGCAGGCAGGGGGTGCCAAGCGTGGCCGAGCTTCAGCCCCCCATAGAGCACAGGTTTCTCCCCATCGTGGGCACCACGACGCTCCAACGTTCAATAGCAGCATCAACTGCGGCTGACCTGCAGTGCACGAGGAGAGACACTGCAGCGGCAGAGGCAAGACGCGGCAGAGGCAAGACCCGGCAAACCGGTGTGATAACTAGGTTGGGTCGAGATTCGAGCCAGGATCCGGGGCGGCCGAGCCTAGCCGTGCCGAGCTGAGCCAAGGAGTCAAGGTACTGACCAGTGGAGCCGCTCCGGCCGTTGCCGCCGCCAATCACGCACCAGCAATCACGCCCCACCTCCACAACCGTTATAATCACGGAGCCTCCCCTCTGAAAACAAGCAGTAGCAGCAGCACAACGCGTAAAAGTATACTGCTCTGTATCACAGTAAATCAACTTTAAGCTACAGCGAGTGAGAAGTGAGCGCCGCTGCTATTAGGGGGCAGCTGCTGAATGTGTGCCCGGTGAGTCCGCAGAAGCGGCCCAACTAGGTTTGGCGCGACTTGCTGCTCACTAGTGAGCCCTGCTCACAGTCTATCTGTGTCATCTGCGCTTACCTAAGAGATTACCAGGCCATTACCTGGTTTCCGATGTTCCCCATTCCACCTTATCTCAGGACTATTATTGTCCACACCATACCCGAGGCAAGCAAACAGCAAGGGCACAGGCATGGAGCACCTCGGTAACAAACAATTACAACAGAACAAGTCGGCACATCCTCTGGAACCACCTGACCCGCACATTGTGCGCTGCACAAATTACACCGTATTGCACCAAGATGATAAAACGGATCCCAGTTACTAGGTCAAGGTCAGCTGTCGATACCAACGGAGGCACAAGCTCAGCAGGGCCACCAATTAATGATCGCTGCACAAAAAGCATAAATGCTTACGACTCTTTTAGGGTTTCCCAAGACACAGAATAACCAAAAGATCGCCAACGCTGGCCCGATAACTAAATACCTGCTTCCCAAGTTCTTAAATGGTGTTTCCACCAATGGCAGCGTTGACCACCTAAGGAACAACTTAGACACTAAGGAAGAATTCTCCTCCTTTGCAACAAGCTCCCAGGGCTTATGCCCCATGGAGACAAAACGCCGTTCCCTTTCGTGTCCAAACATGGACGGGGTTAATAGCCTCATTCAATTGCCCTCGGTGCTAGACTCTGTCCCCAATGCCAACAAGAGCTTCGCTCCAACAATCCTTCATTCATCTTTCACTGACAGTCCCAAAACAGCCTCACATGCACCAGGAAGATCCACAATAATTGAGACACAAATACATCAACCTTCTTCACCTACCCAGCAGCATCCTGCTCTGACTGCTGTCACAGGCTCTTCCACTGTCATGGAAAAACAAGATCTGGGAGAACTTTCCTCACTATTTCTACAGCAGCTTGAAACCAAAATAGAACAAACCTTGGAGTCTTCTCCACAGCTGTACAAACCATCTAGCGGAATAAATCACTACCATTGCACTCCTCAAAACAGAGAAAACCTAAGTTTCATGGCTGCCTCGGAGTTGCCAAAATTTACCAATCCACAATATATAACGGCCAAAGCCTTACTTTGGCAATCCTTAAGCTAGACCTGCAAATGGATCTCTTGCAGTCAATAGCCTTGTGCTTGGCGGACTTAAAAGGAAAAATGGGCCATATCATAAACGTGATTCTTACTTCACAAACAAATTGCTCATGCTCATGTGCGGCCATTGTGCATCAGTGGGCAAACCTTCCGGCGGTCCTGACCACCTTAGCAGATTCAATCCGGGCCACAAGGGGCCCCCCTGGGCCACCCTCACAATTGTCTCCAATCAAACTTGAATCAAACACTGAACTTACCAATAATCAAGTCAACTTACCTGAAGACCCATCTATAGGATTAATTAAAACATTCCATCTGCCATTATCTACTGATGCCAGCTCAACACCTCCAATGGGGCCCATAACTGATGCGCTTTGTCCTCCAATTAGCTGTCAAATAGCAAAAAAAAAACGATGACGTCACAAAGATTAAACAGAAGAAAGGCTCGCTCTCTAGGAAAGCAAAGAAAAAATTGAGGAAATCGCAAAAAAGGGCGAAAGCCAAAAATAGTGTGGCGTCCCTCCTTACTCGTACATATACAACTGAGTCAGCCACTGGTCCAGTTAAGCTCTATCCAATTTTTGCAGGAAAGACACCAGGAAAGAGGGACAGGCTAATGACATTAAACCATTCACGATTAAGCAAACAATCATCAATTAAGGGTTTAGCGGATGATTCCGCCCAAGGGGCAATTGCCCCCAATGCCCCCACCTCCTCTCCTCCTGACAAGGAGAAGGTGGTAGTCCACACAATAGCAACTCAGTATAATCCTATGGAAGGACCAAAAGTGAGGACTGGTCCTCTCCCTGGGCTGACACCACTGTCTACAACCTTAGGGACACAGGCAGAGGCCGATACGCAATCACTGTCCACTGCTATACTCAGCATTAACATGCAGCATCAACAGGTGCCAAAATTTCCACCCGGACCAACGGTAGATAGATCCCCTCCAATATATCAATCCTCACTAGTACCCCACAATCAAGTCCAACCTGGAAATATTACAGGTAGCAGTTGCTCGAATTCAGAAGTGGTGGAGGTTGTAATTACACCAAGATACCACGCTAAAGGCAACTATGATACTCTGAACAGAGGCAACATTCTGCGTCTGCTCACTCATATACCATCATTGGAGCACATAAGTTCAGCAGATGTTGCCTGGGTAAAATTTCAAAGCTTGCCAGGGGATTCCCACGATGAATCCACAGTGGTCGGTCTATACCAGCAATCACATCAGATGGCAATGCTGTGCGAAGCCAATCAACTGGCGTACTAGGGCATTGAGATTAAGCATCTACCTCAAGACAGATATCCTTACGTTTTAGACATCAAACCCTTAAATTCATCAACCTATTCCATCTTAAAATGCGCTGATGGCACCCGCCCAGGCAACAATTCCTCTACTATACTCTCTCAACCTGAACTTTTGAGGATCATTTGCTCCATAAATCAAAGAAGAGTCTTCTCAAGCAAACAGGACACCAATAACCAACTCGGACATCAGGCCCAGCGCGGCCATCACTCGCCTCAACGGCACATCTAAGCCCCTCAGAGGCTACACAGACTACATACTGAACGAGCAAAATAACCACCTAACGATCATCTCTTGGAATGTGGCTGGCCTTCAGAAATTGGTCAAGAAAGAATCTGCTCTAGAGTATCTTCAAAGTAGTGATATATTTTGCTTCCAGGAGACATGGGCAACATCTACTACAACTCTCTCCGGGTACTTCGAAATCCATGTCCTAGCTTCAAGATGTAATATTTTTGGGCGGCCAATGGGCGGGGCCTCTATGTATGCATCAAGCACTCCTGAAGGTTGGAAGTTATTACACTCACACCCCTTCCACCTGGAATTCATTCATTACTCATCAATGGAATCAAAAATCATCATAAACCGCTTCGATTGCTATTACTCAACTGCTATGTTAATCCAGCTCTGCACCAGAGAAACCAAGCACTCGATGATCAGGCTGCCATCATTGGAGATCTTCTCATTAAATACCCCTACCACAATCCACTTATAGTTGGGGATTTCAATAATAGATCGCTTGATAAGATAGGAAAGGACAACAAACAATCTAAAGAGGTCGCTGTACTGCAAGCTTTATTTGATTCCTGCTCTATATCATCTGCTCACAATCTTAAGAAAGCAAAAGTTCAGACATGGGCCCCGCTCCCAACATATAGGAACATCTCCACAATTGACTATATATTTGTTGGCAGTACACTAGCTTTTCACTTGAATGACTTTGATATAGATAACCGAGTAGAGAGCGACCACAGGCCTCTTAGAGCATCATTCAGTCTTTCCATTGCTCTATCCTGCAAGTATACAACTGTAGGTGAACCCACAGGGAAGAATGTGATAAAGTTCCCCGCAGGATAAAATGGACCATTAATCTTGGCACCAAATTGTCCGCATGGACAACTAAAAATGAACAATTAAAAACGTAATCCGGCCCGCAGGCTCTGCTAGACTACTGGCCCATCCTCCTCACAGACCTGCATCTGGCGCTAGGTGGAATATCAGATGCTCGTCAAAAGCAGGGGCCAACCCAGCTAAACCGGTACCTGAATAAGGAAACGCTGGAAAGCAAATGGAAGCTTCAAAAGGCCCAAAAAGCAAAACAAAGAGGGGACAAAGCATTGCAGGGCGCTGCCACTGGAACCCTTTGAGATGCCTATTAGAAATATGCATGGGAGAAACGTACTAAACGAATAGAAGTTGCTTGGCTCAAAATGTTCTCCCTTCTTAAGGAAAAAAAATCAGCTCCATTTTGGAAATATATAAATCAAGACAGCAACAACGGCCAGTCTAAGGAGAACGGGGTACCCGAGAATGTCTGGGTGAATCATATTATACAGCTCTACAGCGGTGGGACAGGAGAGCCGCTAGTCTCCCAATCATCCCAGACACTAAATTACGAAAACATCCAGGCCCCAGATATTTCAGAAGCCGGAGTAATTAAAATCATTAGTCACATGAGGAACGACGGCGCGCCAGGGCCCAATGGAATACCTGCTGCAGTCTTTAAATCGAACCGATCCTTTTGGGCAGAACTCCTCACGCCGCTCTTTAAACAAGCCTTTCTTACATCCACTATTCCATCTACCTGGCAGGGCTCAATATTACATCCAATTTACAAAAAGAGCAGCCGCTTCAACCCGGCCAATTACAGACTAATAGCGTTATTGGACATTGCAGCCAAGGCCTACGCTTGTGTCCTACTGGCTGAACTAGAAAATTGGGTCACAGAAAATAGTATTCTCCCCCTTACCCAGTCAGGCTTTAGATCGGGCTGCTCCACAACAGACAATATAACAGCGCTGGCTTATTTGTCCTGGAAGGCCACTCCGGGCAACAATCCACCCCTATTCTTCTGCTTTGTGGATTTTAGTGCAGCATTTGATAGAGTAGATCGAGGAGTGTAATGGAATAAGCTAAATTCTTGGGGGATACCCTCCACACTTCTCTCTGCACTGATGTCACTACATCAGAAGACCTGGGTGAGGATTAAAACCAGCGCCACAACAGTATCTGTAACATTCCCAACAGAAAATGGTTTAAAACAAGGCTGCGTATTAGCCCGCTACTTTTCAATCTCTATACTGCTGACTTGCCCAAAGCACTGGTTGGTGCAACCTTGGTTGCCCCAAAATTGGGCAGTGTGCAGCTCCAGATCATGCAATACGCCGATGACATTGGCATCATGGATCATACAGGAACAGCACTACAAAGAGCGCTCACTGCCCTTAACATGTGCAATATAAGGAACACACTCTTGATGAATGAGTCAAAAACTAAAGTCATGATTTGTGGGAGACATCAAAGAAATAAAATCTTGTCTTGGAGAGTAGGTGGGTCACAAATAACCACCTGCACCAGCTACAATTATTTGGGAATCTGGTTCAATGAAAGGGCAAATCAAGTGGCCCATCTTAAACATCTTCGGTCCAAGGAAGCTGGGGTTACGCATAGCCTGAGGCGTCTGAATCGGCCGTTGCACAGCCCCTCCGCCAAGCCAATTTTGAGGGTCTTACACGCCAAATTGCTCCCAGTATTATCTTATGGCCACCTTGCTTTTCCAGGTAAAATGGACCTATTCCTTGCGAATTATCAAACAATGACCTATAAGAATTTTTTTTCCATTCCCCAGCATGCAAGGAGGGCCAGGCTGAGGCTCAAGCTGGGTCTGGCAAGTGCAGACCTTCATTGCTTAGGTGACTTAATGAAATTTTACATCTATACCCTGCGCGCCTCAGCTCAATCCCTGAAAGAACAACTTCAATTTATATTCATGGATGAACTCTCCCCCTGGTACAGACAGCTGCACTTGGCAATTTCCTCATTGAAGATTGAAACCACAAACCTCTCTAATCCAAACATTCCTCTGTCAACGTGGAAAAAAACTATAAAAAGCCAAATTATCTTAGTGTCATTTGAGAGAGACATTGCTCAGCTTTCTAAAAATCCACTTTTCACAGCCCTGGACGCCTCGTATATCAAGGAGAAACACCAACCATACTTTAATTACTCCCTTCAACCACAGACTCGTAACAAAATTATTTATATGAGGCTTTTTTAGCCCTTCCAATCTACGACTTTAATCCGCTTTGGGCCCGGAGGAATGGACAGCTAACGTGTAGGGTTTGTAATTACCCAGATGGGTCTTGGCTACATCTGCTATGCTGTTGTCCCCACCTTGCTCACGACCGTCGTCAGCTATTGTTCCCAGTCTATCGGGACAAGTTGCTGAGGCATTGCATGGAAGCATCTGATTTGTGTTTCAGCAACAATTCCGCTCAAGTTCTTGCCAGGGCTGGGAAGTTTATTAACATTATTTTAACCACATTGCACACAGCTCAGCACTAAGAAATAGTTAAAGAACATGAGACGGCGCCCAGGGTGTCAAATCGAATCATCTTGCTGAGTCACAGAGATAGCTCACTAAGAGCTGTTGAAGCATTCTCAAGTCCCTTCCTATATTGCCATTGTTCAAATGGACTTTGCTGAAAGCTAGGTATTGGCAACTGTAATAAACCCTGGGACATTCTGATATTGCCTTTTGCACTCCACACTTTTCTTCTGGCTTTAAATGGCCAAATTTGACATCCTTGTCATCAACCAGAAATGCTGCTTGGGAATCGTTATTAATCTTGACTGCTTGCTTTTATAATGTGCTTTTAAATTTTAATCCCTGTTTTAATTAAGTATCAATACGATGTTTGTATGTTACGGTTTTAATTAACTGTATAATAAAGAGAGAGACAACAGCTTGGAAATGCACAAAATAAACCAGGTTGCGCTTCCAGGCCATCTTAATTTCCAAGTGTTTGCAAAGATATTTGGCCCCCATGGAAATTAAGCCACGGATCCCCAGGGGGGCGGCCAGCCACAATTTAAAGACCTCTGATGTAGAGGCATGTAGATGAGACAAATGATTTTGAACTGACAACATTTTACCTGTTTCCACTGGAGAAACTTTAATGCCGGTGTGATGTCTTTGTGTTTGAGACTAATAGTAGTTGAGCTGAATAATTCTGTATGTTTTGTAGTTGAGAGAGTGATTTCTTTAAGAGTACTTCCGAGATCCCACAAAAGACACCCAGGTGGGGCATGATCACTACAATGACTGTTTGACCATTGTTTTGAGGGGCAGGTTGACTAAATCCCCACTTGCAGCTGTGGGATTCCAGCACAGAGTTGGACATGTTGAAAAGTTGGCCAAAGAATGAGGAATCGTCTTGGAAAAATTGGTCAGTGAAGCTAACAATATTGTTTATATTTGATATCCTGTAAGAGAGTCTCAAACATGCATTTATGGGGTTTGAATAGGAGAGTGTTTAACATTGAATGGGTAATATTTAATATCTCCAGATAAATCAAGTTGAAATGCAGATGATGTGCAGCCATGTTTTACGGATCTCTTTACTTTTTGTGTAGTATGGTGCCACAGGGGTTTTTGAGGAATAGATAGGGAATTTAACAATAGGATGCCAAATGTTGCTGATATCAATCAGAAAGCCGATCACTCCCATCTCTGATGAGGTGTGTCAGCTGATTTATGCAACAGATGATGTTGGATACCTTTTGAAGACATGGTACCAAAATAACGTGGCCTAAATATCATCTGGGGAAAATATGCCCTAGTTGCAAACAAATACAGAAAGCTGTTTTACCGGAAGATAAGCATAATTTTTTCAAGAACAGGCATAGTTATGAATAAAATCATATTTAACTATGGGAAAATGCTAGACCGGTGATTAAAAGTTATTTTTCACTTATATCCCCAAAAATTAATTCAATGATAAAAGAGGATTATGATAACTTTAGTGGAAAGCAACTTCAAGGAAGAGGACTTTGTGCTACCTTAGAGTAAACTGGTTTAGAACTGGAAGTGTTGCCCTAGAGACTAAATACACCTCCTTGGCTGACTTACTAACAACTGTCGTCCTGGAGAACTA
Source organism: Triturus cristatus (assembly GCF_964204655.1). NCBI lineage: Eukaryota > Metazoa > Chordata > Amphibia > Caudata > Salamandridae > Triturus > Triturus cristatus. The sequence goes on from NC_140583.1 coordinate 1,161,521,944, forward strand.
AAGTTAGAGCTCTAGCAACAGTAAGTAGATTGTTGGCAATGTTTTCCTTGTATTAACTGGTATATATATAATGGCGACGGTTGATTAAAACACCTTCAGCACCAAACTGGGTCCGTGTCCGTATATCTGGAAAAAAGAGGTTTTCAGCGGAGTTCACGTTCTATAACTGATTGGACAACTCTCGGCCGATCATTCACGGACCCCCTCTTCAAGCAAGGTCGACGCGCAAAAGTTGGGAGTATTACTTCCGGGGTTTCCTGGAAGCCTACTGAAGCCGGAAAAAGGACGAGAGCATCTGACCCCCTGCTACAAAACAAGTCGACACCTGTAGAATCCCGGTGAGCGCTGAGTCGGAGGACACGGTGGCGGCGGTGAATCTCAGGTAGGCGGAAGTGATTATTGCGGGGAGAAGAGGAGTGCTAAACGAGTGGTGGGCGGAAGGCAGAATACACGGCCATGCTATACAACACTCGCAACATAAACTGTGACACTGAAACATGTCGGCTGACATGGTACGCGCACGGGAGGAAGCGGCAATGCAAATGTTTTACGACATGTGTCCGATATCCACGGAAGCCGTGGCAAAAGCGGCTGGGAATTAAAGTACAACCTGTCCGGATTCAAGGACTCTGGGAAGTCTTACCGGGAGTTTCTGCAGAGGCGCCCAGGAACTGATGATAATTCCTCGACTTCCCCCAATCACCACCCAAGCATATCAGACTCTATACTACGGGGATGACCAGGGAAAGAGGGGAAACAAAACAAGGGAAGAAACAAGGGAATGAGCTCCAGATGCTGTCTCTATCTTCAATCTTTGCACGTTGGAGTGGCTAAAATAAAGAAGGCGTGGTTAGCTGACACAGAAAACAGCGACTTCCTATCCCACTCTCCCAGACCTGTGCTATACCTTATATTTCCCTCCTTCTGGTCTTGAACAGCAGAGTAATGAGAAAGAGATGTTCGAGATGTTCCAGAAGCTGTAAGAACAAGGAGAGTGCCCTAAGGACATGTATATATCAACCCAGCAGAGAGCACTCTACCACTAACTTAATGTAAGTGTAAGCTCACCTAGATTTCCTCCTCTTAAGCGTGGAACTGTCCACTCAGGGATGCGTCGGGCCACAGACAAAACCTTCTGAAGGGTGAGTGGGGTTATACAGTGCAGGAAAATAAAGAAAGAAAAAGGCGACCATAACTTGTTACCGGAGATCAGGAGAGTGAGTTCATTCCGGTGTAATCACAGTTGAGTCGCTGAGAGAAGACGCTGTATTTGGAGGCTGATGGGAATCCAAGATGCAGCAGAAGGAACGAGGCAAGGCGACCTTTAATTGTTACCGGAGTTCAGGAGAATGAGTTCATTCCGGTGTAATTACAGTGGGGTCGCGGTGAGGGGTCACAAGGCAGAATACCGAATGACTACGAGACTCTGGGAAGCAAGGAAACCATTCGTGCCGTACAACGTGGAGAACACCAGCCTGACCTACCACTCGGGACGCTGAGTTCACACCCAGGGGAACGCAGATCCAGGCGGCAGAGAAAGACCCTCTCCCACGATACCGAACACAACAACGGAAATCCTTACCTCGTGTAAGAGAATCTACCACGGAACTATCCTATCCAGGATATTCAGGATTCTGGACGATCGTGACGGCTGTCACGGGAGTTGAAAGGACTTCGAACACAGAGATTCCAAGCGGGATGCAGGAAAGCTTCGGAACTTGGGGCTTCAGTAACAAACGAACGCAAAGCGCTACTTCCGGGGGAAGCCAGGCTTTTGTTACTGCCTGACTCCTCCGCGCATGCGTGTTGTTCAAGGCGCCATCTTTGGATTGGCGCTACGGCAGTCCTGACACAACCAATTCTGTTAAAGATAAATTCAGGCTTCTAGAAAAGAAGATGAAGGCAGAACAACATAAATGGTGGGAATCACGTTCCCTCCAAAGATATATTGATGTGGGGAGAATACCGAGGGGGCTTAGAATTCTCACAGCTCCTAGTTATGAAGACCCCAACCCAGAACTTATGAAAGAATGGGCAGAATGTAATTTAGAATCATCTAGAAAACTAACTCTGATACTCATCATATACGCAGACATTGATAGAGCCAAGTTATTGAAGGAAATAGAAGAGATTAATGATGAACTGGACAAAATGGAATATAGGGAAGAACAAGTGAAATTACGTATGGAGATGATGTTCAGAATAAAAAAAGATGAAGATCAAATCAAGGAAAGAAAAGCCTTTAAGTTGTTAAGGGACAAACAAGATTATGAGTTAGGGCAGATATTTACGTTTGCTAAACGCTATGATACGATCAGGACATCAAAATCTAAGAGTGTGGAGGGACCAACTAGGATCCTAAGAGGTCAGAAAAGTCAAATAGACTCATCACAATCGGATTTAAGTTCACTAGGAGAGTGTGGATCTGAGTCTGAAATGCGGAAAGCAAGTGAAGCGAGTCAAACATCCAAACCCTCACCAGGGGAAGAATTACATTTTATCTGCCAAGAGAGAAGACAAACCTTACATCCGCGGCCGCAACAAAGGAACAACACAGAAGACATGCCAACTACAAGCACCGGCAGAGACGCCGGGCAAACAAGAGGCGCTCGGAGACCATACAAAAGAGGTGGTAGGAGAAATTGGTAACACAAACAAATCAGCCTGACAAAACTAACAACACGATTATCAACTTGTCAAATGTGACACTGACAAATCAGGAAACAAACATGTTAAGCGTAGGACTATCATATGCTCCAAAAGTAAATTTTGACTATGCGACAACAAGATTGGACATCTATAAAGGTGTCAGAAAATTGAAGTTAAAAAAATATCACATTCAAATGAAGACAAATCAAGAGCAAAAGGAAACTCATAAAGACCAAACGGCTAACGAGATTTCCGGTACAATAACAACATCGCAAACTGACCAAATACTTCTTCAAACTATGGAAGAATTATGGGATGAAAACGTCAGTGACACTGCTATGGACAATAGATTACTCGCAGCAAATCATGAGAATACAAGGGACATTATATAGGGTGACCAGACGTCCCGGTTTTCCCCGGACGGTCCCCGTTTTTGGAGAAGTGTCCCGATGTCCCGACACTTTTCTCCAATTTAATGAAATGTCCGGGTTTTTAAACTGTGTCCGGCTTAAACATAGAAATGTCCCGGTTTTTTATTGGTGTTTAGGTTTGCACTGCTTAAGGGTGACGTCACCTAGGTGAGCGTTGTAGGAGGAAGGGAAATCCTTTGAAGAGAGACACTTTCTCTCGGGATTTCCCTTCTCTTTCTACAACGTAGCGCCACCTACGTCATCGTGCCAGCCATCGGCCCTGGTCTTCTGATTCTTCAGTTACTGCTAGTGCTTATCTCAGAGGTCTTCAATCATGCCCGTCCCCCTGGGGGTCCGTGGAGGCATTCCCAGGGGGCGCAAATGCTTCACTAATTACTTGTAAAAAATGATGGCCTGCAAACGTGACTTTCTTTGTTTCCCTTGTTTCTAGGCCGTCTGTAGTAACATGAAGCAGGTGAGGATAGCAGCGCCACCTTTCACAGTGAAAAGTGCCTGCCATCTGTTCACATGTTAGGATTTATTAATATTTGCATCGACATTAACTTACAGGTCATGCCAGCAACTGTGTTCCCGAGTCCTGTGGTTGCGATGTAAAAAACATGTCAAAACACAACTAAATATTCTATAAGTATTGTTTTACTTTTTCACAATCACGGCAACTGCATATAAAATACTGCACAAGCTCTTAAAAGACATCTTAAATAAAAAAAAATAATGAAAGTGAAATTAATTGTTGGGAAATGCACTTTTTCAGTTATGAAACACTAATTGGTTAATGCACTCACTGCAGATGTCTTTTTGTGAGACCAGAGTGACAGAACCAAATTCAACTTGGCACAGTGCAGAATACTGACACGTATTTATAGTGGTCTGAGGTCCCAACAAGTAACAGAAAGAACTGAAAATATTGATGTCATTATTTTAAAATTGTAAAAATATAAGATAGGATGTCATACAATAATTTGGTGTATATGATGGAAACAAGTACTTTCCAAGAATACTTATTCATAATAACTAACCTAGTGTAGACATTTTTTTAAGTCCATTAAAGGACACTTTTTAAAACTCAGCATCCTTATTTTATCTTTCAAAAATGTTATAAATGTTTGTCTTCAAGAAACTTCAATGACTCCCTAAATTAAAGAACTTTAGAGCCCTCTCCCCTGACCTCCTACCTTTGGCACCCTCCAAATACTCCAGGTCCCCATTAACAATTCAGTGATTGTTGTTTTTAACACACCTTGGTCCCCATACACGTAGCCAATTTCAACCTCAGTTTTCATGCAGATGTCCTCTCAGGTGAGTAGAGGGGATTGTAGGAAAGAGACCAATAGGGTCATATTCCGATCCCTGATCGTCCTGACCACTTGGGCCTCAGGAAAAAGGGAACAGAGCAAAATCCAAGGATAGATTCAAAGAGATGACCCTGAAAAGAGGACGTTATGTGGGGGTCTAATTTTTGTATTCACAAATGGACAGAGACAGCTACCCGACTTCCTGAATGAGATGCTATGAAGAAGGTTTCAAGAAATGCGAATTCATTTATTTTTTATTTTTAGTGCCATCACTACCATTAATGCAGCAGGTGCATTGGCACTGGGACAATGGTGTGAGGAATCACTACACCCCAATTATGGAAATGTCACTAGCAAAAAAGACAGAGAGGGGAGCCATTTTCCTGGTTGGTATTGGGGCCCAAGCCCCCTTGCTGCACAGGGAACAGGTCCCAAGCAACAAAGCGGCAAAATTTAGGACCTTTCCTGATTTTTTTCAGTTTTTTTACAGAGAGGAGCAGACAGCCTCCTTTAGGCCTCGGCCTTGCAGAAATGGCCCCGTAGTGTGGGCAGAGTAGTAGGTATAATTCTGTTGCAGGTGCAGTGTCACCAGGTCAAAGGGGTGTGACATACCAACTTAACCCCTATTATGGCTGTTTTACCATCATTCCTTTCAATGCTCCCTTGGTTGCCAGTGTTGTTAGGAGCATTGAACTAATGGCACCTGAGAGGAGAACATTGATGCAGAGGAGACACCTTAGTTAAGGCCTCCAAGAGATAGCAGAAAGGAGGATGGGGGGAGGAGGGTAACAAGGGGCAGCGGAGATGTCATGCTTCACAGGTCATTAGCTCATATTAGTGAGGCAGGTGCAATGGTGCCCTACACAGGAGTGTGAAGGGCCCCCTCCATCACAATTATGACAGTCTTACTTTAGAATAGAGGCATCCTTGCTGCAAAGAAGTGGGAAACACATGGGAGCTCATGTTTTCTGAAAGGGACAGAGCCTGTTTTAAAATTGGGGTGATAGCCAGGCTTGGAGGAGAATGTGTGAAAGAGGCAGAGGGGTTACCCTGCTACTCAGGGCTGCAGCTATAATTAGTGCCGCAGGTGCAGTTGCATTGGGGCTTCAATAAAGAATGTCTTTAAATGTGAAAGTTTAAAAAAAAAAAAAAATCAAACATTATTTATATTTCAGTCAACTGTGCTGAATGTAGGGGGAGTGCTTTACGGGGAGGAGTGTTCTACAAACAGCAGTATCTGATTTTGACGACTACTATATATATATATCTCAAACTCGATAGCGGTTCACTCGTTCACTTCCTGGCGGAGAAAACAAGAGAGCACAAACTCCTCTTCAATTGTGCGATTTTCTTTATTGTTCACAGTTAACAGTCATAATATATATATATATATATATATATATACTTACTTGATAAGAAAACATACTTGGAATTTACCAACTATAGCAAATGTTGAGACAAAGTCTGTTTAAATGGAATTAATGCTTACTGCCAATAAGAGACCTCTGATTTGTCTTTGTAATGCTTCATCTTGGTCAGTGGAGGGAGCTGTCATTGTAGTCCTTTTTCTAGGTCTATGACAGCTGTCAAATAGTCCTACTTTTATGTCGTTGGTTACTGCAAACCGTAGTCCTACTTCTATGTCTATGACCTGTCCCCGTTTTTTGTTTAGAGAATCTGGTCACCCTAACATTATATCTACCCCTTTCAGACCAAAATCTACATTCAATCCTATCATGATTAGAGATTCTATAGATTTGTTTCATGAATCGACAACAGCACATATTAAAAAACGCAATATTGTGGCGACAAAACAGGCCAATATGAAGAATAAAGATCTACAATATAGGAATTTGATAAAAAAGCTGAAAGAAAATGATGAGACTGTAGTTCGCAGCAGTGACAAAGGTGGTAACATTGTGCTCTGGCCGCAAAAGCTATACGATAAGGAAGCATATAGCCAGCTCAATGATAGACTTTGTTACAATCGGAGTAGCCAGGCTAAATTGAATGTGTCATACAAAAAATATTATGGAATGCTATCCACATGGAGACAGGAAAATCTGATCACGGGAGACGAATATAAATATCTGAAAAAAGAACACCCAACTACTGCTTCGCTATACTTCATCCCCAAAATCCATAGAGATCGGGACAACCCCCCTGGCAGACCCATTATTTCTGCCAGGGATGGTTTGTTGGAACATACTACCAGATACATCGACTATTTCCTCCAAATCTATGTTAAGAACTTACCTAGTTATGTGCGTGACACGTGATTTTTTTAAGGCAAATTTCTGAATTTTAATGGCATGATGACTACCTTTTAATAGCATTGGATGTAACATCGCTATATACGAGTATTGAACATACAGACGGAATTGAGGCAATTAGACATTATTTATCATGTAGGCTCGAGCAATTCAAACACCATAGTAATATGCTTATTGATATGATAAAGTTCTGTCTATATAATAACATTTTTATGTTCAATATCCAGTTATATCAACAAACTAGAAGAGTTGCCATGGGAGCCAGCTTCTCGCCCAGTTATGTCTGCCTACACATGGGCAGATGGGAGGAACTGACTCTCATGGGTGAGCATAAACAATAAATGATGAAAAATGTGAAAATGTGGCGACGTTACATTGATGATCTCTTTGTTATATGGCAGGGAACAGAATGTGAAGCTTGTGAGTTTATTCAGTCCCTCAACATTAATGACATCAATCTCAAGTTTACGGCTACTATTAGCTCCAGTTCTATTGAATTCCTTGATACCCAAGTATACATTGAAAATCCTAAAATTCAAACTAGGCTATTTAGGAAAAAAACAGCTGGCAATTCAACTCTCCATGCGAGTAGTATGCATCCCAAACATCTTATAAACAGCATACCGTATGGAGAGATGTTGCGATTGCGGCGAATCTGCAGCAACAATAGCGAACTATTAATAGCTCAAAGTGAAAGTAAAGCCAGATTCCTACAGAGAGGGTACCAAGAAAAAACAATTGACAGAGCTATCATGAGATCTATTGAGCAAAGTAGAAATAATGTCTTGAAAGAGAAAGAGGGAGATACAAAAGAACAGGAAATCAAAACGTTTCGTATGATTATGAAGTACAGTAATTGGTTGTTTTGGAGGCAGCCTCGAGCTTTATAAATGAGGTGATTTTGCAGGCATCCCAGCCTTCTATTCGACAATTCTGGGGATGCACCATACCTCCAATTTTGTACAGTATCGCTAGTACAAGTCCCAAGCCCGGTAGGGCTTTCTCTATCCAAGTGAAACTCTCTTCTCCAAAGACGTTAAGCAGCATCATCTCTAGGGTAAAACCCTTGCTATTCCCTCCCAGAATTGGCAAATATTTATGCATGACCAAACTCTATGAAGAAAATCACTCTCCTCTATATGGAACCTGAGGCAGGCAGGAAAGGATCCCCTACGCATTTGCCACAGACACTGGAGAGAATAGTACACTCGATGTAAGCATTTAACTAGTATCAGTCTAAAATGGCTACTTCTCTGGGTGATATAAGGGCAATCGCCACATCTTCATCTTCTAAAGGATCCAGGTCTGCCTCCCATGCCTGTAACAGCCTGCCAAACCCCTCTGCCATATTGTTGACCATGTATTTGTATATTGTGGAAATCATTCCTCCCTGCAATATCTGTGACATCGCCAGGTTGGCCTCAAAAATCCTGAAGGTGGATATGTCGTCCATGTTTGTTAGATAGAGGCGGCCATGTCTAAGTTGCAGATAGAAGTAAAACCTTGTGTATGATAGCCTAAATTTCTCATGGGGAGCAATGAATGACTTGTCCTGTGTTGCATATATTACTTCCCCAAAGGGTAGCTACCAAGAGTCTGTCCCATCTTCCACAGCCCTGTAGTGGGAGCTGGTTGCCTGCCCATAAGATGGGTTTCTCTTGCAAGGTTAACCACCCACTCAGTTTGTGAAAGCGATGTTCACCTTGTATGTGGTACAACTTTGGTGGCCAGCTGGAAAACCAAATGGAGGCTCCCCCATAGAGGTAGTGGAGTGGTGAAGATTTTCCCATTGCCTTTAGATCTTCTCCATAAGCTGGGTTGATAGCAGGGCTGTAGAGACATATGTACACCACGACTAGGTGAGAAGCTTGATAATGGGGTGAAGTCAGAAATTGCCAACTTCCTGTCATAGGTAGATTCATAGCTTTTCCTCATTGCCAAACTCAGAGTTATATTCTGACACATTAATTACCTCACCAAGGCCTTCCTACACTTAAAGAAAGAGGAGTGGATATGGAAGGGGTAGGTCTGCAGGACAGAGTTTCCTGGTGAGGGCCACATATTTAACTAGGGCTATGCTTACCAATAAGTACAGCGGGTGGAAGGGACCGATTGGTAATAGCCTCTTGAAGGTGGTTTGGTTCAAGGATGATGGTTTCTGTTCAGACTACAAACTTTATTTTGCTACCCGGATCCCCCAGATACCAGAAGCTGTGTGGGTCTATTTAGATTCCAGCTGGGTTCATCAATTCTGCCATATCTGCTGGGGTGCGGAGGGCGGAAACTTTTGTCTTAGTTAATTTGACCCTGAGCAGGTAACATTCATTTAGGATTCACATTGCTCTAGGTCCAGAGGAGAGAAGATTACTCAGGCAAGTCAAGAGGTCATCCACATAAAGGAGTGTATTGTCTTCCATTTTAGGTGTCCATCATAAACCTGCACGTTGCTCATCCCTTCTCAGCAGCTGGACTCAATAGCTGTAGCAAACAGAAGCAACTAGATCAGTTGATGGTAAATGGGTCTCCTCAGGACACCCGCTCTTACCCGTGCTAGATCCCTTGTATTATAGACAAACATAGGAGATAACATAACGTGTATTTGTAAAGCGCATGTTAACCCAGAAGGGTATATTGGTGCTGAATAACGGATGTTTTATTGTTACCTAACTCAATGGTACTCATTTTATCGATCTCAGGAGGATGAAAGGCTGAGTGGACCCACCGGAATTTGAACCTGTGACCATGTGTTTGAACACAGGACCCTACAGTGAATGCATTAGTCCACTAAGCCACCAGACCCGGCCCACTAAACTACTAGATGAAGCAGGGCCGAGTGCCATGCCATCCAAGATTTCCTTACTTCTCAAGACAGGTTTTGTCAACCCAGGTGAAGCATTGCAATGGGAGGGAGGACATATATACCTCCAAGGAATCGGCCACCAGGGTCTATAGAGGATCCAGTAGTTCGGGAAGAACTCCCAGGCCAAAGAGCCTACTTTGGTCCCCATCCTTTTTGTGTTAGCTTCAATTAGCAGGCATTGCTGGGTCTGCAATGTTACCAGTTTTAACTCCTAGAGATTTTCTTCTGAGCCCACCCAGCACTTATCATCTGACTCCAAGACACCCATTTCCAAAGTGAGTGATTGTCTCAGCCAGAGTCCTGTCTACGCCTGTGCCCTCTTTGAGTGCGAGACTAAGCTTATTGACTGAGCCGGATCCCTCTTTGAGTGTGAGACTGTGCTTATAATATTACCCCTCATCTTTGCCATTTACGCCGCCCGAAAGGTTAACAGGGGAATTTACTAACTCTGTATTGGGAAGCAGTAGTGGGTGGTTTCTTTCTGGTGTTTCTCTCAAACAGCTGCCGTGGTTAACACCAGCATTCAGCGCCATGATTAGTGTCTGGTCTGCGTGACACCTTGGATCTGTGTCTCAAGACAAGCCCTGAGAGAAAATGTGGGCTCCTACATTAGCACCCAGCTTCCAATTGGGCCAAAGTAATAAACTAATTGGGAAAAGGACTAATGAGTGAAAGGTGGCAAATAAAACCCTGCAGTGAAACAACCTCGGTGTCTACAGAATCTAGCTCTTTCCCACTCGGAGCACTTGGCAACAAAATCAATGTCTTCAGTGGGCACTGGGCGACAGTGTGCTCAACTTTGAGGTACCCTTGTGGGCTTTACCTTCCTGCCTTGAATTGCTGAGGAGTTGGCGCGCTAGAAAAAAGACCAAAGGGCCTTATTTAGAGTTTTCCCGGATGGTATACTCTGTCACAAACTTGGCAAATGTCCCCTCCACCAAATTACAAGTGAATTATAACCTATAGCACTTTCAATACGGCTCTATCTCCTAAGGTGAAAACTTTTACCAGTCCAACCCACTTGGCTTACTCGATAAACACCCAATTGCGTTTCAACAGGAAATAGCTTCATTCTAAAAATAGGTGCAGCCTATTGCTTCCAGCATGCTATATTGAACTTCTATGTCCACTAGTACATCCCATAGCTTTCTTTTTGGGACACTATTGGAAGATGCCCTTCTAATCTATAAAAGTAAAAGCAATGTACAAGATCACTTTCCTGAGAGTTACATATTTAGAGTGAGGAGACTCAGACAAAGTGAGAGGTCAATGGTAATAATCCTCGTCTGGAAGTGTGCTTAAAATGGGGAAATTATTGTATTTATTTAATTTATTTGAGGTTCTATACAGCGCTACTTTACACACATGGTGTAAGAGAACATCCAACAGTAACAACTGTATCCAAGAAACTCATGAGTACAGATAACAGCAGTATAGAGGTGGTCATTGAGTATTTTGAGTTTAGATGCTGTGTGAAGAGAAACGTTTTTAGTATTTTCTGGAAGCAACCTCATAAGAATGAGAGTTCCAGGCCATGGGAGCAGAACCACAGAATATTATGTTGCTTGGTATGATTTAAAATTCTTGCTTTCAAGATACCAGGATTCTTTGTTCCTCAGGGTTCTTTCACCCCTGGATATGTTAATCAATAAGTGATGGTAGATGGATTGTCCTAGTTTGAAGGTTTTCAGGTCAGACACAGATGTTTGAATTTAATCCTTGCCTCTAAAGGGAGTCCGCAAGCGACCTCTCAAAATGGAGGTAATGTGATTGAACTTTCTGGAGTTTGTTGCAAGGCTATCAGCAAAATGAAGGAGGACTTTCAGATGCCAATAAGGTTTTTGTCGCTACTGTGAGATGAGCTTATCCGTAATCGATTTTTGCTATGGCAGTGGCTTAGATTAAGGAACGAAAGTCTGGTTAAGTGAGTAGACACAAGATAAGCTCAGCAATCCTATATGGTGCAGATCTTTGGGGCTCTTCAGACTTGTCTTCCCTGGTTAAAGTCCAAAATACATTTTTACGTAATCTTATTGGCCTGCCCCAATCCAGTCCCTTGAAACCCCTCTTACTAGACCTGGGTTGCTACCCGATTGATGAAGTGGCACGGTTTAGATCCATTGCTCTGTGGAGAAGGATCTGGTCAACACCCGAACTCGCTATTTTTGCAAAGGAGATATTAGATGTTAGATCCATATTGGGATCTGCTAATATCCCCTGGTTTAGAAATGTGAGATCGATATTGGTAAATATGGGTTATGATCAGTTATGGTAGGATCCCGGCAATAGCATTTTTCCTTCAAAAAAGGATTTCAAAGAACAGTACTGGGCGTCCATACGTCATCAACATATAGTCCAGTCAGATCCTACTTCTCTTTCTGGTAGATTTCTGGAACACAAGGTTACTCCCTCTTTAGAGGAGTATTGGGATGCAATTACTAAGACCTGTGACAGAAAATTATACCATCAGTTTAGGGTGGGGTCACTTCCAGTGAAATCCTTTACAGCTACATGGCGTGGTCAGACGAATGAGTATTGCCCTTGGTGTAGGGACAAAAAAGAGTCCATAGGCCATGTGTTCTTTGTTTGTCCATCCTACTCAGCCCCTAGAAGAAAATGGCTTAAACCCATTTGTAAAAATATGAAAACTCGGGTGAGTCAGGAGGCACTATGGCTCTTAAGGACTAATACATCGACTCCAGTGGCCATAGCTGTTGCAAAATATTTAGGTTGGACATGGATTATTAGAGCCAGACAACATTGTAATAGTGGCTAAATAGTCCTTGATATCAGTACATATTTCTAATACGTCTTTTACTGACAATTTAATTACTTTTTAATTCTATTTTACTGTGTATTATATGTTTAATTCCGCTTATTAGTGATGATTTGTCCTAAATTAACTCTTTTATGTTTTTAATCTATCTCTACGACTTTTTTTAACATTATGATTATTTTGACATCTGGGGTTTTTAGTCATGTGTGGAATGTTTTATTGCATGTCTTTTATGATGAAATAATATCGAAATAAAGACGTATGAAATGAAATGAGTAGACATATGAGGCAAGAGAATGAAGCTCCTTCGGCTGATTTTATTATGTGGTCAATATGAGAGTTCATGGGAAAGTTTGAGTTAAACCAGTCACCCAGGGAATATCACCTCTTGCTTAATATGGGTGTGAAGCTTGCTGATGTGGGTTTGGCTAACCAACTGATATTAATTTTTACGAGGTATACAATTCTGTCTTCTCTGGATTTAGTTCAGTAGGTTTGATGGCACCTGTTCTTGAATTCTAGTTAGGGACTTTTTGAGAGTAATAGAATTGTTGACATATGTGATTTTCATGTAAAGCTGTGTGTCATTCATATATTTGTGGATACACACACCAGAGTCTTTCAACATACCCACTAATCGTTCCATCTACAAGTCGTGTGAAGCAAATCGTCGTAGCACCGTCCTGATAAGCCCATGTAGGATTTGAGGGTCTTGATGAGTCTCTGGTAATTAGTCGTGTCAAAGGCAGCTGTTAAGCCTACCAGGATGAGCAGACTGTCTTCCTCATTATCAAACATGTGATGGATGTTATAAATGATTTAGAATATGGTGGTTTCAATGCAACATTATTTTCAGAATCCTAATTGACGGTATTTGCAGTAGGTTAAGTTGTATGAACTCATTACGCTGGTTTGTTACGAACCTCTCAATCACCTTGCCAAGCCAGGGAAGATGAGTTATCTATGTGGGGTTGGCAAAGGAATTTGAGTTTGCATTTGGTATTTTGGTAGAGGGAAAAGATCACCTAGTTTCAAGGCATCGGGGAAAATGTTTTCTGTAAGTGATGAGTTTATAATAAGGAAACCATTTTTGGAGATGACATCTGCAAAACATTTGAAGAACATTGAAGGTATATGGACTGCGGTATAGAACACCGGCTTCAGTGATTTGATGAAAGTGTTCAATTGTATTTCAGTCACTGGAATGAAATGAGTCCACATGTTCTTTCAGATGGTCAGGTATGTTGGTTTGGTGTTTAAGAATGGTTCAGCTCTCAGGTTCTTACAAATAGATTTGTGCCCCAGACATGTTTTACACATTTATTACATTTTGCATTTGAGTTTTCTGAAACGGAGGGACCAGAGGAATTGGTTTGTTTCTTTGTAATTTTGAACAGTTATTTGGGTTTCTTTACTGTCAGCATTAAGGTTCAATTTCTAATATTTCCTTTTTTTTAATTTTGTGATGGCTCTTGGGCTAGAGGTTTAACTCCAGGTGTGTTCCATTGACCCCTTTTTAGAGCATATCCATTCTTCCAATCCAGAGCAAGTAGCTTTCCAGATATCATTTCGATTGAATCAATTGAGTTTCTTGTAGATTGGAACTATATCAGTTTCACACCATCAACATGGAGGAACAGTAAGGTATAAACAACGTTTAATATGCACCGGCCCCAATTTTCAACATTAGATTTGTGGTGACCACTTGGGATTCCATCAATACCTGGGGCCTGTACTGTATCCTGCAGTGTAAACAGTATGACTTTGTCCTTGAGGTTATGTATAAAGGGGGCATCTTTCACCTGGACTGTCAGGCACTGAACGGTCAGAGTCCCACTGGAAGAATGTATAGGTTGTAAAGAGGATGGTACCACTGATCTTCTCATATGTGAACTCCTGGGGTGACTCAATTAGATTTATGTCCAAGGGAAACAGCTTGCCAGAAAGTTTGGGCTTCAGCATCATCTGCTGTTTTTAATAAAGTTTCCCTTCGCATTCAGTGGGGGCGGAAGGCGGCCAAAGAGCTCGCGCTCCAGGGGCATATGGCCGGTGTGAACTGAGGTCAGCGGCATTGACGCAGTAGCCCCTGCAGCTCCTGCGAAGGACAGACTCCCCAATAGTGGTAAGTGAATGCCCTGCAGTTGCAGCCGCCAGCCGCAATGTCCACTGTAGTAATCAGTCACAGCAGCAGGGATTTCTTCCACCTGGGCTTCCATAGTACATCACGCATAAGCTGTGGTGCTGCATGCAAAGGACTTGGACTTACCGTATGGGCACTAGTTCCACATGTGGAGCAGGGCGATGTGCCCTATGCATTAAATGCTTAATGAAGGAGGCAATTACAGGGTACTTCAAGGGAAAAACGCCTTGAAACACCCACAGGTGATTTGCCGCTTCAAAGAGCGCCAGGGTGGGAGCGGACTTTAGGCCCCATCATCCTTCGTAGCTGGGATTTGCACCCAGAGGCACCCAGTAAAAGCAGCTCAGGGGTCTCTCAGTGCGGGAATCTTCAAGGAGCGCCAGAGTGTGGGCGGACTTCAAGCCCCCATCATCCTTCGTGGCTGGGAGGCCGCCGATGGCAATAATTCGAGCCCGTAGGCACCCATTAAAAGCAGCATGGGGATCCCGCAGTACCCATCCGCAGCCAGACGAGGCAGGGCTGGGCCGTCCCTCTTTCATGCAAAGGAACAGTGGGTAAGTGACTGATTTTCATTTTCATTGTAAGTAGCCAACTGTTTAATCTACTGCCCACAGGGAATTATTCCAGTCTATTTTGTTTTGCTGCTACTCCTTCTGGATCTCTGGGGCTAACTGGGGGATCAAGTAAATAATCAACCCTTGATTTAAGCTCTACCATAGGGAAAAGAAACTGTCAAGGAAGACCTGTATCACCTCTCAAGTCCCTTAAAGCCACTTCTATTGACAAAATGTTGCAGAGCCCAATTGTTGTGTTAGCGAAAGTGATAGAAGTAACTGAGCGACAGATGTCTCTAGTACTGAACCCCTGGGAGGAACACTGAGTTACCTATATATCCCCCCATGCAGTCCTGATGCCCACCTTCACAAGGACCAAGTGGCTCTGGCCCAAATAGATGGCTCACAAGAGGTCTCCAGTAGTACACAACTTGAGGGAAACACTGCAAACAGAGCGGTCAAAAAAAAGAAAGCCCCAAGTCGTGCACCGAAAGCCTCCAAAAATGAAGCAGAAACCCAGGGAAGCTACCACCTCCTCAAGTGTTTATAACGACAGGAGAGATGAGAGTCAACCCCCTGGATTACAAGCCTCACAAAGGATATCGTAGAGAAGGTCAAAATTATTATAAGTGATGAACTGAGCCCCCTCATTAGGCAACTTGATATGCTGAGCCAACAAAGTGGAGAGGTGTCGGAGGGACGGTCGGAAACAGAAGCGAGGAGGCTTTATAGGATCAATACTGTAGTGTTTATTGATGGTATGAAACACAGCTCAGTAGTGATGGGGAGAATAGGTTCTAAAGTCAGGATGGGAAAAACAAGAAATATAGTAGTTCTGTTGTTACAGCACAGATTTTGGGAAGATGTTGCTCTCCAGAAGGGTTCTGTTGTGGGTTATTACTCCTGGACACAAAGGTGTTTCTCGGTCTTCTGAGGAAGTCTGGTTGGTTCCCGAAGTGTCGATGCTCAATCCCAAAAGAAAGGAAAAGAAAGCAGCGGTCAGTATATGCGTTCTACTCAGCTATGATCACCATCACCGTACCACGCGAAAGAACCTGAACTGAAATGTGAGGGAGGGGGCAAAGTTAAGTGGAAGTAGAAAGTTGAAAGAAAAGCGGATCAATCGATCACCGATCCTAATGGAGTTACCCAAAACACCCGTTGGGCAACTCACTCAACTCGAAAGAGGACAAAGAGAGTCAGGTGAAAAGTATACCAGGTTGTGAGGCTACTGTAGGTTATACAAACAACCACCCGAGGGAATGGCTCTCCCCTTATCCCCTCGCTCCCAGGGATTTTCCCTACGCCCAAGTCACATACCGCTATCTGCCACAACTCTCCTGAGTTGTGGCGGCTCATGCGTATCCTCTGGGATCCACCAGTCCTCGGTCCAAGCGTCAGGAGCCCCCGGATCCTCTTCTTTGGTGCCTTCCAGTCTGTGGGCAGCAGCTACCTCCGGTGTTGTCTCTGCTTCTCCAGCGTCTGCTCCGTTCTCCTGCTCCGGCTGTTTCCTCGCAGCTGACACACCGGATGTGTGGGTTCCCGGCCTTTTCTGCCACTCATGACCTCCTCCAGGCGTCCCTGATTGGTCTCTTCGTTGTTCCGTCCCGCCTCTCCTGGGACGGTCTGTTTCTGGGTAACTCTCAGCGGGCTGTGGGACGAGGAAAAACTCCTCTGTTGTTGTCGTCATCCTCGTTGTCACGATAAGGTACCCATGCGGGCTCTACTAAGGGGTGGTTGGTGTTAGTGGGGGTGCTCCCAGGGTCTTCCTCACAAGAGGCTAATAACAAAAAGTGATGGGGGACCGACAGGTCCAGGGCCATTGGATGCCAAACTGATCATGTAACAGCTGCCCCTGCCAAGCCTCCAGGACCACATCTTCCTAATGACATAGTAAGAACTCATAATGCACCTGGGGTAAGGGATCGGATGACGCCAATTGGTACATGTTCCAGGTCCCACCAAGAACTGCTTCTAGTAGAATAGAGGGGAAGCACCAACGGGGGCATTTTGTGAAATCTCCAATCATCAATCTGTCCCCGGCCTTGTGTCCATATGCTGTAGTTCTAATAGGGGTTTGGGAACTGAAACTTAACCAGTGAGAATCTCATGAGGAATTAAAAAACAAATTTTTGTATTCGCTCTCTAGGCATAGACACTACCCTCTCCATAGAGCAGGTGATATCATTTTAACACGTAGAGTTAGTTGGATTGGAAAAGCTGCCAAAGACAAGCCCGGGATTATATTGTCATCAACTTTAGGGACACTTACTTGGTCTAAAATGTGTTACTAGGCGGTTTATCTTCACAGTCCCCAAACTCAGCCGTGATGGTCCTTCGACTTGGTTACTTTTACAGACCAGCCAAATCAACTCTCCTGGCACACTACTAATTCTTTCCCTAAGCCTGTCCCCCAAATACCACAGGTGCATGGCCCCCCTTTCTACACAATTCCAGTTTAAAATAGATTTGAGACATTGGAAGAAGTGCATTGACATACTGGGCCCAAGGAGAGCGTAGCCCCTGGGTCCCAGAAAGAAGTCGGTCTAGATAGGGTGGAAGAGTCTATGGCTACCACTCCTTTAGTCCATACCTGGACTTGGAAGGTTCAAGTGGTGAATCCCAATGTAGGGTAGAGAATCAGGACAGATCTGTGAAAAGTGTTAGGTCGGATTCTAGGGTGGCTGTGGCTAGGAATGAAAAACACCCTCAAGTGGTCTCTGACCTCCCCAGTACACCTCAAATACCTTCCTTCTCAGATGCAGGTAGGGGGATTAGGCCAGATAATAGCGATAGGGGGAATCAGGGGAAAGCCAACAGTAGGCATATTGATAGTAGCACTGACTCTGGAGGACAGTCCCAGGAGCTCATGCAGTAGGATGATACAGAGGGGACCACATCAACCACAAAACAGCAACCAAAATCATTAAGGTAGCTTCCTGGAATGTAGCGGGTCTGAGAAACAAGGTGACATGTAGTGAATGGTGGTATTTATTGACCAATTTGACCTTGTATTATTCCAGGCACCCTGGTCCAAAGAGGAACTACAGCATCCTGGTTTTGCACCTTTTTTCAAGTCTGCTGTTTCTGGTAGGAGAGGTAGACCCTCGGGGGCACTCCTTATGGAAAGTCACTCACCTGGGCAGTATGGTATGGTCAGGGAGATTCAAACGGGGTCGCCTGATATAATGTGCGTGTTGTTGATTTCTCCCCTGCATTAGTTACAGCACTGGTTAATATGTACTCAGTAGTGGAGCAACTGTAAGTCTTTTATCCTCCATCCTGGGCTCAGCCTTCAAGATCATTAGGGGAGATTTTAACGGCCAATATGAGCCCTTTGGCATTAGACAGAGTGACACGATATGGGTGAGAAGATAGGATGTGGGCTATACCAGCATTATTAATCCCCCCTGTCAAGAAATGGTCTTCTCTTGCCCTACAAATAAATACTTTTACACAGAACCATTCATTACGGGCCTGTAATGGTAGAACCCAGTCTGACAGGCAAGGACATCCTACGTTTAATCGGGTAGGGTCCCAATCTCTAATTGGCTATGTCTTTATTGATAGAACACTTTGGCCCTAGGTTTTAGACTTTGTCGTCTTATCTCAACATGACAGCGATCATAACGTCTTGGCATTAGATTTGTCATTGCAAGAAGGGGCGGGGGCTAGAGAAGTAATAGGACCCCCTCAACGTTAGATTCTGCCTGTCGTCATCCAGGTGACAAATACATTGGTCTAGGGTGCAGCAATCTCCCAATTCCATCAGGGCCATATTTTTTTTTGAAAACTTTCTTTATTGGCATTTATAGATAGTATAACACACGGGCACAGGCGATATCGCCATTATCACATAGGTTTACATTTCAAGTGCACCCGTGCACAGTCCATACAATCGTGCAGCCTTCTGGCCCCTCAAGCCGTTCGTCGCTGTCCTGAGTGGGGCTGCAGATGTGTGCCCGGGTCCAGCCTCTGGGTGCACCCTACTGGAGCGCGCCATAATCGCCTCGCCGCAGGGGTGCCATGCAGTAGGACTACACCCCCTGTGAGGGGCGTCGCAGGGGCTATAGAAGTGCAGCCATTAAGTAACCATGAACTAACTGGGGGCGGAGAAACCGGGGAAAGGGAGGGTGCACTGTGTCGCCTTTCGGGAGTACTGGGAGCTGCGCTCTCATATGCTGGACCATCGTGTGGGAAAGGACCGGGGTAATCGCGCACGCGGAGGTGAGGAGGGGGCAGGGGGGGCGGGAGCATCCAAAATGGCCTATGAGGACTCTGGTCGTGGGGCCTGGGGGGACAACCTCTGCGAGACCCCAGGAGCTTGGCCTGCCTGTGCACTACCCGGGGTGGACTCCGGTGTTGCGGGCGCCCCCAGGGGGTCTATCAGTCTCGGGTGCGCCGCAGCCTCTGTTTCCTGCGTGAATGTGTGCATTAACATGGCCCAGGGCATTGAGATCGGGTGTTTGCGCATCCCACGGGCTTCCTCCGTTCTGAGTGTGGTTTCCTCCGCTCTACCCCACTTCCTGACAGCCCCCACCCATGCCGCTAGAGGGGGCCCTCCCGGCGCCTTCCAATGCATGGCAATGCATCGTTTAGCGAGGATCAAGATGAGGAAGGCAAACCTCCTCTCCACTTTCTGCTGCTTATGCCGGTCATGAATTCCCAGCGCGCACGCCTCCCATGTGTCCATGTCCCGGAATCCTGTGACGGTTTTTAGGGTAGCGTGAAT
Organism: Triturus cristatus; assembly: GCF_964204655.1. Taxonomy (NCBI): domain Eukaryota; kingdom Metazoa; phylum Chordata; class Amphibia; order Caudata; family Salamandridae; genus Triturus; species Triturus cristatus. Next base: position 1,161,541,654 of record NC_140583.1, read on the forward strand.
CGTGTGCCAGTAACTGTAGAGTGTCAGACAGTCCCAAAACATGTGCCTGAACGAAGCAGCAGGCTCCAGGCATCTAGGGCATCCAAATACCCCGTCGGGGAAATATTTCTGCAACTTTTCTGGGGTTAGATACGACCTATGCAGGATATGTAACTGAATGTTCTTAAACCGGTAGTTACGGGACACTTTCTTGGTATATTCCAAAGCCCTTGTCCACTCCCTATCGTGCAGAGGCCTTTGAAAGTCATCTTCCCAGTGTTCTCTAAGGGTCGCCAACGTAGGGCTCCGCAGGGCCCTCACAGCTTTATATATCCACGTGACTAGATGGCGGCCGGGCCCCATCTGCAGCATCGCATGGATGACCGGGTGTGTAGGGGGCTCCACTTCAATCCCTCCCCATTGCCTCCGGCAATCCAATAGAAGCTGCCTATGCCGCAGGAATTGGCCCCCAGGGAGCTCGAAGTCCCCGACCAGTGCCTCGAAGGGTTGCAGGCTCTCCCCAGAGAACAACATCCCCACCTCTGTGATTGCGTAATCCGTCCACACTCGCATCATTTGCTCCGTGTAGTACGCCCGACCCCTAGGTAGCCCCACCAACGGCAACAGCGGGGAGTACAGGGGAATACCCCGGCTGAGTCGATGAACACGCGCCAAGCAGGCACGCGCCGTCATGACTTGGAGGGGCCGGGATGCCGGCGGTGCTGCGCCTGGCAGCAACATACGGTGGACCGCGGGGGTCGGAATCCGCCCCGTCTCCGTGCACAACTCCTCTTGCGCCCTGCCTGCCGTCCAACGCGACACCCATTGTAGTTGGGCAGCGAGGAAATACGCCTCGAATGAGGGAGCCGCCAACCCGCCCTGATCAAGGGGCAGCTGCAGTTTTGCCAGGCCTATCCGCCGGCGGCCGTTGCCCCAGATAAGGGTCCCGAGCAGGGTATCCAATTCCCGGAACAGGGATCTCGGGGGTACCACCGGGAGATTGGAGAAGAGATAGAGCAGGCGCGGCACCAGGATCATCTTCGCAACGGCTATCTTTCCCGGAACAGCCAAGTGGAGATCCTTCCAGAAATGGACTAAGGATCGAATACTACCCATCAGCGTGCGGTAATTCCCCTCATAGATATCTTGCGGCGTATGATATAGTTTAACGCCGAGATATCGAACCGCCTGGGGACTCCACGAGACTGCTATGCCTCCGATTCGTATCGGACCCTGGGGCACGATGGGTGTCAAGGGATAAACAGTGGACTTGGCCCAATTCACCCTAAGGCCCGTCACCTCTGCGAAATCATGCAGGATGCTTGATATTGGGGTCAGGTCGGTCGTAATGTCCCGGACATATATGAGTACGTCGTCGGCATACAGTGATACTGCATGGGTATAATTGCCGATCGGGATGCCCCACTCCTCGCTCGCCCCTCGCAGCATGGCCGCCAGCGGCTCCATCGCTAACGCGAATAGGAGGGGGGAGAGGGGGCACCCCTGCCGAGTACCGCGCCGGATCGGGAAGGAGTCCGAGATGAGAGGGCCTATACGCACTCTGGAACTGGGCGAGGTGTAGCTGAGCCGAGTGTAGGCCAGCAGTTGGGGTCCGACGCCCACGCGGAGCAAGACCTGAAACAGGTAAGCCCAAGAGAGCGTGTCGAACGCCTTTTCGAGGTCCAGCACCAGACACGCTGCCCGAGGGAACCGCTCCCGCACCTGGTCCTGCACGTGAAACAGCCGTCGGATGTTCGAAGATGTGTGCCTGCCAGGCACAAATCCATTCTGATCGGGGTGGACAAGCCGCGGGAGGATCGTGGCATACCTGTCCGCCAGGGCCTTCCCGTAGATTTTATAATCCGCCGACAATAGGCTTATGGGTCGGTAAGAGCCTAGCTGATGCGGGTCTCTATCTGGTTTGAGGAGGGATACTATGACGGACTCGCGCATGGAATGTGGCAGGACTCCCACGTCCAGAGCCGCTTGGAACTGCAATTCCAGCTGGGGGACCAGCTGGGACGCAAATGTCTGATAAAATTCCAGGGGGAAGCCATCCAGTCCCGGGGCCTTGTGGGTGGCTAGCGCCTTCATGGCGCTCCGAATCTCTGCCGCTTTGAGAGGGCGGTCGAGGTCCAGCCGCGTATCCCTGTCTATGCGGGGAAGCTGAATACGATCCAGGAAGGCCGCCGGGGCGGCATCCGACCCCGAGGGGCGGGGTCTAGTGTACAGGCTCATGTAATGCTCCTGGAAGGCCTTGAGTATCTGCCCCTGCGAATACACCAGGGTGCCCTGGACGTCCCGTATGGCCGTGATGGTCGGGAGGCATGAATCCCGCTTTATGAGCCACGCCAGCAGAGCGCCCGCCCGATCGCCCTCCGTATGGGCCCTAGCTGCGTACGCCGCGAAGTTAAACCGACGCATGCTTGCCAGCGCTGTGGCGTACGCGGTCTCAGCATTAGCTAACGCAGCCGGCGCGGCCCTCGCAAGGTCCGTCTCCTTGGTGAGTGCGGCCAGCGCCCCTTCCGTCCGCTGAATGTCCCCCTCCAGAGCCCGCCGGACCCCTGCAATATGACGAATACAATTGCCACGCATTACCACCTTAAAAGCATCCCATTCTGAAGCTCGGGTGTTGGCGGTGCCAGTATTTTCCCTAAAATAGTGACTGATGTGGTCCGCTAAGGTTTGCCGGAAGACCGGGTCCTCGAGACTGTCCCTGGGAAGGCGCCAGGCGGGGACGGGGGGGTGCGGCGGGCGCCATTGCAGTGTGATCGTGTGGGCGTCATGGTCGGAGATAGTTCTGCCCAGGTAATCAGCGTCCAGAACAGTAGGGAGGATGGTGGGAGAACCAAGGAAACAATCCAGGCGCACTCTAAGGTCATGCGGCCTGGAGTGGAACGAGTAAAGTTTAGCGGTGGGGTTCCGAAGCCGCCAAGCATCCGCCAGGGACCAATGACGCATCCATGTGGTAAACCGTTTCGCCTGCGTTACAATGGGGGAAGAGGGGAGGGGCGGATGAGATCTGTCCAGGTTCACGTCTTGTACGCAATTATAATCGCCCCCCAGGAGCCATGGTGCCTGCGTGTATGCGCTTAAGGGATGGGAGAGCGCGTCCCAGAATTTGGATTGGTCTACATTTGGCCCATAGATACTGCCCAGCAAGATCGTCTGGCCGTATAACCGGCCAAGTAACAATACATAGCGACCCTCCGGATCTATTACATGTGACAATTCCTGAAAGGGGACTCCCGGGCGCACCCATATGAGGGCACCGCGCGCGAATGCAGAGTAAGTCGTGGCATAAAGGGTCCCCCGCCAACGCCTGCGCAGCTTTGTCACCTCCCCCGCCGCTAGGTGTGTCTCTTGCAGGAGTGCAATCTGTGCCTGGTGGCGCTTGAGGTATGCGTAGACGGAGTACCGCTTGCGCGCTGTGTGCATGCCGCGCACGTTTAGTGTAAGGAATGTAATTCTACCAGCCTGCGCCATCAGGACATGTGCCTAGCGTGCGTCTCAGGACTGGTCCCCCGGGACCCCCAAGGGCCCCCCCGTTGCCAATCCCTCCATCCCACCCCCACGGATCCAGCGCAGCGGCATGACATCTCATCGGCACCATATAGGGCCATATACGAGGTAGTGAGCAACGCTATTTACCCGATATATGAAGTGGTCAGGATTCACTCAGTCCTAACAGCCTCTCTGAAGGACTTCTTTTTTGAGGAGGTGCGCTCCAGTCGGCATAAGTACACAAACCCCTCATGATATAATGGCCAATGCAGGACAGTCAAAATCGTTCTATTAGCAGCATTAAAATCTAAAGACATGTGCCGGATTCAAAGTGCTAGATTGATGTACAAGAACGCTATTAAACCAGTCAAAACAGATTGGGACAAGAATAAATGGCACTCTCTCCTCCAGGCTCTTAAGTTGAAAGATTCTAGGGCCTTTTGGAATATAGAAAAACACACAAGATGGACGGAATGTTGCACATTGGCAAAACATTCACCCCCAGTCACAGATCCGGGTTTAATCCATTGTTATTTTGCTCACCACGCCACCCCAGTTCAGACATGGCCATATGCAAATCAGTCTTGACCCTGTGCCTCAGGGGAACAGTCCAGCCCAAACTGCCAAGCCATGTCTTCCCTGGACCGGAATCAAGCATCCTAGGACCGGTTTCGGGGTTTCACCCCTCTTCAGCCAGGATAGCTTGACTCCAGTGGCGTAGTGAGCACGGGACCCACGTCTGGGCATACCCTTCCCACATAGGGTGAACAGCAAAACACACAAGATGATGGACGGAATCTTGCACATTGGCAAAACATTCACCCCCAGTCACAGATCTGGGTTTAATCCATCGTTATTTTGCTCACCACGCCACCCCAGTTCAGACATGGCCATATGCAAATCAGTCTTGACCCTGTGCCTCATGGGAACAGTCCAGCCCGAACTGCCAAGCCATGTCTTCCCTGGACCAGAATCAAGCATCCTAGGACCGGTTTTGGGGTTTCACCCCTCTTCAGCCAGGATAGCTTGACTCCAGTGGCGTAGTGAGCATGGACCCACGTCTGGGCATACCCTTCCCACATAGGGTGAACAGCAAAACACACAAGATGATGGACGGAATGTTGCACATTGGCAAAACATTCACCCCCAGTCACAGATCTGGGTTTAATCCATCGTTATTTTGCTCACCACGCCCCCCCAGTTCAGACAGGCCATATGCAAATCAGTCTTGACCCTGTGCCTCATGGGAACAGTCCAGCCCGAACTGCCAAGCCATGTCTTCCCTGGACCGGAATCAAGCATCCTAGGACCGGTTTCGGGGTTTCACCCCTCTTCAGCCAGGATAGCTTGACTCCAGTGGTGTAGTGAGCACGGGACCCACATCTGGGCATACCCTTCCCACATAGGGTGAACAGCAAAACACACAAGATGATGGACGGAATGTTGCACATTGGCAAAACATTCACCCCCAGTCACAGATCTGGGTTTAATCCATCGTTATTTTGCTCACCACGCCACCCCAGTTCAGACAGGCCATATGCAAATCAGTCTTGACCCTGTGACTCATGGGAACAGTCCAGCCCGAACTGCCAAGCCATGTCTTCCCTGGACTGGAATCAAGCATCCTAGGACCGGTTTCGGGGTTTCACCCCTCTTCAGCTAGGATAGCTTGACTCCAGTAAATTAACAATGGATTTAGGCCCAGATCTCTGTACTGGGGTGAATGTATGACATTGTTCTGCATTCTGTCCATCAACTGTTGTTTTTGCATTTGTCACCCCGAGTGGGACGGGTATGCTCAGACATGAGTCCTGTGCTCTCCATGTCACTGGAAATAAAGCTATCCTGGCTGAAAAGGGGCGAAACCCCGAAACCGGTCCTAGGATGCTTGTTTCCAGTCCAGGGAGGACCTGGCTTGGCAGTTTGGGCTGGACTGTTCCCATGAGGCGCAGGGTCAAGACTGATTTGGATATGGCTGGGTTCAAACTGGAATGGCATGGTGAGCAAAAAAACGATGGATTTAGGCCCAGATCTCTGTACTTGGGTGAATATATGACATTGTTCTGCATTCTGTCCACCAACTGTTGTTTTTGCATTTGTCACCCCGAGTGGGACGGGTATGCTCAGACGTGAGTCCCGTGCTCTCCATGCCACTGGACTCAAGCTATCCTGGCTGAAGAGGGGTGAAACCCCGAAACCGGTCCTAGGATGCTTGTTTCCAGTCCAGGGAGGACCTGGCTTGGCAGTTCGGGCTGGACTGTTCCCATGAGGCACAGGGTCGAAACTGATTTGCATATGGCTGGGTTCAAACTGGAATGGCATGGTGAGAAAAAAAACGATGGATTTAGGCCCAGATCGCTGTACTGGGGTGAATGTATGACATTGTTCTGCATTCTGTCCATCAACTGTTGTTTTTGCTTTTGGAATATAGTTATCTTTTGGAAAAGGAGAGGAAGCAGTGGCGTAGGAAGGGGGGTGTGGTGGGTGCGGGCCGCCCTGGGTGTCATCACTGAGGTTGGTGACAAAATGGCAAAAATATGTGTTTTTAAAATTAAAAAATTTAAATTGGGCTCACTACACTTTTTGGGGAAAAAATTATATTATTTAAAACGAGTTTAATAACTTCGTCTGACAATTAATTAACCTCAACAAGTCAACATAATAGGTATTGAAACTTTTTAGTTCAGTCAACAAACGCAACGAAACACGGCTGAACTCAACACAATGTGGTGGAGAGCGTATGGATAAGGAAGGGGAGCGGGTGTTTCTTTCCGCTGAAGTCTGTCTCTGCAGTTTGTACTCGAGCGAGACGTAAACAACCGGTGACTCATCATCACTCATCCCACAACCACTCCTATCCAGTGCCGTGCCGGTCAGCCACCTCACGTCATTCTGTTGAGTTAGTTGTGCATTAGTACTGAAGCTTAGAAGTGTTGTGCTGAATTTATTTTTGTTACTTTTTTTAGTTCATTGATTCATTGTGATCATCTTCTTCTCTATGATATTGAGTTTGGTAAGTAATGTAAACGTTATGATGCATGCTATTTGTTTGTATTTGTACGTTAAGCCGGGGGTGACAAGAAATTATCTGCACCGGGTACCACCTCACCTTGCTACGCCACTGAAGGGAAGAACCATTATCGAGCCCAACATTGCTGCTGAAGTATGAAATGGGCACTTTCGGCCAATATATGACGGACTGAATAGACAGGCGGCAGTGTGAATACCTCAACTGGCCTGCTCATAAGTGATGTGCATCAGGATGATTTGCAGGACTTTCCCCCTCTATTACTTCCACATAAGTATGGAGTGCTATATCTAAAATAGCTCTGTACAAGACACCTGGCATCAACAGAATACCTGGGGTTCTGTATCTCACTGATCCTGAAGTCTGCGACCCATATTTGCGGGTCTTTTTTAATGCTATACTGGGGGATATGCCCATCCCCAAGTCATGGGCTGGTGCAGAAATAATTTCTGTGTACAAGAAAGGTTACCCCCGTCACCTGTGAATTACAGACCCATCAGTCTAATAGATGTTATGCAGAAGGTATATGTCATGATAATACTGGAACGGCTACAAGAGTGGATGGAGGACAATAGTGCTCTAATGATTTTGCAAGCGGGCTTTAGGAAATTAACTTCTACAATCCGCCTCCTACTTCTCTATTGGGAAACTGCCGTGTTGGAGGGAGGTAGCTTATACCTAATTTTTGTGGACCTTTGATGTAGTCCCTAGGAACAAACTGTGGTCTGGACTAAGTGTTATGGGGGTTCCCTCTTACATTTACCATATTATCATGAGGCTGCACAAGGATAATTTTGCACAGGTCCGTAGTGGGAAATTGGGTGAGCTCTCAGAACCATTTCCTGTGACTAGGGAAGTGCAACAGGGTTGTGTATTGACCTCCACCCTATTCTGTTTGTATATTAATGGATTGGTGGAACCTAGGGGTAAGAGACAACCATGCTCCGAAGATCTGTTCCTTCAAAACCCCAGCCATAATGTTTGTCGACAACACTTTAGTCCTGTCGAAATCCCCAATGGGCATGCAAGAATCCTAGTTGGGTTTAGCTCCTTTTATACTTCACGGGGTCTTGAGGTGAATGTTGCCAAGGCCAAATTTATGGTCCTGAATCCAGTGTCCTCTATACAACCTAGCCCGTCATTGAATGGAATTCCCTTGGAGAGGGCCTCTACCTTTGACTATCTGGGTTTAACTCTTTATGAGTACATGGACTGGTCCTCTCACACCTGCAAACAAAGGCTGAAACCTGCGCAGAGTATAGGTGGTCTAGCCCAAGTCCAAAGGTCCTCCTTTTTAAGCAGATTAGCCCCCTGATAGAGATTTATAAAACCCAAACCCTGGGAGCAATCACCTATTGGGGGGATGCATGGAGGCACAAGCCTGTGAAAGTGATTTTGCTGGTGGAAAATAGTCATATTAGGCAGCTAGTGAATCTTACCCCGAGCACTCCTCTCATTCTGCTTCATTTAGATTTAGGATTGAGTCCTATCACGGAGCAAATTGGCCTAAGACCTCTCCTCTTTCGGAAAAAATCAGGGCCGCCCCAGAGCTGTTGTCCTGGCGGAATTATTGGAAATACCTGGGGCAAAAAGCCTACCCTGGCTCTCCTATATCAGGAATACCCTGCTCAGTATTGGAGTAGCACTCTTATGGAGTGGTCCTACTACAGCAGTATTGGTGATTTCTAGGATGAAACTTGTGGGTAGTTTTAGGTGGTTCAGACGTTCTTCCCTATTAACAGGTGCAATCACGGGCTCCCTTACTGAAAGATTCTTTGAGACCAAAGATATTTATAGTGCTGAGACATTCCTGGACGAGATGCAGCCTGTCCTAGCTTGGAAACTTTATCTACAGTTCAGGCATGGCACCCTGCCATTGCTTGTCTTTACTTTTCCCGGGAGTCAGGAGCATGATCGGAAATGCCCCTAGAAGAAAACGATGCTCATGCTCTTTTCTTCTGCCCAGGCTATAAAAAGCACAGGCACAAATGGATGATCCAGATTTGTAGGAATCTATGGATCTCTAGCTGCCAAAAGGCCCTTAGAATACTGAAATATGATACCTCCCAACCAATGTTGCTCGCTGTTTCTTTTGTTTTCTATATGGTATGTAAGAAAAAGGTTCCTGTGAAATTTGGTACATAAACGCTATGGTTTTTAACCCTGGATTTTAAATTGATCAAACTAAGGTAATTTTAGGTATGGACATACAATGCACCATTACCTGCAAATTTGACTTATTGATTTAATTATTACATCATGTGTTTTAGGGTTTTTTTAAATTATTCAAATAACCAGCTCACTAATACCTTTATGACACTGGTAGTTCTGTACCAAGTAGGTTTTATTTTGTGTAAATATAGAACCATGTTGAAGATAAAGAGCTGGGTAGGCAATCATATTTACTTGCATATTAATGCTTGTAATTTCTTTTCATTTGAGCAGAACCAGCACAAACCCAATATCGGATAGCTTTATTTGTGCTTCCATGATTACATCAGGGTAAGCACAGCCGGGGGAAATGCATCCGTACAATGACGCTATTTAGGTATATTTTAAATGTTTTGTTTTAATCATTGTTGTTCACAGTTTTATTCCACCCATCTCATTGGTTATTTTGAGCTGTGCATACTAGTAACATTCCGGGTGACATAGAGGACCCCACTTTTACTGACTTCTTCTAAGGTTTTTGTTGCTTTGGTTCTTTGTCTTAGTACTGTGGCAGCAGTTTGACAATTGATGTTTCACAATTGTAATTGTTTTATACTTATACTGTTAGTAACTGTGATTTGTGTCTTATGTTTTTAAGTATTTATATTGTTTTTTCACTGTGCACTTTTATAGTTCATGCAACCGAAATAAAGTTGAAAATGGAAAAATATTTCAACACAAAATAATTTTTTATATATATTTGAAAGGACAAAGATATAATGAGAATGAACCAAAGATGATTGCAAAAATTAAAAGGTTGGAAAAAGAATGAAGACAAATACAGAAAAAAGAGAAGAAAGAAAATGACAAATTTTACAATCACAAACATAAATAGACAATTTACAATTCTGATAAAACCATTAGAATATTTCAATAGGAATTACCAGGTTTGAGGTAAAATTTACACTCATCAGTAATTGATTACCAATGATTTCTAAGTGATTACTACAACGTATATATTTACAACCAATATTAATAACATTCAATGGTTATAGGAATAATCAATTTTAGCCCCATTGTTTTGGGCAATGAATCTTTAACTGAGAACATATCTAAATGTATTGATATCCATATTGCACCTCTTGTCAAATGTCTACTCTCTTATATAACAGATACTACTCATTTCTTGAGATCAATTTAATAACATAACAAGGAAGATTTATTATTAGCCACTATGGATGTGAGATCCATATACATACTTATAGATCACGAGACAGGCAAAAGATGCTTACAGCATTTCCTATACACCAAATCAGCTAAGCTATTACTTTATAGTAATGTTTTAATAGAACTAACAGAATTTGTTCTTACAAACAATTTCTTCTAGTATTAAACACACGTTTTTCCATAAATAACAGGAACTGCAATGGGATCTTGTTATACCCTTTCAAATGCATCTCTCATTATAGGTTGTTTTTTTAAAGGTAGCGAGCTATAAAAAAAAGATTTACAGAGATATGAACCATGCCTATTATTATGGTGGCGCTTCATAGATTATATTTTTCTAATTTGGAAAAAGGATGCTGCCTCGCTGGAGGATTACCGGAAAAGATTAAACATCAATGATATGAATACAGAACTCACCCTAAAGAACAGTAACTCATAGATCATTTTTTGGATATGGAGATTTATATTTCCGACAATAGGATCCAAGGTAAACTATACAGGAAATCTACATCATTAAATATGATTTTACATGCCATGTCCTCGAATCCAAAACATCAAATAAATCATATTCTTTTTGGAGAGTTTTCTTGAGCTAAAAGACTATGTAGTTCTGAAGCAGATTCTTGGCGAGAGGCTAAGCAACTCTTTAGATGGAGGATCAAAAAAATAGGGTCTTGCTAAATCCAGGCATGAACTGGTATCCTCCAAGTAAGAAATGCAGAAGAGAGCTAGAGTCGAAGTTAAGATTCATGACTAATTACGCAATAGAAAGTCATCAGATATTTAACATTTTCAGACAACTTTGGCACTAGTTACTATTTGATAAAGACATATCAAAACGTATTACTACTACACCTACTTTTACTTTTCCAACAGTCCAAACTCTTAGAAATTCTCTTTGTCTAAGTGTCACATATAAATATTGCCAAGTAGAAATAAAACAACCTTGATTGATGTTAAAGGTTGTTTCAAATGTTCCAATTGCATTTGCTGTCCGTATTCCCTTGACAAATCATATTCCTTTTATGATTCCCTGAAACAACAGGAGTATCTCATTCTTGATATTTTAAATTGCAACAGAAATTATTATTTAAGTACAGTATATGTTTATTTAAGTACAGTATATGTTTATTTGTTTTAATACAGCGTTATTGAGACCATCGGTGGTGGTGGAACACTGTACAACAAAGGCTAAATGGGAGGATATGAACATATGCAAAATATTTGGAGGAGGTATGGATATACAAGGTGGTATAACAGTGAGGCAAGCAAGAGATATATACATGTGTAGACAGCAGCAATACAATAATATACAAAATATATGTTAGTGAACTGCGGAAGTCCAAAACGTAGTCATTTATAGTACTCATATGTTTAATAATAGGGTTTTCAAAATATATACATCAGAGTGGACATTGGTAATGAGGGTGAGCTAGCAAGTACAGGAGATGAAGAAACAGAAGATAAAGAAGCACATATAAGGTGTTCACATTACATTAAAATGGGGGATACTGCTATGACATAATGCCTATAGTATCACTGCAACGGAGTCAGTAACAGATTACAGTGTGGCATCAGTAGGGTAACTGTAGCACAGCATTTTTTTCTGTCCTCATCACCTTTAGTCTGATAGTTACTACAGACCACCACCAAGCGGTGGAGAAACCATAGCTCTTGTTTCTGGGTCCACCAGGTGTCATACATTAACCTTCACCAGCAGAATAAAGTGTTGTAATCATTTGACCGGCTCAGACCATAAATTAAACCATTCAGTCATTGGAGACAAAATAAAATCTTTCTTATTAAGACTTAACTATGTTGAGTCATGGATACAAGTCTTTGTTACAAGTGCTATCCGTTCTCTATGATCCAGAGGCAGTGGTTCAACTTCATTTCTACTGATCATATATCCAGCTAATAGTACTAAGTAGAACCTAAGCTTCTTCTTCATTGTGCTATCCCCATTCACCATTTCTCCTGATTGTGTTCCAAAGAAAACAAGTACAGGTAGAACCAAAATGGCTTGCCTCAAAACTTCAGCAAGAATCAAACTAACACTAAACGCTATTCCCAAACTCCTTTAATCTTCGGCACTCCACAAACATGTGCAAATCATCCGTCATTAGATAATTACACTTCTTACATCTAGATTCTTGCCTCCCAGAGAGCTTAGATTGTTTACATGGTGTCAAATATACCATATATAATCTAAACAGATGATTCCTTTTGAATACAGCCGGTTTCACAATATCATATAATATGCCAAAAGATGCCTGCCAGGTTTTCTCTAGATCTACATCAGAAAGCCATCCTTCCCCAACAGTGTGGCCTGGTGGAGTTTTCTCATCCTCTGCTTGACACATAAGATGTACCATTTAGCGATCTCTCTAGTTATCTTTTGGGGTTGCAGAATAAGCTCGATATCCCAAGCCTCTTCCAAAACATTCCTATGACCGGATGTCAATGAACATAATTGAAGGTACTTCAATTCAGTTTAACTTGCTGCCTGTGGCTCACTCTTTAGCTCCTCACAAGGTTCTAGCACTTTGCCATCAAGTAAGCCACCTCATATTTCTATCCCTACAGCCTGGAGCAGCAGACAGAAAACATCCTTTAGATCGTGCCCGGGGAATTCCACATTGGAGAAAGTTTGGAATTGCCTACCTTTTCCGCAGGTTGTACCACAAGCCAGCTGCAGATTTTAACAATTTTAACTGCACTTTCTTAAAGTACTTTGAGTCTCCAAACTTATAGAGAAATCCTTTCTTTACCTTCTGGGTATCAAACAAAGCCCTAAGCATCTGTGCTTTTAAAAAAAAAAAAAATTTATTGGCATTTCAAGAAAGTATACATAATCATACCACCGTGCAGGGTGAAATGCCCATTTACCCGCCCACAAACAATCAAACCAAAAAGAAAAAATCAAATCATAAAGATAATAACATAAATCAAGTACGAATGTACTGTCAGTTTAGGGGATATAGGTACTACATTGCTTCTGCTGTGTCGATACATCAATATTATGCCAGATACTAAGTCTGTATCAGTCCTCACCCACTTCGACCCGCATGTCCGCGTTTACTTGTCGTTGTAGGAATTGTCGTAGTGGCTCCCAAATGTCTTTCGGTCTGGAAGATGTCGGCAGTTCCTCTCCATATACTTACAAATTGTCCTTACAGTAAACAAGATCTTTGATCCAGTGTTCAGTTGTCGGTGACCTTTTCCCCCCCACGTTATGGCCACTCTGCGTTTAGCCATCAGTAGCGCTATACGTATAAATCAACCCATTACCCCCTTTACATGCGGAATACAGCAGAGTAAACATACTAAAGGAATGCAATGTATTTCCACACTAGACATTTCTGTTATAGCCCGCACCACCCCATTCCAATACTCGGCAACCTTTGCGCACTCCCAAGCGAGGTGTATAAAGTCAGCTTCTGGTTGACCGCATCTCCTGCACCTGTCTGAATCTCGTAATCCATAGCGATAAAGCCTCGTAGGCGTATGATATACCTGGTGTATGTATTTAAAATATATGATGCATAAATTTCCATTAGGGGTGAGTTTACCAGTTAGGTTACATATATGTTCCCAATGCAACATGGAAATTGGGGAGGACAGTTTATCATTCCATTTCTCCAGGCTACTGTCAGGACCGCTAGGTCTCTCAGCCCGTATTGACCTATACAGTTTGGTGATTAATTTTTTATTAGTGGGGTTGGTCAGCAGCAGCTGTAAAGAGTGTAGTGTGGAAGGCTCAGTTGGGTAGGTGCCTTAGTGAGATTTAATTGCATGCCTAAGCCTATGAAACGCAAATCGAAACAGCAGCACAGGGTTACTGATATATTGTGGGCTTTCCTCAGGCTGAAACATTCCGTTGGGAAACAGATCTTGCAGCAGTTGTATGCCTGCCTCATGCAAAAGGCGTAACGCGCCCGCCTCATGTGTCACCAATAGTGCAGTATGATGCTCTACGGGCAGCGCCGGGGCATAAATAGGCAACTTATCGGCCAGTTTGGCTATCGCCTGCCACGCAGCTACTGTGGTATTTATGTTATTTATTTCCGTTTTTGAGACCCCACGCTTCGTATCTGTGATCAAGTTGTGCAGCGGGACGGGGAAGGCATCCCCCTCCTCCACCGCGACGTGAGGTGTGAATGCTTGTGGTCGAACCCAGAAGTATGCGTATTGTGCCTGTGCACTCAGGTAGTAAATATAGAGGTCCGGAGTCCCAAAACCTCCTTCGCCATAATCTAAGATAAGAGTAGACCAGCTCACCCGACCTTGCTTGCCCCCCCATATCAATCGAAGCAGAGTCGTCCGTAGAGTGTCGAAAAATTTCTTCGTCAATGAAATTGGGATATTAGAAAACAGATACAAAAAACGCGGCAGAACTACCATTTTCATGAGTGCAATGCGATCGACAAGAGACAGGGGCATAGCTATCCATTTTTCGACCTGCTGAGCTAATGTGCTGCATGCCCGCCCATAGTTTTCGCGTATAACTACCTCTGGGTCCGATGGATCCAGACTCCAAGATACTTAACCGGGTCCACCATTCATACCAATGGATACTCCATTGCTGGTTGAGTCGTGGATTCCGTCAATGGGATAATAGTAGACTTGTCCCAGTTTACCGTTAGGCCTGACATCAATCCAAATCTGACATACTCTTGCAGCAGCTGCGATAAATACCGAGAAGGCTCTCGAACAAAAAGCACCAGGTCCTCGGCGTATAAGGAGAAGGCAACTGGACGACAGTTAAAATTTAGTGCCGCCTCCCTGTGCTTCTGCCGCATCGCACACGCCAGGGGCTCCACAGCCAGAGCACACAGAAGCGGTGACAGTGGGCAGCCCTGGCGGGTGCCACACCGAATAGGAAAGGGAGCTGACATCAGTTCCACCCACCCGCACGCGCGCCGACGGGTCAGCATATAATATCATAACCCATTTTGTGAAGATTGGTGGAAACCCCATACTTTGTAAGATATAGAACAAATACTTCCAGTCGATTGAATCGAAAGCCTTGGCCGTGTCCAGCATTACTGCTGCCGCAGGCAGGCTAGGTTCTAGAACGTGGAGCATTGCGAATATGGTCCTCAGATTATACGATGTGGATCGCTCTGGTATAAAACCCGACTGATCCGGTAGGACCAGGCATGACATCAGAGGTTGTAGTTTACCAGCAAGGATTTTGGCGAGTATTTTCGCATCTATATTAATCAGCGATAATGGCCTGTAGGAGTCGCATAAATCGGGGGTCTTATCCTTTTTAAGCAGAGTTATTAACAATGCCAGCCGTCAGGTTGGGGGCAACATCCCGGTCTCGTGCGCCTCAGCATATCGAGCAAGTGGGGAGTGAGCGGATCCGCATAAGCTTTATAAAATTTGATGGTAAGGCCGTCAGGCCCAGGTGCCTTCGCGTTCGGGAGGGCACAAATCGCCGCCTTGATATCCTCCTCAGCTATTGGCTTGATTCAGATAGTCCCTGTGAGCATCCGACAGCCAAGCACAGGCTATGTCATCCATATACTCCTCCATCTCAGAACAAGTAGGTCCACCCCTAGAGGTGTAAAGGTCAGTATAGAATTCACGAAATTACTCAGTTATGTCCAACGGGTGGTGATGTTCCTTACCTTGAGTGTCTGTTATCTTATCTGTGTGTTGCTGTGCTGTACGAGTTTTAATTTTATCGGCGAGGTTTCGCCCCGTTCTGCCCCCCTCTCCATATCTACGTGCCACATGTCTGCGCGAGATATACCGTACCTCGATTTCTGCCAGTGTGTCGTATTCCAATATTAAATCATGTATTCGGTATACTCACGCTCTAGGGTCTGTAGCTCAGACTCTATTTTGGCAAGTTGGGTTCCAAGATCTTTCAATATAAAAGCAGTTGTGCTTATGCATACTCCTTGAATCGTTACTTTAACGGCTTCCCATAATGTGGAAGCACTGTCTACAGTGCCGTGATTGAACTAAAAAATGTTTTCTATGGCCGTGCGGACACTGTCGCTGTAAATCGGGTCTAGTAATGCCTCTGGCCGCAACCGCCACGTGAAAGGGCGATAGACTGCCGTAGGGATCACAATATCCAACACCACAGGGTTATGATCAGACAATGTATGTGGGAGATTGGCAACTGCTGCTACCCAATCGACCGCTTTCCCACCGAGAAGCCAATAGTCTAATCTAGACCAGCTATTGTGTGCCGTGGTGGCATGTGTGCCTTCCTTAACTGCCCGATTGCGCACTCTCCAGACATCAACCAGTCCAAATTCCAATATGGTGTTATGAACACTTTGAGCAACTCGTGGTGTACGGTGAGTCTGTGGCCGGGATCTAAATAGGTGTTGAGGTCTCCCCCCCATATAATGTTGGTCTCGGGCCAGTCTCTCAATATGTTATACATTCTCAAAAAGCATTCCGGATCATCTGCTATCGGGCCATACATGTTTACTATGGTGATGAGTGAGTTCCCCAGTTTGCCCTGCACCATTGCACGCACCCCTCCTCATCCACATGTGTACGCAGTGGTGTAAATGGCAACACCGTCTGACCAGTATGAGTACCCTCTAGCATAGGATGAGTAGGAGGAAGCCAGCCTAAACCCGGCCCATTTAAGATCAAAATTGCGTTCCGCAAATTTAGTCAGGTGCGTTTCCTGTAGCAATGCAATTTGCGTGTCATGGCGATTCAGATAGGCAAGTACTTGACGTATTTTCTTCGGGGAGTTCAGCCCTCTAACATTCCACGTTATCAACCTATATCTCTCACCCCTGTCCCTGTCTGGCATCTACGAACTGGAACTGAACATTAGTACGTCATGTATCAAGATTTACAACAGCAACCCGTAACTCATTTCTATAGCATCCGTAATCCCCTAGTGTAAACATGGAAAATACAAAAAACTAAAATAAAGCACCCACACAAACAAACGTGACCCATCTACCCACCGACTCCAACCTCCTAATCAGGTCGAGTCTGCATCCCTACCTCCCTCCCTGTCATTTACCCAGTCCTCCCAGAGAAGATCTATCAAATAGAGGTTCACCCGCTTGGGGAGAGGGAACGGCGGCAGACACCCACCTTGCAGCGGTGTGGCCAGGCTGCTGCAGCAGGGTGCACCATGGCATCACATTAATATTTTACACAAGTCATGACAACAACCTCTCAGCAAATAACAACATTATAACAGCACGCTGTGCATATCTCTGATATAGTATCAATCAATTACTATGGCCGCCATAGCAACACCACTGAAAGTAAATCAGCTTTCAGTCTGCGTCATCAGTGCCTGATGCTCCCGTTAGGCCTTTAGCGCCTCCCTGACGTGGACCATTATTACAGATGTGTTTTGTGAACTTCAAAGCGGATTTCGAGTCTGTGAAGAAGTGTGATTGTCCATCGTGTGTAATTTTCAGTTTAGCAGGGTATAGCATTGCGTAGGGAACTGAGGCGGATTGCAGCAACTTCTTTGCCGGCACAAATTCTCTGCGGGCCGCCTGCACCGCTGGAGTGTAATCTGGAAAAAAGGATAAAGTATTGCCTTTGTGATTAATAGGACTCTTGGCTCTGGCCTCTCGCAGTATTGCATTTCTATCTGCGTAATTTAAAAGGCGTGCTATGATGGGACGCGGCGGTGTTCCCATTTTTGGCCGGGGTCCGAGAGTCCTGTGAGCCCTTTCCACTATCATGACTGGAGAAAGCACCGATCCAAACAGCTCACGTAACAGTTGGTCAATGAATGTCTCCATCTTTGACATCGCGGTCGACTCCGGCAGGCCAATTATGGGAAGGTTATTTCGGAGGGAGCACGCTTCTAAATCTTCGTTTTTCGCTCTTATGACCTCTAACACTTTCTCCATTTGTAGTATTTGTGTCCGTGATTCAGCCTGGGAATCCTGCGTATCCGACAGCCGATTCTCTAGGACGTCGAGCCTGGTTTCGTGCACATCAACCTTTATCTTCACCGCATCTAGACTGGATGTGAGCGCATAGATCTTCCTGTTGATGGTTTTCAAGCCTGAGCGCAGTTCCAGTAGTATTGATCGCATGTCTTCTGCCAGGTCATCTACTGTGTCCACTGAACCCTGCGTCGCCACTGGCTCAGTCATGGTCTCCGTGGCTCGGGTGGCATGCTTATTTTCAAATGGGATTTTAGGCTGTCGAAGGTCCGGTTTGCCAATTATACTAGAGTTTCTGAATGCCAGTGTCACCAGCGGCCCCTTACCGCTGCCACCGCGCTTCCACTATGCCGCTCATGAACTCCACTTCCAAAGTCAGGCGTGGGGTAGGAAGAATGGCCGTCCCAGGAGAGGATACCCGTGAGCACCTTTTAATGGTGTATCCCAATTTCTTAATGCGTACCCCAGCAGGCAAGCTGCCGCCCAGGTGATCAGCACTCCTGCTCCAGCGACTGCATGCGTAAGCATAGGCCCAGCACCTCCCGTCTGTTTCAGTGGCAGTCGTGCACATATTCAGCGCCTCAGCCCAGTGCTGCACCCGGCGTCCGACAGCGTGACACCCAGTACCGTCTGGCAGCACTCCCCCACAATCGCAGTCCGGAGCTTCTTGTCTTCATGGAGATCATAACTAAACCTCAATGAAGGAGCCAGTCTCAACAGTGCGCCTGCGCCACACATCCCAACAACAGAGTGCGCGAGGCCAGCATGATTCCCCCAGCCCTGGGCGGCCGCACCAGCAAGCCCTCGGGCTACCCCGGTCCACCACAGCACCAGGTATAGACTCTGTGGGGACCAGCCACCATCCAAGGCCTGCCCGCCGGCGTCACTCCACCCGTGGTATAGGTGACCAGTACGTGTGCCCCTGTAGCAAGAAAGCAGGCGGGCCCCAGACACCCCGCCGGTTTCAGGCGGGCCGCCCCGCCGATCCCAGGCCCCACTGGGTGTGATGGCCTGAGCTGCCCAAGGCCCGCTGCGCCAGTCCCCCCAGCCCCAACACAGCGAGCGGCCCCCGACTCCCTCACCGCACCTCTGTGACTTCATGTGGTGTGCGCCGTGTCAGCCGATCACGCAGAGTTCGGATCACCGCCTCTCCACAGTGCAGAGGGTCCAGGCTGGTCGTCTCCCACACTCGGCGCTCAGCTCAGCAGCAGACAGCGATCTCCGTCGCACAGCCCCTCTCCGCAGCAATGTGGTATGGTTGAACGCACCAGCTCGGCGAACCAGGAGGCCCTCCTAATTCCTTACTGCAAAGTCCAGCGGCTGTACGCAGATCACAGCCGGGCCGCCATTTTCTTTCAGAGCTCGTAACCGTGGACCTATCAAGATCAGCAGGTTCCCGATTGCTGCGGATGACAGAAATCTTGCCAGGTGAGCCTGACTTGCGTAGCAATCGATGTCTTAGGTTTTCACGATAGCACACACGTGATGAGTGGTATTAAATGGATATTCGAGCCTGGCCGGCGGAGCTCCCTCACCAGGCAGCCATCCCACTTCGCGCCGTAGCCACGCCCCCAAACAGCTGTGCTTTATCAGAGTCTTTCACCCCACTGGGAAGTTTAATAAAACCCTAAATGATCTAAACTGCAATGCAATACTGTTGGACATCTGGGAGTTGCAGAACTCCTTTCCTGAGTTTACATCTTAAATTCTTCCAAGATGTTCTAGTCCCCTGATTGCTGGTTTTTCTCCTAGTCTCTGTGAAAAAGGCTGAATGTACAGATTAAAAAGAAGAGGGGACAACAGGCAAGCCTGCCTAGTGCCCTTTCCAATCTTTAATTTCCCCTTTGGGCACCATTGGCCAGCACCTTAGATGAAGTATTAGCGTAGAGAACCTCAACCGCCTGTATAAAAGGGCTTCGAACCTCAGAATTTAGGTAAGCAAGTCCATAGGTAATCCCACTGCACCTGGTCAAAAGCTTTTGCTGCTACAAAAGTCATTACCGCCAGAGGCGCCTTGTGTACAGTTGCCTAATCTATAGAGATGATCAACAGCTGCCCAAGTTCTTGCTTTTTCCTACATTGTTAGAAGCTCACTTATCATCTAGCCCAACCTGCTTGCCAAAATCCTTGCAAAGGTCTTACAATCTGCATTTAACAAGGAGATTGGGCAGTAAGACTCACGTAACTTAGGATTCATACTTGTCTTAAAAATTACCATAATTGTGGCTTTGCCCCGTAATAAGATCTTAAGCAGGGGCAAATCTCTTTGATGGTATATAAATACACTTCTCCTGGGATCCCGTCAGGTTCTGCTGCCTTTTCCGTCCTAATTCTACTAATGGCCTCATAAATATCTCCCTCTGATATTTCCTAAAGTAACTCCTCCCCTTTCTCCTCTGACAAACATGAGAGCTGTACAGAGTCTAACCACTTCTCTGTATCCAACATATTAATTGCCAAGATATTTTTTAGAGAGCTCTTTATGAAACCCCTCAAAGGCAGTTCTTCCTCTGCCCTGTCTCTTACAATATTTCTTGCTGCTTTCCTACTAATAGACTTATATTCTTGTCTAATAGCCTGTATTCCTGCATTGACCTGATCATGCAGGGTCCAAATAATATAATTCTTATTGTAGGGAATCCCCCACCATTTTTCCTCCCGTCCATGGTTCCTTGCCCATTTAGATACTGCGCCTCTAAGATACCCTTTACAGGCATCCCAGACAACTCTAGCTACACAACTATCCCAATTTAAATCAAAGACCTCCTTAGTAATAGTCTTAAAATTATTAATAAAGTCATTATGTGTAAAAGAAAAGAGCTTTGCTCCATTGTCCATCTAGTCTGTTGTGGACTCATACCTACTTCAAGCATGTTTTCTCAATGCATTGGTTTATAGTCTGAAATAGCAGTTGAAATATATATTCAAATTGCCTCACCTTGGAGATCAATTCATTATCCACAAACCAATAGTCTAATCTAAAACTATGGCTGTGGATTCTATAAAATGAATATACTACTTGGTATCCCATCTTCTCCCTCTATGCATTCTTTAATCCAGGATCCTTCTACATGAACTTCAAGCTATTAGTCATCTTAGATAAGTTTGTTCCAGGCCAGGTGTAAAGCCTGTCAAGATTATTCATTAAAATATTAAAATCCCCACCCTACATAATTGAATCTCTATATTTCAGTTAGCCTGCAAAATAACTCCCTAAACGGGCCCGGATTATCCATGTAGGAGCCATAATATCCCACACATATCACTTTACTCAAGCCAACTCTCAGTTCATATATAAACCATCTCCCTCTCCTATTTGCCTCTGAACTTAGTACCTGTATCTCAGTTTGCAGAGCAATTAAAATGCCCACCCCTTTTGTCCCACTTAACTGAGTCATGCTAATCACTTCACGCATCTATTCCAGTCTAGTAATCACACAGTATAGCTCTGTCTTCAACAAGTGTGTTTCTTACCGGATCATTATATCTGCCCCCAGATCTTTTAACTGCTGCAACAATAGCCTCAACTTTTTTCTCACCTGCATACCATTTACCTTCTATGTTAAAAACGTAATAGATGTATTATTCCTAACTCCCATCTCTTTATGTTCACAGATTCGCCTAGCCAACCATATAACTGTAAGGATGAACTTTACATGTGCCCATGCTTAAATCGGTTGTTATTAAATCAGAAACCAGGTGTAGAGGAAGTTTATTTCTTTTTCCCTGAATACGCTCCACTCAGTGCCCCATATGCTACTTATTCTTACCCTGTACCCTCCTAGTGAACCCACCCCTGGGAAACCCTTCCAGCTTCCCTGCATTCCAACAGACTGCAATTTGGGTGAGCCATCGCCCTCCCCCTCCAAGCGATTATTATCTATCATTTTTACTTCCAACTAGTATCTATTTCTTCAGTACAACACTTGCTAAATGATCTACCAACACAACTCCATGCTATGTTGATTTGGAATAACAAGCCGGCTTCCCTTGTTGTATCTGCTGAATAAGGAGGTCTGCATCTCTCTCATTACTAATCACATTCATTTCATTTGCCACATACCTATCAGAACGGCTGTGAATTTAAACTGTGTGTTTGCTACCAGTTCCTTGAGCTTAGCTAGTCCATTCCCCAATCCCCACCTCATCCCCTCTGTGACACAACATAAATCTGACCGTACAGAACAGGAGAAACCCTAAAATAACACATCTCTGATCTTTAGAGCTTTCGATTGAATTGCTTCTTTGACTAAGTAAGGCCGAAAATTGACCAAGATTTTCCTTGGCTTCATCCTAGTCTCAGATGGAAAAGGTCCCAGGAAAGTCTTTAAATCTCTGCCTCTAGATCTTCTGGGCATGAACCTTCAAAGGAGACCATCCTTAATCAGACTAATCACAAATTTCTTAACATCCTGTTCTTCTGATCTGTGCGGGACATTATTTATCCTAATTTTGTTTTGGCTTGCTTGGTTCTCTGGTTTTTCCAGGCTGTCTTTAGTGGCTTTATTTTGAGACCTGAGCTCTGCCAGATCACAGGTATTTCTCTGTATGTCCACTGAAGCCTTGACAGGCTCCTGTATGTCTTTCTGGTTATTCTCAAATACGTTGAACCTGCTTTCATCTCCCTGAAATGTCCCGCAAAAACTCCTTCATGACATTCCTTGCATCATCCAGCTGTATTGAAGGACCTTCTACAGGTCTCCTTTTGGAGAATATACTGTGGCTCCTTATGTCCCTCCCACTTAAATCTGAAACTAGAGGGATCTCTTGTGGTTCCTGCGGTAAACCTTCAGGGCCTTCCCGCTTTCATCTGCTGCTAGTTCTTGCAGGTGGGCAAAGCTATTTGATGTCTGTATCATTATCTCAGGATTATTTCCTTGGGACACTTGATGTTCATTAGTAGTGCGGGTAATCATCACAGCCATGTTCCCTTTGTCCTTGGCAATTTGAAAATAAGCCCTCAAAGAAGGGGTGGCCTTACAAATTTGACTGATCGAGGTGACATCCTAACCTTCTGTATGTTATTTGTAGCACCTCCTCCTAGGCCTTTTTTGCCCCTAGCACTTATCTGCTGAGAGATATTGTCAATTCTGGTGCCTTCCTTGGTGTGTTCCCCTATTATTGTTGCTTCCTGGGGAGTACCATCACCTACACCTGCCAGTTGAGAAAGAGCACAAGTCTACAATAAATTGCTGGATCTTAACTGGTATTTATTTAGAGCATGTTAGACCTGGCACCATTGGCGTGGGTCTCCCCTGCATTTTTTGCCTTTGCCTCCTGTGTTTTTGCTGTGTGTTGAACTTCGTTTTGCTGGTCTAGATGCTATGGGCACTTTGCCACAGCTGTTCAGTGCCCAAAGTGCAAGTGCTCCCTTTGTAAATTGTTGTGATGGATTAGGGATACATGATTGGCATATTTGATTTACTAGTCAGACCCTAGTACAGTGCACTATGTGTTCCCAGGGCCTGTAAATCAAATGTTGCTAGTGGGCTGCAGCACTGATTGTGCCACTCACAGAAGCAGCCTGTAAAATGTAACTATGGCCTGCCATTGCAGAGCCTGTGTGCAGTCTGAGACTGCCATGTCGACTTGCCAAGTGCACATACTTACCAGTCACTAAACCTTCCATTTTCTACATATTGGTCACACTTAAGGTAGGCCCAAGGTACCCCTGTGGGCAGGGTGCAGTGTATGTGAAAGGTAGAGCATGCCCTAGTGTGTGTGGCATTTCCTGATATTGAATTACTGCCAATTTCGTTTTTCACTATTGCAAGGCTACCTGTTCCCGTAGGACAGAATGGAGAGTTTGTTTATAACCTCTTATAAACATAACTGCCCATGGGAACCAGGTAGGAAAATAAAGTTTAGTATGCCTGAACTCAGAATGTTAAAATGCATCTTTTAGTGAGGGTGATTTTTAAATTCTGTGTTTGAAAATACCACTTTTAGAAACTAGGTATTTTCTTGCTTAACCATCCAGTGTGCCTCTGCTAGGTTTGTGTATTGCATGTCTGGCTTTTGGATGACAGGGGCTGGAGAGGGACAGTGGCTCCAAAGAGCCTGATGAGTCAGGGCTGGGCTGAATAGACCCGGGCTGCATTTAGAGTAGGGGAGATTTCCTTTCACCTGAATATCCCTCGTCTGCCTTCAACAATGCTGTCTCCACCTCCTGCCAGGAAGCTGTACCAGTGAGGACAGAACTGGTTTTGGCTGGGTACAGACACTCTTTGCCTTCAAAGAACACAAATCTGTGTGTATAAGAAGAGAGACCCAGACCCCAGACTTTTAGATCACTTCTGGGAAATCAAGAGGAACCTTTGCCAAGGAGAAGAGCCGGAGAAGCTGAGGAGGAATACTGTCCCTGTGCTGTTTACCGTCTGGGGTTGGCCTGCAGTGGCTACTTGCTGCCAAGGGAAGGAGAAAAGGACTTTGCTGCTTGCTTTGTCCACCTGCTTATAGAAAAGAACTGAGCTTGCCCCCTGTTCTAGAGGACTCAGGAACAGCAAAGACCTCACCGTGTCTGTGGGCACTGTCTCAGCAGAAGAAAAGGGTAACCAACTCTGTTATCGAGTCCGTTGCAGAATTCCGTGTCCTGAAAGCACTGCAGAGAGCAACACAACCCTGGAGTCACCGATTTCGCCAACGAGCCGCTGCTTGCACCGCATCCTGTGGGCACCACACTCCGCAACGCTTCGCTACATGCTGCAAGGATGTCACCAACTCCGTCGCTGCCCGACCCGAACATCAACCGGCTCCTTTGCTGTACCGTAACCTGCCAGCACCACAGTGAGCATCGTCTCACCCTTCAACGCAAGCCCTGGCCTTACCGACTCCATCAATGAGCCGCTGCCTGCACCAAATCGTGAGGACATCATCTGCCACAACGCTCCATTTCACAACACGACCGCGACGTTTGTCCCGACCGACTCGCAACGACGTGTTGGTCGCAAAAAGAAAGGTACTATGTCCGAGTCTCTTTATGCTTTAGCTGGCCCGTATCGACGCGGTCGCCTGGAATTGTTAGAGGCTGTTGTACCCAGTATCGCAGTAGCCCCAGGAGGAGCTACCGAGTCGGAAGAACTGTGTTTGATTGATTTTCCTGCAACTTGAATGTTATTTTGCACAAGTACTATTTTTCAAGAGTATTGTATGTTGGATTGTTATCGTATGTGGTCTTGTTTTAGATAAAGATTTACTATTTTTCTAAACTGGTGTGGTGTCCATTTGTAGTGTTTTCACTGTATTACTGTATGTGTTCACAAATGCTTTACACACTGCCTCTGAGATAAGCATGCCTGCTCATGCCAAGTTACCAAAGGGGTGAGCTGGGGTTATTTAGGAGTGTATCTCTTACCCTGACTAGAAGCAAGGGTCCCTATTTGGACAAAGGTACCTACCTCTGCCAACTAGAGACCCCCATTTCTAACAGAGCACCATGAGCTTTTCTTTAATCTTTGCCCGTCTTTGCTGGGCTCTGCCTTAAATGGCTTATGCAATTCATTTGACCATTGGAAACCTGCCCCGCTCCTTCCTCAAACAAAAAACCCAGCTCATACAGCTTACCACAATCCCCTGGGGTCACCGGGATAATTTCTAACATATCTGCTTTAAATGAATTCCTTCTCTTTCTAACTTCAGGTTTCACTCTGATAGTACTTTCTCCTCTGAAAGTGTCTCCTTCCTAACTGCCACCAAAGTGGCTGCTCCAGCCTCCTAGCTCTCTGCAGGAGCCTCAACTCAGGCCACAGAGGGAAATCCAAGCAATAGCCAGGCAATCTCTCAGGACTGCAGACACCATGAGGAACCAGCATCAGGCATGGGCTCACACCTGCACCCGCTTTAGCATCTTCCCCCCATACCGCGGCAGCACAGGCATAAATCTCAGCCACCAAGTAACAAGCCGGAACACCGGTAATTCACAAGCACAGTTAGAAGTGGAAGTGTGGGAACAGAAATCTTAACGCCCACATTTCTTCGTTCTGAGAGGGAGAACAGGTGCACCTGCAGCTACGCGCAGCTGAACTTCAGCCCTCCGATATGTTAACCCAACAGAGACAACCAGCACAGCATTTTAGATTGGACTCGAAGGCACCAGTTGTGGGTGGGTTTCAATATTTTGGGGACATTACATGAGATGATGCATTTGAGAGTGAACATTTTTTTGAAGTAAGGTGTTTTTGTACAAGGTGCAGGTGAAATTTAGGCCTACGTTTGTACAAGTAAGGCAGGCTGTCTTGCAAGACTTGTGTTATTCCAATGTTATCCATTTGAGGGAGTGTCATACTTGAGTGATTATGCCAAATTTTCTTGTATGAGTGATCAGCCTGGCTGACAAGTGGAAGATAGCTGTGAGAGGGCCTGGCTACTAGAGTGTTCCTTTACTCTAGGAACAATATTACCAATTCTAGAATGGCAGATACAAAGTTGCATTTGGGGCTGAAAGGCTAATATTACTAATTAGCTTAAGTTGAATTCTAGCATGTTTGGTGATCCTTATTAAGTGGAGGTCCAGACTAAGAGATGGATTCAAAGCAAAACCTAGAGATTTTGCAGATTCCACAATTTGAAGCAGATTTTGGTAGGATATGGTGCATAGATTGCTGTTGTAGTAAGATGTTATTTTCGTTCCCACTCTCAGCTTTTGTGATGTTATGGTATAAAATCGAGTATAGTACTTCAAGAGTGATGAGAAGGTTGATGCATTCTGGTTTAAAGGTCTGGAGACCAAATAGCCAAAAAGATGTTTGAAATTGCAGTTTTAAATTAATGAAGCTAAAGTATAATTCATATCCTGGAGCAAAGTAAGAGATTAGATTGCAAATACTGAGGTGTGAGAGACCCTAGGTTGGTTGTCTCCCTTCATGTCATCAAGGATACTGTCTCCAGTCTTGTACTCTTAACAGAGAAATCTTTGCTACCAGGTGTGTTAGTCTTATTACACCAAACAATCGTAAATCAAGTCTACAGCTCCCAAAATGTATTGAGTTCTTCGACTAAAGCCTTGGACTGGGTACAGTCTCCGTGATGATATGGAGTGATGTTGTCACCCTTTGAGGTCTTAATACTGCTTCGTTTGGTCACGTGAAGCGCAACAGGGTCATGCATTGTGTAGTTTATATCCCAGGGGCTCTAGAAAAGGTTTTCTTGTTATTGAATTTTGCTTGCTACAGACATAAAGGAAATCAAGACCATAATTCTCACCTCTGGGTCCTTAATAAAATTGAAACTTTCCTTCATGAAAGCTAGGTAAAGCCTAATTCTTGGCTAATTTGACCACAGTTCACACTAAGCATTTTAATCTTAACAGGAGTTCAAAATTCCTTTGACAAAATATCAGTCAATCTTCTGACAACAGCAAGTTTGGGATATCTCATGTCTGCTGTTCTTCTAGGATTGTATACATGGATGCATGTGGGAAATAGTATCTTAATAATGTTAGTCTATTTAAGAGATAGCAAAATTCTATTTCTAAGTTATCAAAAAAAGCAGGGGTGTATAGGCACATCATGAAATAGGAAGCCAGTGCTGTGTTTGTAACTCCAAAAATGGTCTGAGACTAATAAAATTAAGACAATTTCTCATCCTCAGAACCCATGCGTCCATCCAGAGCCTTTAGTCTCCCCATCCATGATGGCAGAAAATGAATCTGGGTTATGCCCTAAAGAAGTATGTTCATGCAATTTGAATATATGAAACCGAAGTGCAGTGTTCCACGAATTTTGGCAAGAGCCTAGAATTTATTTAAATCACATCATTTGTACAATTTGGGGTTAGTGCATTTTGGTTTCAAATCTATTAGTTTTTGCTTATGTTACAAAAACCGCTATTGAATGTTCCCATTGTAAGAAACTGGTTCTATATATACTGCACCAAAGTGAGGTACAGTGTGTATAGAGTCCAAGAGTCCCCAAAGGTAGGCAGAGGTTAGATAGAACCTTACTCTCCAATGTGGTAGCTTGGTCGAGCAGTAAGGCAGTATCAGAGGACAGTGTTAAGCATTTGATGTACACACTCAGTCAGCAAATGAATTCACACACTCGAGATCTGAACTCTAGGCCAATTGTTTTTGTATAAAAAATATACTGTTGTTTATTTTTAGAACCAAGCAAGCCTGGAACAGGTAAGCAATAAATACTTTTCAGTAATAAGTTACTGGGTATAGAAATGTTTGAAAATGCAATAGGAATTGTACTTTGTTTGATTTACAGGGGAGCAGTAGGATGCAACACTAAGCAAATACAGTACATTGGAATGAATAGGCTTTTTCAGTATATTGCAGGTAAGTTACTTTTACGTTACTTTTTCTAACTCAGTGCTGGATGCCTAGATTCAGCACTGGAACATGTCCTGTAGACAGGTAAACAGGTGAGTAAATGAGTTTTTGTTATTCGTGCAATTTTTAAAGAAAATTTTCAGATTTCAAAACTCCACACTTAGAAACTTTTTGGAGCTGTGCATTGAAATGAATAGGCTTTATCAACAAATTGAAGGGAAGTTACTTTTACGTTACTTTTTCTAACTCAGTGCTGGCTGCCTAGATTCAGCATTGGGACATTTCCTGAAAACAGTTGAGAAAATGCGTTTTGGTTACTATTTCGATTTTTAAGGAATATTTCATGTTTTTCAAAGTTGACACTTAGAAACTTTTTGGGAGAAAAAGTGTCAATGTTATCCTATGAGGAAAATCAGGTTATCGGTTTCGAAGTAAGTATTCGGTCTTTGGAGTCAGGGTTCTGGGGTTAGACTCAGGGGTCTCCCAGGGTCAGTGATGCACTGTTGTTGCATCCTCAGCGGCACTAGTTTGGCCAGGTGCAGAGTGTTGAGGCCCAATGTTATCCTATGGAGGATAGGGGGATCAGGTTGGTGGCGGCTGGCAAGCAGGCCACAGGGTTGTGGGAGTAAAGCTACTAGGGTTAAGCTCAGGGCAAGTTGGGGACCAAGTTAGCACAAAAGGGACACTCTCAGTGGCGCTAGGGCAGCCGGGTTCAGGGTGCTGTTTTGAGGTCGGGTGCCCTGTTGATTTCAATGGGGATTCTCCGGGACAAAGAAACACTGCAGGCTCGGGACGAGGATCTTCCAGCACCCTGCTCGACAACCTCGCCAATCTTGGACTCAAGCAGCTGGTGTCCACCCCCACCCACCTCGCCGGACACACACTCGACGCAGTCTTCTCTTCCTGCACAGACATCGACTTCAGCCACGCCACAGAGCTTCAATGGACGGACCACAGCTGCGTCCACTTCACCTTCAAAAGAACGACGACCCACCACCACCAGCAACAGGCTGCCCGCAGAAGCTGGAACAAGATCACAGCCGACCAGCTCGCCACCTCCCTGAGCCAGCACCCTCCTGCCAGCTCAGCGAACCCCAGCCAGGCCGCCGACAACCTCACGAAGTGGATCAGCAACTGCGCGGACGAGCTCGCCCCGCTGAGGACCCCGCCCAGCAGACCCGGCAGCAAGAAAGCCCCATGGTTCACCGACGAACTCAAGAGCTCCAAGAAGAACTGCCGAGCCCTCGAGAAAGTCTGGAGAAGGGAACCTACACCGGACAACAGGACCTCCTTCAAGCTTGCCACCCGGAAGCACCACCAGCTGATCCGCGCCGCCAAGAAAACTGCATTCAAGGACCGGCTGGACAACAACGCACACAACTGCAAGGAACTCTTCAACATCGTGAAAGAGCTATCCAACCCCAGCGCAGGAAACAACGACATCACCCCATCGCAAGACCTCTGCAACTCCCTCGCCTCATACTTCCACAACAAGATCGCGGACATACACAACAGCTTCAACAACCAACCAACGCACACCACGACCGAACAACCACCCCCCACCACCACCCTCCACGCCTGGACCCCGATCAGCACCGAAGACACCATCCGCACGATGAACTCCATCCACTCCGGATCACCGACCGACCCCTGCCCTCACCACGTCTTCAACAAGGCCGACGCTGTCATCGCACCCCCCCTGCGAGACATCATCAACACATCCTTCGACACCGCCACCTTCCCCGAGAGCTGGAAGAACGCCGAACTCAGCGCTCTACTCAAGAAACCCACAGCGGACCCCACCGAACTCAAGTACTACCGCCCCATCTCGCTCCTCCCGTTTCCAGCCAAAGTCATCGAGAAGACCGTCAACAAGCAGCTGGCCGCCTTCCTCAAGACGAATGGATCCCTCGACCCCTCACAGTCTGGCTTCCGAGCCAACCACAGCACCGAGACCGCCCTCATCGCCGCCACCGATGACATCGAGCCCTGATGGACAACGGAGAAACAGCGGCCCTCATCCTCCTAGACCTCTCCGCGGCATTCGACACTGTCTGCCACCGCACCCTAGTACAGCGCCTCAGCAACGTCGGAATCCAGGACAAGGCTCTGGAATGGATCATCTCCTTCCTCGACGGAAGAACACAGAGAGTCCGCCTACCACCGTACAAGTCAGAGGCCACCGAAGTCATCTGCGGCGTCCCCCAAGGATCCTCACTGAGCCCCACCCTCTTCAACGTCTACATGAGCCCCCTCGCGGCCATCGCACGCCAACACAACCTCAGCATAATCTCCTACGCCGACGACACCCGGCTGATCCTCTCCCTGACCAACGACCCCGCCGCCGCAAGAGCCAACCTGCACGAAGGGATGAAAGAGGTAGCCGAGTGGATGACGACCAGCCGCCTGAAACTGAACTCAGGCAAGACGGAGGTCCTCATCCTGGGCTCTTCACCCTCCGCCTGGGACAACTCCTGGTGGCCTCCCGCCCTGGGCACCGCACCCAAACCGACAGACCATGCACGCAACCTGGGCTTCATCCTGGACTCCTCCCTCTCCATGACCAGACAAGTCAACAACGTCTCCTCGGCGTGCTTCAACATCCTACGCATGCTACGGAAGATCTTCTGGTGGATCCCCACCGAGACCAGGAAGACCGTCACCCAGGCCCTCGTCACTAGCCGACTGGACTACGGCAACGCCCTCTACGCCGGTACCACCGCCAAGCTCCAGAAGAGACTCCAGCGGATCCAGAACGCCTCAGCCAGACTCATCCTCGACATCCCACGAACCAGCCACATCTCCGGACATCTGAGAGACCTACACTGGCTCCCCGTCAACAAAAGAATCACCTTCCGCCTCCTCACCCACGCACACAAAGCCCTACACGACCAAGGCCCGAGCTACCTCAACAGCCGAATCAACTTCTACGCTCCCAAACGCCACCTCCGTTCAGCCAACCACGCCCTCGCCGCGGTCCCCCGCATCCGAAGAGCGACTACAGGAGGAAGGTCCTTCTCCTACCTGGCCGCCAAGACCTGGAACTCCCTCCCGACCGACCTGCGCCTGACCCAAGACCACCTCTCCTTCAGGAAGAAGCTGAAGACCTGGCTGTTCGAGCAGTAGCGGCACCCCCCCTACCCCCAGCGCCTTGAGACCCTACGGGTATGTAGTGCGCTCTAGAAATGTCTTTGATTGATTGATTGATTGATTGAGTGACCACCACTTCGAGGGGTAAGTTGGGATGGTTAGTCACTGCTGGGTTGGGCACACAAGGCCGAGGGGCGTCGGGTGCAGGGGTGCCTTTGGACATCGGATTTTCTTACCCGCTCTGGTCGCGATAGGGGAGGTCCTCTGGATTGAGGCTGCAGGCGTCGTCTGGAGGCTTGAGGCAGGTCAGGGGTCGCCGGATCTCGGGTCAGGATCGCTGGGGGGACCTCTTTGTGGTGTTTGTTCACTCAAACACGGGCCGGGCTCGGCGGGTACAGAGTGTGCTGGGTTTGCTGTTTCTGGCTGGCACCAGAAGCTGCAGTTTAAACATGTCCGGTGTTCACGGGAGAAACAGCTTGGAAAGAGAATGCAGGCAGGTCCTCCGGGGTTTTTGAGGTTGCTGGCCGCTGGACATGCCGGGGTTTCGCAGGAGCCGGTTAGAGGGGAGACAGGCCTGTAGGGCTGGGGCCAAGTTAGTGAGCGTTGTCCTCTTGTTAGCTCTGCATGGCTTCTCGTCCTTCTTTTCTTCTTATCTTGTGGTTGCTGGATCTACTTTCTTGGTTCAGGCCTGCCCCCTAAATACTGTATTTAGGGGGCGTTTTAGGGGTCTTGAGGTCAGTAGCCAAGGGTTACTGACTTCAGGGTGACTACACCCTCGGTGTGCTCACCCCACATGGGGGAGTGAGCACAATCCCTAGTCCTGATTGGGGCGTGCCTGCCATCAGCAAGATGGCGAGCACTGGAGAGTGGGCTTCACCTCGCCTCCCCCACCTGAGGGGTGGAGTTAGCAGTGGTGGGCACACCTCCTGGGCTGGCTAGTTTTTCCCGCATGTCTTGCCGCCGAAAGGGAGGGGAGACAGGAAGAGGGCCTGCTCCTGATAGCAGGAGAGGCTGCAGCAGCGGTTTCTCAGCAAGGGCGTCAGGGCTCTGCCCCTTTTACTTTCAGCCCAGGTCGATCGTTTGCCAGAGTTAAAAAAATATCTTTGATATATCTGTGTTTAAAAAAATATGAACTTTGTTGGAGCTGTTTTTACCATGATTAGTCTGAGAGAGACTCGCATGACAGTGGCAGACTGCCTTCCAGCACATAACGTTTCTTAAACTTGCTGTCTGTGGGCGGGGCCAGGACCTTATGCCTTTGCCGGGCTGACGAGCTCACAGCGCTGAGGGTTGTGAGGTCATCAGCTCAGTAAAGCCATGGCCTAAAGAACCAGTCTCCACCCCCCTGACGACGTGAGGGTATAATAAGCCCTGGGCGTTTTAGACTTAAGCCGTTTGGCACTGGGGCTACCCGTTAGTCAGGGAGTGGAGAGGATGGTCATCCCACCCTTTCGCAACTTGTCACAGGGGAGTGGGTCCTGTTCTGTGACGAGTTGGAAAAGGGTGGAGTAAAGGCTGCAGTCAGAAGCCGAGAAATCGAGTCTGCGCAGTTTGTCATCTTGACTTTTGAAGACGCACTGCACAGACTCCAGTTATCTGCTTCCGCGCTGCTGTATCAATGACTGGTCCGTGTGTGGACACCATTATAATGAGGAGCAGCGACAGTCCAGATCATTGTTCCCTAGTGCAGCCCCCAACCCTGTGAGTGGACCACGACACATGTGACTCGGTAAGAAAAAAAAGTGAATTTAGTGTCTAGGCAGGCACTGATATGATGAAACCTCTAATTAAATTCTGTAAAGCAAGCAATACACTTGAAGTGTATTGCTTGCTTTACAGAATTTAATTAGAGAATTCAGCATGCCACTTCAAAACAAATCACAAAAACTATGCTAAACAGAAACGGTGTCCGTTTTGACAGTTAACTGCTGCATGAAGTGTTTGTTCACACGTTCGTTAGCACATTCTGCAGAGCCCTGGGTGCATGGTTCCCCCATACTTTCCTTTAAAAGAGCATAAAGCACTATGCAGTCAGGACCAATAGGGTCCCAGGGGAGAGAGGCGTAATATTTCACCTATCCCCGGCTCTTTCGGGTGTTTGGTTCTCTCAGAGGGCCCTTCGGTCCCATGATTGGTTGCATTGCGTGGGTAAACTTTGCATCACTCACAATGGCTGCAGTCCTGTGCAGCTGTCTCCGTGGTGTTGATTTTAGTTTTTAGGTCTCGCCTGGCGAAAGCAGCGAATGCGCTGCCCTCGTCAGAGAGACCTTTTGCAATCGAATGCACGCATAGGGATGGACAAAGATGGCTGCTCTCGCCATTTGTCCTAACCTAACAGCATGCGTGTGCATGTAAGGACAGTGGACAGTCCGCCACCATCTTGTAAACACGCGTGCTTTCACTTCAAAATCAAATTATACAACATGACCCCTCGTTAGCCATGCTGTGTTTCCTGGCAAAACGCGTGAAATGTGTATTTCTTTGTCAGTTTCTGACAAGGTGCATCCATCCTTCGTGTCTTCCGAGGGCCCCCCTCTGAACTGTTATTTATCTGTCTTTAAAACCCCACAGCCTGCTCCATGCAGACAGTGCTGGCGGTGTTTAATAGGAAGCCAAGTGTCTCGCTGGCCCCAATTAACACCCCGTGATTAGCTGGCATTCCTCTGCAGCGTGTCAGACACCGAAAAGAGAATAAATTGCATTTAATTAATGCTTCTCAGTGACACTGATCAGAGGCTGGGTTTAAGGACAGTGAGGAAGGGGGCGCCCTCACCCCAATGTTTGTTTTTTACATCTTCGATTGCAGGACTGCCGTGATGGGATTGCATTTGCGGGGGTGGGGGTGCTCGGTGAGAAATCGTCTGCGCCCCCCAATGTTTGTTTAATTCATTCACACAGAATTTCATTTCAAGTGAGCCGTACTGTGTCGCAATTAAACAATAATAGAGTGTAGCTTAGGTAACGGATCCATGCACCTGAGCTGGTTTAATTTGAAGATTTATATAGCGCCGCTTATCCCCGGTGAGGGCATCCAGGTTAAGTGAATTGCCCAGACTCTCAGGACGTTGGGAGATTAGAACCGGGACCCCTGGGTCCCAAGACAGCAGCTCTGTCCGCTGCGCCACACCCTCTCCTTTCAGCTGTACCACCCGAAATATATATATATATTTTAATTTGAGGAATGTGCCCAAGCGTCGTTCCAGGGTTTGGAAAAGCCACTGCGCATATAATGCAGAATTTGCGGGTACCGTTATATGTTTATTTTTGAGCCGGAGGGATGGGCTACAAATACTTTATCCTTTAAATCGACTGATATTTTTAATATGCCGTCTTTCCGTTTTTTCTACAGACATCGCAATATTAATGTCCTGCACTGGCTGGCATGAGTGCTCAGTGGAAAGGATTTTTCTATTTCAAAAACTCAACTTCCTCTTAATCTGCAGGTTTTGCTTTTAGCAGAAATGCCAGAATGACACTAAGTTATAGATATTTTCTATCGGCTGTGGTACTCCTTTCTTCAACCCTTAGAAAGATGAATAGCGGCGTCGGCCCTGCTGGACCACGATTCTGTGCTCTGAAGATTGCACAATGACCTCCGTAGCACGCGCTCGTCTTTATTTTGCTACAACCCGTTCTCCAGGGATTATTATGCATGAGTTTGTGAAGTGTAATGAAAAGTAAACGATAATCAGTTACTTGATAGACTCAAAGAAGTAATGTTTTATTCACAGGCAGGGTGGAAAAATAAGATTTAATGACATTGCGTGCAATTTAACAAATGTGAACTTCTGACAGCAGTTAGTGATATTACGCAGACCTTTCGCTGATGGACGATGCAGAGAGAATATTGTGTGCTATACATCGAGGGTGAACATAATTTTTAAAGCCAAAAACCAGAACGTTCCCCTAAAGCAGGACTACAATTTTACTTCAACCCAGCGCACAGAATGACAGCGCTTCTCAGCTGAGAATTATTGAAGAGGCAGGAAGAACACACATAAATGCCTTTTTTTTAAGCCATTAGCATGCATGTTCATTAAATTGCTTTCTTATAACAGCTGCTAACTATACCTGTTTTGCAAAACATAAAGATACCTCCCGCCGACCCTCACTAAAAACCAGGATAGGAGCTTAATTTCCTGAAATATGCCGGGATAGCTGGCGAAAAACCTGGTCTGTCCGGGCAAACCCAAGACGCCTGGTCCCAATGAATACACCGCGCACCTGCGAGGGGCCGAAAACAGGTACATTGTGCGGAATCGGACGCCGGCTTGTGGACCCGGAGTACTGCAGAAAGGAAGTTTTACCCCTCTCCCCCACACACACGAAGAAACGCAGCAGCTCACCCTGTCATCCCAAACAGGGTCAACCTGTTAAACAGCAAATTCGTCCTCTTAAATGCACTATAAATAATTGTTCGTAATGGAAGACCTAACTCCCCCCCCCCCCTCTTTCATCTCTAAAATATCTGAGATGGGGAGTAAATAACTGTGCTGACGTCATCGGCAAATCGGTGTGCTAGCGAAGTTTGATTTTGTAGGCAGATTTACTTCCTGTTCAGGGTCCATGGACCCCTCCTCCTGCCGGGGTTCTGGGGTGCAGCAAATACGTTCTCTACATCACCTCCCCTGCACCTACATCCTAAATAAGTATTTAAAAGCACTTCAGTGAGTATACCAAGAGGAGGGAGACCAAGTAACACAGCCCCCCCCCCCCCAATGTAACCCTCACTGCTGTTTGGAAATGGCCAGCCCCGCCCCCAAAATCAAGCTCTACTCATGCTGAAATCTCAGCGGCGTGTACTCTAAAATGTGTGTTCTTCGTTACAAACATAATAGATTCGAAAGTTAACCCTCCGTTGGTAACGAAGTGTCACCGCAACGTTTTTTTTCTTCTGCAAATACATTTCAAAAGAGATTGAGTTTTCCTCTCATGACACCTGTAATGTTGCGCCTGTGATGTAACAGGCGTGCAGCGTAAGGGTCATGTGACCCTTAAACCAATAAAAGTTGGTCGCACGCGTACGTACGCCACTAGGGCTATGACGGCGAGATCAGCAGTAACACCCACACTGGCTCCTGTCGTTTGTTAAAGGCCTCGACCCCTAGTCGCGCCCACCGGTAGGTCCTGGGCCCGCTTATACCCCAGCGGCATCCCTAGGACATAACAAATTGGCGACGAGGGTGGGCGTGGCCTCGCTGACGAACCGTGCGCTGGTGTGGCAGCCGCGAGCGCTGCCTTTGGCTCGCGCCGCTCGTGACGCTCGCCGCTGTTCGTAACGGTGCGCTGAGCGGAGCGCGCGTTTATCTATGCGGAGGCGCTGCCGTCGGGTGGAGCTGTCCCGCGAAGCGGGAGACGCGAGGTGCATCGTCCCACCGCCCACGTGGTCTTGGCATTGCTGCCTGCAGTGCCATTCTGCTATTGGGCCCTGCTGTCTGCAACCACGTGCAGGCCCCTGCATCCTGCCACCAGGAGACACCTCAGGGCGGGAGCTGCATCCAAGAGCCCAGTGAGTACCACTGTGTGCCTGACTGTGAGGGGGAGGGGTGAAAGCAGGCCCACAATACTGGAGGTCGGAGTGTCTCGCACCGCAGAGAGGCCCAATGACTGGAGGGGCAAAAGACCTCACCCACAGCAAGCGTGCCAGACCGGAGGGAGAGGGGTGTGAGCCCCAGGAGAGAGGACAG
The DNA here is from genome assembly GCF_964204655.1 of Triturus cristatus. Classification (NCBI taxonomy): domain Eukaryota; kingdom Metazoa; phylum Chordata; class Amphibia; order Caudata; family Salamandridae; genus Triturus; species Triturus cristatus. The sequence goes on from NC_140583.1 coordinate 1,161,578,500, forward strand.
CCCACGCGCACTGGTGCGACACACACACGTCCCAAAGAAGCAGAGGTCAGGAGGGGCCTGGGCACAAGGAACGGCAGTGAAGATGGCCACAATACCACCCATTGAGCCATTCATAGTGGAGGGGTCGCCCTCATCGCTAGCGGCCAAATGGAAGGACTGGGTGGACCGCCTGCGTATCTTCTTCGAGGCCACCAAGGTCCACAAGGACCAGAGAAGGGCAATGCTGATACACTTGGGAGGCAAAGACATCCACAACATTGTCAAAACGCTAGTAGAGACCACCCCCAAGAGCCACCACACACTGATAAATGCCCTCAATGAACACTTCGAACCGATGGCCAATCAAGACTACAAAAGGTTTATCTTCCGACAAGCGCGCCAGCTTCCTGAAGAATCGTTAGACACGTATCAAGCCCGAAGAACCTAGCGACCACGTGTGGATTCCGCGATGAAACAGAAGAAATTAGGGGACAGATCATCCAGGGCTGTGCATCGGCCAAGCTGCGGGAGCGTACACTAGAAGAGTCTGGAAAGTCCCTGGCGGAAATACTAACCCTGGGTCGGACCAAAGAGTTGTCAAAAGCGCGTGCGGCGCACATGGAGGCGGCCCTCCAAGCACCAGTGAAAACTGAACCGGTAAATGCTGTAACGACCAAACCCCCACAGAGGTGGGGCAAGAAAGGACCAGGAACCTCCTCCCCGGGACAAGCCAAGTCATGCAGATACTGCAGAGGATCACCACACCCGGAGGCCGAGTGCCCCGCGAAAGGTAAAAGGTGCTCGGGGTGCGGACGGATTAATCACTTTGAAAAAGTGTGCCGGTCAAAGAAGTATCACAAGCCCCGCCAAGTGGCGAACACTCTCAAGGAAGAAGACCCAGGACCCAGCGACATGGACGATGATGAGGAGGAAGAGAGAGTAGTGCACAAGATCCACATGATTGGCACCACCATCCGAAAAGCGAGACGCCTACCACAATGCAGCATTCGTGTGGGATCCCAGGAGGTTAACTCAGTCGTGGATACAGGTGCCACCATGAATATCATGGCATCAACCCTACACAGCACCATGAATCCAAGACCAGCCCTTCACCCCTCGACCATAACTGTATTTGCATATGGTCAAGATGCTCCTCTGAGGATACGGTTCCGAACAACTATATCACACGGCACACAGTCCATCACTACCAACGTCTACATCACCGAAGATGGCCAGGGGATGCTCCTGGGGTGCCGAGCGGTCGAGGAGTTGGGAGTCGTAACATTTGCCTTCGGGGTGCACCAGGAATCCCTTCAGCATCTCCTTGCCAAATTTGCGGAAGTATTCCAGGGGATCGGGAAGTTCAGAGGGAAAAAGATCCACCTCCACATTGATCCTACGGTTCAGCCTGTCGCACTACGACACCGGCGAATAGCGTTCCACTTGCAGCCCCTGGTCCAAGAGGAACTCAAGAAATTGGAGGCCGCCGGGATAATTGAGAAGGTGTCCAGTCCCACCCCGTGGGAGTCCCCGATCGTTGTCACTCGGAAGCCCAATCAGCCGGGCGCGGTGAGGATTTGTGTTGACATGAGGCTGCCCAATGTCGCGATCAAGCGGGAACGTCACATCACCCCCACGATAGATGACCTCATTGGGGAGATGGCAGGAGCCTGTTGGTTCTCCAAGTTGGATCGGAGGTCCGGATACCATCAGCTGGTGTTAGATGAGGCTTCCCGCAATATCACCACATTCTCAGCACATGTGGGGCTCCGGAGGTACACAAGGTTAAGGTTTGGGGTATCCAGTGCCGTGGAAGTATTCCAGAACATCATACAGGAATTGATTGCGGATATCCCCGGCGTCATCAATGTCAGTGATGACATTATGATACACGCTAAAACCATCCAAGAACACAACGAACGCCTTCTTCAAGTACTACGCCACTTGCGGGATGCAGGCCTCACCCTTCACAGAGAAAAATGTGAGTTCCTACGCCAGAAACTACAATTCTTTGGCTACTCATTTTCCACAGAGGGAGTCAACCCAGACCCAGAAAAAGTCAGGGACATTAAAGAGGCCGTCGCTCCCACCAACGTCACAGAGGTTCGCAGCTTCCTCGGTATGGTGAACTACTGCGGGAGGTTCATCCGGGATCTGGCCAACCTGACAGTACCGCTGAGAGAACTCACCAAAGAATCCACCACCTGGAAGTGGGGCCCTGAACAGGCCCAGGCATTTGAGAAAATCAAGGAGGCTCTTTAGGAAGGCACCACGCTGGCCTTCTTTGATCCCAGGAAGCTGACACTAGTTGCGGTTGATGCTGGCCCTGTGGGATTAGGGGCGGTGCTCCTGCAAAGAAGGAACCTGAATGAAGAATGGGCCCCCGTGGCGTTCGACAGCCGATCCCTCACCGAAACGGAACAAAGATACTCCCAAATCGAAAAGGAAGCCATCGCCATTCACTGGGGGTGCCGCCATTTTCACCTGTATGTCTTCGGGAAGCCATTCGTAGTGGCAACGGGCCATAAGCCGCTTGTAGCCCTCTTCTCAGGAACCTCGACCAAACCACCGCCACGGATCGAGAAGTGGATGCTACAGCTCCAGAACTATAATTGCAAAGTAGAATACCAGCCTGGCTCTAGGAATTCGGCTGACTACCTGTCCCGCCATCGCCGGAATGCCACTGATCAGTAGATGGAAGATGCGGCTGACACAGAAGAATACGTCCGGTGCGTCACCGCTCGGTCCTGCCCCATACCCATTTCCATGGAGATTCTACGGGAAGCAACGAGCCAAGATGAATGTCTGCAACGTGCCAAGGTAGCACTACGGAATGGTAACTGGCACCGGGCCAAGGAGGAGTGGAGAAGTCTGACAGTCAATGCACAACGGATCATGGACAGTCTGTATCATGTCAGGTATGAGCTCACTGAAGATGACACGGGGTGCTTGTTGAGGGGACATCGGCTGGTGATTCCGACATCCTTAACCCAACGAGTGGTGGACCTTGCGCACATTGGGTATCAAGGTATGGTCAAAACAAAGTTCCGGCTTCGTACTAAGGTTTGGTTCCCGCTGATGGATGACCTCGTAGAGGCCACGGTCCGGGCCTGTGCGGCTTGCCAAGTAACCGGGGAGACCCCCCGACCTGCTCCTGTAATTGTGGAACCCAAACCGAGAGTCCCGTGGCCCCGAGTGAGTTTAGACTTTGGAAGTCTTCCTGATGGTCGCCATACCCTTGAAGCCATTGATTTATTTAGAAATCTGTTTATTGAAGTTTAGATGACATACATCATATCACAGAACAGGATAATGCACAATTATCTTTGACAAACATGAGAATATCCATGTAGGTACAACCCTGACTGTAATAGTGGGGAGCAATGCACATTGCATGTCCATACTGAAAACCCTTGAAGCCATTGATGACCACTCCAAATATCCTGAAGTTGAAATAGCATCAGTCCTCAGTGCCACGGAGGTCATACCAAAACTCGAGAAAATCATGGCCGCCCATGGACTCATGCAAGAACTAAGAACGGATAATGGATCTCCATTCCATAGCCAAGAATTTGCCTCATACCTGCAGGCTCTAGGCATTCACCCGCAGAATCACCCCTTGGTGGCCCCAGGTGAATGGAGAGGCTGAAAGATTTATGTGAACACTTAATAAAGTAATCAGGATTGCACATGATAAGGCCCAGTCCCTGGAGCTAGCCATATTCACTTTTCTCCGGAGCTACCATCAAATGCCACACACGACAACTGGCATAGCCCCAGCTCATCTGCTAATGGGGCGGGTGGTCACCGACTCAATCCCTCATCACCCGGAGTGGCAGCCGGAAACCCCCAAGGACAGCCTCATTGATGACCGGCGTCGGAAGGCACACACTCATGTCAGCCTCCGGCGGAGAGCCACAGTGCCACACATCCAAAGAGGGGACGTTTTGCTACTCAAGAACCGAATCACCAGTGGCAAGTTTAGTTTGACTTTTGAAAAAGAACCATGGACCTGGGTGTCCGTTAGGGGAACCTGCGTTGTTGCCACTCGAGGGAGAGAGAGAATAACAAGGAATGTGTCGCACTTCAAGAAATATCACCCTGAAAGGTCCAGGCTGTCACCTAACCAAGGGGAGAATAGCCTCAACACAAGACCCGTGGAAGATGCCAGGCTGAGTGGAGAAGAGACGGGGCCGGTCATGGAGGATGCTAGAGAGTCCGAGAGCCCGATGTCAACTTCGCACCGAGGCACTGCTGGCATAGCGGCGGACAACGACAGCCATTCTCAAGGGACTTGGACCCCTGCAGGTCTGTTGGACGGCGGGAGCGGGGACTCCCAAGGCCGTGGTATGTCACAATACAGTCTGAGGGGCAATCCTGACCCTTCCTGTCGGTTGAAAGACTACCTCACGTAAGACTGTTTTATTTTAACTTTGTTTTGGGATCCGATCTTGTTGTTTTGTGCTGGGCTGGGAGCCAACCCAGAGAGTTTAGCAGTAGTGTTGTTTTGATGTTTGTTGGGGAGGAATGTAATGTTGCGCCTGTTGTGTAACATGCGTGCAGCGTAAGCGTAAGGGTCATGTGACCCTTAAACCAATAAAAGTTGGTCGCGCGCGTACGTACGCCACTAGGGCTACGACGGCGAGATCAGCAGTAACACCCACACTGGCTCCTGTCGTTTGTTAAAGGCCTCGACCCCTAGTCGCGCCCACCGGTAGGTCCTGGGCCCGCTTTTTCCCCAGCGGCATCCCTAGGACATAACAGACACCCACGCCTTCAAAAGGCTCATCGGTGTGCGTGACCCCTTTTATTTCTTGGGGACAGGTTTTGGGGGCTGACCAAGGGCCTCTGGCGTTCAAACTGTTGGTTTAAACACGATTACAGCAGGCACTGGAGCCGCGGAGCTGTCCTGCCGCCTTTTCGACCCTGAAGGGTCTCCGTGCGGGATATTAGAAGGGGGCGGGGCTGTGAGGGGCAGTGTCGGGTGTGGTTAGGTAATCCACTTTTACTTTTCAGTCTGTTATTTGCTTTCCACGTTATAAATCGTGGCCTACAAGTTCTCCAATACAAGTAAAAACAAACCTTGTCAAAGCCAGTAGGTCTCGTCTATGCTATTGGCTTTGTGCCGTAATCTTTTTGTCCCGTTGTACAGCAGTGTGGCTAAAAGTAAAGTTAGGAAAAACAAGCATTTAAAATGCAATTGGTCTCGCATTTGCACAAGTTTAAGTGATTGGCATTGTAAATAACAATGCCATTTTATTTATCGATTTTGAAAACAACACATAAATAAAAAGCATTGTCATTTACAATGCCAATAACTCAAACTCTGGCAAATGCGAGACCTATTGCATTGCAAATGCTTGTTTTCCATTGCTTCTCCCTAAGAAAAATGATAAGGATTTAGAATAATAGACTTTAAGAATTTACCAAGGCCAAAAGTAACATTGGTAAACATATTGGCAGGGAAATACAGAAGTACATATAGGTCGGATTACACCAAAATTAGTTTGACTGCGAGAACTTTGTCCCTGATGTTCAGTATTCCCTTCATTACAAATTAGTTTCCCAAAATTCGTCCTTTTTCGTTTATTATAAAGAATTGTTTTCAATGTATTGAAATTCCATCCAGTTAGTAATCTTGATGCCAAAGTGCAGAATGACTCGTCGGTTTGTGTCGCAGAAGAATGCGAGTTAAAATCCACATTTATTTACAAATACAGTGCAGTTTTCAACAACTTGTCTGCGTCCAAGGACAACATTCTTAAACCTACTTTCAACAAATGTCATTTTATCCTCTGAGAAATAGTGCTAGTGCAGGTAACTATTAGTTCTCTCTCATGAGTTTATTTTTTTTGATTTTTCTCAAAATCATTAACTTACACAGATTTTAAGATCTTGCTTGACAGTGCATTCATAAGCATAACCTATTGCCAATTCATGTTTTCTTATTCAGGCGCTATGGATAAAGCTTATATAGTATTCTATTCTCTGAAGTACGTGGACTTTCCTGGAGAGGAGTATCGAGCTTCCAATTTACCACATTTTGCTTGCTGTTGTGCACTGCTTCTGTTTGCACCCTTACTAGAGAGGAACATGTTTTTCTCTGATTCTTGGAGTGACTTGAGCAAAGTAATATGTTCATTAGGCTAGTCTCAAATTATCTTGTATAACGAGACTAGAGAATACTGCTGCTTCCTCATTCTGACAATTTGTGATTTTTTTTAGCAAAAAAATGCAGCTTTTTAAAGCGTAATTTACTACATTAATGTAGAATTATTTTACTACAATCTACACCTATATAAATTATTTACAGCATCATTCTTTCATATACATGCTTTTCAAGGTCACACTTGAGCCACTGCATCGTTTACATCAGTCCCAACGTCTTTGGAAAAGGTATTGTCACTTTTGGTCTTACACCATTGTCTACTCTCTTCACCCTGACACACCTGTCCTAAATTTTTAAGTGTTACTTAATGGATCACAGTCTTTTGAGACGGAAAAGTCCTCTGCATGGTAAGAGATGTGTACCCCTGCCCTCGGGGGCCCAGCTCTACTGTTGTCTGGATCGCTAATGCGAATTTATTTTCCCAAATGCGAACACGGATCATGCTTGTGCATCATGACATAGGTCTGTCTAATGGATTGCAATCTTGTTGGACTTGGAAAGACGCCCAAAGCTCTACCGTCATTGTGGTGGAAGGCTACTGCCTTCACCAGGAGTTAAGCAGTTTGAGTGTGATGATGGAGGCACACTAGATCAGTAGTAAATGGGACCTTTTTACTCCATGTCACTGCAGTGAATCCTACAAGCTAACTCACCCTTTAAAATGTTCTGCTGCAGTGTGCTTAACTCGCTTTTGACCTACATCGGGTAAGATGTGGAGTGCTGCGCAGGAGTAGTGACTCTGCCTTAATTGTGTATGTGCCTGGGAAAGGTACAGTACAAGGATGGAGCAGTACTGTGGAAAACATGTAATATTTGACTTGGCATATGAGACAGCCATTTTGGCTGTGGTGTCCATTTAAGTTTCCTTCGTAATTCTTTCGTCTTTTCACTCTGTCTGTTCTATCTATTTTAGTTGACTTCCTGACTCAGCTAAAAGCATTGTACATGCTGAGGGTTTGTAGCTGCCAGAGCACCTGGTCTCAGATGTTAACTGTCAACCATTTTCTGCTGCCATAAGCACTCTTGCTCCCCCTCCCACTTTGCTGCCGAAGTGGTTATTCATCTGCCCTTGTTTGCTTAAAACTATTTCTAAAAAACGTGTTCTTCCTATTTCTGTTCACATGCTTACACTGCAGAAAACCTGTATAAAAGCCCTGTGTTCTGTGACTTCAGTGTACTACCTCAGGCAGCACTTGAGAGTGCTGTGTGGATGTGGTCCCACTCATGAGTGATTAATAAACGTGTTATTTATTCCCAACTCCAGTGCTGATCTCTATTTTGTTGGTCTTTGAACCCGTGGACAAAAGGGTGACCCTGCACTAGTATACCCCTAAAAAAGGTACATTTCCACAGTTGGCGCCCGACACGTGGGGGCCCCATTGGAGACGCGGCCGTCCAAAGGAGCGTTCTTGACGGACGACCGAAAGTTTGCTGAGGAAGCGCTCTGCACGAGGAGACCTTTGTCTTTGCAGACCGACGTGACTTTTCGGGTTTTCCCGATTTGACCCTCCAGGTGGTGGCCGGTCTCTTCTGGGGTTTTCTTTGGCGCAATTTTGGAGTGACCATTAGGTCGACCGGAGATCAGCAGGTGGGAGTTGGAATCTTCTGTTTGGTAAAGTCGAAAAGTGGCACTCTTGATTTGTTAAGCTTGGGCTTTTTGTTTAAATTTGTTATTCAACCTTTGCAAAGTTTGAAGGCAGGTAATGTGGAGATTTTTCTCCTTTTGAAAAATTTGGAGTAGTAATATTTTACTAATATTTGTAGAACATGCCTGCTCTCACCACACTCCGTAGGTGGTGTTGCTGCTTTGGAGGTATCAAAGAAAGTCTAGCACAAAGTCAGGTGGCTCCCCCAGAGGGGACGCCAAATCGAGATATGTAAGTCAAATATGGTATTTCTTCCATAATGTACTGTCCACTGTGGAACAAATACACAAAGAAAGATTCCGAGCTACAATGGCCACGGAATGGGTCATTTGATCTTAAAAAGGTTCAATGTGTAGAACAGTGTTTATTTAAAAGAAAAAATAGACAGGATATGTTTGATTGTGTGCGTATGTGGGAGAAAGAAGTGCGAGAGAGAGCAAAAAGAGCAGAAGCTATAGCAGAAAAAGAACAACGAAAAACGAAATATCAAAAAGCGCTAGAATTAAAAAATAAAGAAAAGAAGGAAAAAATAGAAAAAGAAGATAGGGAGCGTTGATTAGTGGTAAATGGTCAGTATCCTATTAGGCACCCTATTTATCCCATACTTAATAAACCTCAGGATGACTGCATCCTATTAGAACGCCCCCCCATCCCCGTATAAATTTCCCTCTCCGAGTGCCCCTGTTGAGGTTTCTGACGACGAGCATTTGTCTTCAGACGACAAAGAACAATATAAACAAGATAGGCGACAGACTCGCTCTACATTGACTAAAGCAGAAAAAGATCAATTAAAACCGCTGCTAGGGAGGAAGCTTGTCGGTCTCACGCGGCATCTCTCATTGTAACTATTGTTCAACAGTGGAACATTGCACAGCAATTTTATTTTGTAGAAAAATTCTATAGGGAGGTAATATTTGATTATAGACAAATTTCTCAGGAACTAGAGCCAGCTGATATAAATACTGATGACAAACGATTAACAGAGGGGACTTTTCCTTTTTCAAACCTATCTGATATGATTAGACGATTGGTTAAAATACGAGACTCAACATTGCGTTTACGAAAGGAGCAAGAATTAGCGAGAAAACAGAGAGGTTATAGAAGCAGTTCAATCTCGAGTACAGAATGTAGATGCTCCGGTGAAAGAGGCTACTCCCAGTAGTACTACAGTTACTGTAAAACCTATGCGTGAAGCTGCACCCCTGTATGTTTCTCCGAAGGGTGCGGAACCACTGATGATAAAACTTCGGATGATGCAAAGGGATATTTTATATATAATTGGGTTTATTCTCCTTGGAGTAGAGCTGATGTGATGGCTCTTAAAGCTGCTTTGCCCGACCCCCGGAAAAATCCTGCCGCCTTCTATGAGGAGGTGGAAGGAGCCATTCGCTCCTGCACTATGACACTGCCAGATATTGATATGTTCTTTGGGCTGATTTTGCCTCCTGATATGTGGAGAACAATACGTAAAATAGATAACAATGTATCATATGGTGATACCTGGGAACATTTAGAACAAATAGTTGTGGAAAGAGAGCCTGCGCAGAAACCTCAGAAGGGGATATTAGATCTTCCTAAAGCTATTGTGAATAACTTAAAAACTTTCATACCCCCGAAGAAAATAGATTGGACTACGTTGGCGTCCTGTAAACAGAAAAAGGATGAGTCCGTTTCTGATTTCTTTTCAAGGTTTGAGGAAGCATTCCATGATTTTAGTGGTCAGTCATTGGCCGATGATATGGGTAAGCATTTGTTTGTTGATAAATTTGTCGCTAATATGTTAATGGAAATAGCTAGTCGCTTAAAGGCCAGCGAGAGTTCTTGGACCACGTCTTCCTCAGTTTCCCTTTTGACTATGGCCCAATATTATAAACGGCAGGAACAGGAAGCAAAAGGCAGGGAGGATAAGAAGGTTAAGGAGTTAAAGACATAAGTTAAGTTGGCTCAAATATATGGTCCACCGTTTAGGGGAGGTGGAAGAGGCGGACGTGCAATGTATACACCTGGAGCACCCCCTCTCCCTCGAGCAAATTGGTCCCCTGATCAGTGTGCTTATTGTAAAGAGACTGGGCATTGGCGTTCTGAGTGCCCTCTTTTGCGAGGTCATCAGTATCAGCGGGGAAGGGGCAGTATGAGAGGACACCCAGGGAATTCAGGAAACAGGGGAGGTACGAGAGCTCATCCCAGGTTTGAGGCAGTTGAACAAGGACCAAATTACTCTAATACTTTTGATAGACAAAATCGATATCAAATGTCTGATTATTCTGCTGATGCCTTTGCGGATTTCGATTATGCTTAGGGATGCCTAGGATGGGGTAAGAAACCGGTTGAGGTGCTAGTAGATCAAATGGGTCCTTATATTGACGCAAACGTCTTAGGATCTACTGATCGGTTTCTGGTTGATACAGGGGCTACTCGTAGTGCTCTGTCTAAAAAACTGGTTCCTAGGGCTCCCCTGTCTGGCACAATGATAACGTCGATAGGATTCGATGGGACACCTACACCTAGCCCACTTTCACAGCCACTTGATTTCAGGCTTGATAAATTCACTACAGTATGTCCATTTTTGCTTTCCCCTAGCACACCTGACAATATTGTGGAGCTCGCCTGCCCGCATGCGCTGCACTCGTCAGAGACCTTTTGCAATCGATTCTGCCAAAGCCTTACGTGCACGCATAGGGATGGACAAAGATGGCTGCTCTCGCCAGTGGCGGCTCCCCCATTAGGGCGTTGGGGCGTTGCCCCACTGCTTTCTCGCGGTGCGAGAAGGCAGAAACATAAATGGTAAAAACGGACATTTATGTTTCTGCCTTCTCGCATTGCGAGAAAGCAGAAGTGCCTCTGTGCTTGGTTGGGGGCGGGAGGGTGGGCGGTCGTGCTCGAGGGCAGGGGGGGAGTGGCTTACCCACTGTTGTAGATACTGACTGTTTGGCCGTCGGCCCTGAGCCGACCAAACAGTCAGTACCCACAACAGTGTGGGTAAGCCACTCCCCCCTGCCCTCGCATAGGACCGCCCACACACACTATTTCTCTATGCAGAGAAAATGTCCGGGCTGGGGCGCTCTCCTGCTGCGCCTGCGCCTGCGCAGCGATTGACTTGCGATGAGGAGGAAGCTGCCTGCTGGCTACTTCCTGTTCCTGCAGCAGGAACACGTGGACCCAACCGCCGCTGCACCAGTACAGCGTGACCGGCCAGGAGCTGAGGCAGTGAGGTACCCAACACTCAGGTACGTTACGTATGTTTTATTTTTAATAGTTTTAATCCCCACCCGCGGCCCCCACCCCCTCCCTCGAGCATGCCGGCCGCCGCTGGCTGGCACCCTGTGATCTGTAGCAGAATCTCCAGCAACACTTATAGGACCATATATATATGGGCGAGTTGAAGATAAGGGGGTCTCGGCAGCCTTTGTGAGTATCCGTCAGCGTAGTTGTGCCCAGTGTGGCGAGCCTACTTGCGCGGCGTGGCTGTGTCTTGCGTTGTAAAGGTACGGAGGTCATTATAGGTTTAGGGCTTTTTGCTGCACTAGAACTTTGTAGCTGTGTTCAGTTGTGTGCTTCCTACAGCGTTACCCTTTTTTAGCTGCAAAACAAAACACTTTTCCTTTCTCAGTGTGAATGTCTGGTTTGATATTTAAGTGGCAGCGCCTTGTTAAAAGACAGGGTAATGGAGGGTACGTGAGCTAGTATGTATGTGCAGCATTATACATAATAAAATAAGCATTGTTCTTTATGTGTGCTGTGCAGTAAGATTCAGTGTTATCTGGACTGGTGCTGTGCATATGTTGATTTAGTTGCAGTGTAGCTACAGGAATAATGTATCTCTGTGTTGTATAATAGAAGATAACAGATCTAGTATCATACTGATTCTTGGTACAGCTTAAAGTAAATTAACGCACCTGTGGGGTAATGTAAGCCCCCTTAGGCAATGTGCCAGCTCACTGCGGGTTCTTGGAAAGCTGCTTGCTGTAGGAGTATTAGGGCCCCCTCATCTCCTCTCCATATCTTGTGGGGAGGCCCCCGCCAGGGGAGTGAATTGTGTTACACATTCCAATAACGATGCAAAGATTTGAAAGGAAACTTGCATTTTGCCTATGGAGCCTTCCGTGTATAACTCAACATTTTCCGCGCTTTTGTTGTAATTTGATTTGAAGTAGGGAAAGCTGGTCAGAATTGTAGACCGTGACATTCACATTTGAAGCAATTGAATTTGCCTTCTGTGTTTTTTTATTTGTTAATTGACAGTTATGTCCACTGTTGATGGCGATGTTCACATTTGAAGCAATTGAATTTGCCTTCTGTGTTTTTTTATTTGTTAATTGACAGTTATGTCCACTGTTGATGGCGATGTTCACATGTGAAGCAATTGAATTTGCCTTCTGTGGGTTTGCAGATTGCTTAGGGGCGACATTTCCATAGTTTCAGAGTACTGTAAAATTTGGACACTACAGTAACTGTTTAACATATTAAATACAGTAACATTTGGGACAGTTTTTAATGCGTTTAAATAGTTCAAGACCACACGTTCACAATTGCTTTATAAACCCCCTTCCTTTTTCAAATTTACTTTAAAATGCACCATTTGCCACTGTATTCCTCAAAATTTTCTCTGGGGGAGAAACCCCAAACACCCTTTCTGTTGGTCATCTTTGCGCGCTTCGCAAGCTTGCGATGTAAGACTCATACCCAACTTTTACGCCCTGCCACTTTCAAATGTCACCAGCCGCCACTGGCTCTCGCCATTTGTCCAAACCTAACAGCATGCGCGTGAATGTAAGGACAGTGGACAGTCCGCCGCCATCTTGTAAACACGCGTGCTTTCACTTTAAACACAGTTTAAAGTGAAAGCATGCAGCCATGCGCGCGTGCATGCACTGTACACTAGCCTGGCCGACCTCCCTTGTTTTTCGAAGAGCTGCATTTTTCCACGAACAAGCTTCATCAAAACAATGTGGAACAATTGGTGAAAATACTGCTTATGTTTAGTCATTTTGTGGCATATTTGTCAAAATCAAATTATACAACATGACCCCTCGTTAGCCATGCTGTGTTTCCTGGCAAAACGCGTGAAATGAGTGTTTCTTTGTCAGTTTCTGACAAGGTGCATCCATCCTTCGTGTCTTCCGAGGACCCCCGCCTGAACTGTTATTTATCTGTCTTTAAAACCCCACAGCCTGCTCCCTGCAGAAAGTCCTGGCGGTGTTTAATAGGAAGCCAAGTGTCTGGCTGGCCCCAATTAACACCCCGTGATTAGCTGGCATTCCTCCGCAGCGTGTCAGACACTGAAAAGAGAATACATTGCATTTAATGAACGCTTCTCGGCGACACTGTTCAGAGGCTGGGTTTAAGGACAGTGAGGAAGGGGGCGCCCTCACCCCAATGTTTTTTTTTCCCATCTTCGATTGCAGGACTGCCGTGATGGGATTGCATTTGCGGGGGTGCGCTTGGTGAGAAATCGGCTGCGCCCCCCAATGTTTGTTTAATTCATTCACACAGAATTTCATTTCAAGTGAGCCGTACTGTGCCGCAATTAAACAATAATAGAGTGTAGCTTAGGTATCACCTGAGTTGGTTTAATTTGAAGAATTATATAGCGCCGCTTATCCCCGGTGAGGGCATCCAGGCACTGTACACGGGCACGATGAGGTTAAGTGAATTGCCCAGACTCGTTGGGAGATTAGAACCGGGACCCCTGGGTCCCGAGACAGCAGCTCTGTCCGCTGCGCCACACCCTCTCCTTTCAGCTGTACCACCCGAAATATATATATATATATTTTAATTTGAGAAATGTGCCCGATCGTAAATGGTGCGAGCGTCGTTCCAGGGTTTGGAAAAGCCACTGCGCATATAATGCAGAATTTGCAGGTAACTTTATATGTTTATTTTTGGGCGGGCCTACAAATACTTTAATCCTTTAAATCGACTGATATTTTTTCTACAGATATCACGATATTAATGCCCTGCACTGGCTGGCATGAGTGCTCAGTGGAAAGGATTTTTATTTTTCAAATACCCAACTTCCTCTTAATCTGAAGGTTTTGCTTTTAGCAGAAATGCCAGAATGACACTAAATTACAGATATTTTCTATTGGCTGTGGTACTCCTTTCTTCAACCCTTAGAAAGATGAATAGCGGCGTCGGCCCTGCTGGACCACGATTCTGTGCTCTGAGGATTGCACACTGACCTCCGTAGCTCGCGCTCAACCCACTGAGCCTCTGCAGGGGACCACTCTTGCTAGAAATTCGGGTCACATCGTCTTTATTTTGCTACAACCCGTTCTCCGGGGATTATTATGCATGAGTTTGTGAAGTGTAATGAAAAGTAAACGATAATCAGTTACTTGATAGACTCAAAGAAGTAATGTTTTATTCATAGGCAGGGTGGAAAAATAAGATTAAGTGACATTGAGCGCAATTTAACAAATGAGAACTTCTGACAGCAGTTAGTGATATTACGCAGAGCTTTCGCTGATGTATGTATGTATGTATGTATGTATGTGTGGACGATGCAGAGAGAATATTATGCGCTATACATCGAGGGTGAACATAATTTTTAAAGCCAAAAACCGGGACGTTCCCCTAAAACAGGACTACAATTTTACTTCAACCCAGCGCTCAGAATGACAGCGCTTCTCAGCTGAGAATTATTGAAGAGGCAGGAAGAACACACATAAATTCCTTTTTTTAAGCCATCGCACAATAAATCACCAACCACCACTTACTTGTTAGCAAAAAAGGCCACTTTATTAAGACAGGTGCCAAATCATAACTTTTGCAATGCAATAACTTTCCACAGTTTGTCCTCAAATCACCCCAAACCTAACCCCCAATGTAAAAGCCCTACCCCTAAACAGAATCCCGACCCCTGTGTGCATTTTCCCCTACTTCTCATTTCCTGATCACGTGACTGCTCCCCCCCCTTCCCCGTTGGAGGATAGGCTAACCCGCTCAAGGCTGCCCACCCCCCCAGCAAAAACCCCGCCTACCCAGGACACTGTACAGCCTGAAAAAACAAAACACAAGAAAAAACCTGTCTTACCGTGGCAAAAAGAAAAAGAACATCGGTGTCATGCCAACACCAGGAAAAATTGTTGAAGAAAACAATGCTAATAAACCAGAGGGTGGGTGGGTGGGACAAAAGAGAGTAAACCAGCCCCTCCTCCCCGCTCCCGAGGGCCCAGTGATTTTCCCGCCCCTGCCTCCCCCTACTTATCCCCTTCGGCGCGCCTCGCGCCCCTAATCAACCCTCTACCCTGGCACCTGGGTGGCCGCTCCATTGTGCGAAGCCACCCAGGGGGAGACCTGGCTCGCGCCCTGCACCCCCTGGGTCCCCCCTCGCACAATAAATCACCAACCACCACTTACTTGTTAGCAAAAAAGGCCACTTTATTAAGACAGGTGCCAAATCATAACTTTTGCAATGCAATAACTTTCCACAGTTTGTCCTCAAATCACCCCAAACCTAACCCCCAATGTAAAAGCCCTACCCCTAAACAGAATCCCGACCCCTGTGTGCATTTTCCCCTACTTCTCATTTCCTGATCACGTGACTGCTCCCCCCCCTCCCCCGTTGGAGGATAGGCTAACCCGCTCAAGGCTGCCCACCCCCCCAGCAAAAACCCCGCCACCCAGGAAAACCCACAGAGTTTTCCTGCCCCACCCCGCAACTTAGTGGTCGTGCGCAAACCCTTTTCAAGCGCACCATATTTGTTCCTTCCAGAGTTTTGCAATCAAATCCCGCAACTCCAGCAGGTAATATGCTTGCCCCATTGTAGATAAATGTACCCCATCCTCCCTAAACATATACCCTTCCGTGCATTTAATGTTGGGGTGAGCTAGGACCTGCACCCCATGACCCTCACAAAAATGTCTCATAGTGCGATTAACCTTTCGTCTCGCTTTTTCCATTGCTGCATGATGCCGTGCTCCTCTCCAGTGCAACCTTGTAATGAACTCCGTCCAGATCAACTGGGTGCTCTCCCAGGTAGCCCGGAGGACTTCCAAATCCTGTTTCATCAACTTTATTAATGACAGCCCTGACAAATCAACGAGGTCATTTTCACCCAAATGAAGAATGAGCAAATGTGGCGGTCCCCTTCCAGAGCACATCGTGGCCAGCAGCGGAAACAAACCCCCCCAACGCATTCCCCCTTTTCCTTTCCATACCACCTCGTGGTTGGCACTGCACAGTCCAAGGGAACGCCCACACATCTGCTGTTCGGCATAGATTGCAGCCCATTTAACGAAGGAGTGTCCTACTATCCATGTCGATTTTTTCAAACTTACGGGCCCCGGAGCCAGACCTAGACAGAAAAACAATGATTAACCAAAGAAAAACGAGAAACTATGCAGAGACTTTCCGCACATATTTCTCACAACATTTGGACTTCCACCTCCCAATACGGCGTATGTCTGCCCAGGACCACCCCAACCTGGCCGCCTCTGTAGCCGCCCCGATCCGGAAAGAGTGTGTCCCAAAACATAAAGGGTTTTCCCCTAAAAGAAGAAGTACCTTTCTCATGACCGCTAGCAACTGAGCCACTAAAATAGGCTGCCCCGAGGCGTGGCAAAACACAAGCCCCATGGCCAAACCACTAGAAATCTTGAAACTTCCCATTCCCCAACCGGGCAGCACAAACCATCCTCACTACGGTTTAAGAAAACCCATTTACCCCTGCCCAGCTGATCCGTCTTTGACATTCTCAACCACAGGCTCAACCTGTGCCCCTCAAGAAATACCTCATCACTGCGGATACCTGTCCTATTACGCAGCCCAAGCAGTTCAGAGGCTCTGAAAGCCCCAAAAAACAACCATAAGAAACATAATCTAAACAGCCTGCACTCAGACTCATCGTAACATACCAAAGGTAACTGCCCCAGCATTCCCTGCAGCAAATCATAAGTTATCGCCCTGCATAACTGTTTTGTCCCCGCCTGCACCCTGCTTAAGCCTTTGAGGACCCTTTTCACCAACACCCCCTGAACCAAATCCCTCCCCCACCACAATTGCCCGTAAAAAGAAACCCCCGCCAACTTGCCAGAAATGGTAGTATGCGAGAGGCCTTTGTCAATCAAGTGTAACACAAAACCTAGCACCAACTGAGCATCGGTCCAACTCCCCCTCTTCTCAGCACACAGGTTACCATAGCTCAAGAACTCTCTCCACGCCTGCTGATAACTCCGTCGTGTAGAAGCCGCTATGGAGTTTTCCACAAAAGCGGCAAGTCTCAATCCCCCCACTCCCAGACACACTGCGGGATTGGCGTCTTGTTGTGTTCCGCCCCAGGAGCCAGCCTGCGAAACCTCGCCCACTGTAAACGAGACAGAGAGTCTGCTATACTGTTATGCACACCCGGGATATGACGCGCCTTAAACACAACATTGAGCTGTAAACATTTGAGCATAAAAGCGCGCAGCAAGCGTAAAACTCTCAAATCCCTGGCTTTCTGCTGGTTAATCAACTGAACCACCGTTAAATTGTCAACGTGGAAAAGCACTGAACGATTCTGAAACTCAGCGCCCCAGACATATAGAGCAACCAAAAGTGGAAAAAACTCAAGAAAAGCAATACTGCGCCCTTGCGACATCCAATGCCGTGGCCAACTCTCAGCGCACCAGCGGCCCTCCCAGAATACACCAAATCCATGCGCGCCAGATGCATCCGAGTAGATCTGCACTTGCCAAATCATGTCTTCGTCCGCAAAAAACAAAGACACCCCATTAAACTCTGCAAGAAATGTCAACCATATAGCCAGATCAGCCCTCGTAGCCGCTGAAATACGCACTCTGTGGTGAGGAAGAAAAGCCCCAGACATAGCCATGCCCAACCTCCTGCAAAATGTCCTCCCAGCCCGGACAACCCTGCATGCAAAGTTTAGATAACCCAACAGCTTCTGCACCTTCCTGAGCTCCAACTTGCGCTCGTCAATCACAGATGACAAAAATGCAGTGATTTCTTGAACTTTCTCCGCTGGTAACCTTGCTACCATTGCAATGGTGTCTATTTCAATACCCAGAAAAACCATCGTCGTGTTGGGACCCTCTGTCTTATCCGGGGCCAATGGCACACCCAGCTCCTGCGCCAGCGTCTGAAAAGCCCGCAGAGCTCCCTGGCACTGACCTGTACCTTGAACTCCAATGAAAAGAAAATCATCTAAATAATGACAAATGAGGGCATGTCCAGTAACCTGAGTGAAGCGCCACTGCAGAAATGAGCTGAAAAGCTCAAAGAGGGCACAAGAGATAGAGCAGCCCATAGGAAGCATTCGATCTACATAAAAGGCTCCCTGCATCTGCATCCCCAAAAGTTCAAAATCAGAAGGATGAATGGGTAACAGCCTAAAAGCAGATTGGATATCACTCTTGGCCAATTGCGCCTCCCTCCCTGCCGATCTAACCAAACGCAAGGCATCATCCACCGAAGC
Source organism: Triturus cristatus (assembly GCF_964204655.1). Lineage (NCBI taxonomy): Eukaryota > Metazoa > Chordata > Amphibia > Caudata > Salamandridae > Triturus > Triturus cristatus. The sequence continues at coordinate 1,161,596,715 of NC_140583.1, forward strand.
GTATGACACACAGGCATCGTCGGGCGAGATGAAATCATTAATGGATGCGCCCTCCGGCCATGACAGGTGGTGTATCATACGGAATTCCCCAACTTTCTTTTTAGGGACCACCCCCAGTGGAGATACAATCAAATTGGGCATTGGACAGTTGGAAAAAGGACCAACAACTCTTCCGGCTTCTACTTCACCCTGCAACTTCAGCTGAACCACCTGTGGCAACTCCTTAGCTGACTTCAAATTATCAGACCACCTACCCAGTCTAGGCCCCTGGTAACCTATCTTGAAGCCTTCCTTGAAACCCCAAAAAAGCCTACTGGCGGCCTCAACATCAGGGTACTCCTGCAACCATTGCCCCAGAACCTCCACCTTAACCGGAGTAGGACCCCTTTCCTGCAAACTGGACAGCATTGCCCCTTCCCCTCTGTCCCCTCCCCATGTCACTGAACTTCTGGCCGGCGAAGCATTGCGTGAGGGGATGCCTTCCACCACACTGGGAACACTCATGTTTATATCGGCAAAACTGCCTATTGCAGAAACCCCTGTTGAAATTCCAACAGGCTCCAAAAATAGGGGTCTGACCTCTGCCACCAAACCCCGCCCCAGGCTGGGCGGGACGAGCGGGAAAGGGCCGATAGGATATAGGTAAACCACTAGCCGTGTGCGTAGTAGCAGGCGGCTGAGAAGACGCCATCCATTGAAGCCACAGTTCGGAATCCACGTCACCCCAAGGTCTGTCCTGAGACACACTTAAACGGGCTCTAAACTCCTCGTCATAAGACAGCCACGCAAAACCCCCAAAGTAACTCTGAGCCTTCCGAATAATATCCATGTATTTGAAAATCGCTACCGCCCTATCTGGGTATTTTTCACAATATACACTGGCATATATCAGGAAAGCAGACGACCAGTTCTCAATATTCTTAGGCACCCTGGGACGCCTCGCCAGCTCCCACTCCTCCTCCTTGGAGCCCTCCTTTGCCTGAATGTCACGGTGCAACAGTTTAAAAACATCCACAAACTCATGTCTCCAAATCCTGTTTTTAGTCTTGTCAGATAGATGTGAGCCCAACGGCATGGCAATCCCCATATACGGCAATTTCTTGTGGATATTTTTATCTTCCTCCACCACCTCCGGGACCCCTTTACCTTTCTCCAGAAGAGGCTGAGACCCAGGGACGGGGGCAACCCCCCCCTTCCCCACACCCAAGGAGGAACCTTGCTGCTCAGACACTGTCTTGTCCCCCAAAGTATCTCCCCCAGTCCCAATAGACCTGGTCGCTTTTGGTGGTTGACCCCCTTGTTGCCAAACCGACCACCACCCCGTAGTACCTGAAGGCAAAGGAGCTGGTCGAAGAGTGTTGACGGGCCATGCTGCTTGCGTGCGACTGGTATCATCCAGAGCCTGGTCCGTTGCATTGTCCGCACTAGACGTCTGCAAAAAACTAAGCACATTTGGTTGCCCCACAAAACCCCTCTTCCCCCTCACAGGCTGCGCCTGGTGTGCCCCACAAGCCCCATCCCCGTCCCGCAATTCCCCTTCCTCCAATTCATCACTGTCCAAATTCAAAGGACCCAAGACACCAAAATCACCAACAGGTGCCCCATTGTCCCCCGTCCCCTCCAGAAAACCCCCTCTCCCAAACCCCAAACGTTGCTGAACAGTCCCTCTAGTGAAGGGGTGCCCTCGCTGGGAAGGGCAATCCGCTCCAGATCGCCCCCCCTCAGTAGGCCCCCCAGACAGAGCCACAGCGTGCTCCATCCGCCTCGTGCGCTTGCCGGCCGCAAACCGTGTGGCTAAAACCGGCATATCTTCCTGGAAGCCGCTCAAACCAATACGTTCCTTTCCAATCGACGGAACCCCCTGACCCTCCAAACTGCCACCCCTCCCAACGCCCGAAGCCGCAGCCCCGTGCACCCAGATCCACTGACCATCACGTGGCGCCGGTAACCCTCTAGCGGGAAACCCCTCTAAGTTGGAAAACTGTGCTGCGCGCCCTAACGTGGAGCTCGGGCCCTGAAAAGCTGCCTGGCCAGTAGAGTCACCAGTACTAACAAGGGGGGAAGCGCCAATTAGCTCAGGAGAACTGGCAGACGATGACGCAAAAACCGGCCCCTCCGGCGCACTCTGCCGCCCCAACGCGCCGTCACTCACTTGAACTGGACCCGTCACCCCTGTGCCCATGGCCCCAGACACCCTCCTGGGTGTCACAACCACTGTACTCTTCCTTAAGGGGCAGTCGGTAGGCACCTCCGGGGGAAAAACAACAGGCAGGGACGTCGCAGGGCTCAACAGAAATGTCTGCCCATTCAAGTGCACCAGCTGTGAGCCGTTATGCCACGATAAATCAACTGACCCTATAACTGGGGTGGTGGCGTGCCTCTGAACCGGCCCAGGGACCTGCAAAACCTCCATACTCTTCCCCCGCCCCTCACTCCTGGCACGCCCAGCTGGACCACCGGCCCTGCAACCGGCTCTCCTCCCACGCAGCCCGGCCTTCGAGAGGGACCGCCCCCTCCTTCCTCCCACTGCTGTCCGCCTGGGGCCCACAACCAGCCGTGCAGGAGCACATACCTGCGCCTCTTCAGCCGCCTCCTCCGACGGGCCTGCCTGCGCCTCAAGGTCCCCGAACTGGGCCGGTTCCGGCGCCCCCACCGGACACATCGCGACCTCCTCCACCGCGTCGGGCCCCGGGGATAGACAGGCCGCCACCGCTCGAGCGACGCCCCTCCTGGCCTTACGGGGTGTGCGGTCCAAGCCCACCCATGCCTGGCCAGCCACGCCAGGCTTCAAAAGGTCACTCCTGCCGGCTTCGTGCAGCACCCGTAACGCCTCCCGCACCGCCTCCTGTGACGCCATGACGCCTACGCAAAACTACGGGAAGCGCGAGGCAACAAAAGAGAGTAAACCAGCCCCTCCTCCCCGCTCCCGAGGGCCCAGTGATTTTCCCGCCCCTGCCTCCCCCTACTTATCCCCTTCGGCGCGCCTCGCGCCCCTAATCAACCCTCTACCCTGGCACCTGGGTGGCCGCTCCATTGTGCGAAGCCACCCAGGGGGAGACCTGGCTCGCGCCCTGCACCCCCTGGGTCCCCCCCTTAGAATGCATGTTCATTAAATTGCTTTCTTATAACAGCTGCTAACTATACCTGTTTTGCAAAACATAAAGATACCTCCCGCCGACCCTCACTAAAAACCGGGATAGGAGCTTAATTTCCTGAAATATGCCGGGATAGCTGGCGAAAAACCTGGTCTGTCCGGGCAAACCCAAGACGCCTGGTCCCAATGAATACACCGCGCACCTGCGAGGGGCCGATAACAGGCACATTGTGCGGAATCGGACGGCGGCTTGTGGACCCGGAGTACCGCACAAAGGAAGTTTTACCCCTCGCCCCCGCACACACGAAGAAACGCAGCCAGCAGCTGACCCTGTCATTCCAAACAGGGTCAACCTGTTGAACTGCAAATTCGTCCTCTTAAATGGACTATAAATAACTTCACAATGGAAGACCCAACTCTCCCCCCCCCCCCCCCAACCCCCTTTCGTCTCTAAAATATCTGAGATGGGGAGTTCATAACTGTGCTGACGATATCGGCAAATAGACAGAATTACTCCCTGTTCAGGGTCCATGGACCCCCCCCCCTCCTGCCGGGGTTCTGGGGTACAGCAAATACGTTCTCTACGTCACCTCCCCAGCGCCTACATCCTAAATAAGTATTTAAAAGCACTTCAGTGAGTATACCAAGAGGGGGGTTGTCCAAGTAACACAGCCCCCCCCCCCCCCCAATGTAACCCTCACTGCTGTTTGGAAATGGCCAGCCCCGCCCCCGAAATCAAGCTGTACTCGTGCTGAAATCACAGCGGCGTGTACTCTAAAATGTGTGTTCTTTGTTCCAAACATAATAGATTCGAAAGTTAACCCTCTGTTGGTAATGAAGTGTCACCGCAACGTTTTTTTTCTTCTGCAAATACATTTAAAAAAAGATTGAGTTTTCCTCTCACGACACCCACGCCTTCAAAAGGCTCATCGGTGTGCGCGACCCCTTTTATTTTTTGGGGAGGTGGTGTGGGGGTGACCAAGGGCTTCTGGCGTTCGAACTGTTGGTTTAAACACAATTACAGCAGGCACTGGAGCCGCGGAGCTGTCCTGCCGCATTTTCGACACTGAAGTGTCTCCGTGCGGGATATTAAAAGGGGGCGGGGCTGAGAGGGGCAGTGTCGGGTGTGGTTAGGTAATCCACTTTTGCTTTTCAGTCTGTTATTTGCTTTCCACATTATAAATCGTGGCCTACAAGTTCTCCAATACAAGAAAAAACAAACCTTGTCAAAGCCAGTAGTTCTCGTCTATGCTATTGGCTTTGTGCCGTAATCTTTTTGTCCTCTTGTACAGCAGTGTGGCTAAAAGTAAAGTTAGGAAAAACAAGCATTTACAATGCAATAGGTCTCGCATTTGCACAAGTTTAAATGATTGGCATTGTAAATAACAATGCCATTTTATTTATCGATTTTGAAAACAACACATAAATAAAAAGCATTGTCATTTACAATGCCAATAGCTCAAACTCTGGCACCATGACAAAACTATTTTTAAATAACAAGACTGCCTATGTGTTCGAGGACTTCCTGAATGTTATCTATCCAGTAGCAGCAAGGAAGCTCTATATTCAATGGAGGTATGGTACACTACCATTAAGGGCCTTTACAAGCAAATGGCCCTCCTCTTTGAATGAATCTTGCCCAGGATGCGGTGCCGTTCAAGAGGATGAACTCCACATACTCTTTTTTTTGTCCTGCTTATAGTAAAGCTAGGAAGTATTGGTTAGTACCTTTATGTAAGAACTTGGGCTTTGACAAATGCTCGGTTGCTATGAGAATTCTTAAGACCGACACCTCAGGGCATATCGTCTTTGCACTATCGAAGTTTCTGATAGCCATGTGGTCCAAGAGATGGTTCATAATTGCGAATAGTAGCCAGGGGTGACTGTATATTTTTGTTTTTATGGAATTTTATTGTATATTATGAATTGACAATTTTATATTATGTGTTGCAATGTCTGTTTTAACTTGTAAATCTTTTATGTCTGAAATAACGTCGAAATAAAGATCAAATGAATGAATGCTTTTAAATACTTATTTAGGATGTAGGCACTGGCATTGCAAATGCTTGTTATCAGGTGGGGGTCTTTATTTACATGAAATGTCCGAGGCTGTGAAAGACAACGTACGGATATTTATCTGCAGCTGGGCGTGAGAAATAATTATCCCAGGTGCGGGTAGGAATGACTTGGGCAAGTGTACCTGAGTTATTGCATGCTTAATGAACGCAGCTAGGGAACACTCTGGGGTGCCATTAATTGATTGGGCAGGAAAGCACCGAAAACGGCGTGGTTACATATAAAGGGGGAAAATATGAACACTTAGTGCCAGGTCTATATTGACTCTGGTGCAACGCATGTTTCTTTCATTGTCACTGACTGGGGGATTTTTATGTTCGTTTCAGCCTGAAATCTAATATTGCCGAGGACTGTGAAAACTGTCTGCACATTCATATGTCTGTGCCAAGTATTGAAAAGCACAGCCTCTGGATGTAAATCCGCTCGCAGAGCAGTTGTTGGGCAATAACTATGCAGCTTGTAGGCACGACACTGATTTATATAGATTCCACCACATACGGTTCACTATTCATGATTAAGTCTGTGGTGCCCAGCAGCCATCGCATGTGCCTGTCTGCAGCCCCTGCCTCAGCATCTCCCAGTAAATGGCTGATGTAGAACATAAGTCTTACATCATGTATATTTTCTCAGTATTCCCCTTACCATGTTATGGGATTTCGTTTTGCTATAAGTGCAGTACACTGGAGTGACTGACATCAGTGTGAACTGTCGGACATCCCTTTGCGTGATGGTCTTGTAACATTTCACAACTTTCAGGGGACTGTGACACTTTTAGCCTTTCTTGAAGGAGGTGGCCTAAAGGTCCATTGAACACTTTCCTCCTGGGTAAGAAACTGCCTCTATTAGTTTTTCAGTTCTCTCACCCAAGGCCAAGCATTTAATACAATGGCACGTTCTTTATTCTGTGGCCTGCGGGTGACTTCACTTGCCATCTAGGTGTGCCACCTTTATTGCATCAGCCCTATATTGGTTAGTATAGCTGCCTCATGGTGGAAGGTTAACGTGCTGTGGAGCCCGGCTACAGTACTGCACATGCCATGGTGATGCTTGAATTCAAAGATGCTAGCATTTCTCGACCACCCTGCTTTTGGGAACAATTCCTTAGCACCCTGATGACTCCAGGCTACTCTTGATCTGTTTATGTTGCTCTTGGAGCCTTATAGACCTTGGTGTATGGCTTACAGTTTTAAATCACACAAAATGAACCTCGGCTGAGAAAGCTTAAAAAAATATGGTGCCCCATAATTGATTGATTAGCCATGCTCTTTGCTGGGTATACGGATGAAAAATGAGAACTGCAATTCATTCCGAATTCATTTTTTTAGCTGTGTGTTGATGTTTTTTTTTTATTGTGTGAAGTAAGTCTTCTGGTATGAATTCCATAATTTAGCCAAACATATCATTTAGTACTACAGGAAATGGTGACCGGACTCCCCAAAAATGCTGTGTCTCCCCTAAAGTAAATCCCAACACCCCCCACCCACACCCCCATGCAGGCCAGCCCTACCACTCTCAAACTTCACCAGCCGCCACTGAGAGGCTGGGGGTCGCATTACAAAGGCTGCCAGGCCTTTGAAGCTCCCCTGCCACAGATGGCTCTTCCTGGCCTGGGGGAGGTGTGAACACCTCCGCCCAGGAAAGGCTTTGCTTCTGGGCTCAGGGAGCGTAGGCTCCCACCCTAGGGATCCAGAAACATGTCTTGTGGTGGCAGGCTGGTGTGTACCAGTCAGGGAACCCACCAGAGACTGGTCGTTTTTCAGGGGGCAACTCAAAGATGCCCTCTGTGTGCATTGTTCATTAAATCCCACACTGGCATCAGTGTGGGTTTAATGTGCTGAGAAGTTTGATACCAAACTTCTCAGTTGTCAGTGTAGCCATTATGGTGCTGTGGAGTTCGTAATTACAAGCTCCCAGCACCATATACTCTTAATGGCAGCACTGCACGTACAATGCCTAAGAAAGGACTTAGACACTGTAGGGGTACAGGGCTCGTGCACCTGTACCCTCACCACTGGCATAGGGTACCCAGCTAGAGGGGTGACTGATCTATGCCAGGGTAGTGGGTTGTAGGCATGGCACACAGGGATGTGTGCCATGTCGACTCTTTACTTTGTTCTGCACCAAAACACACAGCCTGCAAAGGCAGTGTGTGTGTGTAAATGTACAGGGCCTCTAAGGGTGGCACAATAAGTGCTGCAGCCCTTAGAGGTCTTCCCTGGTCACAGTGCCCTGGGTACCTGTGGTACTATTTACAAGGGGCTGACAAGTGGCCAGAGATGCCAATTGGGTTAATTTTGGGGAAAGAACACAGGCCCTGGGAACCTGATTGGCAGGGACCCTCTTGTAGGAGCAAGGAAAATATGTAATACCAACCAAACGTTAGCCCACCAATGCTCCGTTACCAGACTAGTTAGAGTTGCTAACGTTGATCTTCAGGGAATACCATACTCCAGTGTTTCTGCACAAATAGGGACTGGTTGGGTTAGGTATTTTTTGAGGCTTCTAAAAGGCTTCGGGCTCTCTTTGTCACAGTTGATTTTGCTTGTGGGGAGTACAGACACAGGTTTTCCCTCCTCAAACTCTAGCTACCACTAAAGAGGGTGAGCTGGTTGCACCAGACGTTAAACTTTATTATCCAGCAGCACAGCTCCAGTGGGTGTATGTTTGTCAGACACAGAATTACCCGATGTCCACTACAGGGGCGGAACGCTAGGCGGTGCTTCAATATTACTGCAGCTATTTATGAAGCAGTATGGAACGGACTACTTTTCAAAGCTGTTAGAGACATCCACGTGGAACTGGTGAAGGGAAGAAGGCGATAGCTCAACTTTATCACTCATTACAGAGTATGACCTAAATCTCTTTGGAATCAAAGCAGGACGTTTGGGGGTATGTGTTTGGTAGCGAACATCACTGATGTTAATTGACAGATTGTAGTGGGTTACCCACCGTTGGTGTCAAGAAATGTCAGATTCAAAATAATCCAACACAATATTGTACATCATACTTAACTAATGCTGAATAGTCTTCACAAGATGTTTCCTGGGGTCCCTGATACGTGTCCGAGGTGTCGGGCTGCAGTAGATCTGTTACTCATGCTCTGGTCATGCCAATCTTTGACTGGCGTTATACACGTCATTAGGTAACTAACACCTTTGATGTTAACAGATGCCCCACTGTCTTTTGGCTAGGTTCATGCTATCGAAATACCATATACATACAGTCATACTGAAAGATCTTATAAAAACTAGGCAAGAAGCTGTCCTGCCCTCAATTATTTGGGTTGCAGGACATTGACAGTGGCTAGAATTTCTTCTTTTTTTGGTTATATGATCGTTAAGGAGCTCTCTGTAATCCCTAATTGTTGAGGTCTCGCCTATGCAGCGCGCATGCGCTGCGTAGGCGAGATCTTAAGTAATCGGTTCGCTTTTTCGCCCAAAAACTTGCATGCGTTGCATTGCTCTCAATGGCAACGCGTGCACGTTTGGCGATTCCCTAGCTGGAGCGAGCTTTGGCAACATCTGTTTCTAATTAACTTCCAAACAGATGGTGCCCCTGCTGGCTCCCGCAAGGGAAACGCTGTGTGTGTCTGGGCGGGCACAAGCGATCGCACTCCCGGACTTGTTGGGGATTACCTCCTCAAAAATAGCATTTACACTATACACCAGTGACTACTAATTGCCCTTGTGAGAAAGAAACTAGACCTATGTACGGCTACATTTTAGATTTTTACAAAATAGCAGTTTGTGCGATTAAGAGTCGTATTTAATATTCTGCAGTCTTTGTTTGTGTTCCGTGGAGCAGTACTTGAAAAACGTCTCTTTTAATCGGACAGCAGAAATCCAAAACAAAAAGCAATTCTTTTCCAACCGTCCTCTTAGCAAAGATGAGAATAACGTCGAATCTGAAATCTGTGTGCTTAATTTACAAAACATTTACCTAACCACGCACTCAAGGTCTGGCTGATTGCAGAAAACGAAAAGCACGAGAAACGCCATACCCACACTTTAAAAGACCACAGTGGCCCTTATCACTCTTGCTGTGTACACCAATCAAAAGGCTTTGAAAGGGACGTACCTTGAGGCGCGACCGAGAGTGCCCTGGAGTCATGCTTGTCGACCATCTCTCGATTTTTTTTTTTGTCAAATTGATGCAGGAATAGTGAAAACAAAGGCATCCAGGGCAAAGGAAATACTAATGGGGAAAGCTCCAATGTCTGAATGTTCTGATTAGTATAGCAACTTAGATGTTTGGAAGCACTGTCAGCAGGCGTTCTTTCCTACCACGCATTGCATTCTGGGACACATAGTTGTACATTTAGATTCACTCTCAAAATAAAAGTCCACCAAAAGAACAGCGCAGAGTAAAATAATTGCTGACGCTCGTAATATTTTCAATCCCACCTGTCCGTAAATTACACGGACTGTCCGTAATTTCAGCCTGATGCCCGTTGTAGGTTATTGATCTGATAAAAGACAGCATTTGTTGGTAATTTCGACACGGTTTACTTTTTACAGACTTCTGGTTTATTATGCAGCTGGCAGCTACGTCATGCAAGTAGCACAACTAGCTTTCAGTACAGCATCAAAGATTATTATGCACTGAATGCAATAGACGGATATTTTTAGTACACAGTAACATTGTAGGGCATTCGAAAAGCTCTAGCTTGTTATTTGTGCTGCTTTTTTTTGTCTGGCTTTTATTATGGTTTTGCAACATTTTTGTTTTTTAAAATATTTTTAGTAGTTTCAATTGTAGTTATGCATACATTAGAATCAATATTTCAGCAATCAATGAGTATGTATGTACAGTGGCAGGGAAAATCACATTAACAGGTTCTCTGCTGCTCGATCACCCCCACGTCTCATTTCCAGCTCCAACGTCGGGGAAATACAGAGATTACCACGGTAAACATTCCACTTGCCCATTTCCTATCCCACTTCTTTGGGCATCCCCGGATTATAAAAACTTCCTTTTCTGCGATCATACATTTATCAACCTCCTGTAGCCATGCTCTTGTGGTTGGAGAGTTCGACGCCCCCCACCTCTTGGCTATTTCTCTTTTGACCAGGGTGTATCCGAGTGTGGCTAGCTGTTGTTCCACCTCTGTAAGATCTGTTGCCGCCCATATATTAAGCAGACCCAGCCCCGGAGTAAGAGTCAGTACTTTCCCTAGGGCCGTTTGGATATGAGTCGTGGCCCCCTCCCATATCTGTAGAAGCTGCGGGCATTCCCATATCATATGATAAAAGGTAGCCGTCTGGTTACAACCCCTGAGACAGAGTGGATCAGTCCTGGCTCCCATCTTTGTAAGTGTTACTCCCGTTAAATATGATCTATGGAAAATTTTGAATTGTATCAATCAGAAGCGGAGGGTGACGGCCGCCTCTCTAGGGGACATCTGTGCTGCCTGCCAATCTTCATCTTCAAGTGTTCCCAAGTCTCCCTCCCATTGTTCTCTAAGCCCGTGCAGTGTGTCAGGTATGTTATTACACAGTTTTTTGTAGGTCAGTGGAATGGCTTTGGAGTGTAGTGGCCCATCAAGCAGCCGATCTTCCAATGGTGACGACTCCGGTATCTCTGCGGGGTTCGGCAATGCTGTGATAAGGGCGTGCCGGATCTGCATATATCTAAACTGTTCCTCCTGCGCCATTGCGTATTGATCATGAAGCTCCTTAAAACTGAGGATCGAGCCCTTTTTAATCAGGTCTCCTATGACGGAGATCCAGATAGTGTCCCACCTATCACAGCCAGGTTGATGGCAGAGAGAACCCAACTTTTGGGCATACAACAATGGCGTAACCTTTGTGAGGACATTCGACCACCCTAGTCGAGTGTTGGCTCGGTGCCAGATATCAACTGTATGAGCGAGAGGCCCCAAATATCTCCTGCGCTTCACTTTGGAGTACAATGCTCCTAGATATCCTGAACGCCCCGTCTGATATTTGTCGAGCATATATGCAGGATCATTGGGAGAGCGGTAAATCCACTGATTTATCACCACTAATTGCGAGGCCCAGTAGTAAAGTCGAAGGTCTGGGAGGGCTGTTCCCCCATCGTACCAACCTTTCGTTAGTTTTTTTGGTGGCAATGCGGGGGGCCTTTCCATCCCAGAGCAAGGTTCTAACCCCACTCTCCACCTCTGTGAAATATGCGTCTGGAACTCGGTATGGGCAATTCTGAAGGATATATAAAAAGCGGGGGAGTGCTAGCATCTTAAATAGGGCAGCACGACCAATCAATGACAGGGGCAAGGATCTCCAGTGTTTAACAACTATTTTAAGCCGGGCCAGTGGAGGGGCCAGGTTACGACCATAAAAAAGGGCCTGATCAGACGTAGCAAATATTCCCAGGTATCGAAAGCCGTCCCCCGCCACCTCGATTGCGCAGTTTGGGGGGAGACGGGGTACCTGCCCCCGGAGCATACACAGCCCCAACTTACTCCAGTTTATTTGGTAGCCCGAGTACTTCCCAAAATTCGTAAATATATCCAGGATGCCGCAAATTGACTTATATGGGGAGGCTAGGTACAGCAAGATATCGTCTGCGTATAGCGATATTCAATCTTCTTGACCCTCCGCCCATTTTAAGCCCCGCACCATCCCATCTCGACGGATCCAGGTGGCCAGCGGTTCCAGCATCAAGGAAAATATCAATGGCGACAGAGGGCAACCCTGTCGAGTTCCCCAACGTAATGTGAATGTGCGTGAGGTATGGTTATTAACTCTCACTTGGCCCTTTATATCTGTGTAAAGTAATTTGATCCAGCCCAAGAATTTCGGGCCAAATCCCATCTTGGTGAGGACTTCAAACAAATATGGTGTAGCGATCCTCCATAGTCACAGACATGCCAGAGGGCAACACTGCCCCTATTACCATGGTAAGGACCCTTGGGGGGAGATGAAAGCAGTGCGCAATACGAAGGCACTACAACTCCCAGGATTCCACGGGGCACCGCCGAGAATTCGAGCGGGAAATTGGCACGTCCCGCCCCTATATAAGCTCCGCCCCGCTTGTTGGTCAGTGCTTGACAATCCTACCCGAACCGGATCTTCGCCGAGGAGTAATAGCTGAAGACCTGACCAACTCGCTTAAGCCTCCGCTGTGCGCGGACGCTTTCCTTCCCGCTCCGGACCCAAGCCCACACCTGAAGCCTCCGCTGTGCGCGGACGCTTTCCTTCCCGCTCCGGACCCAAGCCCACACCTGAAGCCTCCGCTGTGCGCGGACACTTTCCTTCCCGCTCCGGACCCAAGCCCACACCTGAAGCCTCCGCTGTGCGCGGACGCTTTCCTTCCCGCTCCGGATCCCAGCCGGAATCACCTTCTCCCGACGCCTCGCTCTGTGCGGACGCTTTCCTTCCCGCAGGCACAGCAGTGGGCGTGGCCACGACGCAAAGGGCGGACGCTTGCCTTCCCGCTGCGGATTCCAGCTCCCGACAGCAGACCGTGTCCCGAAGAACAGGTAAGGAGAGCCGGGGGCGTGAACTAACGCTCTCGATTCTCTCACTTCCCTGCCTTCCGCCAGGACACTGATACTGTATCTTTTCTGGTGTGATAGAAAGGATTGGAACACAATGACAAAGAGGTGAGAGGGATATAACGACCATAACACTTGCCAATAACTCTTGCCAAGTCCACTCTGGTTGTGGTGTGAACAGCCAGGTGATAGGGCAAGACCCCGGCACCCCAAGAAGACCGCCATCTGACGGAGGATGAGTACGTGGGAGTACTTCCTGCTCTGGATAAACTCTGATGTAGGGTCTGTCAGGAAAGGTTGTAATTCTTGTCTTTTCTCCACCTGCAGCCTCCTCACGAACGTGTGTTCCCAGACCCTCTCCCTCCACACTCCGCCTCACAGTCCGAGCGGCTACTCTCTTCCCTGTTCCCCGGAGCGCTGCCCTCCATACAATTGTTTACACATTGGTGGGAGGTAGTGTCCAGGCGAATAGGGAGGCCTCTCTACAGGCTGTCGTCCCTGCTGGCTGTTACGTAAGGTTAGTAGTCTGCCTGTTACCTTGAGCCACTGACATCCCGACATATGGCCACTCAATGGAATCAAACGCCATAGAGGCGTTCAACGATAACACCACTGCATCCTCCTCCTCCAGAAACTCCCTCTGTGCCAGCACATTGTTAAGTCGACGGATGTTCAGTGCTGTGTAGCGCCCGGGCATAAACCCCGACTGGTCAGGGTGCACTAATGATGAGAGAACCGGGGCCAATCTGGTGGCCAAAACTTTAGCTAGGATCTTAGCTTCCGAATTGATCAATGAGATCGGCCGGTAGGAGCCACACTGATCCCCAGGCTTCCCAGGTTTACGGATTACAACTATAGATGCTACTCGTTGGTCACTGGGCAGCTTCCCTCGCTTGTAGCTGTCATTATACATGGCACGCAAGTGAGGGGTAACCTGTGAAGCCGTTGCTTTCAAAAATTCAATGGGGAGCCCATTGGATCCCATGGCCTTCCCGGAGTGGATTCGACTTATCGCCTTGTGGATCTCTTCATCCGTCAAGTCACCCTCCAGTGCTTCCCTTTCTATTTCTGAAAGAGTTGCTATATTGCTATCAGAGAGAAGTTGGCGGGAATTCTCTGCAGTGTATGTGGTGGAGGGAGAGTAGATGCGCTCTAGATGATCTGCAAAGGCTTGCGCTATATCTTTAGGATGCGTTATGGCACTACCATCAGACATGGTCTGGCTCGGTACCCACCTTTCCCCTTGCTCTCTCTTTTCCAACCAGGCCAGCGTCTTCCCTGTCCTGTCTCCGAGTTCATATAGACGATGTTGTATGTTGAGGTGTTTGGCTAACATATGTTCCCTAGTTTTGATCCTATACTCTTCACGTTTTATTTCAAGGAGATGCTCCACTTCCTCTGCGGACTTATCTGAGCTTTCTTGTTCTAAGTCACGAAGTTCATTTTCCAAGTGGGCTAAATGGCTATGCTTCTTCTTTATGTATCCCACCTTCAGGGACAAAGCATGTCCCTTTATCACCACTTTACAAGCCTCCCATAGAGGTTCCGCTGATTCTACCGACCCTGCATTTTCATTGAAGTAATTACAAGTTTGCTGACATAGTTCTGCTTTAATATCCGGGATTTTCAGTAACCACGGGTTTAGTACTATTGTGGAACGTGGCTGTCTTTCCCAGTGCGTGAGTTCAACTGTAATTGGAGAATGATCTGAGATGCCTCTTGGCAGTACATTGGGATTTTGGAAATTGCCAATGGAAGCCGCGTGCGTTAGGAAATAATCTATTCGAGATGAGCTTCTATGCGCATTGGAATAGTGCGTGAAGTGAGTATCATTGGGTTTTAGAGTGCGCCACACATCTACTAGGCCCATAGCTGTGGTGAATTCCCTCATCTGCACATTAGGACGTGTACCGGCCCGCCGGGGGTATCTATCTTTTTCTTCCTCCATGATCATGTTGTAGTCTCCCCCCATTATCAGTGTGCCCACCGGAAGGTCAGTCAAGTTTTTCCAAGAGCTATCAGAGCTGCTTTAGCCAACGCAGGAGGCAGGTACACTGAAATTATGTTAATCGCTCTCCCTTCCCATTGGGCTTCTAGGACAGCAAATCTACCCCCCGGGTCTGCCCATGTATTCTTTACCATAATAGCTAGGCTTTTCTTAACTAGAATCCCAGTCCCCCTGGATCCCGTAGTAAAGTCAGCGTGCACTAGTAGTTTATACCCCCATCGTGTGAGGGCTTTACTTTTTTTCCCCCCCATGTGCGTTTCTTGCAGCAATACTATGTCCGGGGCCTGTCGTTTCAGATACTGCTGGACAACCCCACGTTTAATTCTATGCCCCAGTCCGTTTACGTTCCATGAAAGTATAGAGATCGACGAATCCATTTTACCCCCCATCATCCCAAGTGGCGACAACAAAAATGCAACAGTTTAGCAGAATAACCTGTTTAACCATCCCCAATGGGGATATAGCCAGGGCATAGCCTGGCTCGTCCTTCCGGTCACTAACATCTGGTGCGGACTGTACATGTGGCAGTATGCATAGACTACTTTGTGAATCTAACTTTCCTAAAGACGATAAACACCACCCCCGCTCGCCGCCCCCCTCCCTGCCTCCCTGCCCGTGGATTCAGAACTACCCACTCCCCAACTAGGCGGAGTGCCTCTTCCCCACCCAAACATATCAATAAATTTGGGTATGTGGTCTCCCATCCCCATTTGCAGTCATCAATGGTATACCTCAATTTTAGGGGCTCCCAGCCCGACCCATGGAGGAACAAAGTAACCTTTATCTCGAAGAGAGCCGAGCGCCAGTAACAAATACTCTATCAAATGCCTTTCAAATCAGTAAGCCGCTGTTAAGATAGGAACATTTTCACCAATGTCCCGAAGCATCCCTGGAGATAGAATTCTCTGCAATCCCCCGCATCTGTACATCTGTACAGCTGTTCGACCAAAGTTACGTCTATGGGTCTGTAGTACCAGCGGGGCCATCCTCTGTAGGTGTCTCCTCGGTCTCTTTGTGCCTTCTCGTCCCTGTATTGCGATCTCGACGGTGGCCACCTCTTTTGCGCCATGCATCCAACCAGTCCCACGCGTCTTCTGGCGAGGTGAAGATCCACGTCTTTCCTTCAGATTCCACTCTCAGTTTCGCTGGAAACAACATGGCATATTTCACCTCTCGATCCCGGAGCTCTTTCTTTACTGCCTGAAAGCTACTCTGTTGGGCCTGGACCCTGGCCGTGAAGTCTGGGAAAAACGTTATGTCGCTGTTTTCTACCTTTAGTGAGGGCCCCGCCCGTGCCGTTTGCAGGATGACATCTCTGTCTCTGTAGTTAAATACTCAGGCTATTAGGGGTCTCGGAGGGGCCCCGGGTTTTGGCCTCCCTCCCGGGATCCGATGTGCACGTTCATACTTGGAGAGACTTTTAGGCTGCAGACATTTAACTATAAGATCTTCGACAAAGAGGTCCGCTGCTGGCCCCTCCGCCCGTTCGGGCACACCTAAAATGCAGATATTGTTCCTGCGGGCCCTCCCTTCATACTCATCTAGCTGTTGCGCCATTTTCACGTGCTGGCTCTGAACCTGGGTTCTGAGTTGAGCCTTATCATCCTACAGCGACGACGTGGTCAGTTTTAGGTCCTTAACTTTTTCGTCCATTTTCCGAAAGTCTGCCCGCAGTAGGGATACTTCAGTGGTGACGGAGTCCAGGGAGGACCTCACTCCACCGATGGCCTCCAGCACATCCCGTATGGTAGGTTCCGACTGCGGTCCCGACTCTTTTTGCGACCCTGGGTCCTCCGGTCGCTGCGTCTCACGGTCTTCCCCAGTCTTATTCCAGGCGAATTTTGCAAGCTTACCCTGTACGCTCGCCTTCGGGCCTCGCCTGGTCACCATGACTGACGTCGTTGTATAAGGGACAGCAGCTGAGAGGAGGTACCGATCAGGGCAATATGGTCGTGCCTAGGATTAGCCCACTTCGGTCCTGTTACCGCCGCAGTCTACGGCTCCAATGGGTAGGCTTACTGTCGACTCGGATCACGAGGTTGCCCTGGCGAGGACCCCTCCCAGCCCCTTGCAGCTGTCAGGCCGACAGCTCACTATCGCCTTCTTCCGCCGCAGCGAACCTCCCCTAACCAACAGGGAGGGGTCAGACCCCGATACTGGCACCTCTGGCGTTAAGTGCAGCCTTTATGGTCCAGCGGTGTAGGCTCCTACCTCTCTCAGCAGCCTCAGGGGTGAGCCTCAGGGGCGCCGCCCCTGCACGGAAGTCTGTGCAGGTCCTCTGGGGGGGGAGGGGCTGCAACAGGCAGTTGTATTCCAGGCAGAAACAGCGGGAAGGGGGTGGAGAGCCCAGGCCACCGAACGCCCTCAGGCCTAGGCCCACCAACACTCCATCCCCAGGCCCGCCGTCCCCCGAGCGCAGCCGAAACAGGCGCCTGCTCCGCGCTCGGAGCACCTCTCGCTGGGCCTGGATCGCGTCGGGGACACCAGGTCAATCGCGCTCCGCGCGGCCTGCGAATCCACCAAAACCCGCTTGGGGGCACAGGATCATCTCCGAGCGAAGGCAGGGCCAGTCAGAGTCCCAGCACCTTGCGCGGCTGTTCCCCACCTCGTCCTCTTGCGCTGCACTGGCTCCTCCTCCAACAACACCAGGGCTCGGGGAGACCTCCACCCGGGCCTGCAAAGCTGGGGCCTCGAGTATCGACGTCAGCCAGCAGCTTCACGCGCACTCCTCCCGCGCTCAGTCTCCTTTCCCCGGGCAGGCTCTCAATCAACCCCGGCACACCAGCCGCCGCGCTACCAAGAGGAGTCACCTCCAGTTATGTCTGGTCTGATGCCGCCGGAATCTTCGCTGCCTCCGCTACGGGCCCAGGGGCTGTATCATTCATCAACCGCCATCCGCCTCTGTCATCCGCCTCTGGTTTTGCGGGTGATTCCCAACACTTGTCGATGCTAGTGGAGCCAACTGCCTGCCAGCGGTGTCCCTGGTGGTGGGTACCGTCTTTTCTGGTACATCATCTCCTACGCTGACGACACCCAGCTCATCCTCTCCCTCACCAAGGACCCGCACACCGCCAAAACCAACCTCCACGAGGGTATGAAGGCCGTCGCCGAGTGCATGAGGAACAGCCGCCTGAAGCCGAACTCGGACAAGACAGAAGTCCTCATCCTCGGCCCATCTCCGTCGGCCTGGGACGACTCCTGGTGGCCGACTGCACTAGGAACAGCTCCGACACCCACGGACCACGCACGCAACTTGGGATTCATCCTTGACTCCTCCCTCTCCATGTCCAAGCAGGTCAACGCCGTCTCCTCCTCCTGCTTCAACACCCTCCGCATGATCTACAAGTGGATCCCGATCGAAACCAGAAGAACGGTGACCCAAGCCCTCGTCAGCAGCCGGCTGGACTACGGCAACGCACTCTACGCCGGAATCCCCACCAAACACCTACAATGACTACAACGCGTCCAGAACGCCTCGGCCCGCCTGATCCTCAACCTCCCTTGCCGCAGCCACATCACCCCTCACCTGAGAGACCTGCACTGGCTCCCCATCCATAAGAGGATCACCTTCCAACTCCTCACCCACGCATACAAAGCGCTCCACAACTCTGGACCAGCATACCTGAACAGCAGACTCAACTTCTACACCCCCGCCCGCCAGCTCCGTTCTGCAAGCCTCGCCCTCGCCGCCGTTCCCCGAATCCAACGAAGCACCTTCCTTCTCCTTCCTCGCGACCAAGACCTGGAACACCCTCCCAACCCACCTACGGCAGACCCAGGACCTGCTCGCCTTCAGGAGTCTCCTCAAGACCTGGCTCCTCAAGAGCAGTAGCAGCAGCCACCCCCCCCCGCCTTTAGCGCCTTGAGACCCTCGCGGGTGTGTAGCGCGCTCTATAAATACTGTGATTGATGATGCTGCTGTTATGAGGTCAGGATAGTGTCGGATTAGTGCCGGGGATGCGGAACTCCGCTAGCCAGCTGCCATTTGCTTCGGCTGCTAGCCACGCCCCCCGCTTTGAAACTTTTTAAAAACTATTTTCCTTTTAATAATATGACACTGAGGACCCGGGCATCAAATGAAAAATAAAATAAAACAAGCATTGGCATAGCCAATAGGTCTCGCCTTTGGAACCTTCTAAGTATTTAGTTATGCAGTACAATATCCTTGGTGCAACAACACCAACTGTTGCATGGCTAAACACTTATAAGGTCCCAAAGGCGAGACCTATTGGCTATGCCAATGCTTGTGTTAATAAAGGCATCAACTCCAAATACATTTTGAAGTCCACGTGGGGAATCCCCTCAGTAGAGTTTTATGTACGGTAAAATGTCCTAAAAGATTCTACCTTGTTCCTTTATTTTAACAGTGGAGTCCCCTTTTCTCTGAGAATTTCATATAACATCTCTCGCTTTGCTCTAGTGTTCAGATTGAAAGTGAAGTGCTAGTGTGGTTTATAACCACTTTCATAATACCGCTTTCTAATCTTAATTTGTGAAACCTCTATTAACTGGCCTTTGCTGAGTACTTTGAGTCGTTCTCTGTCAAAATACCCCTTTTGCCAATATTGATTACGGCTCTTAACGCTGAGACATTGAGCAGAAGAGAACTCAACCTTTATATTCCCGTTTTTGCTTTTCATTAACAAGCTTTATGTCACATACTCCTCGAGCATGGTCTGGAAAGGTGATGTCCAATTTCAGTCTGTTCAATCTTCTGAAGAGTCTCTGCAAAAAAAGATATTCCATCCTCATTTAAGAGGCATGTGGGTGAGAACCCAATGAGTAATCCCTCACCCATGTACGCCACACATTCTCAAAAGGACTCGCATCCACTAAAGACGGACACGCTTCTGGAGACCACATTAGAACCACACCTGTCTGATCTGGATGCATCAATGGAATTCATCATTATTTCATGGTCACTTGCCATACCTATTTTACCATATGCAACGTTAAACACATTAAGCAGCATATAGGAAACTCATCTTGGCAGTGTTCTGGCCGTAAAGTGCCACTTTGGTCAGAAAACCTTTCCAGGAGTATTTCCACAACTCTCTCTCCTTTGCACATGAACAGAATTGAAGTGTAAAGGCTCTGGCTTTCACTCTACAATTGTCAGATTTGGACAGGTGGGGTTCCTGACAACAAACAGCTTTGGGGCCTAATTCTCCGAGACACTTAAGCATGTAGACTCTTGTGTTCTAAAGGTTGAGGCCCCTGGTGTTAAATGTTACAATCTTAGCCATTAGTCTTTTGCAGTATACATCTATATCTAGAAAGCGTGAGAGGTTCTAACGTTGCCATTCGAGCAGGATGGCATCTGTGCCTTAGACATTGGCTGTATGACTTGCGCACAAGCGCAGAATCTCCAGCAATGGCTGTACCCTACACCTTACCTGCCACAGACTGCAGGGGAGACAGACAGTGCATCACCCTGTCCTTTGCGGACAGTCATCTCCTCCACCCCGTCGTGACCCAGAGGGGAGATTGCCACAGTGAAATACACGGTGTGGGCATGGGGTGGATCTCACTGCAGA
The DNA here is from genome assembly GCF_964204655.1 of Triturus cristatus. Lineage (NCBI taxonomy): Eukaryota > Metazoa > Chordata > Amphibia > Caudata > Salamandridae > Triturus > Triturus cristatus. Next base: position 1,161,616,907 of record NC_140583.1, read on the forward strand.
ACCCATTCACCTAGCGAGAAACCAAGCCGTGCCACCCACAATGGAAAAACAGGTCTGTCAGCAAATACAGCATATGAATCTAGAGGCAATGGATGATCTCTATCCCGACGGAAAGTTCATAAACCTAGATGTCCTGCGGGCATCTCTGCACTGCACGACCCTGGACATTTCCTTAATTACTGCATGCACAAGCCTGAAGCCAGGTATATGCTGACTTCCCACAGGACCCTCCAGCTGGGCCACATTAGACCTGATTCTAGCATCGCCCTCTTGTAAGAGGTTGTTCACAAAGCTATATTCTACTATGCAGACTACAGCCTCAGTAGCCGTGCCCAGGGCGCATGCTTTGAGGTAGGGGAGATTGAGGTAAATATTCCCGACCCGCAGTGGAAGTATTGCTGGCCCAAACGGGATCATTGTCTCCTAATTATAGACGGCATAGAATTTACTGAACGTCCTTTCAGCTCAGAAAAATGGGTCTTTGGACGGACACGTGCTGCAGTAGATGCGGGACCGGCGGGGCTCATTTTATGCACCTGGCTTGGCGATGTTCCGGGGTTGCTGCTAATTGGGCACAAGTGATTGAGTACATAGAGGAGGTAACTGCAAGTGTAGTGCCCCGGCAGTCAGCGTTACAGCTTCTGAGATATTTGAAGGAACTTTTGCCTGGTACACCTAAGTTCACTGACTTGATGCTGCTACTGGCTATTTGGGAAAAGAACGACTGATGGACGGAATTTTGAACAATGTGTGCCGAACTCACCTGGTGTCTTGTTTCCGCCACTTGTGCCGCCACTGCCAACAGAGTCACTTGGGCATTCCTGAAGGTCCCGGCCGTGAGCGAGGACGCCGGCCAGGGACTACAAGCCCCAGCAGCCCTAGTGCCGCTGATGGAGCGGGTAAAATATTTTCTTTTTATATACCCAATCCATTTACACATGTTTATATTAAAACGATTAATGAATAATTTTAATAACTAATAGTTGATGTGTAAGGACTAAACCAACCTTATTAACCGAAAGAATACACGTGGGAATGCAAATGCATGGCTAAAAATAATAAGTGAACTAAGTTGTATGCATATTAAAACGATAAATGTTGCTTGAGTAATGTTATAGTGATTTGCGCTTAAATAAACCAGCATTAACGGCTTTGAATGTTGCGTATGGCTAGATAAATGCATACACATAAGGGTATTAGCAAGGGTTTAACACTGTTTTATTCATTTCTATGTATTAATTACGATTTTGTGTTTCTTTGCTTAAAGTGGACTATTCTGGCCTACCAAAAGATGGCCGCCGACTGAAACCTAACTAAAGTACATTACTTCATCATTTGAACAATGGAGAAAGGCGCCTGCACTGACTTCGTTCGTGTCCCTTGGGTGACCTGTCAGACCATGCCCATGAAGACTACCCTGGGCGAGGTGCCAATGTCCCTGAACATGAAGCAAATGTTGCTACTGGAAAAAATGAACTGTCGAACCCAACCTGTTTCCAACGAACTGATACATTTAGGACTATGAAATAGTCTTTCCCATACATTTTCTTTGAGACTTCTTCCACATGGGAAAATTTTAAAATGTTTCCTAATGTATTGAGATGTATTTGAATTCAGCCAATCGTTGGCCTGGGAAATGACAAAATGTAACTTAATATGTAAAATTTAGTATAAATATTAGTAGACTAGAGAGGGAAGAGGCTGCTCTTCGCTAGACACCACTTTATGCAGAAGCTATTGACGGAGAATAGATGATCAGAGATCTTTATGCTGACGGAGAGGACGGAGACTTTAAACTCTGATGAATTTACTAAGGACCAGTTCTGACTTAGAAAACGACAATTAGCCAGAATAGGTAAATATGACAAAAGATGATATTGCATTATTAAGATTTAACCTGCATTTAAATTAGATAAAAGAAAATCATTATTTGAATTACTGTGTCGGGTGATTATTTCATTGAAATGTTATTTGATCTGGTTTGAGAGTTAAAGTGTCATTAAACTAAATAACAACTAAATGATTCGACCGACCTCTTGATGGAGGAATTGTTAGGGTGTTTTAGGAGAAGTGGTTTTCCTCTATTAAAAAGAACAGTTGTGGTTAGGATTTGATATCCCTTTGTAGGTACGGATAGTTCGAGAGAATGAATATTGGTGTTATGGGCCCCACCAGCGTATGATGTGTGTATGTGCGTGTGACTGAGAAATCATTCTGTCCGTGGAAGCAGGGGGAAATTTAGTAATCCGAACTGCACCAGTATTTCTGGTAGCTAGAGATGGTTTTTATTGTTTTGGTTTAATGATTTTAGCATGTATTTACATCAGATTGGTCGCACACTGCTACACCTACCAGTCGTGTTCCCCCAATGAAAATGGTCCCTGAAGGTCAGCGTCGGCGGATACACCTATGCTCAAGAGTGCGTGCAAGTATGCGTGGCGTGTGCCATCCCTGGACACGTGTTTCGAGGTAGTTGCCTCTCGTCAGCAGGGAGTAGGAAAATGAGAGTGGGGTTGCTGTGTAAGCTGCTAAAAACATAATCAGGTCTAGTACCTCTCTTAGCGCGCAGGTGCGTAACCATGAGTCCGTCGACTCCACCGGCTCAAGGGAGCCTGAATATAAAGTTACATCAGATTGGTCGCACACTGCTACACCTACCAGTCGTGTTCCCCCAATGAAAATGGTCCCTGAAGGTCAGCGTCGGCGGATACACCTATGCTCAAGAGTGCGTGCAAGTATGCGTGGCGTGTGCCATCCCTGGACAGCATGTATGTAGCTTATCGATTATTGATTGGTATTGATATATGTACTAACACTATATGTTGAAGTCGTATTGAGTTTTATGTTGTCTGTACGGCTTCTGGGATGTAGGAAGTCGGGAATTGGTAACAGTTCCGTAGCAGAGCAGAGGTAAGTGCTGCTCTGGGGAAAGACGGAATTGTGGTTGCCCATAGGTACACGGGAGAAACGTGTGACAATAGAAGTTGCACGGCGCATTGTCTGGGTTCGATTCGGCAGCATCGTCGTGTGTTGCCATTAGTGAAATTCTCTGTGTGAGAGAAGTGTGAATGATAGCAAAGGGTTACCTGTGAAATTTTGGTCTTAGGTACCAGGAAACCAAATGGCATACCGATAACGCTTACTACTGAAAAGGTAGCAGGTATATTCTGAGCTTGCTAGAAGGACAAAGCAGAGGTAAGCGCTGCTTTGTTAACGTATGTTATAGTTCTGTAGTAGGACAGACTGTTCGCTGTTCTCGGAAAAGACAGGATTCTGTGTGAATGAACTACATTTTCTTGTGTGAAAGTGCGTGACTGAAATAGCATTCTGGTTAATTGCGAAACTCTGGATTTATTTCTCAGGAGCATTGCGTTTCCAACTATGTGTCTTAAATCTGGAGAAAACAGTTAATTGATGCTTGGTAGAAGGGTAAAGTAGAGGGATGTGCTACTTTGCCAACGGACCTAACGATTCTGTAGTAGGGCAGAGGTAAGCGCTGCTCTCGGAGAAACAGGATTCTCGTGGGAAAGGTCTTTTGCTATTCTGTGATTAGCGAAGCAGACAATGGAGATGTTTGTATGTTGTAACTAACAAGTATTGTAAAATTGAAACAAAGTCTACCGAGTAGTTTTGTAAAGGAGTGGTAGACTGGAGACAGGAGTTAGGAGCAGGAGCTTCTGCAGCGACTGCTAACATCAGAAAGACCGCGCTGGGATTGGACAGCTAGTCAGAGGGGTAAAACACTCTGGATTGGTACGTCAGTGTGAGTCGCGCAGGGATTGGAGATTGTGACAGTGACGTAGACGCTCCAGGATTGGTGCATTAGTGTGAGTCGCGCAAGGATTGGAGGTTGTGACAGTGACGTAGACGCGCCAGGATTGGTGCGTGAGTGAGAGTCGTGTTGCTATTGGACTAAAGATCGAACAGTCGAAGACAAGACTAAAGGGTTTACGAGAGAAAGGAAAATGTATTATCATTCACCTGAGAAAAAGAAAAAATCCTTGTTTAGTAAAATAAAAAAATGGTTCGTGAAAGACAAAGATTGTGACTAGGGAAGGACAGTTACTTCCTCCGACGAAAACCCCCACATCCTTCATGGTTGCGAAATATGGGTACCATACTTGCATCTGGTTAGACAATTGGGCGAAGTATACAAAGGAAGACGGAGTATTAGCGTTTCCAGAAAATGGTTCCTTTAATTTGGCAATATTAAGGAATTTACGGGAGAGGATGATGAGCTTAGATCCGCGACCTAGGCCTACGCAGTTTGAGGCGTTGACAGAGTGGGAAGACGAGATGCATGAGCGAGAAAAACAGAGAAATGGCAGTAGATACAGATATATGTTCGGACGGCCGAACGATCGTGAAACTCATTGTGATCGAATGAGAAGGTGGCGAGACGCAAGTATGACTGAAGGATTGTTTCCAGTAAGAACTGCAGGGGAAAGTGAGGGAAGGAAATGCATAGAAAAGAAACATAATGTAGAAACCAGAAGGTACGGAGCAAATGAAACAGAAGACGATATGTTTTACAAAAGTCCACCTCCATACAGGCAGGAATCAGAAACGCCAACCGCAGGTACACCAGTGAGGGAAACTCTGAGAATCATTAAAACAGAAGTTACGACTCCAGAGGTAAAGAGAAGGAATTCTCTTAGGGAACGGGAGATGGAAAATAAGGTAGAGAGTGAAAATTCAAGGGAACTAGCAAAAACCACATTAGAACTGACAGAGAAAATAAGAGAATTGACGAAAAATCTAGAAGCAGTTACAGTTCCTGTGACCATAGGTCCCGTGATGCCTATTTTTGAGAAGCAGAAAGAAAGTGAGCATGGTCTAACAGTTCCGTATGTGAATAATAGACAGACAGAACAGCCCCTGATGAGAGCAAAAGAGAATCCTTGGAGACACACCATGAGTGAAGGTGAACTACATGTGTCAAATAACCCATTTTATAATCCTGATACTGTAGAGAGAAGCAGAATGGTAGGGGGACCAATATTAGAACCACAAAGACTGACGGAACCAGGGAATGTAGAAAAATCAATGGGTATAACTACAGACGAATTGAGCGAATGGCTGAAGGGTTTGCAAGGTAAAGAAAAAGAATCCCATACCATTGATGTGGCAAAATTACGGATGGTGTTAGAAGAATTAATAGTAGGGACCATCCCCACAGAAAAGCTGAAAAGATGAGGAATTATTGTTTTTATGTAAAAGTATCACTTGGAGAGCAAAGAATTTACATGACAGACTAGCAGAAATAGCAAGTGAAATGGGAATTGACATGGACAAGGTAAAAGCTTTACAGAAGCCTTACCGAGTGGATTTCACGAAAAAGGATATTGAGAATCTGAACACTGCAGGACAAATAGGGCAGATTAGGGACATAATCACAGTGTTGAGGAAATGGGGAGATGTGGACAAATGGAAAAGCAGATGGTATAGGAAGCGGGATGATACCTCAGACAGAACTTTTCCAGCATTTCCCGTGAGAGAAAAGGAAAAAGTAGTGACAGAATTCCCCATGAGAGAGATTCCAGGAGGGGGATATGTGCATGTTCCATGGACAAGACAGGACATTTTGTCATTTACGAATGACTTCCCTCGATCGAGTGGTACAGACAGGTAGACAGAATTGTAAATTGTTAAATTGTCAAAAGTGCTGTGGATTGATCTGAATAGTCTGTTTGATATAATAGTGCTAGCAGACTTATGGGCAGAATGCAAGATAGTCATAGATTGGCCAACTAAAGAATACCCGAGAGATCCCAAAACAGGAACACCAGACCCAGAGGTAATGAAGAAATATGAACAGGTCATGGTGTTTTTGAAAAACAAAGTGCCTCCCAAAGAAACAGACTGGGTTGAAATAGATCAAACCCATCAAGAAGCGAAAGAGTCAGTTCACGCTTACTATGAAAGGCTAATATTAGCTTTCAAACAGTTCAGTGGAGATGACAATATGGGAGAAAAAGACCTGAGTCATTTTGTGTACAGATTTGTGTATGGTTTGCGTCCCGAAATTGGGGAAACGATTAAGCACCATACGGTGGACTGGCAGAGTAAGAAAATAGATGAGATCCTAAGGCATGCTAAATACTTTAGTGATGAGATTGAGGCAAAGCAGCGAAAACTAAAAGAAAAGGCAATGTGGGCTCAAGTGAAAGTCGCAGAGAAACAGGAAGCTCAGCTGGTTGAACAAGCTAATTACCCAGGCATTAAACCAAGATTTGGCCCAGGAAAAGGGAAGGGTAATATAGAAGAAGCTAAAAAGAAGTTTCCATGCCACAATTGCGGAAGGTTAGGGCACTGGAAATCCGAGTGTAAATATCCACCAAGTACTAATAATGAAAATCCATCATTGAATCCACAGGTGCAGTGTGAGGTGAGTGGCCCACCGCCGCAACAGCAGAAGGCTGTTAATCCACAGAATCAGGTGCCAAAACTGCCATTACCGCAAAGCAGGAACACCCAAAGATATAGCAAAGAAGCGGGATTCTACAATGAAGAACAGGTAAACAAACCGCAACGCGCGAGCGCTGTGTCACAATATTGGCTGCGAAATGACGAGGGTGAGTCAGAGGAGACTTATTGACGGTGCCGAAGAGAGGAAGAAGGGTGCGTACTTGGCGCAACTCTAGAGATAGATCAGACAGGACCATTTGTGGATCGGAAAGTTAATGATGAAAACATTACTTTTCTAGTAGACACTGGAGCTACGCGATCTACTGTCAGGTCAGCAGATGTGAAAAATCTTCGTCTTTCGGATGAAACAATCCAAGTAGTTGGTGTGTCAACACCCAGATAAGGACCTACCTTACCGAACCGGTAAAAGTCAAAATAGGGAAATTCACAGACATGCACCAATTTGTGGTGTGCGATACTAGTCCTGTGAATCTGTTAGGCAGGGACCTTCTGTGCAAAATGAATTGCACCATATTCTGTACTCCAGATGGAATAGCATTTGAGACACCAGACGAGGATGTACTGTATAAGATGACAATAGCTAATCAAGAAAATGGAATTACAGGAACTTATGCAGTATTTAACCCAGATGAATTACCCAAAGAATTGAAGCAGTCAGTGAAGGCAGGAGTCTGGGATTTTACTGGAGAAGATGTAGGCCTTATGAGAAATATAGATCCAGTAAAGATGACACTAAAAGAAGGAGTAATTTATCCAAACATTCCCCAATATAGACTGACACCGGAAATAATTGAAGGGGTAACACCTTTAATTGAGAAAATGATTCAACAAGGAGTGTTGAGAGGAGGAGCCAAGATGGCGACCGGGACGGCAGCGTAGACTCCCGGCTCCGTGAACCTCCGCATCCCGCACGAATATCCTGCCTGAGATCCTCAACCTGTGCTACGTGGTCTTGTTTCTGAAGGAGAGGGGCTCCCGACTGTGTGACTCCGAGGTTTCTAGCAGTGCTATCGCCGGAGAAAACTGCATCTGAACCTTGCGGCCTGTGCGACCCTGGAGCCGGGACATCGAGTGGACGCCGTGGCCGGGTGGCAGTGCGACAACAGCGGCTGGTGGTGACTGGGTGGAGTCGGCCCACCGGAGCGGTGCCAAACTCGGCCTGCATCTCGGCGTGGTCATTTCTACTGCCCAGTGTAGCTGACCGAGTGCATGACCGGGGGCGCAAATCTTGGATCCTCCGGTGGCTGCCCCTGCCTTGCTGGTGAGCTGCCCGGCCGCCGTCCGTATCCTGCCCCGATCATTGCGGGCCGCCCCCGGATTTCTACGGGAGCTGGTCCGTGGTGGGGACGACTGTTGCCCGTGACCACGGATAGTTTTTGTGCCTGCCCCCGGAACCCGGTCACCCGCGACGTGGACATCGCGACGCTTGTCCCGGGGTCCCGGCCCCGGTGAGGGTCGGGCATACTTGGCGGCCATCTTGGGTCGATGAAGCCTACCATCCTGTCCGCTGGGCCGCAGCGGGCCTGTGAGCGTACGATTTTTGAGAGTGTGGCGGCGAGATCACAAAGAGCTGAGCTGGGGTACGGCGACCTCCTCGAGGCTATTGGTACTCTTCACTCCTCCTTGGTTCATGGTTTCGTGATCTTGGGGAGTAAGCTCGATGGTGTGGCGTCGGAGTTGGGGCAGTGGCGGCCCGCCTGTCCGCACGAACACAGAGTCTACCCACACTGCGCGCAGGAGGACGCTGTGGCGGCCACCCCTGAGGTTAGTGTACGACTGGACGCCCCGGCCAGTATGCTACAGTGTGTTCGACCTTCTGAGGGCCTGATCTTTCCCGGAGGCGTCGGACCTGAGTGGGATTTGGTGGCCTCATCCCGTGCATGCCCTCCTGCGACCCAGAGACAACTCCAGCACCTAATGTCTGCTTTGGCTGCTTCTGCCTTCCTGAACCTTGCGTGCAGAGCAGATCCTAGGGCAGCACTGGGAAGCCTGTTTCCTCAAGCGGCGGACTGTGTTGATGCTCAGAGACTTCCACCCCACCTGTGTGCGTCGCTTCTCTGTTGTTATTGGACATTCCTCTGCCTAGGAACATTGGGTATGGTGCTGGGTCGAGGGGTTGGCATGGGCAGAATTCCAAAGAGTGGTCAGGGATGAGGCTAGCCCCTCGGGGGTGGTCGCCTAGTGGACGGGCGGGCTTGGGGTGGTGTGCTCTCCTGACATGGCTACTGGCACAATAGGTGCATAATGCTCCCCATCGAGGTTTGAGAAGATTGTTTTTGTGCTGTTCCTTGTTCACTTTAGGGGAACCTTACCGTGCGGGAGGGAGAAGCCGGGGGTCTGTTATGAAGGCCCTCCTCCAGTTTATAAATACTTTCTCTACCCCCCCGTCTGGTGGGGGTCCTTTCCTACTTCTTTTTCCCTATTCTCCTACATTTCGGGTCTGGTTCCAGGGCGACAGGCACACTGCTGGGGGGGGGGGGCCGTACTCATCTGCAGAGGTGCAGGGTGGGGGGTTGGGGGAGGGGATTCTGTATTCTTTCATCTTTTTTTCCATGGCCTCCTTTTTCTTCTCTGATTCTTTTTGTTTTCTTTTCTGGGATCAGCGTGATACACCTCCTTTTGCTATGCCTCGTTGCCGTTCCATGTGTTCACAACTTCCGGGGTGTTCTTGGGGAGTTCTGGCGGGTGACTGCGGGCGCAACTGTATACTATGTGTTTCCCCATCCTGATGTTCTTGTGTTTGCGCCATTGACCGAATAGATTGCTGTAAATCGCTAACGTTCATTACTCCGCATATCCGTGATCGTTGTTTTTCAAATTGCTTGTCACCTGATCCTTCTGCCTCGTTTCATCATAAAATGAAAACCTTTCTCTCCTGGTGCCCTACTTACGCTGTTCACAGTATTAACAGTACGATTTTGCTCCCCGAAGTGCTGCCTGTGTTTATACTTGTTGTTATTGCTCTGATTGCTTAGCGGCCGGCCCTGGGGGGTTGTAGGCCCATACTTGTTCTTCTTGAACTGTCAATAAAGGTTTTCAAAAAAAAAAAAAAAAAACAAGGAGTGTTGAGGGAAATAGTGAGCAGTCCATGTAACTCACCTATAATGGGACTGAAAAAGCCCAATGGGAAGTTCAGGATTGTGCAAGATTTGAGAAGAATTAACAAGATTGTTGTGTCATGTTGTCCCATTGTTCCAAATCCATCAGTGATTTTGTATCAGATTCCCCATGATGCAGAATGGTACACAGTAATTGATTTGTGTCATGCTTTCTTTTCCATTCCGTTGCATCATGACAGCCAGCCGATTTTTGCATTTCGGTTTGGAAAACGTATTTTGGCATGGTGCCGAATCCCACAGGGGTACACAGAGAGCCCCTCCATTTTCAATCAGTTGCTAAAGAAATCTCTGGAAAGTCTTACCATGCCTGAAAATTCGGTTTTGGTTCAATACATTGACGACCTATTGGTGGCGTCAAAAACACGCGAAGCTTGTGAAACGGACACAATAGCTTTGCTGAATCATTTGGCAGATGGAGGACTGAAGGTATCTCCGACAAAATTGCAATACTGTAAAAAAGAAGTACAATATTTGGGTCTTACCATTGAAAAAGGGCTGAGAAAAGTAACCATAGACAGGATCAGATTCATTAGAGGAATGAGAGCTCCAATGACCCAAAGAGAGGTGAGAATGTTCCTAGGAACGGTTGGTTACTGTCGTCAGTGCATAAGTAACTTTTCCCTAATTGCCAAACCATTGGTAAAATTGACAAAAAGTGAGGTTAAAGACCCCCTTGAACTGAACAAAGATGAATTGGCAGCATTCAGACAGTTAAAGAACAGTCTTTGCGAAGCCCCAGCTTTGGGAATGCCAGACTACGAGAAAGAATTTGAACTATACTGCAGTGAGAGAAATGGATGTGCACTTTCAGTGTTAATACAGAAACATGGAAGGCAAAGGAGACCAGTTGCATATTTTTCATCAATGTTAGATCCAGTGGCGGTAGGTTTGCCCGGGTGCCTGAAAGCAGTAGCTGCTACATGCCGAAGCCTAGAACAGAGTGAGGGAATCGTGATGGGGTATCCAGTAAGAGTGTTTGTACCTCATAATGTGGCGATCCTCTTAACGAGGAGCCGAACACAGTTCATGTCCCATAGTCGGCTGACTAAGTATGAGAAGGTCATTCTAGGTGCAACCAATGTGAGTCTGGAAAGATGTGTGAATGTGAATCCAGCTACACTTTTGCCTGATGCAGAGAGAGTGGAGGTAAGAGATTATGTTGATCATGATTGTCTGGATGTGCTTGACTATTGCACGAAACCTCGACCTGACATAAAAGATTTACCCTTGCCAGAAAGTGAGTATGTGTTGTTTGTGGATCGGTCAGGCTTGAGAACAGATGAAGGATTGTTGAGTGCGGCCTATGCTATATGCACAGTTGCTGCAGTCATAGAAGCATCACACTTGAAAGGAGTTAAATCCGCTCAAGTAGCAGAACTAGTGGCATTAACTAGGGCATGCAAAATTGGGAAGAATGTGAGAGTGACTGTGATAACAGACAGCCAGTACGGCTTTGGAGTTGTCCACGATTTTGGCCAACTTTGGCTGCAGAGAGGTTTCCTGACCTCAAGTGGAACTCCTATAAAGAATGCAGAAGTGGTGGGAAAATTGCTGGAGGCAATACAGTTGCCAAAGGAACTGTCAGTGGTAAAATGTGCTGTTCATAGTCAGGGTAGTGATTATATCACTACTAGGAATCGCTATGCCAATGACATGGCTCAGTACTGTGCCCGAAATCTATATTCGATCAATAGGGACAAGGAAAAGGAAATGTTTTCTTGCTCCATAATGTTTACTAACGTTGTGGGAACATGGGAAGAAGTAAGGCAGTTACAGGATGAAGCAGGAGATGAAGAAATGAAGCAGTGGGTAAAAGCAGGTTGTGCACCAAGGGAGAAAGATCATGTGTGGGTCTATCGGGATGGAAGACCAGTAATGCCTGATAGCATGATGTCAACCATGGCACGGATGTATCATGGCCAAGGACATCTGGGAAGGGATGCCATGATAAGGGCTTTTAAGCAGACCTGGTACAATGCAAAATTCAGGTTGATAGCCGAGAGTCTCTGTCAAAGATGCTTGATATGTCAGCAGTACAATCCTGGAAGGAAAACAGTGGTGAGCCTAGGCACAATAGGCCGAGAGGGAGGACCCTTCACCAGAATGCAAATAGATTTCATTGAAATGCCCCCTTATAACAAGTTGAGGTATGTTCTGGTGGTAGTTTGTTTGTTTTCCAGGTGGGTGGAGGCATACCCAACAAGAAGAAATGATGGAATCACAGTGGCCAAGCTCTTGTTGAGGGAATTCATCCCAAGATACGGGTTTCCAATAACCATAGAATCAGACAGAGGAGAACACTTTTACAATGAGATCATGAAATTGATTTGTGAAGCATTGGGTGTACAACAAAAACTACATTGTGCCTATCGACCAGAGGCTTCTGATGTGGTTGAGCAAATAAATGGTACGATCAAAAACAGAATAGGAAAAATGTGTTTAGCCACAGGAATGAAATGGCCTGATGTCTTGCCTCTAGTCTTGATGACAATTAGATCTACTCCAGACAGAACTACAGGTTTGAGTCCCCACGAAATGATCATGGGACGAGCCATGAGACACGTATTTGTTCCAGTCAACAAGTTGATGACAATAACTGATGACATGATTTTGGATTACTGTAAAGGCCTGGCTGACGCAGTCCATTCTGTGTTTCACCAGGTTGGAGCGGACGCCACTACCCTTGAGAGAAAACCAGCCCATGACCTAAGCCCAGGTGACTGGGTGAGAATAAAAGTCCACAGAAGAAGGAATTGCTTGGTTCCAAGGTGGGGAAGGCCAAGGCAAGTGATATTGACTACAACAACAGCTGTAAAGTGTGCTGGACTGAGAAATTGGAGACATGCGAGTCACACTTTGAGAGTTCAAAATCCAGCAGATAGCATTGGGAAAGAATATTTCTTTGAATCAGGATCAAGTGATGATTCAGGCGATGAGAATACAAAATCAAAAGAAAATCCTGAAAGGGGGGAAAAGGAGCCAAGACTAGTTCCAACTCCCAGAGAAGAAATTCTGAGAAAGATTACAGATTTCAGATGGTTCAGATTCTGGAGATGGGCAAAACGTCAGTGGCGAGCACAGAAAAAAGAAGAGAAAAGAAAAGAATGTCCCGTCAGAAGTAACATTTACTCCAGATGAGAGAGTAGAAGAAGTTCCACCTGAGGAAATTCTGGAAGGAGAAGAAGGGACAGTCACACAGAGAGAGGGCCAGATTGCGGAAGACCCCCGAGGAGGTGTAGGGAACTGCAACACATAGCTAGGTGAAGGGACAAGTAGTAAGCAGGAAAATTGCGTGCCGGAGACCCGAGGAGGGACAGAAGTAGGGCAAACACAAGAGGTGGAAAAAGAGACTATTGAAAAAGAAAAACCAAACGAGACAGAATCTGAAGACAGTGAAACTGAAATACCAGAGGGTCGAGTTCTAAGGAAGAGAACTTGGATTGAGGAAAGAAACAGTAAAGACGGCAAAACAAGAAGGAATGCTAAAGGAGATCTTTGGCCGAACAAAATAAAGAGACTAAGATATCGATTGACACGAGTCAAACCCTCAGAAGCTGAACAAGTGAATGAAGTAACAAGTCAGCACAGAGAAAAAGAGGGAGAGACAGAAGTGTCTGAAGCAAACAAACGATCGAGAAAACCAAACCAGAAGTATAAGTCACCTGAATGGACGTACGTGGCACTGCCTGAACAAGGAGAAGAGGTAGATAGTCAAGGAAATCCAGAGGAGGCTTTACTGAAATTATTTAAGGAAGAAGAAACAGCGGAAATCCTGAGAGTTATCCTATCCGATATCGGAGAAGAAGCGGAAGATCAGGAAATTCTGTATGTGGATGACGAGAAGGAAGTGAAAAACGACGAGAGGCCAAGCTGAGTGATTTCAAGCAGGTCCTTGTAGAAAATATAAAGGATTGAATAAGAAATTGAAGTATTTGGATCACCTGATAAGGGCCTAGCTCTTGCAGGAAAACTACAAGAAGCGGAGTAGAAGAGGCTAAGTCAAAAGACACAGTTAATTTTAACAAGATGGCTAACATAGATGATAACAAGAGTAGATGTACCTTTATGAGAAGATGGTGCAAGGCATGTTGTTGTTGTACAGGACTATTAATGCTTCTTTGGAGCGTACTCACTCTTTTGATCTCTTTCAAAGTAACTTTAGATACACTAGAAGGGCATACAGAGAATATGACTAACATAGTGAAGAGTTCACAAAAGGTAGTTCCATTTAAAACAATCACTGAGCACATGCACAAGGATAGGTCTATAACTGATTTTTTTTCTAGCAATGCTTTTTCAAAATTATTGTATGAATATGTAAGAACAATGGACGTAAGGGATTGCTATGTATGCATGCAGTTACCTGCCTCTGTTTCAGAAGGGGTGACTTATCATCACCTCCCAGCAACTTATGGAATAACATGTAGCGTTTTAACTAGTATATTTTATCAAGTAGGGAAATTAGAATATAATCTGTCTAATATAGATAACATTCTTGGACAATTGCCCATGAATAATGAATTGAATCCAGCTAAAACTGCTAACGTACTAGGTGAGATTTTTATAGAAACTAAAGAACTAACTTTAGAATATATTTTTAAGAACAATTTAACTTGTAGTTTGAAGACAGAAGAGAAAACATTTTTAGATATGGTTGAAGAGAGGGGATTGAAAATACACAAAAATGCAGAAGGACACAAAGAAGGGGAAAACATTTGGGAAATAGATGGGAAAAAGGAGACAAAGGGTGATGCTAGACCAACAATAGCTATAGATTCACCACAGGAAGGCAAATTATGCATTATGAGGGAAAGATCACAATATGATTATTATTATATAGGGACAAGTGAGTGTCATGATACATATTTTATTGCATCTGGATGGGGATTTAGAGGCGGAGAAGATCCAGTTTTCCCTGGACTGTACTATATTTGTGGGAACAAGGCTTATTACAGGTTGCCCGACCATTGGTATGGCACATGTTATGTTGGTCTGGTCTTTCCAAAGATTTTTCACAAGGATAGAGTAGAAAATAGTGGACCACATAACCTACTAATGCGTAGTAGAAGAGAAACTTGGCTAGAAATTGTAGGTGATATTTTTGGAGCCTTGATACCAGCAGTGGGAATATCTTTGAATGCAAATAATATTCGGAAATTGTCAACCATAGTGGATCGCTTGTCAACAAGCACCGCTGGAGGATTTCTTTTGGTAAACACTGAAATGGTTGCTATGCGTGCTATGATTATGCAAAATCGACTTGCCCTTGATATCTTATTGGCAAAAGAGGGTGGAGTCTGTGGAATGCTGAAAGTTCAACATAGTTGCACTTACATTCCTGATGAAAGCAAAGATCTAAAAGTATATATTAAAAATATTACAGAATTGCATGATGAAATAAAACCACTGGAGGTTAAAAGTATCTGGACTAGAATTAGTAATAAGATGGCTGTGATTAAAGCTTTCTTAGGTAAATTAGGTAGTACTATATTAGGGAAAATATTATTTCCATTAACGTGTGTGATTTTCATATTATTAATACTTAGATTAGGATGTATGTGTTGTAGACATAGAAGAAATAAAAAGAAAATTAGATGAGAAATTATCAAAAAGAAGGAAAAGAAACACGAAAGAGATTTTAATGAAATAGAATTGGAAGAATGGAAGGAGAGCATGTATGACAAAACAAAAAGGGAAGATGAAAAAGAAACAGAGTTTTAATTGAGGAAGAAAACATTTCGAATTTCCATAAAAGGGGAAAATAAATTGATTTTTGTGGGTTTTGTTTGTGGTGATAAAATCACCAAAGGGGGGATTGATGGAGCGGGTAAAATATTTTCTTTTTATATACCCAATCCATTTACACATGTTTATATTAAAACGATTAATGAATAATTTTAATAACTAATAGTTGATGTGTAAGGACTAAACCAACCTTATTAACCGAAAGAATACACGTGGGAATGCAAATGCATGGCTAAAAATAGTAAGTGAACTAAGTTGTATGCATATTAAAACGATAAATGTTGCTTGAGTAATGTTATAGTGATTTGCGCTTAAATAAACCAGCATTAACGGCTTTGAATGTTGCATATGGCTAGATAAATGCATACACATAAGGGTATTAGCAAGGGTTTAACACTGTTTTATTCATTTCTATGTATTAATTACGATTTTGTGTTTCTTTGCTTAAAGTTGACTATTCTGGCCTACCAAAAGATGGCCGCCGACTGAAACCTAACTAAAGTACATTACTTCATCATTTGAACAATTGGAGAAAGGCGCCTGCACTGACTTCGTTCGTGTCCCTTGGGGGACCTGTCAGACCATGCCCATGAAGACCACCCTGGGCGAGGTGCCAATGTCCCTGAACATGAAGCAAATGTTGCTACTGGAAAAAATGAACTGTCGAACCCAACCTGTTTCCAACGAACTGATACATTTAGGACTACGAAATAGTCTTTCCCATACATTTTCTTTGAGACTTCTTCCACATGGGAAAATTTGAAAATGTTTCCTAATGTATTGAGATGTATTTGAATTAAGCCAATCGTTGGCCTGGGAAATGACAAAATGTAACTTAATATGTAAAATTTAGTATAAATATTAGTAGACTAGAGAGGGAAGAGGCTGCTCTTCGCTAGACACCACTTTATGCAGAAGCTATTGACGGAGAATCGATGATCAGAGATCTTTATGCTGACGGAGAGGACGGAGACTTTAAACTCTGATGAATTTACTGAGGACCAGTTCTGACTTAGAAAACGACAATTAGCCAGAATAGGTAAATATGACAAAAGATGATATTGCATTATTAAGATTTAACCTGCATTTAAATTAGATAAAAGAAAATCATTATTTGAATTACTGTGTCGGGTGATTATTTCATTGAAATGTTATTTGATCTGGTTTGAGAGTTAAAGTGTCATTAAACTAAATAACAACTAAATGATTCGACCGACCTCTTGATGGAGGAATTGTTAGGGTGTTTCAGGAGAAGTGGTTTTCCTCTATCAAAAAGAACAGTTGTGGTTAGGATTTGATATCCCTTTGTAGGCACGGATAGTTCGAGAGAATGAATGTTGGTGTAATGGGCCCCACCAGCGTATGATGTGTGTATGTGCGTGTGACTGAGAAATCATTCGGTCCGTGGAAGCAGGGGGAAATCTAGTAATCCGAACTGCACCACCGCCCACGCCAGTTCTCGAGCGCCGGGAGGCGCTTAAGAAGAGAGCAGGGCTCTCGAAGCACGGGAGGCGCACGGGCGTGCCCGGGCCGCGCCCAGGATGGGCTTGTCTGCACCCATCAGCACCCCGAGGAGGCTGGGCTGGGCCAACCCCCTGGAATCTGGATCTATTGTTAAACATCGACTTAACAACTCGTGTGGGAAGGTACTGTGGAACTGTCTGTGATATATTAAATACAATTGTGTGTCTGTAGGTTCCCTCTTTGGCAAATGGCTCCTGTATTCCAATATGGACAAGAGAAAGGGTGTTGTGGGTACTCTAGACGCATTTCTAGTTACAGCAGAGTCACTACAGACGCACGAAATAGAAATAACTGAGCGGCTTCTTTCCTGAGACTCTTCTATTTTCCAGAGACGACTATCATTGGGTAATCCGGGAAACTTTGAACATACATGCCTGCCCACAACTCCTACAAATGGGCTACCCACCTCTTCTGCGCCAGACTTAAACCCTCCACCACCTGTTGCACTAGAAGTATCCCGTAGAGCTACCAGGACACAGACTTTAAATAACCCAGACGCGAGGACGGTGGCAGAACCACCAGCGAAACGGAAACGGAGGGTCGGGGCACAAAAATCAAAGAATGCAAAGGGATCTCATGTGATAAATCGAGCTAATAATGTAAAAAAGCTGATTTACCGAGAAGTAATTCTGTTGGAACTCAAACTGATGTGGTTTTATTACCCTCTGTAGGGTTAGCCCGTGTCCATGATATGGTCGAAAAGTACTTGGCCCTATTATGGGGAAAAATGGATCAAGTGGATATTGCTATAAAAAATGTAAGTAGTGAAATATTAGGTAAACAATTGAATGAAACAGAAAGAAAAGAACTGAGAGTAACGGTGGATAGGACTCTATCTGTAGCTCCAGATGGAAAAACTAAAGAAAATCATATGTTAAATTCTACTCATACTGGTACAGAAGGCAGAATACAAGATATAATCAAGGGGCTGAAATGTGTGGGTACACAAAATAATACTGAACGTTTAGCTTTAGGAATTGTACCAAGTCCCTCAAATAATGATATAAGAGTTGATCTAACTAGTAACCGTTTGAAACCTAATGAAGATGTGTTAAGCCTAGCCCCTGCCTCATGCCCTTATGTCTTAATTTTGGCTGTTGTTCCTGCCCTTAGGGAGGAGCAGAGAGAGATGTGGGTTGATTTGTGCAACAAAGTTACAGACTGGTTAAAAAAACATAAAAGATTCCACTCATCTAATATAAAAGAGATCTTAATGGTTCGTAGAGTGGGATGGGTGGGACAATCATCTAAGGGTATAAACAGCGACTGCATTGAAATTAATTTCCGCAGGCCACAGATGGTTCGCTCTTTACTAAATTGCTGTGAGTCAACCTGTAGCTCATATACTAGTATCTGTGCACTACCCTTGGGATATTTCTATAAACCGCCAACTGGGCCTTTTGTAAGTAAGCGTACTCCGATCTCCATGCTTAATAGATTTCAGATTCTGTCAGATCTAGATGCCCAAGAATGACAACTACCCACACTGCATGAAACATGAAATGGTTCCTGTGGATAATGTACAAGTTTTGGTGCACACTTTTCTTGACTATGATGAAGCTGCTAAATTTACTGCAGAGGATACCAACGTAGGCATTGACTCAGGTACCTTAAATGAGGATGTAGAAAGAATTTATAAGAGGAATAGTCATCAGGATGTGTCACGGGGAACACGGGGAACAACCCCTTGCCGAGGGTGACTGGTGGGCACACCACCACATGACAAAGCCTGTGATTTATACTCCCCAGGACGATCCGTGGACTTCATCCAGCACCGGACCATCCCCGGAGGACGCCTGTTGCTTTAACTGGGAAACCCTCCCCGTGACTACCGCCCTCTGTGCAGACCTAAGCAGCCGGCAGCCAATAAATATCCACGAGACAAAGAGCCAGGTGTGTGACGACACCGGAGGAAGTGGAGAGAGTGAGAGCCAAGGTGAACGAGAGCGACGGCAAGAAGACGGGAGAACGGAGGAACCAGCGACGAGCAGAAGCAATACGGAGGAAGGGAAGCCGGAGCCAGGAGGTCTCCGCAACCACGCTCCGCCGAGCCACGCTCAAGGGAGAGTGTGGCTATCCCAGGTACGGGATCGCTTCACGGGCTGGGTCGGGAGGCGGGAGAAGGGAGGGCAGCTCTAGACGCCTCCACTCGCCGCCGTGTACATATTGTATATACCCCTCCTCACAAAACACCCCCCCCCGAGACGCGGACTGGGTCACCGTTGCACTGGTGTGTTTTCCCCTCACTTTCACTCCTTCCCGACTGTGCCTGACCGGGCGTGAGACTAACGATAGTCTTTCTCTTTTCCTTTTGGCACCGGCACCGGAGTTCCTCCAGTCCGCTGTAAACCACCCCCGCCCACGAGCAAGACTCGGACCCGGAGATCGGACGAGTGCCTCACCTGGATATCGGACTTGTTTCCCTCCTACATACCTACCCTGTACAAGCCAATAAAATCAATCTATACTGCAACCCACGCTCTAGCGTCCTCCTTCGATCCCGCTTACACTGGTGGAGAATGCGGGCATAGAGGACCCATCTGTACAACAAGATGGACGCGCTGATACAGCATATGATCAAGGGACAGGAGAAGCTGGAATGGGCGGTAGAACGCCAGATGGCTTCTGCGAGCGCAGACAGAGAGGTCTTCAAGGACACAATAGCGGCCCAGCTGGAAGGGTTACAGAGAGCCGTAACCGACCCCGTGGTGGGCACCGGGAGAGACGGACGCCACACCACCCCCGCCGGAATATCCTTACAAAAGTACGTCCAGGGAGACGATCCAGATGCATTTTTTACGAACTTTGAAAGGGTCGCTAGAGCATGTAGCTGGCCGGTGGAGAAGTGGCCTTTCTTCCTGGCCCCCCTGCTGACGGGAGAGGCTCAAGCCGCGTATCAGGTGGCCAATGCCACCGGTGATGCCCCATACGGCTCTATCAAGACCCTCATTCTGGATCACCTGGGCCTTGACGCGGAAGCCTATCGGGTACGCTTCCGTAAGGAGAAGGGAGCGCCTGGTGACAATCCGAAAACACTTTATTTCCGACTGAAGATGGCAGCAGACAAATGGCTCAGTCCCGGTACGAGTACAAAAGAGGAAATAATGGAAAAGATATACCTTGAGCAGTATTTAGAGGCCCTGCCCTATCACACCCAGAGGTGGCTTAAACAACACACCCACCTGACGGCGGAACAAGCCGTGGAAATGGCCACTACCTTCTCCAGAGCACAGCCAAAGGGGTACGTCGGGGACCTGGAGAAAATGCGCAACACCCCCTCACGGACTGAGAAGAGACCAAAGATCTCTGAACCCCCAAAAGGTCGTGCCACAAGGTATGAGGTTCCCGTCCCGAGGGGACCCCAATGCTATGACTGTGGGGAGTGGGGCCACATCGCCCGGGCCTGTCCCAGGAAACGGCCCTTAGACGAACCCATGGAGGTGGGGTATATACCCAAGTCTATCCTCTACACCGCAGAAATGGGGTCCGCTTTTCACGTTCAGATGCAGGTAAATGGCTCATCCTTACACGCACTGCTGGATTCGGGATGTAGGCAGTCCGTTATTCAGGGGTTGTGGGTAGCTCCTGAGCAAGTTATACCCGACGCTTTCGTACATATTCGGTGTGTCCATGGGGACGTTAAGCCGTATCCTGTGGCTAATGTTCCCGTGGTACACCCCTCAGGCGCCACGAGCAAGATACGAGTAGGAGTCCTTGATAATCTTCCCGAGGAGCTAATCATAGGGACCGATAATCCCCAATTCCAAGATATGTTCCGCATGGCCCTGTCTCAGACGGGAGGGGGGGAAGAACACCCTAGCAGGAGAGAGAACATCCTGGCCCCAGCCCTGATAACGGCAGAACCCTGGCTCATGAATCGTAGCTTTCGATTCGCTCAGGGCAATGATGCCACGCTCCTAAACGCATGGGAACATGCCCACAGATCCATAGGAGTAGACCCTGTAGTATATCCCCGGTTTCTCATTAAAAACGACCTACTGTACAGACAGGGAGCTCCCTCCGAACCACACCAGCTCATAGTACCCCAATCCTTTCGAGAACAAATCCTATTTTTCGCACATTCCCATCTCACGGCAGGACATACTGGGACGGAGAAGACCACACAAAACGTACTCCGACACTTCTACTGGCCTGGCATCTACAAGGACATCAAAGAACATTGTCAGTCATGTGCAGTATGCCAGACGAGAAATACACAGAGACCCCCAGCTGTGCCACTACAACCCCTCCCCGTGATAGGGTCCCCGTTCGAAAGAGTGGGTATGGACCTCATAGGTCCTCTTCCTCGTACAAAACGAGGCCATACCTATGTGCTAGTAGTGGTCGACTATGCTACACGCTTTCCGGAGGCATTCCCCTTAGGAGCCCCCACTACCCGCAACATAGCCGACAGGTTCGTGGAGCTGTTCTCAAGAGTCGGCTTTCCGAAGGAAATATTGACTGACCAGGGCACACCGTTTGTCTCTCGCCTGATGAAGGAAGTCTGCAAAATCCTTGATGTTCGCCAGATCAAAACCTCTGTGTACCACCCGCAAACCGACGGGTTGGTGGAACGCTATAATGGAACCTTGAAAGCGACCCTCAAAAAGATGCTACACGTAGAGGGCAAAGAATGGGACCAGATGTTACCGTTAGCCCTATACGTTATAAGGAGCCAGGTACAGAGCAGTCTAGGCTGCTCGTCTTTTGAGCTTTTGTACGGACGAAGACCCAGGAGTCTCATGGAAATGACGAAGGACGCATGGGAGAAAGAAGACCTAGAAAACACCCGAGAGATGTTGGAGTATACCCAGGAATTACAATCTAAGCTAGGGAAACTCCGCGACCTAGCCTACTCGAATCTGGAGAAACGACAAGAAAAACAGGCAAGATATTACAATCGAGGAAAAAGATGGAGGACTCTTACAATAAACGACTGGGCCCTGGTGATGCTACCTACATCCTCACAGAAGTTCCTGAAGGAATGGAAGGGACCATACCGAGTAGTGACAACCATTGGAAAGACAACCTATCGGTTACAGATCACCCCAAGACGAACACAGGTGTTTCACATCAACTTATTGAAGAAGTGGATCGGACCCCCACCCAAGAACACGAACCTCACGGTACCCACTCCGCTGAAGGAACCAGATACGGTACACCATCTGGTAATCAACCCAGACATAGGCCCGGAAAAGACCGAGGAACTGCTGGAGGTGTTACACACTCACGCCTCGCTATTTTCCAATGTCCCGGGAAGGACGCACTTGACCGAACATCGAATAGACACCCCTACTGGGAAAACCATCAAACAAAGACCATATCGCATACCAGCAGCCAGAAGAGAAGCGATACAGCAGGAAGTACAGGATATGTTACGGCTAGGAGTGATACGCCCGTCTAGAAGCGAATGGTCATCACCAATAGTGATGGTGCCTAAGCCAGATGGGAGCATACGATTTTGTATGGACTTCCGGGCTCTCAACGACATCTCCTCCTTCGATGCCTACCCTATGCCTCGCATCGATGAGCTGATAGAGAAACTAGGAGAAGCCCAATATATCACCACGCTAGATCTAACAAAGGGCTACTGGCAGGTGCCGTTGAGGGAAGCAGACCGGAAAAATACGGCGTTCTCAACACCAGACGGCCTCTTCGAATTTACGGTCCTGCCCTTCGGACTACACGGCGCCCCAGCCACCTTTCAACGCCTGATGAATGAGGTGTTGAAGGACCACCAGGATTTCTCGTCAGCCTATTTAGACGATATCGTCGTCTTTAGCCCGGATTGGCACACGCACCTCCAACACCTAAATACTCTTCTTCAGGCTCTACATAACGCAGGTCTCCACGTGAACGCAAAGAAATCGAGGGTTGCCTTCCAGAAAGTGAACTATTTGGGATATGTATTGGGGCACGGTCTCATTGCTCCCCAGACGGAGAAGGTAAAAGCCATTACCGACACACCGTTTCCATCTACAAAACGAGACATGAGAGCGTTCTTAGGCCTGATCGGGTATTATCGACGATTCATACCGAACTTCTCCGATCTGGCTTCCCCACTGACAAACACCCTTCAGAAAAACGTGAGTCCCCGAATCTTCAAAGAACCTACGGTGGAAATGACGAACGCCTTTCAGGTCCTGAAAAACATCATAACATCCAGCCCCGTGTTGTCATCCCCAGACTTCTCCAAACCATTCATATTACATACGGATGCATCCAATCACGGATTGGGGGCAGTGCTGTCCCAAGTGCTTGATGATAACATAGAATACCCCATACTGTTCATTAGTAGGAAACTCTTTCCCCGGGAGACCAAATACCCCACAATAGAACGGGAGTGCCTCGCAATTAGATGGGCAGTCGATAAATTGCGTTACTATCTAGAGGGGCGACACTTTACTTTATATACCGACCACGCACCCCTGCAGTGGATGAGCCATAACATCTCTAACAACCCTAGGGTCCTCAGGTGGTTCCTTGCCCTACAGCCCTTTTCCTTTTCATTGAAACATCGTAAAGGGTCGGAAAACGGCAGTGCAGACTACCTGTCTCGGACGTATCCTCTCCCCGAGCGGGAGAATCCAGTGGTGGAGGAGTGTCACGGGGAACACGGGGAACAACCCCTTGCCGAGGGTGACTGGTGGGCACACCACCACATGACAAAGCCTGTGATTTATACTCCCCAGGACGATCCGTGGACTTCATCCAGCACCGGACCATCCCCGGAGGACGCCTGTTGCTTTAACTGGGAAACCCTCCCCGTGACTACCGCCCTCTGTGCAGACCTAAGCAGCCGGCAGCCAATAAATATCCACGAGACAAAGAGCCAGGTGTGTGACGACACCGGAGGAAGTGGAGAGAGCGAGAGCCAAGGTGAACGAGAGCGACGGCAAGAAGACGGGAGAACGGAGGAACCAGCGACGAGCAGAAGCGATACGGAGGAAGGGAAGTCGGAGCCAGGAGGTCTCCGCAACCACGCTCCGCCGAGCCACGCTCAAGGGAGAGTGTGGCTATCCCAGGTACGGGATTGCTTCACGGGCTGGGTCGGGAGGCGGGAGAAGGGAGGGCAGCTCTAGACGCCTCCACTCGCCGCCGTGTACATATTGTATATACCCCTCCTCACAAAACACCCCCCCGAGACGCGGACTGGGTCACCGTTGCACTGGTGTGTGTTTTCCCCTCACTTTCACTCCTTCCCGACTATGCCTGACCGGGCGTGAGACTAACGATAGTCTTTCTCTTTTCCTTTTGGCACCGGCACCGGAGTTCCTCCAGTCCGCTGTAAACCACCCCCGCCCACGAGCAAGACTCGGACCCGGAGATCGGACGAGTGCCTCACCTGGATATCGGACTTGTTTCCCTCCTACATACCTACCCTGTACAAGCCAATAAAATCAATCTATACTGCAACCCACGCTCTAGCGTCCTCCTTCGATCCCGCTTACAGGATGTAACATGTATTACAAACAATTGTCAGAAAGTTACAATATGCGACACTTTAGACGTACCGCTAGCACTCTTCCCTGATGAGATTGAGGTAATAACTGAGACTATTTATCCACTTCAGAACAATGGAGGAGATATTTTTAACTGCAACTATAATCTTAATTCTGATGGTGATTTTCAGGAAGCTCAAGGACCTATAAATGAAATGGAAGGAGTATTTAATGAGCAAAGCATGGAGGAAAGTCAAACAGAGATAAGATTGACATCCTGGAATATTGCAGGGCTGAAAAGAAACCAAGGGGATGTAGTGTGGCAGGATTACATCAGGCAAAGCGAGATTATTTTATTACAAGAAACATGGGCTTTGGAAACACCAAACAAAGTGGGATTTAAAACATATAGTGTAGCTGTGACTCCTTCAGTTAAAGGGAAGCCCTCAGGTGGTCTCGTTAATTGGGTAAAAGTTATTCTAGGCATTGAAATAAGCCAGGTGGATTTTTTAACGAAGGATATAGCGGGGGTAAAGATCATAACTCCAGAAAAAAATGAATTGTACATTATAAATATCTATAATAGACCAAGCCCAGCGAGTAATGAATGTGTGGTTATTGAACAGTTAGACCAATTCTTATGTTCAATTAACCCAAGGGCAATGGTAACTGTGGGGGGTGATTTTGTCGTGACTGTTAGGCCAAGTGTAACGTGAAAAGTCCACT
Organism: Triturus cristatus; assembly: GCF_964204655.1. Classification (NCBI taxonomy): domain Eukaryota; kingdom Metazoa; phylum Chordata; class Amphibia; order Caudata; family Salamandridae; genus Triturus; species Triturus cristatus. The sequence continues at coordinate 1,161,641,892 of NC_140583.1, forward strand.
AACCTGCAACAAGGGCGGCCAGCAGGGACGATGTCGTGTAGATAATCCCGATTATTCCCCTGGAAACAACCCCCACCTAGATCTAGTTAAACTCCAGGTGTGAAGATGCAACCCGGGGGACAACCGGGAGAAGATAGCGGAAACTGTAGAGGGATGGGGGTCGGATGCCGTGAAGAGGTAAGGCACGGTCCCTTTTTGAGGTAGGCTGCAGTGGGAGAAAATAACAGAAGCAATGGGTCAAAGGGAGTTTTGGAGAACACTATGAAAGATACTATACACCCCCTCTTCCCTTCCGTCTCTCCTTACTGTAGTTTTAAGGATACTCCAGGGATCCCTCGGTAAACACAGGAATTCAAACAGGATGTGAATGCTGCACAAGCCCACTGTCAGGGGGTACCCCGGCAGGCGTGTTAAATGTCACACCGCCCACACGGGCCCGGCAGGCTTGTGCCACCAAAGAAAACAAGGAAACGTAGTTTGGTTCTGGCGATGTAGGACAGTTTCATAGAGGCCAAGAACCCAAGGTACTGCGGACTCCAACAGACAATTGAATGCCATTTGAGGAATGGGGGAAACACAACAAAAGGAGCGCAGGCAGAGCGGGAGACGCTTCCACTCCCTGCGCGGACCTAAATACCTGAACCGATCTCCAAAGATCGTAATCACGGGTGCGTTGAAAAGTCTCAATGCTCAGGGGCCAGAGATGTCTCAAATCCAACTCGGGGCTTGAAAGAGTAGCGCGCAAAAGAATCCGCGGGGAGTACCATCCGCAACGTGCTACTCTACGAAACAGGGAAATCCAGATCACGGACTGTTTGTCAAGCCCCGCTTCCTGGAAGAGGCGGGGCTTTTGTAATGCGTGGTAACTTTGCGCGCGGCTCGTCCCGCGCGTCTTTGCCCCTTGGCCTTCTGGGCCTCGTAGTCTGTTTTGCGCTGGACTCGGCCTGCGGCTCTAGGATCGCGACAGAAGCCCCTCTCAAGAATCGCCGTCTCGGCGGTTGACCTGGCTTGCCGGGGTGTGTGCGATGGAACCGGTTCACCAACTGAGGGCAATGTAGATTAGTGACAGGTTCCCAGGTTCTTTCCTCCACTCCGTAGCCCTTCCAATCAACTAAGTACTGCAAGCGTCCTCTCACACGTCGGGAATCTAGCACCTCTTTCACCTCGTACTCCTCTTGTCCATCTATACTTAGCGGGACAGGGACCGGAGCAACTCTTGTGCTGTCGGGACAGGCTTTTAGTAAGGACACATGGAACACGGGATGGATTTTCCATGATGGGGGCAAGGACAGCTTCATGGCCACAGGATTAATGACTTGTTGAATACAGTAGGGTCCCACAAACTTGGGAATTAGCTTACCCCCTTTTTTGACCTGCACGTGTTTTGTGGATAACCACACCTTGTCCCCTACCTTGTATGAAGGTTCTGGGGTTCTCTTTTTGTCTGCCTGTTGTTTCTGTGCTCTTTGTGCTTTTTCTAACTGACCCTTCACCTCCGCAAGCACAGCTCGTAAATGGGTGTGGTGCTCGTGTATGGTGGGATGATGCGTTTCTATAGGCCCTTCAAAGGGTAGGAAATACGGATGGAAACCATAAAGACAGAAAAAAGGGGAACACCCTAATGTGGTATGTTGTGCGTTATTGTAAGCAAAATCGGCAGTCCAAAGTAATGAATGCCAATCTGGAGTATTCTGGAGGGTAAAACATCGTAGATATTGTTCGAGGGTTTGGTTTAACCTTTCAGTTTTTCCGTCTGTTTGTGGGTGGTAACTGGTAGACAGACGTACTTCCACTCCCATGATGGCGCATAAGGACCTCCAGAATCGTGAGATGAATTGGGATCCCCTGTCGGTAATGAGAACTCGAGGTAGTCCATGGGCGTGTACTACATGCTGAAGGACGATGGTAGCGAGTTCAGCGGATGTAGGTAGTTTCTTGAGGGGGATAAAATGGCCCATTTTGGACAAGTGATCAACCACCACTAGGATGGTGGTGTAATCGTCACATGGCGGCATTTCCACAATAAAGTCCATTGAAATGGTGTGCCAGGGGAACGGAGGCACCGGGATCGGGTGTAGTAATCCAGCAGGTTTGGAATGACTTGCCTTGCTTTGGGCACAGATAGCGCAATTCTTGATATAGTCTTTGGTGTCAGACCGTAGGGAGGGCCACCAAAATGATCTCTCGAGGAGAGAGATGGTTTTCGTATTTCCAAGGTGCCCTCCTAATGGGGAATCGTGAGCCCAGGCTACCATCTGTTGTTGTTGGACGGATCGGGGGAGGTATAGGGCTTCTTGATGAAACAGTAAACGATGTTTTGTGGTTCGATTGTCAGGGTCCTCTTGTATCCAGGAATTGCTTTCGAATGGATCCCAGGACGCCTTCAGGTCCTCCAGGAAATCCGGGGCTGTGAGAGCTGCAATGCTGTCAGGTGGAAAGGAGTTTTCTGCGAGAACGCTAGGAGGCTCTGGGTGTTCTTCAGTTTCTGGGTGTGAGGGGTCCTCTAACCGTGATAAGGCGTCAGCTTTTCCGTTCTGTGTTCCTGGTCTATATCGAATAATAAAATCAAAATCGGAAAAGAAAAGCGACGACCTTAGTTGACGGGGTGTGAGGGCTTTAGCTGTTTTTAGGAAAAGAAGATTTCGATGATCGGTGTAGATCTCAATGGTGTGGACAGCCCCTAAGAGGTAGTGCCTCCATTCTTCACAGGCCCTTTTGATGGCCAATAATTCTTTATCCGTGATGGAATAGTTTATTTCACTAGGGGAAATCTTTTTGGAATAATATGCCACTGGATGTATCTGCCCTGTTTCTGGATGTCTTTGTGACAACACCCCACCAATGGCATATTGTGACGCGTCCGTTTCCAACAGGTATGGTAGAGTCGGGTTTGGATGACGCAATATGGGTGCTTGGACAAAACGGTTCTTTAGTTCTTGAAATGCTGCATCGGCCTCTTGATCCCAGGAAAATGTGGTGTTTTTTCTCAACAGCCGAGATATCGGGTGTATGATCTTTGAGAAATCCTTGATAAAGCGCCTGTGATAATTTGCAAAGCCAAGAAAACTCTGGACGGCTTTGACGTGCTGAGGCGCCTTCCACTGGGTAACAGCTTCGACCTTGCTCCTGTCCATTTGGAAACCTTGGGCATTGATGACATATCCCAAAAAGGCTATCTCGTTGACATGGAACTGGCATTTTTCCAGTTTAGCGTACAATGAGTGTATTCGTAGTCGTTCCAACACCTTCTTCACGTGAGTAATATGTTCTTGAAGGGTAGCTGAATAGATCAGGATATCATCAATATAGACGATACAAAAAAGGTCTAGCAATCCCCTCAGCACTTCATCCATGAAATACTGGAATGCAGCCGGGGCGTTGCATAACCCGAACGGCATGACCTGATACTCGTATAACCCAAACTTGGTCCTGAAGGCAGTCTTCCATTCATCTCCAGTCTTTACGCGAACCAAGTGGTAGGCCCCTCGAAGGTCCAGTTTGGTAAATACCCGGGCTCCCTTGAGTTGGTCCAACAGGACCGGTATTAAGGGCAGGGGATACCGGTTTTTTATGGTTAGTCTGTTGATAGCCCTATAATCTATGCATGTTCTTAATTCATCGCAGTCTTTCTTCCCGATGAAGAAGAGAGGAGATGATGCGGGTGAGGAAGAAGGTCGAATGAAGCCTGAGGCGAGATTTTCTTCCAAGTATGTTTTCAGGTAACGAGTCTCAGGTTCCGTTAGAGCGTAAACTCGACTGCATGGAATGACTGCTCCGGGGACTAGGTCGATCCGACAGTCGTATGGACGGTGTGGGGGCAGTCAAGTAGCTTCCTGTTTGTTGAAAACGGACTGGTAATCCTGGTAAACTTCTGGAAGCTTCATAATGCTACAACAACTGCGTTCTTCACTTCCGTCTTGGAGGAACCCTGCTTGTGTTTTTGTATCCTTGTCTACGAGGGCGTGATGAGGAAGACATTGCTCCCTGCAATATGGGGAGGTTAAGGAAACTGTGCGGTCCGCCCATCGAATCACGGGATCATGCAGGGTTAACCACGGCATACCTAGAATGATGCGGAAATGAGGAGCGTCGATGAGGTCAAACTGAATCAGTTCCTGATGTATCTCTCCTATCAGCATCCGTAGGGGGTAAGTATGGTGTCTCACTGGTCCTGAGGTTAAAGCCTTCCCATCCACGGCTTTTACTACTTCTGGTTTTTCCTTGGTTTCATATGGTATTCCAAGTTCTCGGGCATATTGCTGATCCATAAAATTCCCAGTGGCTCCGCAATCCAAAAGAGCTGACACTGTTATGGTATGTACTTGCGATACCCATAACGTCACGCTTACATTGATGTGAGCCACTGACGGTTGCATAGTGTTAGGTATTCGTAGAGAGACCGTTTTCTTTTCTAGTCCCAAGTCAGAGGTCCCTGTCTGTCTTGGGTGTTGCAGTTTTCCGACGGTTGCGGGGATGCGGTGGCCTGGGACTTGGAAGTAGAGGTTCGTTCCGGGAGTCTGGTTCGGGCTCGGCATTCTTTAATGAAGTGCCCGCTTTTTCCACAATAGAGGCATAACTTCTGTAGCCTTCTCTTCTCTCTTTCTTCTGCTAAAAGCGGATCTCGGAGTCCTCCGATTTGCATGGGTTCTGGTCCATCCGCCGTTCGTGGGGTTTCTTCGTGGGTCGGTTTGACTCGAGCGGGCAGAAGACGGGTTTCGCTTTTGCCTCGGTCTCCCTTTCTCTCTAGCAACCGATGATCTAGTTGGACGGTGAGGTCGATTAGTTCTTCACATGTACTGGGTAGCTGTACCACTTGAGCTAAGACGTCTTTGAGTTCTCCTCTTAGGCCTTGATAGAATAGGGTGGTTCTCTTCTCTGGCGGCCAGTCCGTCTCTACCACAAGACGATTGAAGGTTGTTATATAGGACAATAAATCCTGAGACTCCTGTCGTAAGGTAAGCAGTTCACGATCCAGGGACATCATGTGGGCCTTGCGATCGAATAATTTTCTCATTTCGAGACAAAATCCCTGAAAATTTTGTAGAACCGGATCGTTCCTTTCCAGTAAAGGAATGGTCCAGCTTGCGGCATTACCTCCCATGTAGGACATCATGAATGAAGTTTTTGCCACCTCCTCCTGAAACACTTGTGGTTTACACAGAAAGTGAAGTCTGCATTGATGAAGAAAAGTTTCGAACTTCCTGGCGTCCCCATAGAAGCGTTCGGGTGGCGCCAAAGGAATCCCTTGACTCTGAACAATATGAACAGTGGGTAGTGACCTATCAGGAGGTGCAGTGTCCGATGTGGTGGCGGGAAACCCTGTGTCAAAAGCACCCCCCCCTTGGGCGCGGGTCGTGATGGGAGGTGGAAGCGTCCAGTCTCTGATGTATGATTCTTTTCCCGAACCCTTGCGAGAAATTCCTGCTACCTCTCTACGTAATGTGTTCATGTCCTTCTTTATTTCCTGATTCTCTACTCGAGAGGTGTGCACTTCCTGCTGGAGGGCCCAAATGCTCTCCACCAGGGAAGCCAACACCGTATTGGTGTCCATCGTCCGGGCTAGACAGTTACCGTGGGCTTGACAATCTGTCGTGACTGTTAGGCCAAGTGTAACGTGAAAAGTCCACTAACCTGCAACAAGGGCGGCCAGCAGGGACGATGTCGTGTAGATAATCCCGATTATTCCCCTGGAAACAACCCCCACCTAGATCTAGTTAAACTCCAGGTGTGAAGATGCAACCCGTGGGACAACCGGGAGAAGATAACGGAAACTGGGGGAGTGTAGAGGGATGGGGGTCGGATGCCGTGAAGAGGTAAGGCACGGTCCCTTTTTGAGGTAGGCTGCAGTGGGAGAAAATAACAGAAGCAATGGGTCAAAGGGAGTTTTGGAGAACACTATGAAAGATACTATACACCCCCTCTTCCCTTCCATCTCTCCTTACTGTAGTTTTAAGGATACTCCCGGGATCCCTCGGTAAACACAGGAATTCAAACAGGATGTGAATGCTGCACAAGCCCACTGTCAGGGGTACCCTGGCAGGCGTGTTAAACGTCACACCGCCCACAAGGGCCCGGCAGGCTTGTGCCACCAAAGAAAACAAGGAAACGTAGTTTGGTTCTGGCGACGTAGGACAGTTTCATAGAGGCCAAGAACCCAAGGTACTGCGGACTCCAACAGACAATTGAATGCCTTTTGAGGAATGGGGGAAACACAACAAAAGGAGCGCAGGCAGAGCGGGAGACGCTTCCACTCCCTGCGCGGACCTAAATACCTGAACCGATCTCCAAAGATCGTAATCACGGGTGCGTTGAAAAGTCTCAATCCTCAGGGGCCAGAGATGTCTCAAATCCAACTCGGGGCTTGAAAGAGTAGCGCGCAAAAGAATCCGCGGGGAGTACCATCCGCAACGCGCTACTCTACGAAACAGGGAAATCCAGATCACGGACTGTTTGTCAAGCCCCGCTTCCTGGAAGAGGCGGGGCTTTTGTAATGCGCGGTAACTTCGCGCGCGGCTCGTCCCGCGCGTCTTTGCCCCTTGGCCTTCTGGGCCTCGTAGTCTGTTTTGCGCCGGACTCGGCCTGCGGCTCTAGGATCGCGACAGATTTTAACCGTAAATTCGAACCTGTGGCGGGACTTGAAAATATCTTCGAGGAAGAAGATATGGCTAACAATATTCCCATGTTGGAAAGTAGTCCGATAGTACCCTGTACATGTTCCGTCGCACAATTGATAAGGCTTGTTTCGGGACATTGACTTCGGGCTTGTAATGGTCGCCTGCCCTCTGACAGTCCGAATGCTGCTACGTTTAGTAGGAGCAACTCTAAGAGCTATATAGACTACATATTGGTATCTATTGGCCTGTGGCCAATTATACATGATTTGGTAATTGAAGATAGATCTGAGAGCGATCATTTTCCCTTATGTTTGACGCTTGCGGCATATTTTTTCCATTCAGTACCTGTGAAGAGTGGAGATATCAATGGTAGTATCATTGAACCTCTAATTAGCAATAACCGCAGAGCGTTAAAATGGCCTTCCATAGGGGGAATTGAGGTGGCCATGAAGCAGATTTATGATAATTTTGTGGAGATTATTTCTCCGTATGACAATATGTTGGCTTCAGAGATCCCAATTAAAAAAATACATCATGTACTAGCAGAAACTTTGATACCTATATTAAGTAGGATTCCCAAAGAACGTAACAAGAGAATAACAGATGAGATTAATCCGGATAATCCCTGGTATAATAAGGACTACAGGGAAGCAAAAAACGAACTTATCCTGGTAACAAAAGCAAAAAATGTAGAGGCTCTAAGGGAGAAAAGAAGTAAGTACAAGAAGATACTAGCCCAAACTAAAAAACATTGGGATGATAGCATCTGGACTGAACTAATTTGGGCAGCCAAAGCCAAAGATCAGTTGGGATTTTTGCGCCTGATATCTAAAGGTAATAAAACAGGGAGATGTAGTAAGGACATCTTTTTAGATGCTAAAACATGGGTAAGCCATTTTCCAGCCTATATGCAGCAACTATGAGTGATGTAGAACTTAACCCACAAGATTATGTAACAGATTCGACTATAGCACCTCTGCACTTTAGCTTCGATGAAACATTGGCTGCAATAGATGCAGTAAAACAGGGGAAGGCACCGGGGCCAGATAAGATACCAGGAGATCTATGGAAACATGATAAAGATGTTTTGGGCCCTTATATCAATCTTTTATGCAATTCAGTCGCTGCAGATGCGCCTATTCCAGAATCATGGAAAGGGGCTGAAATTACAACTATTTTTAAAAAAGGTAATCGCCAAGACCCTTCACATTATCGACCGATTAGTTTAATAGATGGTTTACAGAAAATATATGCTCGGCAAATTTAAAAAATATTAAATGATTGGATTGAGGAGAACAACATTTTATCAAAGTATCAGGCGGGCTTTAGAGCCAAAACCAGCACAATTGACCAGGTTTTTAGATTTCTCTGCATGAGTTGGAAATACACAGTATTTAAGAAGGGTCATCTGTACATCGCCTTTGTTGACCTGAAGGCTGTCTTTGACCTCATCCCTAGAAATCTCCTTTGGAAATTTCTAAAAAATCAAGGGGTGCTGGGTGCGACTGTGGTCAACAGTAGAGCTCGTCCACTATAAGGAAGGGCTGGAGGAAATTATATGGTTAAGAAATGGTGCATGGTTGCCATGGCTGAAGCATGCTACTGCAAAAATGGGGGGAACCCCTCTAAGGGATACTTATCAGGCTAGGGAAAATAGGGGAAAGAACTACAAACAGCTAAATATGTTCCCTCATAGCCTTAACACTTTCAATGAAATATAATTTTTTCAAATTAACTCATCCATTAACTCACAATAGTGACAAAGAAAATGAATTTTTTCCATTATTTTATTATATCCATTTCCTTAAATATTTATCTTGACATTTCAATATTGTCTTTTACGTATATATCTTTTTTTCTTTATTAGCCAAACTAATAATCACAATTTATACAAAATACAAAAGAGAAGAACAAGTTACTTACCTTCGGTAACGGTTTTTCTGGTGGATACAGTATCTGCCTGTGGATTCCTCACCTTGTGATTATCCCCTGCGCCAGCAACATTCGGAAACTTTTGTAGCAGTCCACGCCGATGGGGTCGAAGACGACGTCACAGAGACACGGCTCCGCTCGTGACTCCGCTGACGTCACCGGCTCCATAAGAAGACCTCGTCGGCGTAATGACGTCAGTTCCGCCCCTTTTTTCCGTGCCTTCGAGGCACACGGACAGACTGACAGCAATATATACATACACAGTATACACAGTACACAATATGCATATCAACACACTCAGTGTGGAAAATAAATAACAAAGCACAAGAATTAACATAATGCTTTTGACAGTGATAAACACACTTGAAACCCATCAATAGAATTACAAGCATAGAAATACCGGTATAGAAGGATGGACAACGGGGAGGCGGGTGGGTCAGTGAGGAATCCACAGGCAGATACTTTATCCACCAGAAAAAGCGTTACCGAAGGTAAGTAACTTGTTCTTCTGATGGATACATCTGCCAGTGGATTCCTCACCTTGTGAATAGATTCCACAGCAGTCCCCACTCCCGGAGGAGGGTGTCCACCCTTCTATACCAGAAAGTCCTGAAGGACGGAACGCGCAAAGTGTCCGTCCCTCCTCACCTCGGTGTCTAAGCAATAATGCTTTGCGAAGGTGTGGAGAGAGGCCCAAGTTGCCGCCCTACAAATATCCTCCACTGGAACACCTCTAGCTAAGGCAGATGTGGAAGACTTTGCTCTGGTAGAATGAGCCCTCAAACCCTCCGGAGGCTCCTTACCAGCTAGGGAGTAGCAAATCTTGATGCACAAGACAATCCACCTGGAAAGGGTGCGCTTGTGCACCGCTCGACCTTTCCTGCAGCCAGCAAAGCCCACGAAGAGCTGGTCATCAACTCTGACGTCCTTTGTCCTGTCCAGGTAAAAGCTCACCGCCCTCTTAGGGTCCAAGCGGTGAAGTCTCTCCTCCTCCTTGGAAGGGTGAGGGGGAGGATAGAAAGAAGGAAGGGTAATGGACTGCCCCAGATGGAAGGGAGTTACCACCTTAGGCAAAAACGCAGCCCTGGTCCTGAGTACCATTCATTCAGCATGTATGGTCAAGAATGGGGGTTTTGAACTTAGAGCTTGAAGCTCACTTACCCTCCTTGCCGAGGTGATTGCAACGAGGAAAACTGTCTTAAAGGACAACAGCCTCAAGGGACACTTGTGTAAGGGCTCGAATGGAGAACCCATAAGATAGGTTAGTACAAGATTTAAGTCCCATTGAGGCACAATAAAGGGAGTAGGAGGAAACTTGTTTGTAAGGCCCTTAATAAAACGAATAACAATAGGTGATTTAAATAATGACGGCTGATCCGGCAAACAAAGGAAAGCCGATAGAGCCGATAAATATCCTTTCACAGTAGCCACAGCAAAGCCTTGCTGAGCAAGAGAAAGGGCAAACTGTAGAATATTAGACAGACGAGCCTTCAAGGGATCAATGGACCTCTCTCCGCACCAAAGCACAAATTTAGACCACCTATATGAGTATATAGATTTGGTGGAGTGTCGTCTGGCCGATAAAATAACATCCACCACATCTGGTGGGAGAGAGAAAGAATTCAGGTGGCCCCGTTCAATCTCCAGGCATGAAGGTGTAAGCTCTGGAGGTGGGGGTGTAGAACCTGCCCCTCCGACTGCGAGAGGAGGTCTTCCCTCAGCGGGAGACGGAGCGGAGGGCACGAGGAGAGGTGGAGAAGATCTGTGTACCACACCCTTCTTGGCCAATCCGGGGCGACCAATATAACTTGGGCCCGGTCTTGGCGAATCTTCCTCAGAAACCGAGGAATCAAGGGTATGGGAGGAAACGCGTAAAGGAGTCGTGAACCCCAACTCAACTGAAACGCGTCCCCCAACGCTCCCTGCATTGGATACTGGTGACTGCAGAAAGACGGGCAGTGAGCATTCTCTTGAGTGGCGAATAGGTCCACCCGAGGAGTCCCCCACGTCCGAAAGACGTGACGAACTACCTCTGGATGAAGCCTCGACTCGGGGTCGGCGGAGAACTGCCGACTGAGACTGTCCGCACGAACGTTCAGACCCCGGCCAGATGATTTGCCATTGGACAAATCTGATGGACCTGAGCCCAGGACCTTAGACGCAGGGCCTCTCTGCAGAGACAAAGAGACCCCACTCCTCCCTGTTTGTTTATATACCACATCGCGGTCGTATTGTCCGTCAGGACTTGAACAGACTGACCGCGAAGGGAAGAAAGGAAGGCCTTGAGTGCCAAACGTATCGCCCGCAATTCCAGAAGGTTGATGTGAAGCAACCTTTCTTCTGGAGACCAAAGACCCTTGATCTCCAGATCCCCCAGATGAGCACCCCACCCTAAGGTGGATGCATCCGTTATCACTGTTGCCAACGATGGAGGTAGATGGAAGGGCTTTCCTTGGGACAGATTGCCCTCCACGCTCCACCAAGATAGATCCGCTGCAGCTTCTCTGGAGACCCTCACAGACTCCCTGAAATCCCCTTTGTGCTGATACCACTGCTTGCGGAGGCACCACTGGAGCGCCCTCATGTGCCAGCGTGCATGGTTGACCAACAGGATGCAGGAAGCGAACAGACCGAGCAGGCGAAGGACCTTCAGAACTGGAACGACCGCTCCGCTGTACAATAAAGGAATCATTTCCTGTATGTCGAGAATCCTTTGAGGAGGAGGAGGGAATGCTCGACACACAGTAGTGTCCAGTACCGCACCTATGAACAGGTTGCGCTGAGAGGGCACCAGGTGAGACTTGGGTACGTTTATCGAAAAACCCAATTTGTACAACAGCCGAGTTGTATCCTGCAGATGACGCAGCACCTTCTCTGGCGACACCGCTTTTATCAGCCATTCGTCCAATTAAGGGAAAACTGAAATCCCCGTCCTTCTGAGATGGGCTGCCACCACTGCCATCACCTTCGTGAAGACTCGAGCTGCTGAAGTAAGACCAAACGGTAGGACCGCAAACTGATAATGTTGCGACCCTACCGTGAAACGGAGATACTTTCTGTGCGACTTCAGGATGGTGATGTGAAAATACGCATCCTGCAAGTCGAGCGACACCATCCAGTCCTCCTGATTCAGCGCCTGAAGAACCTGCGCAAGGGTGAGCATCTTGAACTTCTCCTGTTTCAGGTAAAAATTCAAAATTCTGAGGTCCAATATCGGACGTAACCTGCCGTCCTTTTTCGGAATCAGGAAATACCGGGAGTAGCATCCCTGACCCCTTTCCTGCTCTGGAACCACCTCTATCGCACCTTTCTGAAACAACTTCAGGACTTCCTCCTGCAGGAGAAGACGGTGGTCCTCCGAGCAAGCCCCTTGGCAAGGAGGGTAATTTGGAGGGAATTCCCGAAAGGGAAGGGCGTACCCATTTTCTACAAGATCTGGAACCCAGAGATCTGTAGTTACAGATTCCCAATCTTGTAGTAAATGGGTAAGCCGGCCCCCCACAGGACCAGCATGATCCGGAATGTCGAATCTAGGGCTGCTTTGCAGTGGTGGGAGGGGCTGAGGAGGAGGAAGAGGAGGAGGAGAGCTGATGTGAGCCACGTGTGCGACCCCTAATTCTTCCTCTGTAACCTCTCGACGAGGAACCTTGCTGCAGCTGCTGCTGCTGCTGCTGGGACGGTCTATAGGAGCGAAAAGTCGCCTTTCCAAAGCCCCTATATCTTTTAAAAACACCTCTCGGCTGGGATTGAAGGCCCAACGACCTAGCCGTAGCCTTACTCTCCTTGAAGCGTTCGAGAGCAGCATCCGCCTTCTTCCCGAACAAGCCAGACCCATCAAAAGGCAAGTCTAAAAAGGTCGACTGCACATCCGAGGAAAATTCAGAGGACTTTAGCCATGCACCCCTCCTGGTGGCAACAGAAGACCCCATGACTCTGGCAACTGAGTCTGCCGTGTCCAGTCCACTCTGAATGACTTGTCGAGCAGCCGCCTGGGCATCAGTCAGAACTTCATTGAAGCCAGCACTATCCTCCTCCGACAGCTTTGGCGCAATCTTCTTTGCCGAATCCATTAGCGCATGGATATAGCGCCACAATAAACACGTCGCATTCGTGGACTTGAGAGCCATGCTGGCTGATGAAAACACCTTTTTGGCCGATTGGTCCACCTTTTTGGCCTCTCTGTCCCCTGGAACCTGAGGAAAGGCCCCCTTTGACCTTCCCGAACAAGCCGCCTGGACCACCAAGCACTCAGGCGAAGGGTGCGAAGTCAGAAATTCAGGATCCCCTGGAGCCACTCTATATCTCCTTGCGACTGCCCTGGAGACCGCAGGAGCTGAAAAAGGCTTGCGCCATACCTCCAGCACAGGTTCCATAATAGCCTCATTAAAGGGTAACAAAGGCTCCGAGACCGCTGTAGGTGAATGCAGCACCTCAGTAAGTAAATTAGGCCTGAACTCCGTGGACGGCAACTGTAGGTCCAACAACTCTGCAGCTTTTCTGATGATCGCATGATACGGCACTGCATCTTTAGAGGGCTCATCCGATGGTGGAGTGATTTCCCATTCTGGAGACAAATCCAGTCCACTTGCCTCCTTCAGTTCTTCAAACACCTCATCAGATTCGACTAACTCTCCCTCTTCAGCCTCTTCCAACAGAAAGCGTCTCTCATCCACCACTCTCTGTGCTTCTCTCCTGGAACGAACCCGCACCAGCGGCGTCGGCGGCGCCGTGTTCGAATCCGACGGCGCCGGCAGCGGCGTCGAACGCGGATTCGCTGATGCAGCCGGCGTCGAACGAAGTCGAGTCGGCGCCGGTGAAGAGGGAAGCGGCGTCGAAGTTCTCGGCGCCGGTAGCTGCCAAGACGGCGTCGCCGGAAAGAATGGCATGAATGGAGCTTGAGGGTAGACCTGCGGCACTCCCAAATTGAAAGCCATCGGACCCATCGGACCCACAGGTGCACCAGAGGTATACATGGCCCTTGAAAACACCCCGTACATGGCATTAAGATAATGCGAGGGGTCTTGTCCTGGACCAGGAAATGCAGGATACTGGTCAGGCAGCACCGGACTCTGGCCTGGCGGCGCCGACGGTGGTACAAGCGGCGTCACAGTCTCACCTGGAGCCTGAAGATCCTCACCCGGAGACGGAGCCGGAGAATCAGCTGAAGCCGGAGATGGAACCGGCGTCGGGGATGATACCGGCACCGGAGATTCAGCCGGAGCCGGCGAAGTCACCGGAGAAGGAGCTGGAGGTGAAGCCGGGACCGGAGAAGGAGATACTGACTCTCTCCGATGTCGAGTAGGCGACTTCGACATCGGAGCCGAACCTTTGTCGGAATGATGATGTGAAGAATGCCTCCTCTTTTTCTTATGCTTCTTACTTTTCGAAGCATGCCCCAAAGTCGACTTGGACGCCGACCTCGACCTCGACCTGGATCCAGACCTCCTCCTTCCTCTTTTTTCCTTCTTTTTCATCCGAGCGATGAAGAGCTTCGCTTCTCTCTCCTTGAGAGCCTTCGAGCTCATCTTGCGGCAGCTGGAACAACCACCCACATCGTGGTCGGATGAAAGGCACCAAACACAGTCCTCGTGTGGGTCGGTAATAGACATGTGCTTGCCACATTCTCGACAGGGCTTGAAACCCGACTTCCTTGTCGACATTTTCGAAGAAAGACAGAAAATTCTCAGAATATACACAAAGTAACAGGTAAAGCTACTAGTAACGATTCCCGAAATCCGTTGGCGTCGTCGGCGCGGAAAAAAGGGAACTGACGTCATCACGCCGATGAGGTCTTCTTATGGAGCCGGTGACGTCAGCGGAGTCGCGAGCGGAGCCGTGTCTCTGTGACGTCGTCTTCGACCCCATCGGCGTGGACTGCTACAAAAGTTTCCGAATGTTGCTGGCGCAGGGGATAATCACAAGGTGAGGAATCCACTGGCAGATGTATCCATCAGAAACACAGTTATTACAAAAGATTCATATCCACAATTACATTCAAATAGAAAAATGTCCCTATAAATGACTCAAATAAATACAACCATACCACATACATTCAAACACATCCATACTATCACAAAAATTCATACAATGAACATCTGTTCATAGAATGAGATTATAAGTGACAAATAACACTTCTGCGACCAATTAGATGTAACATTACAGAGCAAGTAAGCTCAGTAAACGGTCCGGACCTGTGTGGCGTGGCAATGGCGTGGTGAGCAAGAAATACAATGGATTTAGGCCCATATCTCTGTACTGGGGTGAATGTTTGACCTAGTTCAGTATTCCGTCCATCAATTGTTCTTTTTGCATTTCTCGCCTAAGTGGGACAGGTACGCCCATGCATGGGTCTCATGCTCACCATGCTTCTGGAGTCATTCTATTTTGGCTGATGAGAGGTGATACCCCAAAACCGGTTCGAGGATGCTTGTTTCCAGTCTGGGGAGGACCTGGCAGTTCGGACTGGATTGTTCCCATGGGGAGCAGGGTCAAGACTGATTTGAATATGGGTGGATCCAATCTAGAATGTCGTTGTGAGCAAGAAACTCAATGGATTCAGGCCCAGATCTCTGTACATTGACATTGACATTGTTCAGCATTCCGTCTATCAGTTGTTCTTTTTGCTACTAGCGAAGTGCTGCATGTGTATGCACTGGGGGTGAGAAACTGTGCCTCAAATTGACTATTGGATAAATATATTGTCTATTGTCAAGAGCAACTAACAGAATACTGGCTGATGATCCTGGAGCCTAGCAGGCTGCGGGATATATGGACACTATTTGAGACCTAGCTTGTGCTCAGACTGACCGCCAAGGAGTTGGAGGACACTAACACAGAAAACACATCTGGGATGCCCGTTTCATCCAGCCTAACACCGCTGCAATGACACCATTATCTTTGCCAGGTATGTATGACTTAGTTGGCCCTGTCTGCTATGCACCAAATCGTAACCACTTATCATGATGGACCTTTACAGTGCTCGCTGTATTGTAAGAAATATGTGGACTGTAGGAAAGTAGGATCTGCTTCTTATGGTTACCCCCACTTTTTGCTTCATGTGATACTGTTTTTGACTAGTCTGACTGGGATCCTGCTAATCAGGACCCCAGTCTACCTGCTTTCTCCCTAAACTGTTATGTTATGTACTTAGGTACACTCCAGATTGGATACTGGGATACTGGGATTTCCTTGTCCTTGTCCCTAGTGTATGGTATCCATGTACCTAGGGCTTACGTATCCCAGAGGCTTTCCCATGGGCTGAAGCATGTATTATGCCACCCATGAGAGGCCATGCAAAATGGAACTACTGGCCTGCCATTGCAGCCTGTGTACGTTGGTGCATGCACCACTTACTTAAGATATAGGTTTACTATATCTAAGGGTCACTACACTTAAAACCTATAAGTCACTCCTATAGCAGGCCTTAGCAATCCTGAAGGCAAGGTGCTTGGTTCTAAGTGAGAGGGTGCCACTGCATGAGCAGAACACCCCAGCAGCCTACGGTGTCTATTCTCCTGGGTTGTTAGTGCAGCAGCCATTTAGGACATATAGAGTAGCATTATGCGACCGTGTGATGAACAATTCTAAAACGGCTGAAAGTAACCCTATCATGTTTGGTGTCAAACATTGTGGAACCATACCCCCATACCGGTAACTTGTGTGGGAGGTATGATCCCACCCCTCGGAAGCGAGCTTCGTTGGGTCCCTGGTGTTCCCGGTACCAGCCTTCTAGTCCTGGGCAGCACAAAATGGTTGCTGCCGACCAGAGACACATTTCTGCCCTCCTGCTACTGAGCCAAGCTCGGGCAGAGGAAGGTAGAACAATAGGCATCCTGTCACAGGGTGGTGTGACCACCTTCCAGACAGGATTTAGTGTATTAGGGCTGGGTGGGTGCACTTGCCAGCGACCAAAGGTCTGCATCAGGGGCACATTTGTTGTCCCTGTGAATAGTCCAGTTCAAACCAGTGATGGGAGCCGTTGGCTCCTGCTCTGGTGCAAAACTGGACAAAGGACATGGGAGTAACCTCCCCACTGTCCAGACTCTCCCCTGGGAGGGTCCCCTTAATCTGTCCAACCATCTCCCTTGGGTACAAAAGGGCTTACCTAGCTGTCGGACCCTAGATTCGACGTGGACAAGATTCTGAACCAGAAACCACTGAACTTCGACCATCTAGACACTCTGGACTTGGTTGGACTTCGTTTGGGACTGACTTTGTCTCCATCTCAGTCTTAAGCATCATCTGTGCCTGTGCACCAAGCAGGCTCCGTGCAGGACCTGTGGAGCATCAAGGACAACCGAAGGTATCTCCCTTGGAGTGAAGGAGTCACTCCCCTGCAACAGCAAGCACCACATCTCGACTGACCGGTCGGCTGCTCCTGAGCTCCTACAGACTCTGAAGGCTCCAGCAATACAGGAGGTAGGTTTCCAAGTCCCTCGAGGTCCGAGCTGCCCTCTTACCAAGTTTGAGGCCAGAATCCCTCGTAGGGGCTGCAATACCCGTACTCCTGTGCACCGCGTTCATTTGCAAGTGCATATGCTTGTTGGCGTTTCCCGAACAAGTGCAGTGGGCTCCGAGTAGCCCCAAACTCTGGCACCATTTCCTACAAAGAACAACGGCCTTCTCACTCTGAGTGCTCCGTGGGCTGTTGCTTTGTAAATCTGCTCGAGGTCCCCTCGCGACTCCTGTGCCTCTGTCCTGTGAGTCCTCTTGAGGGCCAACACTGCTTTTCTTGGGCTCCCCTGGTTGCCCCAGGCTTGCCCCGACTCCCCTGTGTTTGGTGAGTCTCCTGGGCCTTGCTGATCCGAACCGTAACTCCTCTTGACCATTTTCGTGGGTTTCTGCTGCCTAACTTTGTTGGTGCTCCAGCCGGACACCGACCCCTCAGCACTCGACATCCTTCATCGGATAGCTCGTATCTGGCTCCTGGTCGTCCTTGACATCTCCTGGTCCCGGTGGCTGCCGAATCAAGAACCCCTTCAACGCACCTGAAGCACCTGTTTGAGCCCCTGATTTTTAGTGTTTACACTGGGGTAGTCCGGCCTTCAGAGAAGAAATTAAATGGTTGTGGTCACATCTATTGGGTATGGCTTGTGCTGCAGGACATCTAAGGTGGCCCTCTGTATGGCACTCTGGACAGTCGAGTGCACATCCTTGTTGGGCTCTGCTCATTGCCAGTACTGAGCTGTGGGTTTATGGCAGTTTGTGTTTTCTACGGCAGCCGTGCCCATGGCACCAACATGGCTTTAGAAGTTGTTACAACGTTATTGAAAGGCCGCATTAAAAGTAGGAGCTGGGTAGATATTCTTAGTTGGTGTTTTTCCAAGTTCCTGCCCACTGAGAAACAAGAGTTTTTGCATGTGTGATTTACCACTGTAGCCTGAGGTAGCCACTGGCTACCAGGTGCAGACGAGAACTCCCTCTTGCCTCTCAGGAAATGAATATTCCCAAGATCATTTCCACTATCTCAAGTTTCACAATTGCTCTGTAATCACTGCAGCACTGCAGCTTTAGCTTCTTCTGTGAGGGATGAAACGAACCTCTGAGTGTGTATTGGTCTTCTTAAATGTCCCCGGCACATGGACATGCAGCGGAAGGATGAAGGGACTGTCACGAACATGGTCTGGTGTGTGTCCACCACAGTCAGTGCTTATTCCACTCCTACTTTTCAGTTTGACATCCAGACTCAGGGAGAGAGTTAGAGATTAACTTTGAACACATGCAGCAGTTTTGACACCGGAATTAAGGTGCCCACATAAAGGTGGCCAAGATAGACTGTGAAAAGCACCCAAAAAATGCACAAGGCACCATTTCACGAGACTATGTTAAAGAAAACTGCTAACAACCAGTATTTATTTATTAATCATTAAAGTGCTTCCACAGAATACACTTAAAAACCACAAACAAGTAAAAATGTAAATACAATATAAAATGTGTAAAAATGCACAAGATAATTCAATATATCAGTAAACAAAAGCTTTGATGAAAGAAAACACTTTAGATTACAAATCTCAAATATAAAACATAATACAGGAAATGTTCCAAAAAATCTTATCAAGCTGTAACATTAATTTTCTGTAGGGGGATTTAACAGTAAGTACATACGTTAATATCAAGTGCTTAGCAATAACTGGATAATTACATTTTCTATGGGAATGTAAAAAGCCTGATTAAAAAATAAAACAGGATTCCAATCCTGTTTCGCAGCACCACAGTATTGGCAACAAAGATAAGAGGACAACCCCTCCTTTTTAATCCAAACATTTACACAAATTGGTATTTGGTTGAACCTGATTTTCATAAAAAATCTTCGTACTGAGGGGCATAGATAGGCCTTTAAATGAAATAGCTTTTCCCCACATCTTACAAACATGCCACTCAAGCTAAGTCTTTTTTATCTTTGAACAGTGTTGCAAGTCTTCAAAAAAACGACTTGTTTTACCAACCTTTTTTAAACGCCTCGCCTTTATTAAAATGCATCTGTTTGAGACTAAAGTTATAAAAACATTCCCAAATGCATAAAGCCATTACTGTCCCTCGAATGTTCCCCCCAAATAACTAAGTATTTTCCAGGCTGCTGAACAGTTGAATATGATGGCAAATAACTCGTGAATGAATAAGCTTGATAATTTATTCCAGTCAAACAAAGCTTGAGAGGAATCATTTCAATCGAGCTGCAGGACTAACACCACGGTAACATTTCCCAAAATGGATTCAACGTTAGTCACCTTTTTATGCGAGGAGATCGTCCTTGCCTGTATACCATACAGTGCTCCAGTGGGTCTTTTATCTATGTACACCTTTAAAAGCGATTGCACATGGCTCCTCCCCAGTGCATTAAAGAACTGCAAAAAGGAGATTCCTACAGACTTGGTTTTAGAAAAATGTAATGTGTCTTGTGGTGCCCTTGACAGTTTATTGGAGATGCTCACTTATAAGTATGTATATTCTTTTACCCCCTCACATTTTCCCCCGTAAAACCAAAACCTGGGAGATAGAATACCTTTTGCCGCATTATAATAATATTAGTTGTCCTCTCATTAACGGAAAGATTATATGCAAGAGCAAAAAAGGCTAAATTACCCTATCCCGCTCTGTAAAATTACTCTGAAAGACTTTTCCTCATTTAAACATGATTGTTTGTTCCACGGGCTGTGAGTAAATTTGTAGAGGATTATTAATTTTAAAATTCTTTTTATTTCCATGTAAATCAAAGAGAAACCACATGAAATTAGGTACAGGCACAATGGTAAGCAGTACATTGGCACACTGCGGTAGCTATCCAGATAGCTGCTCCCACTTACACTTCCACGCCCCCACCCTGTCCCCAGCGATTCTTTGACCTGCAAATTCCTCCAACCCTTCCCAGTCTCAAGCATTTTGAGCTGCACTTCTCAGGAGTACACAGATTTCCCTGATATGCATTTAATGGATGTATGACGTTACAACGCATACTTTTACAACGCATGCACTTACAACGCAATTTTTACAACGCAACATCCACTACAACGCATTCCATTACATCGCATGACACTACAACGCATTTTAAAAAACTACCTTTACAACGCATTCCATTACATCGCATACTACCTTTACAACGCATACCATTACAACGCATAATATTACATTGCATTTAAGGTAAGTATTGGATAGTATAGGGGTAAAAATTACTATTCTTACTCCAGGGGGTGCAACAGTAGGGTAAGTGTTGGATAGTAGGGTAAGTGTTGGATAGTATAGGGGTAAAAATTACTATTCTAATTCCAAGGGGTGCAACAGTAGGGTAAGTGTTGGATAGTATAGGGGTAAAAATTACTATTCTAACTCCAGGGGGTGCAACAGTAGGGTAATTGTTGGATAGTATAGGGGTAAAAATTACTATTCTTACTCCAGGGGGTGCAACAGTAGGGTAAGTGTTGGATAGTGTAGGGGTTAAGAATTACTATTCTAACTCCAGGGGGTGCAACAGTAAGGTAAGTGTTGGATAGTGTAGGGGTTAAAAATTAATATTCTAACTCCAATGGTATGCATTGTGATGGTATGCGTTGTAAGGGTATGCGTTGTAATGCCTGCGTTGTAGTGACATGCGATGTAGTGTCTGCGTTGTAATGGTATGCGTTGTAGTGTCATGCGTTGTAAAGGATGTTGCGTTGTAATTCCTGCGTTGTAAGTGTAGTGCGATGTAATAGTTGCGTTGTAAAGGTTGTTCCCCGCATTTAATGTCCCCCAAACCTTGGATCATTTGTGCAGACACCCTCTACTTTCAAAGACTGCCTTTTCTGCTTGCATACACCAGTCAATATCTCTATTCAAGTCCCTTAACTTAGGTGCAGTGTCAACTCCCCAAAGCCTGGCTATGTTTCGTTTCGCCACCATCAGTCCCAGTGTAGCCCAGAAGCGGCCCATGCTGTTGAGATCTATTAAGCCCCAAATGTTTAAGAGGCATCATTTCGCTAAGGGCTCTAGCCCACATACACACACACTCGTAAGACAGGGAACCACGATCGCAAGTTTGTAGACGATTGATTGGGATCACAATTAGCTGCAGTGTGTGGCAAAATCAGTACATTTTGCAATCCAAGAGTGGGAAGTTGTCGCTGAAAATATAAAATAAAAATCAGAGTCTAATCACAATATGGAGGGCTCCACATTTTGACTGTTGAAGTGCCCATGTTTCAGGTTTAGACACCTTGGTTTTCAGGTAGAGACAGCGCGACTGACTCCCAAATCATGTTCTGTTACAAAGATCCAAAAAGTCTCAGACACTTGTTTGCCTGGAGTTGTCAGTTAAGTCAGCTATCTGAGTAAAGGGTTGTCAGACCATGCTTGAGGGGTCACAGGGCAAGCATAGGCTACTGGGACTCAGCCATCTGGTCATTTGCCTCTGATGTCACTTGGTCGATGGCGAGCAGAAACAGAATTCTCAGGAAGGTAGTGGAGGGGGAGTGCGGTGGGGGGGGGAAGAGCTGAGAATCCAACAATCACCCAGTAGGGCAATAACTGATTGTCAAAGCCAGTTTTTACTATAGCAAAGAAAAGCACTTTAATACACATGTAAAACGTAATACTTAACAGAACAGGCTACAGATACGATTACTTTATTGGCGCTTGGGCTACTGCGCCCCTGTCCTGCGTGTCCCTCCTTTGCGTAAATAGGCAGGTCCCCCTCTTCTGGTCCGAGCTTTCTAGGACAGGTATCAAAGCTCTGGTGCTGATTACCCATTTCAATAGCCGGTACTCTAATTTATCGCAAATATCCTTGATGTTTCAGTTCCCATTACAGTGAAGTTATTTCAGTCTTCCTTGGGTGGCTGACAGGAACCTAGAGCATGCGTCTTTCTCATGGCCTTTTCCAGGAGGAAACGTGTCAGCTGGAGGTTACCATGTTCAGGCAGAGGCTGCAGTAGGTAGCAGCAGAAGCCACCACATGGAGTCCTTGCAGGTGTGTCGGGCTTAGATGATGATGTAGGACTCTAGCTGTCAACAAACTTGCTCTGGGCTCGGGTGTGACACAGAGATTGGGCAATGGGGTCAGAGGTCACAGAGGCACAGTCAGCCTCAGATGTAGTCTTTGATAAGGCACACATTGGGCACAGTTTCCCTGATGCAGTGGCATGGTCCACTTTGACACTATTCTTCAGTGCAGTTGCAGGGTCCACTCAGGCACAATTAGTTGATGCAGCGGCACAGTATGCTCAGGCACAATTCTTTGATAGAGTAGCAAAGTTTGCTCAGGCACATATTCTTGATACAGTTCTGGCCTGGAAATATTTGTATGGAGAGACTGCGCTGATGTTCAAATGCTGAAATTCACTGTTCACTGAAGCATCAGCAATGTTTTAGCAAGTTAACAACTCCAAGTTCATCTTGTTAGATGTTAATGACCAAAAGTAATCAAGCTGCACATGTATAGGAGTTGAATTTTTGAATCAGGCAAGATCAATTGTACCACTTGTAGATATTCGTCTGATTCTCTCACATTCTTTGACAGATAGTTCAAGATAGCTTTCAAAGACAATGTGCAGTTCTTTCAAGGTGCACACTGACCTTGATATCTGTAGAACAGTCTGAATGACCTCTACACGGTTTTGCATGGATGGAATCTTGACCATTCACAATTTTGACATATAATCAAAATACCAGCAGTTTTCAATGAGTACACCTTTTCAAATTGAAATTTTTCAGGTGAAAGTTTTTTGTTGAGCTCTAGTACGAGTGTGTGCTTCACTGGTTTGGTTTCAACATCTCCATCAAATAATGTGTTTGTTGGAAGAAGATCATGTGACAAAATGGCCTTGATAAATTCACCCCTTTTATTTGCTACATCCATCTCTCTATGTGCTTGTGAAAGTTGTTTTTCTGTAACCTATTTTGTAGCGGCTGGGTGGACGAAACTCTTACTATGGTAATTAAAGCATGAAAGTTTAGCATTAGTGATTATATCAAACAGCTTTTTCTCTTTCAGTACAAATCTCTCCTGCTTCAGTTCGGCGTATAGTTTCGATCCATGTTCCAGGACATCTAGTAGATGTGACTTTATATCGTTATCAACATATTGTTTGGTCACAAAGTTGTGTAGTCTCACAGGCTCAGTCATTTCACAGGGGGTTCCTTGCTCCTGCATTAAATGAAGAAGGTTATCAACATGTTTATTAAAATGTTCCCCTCTCTTTCCCACAAGTTCGTGTGAGAAACAGTTTCATGATGGTTCATTCATTTTGTAATTTTTAATCCCTCTGAAAACATTGCAAATAGAAAGGACTTCATGATAAACAAGCTGCCATATAGCAACATATTCACTTTTACGTGTCTGACAAACAATGCCCTTGGAGCTTTTCTGGGATCTCTGGATCGTCTGTTCCAGTTTCGTATCTGGAGCGACAGCATTGAATCTTCCCTGTCTTTCACCACAAAATATCTTTGGATTAATTTTCTGTAGCGGTATGGTTTTTCCCACCTCCAGCTTCTTCACTCTTTCCAAATACCAGGACCCATATCTCAGGTAGTTTATGCAATTGAATTTGTGACACACAGTAATCAGTGACTCCACAGTCTTCACGTGCAGCTCCTAATCACCTTCCAAATCAGCATGCACCAGGTTTTCACTAGTGCTATCATGTGTAAAAGATTTCCCCAGTACTTGCAAAGTTCTGATTTTTCTTCATATTCTTTGACAACACTCCGAACTTGGTTTTCAGGTTTTTTGATTTTAACCTGAGTGTATTGAACATTCGCTGGCTTCACATTATGTTTTTTTTTCAAAGTGCACACTGTGCCTTGTTCACTTCTGAGATAAGATATGCAAAACCTAATTTGTCATTCTTGTTCCAGAAAGCATTCCAATGCAATGTTTCTATAACCTCAGATATGATGAACATACCTTGTAACGAACAAACATATTGAGTTCCGCTTAATACTGACTGGACAGTTTTGCTTCCAAGGATTTCAGCCTCAAGAAGTGCATCGTCTATGCCACATCCACTGAGATAACTTCCTGCACACCGCAACACAACTTTTGCCATGTGGAAAACACTCATCATTGGATAAAGATCATCAAATTCTACTGGATTGCTCATAATATGTTCACTACAATTCGGAAAACTCTTTTATCGTAGAAAATTGGAAGGATAGACTGGTCTTCAAGCTGAGCATGCACATTTTGGAAATGTTTTTGAGCTGTGTGTACTGTTGCGTAGTTTGTGAGTGGAGATGGTATTACTGGTAAAAACCCAACCTTCTTCAGTGGGACGGTTTTCTTGGAGATCAGAGTATGAATTCCAGCACACGGAGGAATTGGCTTTTCTTCATCCTTCTGTCCACACCAAATAAGCAATATGGTAAATTCAGTTACATCAGCTTTGCAGACTGCAGCATCAGGTAGAAGAAGATCCATGTCCTCAGCTACTTTGAAACTTTCTGGTAGGCTGGGAAGTGTTGATGGCTTGCAGTAATTTAGCACACATTGGCAAGGCCATTGGGTAAAAGTTTACAGCTTCCTTTGGTTATGCCTATAGCTCTCCCAGCTTGATTTCCAGCAGCTACTTTGTTAGTACAGTCTTAAAAAACCACCATGGCAGTATCATGTGTGCTGGATGTTCCAGACAAAGAAGAGCTGTCTTCAAAATGAAAATTATCAAGAGCAGCAATTGTAAATCCTTATCTGATAAAGTGACTTGGAAGTGGTATGCTGTCGGATTCACAAGATTTTACAGCATGAGCTGCTACCAAGTTCCTGCTTCATACTATGTCATTATAACTTGTTGATACACCAATCATGTTAATTGAAGTAATTAGCTCTCTACTTTTGCAATTTTCATAGATTGCGTGGGCAGTCATAATGTGCAGCTGAGTTTTCTTTTTGCTGTGATGTAATTAATAAAATATGATTTGTGAAAGACAGTACATTTGCACAGCATAAGCCTCTTGGTTCATGGGACTGTCTTCTACTTCTTTGCTTATATCTTCAAAGCCATCATCAATATTGTCGGCTTCTGTTCCGAACCCAAGAATTTTAGTTTGCAACAGTCTTGCTTTGCTGATATTAAACAATGATGTAAAAATGTTAAGAGAACATCCGGCATTCTTGTTTTTTGTTTAATCTGTCTGTTAAGATTTTGTAGACATAAGAAAACATGATACAAACAAGCATAAAAGCAACAAGTACCAGTTGAAACGACAGTTCACATTAATAAGAAGTACATAAAATCCTGACAACGATAGAAAAAAGCATCCGCGTGAGTAACGTGTCTCAGGAGTATACAGATACTTAGCGATTATACTTCGTACTTCCAACATTGTATATCAGTCATTACAGCCGGACATTAATGCAATATCTAAGCACCAAGCAAGAGCACAAATAGCTCTCCACAACATGAGAACTGTACATTTCTCGCCACACCTTTGGGCTGAGCCATAAAGGCACGACCATTATGTAAGTAAACAGATTCATATAATAAAACTATATTAAACCACTCAGAAAAATCAACGGAGAAAACCAGTTAGGTTGATAAAGGAAGGAAGGAAGCGGGGTGAGGGGCTGGCCTAGGTGCATAGGAACGATCCGTTTAATAAGGCCACAGCAACCCACACTCAGTCCCTGACATATCAAACTCAATGGCACATTTCAAGAAACTATATCATCCGAAGTGAAGAAATGCACTAAGTGCAAAACTCGTTAATGAGTGGGATCACCATGCCCAGTATGTGAATTAACCTGAACAGAGTCGGATGCAATAGAAGAGTCTTCTGGAGTCAAAGCTAATTGTAATGCCGTCAGCATCACTCCCCATGCCACGGAGATAAGATACTTGTGGAGTCCCAGCGTGTTTTCTCTTAGCAATAAAGTCACCTCTGCTTTAGCCCAATATAACATCGATTGAACCCAGGCTGTGAGTGGAGGGGTATCAGTTGACTTCCAGCGACGGGTGACCAGCCGCTTGGCCACCACCAACCCCAAGTCAAGAAAACAAGAGGAGGCCCTGTGTTGTCTATCTCTGGGAAATATAACCGTGATGCATGCACCCCATGAGTTCGGTAGAGCTCTATCTGTGTTGGTGGATAATAAACGAATTACTCCGAGCCAATAAGTCTGCAGTCTGGAGCCTGACCATATCATATGCAATAAATCAGCGTTCACCAATCGGCATTGCGCGCAACAGGCATCTGCCTTATTGAAAATGGGGATAGGTAGTCCCTATGAACTACGTAGAACTGTATTAGCCTACATCTTGCATTCCTAGGGATCTCTCTGGGGCTTTCCAGCAACGCTCCCCATTCCCTAGGTGTGAATGGACGTGCAAAATCCGTTTCCCACTTAATGCGCAAGTGTGTTAAATCAGTAAAGGTGTACTCTCTAATGGACTCCGCAAACCATTTAATGAGGTGTCTCCCTGTGCCCAGTACGTGGATATATTGTAACAGCAAGTGCGTCGGAAGGTTGTGAAATATCCCCCCAGTGGTGTCTCAACATAGCTATCCAGGAGGCATGTTGTAAGAACCGCCCCGACGAAACACCTTCCTAATCCACCAGAGATTGGAACGGTCGTAAAGTGCCCTCTATGTACAGGTCCCCCAGAGTATGCACATCAGCCTCATGCCAGACTGCCAATTCAGCAGTACTGGCTCTGCTCCTACCTCTAGGTAGTCCTAGGAGCAGTATAGTGGGAGCATATGGTGTGATGTGCCCAGTGAGATATAAGGCTCTAGGGAAACATTTGTGGGCTATCAGAACCAAGAAGGGTAAAGGCATACTTGGTTTAGCACATGGATGAAAAATGTAGAGAAGCTCATCTAACATACTCGGCAGCCCACCTTCCGCCGTATCCTCAAGACTGAGCTCACCCAACGACTTCGCCACCCACTGTATCCGAGACGCCAAATAATAATGTTCCAGTTTGGGTAGAGTTAATCCGCCCGTGTCACCAGCAGATATAATTTAACAAGCACATCCGTACAACAAGTGTTACACCATACACCATATAAGATCCCTCATCAGCCTTTCCAATGGGTGGAAAAATAAAGCCGACAGAAATAAAGGGAGATTCACGAAGTAATATACTAATCTGGGCAATACCACCATTTTGATGATTGCCACCTTACCCACAGCTGAAATGTTAAGCGTTTTCCAGACGTCTACCTGGTGGCGCAGTGCAGTGCATGCTCTGGATAGGTTGCCATCCAGTAGATCTTGGTCCGTGTGGTAGATATGGACACCCAAATACCGAATCACCGCCGGTTGCCAGGCCACTACTGCTCCATCCACTGTCCATTGCGGATCCTCAATGCCAGGAGTAAAGGGAAATAAACATGATTTACCCCAGTTTACCTTCAGCCCCGATTCTTTGGCAAACAGCCACAGCGTGTTGGGTACTGTTGGAGGAATCGTCTGTATGTTCTTAAGGAAGAGTAAAATATCGTCCGCGTATAACGACACGGCATAAAACTCTTCCCCGAACTGTATTCTCCATTGATCTGCCAGTTGGCGCAAAGCTATGGCCAGAGGTTCCATAGCCAAAGAGAATATGAGTGGAGAGTGGGGACACCCCTGTCTGGTTCCCCTATCTATTGACAAAGGTTTAGAGAACAAGGATCCCGAGCGAACCCGGATGGTTGGGGCGTCATACAACAGCTTCACCAGATTTAGGAAGTAGGGCCCAAACCTAAATCCACCCAGCACTGCAAACAGATACAGCCACTTCACAGTATCGAAGGCCTTCTCCAGGTCCAAGACCAAGCAACCTGCTGCAGGCCAGTCCGCCACAGATGTGCACATAACCCGAAATAACCTACAAATATTTAAGGAGGTGCTGCGAGCCGGGACAAAACCATTCAGATCCTGATGGACCAGTTGCGGAGTAACCAGGGACAAACGAATCGCGAGCACCCTGCCAAAATCTTGTTATCTCCATTTAACAGCGCCAAAGGCCGATAGGCGCTCGTGCACGTGGGATCCCAATCTGGCTTAGGAAGGGTAACCAAAGTGGCTTCTGTCATCGGGGCGGGAAAAGCAACCCCTCCAATGCCTCCATATAGACTCCTAAGAGGGGTGGACCCAGCTGATCCGCATAAGTCTTATAAAACTCATGAGGAAGACCATCCGTTCCTGGGGCCTTTCCATTAGGCAAAGCACGCATCATTCCTTTTATTTCCTCCAGGGTAAGAGGTGTGAGCATAGGAAAAGTGATACCATCCAGAAAGGAACAAATGTCCCCATTAGAGGCAGTGTGGACGGAGATGTACAACTGTGCAAAGTGCGAAGTCAGTTCCGTGTGAATCTCATGTTGTGTATATTTAAGCCCACCATCCTGAGACATATGGGAGTAGGGAGGGAGAACCAAGAAACCTGTCTAATCAGACATGTAGACTGTGTGGCAACGAGTTAAAAGAATAAACCCGCACCATAGGGTTTTGGTGCCTCCAAATATCCCCTATACCCCAACCCGAGCCCACCCACACAAGACAGCCGAATTGACTGTGGCTGCAATATGTGTAAGGGGGGAAACGATCTGTCCAATCCAACATCCAAAACACTATTGAAGTCTCCACCAATCAGCCACGGGGTTCACACCATTTAGCAAGAGTTAGGGAGAGTGTCTCAAGGAAAGGGTTTAAGTCTGTGTTACCAAGCAACACATAGCGACCATCCAGTCTACCCCATAAGAATACATATCTGCCCTCTTTGTCAAGCACTACCTCCTCTGCCGTGAAAGGTGTGCCTGGGCGGATCCATATTAGTGTACCACGTGCAAATAGTGAATAATTGGCAGCCTATACCTTGCCCCTCCATTTCCTTTGTAACTCCGCCACTTCCGCACCATCTAGATGCATCTATTGCAGTAGGGCTATGCGCACCTGATGTCTTTTAAGATAAGAATAGACCGCATGAGGGCTGAGATGGTCCCCTGACTGGGAGGACTGCATCTAACTCTACGCGGACTACATTTTACTTTATCTGGCCTCCCCGTCGAAATCCCTGATAGTAGTTATAGGTGTTCGGCAGATTCTCCGGTTTCATGGTCAATTGGGGTAAATCCTTATTATTCTCCCTTAGGGGAGATCCTCCTACCCCCCCCCCCCCAATCCAGATCAACACAGCGGGCTTTAAATACCTAGGTATTTTTATTTCCCATGATCCCTCAGCCCGCTATGCCCAAAATCTCCTTCCGCCCCTACGTAGACTCAAAAAAGATATTATAAGTTGGAAGTCGCTTCCCCTCTCCCTGCTGGGCAGAGCAGCCCTGTTTAAAATGATGTCTCTGCCCAGATTTCTCTATGCACTGCAAAATGCCCTAGACCCAGTACCTACACTCTATTTCAGGGAATTAGAGGGTCTCCAGAGAGAATTGCTTTGGGACAGAAAATCTCGTATCGCTCTTAATAAACTGACCCTAAACTGGTACGATGGCGGCATAAGCCTTCCGGACATAAAAAATATTACTGGGCAGCACACCTGGCCGCCATAAATCACGACACCTATGGGCGAGGCAACTACCCTGGCTACGCCATGGACAAATGGCTCCTCCCCTGGAGGCAATTATAACAGGTCACTCTATTCGCGACCCAAAAAATACACCTTGACGGGCCCCACCAAGCATTCGGTCCAAATTTGACACGACGCAACTTACTCTCTTGGGTGGGGACGTAAACCGACGTTGGCAACCCCCCCTTTGGGATTCTGAAACACTGGGCAGCCTATGGAGATCAAAAGGCTTTGATAGCTGGTATCTCATTGGCATTACATACATTAAAGACATTTGGGAAGAAGAGGGAGTCAAATCCTTCAACACACTACAAGCCGAATATGATCTGGCTGCCACAGAATACTTCCGATGTGCCCAAATCTTACACTCACTCCAAACACTCCTACCTAAAGGGACAATCCCACCTGAAGCCCCACCCTTAGAGGACTGAATCTTAGTTGGCCACCTACCTGAAAAGACGATTTCCCTAATATACAAAAAACTGATAAACAAGATGATCGATCCCCTACAGGCATTAAGGGAGAAATGGACGGGAGATGGGATTGAGTTGGATGGCTAAGATTGGCAAGAGGCAGTGTCTTCCCCTAGAGTGGTCGCCATACCGGCGCGCCTTAGACTGGTACAGCTAAAAATCCTTCACCGCGTCTACATCACGGGGCCATGCTTGATCCATATGGGGATAACCAAGAAAGGGGAATCTAGGAGAGGCTGTGGGCAACTGGGAACCTTTCTACACATTAAATGGGAATGTAAGTGTGTCAGTTTTTTCTGGCACGAGGTACACGAGGCAATATTTGCTGTGCTACGCACCCGTCTTTCACCGGAGGTGCAGCGTTGCCTCCTCAACATAAGGGAGCCCACAGACCTGAACACTCACCAGACACAATGGGCCACCCTGGGATTCATGATTGCCAAGAGAAACATCGCACAACTATGGGGAGCTGCTAAACCACCTATGCTGGAGGCCTGGGAGAGGGATCTTGACTGGTGTAAGTTTAGGGAGAAGACAGTCTATGACGCCAGTGGATGCCCCCAAAAATGGGCACATATTTGGAACCCTTGGAATAGATATCGCTGAGAAATCTGTATGCCTCCTGTTTGTCCTGAACCAAATGTCCCCATTACCCCATGATGTTCCCCTCTTATGTCGTAATGTGATCCTCCTCCTCTGTGCTTTGTTATTATTTATTCATTATCAGTGTCCTCTGTATTGTTTATTTGAACCGATACATGTTTCAATAAAAAGAAAATCTGCGAGATGTTGTTCGAAGACCCCTCACATTCCATGTAAGTATTGTGTAATCAGTCATGTCACTGCATCATACAGCAACCAATTGTGACCCAGCCCCCCACTGACACCAGTGCGGGCAGCAAATAACTGTGTTGTCACCCACACCCCCCAGAGAGACTATTAGGATAGGAAAAAGGGAAAACACACCAACATGGCGGTGAGTAAACCGTATCAGAGCGGCCCCCATAAACTAGAGATGCTGCCCAAACCTATCTAGGATACAAACTATCTGTGAAACCAACTGATACCCTGTAGTAGGGATGAACGTATGGGGTGAACAGCCTGACAGAGCGCTCCATAGCGTAATCCCCATGGGTCACACATGTGAACGTGAGAGTGTGAAGATAACTAAGAAGAACCGAAGATCCACACATCAAAACATATGCAAGTACATTAATGCAGACCCCCCAGCCCTCCACCCTGCAAGTCAAGTACCACAGGGCTGGGACATCGTCAATAGTTTGTAGTCGAAACACCTGAGTCCCAGCCTT
The DNA here is from genome assembly GCF_964204655.1 of Triturus cristatus. NCBI lineage: Eukaryota > Metazoa > Chordata > Amphibia > Caudata > Salamandridae > Triturus > Triturus cristatus. The sequence goes on from NC_140583.1 coordinate 1,161,673,198, forward strand.
TATACAATGCCATCAGAAGTCTGAGGTGTGACGTCTGGCATTCGCAGCGACACCACATCTGATAGTTCAACTGCTGACAAGCCCTCATCCTCCGATGAGTGGGGCAGCATAGCCCCCACACTGACCACCTCCTCAAGTTCCGCCAATCGCTCTGCTTCCCGGACCACCACCTGTCTCTCTTGCTGGATCTGGTCCTGTCCAGGAGCTGCCAGCAAACCAGGATGGGGAACAACGTTTACAACGCAACTTTTACAACGCACTACACTTACAACTTATTTTTTACAACGCAACATCCACTACAACGCATTCCATTACATAGCATGACACTACAACGCATTTTTAAAAACTACCTTTACAACGCATTCCATTACATCGCATACTACCTTTACAACGCATACCATTACAACGCATAATATTACACTACACTATCCAACACTTACCCTACTGTTGCACCCCCTGGAGTTAGAATAGTCATTTTTACCCCTATACTATCCAACACTTACCCTACTGTTGCACCCCCTGGAGTTAGAATAGTAATTTTTACCCCTATACTATCCAACACTTACCCTACTGTTGCACCCCCTGGAGTTAGAATAGTAATTTTTACCCCTATACTATCCAACACTTACCCTACTGTTGCACCCCCTGGAGTTAGAATAGTAATTTTTACCCCTATACTATCCAACACTTTCCCTACTGTTGCACCCCCTGGAGTTAGAATAGTATTTTTACCCCTATACTATCCAACACTTTCCCTACTGTTGCACCCCCTGGAGTTAGAATAGTAATTTTTACCCCTATACTATCCAACACTTACCCTACTGTTGCACCCCCTGGAGTTAGAATAGCAATTTTTACCCCTATACTATCCAACACTTACCCTACTGTTGCACCTCCTGGAGTTAGAATAGTAATTTTTACCCCTATACTATCCAACACTTACCCTACTGTTGCACCCCCTGGAGTTAGAATAGTAATTTTTACCCCTATACTATCCAACACTTACCCTACTGTTGCACCCCCTGGAGTTAGAATAGTAATTTTTACCCCTATACTATCCAATACTGTAGGACCTGGGGTCACCGGGCCCTAAAGGCGTAGCGTGACTCGAGCGGTTGGGCACCCGAAGGCTTACGTGTGAAGCAACCATACAGCACACACATCCCCTGAAGCATAAAGCGCACACAATAATTGACACCACACAGTAGGTTCACTTAAAAATCAATCAAGTTTATCTAGTTCAAATGCAATTCATTAGATTCTCACTGACAGTATCATTATACATGCAGAGGCATTTCAGTTCAAAGGCAACTCATTAAACTTTAACCTGACCACCCCTGGCTACCATAAAACATCAGGTTCTAGGGAGATAGTGCTGCGCACAACAATTAATAGCACTTGAAATCAGGCTGCAGGAACATGGCACTGCAAGTAGCAATTTGATAGCACGGTGAACCAGGCTCTAAGAACATAGCGCTGCCCTCAGCAATTTGATAGCGCTTAAAACCAGGCTGCAGGAACATAGCGCTGCCCTCAGCAATTTGATAGCGCTTAAAACCAGGCTGCAGGAACATAGCGCCTAACACCTGAATAGCGCTTCCCCACATGTCATTTAACGTGGCGCTGCTGAACTAGGCATTACAAGGTAGCCAGCCACATGGGATCGCCTTGGCGCATTAAACAGGGCAGGGTATGGCAGCACTAGCCTGGTAAGTCACGGAAGCGTTAGCTAACTTAGCACGGGGGCGCTAAATGGACGAGCTCACCACCGTGCTAACCCTCCTATCTTTGGCGCGTTAGACCTCACAGTCACTGAGGCGCTCACCGGGTGATCTCCTCGCGGCTTCCGGCATGACAGCGGGTAGGAAGTCCCAGCGCTTCTCCTGGTAGGCAGTCCCAGCGCTTGATGATCGGGGGCCACAGATGGGGCAGTGGGTCCCCCCTGGGGGAGGGGCGTGCTTCGGGCTCCTCGTGGGCCTCCCGCCCTCTTCCCGGGGGTTACCTGGGTCGACGATCCCTCGCGTGTCCCGGTGACGGGCTCCTTCTTCTCGGGGCAGGCGAAGCGGGCACTCCTGGGATCCACCCGGCGATGTCCGGGTCGACGGAGATAGCGCGGGGCTCCCGGACGGGCCAGACGTGGCCGGGGAGCTCCGCAGGGTTCGCTGATGCCTCCAGGGATCTCCTCACGGCGGTAGAGGCCCGCGCCCGCAGCCGCCAATGGCAGTGCGGTCTGCGGGGGGCGCGGCCTGATCGTCCAATGGCGCTACGGCGGGGGCGGCATTTGACAGTCCGCCCCCGTCAGGTGATACGGGTGCTGGCTTCAGGCCTACGCGGCCGCGGCAAGACGCCTGGGCCCAACGAGGCCTTCCCGGCGTTGGGGCGCGATTCTTCGGCTGCGACGGCAGCGGCGGGGCCCCGGGCTTCTCCGCGGGCCCCGGTGATGACAGGGGGCCGTTTCCCGGCCCCGGGCCGCAGCGGTGAGTGCGCCTCGAATTCCCCGGGCAGGGGGGGGCTGAAATTAAGCGGCGACTTCGGCGACCAGCGCCTGGCACAGGACTGACTAGGGGGATCCCAGGCAAGGTCGGGGAGCGCAGGGGTCACAGCGCTAGTACCTGGTTGATCCCCCAGCAGTCCAGCAGGGAGTTTTGAGGAGAAAGTTCCAAGATTAAGTTTCAGCAGGAATTTCAGCAGTAACTTCTAGCAGTAGTTTCAGCAGTAGTTTCAGAAGTTGGTTTTTTTCAGTCTTGGTGGCGCAGTTGGTTCTCGCGCCCTTAAAAGTTCTGTTCCTTGGGGGGGGGGGTGAGTTGGTGACTAGTTCCCTTCTAGTCAGGCTTGGCAGGCCATTCCGGGGTCTCCCTATCGCTGGGCCAGATCAGTGGGTAGTACAGGATCCCTCACTCACTTAAAGGGCAGTGCCTAAACCCTGTCACCTTCAGAGGCATAAGTCCCTGTCTAGGCCCTACCGCCTAAAACTCCTGCGTGGGTTCCCCAGGTCTGCTTTACCCCAACTAACTAGAAAACGTTCCCTCCCTCTGTTAAGTAGCCCTAGGTCAGGTGACCACCTCCTAAGGCGGCAAAAGTAAAACCCCACCTCCCTTCTAGAAGGTTCCAGCTTCTTCCAGGAGCTTCCCCACTCTAACTATGGGACAAAAAGGCGGGCTGGTGTCGCAACATTGTTGTGGGTCCCAGCCAGCTCCTGGCAGCTAGGGTGCTACTATGAAAAACGACCACCCTGCAGTAGCAGGGGTCTGTGGCAGCCATCTTGGGAGAAGTAAGCACCTGCACCTTAACACTACAAAAACGAAAAAAAACAGGGAAAAAGGGCCAAGTCCAACATAACCCCCTTCCAGCCGAAAGCCAGGGTAGACCGATCAATGCCTTGATGGTCTTCCCTGCTTGGGGCGAGAAAAGGTGGACGCAGGCCCGCAACGGCAGGAGCACCCGCAGGTTCTCCGCCGCTCTGGAACCCAATGGTTCCCTCACAAACCTCCCTGGACCAACGAAACCACCCCACTGGGGCTCCCTAGCTAGTTGTGGCCAGGACCGGCCCCTGGGCCGTCCAGATGTCTCTGGCCCGGGTGATCTCGCGGAGTGGGGGGCAGTAGCCCCAGGCCTGTAGTGCCTGTTGACCACTCCGGTCCTCCTCCTTGCAGTCCTAAACTGCCTCTGGTCCTTCCTCCTGGGGTTCACACCCTTAGGCTGACCAGCCTTCAGGGGCGAGGCTCTCCTCCCCCTAACTCTCCTTCTGGGGTTCCTCACCCTACCCTGCAGGGCACCCTCAGACCACCACTTCCTCCTCAGTCTAGGGCCTTGACCCCTCAACTGATCCCTCAACCTAGGGTCTAAACCCTTAGGCTGAGTCGGTGCCCGAGGCGAGACCTTCCTCCCTCTGCACCCCCTTCCAGATTTCAGCACCCTCCTAACGGGAAAAGTACCCCTGGAAGTCAATTTCGGGGGGACCCTGTTAGCAGAGGCCCCACCCGCCAGGTCAGGCAACCCCTGAGCCTGGCACCCCAGCCCAGGACCTAAACCCTGAAACTGGGCCAACCCCAGAACCTCAGGCGCGCTGGTTACAGTCGCCCTGGGTCCTCCTGACACTAGGGGCTCCCCTGCACTGGATGGCCCATTGGGACAGCCTAGGCTCCCAACCTGGGGCTCCCTTGCGGAACTCTCCAGGCCCTGAGACTTCGGTTGGGGCACCTCGGGACACCTCCCCGTCTCACGCCTTCCTATAGATAGGTCGTGAGGCCCTTCAACCCTCTCTCCCTGGGACCTAGCTGGGCTATCTGCCACTTCTCCCACCTCGCTGGGTTGGGAGATCCCTGCACCACCCCCTTCAGGGTCACACCCCAATGCCTCCTCAGACACCCTAGTGATGTCATCCTGGGGTAAATAAAATCCTAGCTCCTGTGGAGCTTCCGGTATGCTGCCACCAGTGTCCTCACTGGACACACTCATCTGGAGGGCACGCAGCTCCAACTCCTTCATCCGAAGCTCGTGCGCCATCCTCCTCTCCTCCATTGCCCATTTCTTGTTTTCTCTTTCCTGCTCTAACTTGGCTAGCTCCCACTTCAACCGCCTCTCCTCCCTCCTGTCCTCATATTCCTCTGGAGACGCGCTTCTCCTGGACCCTGCCCTACTGCTGGCCCCAGAACGTCTCCCTGGTGGCCCCTTTTCGGACACATCCCCATTGATCAGGTCTAGTACCTCCTGCGCGCTCTCCTCCTGAGGGGCATCCTGCGCCTCCTGTCCCTCATCCCCTCTTCCCTCTGGGTGGGCTTCTACCCATGCCCTTAAGGCGGTGCGGAGTTCCGGTCCTTTGACCTTCCGCACCCCAGGCACCCCCATCTCCTGCCCGAATTCCCTCAGTTGCCTCACGGTGTACCCCTCGAGGTCGGCTAACCGGAACTCCATCGTGACAGGCGGGGACCTAGATACTAAGGAAGAAAAAAAAAATCCTAGGATATGGGTGACAGTTTCCGGCTACTGGGATTCTACACCCTCAGTCTGGACAGTGGAATTCACTCCATGCAGTAATCAACAGTTGAAGAGCCTAACCACAAAAGGCGTCTAATTGCGGCGCCCTCCGCTTCACTGGAGGGTGCTGTATGGTCACAGGTCCTTATCCCACCGCTCGCCAACAATGTAGGACCTGGGGTCACCGGGCCCTAAAGGCGTAGCGTGACTCGAGCGGTTGGGCACCCGAAGGCTTACGTGTGAAGCAACCATACAGCACACACATCCCCTGAAGCATAAAGCGCACACAATAATTGACACCACACAGTAGGTTCACTTAAAAATCAATCAAGTTTATCTAGTTCAAATGCAATTCATTAGATTCTCACTGACAGTATCATTATACATGCAGAGGCATTTCAGTTCAAAGGCAACTCATTAAACTTTAACCTGACCACCCCTGGCTACCATAAAACATCAGGTTCTAGGGAGATAGTGCTGCGCACAACAATTAATAGCACTTGAAATCAGGCTGCAGGAACATGGCACTGCAAGTAGCAATTTGATAGCACGGTGAACCAGGCTCTAAGAACATAGCGCTGCCCTCAGCAATTTGATAGCGCTTAAAACCAGGCTGCAGGAACATAGCGCTGCCCTCAGCAATTTGATAGCGCTTAAAACCAGGCTGCAGGAACATAGCGCCTAACACCTGAATAGCGCTTCCCCACATGTCATTTAACGTGGCGCTGCTGAACTAGGCATTACAAGGTAGCCAGCCACATGGGATCGCCTTGGCGCATTAAACAGGGCAGGGTATGGCAGCACTAGCCTGGTAAGTCACGGAAGCGTTAGCTAACTTAGCACGGGGGCGCTAAATGGACGAGCTCACCACCGTGCTAACCCTCCTATCTTTGGCGCGTTAGACCTCACAGTCACTGAGGCGCTCACCGGGTGATCTCCTCGCGGCTTCCGGCATGACAGCGGGTAGGAAGTCCCAGCGCTTCTCCTGGTAGGCAGTCCCAGCGCTTGATGATCGGGGGCCACAGATGGGGCAGTGGGTCCCCCCTGGGGGAGGGGCGTGCTTCGGGCTCCTCGTGGGCCTCCCGCCCTCTTCCCGGGGGTTACCTGGGTCGACGATCCCTCGCGTGTCCCGGTGACGGGCTCCTTCTTCTCGGGGCAGGCGAAGCGGGCACTCCTGGGATCCACCCGGCGATGTCCGGGTCGACGGAGATAGCGCGGGGCTCCCGGACGGGCCAGACGTGGCCGGGGAGCTCCGCAGGGTTCGCTGATGCCTCCAGGGATCTCCTCACGGCGGTAGAGGCCCGCGCCCGCAGCCGCCAATGGCAGTGCGGTCTGCGGGGGGCGCGGCCTGATCGTCCAATGGCGCTACGGCGGGGGCGGCATTTGACAGTCCGCCCCCGTCAGGTGATACGGGTGCTGGCTTCAGGCCTACGCGGCCGCGGCAAGACGCCTGGGCCCAACGAGGCCTTCCCGGCGTTGGGGCGCGATTCTTCGGCTGCGACGGCAGCGGCGGGGCCCCGGGCTTCTCCGCGGGCCCCGGTGATGACAGGGGGCCGTTTCCCGGCCCCGGGCCGCAGCGGTGAGTGCGCCTCGAATTCCCCGGGCAGGGGGGGGCTGAAATTAAGCGGCGACTTCGGCGACCAGCGCCTGGCACAGGACTGACTAGGGGGATCCCAGGCAAGGTCGGGGAGCGCAGGGGTCACAGCGCTAGTACCTGGTTGATCCCCCAGCAGTCCAGCAGGGAGTTTTGAGGAGAAAGTTCCAAGATTAAGTTTCAGCAGGAATTTCAGCAGTAACTTCTAGCAGTAGTTTCAGCAGTAGTTTCAGAAGTTGGTTTTTTTCAGTCTTGGTGGCGCAGTTGGTTCTCGCGCCCTTAAAAGTTCTGTTCCTTGGGGGGGGGGGTGAGTTGGTGACTAGTTCCCTTCTAGTCAGGCTTGGCAGGCCATTCCGGGGTCTCCCTATCGCTGGGCCAGATCAGTGGGTAGTACAGGATCCCTCACTCACTTAAAGGGCAGTGCCTAAACCCTGTCACCTTCAGAGGCATAAGTCCCTGTCTAGGCCCTACCGCCTAAAACTCCTGCGTGGGTTCCCCAGGTCTGCTTTACCCCAACTAACTAGAAAACGTTCCCTCCCTCTGTTAAGTAGCCCTAGGTCAGGTGACCACCTCCTAAGGCGGCAAAAGTAAAACCCCACCTCCCTTCTAGAAGGTTCCAGCTTCTTCCAGGAGCTTCCCCACTCTAACTATGGGACAAAAAGGCGGGCTGGTGTCGCAACATTGTTGTGGGTCCCAGCCAGCTCCTGGCAGCTAGGGTGCTACTATGAAAAACGACCACCCTGCAGTAGCAGGGGTCTGTGGCAGCCATCTTGGGAGAAGTAAGCACCTGCACCTTAACACTACAAAAACGAAAAAAAACAGGGAAAAAGGGCCAAGTCCAACAAATACTAAATGCAATTTAATATTATGCGATGTAATGGAATGCGTTGTAAAGGTAGTTTTTCAAAATGCGTTGTAGTGTCATGCTATGTAATGGAATGCGTTGTAGTGGATGTTGCGTTGTAAAAAATGCGTTGTAAGTGCATGCGTTGTAAAAGTGTGCGTTGTAACGACATACATCCAACCAGGATACCGCCTCTTGGATCGTTGCCGACGAGTGTTCATGTTGTTCGCCTCTCTCCGCCAGGTGTCCGCTGTGCCGGTCGGTCTAGGTCCCATGCACTGGCCCGTAGTTTCCAACCAGTCCCAGGTATCCTGTGGTGTCTCAAAGAAGTGTACTTTTCCATCTGAAACTACTCTGAGCTTTGCCGGATAGAGTAGGGAATATGCCACATTGAGTTGTCGAAGTTTTTGCTTGACCGGGAGGAAAGACCCTCGTTGTCGCTGGACCCTGAGAGTGTAGTCCGGGAAGAAGAGGATCCTAGCATTGTCAAATTTAACTTCCTCCAGTTTCCTGGTTTCACGCAGAATCATGTCTCTATCTCTAAAATGTAGTAGCTTGAAGATAAGTGGGCACACTCTAGAGCCTGGCGGTTGTTTTCTGCCCGGGATGAGGTGTGCCGTCTCTATTGTGAAGAAGGGAGAAAAGGAGGAGGAAGGAAGAGTATCCTTGAGTCATTGTTCTAAGGAAGCCACAGCGTCCTGGCCCTTCGCCCCCTCCGGCAGCCCAATCAGGCGTATATTATTCTGCCTAGAGCGGCCTTCGGGATCCTCCACCCTGTCCTCGAGATATCGGATATGAGCTTTGTGTCAGGTTCCTCGTTCCGATGTCCCCGGGGCTGTGTTGATGCTCTATGGGGGCCCACCTCTGGATGACCCCAAGTCCGGCTATTGAAACCACGGACTTTTGAGGTGATCGAGCGGGGGAAGGAAAGGGTGGGGACTGCAGGGAGGGAGATCTGTGAAGGCAAAAGAGACAACAGAACACAGCATAAGACGTTTTGTTTCCAGTTCCTCAATGGGAACCATACGCGTTACTTTTAGCAGGATTGTGTTAACGCTAGCTTGCCCTCTCACCTGAAAAGGAAAATAAGGTATGCCCGGACATATGGGGGAGAGCTACAGGTCGTGGTCTTGTCGTTGCAGGCACTAATATAAACGACAAGGAAAGGCACACGTAGGGAGAATGACAGGGATCAACATACAGACGCACATACACCATATAACAACTTTGTGGTGCAATACCCACTTGTAACTGCCCAGCTCATTCCATGCCTTCGGCGTTGTGACCACCCCTCTCTCCTGACTCGCACATATGTCTAGGAATATAAGCAGAAGAAATCAAAAGTGTAAACCAGGCCACCGCGGGGTGCGGATGCACACTGCTAGTGTCTGCCCGGGAACTGAAGTCTGTGAGGCTGGAGCACGCTTCGCCAACTGCCTAAAAGCCTTACTGCTTTCCTTTGCCTCCGATCTGTCTGATGTTTGCATGAATCAACACTCTCGCTCTCGTTTTCTCAGAGCAATTTTCGGGCTCGCACACTGCCTGTCTTGAACGGCGAGGCTTGCCCCCTTAAGTCTAGTAACTCTCAATATACTTGTTCGCTCCCCTGCATGAGACCAGCCGGTCTCGCCAACAGAGGGGCGGGCCTGGGAATCTCTATGGGTCGAAGAGCTTGTCTCCGACTAAGATGGGTCGAGCCCCGTAGGAATTACTGCCACAGTACTCCTACCTCGGTCACGACGAACCTCCGGATGTCACGGGCTGCTACCTGGGTGATGAGCTCGTCCGAACCTTCGTCTCTCGGCGTCTCCTCGTCTCGTCTCCCGGGTCGAAGAATTATCGGCACCGTGCTCGGCGACCTCTCGCCTTTTGACGTCTTGTGGTGGGGCGTGGCGCGCGTTACGCAGCGCACCTCCCGCACTGCCCATCGGGAAGTGTAGTTCCTCGCGCATTTCCTAGTGTTGCGCGAGGATGGGCCGGCGTGCGCTGATAAGTCTGACACTTTGTGTGCATTCTGTTTTTCCAGGAAATCAGCACCGGTTTTAGCTCAGAGACCTCCTGCTCCACTCCCGTGACTCGATACCCTAGCTTCCGATGATCAGCATGTAATAATGTACGGTCCAGCGCTACCTTTTCTATCTTAGACTCCATTGATTCCCTGGTACCTTCTATCGCATGCAAGATCGTGTTCAGTCGGTCATTTGGGAGGTCTTGTTGGACAGCTGGCTGCGTTGTGTCCATGTCTGCTGAGCTCGTGACCTGGGAGGAGGACCTCGATCCAACGTCCTTGGTGCGACCCATGAGGTCAGTCAGTGTCCATGATGCAAGCCAGGAATATAAACGTGCGGCAGATCCGAGAAGTACTCTCTGCACTCAATGTGGCACATAGGGAGGGCACGCACCAACACTCTACTTCCCCGAAGCAGACTTCGCACACAGACTGTGGCTCTCTTACGCAGTGTCCTCCCCCGTATTCGCTCTCCCAATCACCCGCAGCCTCGCTGACCTGATTCCATTCTGGGGACCTCCGTGAGTTCCTGCGATACGCAGCCCGTAACAAGGGCACTCCTAGTAGGGTCCAACTTCAGCCACCACCGCTGTGCCTCAGTGAATCGCCAGAGGAGGGGTGGGGAAAAGCAATAAATGCCGGGACACCGGCCGTGTACCACACCGTTATACCACTGTGGATGTGGACACAGCATGAACCACACTTAGGTGGGATGCCCTCACCTTGTTGACTCTTGGAGGCCTCCACGTACTCCTGCTGCCGCAATTTACACAGTGGACGACTCAGCTAGATCTCCGTGGGCGTCATTTTCTCAGCCGCCTTGAAGACCGGACTACTTCCAAGCACCGTGTTCTCTTCTTCACCGGTCCGGCATTCATCCAGTGACACCCTGCGGCCCTTGGAGTCACCTGGGCGTCAGCATCCACAGATATTCCCTGGCGTCGAGTCTGCTTCCCGCTGCTCGCTGCCTTTGTTCTGATGTCGCAGCTGTGGCCCGCTGTAATTCCGGCGTTATCACTCCCAAACCTCCGCAGATGAGACCGGTCCCCTCTGCGCCAGTCCCGATGGTGTGTCAGGCGGCCTCGATGGCTATGCAAGCACTACTTCACCGCACTCCACAACCGTGCGGCCCAGGCTGCCGTCCAATGACACTCTCGTAGTCGCGGCTCCTGGCGTCCACGCTGTCGATAGGCTGGCCCCCCTCTCCAGCAGCCGATCGCTTACACTAGCAGTTTCTACCTGCCCAGAAACAGCCACCTGCAGCCAGCGGGTCTGTACCTCGAATTCACCCTCGTGAATGTAGCACCTTCATGCATAATTTTGGTGGATAATGGGGATTCGGAGTAGAGCAGCTCTAACACATGTCTGCCATGCTGCCTCCACAGGCCACGCCCCCCCCATCAAGCATTCTTGTTAACTCCCATGATTTGCGGAGCTCTAGGGCATCACAAAATATGAAATTAAGTCCAAAATCGAAATCTTTCTGGATTTTTCTAAGAATGGTTCCTGCTGATTTTACTGCATCATGTGATCTTATTTAGAAAGCAAGAACTTCAGAAGTCATATCAACTTAGAACACCATTAGTGGCTCATTCTTTTCTTCAGGCTGAAAGATAAACAAATTTGGTCATTGTACAATCACACTAGAAATATCTAAATTTCATTATTATGGACTGATATATTTTCATCATAATTGACCATTATTTCTCTAATTTCACTGACTGTGAACCTGTAGCTAGCACTCAAGAGTGCCTTTAAAACTCAATTTGTTTTTTCAAAGAGTGGAAACTTAACTGAAGGCTGGGGTTATGTTGCTGTTAGGATCTCACTGTACATTCATATTTTCGAATGTATGCACGCATGCAGTACGGGTAGTCATACAAAACCGCTCCTAATACATTCATATACGCTGTTTAGATCAGCTACTCGGCTGAAAACTTCATCTTGAAACTAGCTGCAGATAAAAACATGTTTTCCCTTTGAGACTCACATACTCTGTACTTCGTTCTTTGGTCAATCCCTTTGGCACTTGTTCTTCCTAAACCACAGATAACACATTGAAGATCCGCTGCTTTCTGATCAGTTGTTGGAGGTGTACGAGGAGTAGCCATCAACCTTCTTAGTGGATGGGCATTGGGTTTGGTTGTTGCCGCTTTCTTAGAAGACTTGGATTCTTGTTGTGATTCACTGGTTTCTGCTATTTTGTTGGCAATTTTTTCCAGGCTTTTTTCCATTGTATATGACTTGTAGCACTTGTTGTTACAGTGATAAAATATTTGATCCTCTTCACCCATCAGTTTCAATCTTTTGTGAATTACATCTTGCCGTATTTCTGCGGCATCACAAACTCTCTTCTGTCCAGCCACACTTGATGTTAGCTTTTCTTTCCGATTAGTTTGGCATATGACACATTTTTCTTTGTTGAAGGAGTCCTCAGATTTTGAATTTAGAAACATTCTGTCAGGAAGTAAAGATTCTCTGCTACCACTTGCTTTGCTCATGTTTACGAATTTGAATCAAAGGGAATCCTGAAACAAAACCAATATTGACATAAATCACCAACATGATGTATAAAATACATTATAGAGCCGCCATTTTGGAAAATGGTGGAAACGTTGCTCTGAGAAGTTATTTTCTATCTCTACAAGACTATTTGACCTCCAAAACCTATGTTTTGACACCAACATGAAGTATATAGGTCTCTGGTTCCTGAAATATTACATCATCACTGCAAAACATCCGCCGTTTTTAAAAATGTTGTCCAGAACAATTCGGCCTGGATTAGCAATGTCTACTCAAGCTAAATTACATCTCTAATGATACAAAAACACAAATCAAAAATGAAAATCTCTGGACAACACTTTTTTTGTGGATGTATATTGAGGGACCAGGACTAACAAGGCAGCACCCAACATGCACATGTTCTCACCTAACTGGAGCTTCCAGCTATCCCTAATGATCGGAGATGCTCCCAGTCTCCATAGACGTGGTAAGTCAGACTTTCCCACATGGTGGTGGGGGGGGTTGGTCTTTCAGCTCCTGATGGGAGTCCAGCGAGGGTGCAACGTCTTCCTGGGCATCCTCCATGGTCCTCTGGAGTTGATCAGGGGCAGATATTGAGGCACAGGACTCAACCTGCTGTTCACAGCCCACTCTTGTGCTGGGCAACGGCCCGATCTCTTTGGCACCTTGGTACCAGCAGCCCCTTCTGGCATACCGTTTTGCTGCGATACCTCCAGACACAACACAGACGCCTCCGATGCAATCGCCCACACCATGACAGCCCCTCCCGGTATTTTTGGTCGCCTCTAAGGTGTTTACGAGTCCTGGCACGCCGGACACACACTTACCTCAACAGTTGCCCCCTTTGGTATACAGGGTCACCGCAACGAGGCAGTACGTGCTTGACGCTCCCCACACAGCACTCAATGCACAGCTCTGTCCTCTCCTGGCCTACGAGGTCGCCGATTTAATCCTGCACATGGGTAACAATCCAATCAGTGCACAGCTGTATCCTCGCTCAGAGAGTCCTTTCTGTAGGGATACTCACAGGACCTCGCTCACTCCAATGATCTCTTCCTCACAGGGCACATTGGCGAGCAGACAAGTGCTGGTGCTCCATCCTGGTCTTGGTTTCACCCTGATGCTCCCTCACCCAGCAGGAAGACTAGCAGGCTTTGGCCCCCAGTCATAGTCACAGGCCGAAGTCTTGTAGAGCTTCTCCTTCTCACACAGCATTTCTGGTTGCTTAGCCGATGAACAATGTTGGGGTCTCAACCTCCCCTTCCTATAATCCATTTAAAGACATCAAATGTAATTTAGGTGAGTCTTTGAAACGTTATGCTGGGGTTCTGCTTTCCTCTGTCTTCTTTCTTCTTGAAAAGATGCCTGTCACCACAGGAAATACTCTGAAGCTGATAGGCCCACAGCACAGGCCATGGGAGTGTCTAAAGTTCACACCTGGATGTCAATGACAGTGATATCTGCATCAAAAGATTAATCCTAGGCTCCCATTCGCACTCTTTATGATTCTCCTTATCAACCCAGTCTCCTTCCTAAGATGTGTCCAGGCCCCTTCTTTCTATCTGATCTATCACTAAATCAAAGTGCACCCTTTTGAAGCCTAAAGGGGATGTCTATCTCCCTCTTCCTGCAGTGTGTCCCACCCAGTTGACAGGAATGCTGCAAAACACAAATCTGTCTAGGGGGAATCCTCTATCCCTCATGTCTTCACCAGGCAGGTCTGGGCTTCCCAAAATGGAACCCAGGATCCTTCATGTAATGTACCATTGCAGGCACACTTGCACTCATTTTACATTCACAGCACATACTGTCTAGCAGTGTTTCCTCCATGTACTGTGCCACCACAGACACACATACATTCGTCACACACATTCAATCTGCACGCACTGTTCAGTACTGTTACTTCTCTGTATCGTACCATGGTGGGCTATTTGCAAATACGCACACTGTCAGCACACACACTCACCATGTTCACACTGCACAATACATCTTTCTTCATGTATTGCACTTCTCACAAGCACACCAGGTACATGCTTTCTTTGTGCATGTACTGCACAGCACTACATCTGTTTTGTAATGTATTCCTCACAAATATACATACACTCTGTACAAGCACTAACTATAAATGAACTGCATAGCACTGCTCTATCCCTGTATTGTACTCTTCCCAGGAGAACAACCATCCAGCGCAGTGTCACTACTCCTATGCTGCGCAGAACTCTACATCTACCTGATATAGGTCAAGGGTGAGTCAAGCACACAGCAAAGGAACCTCCAAACAGGTGAACGCGTCTGTAGGCCTCTCAGCAGTGTCAAAAGGTAAAAAAGGACCTGTTCATGCCTACTGATCACTACACTGTATGCTGCCACCACCGCGCTTGCGCTACTTAACTCTTTGGTGAAAGAGGTAGCCTTGCACCACTATGAGGGTAGTGCTTTGGGTGGCCCTCCCAGTCCAACAAGACCACAATCAGTGAGACGGGCCTATGCATGATCAGTATTTGCCTGTGACAACAAAAATCAGCATCAGGGATCCACACAACAGTACAGTTGGGTACTCAGGGCAGCGGTGCACGTCTATTACCAATCAATCAATCAATTCAGCTTTATTTAGGTTAAAAAGCCATTAAAGCACCTAAGAGCACATATAAAATATATTTGAAAATACAATGTCTGGCCACCACCACATATTAGACACAAATACATACATATATTTACAGCTGCCAAGGGACTTTGTTCAAAAATACATAAGGTTTTGTCACAACAGTGAAGGGTAACCACTAACCTTGGAACCCGGATACAGCGGGAGCGATGGAAGATGCCAAATAACCCTTTCCCCTTATATGGAATCACCTGAGAGTATATGTATCCACTCCACAGGCCACACCACCCTAAGTACCTGCAACATATAACTATATGTGAAAAGCACTTATGTTATAACTGCCCCACTTATCCTTATATAAAAAGGCACAAAATTACAAAAATAAAGAAAAGAAATTAAAGCCTTGTTTCAATAACAAGTTCTCAGAAGTATGGTCTAATGAGTAGCAAGACATTGAGCTTATGTCATCTTGCAAGACGGAATAGTTACTGTACTTAGCTCACACGGGGCAATCCTTTGGTGCCTGTGAGGAAATCCAGAGGAAAACAAATGAAAGTCTTGTTTTCAGTCAACACGCAGTTCCAGCGCGTTTAGGGGCAGGCAGGTCAAAAACAGAAGAGGAAAAGAAACGCTCTGAGCCTCTCAACGGCTCTCATAGGTGAGGTAATGTCGCAAGCGTTCCAGCGTCACCCACCTGCAGGGGCACCAAGGAACGTTCTGAGCCTGTTGCGGCTCGTAACCGCGCTCCAGCTCAAGTGTCCTGAAACTAGCTTGCAGGCAGGGAAAGGCCGTTAGCGCTCCAGCGCGACCAGGGAAACCCGCCCACGGCAGTCTCTTCCAGCTGCGATTTAGTCCTGCGGCAGAAAAGAGACGAGGGCTCAGGGCTCAGGTCTCCAAACAGCGGATTTAGCATCAAGGGGGAATAGCGGCGGCCATCCGGGTGTATCCAAGTAATCACAGGTGATAAGTACCGGTTCCTCAGTAGGCGGTGCTTAAGTAGGGAAAGAAGAAGAGGTAGGACTGAAGCACTCCCTGGGATTATGGGAGATGTAGTCTATGCCTTGCACTCTCCATACGTCCTCACCCTGTCTACGCGTAAACGTGACAGGTTTACATAAAGGACGTTCCTTGGCTACAATACATCAGCCAAAAACTACAGCTCAAGTGCATAAAATGCTGGTAATAGTCCCCCCAAGTTGACAAACTAGCTGGTTTCACCCAATAAAAGACTACACACTACCAGATGTACAGTATGAAAAATAAAATACTTGATTTGGTAATAATTGCATAAAAACTGGTCTGGTGGCTCAGTGGACTGATGTGTCCACTGCAGGGGCCTGTGTTCGACCTAATGGTCACAGGTCCAAACCCCAGTAGGCTCACTCCGCCTTTCATCAATCTGAGGTCGATAAAATGAGCACCATTTGGCGGGTGAGCGGTCATCAGTGGGAATTGCGCAACTTGGGGGGGGAGTTGGGGGGGGGGGGGTAGATATCCGAGATGACATTCAAGGTCAAAGATTGTGTTTGTTTTGTTTCTTTAAAAAACAAAAATGTCCTTTGCGGTCCTATTAATGTGTAACTTGATGCTGCAGTGGCCTCTGGGGTACAGAGCCCTGCGTATATTGTGCAATTGACAATAAAAATCTGTTGTCAAAAAAAAAATGAGTACCATTGAGTTGGGTAACAATAAAGATCTGTTATTCAGTGCCAAGATACCTCCGGGTGAACGTGTGCTTTACAAATACACATGTTATGTTAATTAACACATGGAAAGATCATCTGTAAGCAGCCACAGTCATCGTACCAATGTTTATAACAAAAACTGATCAAGCTATAGAGACTGGAGAGACAGAAGGAGAATCCCCATATAATTCTATGGGCTGTAGCAGCCGGCAAAGAGGGGCTGGCATCAAAGCCTTTTTCCAGGGTGAGCACAGACAACAGAAACCTTCACGGTACCCCCACACATGGCTTACATAGGCTTTCCAGAAATGACGAGAACTGGCTTTTCGGATGACCGGATCTGCCCGAGTCCCCCCCCCCCCCCCAGCGCCTTGAGACCCTCACGGGTGAGTAGTGCGTTCTATAAATCCCTGATTGATTAACACTACCACCCCCCACCATCCCTGTGGATAGAATTAATCAACCTCTACACTGTACACTAGAATCACAGCTCTTATCTGGGCGAATAGTTGCCAGGAGTCTGGCCCTAATCTGTCATGCACACCCTAGATATTTCGCCATAGTGAGAATAATGGTACTGCCACTATCCATTTTTAAGATTCTCAAGGCCTCTATGTGCTCTCTTACTCCCAAATTGCAGCAGGTTGGTGTTACCCACTTCTGTCTAGTGCCAGCATAAACTGGGCAAAAGAAGAGGAAGTGTGCAATAGATTTCTCTAATGTGAGACATAATGGGCAACTATAATTGTGGGTGGACGGCGATTTTCATCTAGAACAAAAGGTATTTAAGGACAGGGAACCCACCACAAACTGAATAAAATGTTTTCTGTCAGATGAATTGCTAATCATATCCAACTATGGTTCTTAGGAACAGTTGTCTTTATGTTCAAGAAAGACTTCCATGCATCTCGGCTGACAGGTGGCCATATTATCCTCGTTTACCTTAGCATCACGATAGAATGCCTTAAGTTCCTGCTTTTTAGGAATTTTAGAGACAGCTTCCTCTAGCCCGCACAAGTCTAACCCCAATTACGTCCATTACCATGCAGAGGACTTTTACGTCCCAACAGATGGGATTCAGGCTAATGGAGCAACATTTGGTGCAAAAGCTGCCTTTTCTTAAATATATGTTCTCTCTAAGTCATGCTTCGTCCGCAACTCTGAAATTTTCTACCTAGGAGGAGATCGTACTAGGACTTGCTACAAAAACAAATTCGTGGTCTATATTTTTCACTAGCTCTTCAGACTATCGATTCAATATCACTGCGGAAACAGGATTTACTGTATAGCGCTTTAAAAAATTAACAAACAAGCTCCATGTTATAACAGACAAACAGGGATTCAGGATTTCAGGAAAACATACCATGATTGGCTTACATTAAAATTCCATACAATACTGTCACTGTAGAGCTATCTAATGACGCTTTAGGCATGTACTACGAAATGGCGGCTCTACACTGAGCTTCCGAGCGCCTGCTGCCTCGCGCTTCTTTAAACACAGCTGTGCGGGTATCTTGCCATTGGAAGCCGTTGGCTGGACTGATGATGTCCTCTGCGCTCTGAAGCCCAGTTCTTCACGTGATATTTCCAAGTTGCATCCCTACTAGCCTAAAAGGAGCTGCACTTCAGGCAAAATGGCGGTGCATCGGGGCTGCATTGGGAGCGTCAGAGCCTTAGGTTTAGGTGGGTGCTGGCCCTTTTTACAGTCCAGTGGGCATTGAGGACTCAGCACAACCACTGAAGCTGGCAAACACTCTCCCTTGTCTTCACTGCTATGTGGTTATTCAACTGATGGCACATCGCATGGCAAGCAAAATGGCAGTTCCTTGTAGCATCTGTTATCAATAACCACATGGCTAGCCTGTGAATGGTGGAAGAACATCGAGACTCGCCTGTACTTGTACCAGGTATTTTACCAGGGTATTTCATGTCTCCTAACCAGTGCTGCATTCACCTTCTGACCCACTAAAGATACTTTACTTCTCAGCATCATAAGCGTACTTACCCACAACTCGGTGAGTGTAATACGAGGACCTTCCACCACCCCTAAGTAGGGGAGATACTAATACATCAAGGTAAGGGGGCTATCCAGCATTCTGCTTGACAGGTGGAGAAGTGTGGCTCAATGATTAGAGCGGCAGACCCTGATGCAGAGGTCTAGCCCGGGACCAGGGTTCAATTCCTAAATTCCACGGACCTGATAATTCTCGCCTCGGTGCCTATTCCAATCATGGAGTCCCACTCTGCAACTCTGGGCAATAGCTTGCTTAATCTCCACAATGCTAAGGATGCCTGGCCTCCACCTTGGGGGTGCCCAGGAGTAGACGCCTCACAGGGAAAAGCCAGGATGGGTTCCACAGCGGTATTCGTACAAGCGCCTTGAGACCCTTACGGGTGAGTAGTGCGCTATACACGTATTAATTTACATTTACATTTTACATTTACAGGACCATCTAATTTCAGCCTGATACTGGGCACTGTATATTTGCATTGGACACTTAGCTCTGAGTGGCCTGTCCTCCCTACTGCAGCTCTTGTGCACCACTGTTGCTGGGCTTCTAAGTAGCAGTGCATTGCACCTATTGGACCACCCTTGCATATACTGCAATGAGAACAAACTATCTGGATTCCCTCTGTGGGGCCTTCTAGATTGTTTAATGAAGGTTCCCACGTTACTGCTGTATCGCTGGCCTTATTACTATTAGCAGTTTTCGCAGCTTCCAACCACTGCGGAATCTAAAGATTACAAGGAGAAAGATGGGAAAGGCAATCTTAAAACATCTAAACAGGAACTATCAATCCCTGACTCTCCAATCAAAGAAAAACAAGATAATTCTACTACACCTGGGGCAATCCTCAAAAAACTAAATGATTTCATTATATAGCACAAAGCACAAAGACAAAGGCAGACCTATTACTAGTGGAAATTGCCAGTATCAGAAAGAATTCTAAAGAACTTATTTTTAAAATTTTGAATGGTGAGGATAGAATTAGCATGGAAGAAGATCGTATTACAGCTTAATCTAAACAACTGTTAAAAATGACTTATTAATAACCTCCCTCAAATGTGAGATCACTTATTTGGAAGATCATAATAGGTGCAGCAATCTTAGAATCTTCGGCCTACTGGAAGGATCCGAACACAAGCCCCCCTTGGTGGTAAGCTCCAGGAATCCTGGATCCCAGCAACTCTTGGCATCACCTTCATGAAAGACTTTAAACCTGAACGTGCCCATAGGATCCCCATTTTTGAAACCAAGAATGCGACTCCTTCCCGGGTGTTATTCTTCAAACTTTTGGATCATCAACACTCTGACTCATCTTGACACATATGCAGAAAGTCAAAGTGCGCTCATGGCATTGTTAAAAAATTTCCATTTCTCAAGACTTCGCCAAGGACACTGTACACAAAAGAAAAGGCTTTCTGGCACTCAGGAAGATGCTGTCGGAAAGAGTGAAACAACTCTCCTTTGCTGGCCCATCTAAAGTTAGGATTATCTACAAAGGTCAAACCCAATTTGTTTTCTGAGCCTGCTGATTTAGGAGACTTTTTTGGACAATACCTTTGAATCACGTATGGACGACTCACACAATAACCCCAGCTAGTTCTTCACTCAGCTCCGGGGCATCTCATTGTGCCTAACCAATGTTTACTACCAAAACAATAACTGGTCCCTATGGGGGTAGTGTAGCCCTTGACTACCACAGCAATAGTGTTATTTTAGAGAAGGTAAAAAAACCTCTTCAATGAGTAAGTTTCAGTTATGAGTTTGAATGCATTTATTTATACATATCTCATTTATGAATATATTGAGCAATTCACACAGTATAATATAATACTTATACAAGGTGCTCCTAAAAAGTAATGGCACAGTGTAGGAGGGTGGAATCTGACTACATGGTTGCCCCCACTTTTTTCCTGGTGTTTGAATGGTTTTTGACTAGTCTGGCTGGGATCCTGCTATCCAGGACCCCAGCCTATCTGCTTACTCCCTTAAATGACTGGTGTGCATATTAGATGCACTAGTGATTGGTTACTGTGGTACCTTATGAGCCCCTAGTAAATGGTACCTTAGGTACCAAGGGCATAGGTACTTCACAGGCCTACCGGGGGCTGAAGCAGGTATTATGCCACCCCTGGGAAGCAGACTAAATCTGACACCACAGGCCTGCTACTGCAGCCTGGTTGAGGTACTGTTAGCACTCCTCACGGAGGTATAGGTTCCTATATCTCACCATACGCACACATATAAACCTATCAGTCACCCCTATGGCAGGCCCTATCAATCCTGAGGGCAGGGGGCTTGGTTTACAATGTGAGGGGGTGCCTCTGCATGAGCAGGACCCCTCTGCAGCTGGCAGGGTGTATTCCTTGTGGCTGTTTGTGGATGCGGTTAAACCATATACTCTTAAGTGCATTATAACCTCCCGGTTAAGGCTAACTTTGGAATGACTGCATCAAAACATGTCGTGTTTGGTGTCAAACAACTTGGAATCATACCCCCACATCAGTCCATGATGTTGGAGTATGATCCCACCCTTCTAGAGGGGACGACATGTACCTACTGTGGTAACACGGTACAAATCTGAAAGAGCCCTGGCATCACAAAATGGATGCCACCAGCACACAACTGGGCTGCCCTCCTGATGCTGACTGAAACTCGCAGTGGAGCAGGCCCAACAATAGTCATCCTGTCACAGGGAGGTGTCACTACCTTCCAGACAGGATTTAGTGTATTGGGGCTGGGTGGGTGCACTTCTAGAGTGCTTTGAAGTCCTCCACTGGGGGAGCAGTAGGCTCCTCTGTGCATATGCCAGCTCAAACCGGTTCAGGGGCTACCTGTCCCTGCTCTGGCGCGAAACTGTACAAAGGGAAGTGGGTGTAACCCCCCTCTACCCTGACCCTCCCAGAGGAGTGGTCATAGAGCTAGTCCCTCCTCTATCTTCAGTATAAGATAGCCAACCTTGCCATTGCAAAGTAGGTAACCCTGGACGACGGTCTGCAAAGAAGAATCCTGGCCCTTCGATGGTCCACTACCTTTGGAAGACAGAAGAATCTCCCTTGGAGTCAAGGATTGACTCCCCTGCTTGGCAGGCTCCAAAAACTTGAATCAACGTTCGCAAACTTTCCCGCTCCTGCCGGAGTCCGAAGTCCCTGCAGCCCCGGAAGTGGATTTCCTGACTTCTCGGAGGCCATTGTGAGTCCCCAGCAGAGCTGAGGCGAGTGGACCCCACGAGTGATGAGGAACAGCAATACCCGGGTACCGTGCACTATTGTCGAGTGCAACCCCGCCATTACGTTCTACGAACTTGTGCTTTGGACCACTTGTGGCCCAAGACCCCAGCAGGTTTTGCAGCGGAAATCAGAGGCCTACGCCATCCCAAGTGACCGTGAGCTCCTGTGAAGCATTTCCTCAAGAGGCATCTTTGTGATCCCTTGCCCGTTGGCTGTAAGACTTTCTTATTCACTCAAAGGGCTCCCCTGGTTGCTCCAGGCCTGCCCTCACTCACCCTCGCTGGGTGAGTCCCTCAGACCTTGCTGGTCTGCACCATCGACTTTCTTCACTCTACACGAGACTTGCTGTTGCCAAGGTATGTTGGCTTCAATCCGGTTGCCCACACCGCCATCAGCTGCAGACGTCGTGGGACACTGCTGGTCATCGTCGATCTCTCCTGGACCTCGTGAGCGAAGAGTCAAAACACCCTTGATCACCTGAAACAACCCGACATCCGTGGGCATCCATCTTCCCGGCCCCGGGTCACTGGCAAGTGATGGTGAACACTATCCCTTCAATTTTCAGGTCATCTGCTTCTCGAATCCAGACTTGGATTCCACCAGACACTTCTTCAGTCGCCGCAAGCAGCAAATCTTCTTTGGTCTCCATAGAAAACAGCGACGCGACCCGACACCAAAAGACACCTATGCACCCGGCTTCCCTGGGTGAGGTAACTCGTGCACTCTGGTGCCCTAGTGTGTGTTGGCCCTCGAATTACTTACCTTGTAAGTGGCTTGCTTGTAGACTTCCTCGAAGTACCCTAAAACTTTAAAAATCAAACCGCAACTTGCTCCATTGTAATCAATAGGGAACCCGCGGCTGTGTTCACACACTGCATGCATCTCCCGTGGGTCAGTTACCTGCTTTCACTGCAGTAGTGAAGCCCCAGCGATTCTACAGGCCCTAGGCCTTGTCATTCTGCAAGTCGACTTTCCTAAACCTCTTTTTTAGTATATGGTCTGGTACGTCCCTAAGGCCCCAGCCATATTTGTGCTTAACTTATTGTGAAACGTTGATATTTGAATGTGTTCCTGGCTTCTAATCTCATAAAGAGATTAGTAGAGTGTGTCTAGAAATAAATACATATATATTTGATATATATACCTGTGTGGTGTCCTTTCATTTGGTAATTCAAGAGATTATAAGGTAAAGCAAGCTGCTTTACATTCCTCTGAGACTTAGCCTGAAGGCTGCTCTCCACAGCTACCACTAGGATAGTTTTATTTAAAAGGTTGTCTTAAACCTATCTACCATAAGAGTCGAATTGGACTGGTGCAAGGTGGCCACTATAACTAGTGACCAGCATATGCCAGGCCAACTTCTCACACACAGTGAAAGTGATATATTGTGATTGAAAAGTGCATTTTGCGCTGTGCGCAACATGTGGCTGATAGGGACAATAGAAACACAGTCCACATGTTCTTTGTAGATGTTTTGACCCCTCAACATAGGCATTTAGAGCAGGGTCACATTAGGACAAGAATTATCAAAAATGGAGACACCTAAAAGTAAGAGAGGCTTGTGTCAATATACGCAAACACTCAATTGCAGGCAAATATAACCACGGGTATCGTACAGAGATAATGTGTCAAATGATTTGGGCATAAATTCCCTCAAACAAACAAATATCAAGACAGATTGTCCTGGACCATCTTCAAAGTAGATATTGGCATGGTATTATGGATTGGAATAACATAAATGTTGCACAAAGGAGTGGACCCTTATAAGGTGTTCATTGAGACAGGCAAGGTAAACCTGTGTTACCGACCCCAAAATTTAGGACACTGAAAGTCCCATACACGTAGAAGTGCCACACTGTTTCTAAGGACAACTTCAAAATTGAGTTTACACACCCTAAAATGAAATGTAAAGATGCAATCAATGTTATAAATCAGCAAATACTGATTGGCACTAAATTCAATCAGGTGGTACTTAAACCTACAATTGTATTCAAAAACGGTAAATCTGGATGTATCAGAATACCATTGATGCACCTACAATTGGGATGCTTGAAATAGAAATACAACTAGTTAGTGTATTTCACAAAACGATCACTAAATATGCAAACATGGCAGAAAACACACCATTTAAACAAGCATCAAAATGCTTCTAGAAAACCAGCACTGGATGGTAAGAGGACCAACATTTCTAAATGAAAAAAGAATGTGTGCAATTATTTTGACATTTCAAACATCTTCTGTTGTTGCTAATCTTATCTTAGCCCCCATGGATGTCAAGTGAACTGAGCAAACCAGCATGAGCCACGGATGCATTAATCACCCGAGTTGAAGTCGGAGGCCCTGTTTAACCCCTTGGCTGCTAGGCCTCCCCGTGCTAAGCCTTTTTTTGACTAGTTCGCGCTTAGGCCCCTTGTTAGAAGCTGGCCTGGTATATGATGTCCACTAATGTACGTGGGCACCTTGCACCAGTTCAGACAACCCTTATGGTGATTTAAGAGGTCTTAGACAACCTTAGAAAGCTAAGTGGTAGCTGTGGAGAGCAGCCTTCAGGCTAAGTCCAGAAGGAGTGTAAAGCAGCTTGTTTTACCAGAATGCAATCTTATAGTATAGATTAAGTGAAAAGAACCACACCAGGTATTTATAAAAATATGTATAAATTTTATGATACTTTCTAGTACGTTCAAATATCTCCTACACAGATAAACACAATGCACATAATACTTTAGCAAAGAAACAGTAAATAGCACGAAATACACAGTGGCCCCAGGGAGACACCAAACCATACACTAAAAAAGTGGTATAAGAACCATGACTCGAGTCAGGACAACGTCGAGAGGACGTAGAAATGCTGGGGACCCAAGGAACTACCCATGGTGAGTAGATGGGGACCCCATGGAGAACATGTGCAGTGTGGGAACACAACTGCGTGCCCTGTACAAGTATGTGCAAGTCCTGGTTGGAATATTAAAGATTAAGGATCCTTCCCAGTGGACCCTGAAGAAACCCCGTTGAAGACAGAAGGTTAGAGAGCCACCTCAACCGTGGATACCCAAGTACTCACGTTACCTATGATCCAGTGGGTTACCAGCTAGAGATACTCACAATCCACATACTCACCTGGGCCCATAAACACATTCATATATGCTAGTAAAGTACCGCTGGGGTCAATTTATTGTGATAATACCTGTAAGATGAATTTACCCTAACATTTCTTGCCAAATGTAATTTCCTCTGGTCAATGGACCTTTTAGTTAACTATTGCAGATGAAATGACATAGTATAAATTATCTTTAAATAACCACAGACTCTGGAGAGTTTTAAAAGTGTATCTAGTTGGGGGGCGTGGCCTTCAGCCGACCAAGATGGCCGCAACCTAGTGAAGCTCCGAGGGTGACACCGGTTCCCCGTACAATCCGACTACAAATCCGGTCATTATTGATACCTCAAAACTCACTTCTTCACAGCCTGAGGTGGGGGGCACTGATCGAGCGGCTCCTCGAGAAAAACGGACGGAAGAATCGCTGGCAGGCGAACGCTGCAGAGTGGGGCCTGGACGCATGTAAGCCGCCGGGGACTGGAGTGAGCTGCCGGCCGTTGGAGGCGGATGTGGACGGTGGGCCTGCGTGGGGGGCGGGGGGCGTGCTGGTGAGAGGCAGTGTCGCGATAAGGGGCGCATCGGAGGGATTGCGTCTGTCTCTCTCTGCTCATCCCCCGCTCGCGGATCGGGTTCGGCGCTGCATCGGCTTGCGGAGAACGGTATGACACAATGAGGTGAAGTGCGCTCGAGAAGAGGCGTGATTGGCGGCAGTGGCGGCGAGTGATCCCTCGGCTGACTTTAGGGAACAGGGAAGCACAGCCTGAGGCTATAAAGCTATAGAGGGGCATTGGATAGTGACCCCCAGCATACGACCCTGAACCCCTTCTGATAACGGAGAGGACGGATGTGGCGCTTTTACTGGGGGTGGACTGCCTGAGGCACGCACGCAGAGGGAGGAACGACCCATGCCGGGGAGTGCGGCTGAGCAGATCCGGAGCGGGGAAGGGCCTGAGCACGGAGAGGCGCCTCCTCTGGGTGTGAACTTATTAAAGATGGCGGCATGCAGGGTCGCTGATGTGCTGACTGGGGAGAAACGCACAGCAGCATCATAACGGCCCAAACAGAGGTGAGGAGCTCAACTACCTACCGAATTTTATTTCTGAACTGCAGTTAATCCGCCAAAGGCATCCGCAGAGTGGCCGTGGTGTCGGCTCCGAGTCGTTGCTGGGTGGTCACAAGGGACGCTTGGAGGGTCCGGGGCCCCACCTAGGTTAGCCAGCCAGCGCAGCGGGGAAACCCGACAGGCCGCGCGTGGAGTGCATTCCCGCGGCAGGCGGCGGTGACTACCGGCTGACACAGGACGTCATTGAGCCGAAAATGGGGGCAGGGGCCCTCGGGCACACCCGCAGGGCAAGCTGGACAAGTATGCCTACAGTAAGGACCTTGCAGTCCCGCTTGAAAGTAAAGAAGTGACTGCAAAAAGCTCTGAGTCAGAAGGAGCGACGACGGTGACCCTGGAGGACATTACGGCAGCTCTCGACAAAGTGCAGTCGACGGTAGGGTCTATCTCCACGGACGTCTCCTTCCTACGGGCAGATTTTCTGAAAATGACGGTAAATGAGGGTAACGGAGGTTGAACAGGTGACGAAATCTTTGTCGAAGGACACCACGGCACTGCTTCAAAGGGTGGATCAGTTGGAAGCGGAGAATAAACTTATGATGGAGAAACTGGACGATCAGGAGGGGCGCTCTCGGCGTAACAACGTCCGAATTATAGGTATCCCCGAAAATGAAGGGAATTCAGCTATGGATCTTTACGTCGAGGATCTCATAAAACACAGGCTCCAGCCCAGGGGGCTTTCGACTTTCTTCTCTGTGGAGAGGGCACACAGAGTCCCAGGGGGCAAACCCAGGCCGGGAGCTCCCCCCAGACCAGTCCTAGCACGCATCTTCAATTTTCGAGACAGGGATGCTATCCTACAAACGGCGAGGGTGGCCCTTCAACTGCGGATCCAAAATTCGGTGGTGTCCTTCTTCCCAGACTACACGGCATCGGTAACCAAGCGTAGTAGGAGCTTTCTCGGCATAAAGAAAGAACTTAGACGTAGGGAACTCGTCTATTCAATGATATTCCCGGCAAGGCTGCGGGTCATGGCGGATGGAAAAACCTGTTTTTTTAAACTCCGGAGGAAGCCCATGAGTGGCTCGAGGGGTGGCGACGTGTGGAAGGACCCGGAAGACCGGAGGGGCGGCATCAGCGACGAAGGGAAGGCGGTGAAGTGGGGGATCACGGGGGAGGGCGGTAGGGGGGCGGTTCATTGCAGACTACGACCGAAGACTAAAGCAAGGTCCTATGGATTATCTGGGTCACATCTCAGTAAAGAGACGCTTTCTGGCTTTCATGAAATGAAGAGGGTAGCGGCTGCAAGAGCCCAGGTGTGAGCAACAAGATACTCCCACTAGAATGTGGTAGGTGAAGATCCAAGAGGACAGAATGAAGGATGGGCTGTGACACGATCCTGTTGGCAATTGAATTTTTGAGGAGGGGATGAGAGGCGGTGCTCCACGGACTTCTTCTCCCCCGCACGCAAGTACTGTTTGTGGGAGTAAAGCACTCTGCTGAGTTGGGGTGGTGGATAGTTGGGGGTCCGTCTGGCAGGGTGGGGGGAGGGAGAGGGGAATGGTTTTTTTTTATTTTTGGTTTGGTGTGGTTTGGTTAGTTGTTTTTGGGACACTCGACTTCTGATGGCCATGACATTACAGATGCAGTGGTTCTGGTTTCTGTTGCACCAAATGTTGGATAGGTTAAATACCCTGCAAGAGGGACCACTAAACTTTTACGCACGTACGCGTCCAGCTAGAGGCTACACCACCTATGTGTATTACAGGCGAAGATCGGTCAGGAGGAGCGGGGAGGGGGAAGAGTTGGGAGGAGGGGTGGGGGGGAAGCAAGAAGTGGGTTGTTTCTTTTTTTTTGGTTCAGGTTTGTTCAAGGGCAGGCATGGTACACTTTCAATATGTGATTAGGAGAGGTGGGTGGACGCACGACATACATGATTCTGAGAGAGGACAGGAAGTGCGGAAGGAACAGGGATGATGCAGACACGAAATGAATCCAATTCACAGGGACCATTAATGTCGCCGGTCACCCCCTTAACACTGCTCACGTGGAATGTGCATGGCTGGGGGATAAAATAAAGAGAGGTCTCGTTTTACAGTATCTAAAGAGATGTGCACCGGCAGTGGCTCTGTTGCAGGAAACGCATTTGGTGGGTTCGGCCTGTAAGGCTATGGATTGTTGGGGATACAAAATGGTGGCGCACTCGGCGTTCTCCTCCGGTTCCAGGGGGGTGGGGATTTTAGTACGTAAACAATTCCCGCTGGTCGTGCAACATACACGAACGGACGACCAGTGTCAGTGGGAAGGGAAACAGTATAATATCATATCCGTATATATCCCCCCGGCCCTTCACTCCGTAGCTCTCCCCGCGCTTAGTGCGTTTCTACTCGATCTTCCAGAGGGAGTGATACTGATGGGGGGGGACTTCAATGCTGTTATTGATGGCACAAAAGATAGGTATCCCCCCAGACAGGGCACGACAGGTACGCCACGCTTGGAAGGGTTTGTCGAGGCACTCGGGCTTACAGACGTGTGGAGATACAGGCATCCGGAGACGAAACAATTTACCTTTCAGTCGGGGGTACATAATAGTTTGTCCCGCATTGATTATTTTTTTGCAGCCGCAGAGGCTCTTGCGAATGTGGTGGATGTTGAAATTCGCCCGAGGGGCATTTCGGATCACTCCCCCATACTGTTTAAATATACGCGTCATCAAAAAACACGGAGACGTGTCTGCCCTGTATATACGGGATATTTACAAATCCATAAGATATCAGAGGAAGTAATCACAGCAACGCGGCATTATTTTCAGGAGAATGCTTCATCAGTCCAGTCCCCGGGTACTCTCTGGGAAGCATATAAGACGGTGATTCGGGGGCAAATCATTTCCTCGGTTGCTGGGCACAAGAGGGTGGCGCAAGCCGAATTAGATACCATCGAATCAGACCTACGCGCTGCTACAGAGCAGCACATACAGAACCCGTCAATAGAGACATTGCAGATGCTGCATGCCAAACAATGTGAATTTAAGGAACACCAGATAGCGACGGCCAAGGCACGGATCCAAGCCACGCGACACACAATATACGAACTGGGTGACCAGGCTAATAAACTGCTAGCCTGGCTCGACAAAAAGGAACGAGCGCAGAGAACGATAGCACGGCTACGAACGCCAGATGGCTCATTGGTAGATGCGCCGGAGGAAATAGTTAGCCAGGCATTTTAAGCAGATATATGAATCACAGGCGACTATAGGCAAAACAGAGGCACAGGCGTACATCGAGAACATTAAGTTACCTAGATTATCCCCGGAGGAGGCCCTCCTCCTGGAGGCTGACCTCACGGTTGAGGAGGTACAATTGGCCATAGGTTCCCTACAATCGGGAAAGGCAGCGGGCCCCAATGGTATGCCCATTGAACTGTATAAAAAGACAGCAGGCTTGACGGCCCCCTTTCTTTTGAAGATGTATCTTGGCAGCTTGGCGGAGGGGGAGCTTCCCCGAGATCAACGAATGGCCACCATTGTGGCAATCCCAAAGCCTGGAAAGCCTCTTGAGGAGTGCTCATCTTACCGCCCGATTTCGTTGATTAACGCGGAGGCCAAGATATTAGCCAAGCTACTGGCGACACGGTTGACCCCCCACCTGGCAACCTTAATTCACCCCGATCAGTCTGGATTTATGCCAAATAGGTGCACAGCTCTGAACTTGCGGCGGTTGCAGGGAGTAATGGCGCGTATGTCCCACATTCAAGAACCGGCAGTTATCCTCTCTCTTGATGCGCGAATGGCGTTTGACATGGTAGAGTGGCCGTATCTGTTTGCAGTCCTCAGGCATGTGGGCTTAGGCCCCAAATTTTGTGCGTGGGTAAG
Source organism: Triturus cristatus (assembly GCF_964204655.1). Taxonomy (NCBI): domain Eukaryota; kingdom Metazoa; phylum Chordata; class Amphibia; order Caudata; family Salamandridae; genus Triturus; species Triturus cristatus. The sequence continues at coordinate 1,161,702,695 of NC_140583.1, forward strand.
GCTGCTCTACACGAACCCAATAGCACATGTGGCTGTCAATGGACACCTATCCGAAGACTTCCCGCTGGAGAGGGGAAGGCGCCAGGGATGTCCGCTGTCTCCGCTGCTCTTCGCACTAGTGCTGGAGCCGCTGGCGGCATGGATCAGATGGGAACCGATGATTCGTGGGCTTAGATGAGCACCACACTGGGAGGACCGCATCTCCCTCTATGCGGATGATGTGTTGCTATACCTGGCATCTCCCGAGCGTTCCATTCGGGTGCTCCTGAATATTTGTGAAATATTCGGAAGAGTGTCGGGGTACACCATTAACTGGTCAAAATCGGTCCTCTTTGTGTTGCATGGCCCGACGCCATTGCTTCCGGGGGGGTTGCCCGTTGCAGGTCGCAGAGACGACCTTCAAATATTTGGGCATTCATATCACACCTACACCTGAGGAATTCATGCAGCGAAATCTTGGGCCTCCCCTAGACCGGTTTCAGCACGACGCATTGGTGTGGCGTGGTCTGCTGTCAAAGATGCTGGGAAGAGCGGCACTCTTTAAAATGATGGCACTCCCACGGTTTTTGTATGTCCTGGAGAACGCCCCGTTTCGAGTACCGCTAAGATATTTTAAAGCAATCGCGTCGGAGGTTTCAGGTCTGATCTGGGGAAATAAACCGGCGCGCATTGGACAAGAAAAGTTGGTCAGAGGTTGGTATGACGGGAGTATAGCCCTCCCTAATATACAGTTATATTACTGGGCGGCCCAATTGAAAGTAATTAATAGCTGGCTGCACGCTCCTCATACTGATCCAGCGTTCCAGGCGGATAGGCAGGGCCTAGGAGAAGGTGGAGTTCTGGCGGTGCTGTATAATAGAGCAAAAACCAAACGCCTGATTGGACCAACAGCGCACACGGTTCATATATGGTACGAGGCGCATAACAGGCTGGGCGGGAGAGGGGTTATTACGCAAATGACGCCACTCTGGGCATCTCAGCGTCTCGGACGACTGAAGAATAGTAAAGGCTTTGCTAAATGGGATGCGATAGGCATATCCACGGTGAGAGATCTGTGGAACAAGGGCGCGGTAATACCATTCGAACACTTACAGGCCAAGTATGAACTTGCTGCGTCGGAATTCTATAGATATCTGCAGGTGAGGCATGCGTTACAGGCGACTATCCTGGCGGGTACCATCTTGGCCGAGGCCACCCCCTTGGAGGATAGATTATTAACGGAATATATGCATAAACGGGCCACCTCATTTACCTATCGTAAGCTGGTGAATAATCTACCGGACCCTATGTTGGCACTTAAACTGAAATGGGTCGTGGATTTGGGAGAGTTGGATGATGGAGAGTGGCAGGAGGCGCTGTCGTCCCCTCGGGAGGTGGCAATATCGGCACGCCTGCGACTGATACAATTGAAAGTACTTCATCGTACATATTACACTAGAGTGACCCTCTTTAAAATAGGATTGGCTACACACCAATTTTGTCTGAGGGGTTGTGGGGAAGAGGGTACCTTCTATCACACGATATGGGAATGTCCTAAGATTAGGGCATATTGGATCAAGATAATGAGGACTATGTCGCAAATGGGTGGGGGAATCAGTGCTTCCAGAACCGAAACAATGCTTATTAAACATATGGGAGCCGACTGATCTAACTCATCCAGCGCAGGACTGGGTAACATTGGGAACCGTGATTGCTAAAAGAAATATTGCCAGGAGGTGGGGATCGAACGGGGTACCGGCACTGCGAGATTGGTGTAAGGATATGGATGAAGCCATGGTAGCAGAAAGGGCAGTGTATGTGCATAGGGGGTGCCCCCAAAAATGGGCAAGAGTCTGGGGAGATTGGAACAAATTCAGAGGATACATATGTGACCCACCAGGATTAGACACTGCACAAAGGTCAGATTAGAGATGTTGGAGGGACAGGGATGGGGATGGTGGACGGAAATGTTGTCTGAAACTTATTGAAGTTCGGTCCACATATTGCTTCTATACAGGTAAACATGTATTGGTGATGTCCAGAAATATTTTTGTGTAGATCATGCGAATTGTTGATGCCCTATGTTATTAATAAAAATAATTTAAAATAAAAAAATAAAAAAAGTGTATCTAGTTAAATTCATGTGAGCCAAAACCAATACAATTCGTACACCGTTTTCTCTAGAGGAAGAAATTAATCTATCGAAATGAAGTCAAGATAATTCATCTAAGAAATGTTATTATGATGACAGTACCTGGAGAGGAGAAATGAAGAGAGTACAATGACATACCACATAGAGTTATAGTTACCTAGGATGGTGTGGAAACCAACCCCTTTGGCCGAGGAACTGGATGGATCCCCTGGGACAGCTCAGGTGAAAAAGGCTGAGGACAGGATTCAGGGATAGATGGATGACCTCTTCTAGATACGACACTTGCGTCGCACCCCTCTCTGACACTATCTTCCTCCTAGATTCTTCCACGATCTTCTTCTAAGTAATTCGTTTTAGGCTCAAGTTCTGCTATTCGCTTCTTCTTCAAAATTTGCTCAGCTCTCGGACAGCATCCCGGTCTCTCAGCAACACGAGCATATCTAACTAACTGAACTACCTCTATTATACTTTCCTAATGGTAAACACCACCCCTAAATGTTTAAAATGTATGAAACAACTAATTCTGATTGGACAAGCAAGGGGGATGACCATCACACCATGCTAAATTTTAATAATTTTCTTTAAGTCTATTGTTCGGTGTTCCCGCCCATCAATTTATTTTCCCAAGCTTTATTTCCCACCCGTATTCACATTTTAATCAATACAAAGTATACAATTTTGTGTATGGTCTCTTCCTTTCACAGGACATCATGCTGGTTCCCAGGGTATGTTGCTGTTTTCTTATGGATGGCATTCAAGAATTTGCATCGCAGCTTCTGGCTTGTTATTACTGCGCCTGGGTGACAGTCAGATGTGGTACAGGCTTCAGTCCCATTCGGAGACCCAAATACGAACTAATAGAGAGGTCAAAGAGAAACATATTAAAATCAAAATAAAATGATTTCACTGTATACCACCTATCTCTACTCTAATCCCATTTGCTAAAAATCTTTAGCATTATAATTTTTGAAAATTTGCATGTGTTAGTTGAAGACAAGCAGATGCTTTACATGTCAGTTTCAAGCGGCCATTTTGATTACTGTTGCACAGCTGCAAAAAGTTCCCTCCAAGCATAGACTCGTCATTACTACGTAGATGTAATTGACGCATGCGCAGTACAGAATCCCGCGTTGGCAGCTATTTTAAGTCACATTCGGGTTACTTGTTAGCACGACACATAGGCAAGCTTCCCCTAAACTTAAATGTATGAACTGTAGTGCATGTCAGTACTTAAAAACATAATTATTACGGTATTATAAGTTATTTTGAGATGATTGCATCTGAGCAAGTCTCTTTTATACGAGCCCTTGCTCCATCACCTACACCAGGGAAGCCGGGTGCATACGTGCGCAGTGGTGTCGGAAACCGCCCGTCGAACCCAATGGAGGACTTCAGGATAGTGCCGCTGTGGAAGAAGAAAGAAGTGTCCGATGGAATCTGAGGATGGATTCTTGATGAGAGGTACCTGCAAGGAAAGGGGACAGAGCCTATGTCACTCAGGAAGGACCAGGAGACTTGGAAGCCAAATGTCCTCCGATGTCAGGTGTTGCAGTATGGATGATGAGGACCTTGACTCTGCAGCTGTGAGGACCAGGCAACAATGAGGAGGATCAGGAGCCATGCACGAGCTGTCCGACAAAGGATGTCGAGTGCTGAAGGGGTCGGTGTCTGGCGGGAACACCACCAAGCCTTGGCAAATGCAACCAATGCAGGAATCAAAGAAGGAGCAACGTCGGCATCAGCAAGGTCCAGGAGACTCACCAACAGTACAGGAGTCAGGGCAGGACCAAGCAATCAGGGGAGCCCAAAAGAAACAAGTGTGACCCTCAAGTGGACCCACAGGACGGAAGCACAGGAGTTTTGAGAGGACCTCAAGCAGCTCACCAAAAGATGCAAGCCATGATGCACCCCAATTTTGTTTTCTTCAAAAATGTTGCACCCCCAAGGATATTGCACCCGGGGCAATCGCCCTGTGGTGTGGCCCTGCCCACGCTACACCACTTCCTACCAGCATGGATGACATCTGCCTCTTACACCTTGTAGCCCTAATTGTATTAAATGACATTACTTATACATTGACTTTTACATTTATGAGTCATTGTCTCTTAATAATATGTGTGTGATGTAACGCTCTCTGACACCCTGCCATACATAGTTCAGATGATAAGTGGCTACCAGGGCATTATATAGTAATGTCAACTCCTATCTAACCAATCTGACCTACAATAATACCATAACGCTCAGCAGTGTTCAGCCAATTATAGCTCATGCAGATTGGTTAATAACTCCCTTTTCCAGCTTAATGCTCCTACCCTCACGCCAGACCTGTCCGCTATGGGTCTTATCCATTACTCAGTACTGTACCAGCCCCTATTCAAGTTATCACCAGCTGAACAGAAATGGAATACCTGAAGCGATCTGACCAGTGGTCGAAGTGGGCGGGATCGGCAGGGCACGGCGTGCCCCTACTTCCTTAATTCTAAAGATTCCGCTCCACTACTTTTTTATTTTCAAAATGCGTCCCAGTACGCAAGAAATCGCCATCACCTATAGATAAAGCTCTGCGTTCCTGGCGTTCGTGACGGGCAGGGCGGCAGAGAAGTAGCAAGACTCTGTCTTTTCCATCTTGCCCAGAGAAGACAAGGACGGTGTCCACTTTTTCTCTGCCGCTTCAGCTGCCCCCCACTCTTTCCTTCTTCCCTCTCTTTCTGTCTAGCAGTTCTTCTCTTACTGAAAACTGTCACTTCAAGACGGGGTTCTCACTCTCTTTCCTCTCCTTTCTTTTATTTGCTCCCCTGTGAAATGGATCCAAAAAAGAAAAACACTTTTGCTGGAAATGTTGTATTTTCTGACATTTTAATTCCAAAGTGCAGCATTCGGCATAAAGGGTTAAAAAGATGAAAAATAATTAAATAACTAAATAAAGTAAGACAGAGTGGCCAGATTGATTTTATTCAAACACATTAGCGCCACTGTTACAGAGTTTGCCAGTGAAGCGCTATATTTGTTTTCTTGACTTTGTTTTCCCTGAGCTTGGAACTAGTGCACCAATCCTGGAGGTACTGCAATGTGTGAATTGGAAAACAAAACGTGTACTGTGGCTCTGCGTCCAGGGATGTGGTCTTTTTACCATACTGCTTACGTTTTGTAAGGATATAAGCAATGGACATTGAAATGGGTCCATTCAGGGCCCTGTAGCCATGTCCTTAGCTTTTCAGGCAAAAGCACTCACTGATTTATGAATAGTGAGTGTAAAAGCGTTAA